>NW_027509192.1:10195833-11445000 GCF_051911475.1 Siphateles boraxobius | reverse complement strand
TGTTACCTCCTTCACCATAATACAACAAGCCATTGTAGAACTTGGTTTCAGCCTAAAAGTAGAAGACAAAACCATTATTAGCTTTGATAAATTTACTTCTGATTAATTGGATTATTAGAATTATCTGTTCAAAAGATTGGTGTTGGTATTATTTTTCTAAATGTTTTTTTAAATAAGCCTCTTATGTTCACCACTCAGACTGCAATTTATTTGATTACAAATACAGTAAAAACCGCAATATTATTGCATATCATTACAGTTTAAAATAACTGTTTTCTGTTTGAATACATTTTAAAATGTAATTTATTCCTATGATGGCAAAACTGAATTTTCAGCATCATTGATCATCACATGATCCTTCAGAAATCATTCTAATATGCAGATTTGCAGCTCAAGAAACATTTCTTATTATTTTCAATGCTGAAAGCAGTTGTGCTGCTTAATATTTTTGTGGAAACTGATATTTTTTCAGGATGCATGCTGTTCTTTGGACTTTGAAACAACTGAAAACTACAAAAATAAATGTTTTTTTTACATTTTTAAGTGTCTTTACTTTTGCTCAATTTAATGCGTGCTTTTTGTATGTTATTGTACTGTTTCCATTTATTACTCGTCTCCAACTTACCTCATATTTCAGTTTTTTAACCTCACTGCAAAGAGCTGCATACACTGTGATGACTTTATTAAGCACCTGGTGAAGAGAGAGAGAGAGAGAGAGAGAGAGAGAGAGAGAGAGAGAGAGAGAGAGAGAGAGAGAGAGAGAGAGAGAGAGGTAAACTCATAATACACTAATTTCACTTCAGTATTTGCAGTCTGAAACGGCAGCATCTAGAACAGCACATTGTTCTAAGTAGAACCAAGAATTATCCGACCTTATTTTCTGTCTTGATGAGTTCCAACAGTGAGGACTGTTCATACGGCAGAAGCTGGTGTGGAAGAGCAAAGACAGTGATCTTAAATAAATGCAATTCCACAAGAAATAATCCCTGATATGAAGATGTAATAATTACAAAACACCTTCAAAGCGATGGGATCCAGGGTGAAGTCCCATACATCTCCAATAGAGTCGTCTAGGGCTTCTTCAATACCCTGGAGCTGAGCGGTATATTCTTCTAAAAACTTCTCATAGTTTTTAACCTGCACTTCTGTGTGAATTTCTGCACAGGAAGGAACCAAATGCAACAGATCAACGGTCACAAAACCAGCAATAAAAGCTCCAAATGATGTCCTTCCTTATTTGGGTGACAGGAAATTCTAAGTATACATGTATTTGATTCATTAAATATGTATGTATACTTATATACACAGTAGTCAACATTTAAAGTGGATCAAAAAAGTTAATCAAAGTTGTCCTAAGACAAGAACAGGTATTGTTCAAAATTCATGTATAACTTTGATGAAACCTCATCATCTGAAATTACAGCTATTTTAACGTTATCCATCTGGATGGGGGTCTATAGGTCTGTAAAGTTTGACCTCCCGTTATAGACCAAAATAATTATATTATAGCATGTATTATATTCAGAGTTTTAGCATGTAAATCTAACTTAATCATAACTTAAATTAAATAATATCATGTGAATCATGTGTTATTCTGAGCACTGAATTCACTGGCTAATTAAATGAATTACCGATTTTTGCATTAAAAGAAATCGAAACATCAAATACAATGATGTGTAGACACTTCCAAATGAAAGTAAAAGTCTTCCTTATCAAATGTTTGTGCAATCAATAAAGCCCACACACATTATTTAAACTTGGCTGGCCACTTACCCTGGTCATCTGACAGCTGGCTAACATTACTCTGCTAGCTGCAGGGTCTATACAGATTTTTCAGATTTTTACACATTCCTAATGTCATCCCGATCAGACGCGTTACTTACTTTGTGATCCATCATCAAAGCGGTCAAACTCCCAATCAGGAGATAATGAATCCACAGCCATCCTGATAGAAACGACACAGACTTCTGTTTTCAGTCAGCTGCCATTAGGTCAGTCTGTTTGGGGGTTTACTGCACACAGTGTCAGAGAGAGGAGGGGCTGTGCTAGAGTCACATGATTCGCACATCAAGAGAATTTCCGGTCTGCGTCACTGGGAGAAATCCATAATAAAAGCACGTAGAAAAATTGCCATTATCATTGTCTATTTCGGCCATTTTTTATACACAAACACACACACACACACACACACACACACACACACACACACACACACACACACACACACACACACACACACACACACACACACACACAATATATATATATATATATATATATATATATATATATATATATATATATGAACATTTAAATGATGCTTTGAAGAGAGTTTTTTTTGGATACTAATAATGTAAAAGTCGTAAAATTGATCAAACAAATACAATAAAAGAAGATCACATTAAATATTACATTTGTGTAAATTTATAATCTCCGATATATTAAAAAAACAAAAAAACATTGCTATTAAAAACTATTGGCTTTACGTATCAAGAACAAGAAATCAGTGACTTTTGACTTGCAGTTCTCACTCTGTCCTGCGGGTGGCGCCATGAAGCACAGCTACAACACAAATAATGAAACAACTTTCTCCTCGTAATTGTACGATAGAGAATTGTACAGATGAATCCATTGTTATTTACCAGTCTGTTGAACCGCAAACGCCTGAAGGCCACATTCATAAAGATTTAGTCTGGCCTCGGTTTTCTAATGAGAAATGTGTGCCAAATTAGTTCATGGTCAGTCAGCTCAGCACAAAGAGATTGACTTTACTGTCACACAGTCAGTCTGCTTATTAATGTGTATGGAAGGCTGAATGAGAGAAAAAGTAAAACATGTGCTCGTCAACCACCACATGTTCAACTTGTTGGTTTTAGGGCTTTGGTGCTATAAGGTAAGGTACATTTTTGTAAACATTGAATTTAAGTTATAAGTACTGCTTACTACTAGTATAGTGATTACCTGAGCACATCTTATTAAATATTAAGCATTTTCTGCGTATATATTGGTATGCTAGAGTCTAGACCAATATAATCACATGTACTTAATGATAATTATGTTGTCTGTAAAATGTAGATGAGAAAAAAAATATGCACTGATCTGTGCTTTTCTCAATTTAAACTCTAGTGACATTCACTCTCAAACTTGGCTTCACAAAAGCTGAAGAAACACCTTCACAGCACTCTGTCAAAAAGGTCTATCATGCCCACACTGTGCCATAGCCACAGAATTTATTTTTCATCTCAAATTGGTGAGTTTGTAGATTTTTTTTTATATTGTTTATTTTTGGACAAATAAAAACCTTTAACTTTGAACTTTAAGCTTAATGGTTAAAACTTGATTTACAGTTTTAATTCACACAAACAATACAATATCAAAAGTTGACTGTAAATAGGTTAATAATTGGAGAGCGTGTGAAGCCAATGATGTACAACACAAAATAGTTGTATCATCTGCATAAAGATGATACTTAACATTATGAATATTATCACAGATGTTATTTATATATAAAGAAAATGACATTGTTCTTCGGACTGACCCCTGACTAACTCCTTCAGAGACATGCAAAACAGATGAGGTACAACCCTCTAATGGGGTTGATCTAAAATTTATCTATACACACATGATTCATTATATCAAATATCTTTACATGACTGACTTCTAAAAAACAACTCTTGGTACTTTGAATTCGAACACCTTAATTATTTTTCGAAAGGTTGTGTAATGGGATCCATCACTGAAACAAACCAGAAAGAGTGTGAGCGGACCTCAGCTCACCTGCCATCTGGAGAAAATGGGCATCAATTTATACCAGAGACCAGAAGACCTGACATAGAATCAAGCTTCACTCGTATCTGCAGTAAGGAGTTTTCAGAGTCAGATCCTCTGCTTCTTAATGTGGGAACAAAACTGGGACAACATCAGGACAACATCGGGACAACATCGGCTTCCTGGACCATATCGCAGGATAAGCCTCAGAATTTTCATGGCCAGGAGATGCCAAGTGAGTCGATCTGGGCCATGGTGTTACAGATTTTGGTTCCATTCCTCCTTGCAGGTTTTGGAACGGTGCTGGCAGGGATGTTGCTAGATCTAGTGCAGGTGAGTGTGGGAGATGATCTTGGGTGGATGTTTGGGATTTTTGACTATAAATTGTTGTCTTGTGTTTATAAATTAGCACTGGGACGTTTTCACTACTGTGACTGAGATCTTCATCCTTGTCCCACCTTTACTGGGCCTAAAGGGGAACCTGGAGATGACACTGGCATCAAGACTCTCCACCGCTGTAAGATTACTATGTTATGTATATACCCTATTAAATCGCACTGGACCAGCATTTATTTTCAGGCTTGTTTATGCTGGTTTTTAAAAGCCATGATTTTCCCCAGAAAAAGGTTTAGGGGTGCACAGTATATTGGTTCCATATTGGCTATAGGCAATTATTAGTTTTTGTTTTTTTTTTAATATAGAAATTCAATTATTTTAGCAAATTTTCTCTAATTACCTTTGCTGTCATTTATTGATCACTTACAGTTCATCTTTAAAAATGTAATTACACTGCTGAATGTAATCTCAAATTGAATATCCTTTTTAATGCTGTCAAATCGTTTATTCACGATTAATTGGATCTAACATAAAAGTTTTTTGTTTACATAATATATATTTGTGTATATTTTATTAGATTTATATATATTATATATGTGTGTGTGTCTGTGTATATATAGATACATATATATTCATATATATATAAATATTAGTGCAGTAAAATCGATTAATCGCGATTAATTGGATCTAACATAAAAGTTTTCGTTTACATAATATATATTTGTGTATATTTTATTAGATTTATATATATTATATATGTGTGTGTGTGTGTGTGTCTGTGTATATATAGATACATATATTTTCATATATATGTATCTATATATATATATATATATAAATATTAGTGGTGTAAAATCGATTAATCGCGATTAATCACAATTTTTGTTTATATAATTTATGTGTATATATATTATTATGTGTGTGTGTGTGTATATATGTCTATATTTATATACACAGACACGCACACACACATATAATATATATATGAATATAATAATATATATATAAACACATATATTATATAAACAAAACTTTTATGTTAGATGCGATTAATTGCGATTCATTTTACAGCACTAATAAATATGTGTGTGCATATGCAGTATATACACACACAGACATATATAATATATATAAATGTAATAATATATACACACACATATTATGTAAACAAAAACTTTAATGTTAGATGCAATTAATTGCAATAAATCCATTTGACAGCACTTATTTTGTAACTTTATAAATAACTTTATAATGTTGTAATGGATAAATTCACTTGTAGCATGTAAAGCAATTGATTTGAGTTTTTTGTGTTTCATTTTTAATTTATTATAATTATGTAATCCACAATGTGAAAATGTCCAGTTTTAAAAATCATGGTTCCTTATTGGCATCTATATGGTTCCATGAAGAACTTTTAGCATCCGTAGAATCTTTCCAGTGCACAAAATGGTTCATCATAGAGAAAAAGGTTTCTATTATTAAATTTTTCTTAACACTAAGAAAAAAATTTTCTTTCAAGAATTGTTCACTGAAAGGTTATTTTTAGAACCCAAAAATGGTTCTTCCATGGCATCCCTACAAAAAAAACAATAACTTTTGGAACCTTTATTTTTTAAGAGTAAGGGGAAATATATGGGTAATTTAAAAGGGAAAAAATAATGGAAATTGATTAATTACTCAGTTGTTTTAATTATTCATAAATTAATAAAATATTTAAAAGCCATTGCCTTTTTATATGCTCATCAAAAAAAAAGAAAAAAAAAGCTTTACTCTGCTAGATTTTGATTTTCTTTCTTTGATTTTCTTTGATTTTGACAGTATTCACGAACGACTGGAAAAGTCATGGAAATTCATTGATTGAAATGTGTGGGAAGTGGGAACCCTGATCTGCCCACTGTCCCATTACAGATGATCTACTTTTTCCTCCTTGTTGAAGTCTGATCTGCTGTATTGTATCTGCGTTGTGTTCTTTCCCTTTCATCACATGCTTTTGGTCATGGTGAGGAACTTCATACCATGCTGTGAATAAATACAGCCCTCAGGGTTATACATAGCGTTATGAACTGAGCAAAAAGGTTTAGTTTTGTAATGCTTTATATTGCTTAAAAAAAACCAAATAACAGTCATTCATCTCTTCAATATATATATTGCAGGTGAATGTTGGCAGAATGAACTCTTCAAGCGAGAAGTGGAACCTGATCATCGGAAATCTTGCCCTCAAACAGGTTAATGCAGCTCATTTACTCATTTGATAATTGTGTGGCTCTGTTCTGTTCTTCATTCAACTTAATTTGTCTCTTTAGATACAAGCTACAGTTCTGGGCTTCCTGGCTGCACTTGTAGCATCAGCTCTTGGATGGATCCTGGAAGAGGAGCTCTTCATGAACCATATAGCTCTGCTTTGCTGTTGCAGCGTGGTAACAGCGTTCACAGCATCCCTGCTGCAGGGTTTGCATCCACATTTCTGACCAATTTTTATCGACCTAAAATAGACCATTTATAACACTATTAAATGCTTCATGGTCATCAAATTCTGAGGACATCATCTTTGTCGGTGCTGATCATGTGGTTGTTCTCACTTGAATGGCTTATGGCTTGTGATCTTGGCCACGCAAACCCATTTTCCACGCAGCTCCCGAATATAGACCCAATATCCTCAGGCCACATAGCTCACATTATCAGCATTTAGCATAAATGGATAGAACTGTCAGTAAGATTAATGGAAGCAGATCCTTAGTGATGACAAACAAGGTTAAGCACTGAACATTATTTCTGTCATGACAACTCAGGAGATTGGTATGGTAATAGAGATTAGCATGGTAATGGATTTGGCAATGTTAATGTATTTGGTCAGAATAGATCTGCTACGCTTCTGCTGTTGCTGCTGCAGAGCAAGTACCGAGACTTGCTACTGCCAATACGTACACAGACATTGCTGTGAGAATGTAAGACATGCTGCTGCTTCTGCTGCACATGTAAAGCCCGGGACACACCAAGCTGACGGTCGGCCGTCTAAGTTTTCTCAGTGTGTTTCGCACCGCCGGCTGAAATTGGTTCTCGTCGGCTTTTTTCGGATAATTCGACATGTTGAATCGGAGTCTGACCGTCGGTTTGAGAGAGAACTTTGGCTGTTTAGCTTAGTGAACGAGTCAGTGCGCGAGAATAATAGCAAAACAAGGAGCAGAGTCAAAACGGTACAGATAGAAGGCTGTTCTAATGTTACGTCATCTTACCTGAGTGTTCCTTGGCGAATATTTCAATATTAACATGAAGGGGGGGAATAAAGAAAGTGTTTAGCAGGATTGATATTTAAAACGGTAAGCATGCACTGCTTTGTTTACGGTTTGTGTATCTGCAGCTTGCAGCGTCTGTTTTCCTTTTTGAATGACGAGTGATGAATATATCTGCAGAAATAGACAGTTGTCTCATTTACACGCAGGTGCAGAACACGCATTCTATCTGACAGTCGGCTGTAGTTCTCTCGGTGTGTTCAAGTGCAGCTTTTTTCCCCCGACGCAGGCGACGCGAAGCGACAACACAGTCGGCTTTCATCAGCGCTAGTTCTTTGGCGTCGGTTTGGTGTGTCCCTACCTTAGCATATATGAAATAACCTCTAGCAGATCTATACAGGTGGAGCTGGGGAAGGTGCAACTGTATGAGTTAACTGACCCCAGACTTACTGTATATAAGAATTTATTTGTAAATTTCATACCGCATATATAATTTCTGAATGGATTTGATATATTAACATTTTTCCAGGGATCTTAATGGTTGGTGTGATTTTTGGGTCCAAGAAGGTGGGCGTCAACCCTGACAACATAGCCACGCCCATCGCTGCCAGTTTTGGTGACCTCATCACACTTGGACTGCTCGCCATCATCAGTCAAGGCTTATTTTACTGCATGGGTGAGAATGAAAGACCAGTTCACTGGACAAAGATTAGTTTACTGAGAGGTGTGGGCTATTTTTACTCTTTAACACCCTTTTATTTTGTAATTTTCTGTTTTTGTAGAACCTTACCCTTATATTACCTACCTGGTGTGTATTGTTTTCCTGTCCCTGACTCCGGTGTGGGCCATTCTTTCATTTCGGCACCCTGAAAGCCAAAAACTGTTGTTTTCCAGCTGGGAGCCAATAATAACCGCACTGGTGATCAGCAGGTAAATGTTCCCCACTTAGTACATCAATATAAGTCTAAGACAATATAAGACACTATAAGTCATGGACCATTTTGTGATGATGAACCTTTAATTATGTTGGTTCAACCAGCTCATCTTTTTGTTTTTTTATTTCATATCTCCAGTCTTGGAGGACTGATTCTGGACCGGACCGTCGCAGATCCAATGCTTGAGGGAATTGTTCTCTACACTCCTGTTATAAATGGTGGGTCAAACAAAACTCACTTGCTGTGTTCTGATCAACTGTGACTGTTTTAAATTTCCAATATCAACCTTTCCTTAAGGTGTTGGTGGTAATCTGGTTTCCGTCCAGGCTAGTCGTGTGGCCACGTATCTTCATTTTCACTGTCCGCCGGGCGAACTTCCAGAAGACTCTAAACGGTGTTACTGCCCCTGCCGCAGCTTTTACACCACAGGTAAAGGCCCTGATAAACTCACAGCAAAAGTTCTTTTGTATTCTTTACTTTGGGGTAAAAGACTTTGTGGTATACCTTTGCAGCGGAGTACTGTTAGCGAATGAACATCCTGACGCCATCCACACAGTTTGGAGCGACGTTTAGATGTAAATACGTGCTTTCCTCTCAATAACAAAATAAAAACAGCAGTTAAGAAAGCATCTGATCATAGCGATGTAGATATGTTTGCTCCAGCTCTGCATTTGGCTCTCAATTCCAAGTAGATATAGTTGCAGACCGGAGAACTCCAAAACAGGGCTAAACTCCAAAAGGGGGCAGAGTCCCCACACTCATGGGCTGCATCTGAAATCACATTCTTCCCTACTATATAGTAGGCGAAAAACAGTATGTGACAAAAGAATTCACAGTAGGCTACTCATAAAAGAGTAGGCAAAAAGTACTCGGTGACCTACTACTTCTTGCGAGATTCTGAAGTGTGCATACGATGGACACTTTACTATCCCATGAGGCCACGGGAAGCAAAGTAATTGACGCTGGTAGGGCACATGATAATGACAACAAGGCGAATATAGTACGTCGAGATTACATTCATACTATATAGAACATACTTTTTTAGCGGTTGTGAAGTAATTACTTATTCCAAATAATTATCAAGAGAGTATGGGATTTCAGACGCAGCCTCAGGGCCCTATTTTAACGATCTAAGCCAATGGTCTAAGCGCAGGGCGCGAGTGCACTCAGGGCGTGTCCGAATACACTTTTGCTAGTTTAACGATGGGAAAAATGTTTGGAATTTGCAAGCGGAAAAACGGATAGCTTCTTTAGCGAGGAAACGGATTTACTCGTGCGTGAGGATAGCGAGCAGAAGTGATCGAGCAGACCATCCACGAGACAACGTGAGACTCAAGATTCTCAGGTTTGGAGGAGGCGGTGATGCTGGGTGCAACTAAAAAGGTTTTGTTGTCCGATAACTTATCGGCGATAAGGTCTGGTTTCAGACTGTCGAAGGAGAGGTGCAGGGAAGGGTAGGATAGGTGAACTAACCCCTAAGGTTTCAAAATTAAGACAAATATCACCTTTGCATTGCTTCTTACAGGGCCGAATGGAAGATCAGCACAGGTGCTACTCGTGTTGGCCATCCCAGGTCACCTGATCTTCATCTACACCATTTACCTAATACAAGGCAGCCCGGCTCCACCCACTGCTGTGTTTATTTCCTTCTATTTGGTAGCAGCTTTCACACAGGCAAGTGATGTCAGCGTGTGTCTTATTGAGGAGAGGAGTGGTATTTGACTATGAATCTTCTTCCATTCAGGTGTTTCTCCTGCTGGGCACCGCTGATGTGATGGTTCACTGCTTGTGGAAATACGGCAGGGACCCTGATAGCTTCTCTATCCCGTATCTGACGGCTCTGGCGGATTTGTTGGGCACTGCCTTTCTAGCGCTATGTTTTCTTCTATTGTCACAGGTTACATAAATGTTGAAATGACATTGTCATATTTCATTAAACAGGTTAGATCTAACCTATCACCACTATCTGATGTGCCGGTTTACATTTCTCTGCACAGTTGTACATTAGTGAATGACTTTACTTGAAATAATTGAAAATATCAGTCTCTCCAAACATGCAGTTCAATGAATCACACATGCTGCCTCATGTGACAATAGTACTTCTCCAAGTCACATGACCATCTTCACTGAATAAAGAACAGCTGTTTCCATATGTTATTATGTTAAACATATGACTGATTTGAACTCATCTTCCTTGATCGTTATTTAGAGCAGAATTTTCAATATGGTTCTAATAAATATGTTTTATAATTCAGAAAAGTGTATTTAGGTACATTGAGCTGTGGCAGGCCATCAATTAAATGGTATTGATGTCCAAATATTTACGTTGGGCAGCCTGTACAATTTACTAATGAATGTGTATTTTATTTTTCTATTTATTAGTTATTGGTCAGGATGGATTAAAACAATAATGTCTTAGTTTTGCTAGTTTATTATTTTATCATATTTTGCTGTGAAGGACATAAAGCGTATCAACTCACTCATGTAAATGTATCAATGCTAATGTAGATTGATGAAAGGAAGAAAATTACTGTAGGTAATTTGTATAAATGATTTGTATAAAAATCATTTAAATTATCTGAAAAATGCCTGGTTTACCACATACATGACATTTATAGTTATTTAACATTATTTAATATCCACAGTTCAAAAAAATCATTTTTACTAGTAATTTGTCTTTATATGCATGATATTATAAAAGAACAACATTAGAAATTGTTTAAATTTTTCTGAGAAAACTGTTTTATAAAAATATTAGCAATATAATGATCAGCCTATACAAACAACATTAAATTAACAGATTTTGATATTGTTACTGTACTTTATTTAAAGCAAATCATTAAAATATCACCTAGAAATATCATTTTATTAACCTTAGTTAATAAATTAGTGTCAAATCAAAATCAAACCACTTTAGTGTTACAACACCTTGAACACAAGATCTAAGACTGAAAAAAGTCGACTAACTGGGAGCTATGAGAAAAATATTTGTGATAAATAAATGTCTTTTTTCTTCACACATCTCACATTTCATCTCAAGCTCTTCACTGACACTTGTCTCATTTAAAAAAAATATTAGGGAGAATTATAATTTTTTTACTCTGTTCATATAGTTTTAAAATATCATGTTTTTATGATGGATTGTTGAAGACTGAAGGTCTCAGTCTCTTGGAAAAGGGGGGAAAGTCCACTTCTGTACACACAAAACATTTGAAAAGTAGCAGACATAAATCATTAAGACACAGAAAAGTGGCCTTGATATAACAAAAACAGCAAACGTTGATATACTTTAAGGGATTTGGCGTGTTAAGCAGTTAGACTTATCTTCTCAAGACAATTTTAGTGCGAGTACCAACCACTACCAATAGGAGGCGCTGTTTCGACACATTGCGGTTTTATTTTTAAACTGGCCTATAGCGCCACCTGGTGTGTGCGTGACGCTCCTCCTCGAGGACTGTTCAGCCCTGCGCAGGGACTGGCTCTCCCGCAGCCATTTTCTGTCCAACCAAACGGCCGAACTGAGACGCGAACCAACCAGGGCTTCATCGCAGGTTAGTGTGCGGCTCCGGCCAATGATTGCTAACCCATATTTTGTTACATCGAATGGAAATCTCCGCGCGCGAGTGTTTTATTATTAGTTGGCGGGGAGAATGTGAAATTAAGCGCGCGATATGAAAAGCAGCTCGCTTGTGTGACAATAATTGTAAAAAGCCCGTCATGGTGCTCGGCCCCTTTGTTTACTACGACCAGTTTTGACGGATACACTGGTGATTTGGCTCGTCGTCCTTGCTATCTGCCCCCTTCTGCTCTTTACTGCTGTTATCAATTTGTCTGAATATTTCAGGGGGAAATGTGGTTTGTGTTGATTTAGCGTGTTTTATCTTACATGTTCATTGACATCACCGGCTGTTTAGCCAATAAAATACACAAATGTGGTTTGGCATGTCGATACAATAACGTTATCAGTATAATATACTAAATAGATACACAGAAGAGTCTTATTATTAATTGTATATTGAAGCCAGGCAGTTTAGGCTACATAATGTCATTTATATCATATGACATATTTTAATATCCTAGGTGTGTGTGTGGGTATAGATATATGAATAACAAACCTATAAAATTAGTTTGTTTGGTTGTTCTTTAAATGAAAAATATATGTTTGTGTGAAATCAAAGTGATCCATTGAGCTGACAGTTCTGAATAAACGTTTATTACTGAATAAAATAAAGGTTACATTTATATGAATGGTTTATTAATTGTACATATATGATGACAAAATGGCTGTCTCAAAATATTGGATGCCCACATAAGTCCAGTAGTGCACTGTGATGGCCAAAAATACTGTCTAGGTAGGCAGCTCACTTGTTTTTAAGACAAGACCAATAATGTACAGATGTAATACAATTTAATGTATGTTTCAGATGGACGGAGACAGTTCAACCACAGATGCCTCCCAGCTTGGCATAACAGGAGAATATATGGCTGGTAGTCACTTTGTTCTCCAAGCTCAGGATGGTAAGTGAAGTCAAACATGATATAAAATAATCCAAATGATTTATTTATGGATAATTGACTCATAAATAATATAATATATTTTTAAATTAACATTTAAATGACAAATAAATAATTTGGATTCATTTAAATATGACTTTTGAATAAATATAATTATAAATAATTAATAATTAATGTTATATATAAAAATCAAATATTTCAATAAAAAAATAAGTCATATTTAAATGATTCTGAATTATTTAATTATTATTATTTAGATTATGCATTTATCATTATTATTATTTTGTACAGATGAAGGTGATGAGGGACTCAACGACCATGAGGATGGGAATGGAAGCAAAGATAACCTACGGGAGCAAGACATCTATCTCCCAATCGCTAACGTTGCCCGAATCATGAAGAATGGAATACCACAAACAGGAAAGGTAATTTATTTTTTCGGGCAGTTTTCTTTGGAGAAATTAAATGCTTTTTTAAATGTTAATTATTTTTGTTGATGTATTAAAAAGATGCACGTTTTGGTCACCTTTTTATTAATTTCATTTATTCAAAGCTGCTTATACAAGGCACATTGTTTTCCTAAGCGAAAGTGAAACTTTCATGTCAAGTGCATGTTATTCAGAAAAAAAAATGTTTCCCCCCGTCCATCAAATCAGATTGCAAAAGATGCCAAGGAGTGTGTGCAGGAGTGTGTGAGCGAGTTCATCAGTTTCATCACTTCAGAAGCCAGCGAGAGGTGCCATCAGGAGAAACGCAAGACGATAAACGGGGAAGACATCCTGTTCGCGATGTCCACGCTGGGTTTCGACATGTATGTGGAGCCTCTGAAGCTCTACCTGCAGAAGTTCAGAGAGGTAGCATTAACATTTTTAATGCCATGCCATCAAATATCATTGAAATAAGGGCTTTTTGGAAACACTTTGCACAACTATCAGAGGTGTGTCTTCTCGTTTTGATTGGTTCAGATTGATCTTACATTTGTCTGTATGTTCTCAGGCTATGAAAGGAGAGAAAGGCATAAGCACTGTAACAGTAACCGAAGGCATGGGAGAGGAGCTGACCGATGAGTCTTTCAGTAAGTATCTTATGAACTTGATGGGTATGTTACTGTTGCTGTAGCTTTCTACATACAGCTGAACCTGAATGTATTCATTTTGTTTATATACTGTATACCGGTAGTTGTTACTGGTCTACCTTGCTCTGATTGGTCAGATGGCCCAGTCTGTTGTGATTGGTCTACTCTGCTCTGATTGGTCAGACGGCTCAGTCTGTTGTGATTGGTCTACTCTGCTCTGATTGGTCAGATGGCCCAGTCTGTTGTGATTGGTCTACTCTGCTTTGATTGGTCAGATGGCCCAGTCTGTTGTGATTGGTCTACTCTGCTCTGATTGGTCAGATGGCCCAGTCTTTTGTGATTGGTCTACTCTGCTCTGATTGGTCAGATGGCCCAGTCTGTTGTGACTGGTCTACTTTGCTCTGATTGGTCAGATGGCCCAGTCTGTTGTGATTGGACTACTCTGCTCTGATTGGTCAGATGGTCCCGTCTGTTGTGATTGGTCTAATCTCCTTTGATTGGTCAGATGGCCCAGTCTGTTGTGTTTGGTCTACTCTGATTTGATTGGTTAAATGGCCCAGTCTGTTGTGATTGGTCTACTCTGCTTTGATTGGTCAGATGGCCCAGTCTGTTGTGATTGGTCTACTCTGTGCTCTGATTGGTCAGATGGTCCCGTCTGTTGTGATTGGTCTAATCTCCTTTGATTGGTCAGATGGCCCAGTCTGTGGTGATTGGTCTACTCTGATTTGATTTGCAGTTCTCAGAGAATCTCCTCTCAAAAGAAGAATACAACTAACATGTCACACTCCTTGGTTCCTTTGACCAAGGTTATATTAAGTCAAAAGTTTATTAGGAGGTTAGAGTTTGTCTGATGGCTACATCCTAGAGAAAATTAAGTAAGATTGATTTTGTTTCATTGTTAGAATCAGGAATGGAAATTTTAGTCATCTTCAGACATAGGAAAATAGGAAGTGTGATTAAAGTTTATCACGAGATGTCAATATACTTCAGATCTTTATGGTTAGTGTAGTGGAATTTTCTTTTCCTAATGCTAACCTATAATCTGACTATCCGCTTTTCCTAAAATGCTCACTCTGTAATACTCCAGCTCCCTGCGTCTACAATCGACAACCGCTGAGTTTTTTTACTAATCCTACCCTACTCAAGCTCTCTTGCGTCTACAGTCGACATCTTAGCTTCGAGTTTGCTAAACTACTCTACTCAAGCTTTCTTGCGTCTACAGTCGACATCTTAGCTTCGAGTTTTTTCCTTTACTTAACAACTCCTTTGCTGCGCAGCTTAAATGACAGACAGACTTCAGTAAATGTCCTTTAGATGCTCTTTATTTCAGCTGGGAGTCCTCTCGAGCAGTACTCAGAGAAGTCTCAAAATTAATCAAAGAATACAACAGGCTTTATAGTGGAAAAGCCAGACACATCAAAAATAGAATCATCATCACTAAGCAAAAAATCATTGTCCCGCTCTACCCACATGATTTGTCACATTTGTTAAAGCAAGCCCCCCTCCTTTGTTAGTGACATCAGCATATGTTCAAGGAACAGAACGTTTAGTTCAATGTCAAACTTCAACCTGACCAAGGTTATATTTGGGTCAAATATTTGTTAGATGGTTAGATCATGTGGAAAGAACGCCTGATGGCTACATCCTGAAATAAAGGAAGTAAGTCTCATTATGTTTTATTGTTAGAATAAGAAATGGAAAGTTTTAGTCGTCTTCAGACAGAGAAGTAGGAAGCATGATAGATTGTATCACATGAGAGAAATATTGAAATCATGATATCTGATAGAAATACGAAATCAGAACGTTAGTAATATTATTAACTTTACTGATTATAATATAAAATCAGAACTTTATGGTTAGTGACATGATTGACTTTGTCTATTATAATTTTTTCCACGACATTTCCACCCTCTGGTCATAAATTTCTATGACCAAAAATCTGATCTGGTTAGTACATCACATTATTGATTTTGAAAAATTATCAAATTACTGATTCTCTATCAGACTGATTGGCCACAACTACATCTGGCAGACCCCGTGCATTAGCAAAATTACGGTATTGGATTTCTGATTGCTCAATCGGGCTCAACCGCATCCGGCCGATCGGGGGCAATGGCCCACGGACAGCCAGATGCAACCGCTCATAGTGAGAGTCTTCTTCTTATCGTCATTCTGTTCAGCATGCTTCGCGTGTTGCGTCACCACTTCAAGATCCTGTGCCTCCCACGCAATGCAGGTCAGTCGCACAGCTCCCTGAATGCTTGGAAGGAGGCCGTTGACAAAGTGATGTTTCAGGACACTGGAATTATCCGTTCCTTCTGGAAGCCCTGCACATTCATCAACAACAGTCTTTAGTCGTGCAAGATAAGCAGAGACCGTCTCACCTTTCAATTGCTTTGTGTTGGTGATAGCTGCCCAATCAGGTTTAATGGGAAAGGCCCGCCTCAGGCGTTCGATCAATGCTGTCCACTGCTCTCTCCATTCTTGAGTTTCAGTTCCTCCTTCCTCCAAGCGCGGAAGGGCGGGGTTGAATGCAGGGGCAGGAGGAACTCCTCGGATCTCAGTCCATTTCAGGCCCATTTTTCCACTGAAAATGGCAGCCCAATCTCGACCTGTGGGTTTATAAGTCACATCAACATTCGTTACTGCGACAATAAAACGTTCCACTCCCTTTTCTGGATTCGGAAGGGCAGCTGTCACATTTCGTAGTTCCTCCAGATCCCATGGCCTTTCCAGCCACACCGGACCGTCTGCACCTGGAAACTGGAGCATAGGCAGATTATAAGCCTCTTGGGATCCTTCCCCAGTTGCAGAAATTGCCCGGGTTTTCATTGGGTGTGGGAGAGGTGGTTTCCCAGCTGCTTTTCTTTTGACACTTTTAAACACTCGTTTGAGTGGTGTTTTCAGTTCTGGTGTCATTGCTTCATCTAAAAGTTTCCTCACCTCTCTGTAGATGCCCCCTGCTTCACCCTTATCCTCATCCGAACTCTCATCCTCCGTTTCAACTTCCTCTTCTTTCCGGAGTGGTTCTGCAGAGTCGCCATCTCTTAACGTGTGGCGAACTTCCCCTTCTTCAGCTTTTGCAGCATCTGCTCTGTAGGGAGGGGGCCTTGACACGGGCGGCGGCCGAATCTCATCCAATTCCTGCTTCCTCTGTTTTGTCTGCAAAGCAATCAGAGAATCTGCAGCTCGCTCACCTTCTTTTTGGCTTTCAAAGCGTGCCTCAGCCTCTCGTTCCCATCTTCGGAAAAGTGTCCAGTCAATCCTCTTCCGTTTCCTTGGGGGCAAATTTTCAAGGAGACGTCGTGTCTCTCCTAAAACTGACACACTCAAAGTCCCACAATCAGCAAACTGCCCCTTTGTTAATTTTGACCACAGTTTGATTTGAGCGATTTGCTCATCTCCCAATTTCCACTTCCTGATCAACTCTTTAAACGCACCCTGAATTTCAGTTTTTTCAGTTTTTCCCTTATCACAACAATTCCCCATCTTTTGTTAGAAGCAGTTCTTCAATTGCAGAAAGCAAAAACAAAATGAAATAGAAAAAGAGAAAACAATTTACAAACACAAGGAAACAATCTTATAAATTCAGTTTACTGGGTATATGTTAGATGTGTATCTCCAAGCCCAAATTTGTGGATACCCTAGTTTTTTTTTGCAATAGGAATTAATCCTAATTCACCTGTTGCTCTGTCTATGTAAGGTCTTAAATTAGGCCTGGTGATTAAATAAAGAGATGTTTGCCCTATTAATAATTCCAGTCCTGGTTGGGGTTGCTGCCACGCCCTGGTGCATCCAATCCCCAACACGGCAGGATCTTCCTCAAATATTTGTTCTATCTGGCCACTTAATCTCAATCCTATACGTCGTCGTAGATACGTATATCTTGTCAAATAGAAATTATATCGTTGTGGCAAATTTAATTGTCTTTCATCCTCCCCATAAGATAACGGGATACTGCGTTTAAATCTAGGTGCCTCCAGTGCAGCCAGTTTTTTTTTTTTTTTTTTTTTTTAAATGGTTAATAATTTCCCAATTCAATTTCACTCTTCCAAAATCCCTCTTTCAGATCTTTCAAATTTGGAAATTTCAATTACAATCATCAGAACAGAACAAACAACACGTTCCAAATTCTTATTTAAAAAAAAATTTCATACGCACAAAAATGTTTTAATTTACACATCAAAAAAAAAAGGAAACAGAAAACTGAAGTCTGTGTGTCCTACCTTAGGTTCTTTTCCTTTTCTCGCCCGTCTAAGATGTGGTCCCTCCTTCGGTGTTGAATCTGCTGCAAGTTGGCAGGATTTTGAAATCAAAATAATAAGAGATACAAGTTCCCTTTTTTTCAGAACCTATATCTTGTCGTCCGTTTTTCCGGAACGTCCTTCGCCGATGGAGGGACCAATCCTTGGGCTCCTGGCTGGTTCGCCAAAGTGTAGTGGAATTTTCTTTTCTTTTCTTCATTAGTAACATAATTCATTTTTATTTGCTAAAAAATCCACCACAATAGATAGATGGATGGATAGATGGATGGATGGATGGATGGACGGACGGACAGACAACATTTAGATTTGTACAACACAAACATCATGATCTAACACAATGAAATATTGTTATTTCTCAGCAAATCCAATACCTGCAGGGATCATAACAGCTGATGGACAGCAACCACATGTGATGGTGTACACCACCTCCTATCAGCAGGTGAGAATGCTAGCATGTTCTTTGCGACCAAAAACATCAGACATGATCTTTCATCTATTGCCTCCATTAAACCAAGTGTCAATCATTTTAAATGAAGATAGCACACTTTTTTCAAGCATTTTGAGTCATGCTTTTATTTGCGTTGCAGATCCCGGGTGTGCAACAGCTCCAGTTCTCCTGAAGATGTGCTGCACTGTCACATACAGAAATCAAGCCTCTACACTTCCACATACAAGTGAAGGTCTTGAACGGTGGTTGGTCTTCAGCGGACCCTCTTCTTCTGCTCTCACAGGTCACAGAGCTGGACTTTCATATAGCTTGTTTTCATGTGTGCTCCGTGTGTTTCTGTGCACACAAATTATGATTTTAAGTGACTAGTCTGTCGGGTGTTTCTTTTGTTTGTTTGACATCACACATTGGGACTTTTAAAGGGTCCTGAGGGGTTTAAAAAATAACGTGACCTTCAATTAAAGCAATAAAATAGTACAAATGTGAATCTTTCTGCAATTTACTGGAATGAGTGCTTTGCTCCTTTATATATAGAGAAGAAAACCATGTTGCATGTATAATTTTAGTTTGATAAGATGTTAACAAAACAAAATGGGGCATTTTTTTGTAAATAATTTTTTGTTTTTCTCAATGTTTTCATGAATTTGTATTGATGCAGTTCGCTTAACATGAAGAAAGCATTTTAAAGCAATCTGCATTTATCAAGCAAATTCCAAAAATAAACCTAAATTCTAGTCTATGTTCTTCAATGTGGCCCATTTTATATCAGTGACTTTCTTTGGATGAATTTACATTAAATTCTTGCTGGCCATAATTCATTTTGTTTTTATGTGTTTGTTAAATTTTATTTACACATTAAATATGAATTTTGAAACAGTTGTGTGCTTTAAATACACACACTGTGAGTCTGTAACATAAGGACAACAACAATTTTTAGAACACATAAAATATGATGTTTAAAAAAAACATTTAATTTTTTTAATTTATAAAAAATATTTCTTTGTCCCACAGTTGTGTCGTCATTTCTCCAATATTCTTATTTGTATGTTTCTCCCACAGCATTAATGTGTTTATGGTCAGTGGTATAATGCATATCTAAATGATAAAAAAAAAAAATCTGATTTAGGACAAAGGATTTTGTGGATATTTAACTGTTGATATTTTGGCGGTAACACCTGGGAATATTATCGAACTATGTTTTTGTTTTTGTTTCATGACAAAAAATAAATAAAGGACAAATTTGTCACCCTATTTTGAGAATAATACCAACCAAAAAAGGAGAAAGTGTTAAATAAATACTGACTCTCCTCTCTAGTAAAGTAAAGTCATTGCTCCTCTGCTGCCCTACGGTGTCCCTAAAGGGACAAGACAGGGATGGGGTAACTGTCGGTACAATACACCCAAACCAACCCAGCTGAATGAGAAATTGGAACATATAAAATGTTGGAAAATATATATGTCAATGCTTTTGTGTTCACTCAATAAAATTTTTGCTTTATACTGAGAAACGTCTCCAGTTACAGTTAAAAATGTTTTAGTCATTTCAACTGAAATTACATAAAACTGATGTAAAAAAGAAATGAGTTGATTCTTGTATAACTTATAACTTGTATAAAAAAAGTTGAAAATTGCTTAAATTATTTTAATGAGTTAAAGCAATGTAAAAATGCTGTCACTTATTGATCATACAATTTTTTACAATGGCACAGCATATGTAAAGTTTGTCTGCTAACTTTCCTGTTTTGTTCATAAATTTATTTCAAAGCATAATCTTAAAAGTTTAAATTAGATCTTGCCAGGGCACGTTACAAGGCAACCGTTCCTAGTGTCGTGTTTATAAAATGTTAAACATAAACTAGCGCTGAGACCCCTAGGCCCAGGAGCCACTAACACTATAGGCTTTTGCATTAACATCTGTACAGTTATTTGTAACCAAAATCGTCCTAATTTTGGTATTATGCTTTTGGACTATTGAACTATTTGTTTAAAGAGCAATCATAGAAAAGATGCAATAATAGTAATGATTATTTAATATTTAATTTAATATGAATGTGTTGGCTGCAACAGTGACAGTTTCAACCCCCCATACAGTCTGAGTTACCGCATCACAAAGGCACAGTATGAATGACATCACACCTCCAGTGCGACTCCCTACCGCTTCACCAGCCTCTTCCCAGCCAGACTGTCTGATGGGGCGGTTCACACGGTTACACTTCAGATTGTGTCCTGTCTCAGGCGAGGAGAGAGGATTTTATACATTCACAAAGGAAATACTGTATGTTATTACAAACCTTGCTATCTTACAAGTAGTCTTTTCAATGCTATGTCAAAAATCAATTTTTTGTTTTTATACTGGCAGGGAAAGAGGTAAAGTACAGTTAAAGGTAAAACTGTAAGGTGTAACATAGTAGTATATTCCAAGTGCAAAACAATATATAAATAATAAACTATAAATATGATGTAAAGTTAACTTAAAGAAAACTTGCTGGATTATGTTGTGGTAGATTTAAATTCTTTGGTTCAGGTCTCAAAGAAATCTTTCAGAGTCGAAGTTCCAGGTCTCAGAAGAATTAACTTTATTGAACAATTCAACAAAGTGAGATGCCAGCTACATGCCCATCTGACTTACAATGGTCAGCATTCAGGTCTTATAGCTTTTTCTTATCGTTAGGTACCCAATGAGCATCTGTACAGTTATCTTTTTCTTTTTGCCCCTGTTGTGGAAATTTTAATAGTCATTGATCCCAAACAGGTATCATAAGAGAAAGAACCTATTCAATGTATAAAAGTATATGTGTGTACGTGCTTGTGCGTGACTTTTCAGGAACATATGGGACAGGACCTCTGACCTTAGGGATGGTCAGTTTTGGCCAGTTTATTTCAGTACCAGTTTGTGTCTTTAAGTAGAAACTGAACAGCAGTAAGGACCTTATCTGAGTGGGTGAAAGGTACAGCGGGTGAGGAGGAACCTTGAAAACAGTATAAAGGCTGTCTCATATCTTCCTGTTGTGTGTCACTCTCTTGCACAGCGTAACTTATGTGTACTAGACTGAACCTATTCTTGCAAGAATAAATACTTTTCTTTTTATTAATTTGACTCTGAGTGTCTCTTACGCAGTGATGATGTTTAACAGAATTTTTGCCACAACAGCCCTCCTCGAAGTTTCGCCACAGTTATATCTTCTCCGAGGCCTTCTTTCTATTGGTGGAGAATTTATGTGCATGTGCTTTTTAAAAAAAAATAAAAAAAAGTAGGTACCTCTTCGTACCTTCCACCAAGTCCACTTGTTCATAAGATATATTGCACATGGTTTTTTAGGTACTTTTCCGTCCTCATGCCCTGTGACCTAGTTTTCTGCTTGGCATTACAGCATTCAGACTTCTGCATGAGACAGATGAGATTCCCCAACAAATGTTTCAACCGAAAGAAATGCTGGGTGAAATATGGACAAACCCAAACATTGGGTTAAAAGTTTATTTACAAAATGTAACCCAACGTTTCTGTTTGGTCCATATTTGACCCAAATTTGGGTTGAAACAACCCAGCATTTTTAGAGTGTATTTCAGCTGGAGAGCAAGACAGGAAAGGTCATGATTGCAGGCCTTTGAAAGAGAGTTGTGGAAAACCGACAGACTGATTACTGACAACCTATTTTACCACGTATTGTGCTTGTTTGACTTTGATCAAATAAAATCATAAGCATAAATTATAATAAATAGCTGCATTGTTATTTTAGGTGCTCATGTACAGTAGTGATTATTATTTTAGAAGCAATATGAAAATGTTCATAATATAAATGAACAATAAGAGTTTGATGTGATGTCTTTTAAATACAATATTATTGTTAGCATATCAAATTATTATATTATTGATTAATTCTTGATAGTGATATAGTCTGGAGCAGGTTTTATGTTAACAGGGTAGATATTATGACATTCCTGAAAGATCCTATATACATTTAAAATGAAAAGGTTAACAGCTTACTCTGAGTACTGGTTTAGTTGCTTAACGTTTGCTGAATTCGGAACGCATAGCATACTACTCTTTCTATTTTTCCTATATCTTTCTATGGCAAAAACAATTTTATGGCTACAGAGCACTGAGCATCAGAACAGCAAGACACAATAAAACAGTTTTTTTCCCCTCAGGCTATTCAGTCTAAACAATTAAACTCTCATAACTATACACTGTCATAACTGTACATTCATAACATCTAAAATTGTAAATCTGCCAATTACATCATAAACTGTACACTTGTATATAACATTTCAGTAGGCCTACATTCATTAAAACAAAAAAATATATATATATGGGCCCATATATTTTTTTCTTTATATATTGCTACCACTGTATTATATTGAATTATTATTATTTGTATTTCTTAAATTATTGTTATATTTCATTTCAAATGTGTAAGTAGCCTATGTCTGCACTATCATTTATGTCCACTCTATGTCTGTACTTTCTTCTGCACTGGAAGCTTCTGTCACCCATACAAATTATATTACACACACAAATGTAAATATACTTGGCAATTAATCTCATTCTGATCCTGATTCTGATGTTGGTATGTTTCAGCGAAAACAGCAATGTCTCTCATTCAACATGTTGCCAGATCCCACTGATTTTAACGAAATATTGAATAAATTGGATCAGTGGCGAAACTGCATAGATAGAGTATATGAAATAATGAAAATAATTACGATTTAATGTTAAAATAATTAAACTTTGTTATAACAAATTTACAATCACAGAAAAAGAACGGCAGTCCCTAATCGATATAACAAAATGGGCCTGGCAACACGAGCCAACGGTCCAGCCCCTCGTGCACATCAAAGGCCTGAAAAGATTCACTGAGAGGAAGTATTCAGAGAAAGCAGCTGAATGAAATACATCGCAGATAGTGGAGTGTTTCTTACAAGAATCTTCAGTAAGTAATTTAATACTTCCTTGCAGTGAACGGTTATACTATTGTTTAAAATGTGGCCGTTATGTCTACAAAAAAGAAAAGAGCTCTTAATTGAACCCCCGTTTTTTGATTTTCGTAAACGGCCAGCATTTAAGTTACCCAAATCTCGCTGTTTTTCACTAATAATAATTGGAGACCCGAACCAAGCCAAATCTGCGCTTTTTAAAGCATCTTGTTTTAACGTGTTCGATTAGAAAAGACATTCCTTCACGAGACTATTTGACAGTATTTAAATGCGATTTTCTCTACGTTTTGTTCAATTCTTTCTTAAATTCTGTTTCGTTGCATGAGGTCAGTAAAAGCAGCGATATGTTACAACAGAAGTAACGTTAGGCTAATTAATGACAACCATCTAGTCAACGACATATAGACCTTCGTTTAATGTTATCTTCCAATAAAAGGGTTTACATGCTGCAGAAATTTTGTAGAAATGGAGCTGGATTGCCATATTACAACAACAAAGTTTTTCAGTAACGTTATCCTAGACCTAGGCTACTTAAAGTTGTAACGTTATCCCCCAAGAAACTGTTTGTAGCTAGTTTTGAGCAATCTTTAAAATAACATGTGTACCCGCACAAAATTAAAGCCGGAAGTTATTTTGATTTAAGATTACGAGGGCACGTGAATTTAAAAAAATAAAAATATACTTTAAAAAATTTTATATATATATAAATATATATATATATATATATATATATATATATCGAAGCTTACTATCTGCCACAAAATAAAAAAGGTAATTGCGACTTTGTAAACTCAAAATTGTGAGTTATAAAGTTAGAATTGTGAGGTATAATTTTTTACCCCCCTCAGAGTTGAACTTTATAACTCGCAATTGCAAGTTAATATCTCAAAATTCTGAAAAAAGTTAGAAATTCAGATTTGCCAGACGTAAACTTGCAATTGCAAGGGGGAAAAAACAATTCTTACTTTATGACTCGCAATTCTGAGAAAAAGTCAGAAATATGAGAGGGAAAAGTAGTAATTAGGCTATCTTTAAAATTGTTTTATTCCGTGGTGGAAAAAATAATGATGTGCACGGATCAATCATTTATTATAAACACTGCAATATTCCATAAAAAAAGAATTGTCGGTTTTGATTTCATGATTACATTATTGGTAGGGTAGGCATTGGTTTTCATACACACTTTTGTTATAACCTATGGTTATCTATTAGCCTATTATCTATCAATAATAGAAGTGGTCTAAACATTTAAAAGTACACATATCTTATGGGAAAGTCTTAGGACCAAAAAATGTTTGTCCAATCTACCTGCCTGTCAACGTATGCATTTCCATACCTCCGTGCACCTGCTCGTGCAGACATCACATTTCATCAGTGCATTCTGTAAGGGGCATGAATTTCATCTAAATGTTGGGGGAGTCAATAAACAACATTTCTCAAGAGCAATTTTTGAAGGGGACACAAATGCTGAAAAAATTTTACTTGCAAGGAAAGCCTTACTACTATTATTAGTGTTACGTGGAGACCGTGCCATTGTCGTCCTCCTCAATGTTTCTCTCTGGTTCAGTGAAAAAGCTGACTAAATTGACCCAAATATTTGGCAAAACCATTTATTTAGCCTATTTATTGCAGTGTTTTGAAGTTGTTTACACAATCAAGCCACCAATTTACAATGAAATTTGAACTTAACTTTAAACGTAATGACCGCTATTGTGAAAGTGTCCCCATATAAAAGAAATGGCTAACAGGATTTTGTTACAAATAAAATTATTAGGTTATAGTTAATGTTCTAGATGTTGTAATAAAAAATAGAATTTTGACTTTAAATAAAACAGACTGGACAGGCACTAAACCAAATTACCAAATAGCTGTAACTTAAAGCACTTAGCCTACATGATGTCTCTCTTAGTTAGATATTCAACTGCAGCAAGCCCACTGATCTATAGTTAGGCCTAATGATATGCCCACCAGATGTTACAGCTCCTTTTGGGGTCAGTAGTGGTGTTAGACAAGGGCTGTTGGAGTTTTCCCCTCTTTTTCCTCCTCGCTTTTCAGTTGCTTGCAGTGCGTATCGTGTCCACTGGCGCCACGCAGAGTAGAGCGAGCGTTTTCAATTAATTTCTATGGAAATTTAACTTCCCGAGGAATGAACTGAAAACCCTCGCTCTGCTTCGCACCAGTGGAATTGACCATTCGCAAAGACCCGCCCCCTTGGTTACGTTGCGATGTCTGACAAGCCATGCCACGCTCATTCCACACACCATGTTCTCACGCAGTGAAAAATACATCACAGAGCTAAGAGGACACTGACAATATGCTGACAGACAGGACAGAGCAGGTTACAAAGTCTCAACTTTCAAATTTGGTCATTTCTTTAAGAAATTTAAACAATAAATACCATTTTGTGGCTCTTTAATGCGTCGTGACAGATCGCTGTAGCGCCTCAGTTAAAGCTCCTCGTGATCCGATCATCTCTTCCTTCTAGTTAATTTATAGCATCAAATAAACATGAATGAACATCAGAAGGAATGTTGTTTCAACCACGGAAGGACATCAGTACACCGTATTTTCAAGTCCACTGACGTAATCGACTAACTCTCCTGACTGCTTTGTCCGACAAAATGGTGGATTTGGCGGATAGCGGATTATGATTGGTCAGATCGCCTGTCAATCTGCAAGGAGTGAATTAGTGGCAATTCAGGGGTGGCAATTATTTGAATGGTGGGTCCATTACTATTCTTATTGAAAAACGACAGAAAAACGGTAAAATGACCAACTCTCTTAAATGGGCGCTTTTGTTTCGCTTTGAAACCAAATCTTCAGCCATCATCTGAGGCGAAATCTGATGGCTGCTGATTTGTGCTGCGACTCTTGTTCAGCTCATGCTGACTTGATCAGACATGTTCAGTTTTTAATTGTAGTGTCTGTTCTCTTACTGAACTAAATTATTTTTGTTACTATAAAAAAATCAAAACGACGGTGGGGGGCAGTGCCGAGGTGAGCAAGTGATTTAACCTGTGTTTCGGTTGAACAATGTGCAACACCGACTATCGCAGCAAGCCTACTGTACTGCGCATTCTTAAAACCTCATAAAAGCTCACTGAGATGATACAGACGGAACAGACATAATTAAGTTCTCATGCTATTCTTTTGCCAGGATCATTTTATTTAGCAAAATATCTCATCCTTCAGTGATGCGTCCAGGTCGCACTCAGTCACCATTATATGTTTGGTCTAAAAGGGGGGGGTGCTACTGATGGTGGAAATTGTGTGAAACTGCAGGGGTAGAGACGACAGAAATCCTTCAATCTTAAGGCTGTGTGTCCACCAAAGCGTTTTTAGCCGTCTGAAAACGCTAGACGCTCTGCTGAAAACGCCTAGCTTTGGGCGCTTGAGCGTTTTGGCAGTGCTGCGTTTTTTCAGTTGAGACAATTCGTTGCTATGATGCAGAATATCCGCAGGAGAGTTTACTTGTAACTGATTTCGTAGATAATTTGTTTCATACTTGTTTCAATTTATTTTTCATCCATTTTGTTCGGTTAGCTCTGCTGGTTGACGTCGTTGTTCAGAAAGAATGTTGTGACAGTTGGTCGGTGTGGTTTTTGTCCCGCCCCTCCTCCACTGTGATTGGACGGCTGTGTAAAAAGTGACAGTGATGAGCGCAGCGTTTTACCCAAAGTTGAACATTTTTCAACTCTCCACGACCAGTAAAAAACGCCGGGCGCTCAGTGCTTGAGCGTTAAATACACGCTCAGCGCCTCGTTACGCTCATGGTGTTCAAAAAATGCGGCGCTCCCCTTGAAAACAATTGGAATTTTACGCCAGGTGCATGAAAAAACGCTTTGGTGGATACACGGCCTAAAGGCCCGTTCACACAAAGCACGATAACTATAAAGATAACGATAAAGATATAATTCTAAAAATCGTTCTCCATATTAAAGAATAACAGAGTTCACACCACAACTATAACGATAAAGATATGAGGAATGATATCGTTGGGATCACTTTCAGAGCGATTTCTTTTCCTGCTGTCGAACGATAAAACACTGACAGCCAAACAGAATCCATTCTAATTTAAAGGTCTCGACAATTTGAAATGGCAGATGACATTGCAGAGAAGTTAATCGTCGAGGTACAAAAAAATCCTCCACTGTTTGACAAGTCAACCCCCCTTTTCAAGGATACGTTAAAAAAGATGGATATATGGAAAGCAATCGGTCGTATACTGGGAATAAATGGTGAGAAGTATTAACGATGAGATATTATGCAGTCTAGCATAGTGTAACGGTAACAAAATTACCTCAGGTAAGTTAGGCTATGCAGCGCTAGTTTTGACAACATTGCTGAAGTTGCAGTGAAAAAGGCGTTGTATACATAAAGGTGTTGACTAGGCGATGTTTTTATCCCATCATTGATTTTGTCAGCTAAATTCACAGTTAGATTAGATCGATTACACTAGACTTGCTAGATTCACTGTTTAGATGCGCTCGGGACATAGCATGCTGGGGGAGGACATCTGCTGGCAAAGACGTGTAAAGGCAATAAGAACAGCAAAAACATATTCAATGACATGTTGTAAACAACAATAATAATAAAATGTAATCTATAACATCAGTCAATATCATTAAAGCTATTGTAGTTCGTTTTTCTGAATGAAACTGTTGTTGATTCATTCGAAAATATGAACACAATTTGTCCTCAAAAGACGACCACTCTTTAATCAGTGACGGATTCTCCCAACTCCTCTCGTCTTTTAAGGATATCGTGTACCCAAAAAAGCTTTTTTCTTTTGATATTTTTTTGTAACGTAAAGCAGCAGCAGCTCATCCATTTTCGCTACTTTGAAACCGCAGCGCGGGTGCGCGCGTGCTTAGAATAAAAAGACCGTTATCGGTTGTTGGTGTTCTCTTTATAGTTATCGTGCTTGGTGTGAACGGCCCTTAAGTGTTTGACTAAAACTTGTTTTGGTGTGGAAGGGAAGAGCAGTAAGGATAAACCGGTACTAAAAATATATTGCGATACCTAGTTGTAGCTTACATTTTAAATAGGCTATTTGTTTAATTACATCTTTTTATAAAAGACATCCCCAATAATGCTACTGATGCCTCTATTAGATTTACCCCCCAATTTTAGTGACTAATTATAGCCATTCAGAACTAATTAATAAGAATTTTTGAACTCCTGTCATCTATTATTCAATTGTTTTTCTGGCTTTAGATTTTTGCCATGGTGTTGGTTCAGTGTTGGTATCAAGATATTTTAGTCAGGTATCAAAATAATGTTGGTATTGTTAAAAGTATTTTATACACTAATATTTTGCTTTTTTTTCCAGGGATGTGAATATCCCACCCCTTCTAGAGATAAAAGTGAACACTCATTAGCATGCAAGCTAATTCACAACAATCAGGACAACTGCCAAATTTGCATGAAAAAGGGACCACACCTGGAGATGGGACATCTAATACTTTGGGCAAAAACTTTTATCAGCTATGTTTACCATCGCACGCTGCAAGCCCCTCCTATCCAGGACAGGGGGCCACTGGAAATTATTTGACACAGTTCACCTACACAATCCAACCGGCAACCAGTGACCAGATTTTGACTAGCAGCATTCAAGCTACCAAAGACACAATGCTTACACAAGAAAATCCTCTCACTTCAATTTATACTTTGCCGACAGGAAAACAGGACTCGCAAATGATTCTGTGGAACATGCCCTCAAATTGCAAGATATTCTTACCTGTTAACAACATAAATCTACAGGGTGCTCCCAACAATAATGGGCCAAACATGTCACATTGTGCCTTTAACTCAAATAGCAGTTTATACATGCAGCAGCAAAATACCTCCTTGGTAGCTGGCCCAAATAATTCGCAACAGGTTAAAGAAAAAACAATGGACACTACAAGTCTTAATGAAACTAGAAGAAATGTGAACACTATCAGTTTGCATAGCCAACAGCAACATGCAAATTCTCTGACTAATTTGCCAAACGACTCATCAAAAACAAGAACAAGCTTGCCATCTGATCTGAAATATTACCCCCCAACTAGTTACCCCCCACCTTCTACATGTGGTCAGAACATTGCTGCACAGAGAGCTGTTGCCGTTGTCACACCCTTATCTCCGATAGGAACAGCACCTGTTTACGTTTCAGACAAATCTGCTAATATGAAAATGAATGTAAGGTCTGAGCAAGAGGTTGTATGGGATCCACCAAATATTCCACATGCTTTGGAGACCAATGCTAATCTGAATAACCAAAAAGGAGAACCAAATGACCCAACAAGCAAGCATCAACGGCCGAAGTCAGCAGAGCCGAGGCTGAATGATGGACTTTGCCATGTTGGAGCCAAAAGTCCCATTTGGACCGATGAATCAACTGACCAAAGTCGCCACACAAGTTTACCGAAGCTTAAAAGTGTGGTTGCAAAACAACAAATATCTGTGCCAACTCAAATGCAAAATGATCCAAGTGAAAAGATAAACAATAACTGCACATTCACAGACAAGAAAACTGCTGAAACGGAAACTATTCCTGTTATCGAATGGCCAATAGATCGATTGCACACCTTAATGGCCATGATTCAGCAAATAGAAAACGGGCATCAGAAGAATGTCCAAAAGACTGATGCTGGGAGGGACGTCTTAAAGCTTTTTTGGAATGGTGATTTTCAAAAGTTTTATAATGCTGTGCAAACTGGTATATATCAAAACATAATGGAAGAAGTCTATGCTTACTGTCTGATGAAAGAGCCTGTGATACTGAGGCAAATTAAAAGTGATGCACGTAGCAGAGTCAACAAGGATTTTCATGTTTTAAAACACAACGAAGAGCCACCGAAGATGACATATAAGTCTTCTTGGTTAAATCTTAATGAAAATGTTGATGACATCGAGAAGGAGTGTGGTTATTCTTGGTTCAATAAGTCCTTTCAAAATGCCCCTGACCACGAAGCACAAAACTCAAATGGTTGCACAAAGGAGGCACAAAAGGTTGAGAACAAAGTACCAGCAGAAGAACCAACATTGGACAATGAGTGTCTTCATGAAAGCTTGTTTAATAGGCAATCTCCATCTGTGACTGATGCTGACTGCTCACCAACGCGTGATTGTTTGGTTGCTGGACAAACCAACAGTCAAACAAATGCAAATTCTTTAAAGGACATGATTACTGTTGTGAAGGATTTGGATAAAAAAGATGTCCAGACTGAAATGGCCAGTTCGGATGACAAATATAGTAATAATGATGTTGGAGCTCAAAGTGTTTTGTCGCCTAAATCAACCAGCCAAAGTGACTGCACAAACTTAACAAAGCTCAATGTGGTAGCAGAACAACCGCATGTAATGGCTGAACAGTGTGAGACTAGTGAGATGATGGAACATAATGTCATTGCTGCATCACCAGACAAGCATGAGACATCTTTGTTAAACACATCCCCAGAAATTGTTAAAGTACAAGTAGAAGAACAAACATCTTTGGCAATTTTTCACGAAGACTCTCATTGTACATATTTTTCTCCAGTTCCCTTTAATGCTCATTCTCCAACTGTGATTGACAACTGCTCACTGAAGCTTAATTTGGTTGAAGAACAAACCAGTCGCCAACCAAATACTATAAATCCACTAAATGGAATGAAGAATTTGGTAACTACATTGAAAGAACGTGATTATTTTTTAAGAAGGCATCAAAAGGTATTTAATAAAAGCAGTGGTTTGAAAAGAAAACATCAAAACTCCTCTAGAATATTAAGACTGAACAATATTTTTTGTAATGGTGTGAGAGCCAAAAGTCCCGTGTTGGCAAGTGAATCATCCAGCCAAGGTGACTGCAGTAGTCCACTGACACATAGTCATGTAGTTGAAAAACAACCGGAGTTTGTGTCATTAACTCAAGTGCAAAATGAATCTAGTGACTGTGATAACTGTGAAGGATGTGAGATAAATCCAAAACCTAGTCAAGAACTTTCTGTGCAAATGGATGAAGAGGAGATTGCCGAGATGGATGCTACAGCTTCTATTAGGATTAATGTTCTCCCTCATGAAGTGGCTAAACAATGCTTTGCTGGTCAGTTGATGGAAGTTAAAGACATAGCTGCAACACCAGAGATGAATTTGGAAGAGGCTGATGGTAACTACCCGCTGAAGGGCTATGAGGTTGTGGAACAAATCAATTGTCCATCAAATACAATTCATCCACTGAAGGTCATGACACATCTGGTGAGGGGAGTGGGAGAAAAACGGCAAATTGGAAAATGTGACTTTTTGAAAGACAAGCATCAACCCTCAACTACAACATCAAGGCTGGTTGACCGTTTTTGCAATGGACCCAAACGTCTGGCGTTGACTGAATCAACCAGTCAAATTGACTGCCCGGGTCCACCGACGGTTCATCCTGTGATTGCAGAACCATCTCAAATGCAATTCAATGAAGAAATTTCTGAAATTGACTGCGTACTCACAGATGAGGGTGTGAGATGTGAGACTGATCCAAAATCTAGTCAAGAACTTCCTGTGCAAATGGATGAAGTGGAGATTGTCGAGATGGACGCTGCAGCTTCTATTCGGATTAATGTTCTGCCTCAGGAAGTGGCTAAACAATGCTTTGCTGGTCAGTTGATGGAAGATAAAGACATTGCGGCACCACCAGAGATAATAAATAAGACCTCTTTGTTATATACACCTCAAGATACCATATCAACAAAAGAACAGATGCACATGTGGAGGTTGGAAGAAGCCAATGGTAACTGCTCATCAGAGGGAAATTTGGTTGCAGAACAAACCAATTGCCAATCAAATATAATACATCCACTGAAAGCCATGACACATCTGGTGAGGCCGGTGGGAGCAAAACACCAAACTGGAAATTGTGAGATTTTGAAGAACAATCATCAGCTTGTAAATGCAACATCAAATATGGATGACCGTTTTTGTCATAAAGCCAAATGTTCTGTGTTGACAACTGGATCAACCTGCCAAATTGACTATACCAGTCCACCGAAACTTTATCCTGTGACCACAGAACCATCAAAAATGCAAAATGAATTCAATGAAGAAATGCCTGACATTGACTATATGCTCAACGATGAGAGTATGAGATATGAGACTGATCCAAAACCTAGTGAAGTGGAGACTAACAAGATGGACGCTTTAGACTCTATTACGATCAATGTTCTCCCTCATGACATGGCTGAGCTATGGTTTGCTGGTGAGATGGAAGTTAAGGACTTGCAGAAAGACATTGATATTCATATTGCCACCAAGGACCAGGTTAAAGTTCAAGTCCTGGAGCTTATGTCTGAAAAAGAATTACTCCTAGAAGATGTGAAGCCAAAAGAGGGGAAATATCAAAGTTCTAGTGGTGAAAAGTTAGAGTCTTACTGTTGTCTTGCTAAATGGTTTAAAACTTTAGAATATGGAGATGGTTCGTTCTGTACGTGCCAGGGAAAAGCAGAGTTCAGAGAAGAGACTAAAATTGAGGTCCACGGCACAAGTTTAGAGTTGCAGACTGAAAAGGAGGATCCTAACGAATTGGTGAAACTGAACAATTCTCCTCTTGAAACAACAGATGATTCTGAAACAGATGATTCTGAAACAACAGATTATTCTGAAACCACAGAGGACGAAGTTCTGAGTAGGATCGTTCGGAAAGGAGTTAAGAAAAATATTCTGAAGGACATATCAAGTTCTGAAGAGGTTTGTAAGATGGACACTGAAATTGCAGAGCAGACAAGAGATGACTCTCCTTCAAAATGTGCAACAAATGTGACCATGAAGAATGAGATTGAGCAAGAAACCCCAACTCCTGATTTGAAGAGGAAGAGCAATACTATATGTCTTGCATTGTATGGTTCATCTTCTGTAAGAAAAGAGGTGAAGCTAACTAAAAGATCTAAAGGGAAAGAAAGTTGTGAAGAACCCCCAGAAACTCTTCAAATAACTATACTCTCTCATCAGAATATTAAAAGGAAGATTAAGCCAACGAATTGCACAGGGGTGGAACCACAGGATGAAGATGTAGTGGAAAAGAGAGCGAGATTACAAAAAGCATCCTTCAAAGACCTGGCTCTGCATAGCAACTTACCCTCACATCCCACTTCTGAACTCAGCAAAAATGCACTTTCATCTACCTCAATCAAAAAACTGCTTTGTCCAAGTGCTAATGCAAAGAGTGGCGTCCGTTTGGGTAAGGGAAATAAGCGGAAGAGATTGCATAAGTTTTCGACGCAACAAATGTCTATGAATAAATATGTCATCAGAGGGAAGACTGCGCCATCCAATATATTCCATTCAGCCGAGAATGTAACTAAAAGTAAATACGAGTTGGGGAACCCTGCTTTGATGCCATTGGAGGAGGGTCTTTCATTGGAATTCAAAGTATTGCCGGAGTCTTTTAACTTTGAAGATGGAGCTGAACTCAATTGCGCTCAAGCCGACACGAGACCGAGTACACAAAATGGTAACTGCTGAAAATATATACTCGGTGTATGTAAGTTTATCAAATGTACACTTTTTTTTTTTAATTCTTGTTCCCTTTTCTTAAGGGATGTCAGGCCCAGAAGATAAAGTTAAACCGATGGAAACTAGTTGTTTGCCAACACAAGGTATTGGACACAGAATTTATTTTGTTAATTTAATATGTAGTAAATTTGTATTCACCTCTTATGAAGTTAAAGCTCATTCCTTTTGAATAATGATTAATAAACATAATGGTATAAACTAATATCCAATAATCGCAGGTTAAGGTTTAATCCAAGTTCTAAAGCCTAACCAGGGTATATTGTGAGAATTGAATCATGTATCGGTCTATCATGTACAATTTTATGGCAGGTAGTGTATCACTCATCTAAATGGTTTTGTGGTTGTCTATCTGCAGGTGTTTGGAGTTTCAGCCCCTTGAAGAAAAAGCACACTCAGCCCATCCAGGTCACAGATGTCTCCGGCTCATGTAGCCTCTTCCAGGAGTTTAAGAAGAGATATCATAAAAAGAAGGAAATGGCTTCAAAGTAGAATTCTAATGAAAGACCTTGATTCCTTATTAAAATTTAAGCAAATGGGTTTTTTTTGTCATGCGTACCTTTTGTTATGTGTTACTCCCTGTCAATAGGATGAATCTAACAAATGCAATTGCAAAATGTACTGATTCATTTTACGGTGTACTTGAAGTTTTGTATTATATTATAAATGCACCACTTGCACACTGATTATACAGTTCAACAGCTGCTAGTAACCTTGTTCTCCAGTATTTGTACAAGTGCAAGTTTTATACTTTGACTACATTTTCAAGAAACATGTTTGTCATGGAGGTTCATTTTATATATTGTTGTGCTTTTATTTTGATTCCACTGGTTTGTAAAAATTTGACAATCTATTTATGTATAATTTTATAAGACATTTTTTATTGCTTTTTAATAAAACCATTTTGTAATACCTTTTGTGGTTGCTCCTGGATTTTAAGGTTTGTTATACCATGATTTACTGAAGGTGGTGATTACCGGTAATACAAGTAAACAATACAAATGTTTTCATAAATTAGCATAAAATATATTCAACATACATTCACAGAAATAATGCCTAACCCAAATTAATAATAGGAAATAAATGTTAAATTTGGAATTTCTTCATACAAAGAAAATAGTTCAAAAACAGAACGGAAAAAAAAAATTTTTTTTTGAAGTTTTTTTTTGCTTTTTGTTTTGTCGCTTGTGAATGACGTAATACTATAATTGTGTCCCGCCCACGCTGATGCACGCGAATAGGAGTAAACCAAAACAATGGTGCGAGTGACGAAGATACCAGATAGACAGTCGATGCTGTGAACAAATAAGAAAAAAAATGAACGTATTTTCCTCGTGATATTCTCGCGGTTAGCTATAAACAACGCTGAAAGCGACCAAACCATGGCTACCGTAGATTCTCTAATGAACTTGTGAGACAGCTACTAGATAAATATGTAAAGCTGTAATTGAGACAATTCCTTCTGCTCATTTTCTAGCATGAATTCCAGGTCTGTAAGTGATACAAATGTTTCTCCGTTCACAGGTGTGCTTTTAGTGTTGCTCAGCGATCTGAGAAGTATGATGAGATCAGGATGTTGCCTGCTGCCGTTAAAGACAGATTATTACGAATAAAGATGTCTTCTGGCACTGTCACCGACTCCAACATAAGCCAGGTAAGGTGTCCTCTCTGAGAAGAGCATTTGTGATGATAATATGCAGTGTACAATATGCAGTGTCTTCGCTTGGGTGTGTGATTTATATTTCAGCTCGTGCATGCTGGAACTCACACACTGGATCTGCAGAACTGCATGGTGTCAGACACTGCGCTTAAACAAATCAACTGTCTGCAGTTGAAGACAATACTGTTAAAAGGCTGTTCAGAAATCACATCTGAGGGTATTCTTTTCACAGATTGATGGTTTATGCGGGTCATATAAATATTAGATGAAAAACTTTGAAAACTGATCCCCAGTTTCACAGACAAGGATTAAGCTAGTCCTAGACTAAGTGCATGTTTAAACTGTTTTAACTGAAAGCAACTTGTACGGACATTTCTTAAAATGTCATAGCCATTGTTTTGTCTCAAAAAGCTGACCAATAATGTGTTTCTCTATGTCTCTATTTCGCATGTTTATAAAAGCAACTTAAATATCCTAATTTGAACTAGGGCCTAATCCTAGTTTAATCTAAACCTTGTCTGTGAAATCAGGCTTAGAAATGTTGCCATGGTGACTAAAAAATATGTTTCAGTTAAAGTACTATTACTAAAATGAAAACTGAAATAAAAATAAATTCAATTTATGTAGATTTTATTTTTCAAATACTAAAAATGCACATTGAAAAATGACTTCAATGGAATTGTTCAAGACATCAGTCTTCACTATATTTGTCTTTCCCACAGGTGTAGAGGTGTTGGCATCCCGCTGCCCCTGTCTTCAGGTAGTTGATCTCACAGGCTGTACCGCTGTGACAGATTCAGGGATTCAAGCTCTCGCTCGATACTGCAAATGTTTAGAGGTGATTTCGCTCCATAGCTGCACTGCTCTCAGTGATAGAGCCCTGCTGGAGCTGGGGTCGAACTGCAGGAGGCTGCACAGCATTTACTTTTCTGGGACAAAGGTAATTTACACTGTTCTTGGGCTTTCAGACTTGGGTATACAATATTACAGATGAGCCAAAACATTATGACCACATGCCTAATTTGCAGTTGGTCCTCTGCGTGCTGGAATTTGGAGGCTTGTCCTTCCACCGGCTTGTCGTCCTTCCACAGTGCATCCTGGTACCATCACATCCCCAGGTAAACGGCGCACACGTACACGGCCGTCCAAGTGATGTAAAAGAAAACGACACTCATCTGACCAGGCGTTCTTCTTCCTCTGCTTCAAGGTCCAGTTCTGACGCTCGCGTGCCCATTGTAGCCGCTGTCGATGGTGGACAGGGGTCATCATAGGCACTCTGAGTGGTCTGTGTCTTCGCAGCAGAGTGTGATGCACTGTGTTGTGACACATTCATCATTAACATTTACAAAGTAGATCTTCTGTTGGCTCGGACCAGACTGGATAGCCTCCTTTTCCCTCGTGCATCGATGAGGCTTTGGCACCCAACACCCTGCCGTCGGTTTGTGGTTTGTCCCTCTTTGGACACTGTTGGTAAATTCTCAGCACTGCTGACCGGGAGAAACCCACAAGCCTTGCCGTTTCAGAGATACTCTGACCCAGTCGACTTGCCATAACAATTCGGCCGTTGTCAAAGTCACTCAGATCTTTATTCCTGCTCATTTCTCCTGCATCCAACTTATGAGAACTGATTGTTTGTTACCATCTAATCTACCCAGACCTTAATATGTGGCCTTGTTAGGAGATGATCAATGATACACTTCACCTGTGACTGCAGCTCATAATGTTTTGGCTCATCAGTGTAAGTATATAGCATATACCAAAATGCGACTCTGACATTTTGCTTGTACACATTGATGTTTATTGTTTTCACCAAATACTTACTACTTGTAAATTCTATTTAAAGGTAACTGATCAAGGGGTTATTGGACTTGCGACAGGAGTTTGTTCGAGTAGCCTTAAGGTATTGCATACTAATTCAAATTTTTTCATTAAGACTATTTCAATTTTATATTATTATTTATTAATAACTTATTTATAATCACAGGAGTTACAGATGGTACGATGTCGCAATTTGACTGATCTGGCTGTGACTGCTGTTCTTGCAAACTGTGCAAACATCAGAATTTTCAATTTCCATGGATGTCCCCTGATGACAGGTAGTCACATGGTACCATAAATCACATGGTAACATATATATTGTTACCCAAATATGAAATTTCTGTGCATTCATACCTGCTATGTGTCTGTTTTAGATGAGTCAAGGGAGGCACTACAACACCTTATTGGCCCCGACAAGATCCAACAGGTTTCTTGGACTGTGTACTGATGTGATTAACTGAACTGAACTGAGCTACAGCACAACAACTTTATTGTCATACATGTAATGCACTCATCCATTAAGATAAACTTCATCCTTTTCAAATTTGCTAAATTGTCAATGTTTGAGGTAAAAAAGAAAGAAAGAAGATAAAATCTGTTTTTTTTACAGCGTTTGCATTGTAAATGTTAACTTACTGTATTTAACATTAAGTATATAATTATTATGTAAGAATGTTGTTTACTTGATTGTAAAATAAATTGTAAACCAACCATTTGACGTTGGTTATCAACTTTTATTTACTATTACTAGAATGAGATTGAAGTCTGAATTTGACAAAATTGTAAGAACTGATTTTCCTGTTTAAATAAAACTCACCCTGCAATAAAGCCATAAAACGCACCCTGGACAGAAGATCGCAAAGACAGAGCAACAGGACATTGTCCTGTCCAAACATTTGTCCCTTATCTCTGCATCCCCCTCTCCCTCATCCCCTCTCCCCCTGAGTCAAGACACCAAAAGTTCACTAAGAATGCCTATATATCACATATGATGTATCTTGTGAATCTATTGTTTTTCCTTTTCATGTTTGGTTTCATTTTAAATGTCTCAGTGTGATTGCTAAAATGGTCTTAATTTCAATGCAGCCATTGAGATTATAAGAAACATTGAGAACTTAAGAGAATCCTGTTCTCCATTGATGATGTCTTTTCAAGATATCTCCCTCGGGACCAGGTGCTACCCCCTGGGGTACAGGACTTGACCTAAAGCAAACTCTGAAAAATATTGGTACAACCCTTTTGTTCTGGTCTGGGTATTTAAGGCTAGTTAACAGAGCAGTCTTTGGGAAACTGTAACCAGGAAAACCCCCATGCAGTGCTGTGTCAGTGGCTTCTCGAGTCTTACACTCAGAATACACTCACACACCACTGTGTGTCTCTGTCAGGAATGCATTTCTTACTCTTAGAGTCATCTTTGAGCAATTGATGTTATTTGTTTAATACTTCTGAATTGGCTTTTAATCATTTACTTGTAGAATTGGCATGATACATTTTTACCTGACAAATAAAATTGATTTATTCGCCATTACACTGAAATCATTATTTCTAGTAGATTAATATGCAGTCTGGTATTCCCGCAAATCTCTGTCCAGGATGATCACACCGAAGGCACTGATGAATGGAGCATGGGGCAACTCATTAAGGAGACCTTCCGATTTCAGACTATCACTGACTTGGCACATTGCATCTTGCGACTATTAAAAAATGACACCTTTGTTATGAGTCCTTAATGAATAAATATTTGAAATTATGGGATGCCTAGAATAATCAAAGACCTAAATTAAATCATAATCAATATTTATGATTATTTTCTAATAAGAAACACAATCTAAATTTGATTATCAGTTGAAATTGGAGTCAGATTAACAGAGCTAAATTAATATTGAAACTAAATTCTAATAAATAAGGTGAACTTCGAAGCGCTGAAAAGGCATACACGCATCATACCGTCGCCCACACCGTTGGATTCCGTCGTTGGGCCAACTGGTGGCCCTTACAAAATCCATTATGCTGATGTATTCATTTAGGGTAGTTAACTGCTCTTTTCTGCGTTCTGCAAAGAAGAAATTGCTTGCTCTTTTTCTGCAAAGAAGTACCTGATTTATTAAAATAATATGAGGAGCAAATGTGGAATACTGAGTATAATATCCTGGGTACACTGGGTTACCCTCTCCGTGGGAAGAAAACGGAACAGCTACTGTCAACCACATGATAAAATAAAATTAAGAGACATCGAAAGAGGTGATTGAAAACCATACCATACCTGCTCATATTCAACTCTGATCAGAATTTACATGGGTTCAATTTGATTCTAGCGTCTCTCTTGAGTGTTTTATATTTTTAAGATGAAACCAGACCATGGCTTCTGGGATGGCTGCAAATATTAATAAGAGCGACTACACAGTTCAACGAGTGAGGCGGAGACGAAATAGCATGGCTGTAGAGAGAAGAAGAGGAATAGACCTTCAGCTCCACCCCTGAAAGAGGAAGCTGATATTTCTGAGGGCCTGGCATTTATAAACACTAAGCAAAAACAACAATGGAAACAAGATGCCATGAGAGACAGAGAAACAGCCTGACGGACCCAATGCACGGGATGAGGAGAGAGACATTGAAACAGCCAAACATGTTCGACTGATGATTTAAACGAGACTTTCATCTCTTCCCTCGTGCGCAGGTACTGCATGTTCAATTATCTCTAGAGATCGCATCAATTTTACTCGTCCTATCAATTTGTAACTTGATTATTTACAGATCTAGGAGCAGTTATTTGTATTTTGTCAAACTAACAACATTGCTATATTTTGACAGGCACCAGTCCAACCTTATAAAAAAAGTGTTTGCTTGATTCATCAATCAGGTAAAACTTGGACTTAGTAGAGTGAGGAGATATCCCTACTAACTAGTGGAGAGAGTTTAGACTGCTCTTAAGACAGAGCTTCCTGTAAAGCTGATAAGCAAATGTTAATACTGAAGTTTGTTTCCACCACAGAATCGGAGTTGTGAGTTGTAAAGTCAGAGTTGCATGATATAAACTCACAATTGCGAATTATAGTGAGAATTGCGTGATAAAAAAAGAAGTCAGAATTGCAAGATATAAAATCTAAATCTAGAAAGGATACTAAATCTAAGTAATAACTTGTAATGTTTTTAATCAATTGTATGTTTTTGAGAAGAAAATATACCAACACTTTAGCCAAAGTTTGTGTGTTGAAATAAGGGAAACATAAGGACATGGCTGGACAGTGAAATGCCCGTGACATTGAATAATCAAAGAACTAATAACCCCATGACTTGGGTAGATCTAAATTTGATTTGCAAGTAACAGAGAAGGGAGGGGAAGCTGAATTTGCACATATACAGAAACGTGCGAATAATTTTTAAAAAATGATTTAATTATGTAGATGGTTTACATATGAATGCATTAGCTGTTAAAGATTAGGTTTGTAGTTGTAGCACCACACTGTGCTACTTGTTAGTCCATAATTCTCCTCCTTAACTGAGTCTGGTAGCTCAAAGTTAGCCAGCTGATGTAATAATTTTCTAATGTTATGGCTTTCAAATTGAGCCCGTCCTGGGTCACCAATGAGCACTTGTGTTCCATGTGTGCTTATACACGTCTGGAGCCACTTGTGCAGATGATCAGCCAGACCTTCATCATAGAACATGTCTCCTAGAAGAATGAGATCCCAGGCCTCAGGCTTTGAACCGATCATGTTTTCTGTCACACAAGGTAAATGGTCCACGTTGTTCAGTTCACAGTTCATTTTTGTGGCAATGGCAGCAACTGCAATAACAAAATAAAGCACTTATTTATTTATATTTAATATTATAGATTTTTTGTTTGTCAGTCAGTGTGGTGTAACCAACATGTTTTGTAACTTTACATGTGTAACCACATGTAAGCCATGTGACAAAACAAAATAAAAAAAATTAATAAAAATTAATTATGACTACAATTCATCAATCAAATATAATAACAAATCGGAAATCGAGGAATTCAAGTAATGTTTACCTGGCAACGAAAACTACACACAGCGATCATGTGGGAAGTCTACCTACAGACTCCCTGAACCTTTTTGCCCATTTTCCTTATAAACCCAGATAATTCAATTTTCTTACCAAATGGTGGTGTCAGTCACTATAGTTAGATTTTGGTCCCCTAGTGAGGGGCTCACAACTGTGAGATCAGAATGGAGGATCTGGGGGAGGGAACAGCTTTAAGGGACTCATCACTTTTATCATATTTTATAACTTCTTTTAGCTTTTCATTATGGTTGGGAGAATGAAACCATTTTACCAGGCGCACTGAGACACTTTAAATGATACCAAACATGTATAGTTACTTTTTTTGTACACACTTAACATTTCATGGGTTTTCAGTGAGTTTCAGGTGAGGAGGAGAAGGGGGAGATTGTCAAAGTGAGGTGTAAGGTGTGAGTTACACTGTGTGCTGCGTCTCGGATGCTGCTGTTACATAATTATGCAAGTGAGGGTTCAAATGTTAATTCTCAGGAGAGCCTTTTGCTTTCTCGAGGGGTACCCCAGACTTTCTGGCATCCGCCTTACAATATATATATGTATGTTAAATATATGTTAGTGCTTTCAAATAAATTAATCGCATCTAACATAAAAGTTTGTGTTTATATAATGTGTGTGTGTGTGTGTATATATATATATATATATATATATATATATATATATATATATATATATATATATATATGTGTGTGTGTACAGTATATACACACAGAGAAATATATAAAAATATAATATATATACACATATATTATGTAAACAAACTTTTAAGTTACATTTGACAGCACTATATATATATATACACATGTCTGTGTGTTTGTTTGATTTAGTAGTACATCATTTATGTCTATTTAAAGTTAAAGTATTTAAGTTATTTTCACTTAAAGGGTACCCCACTTACAATTTGTCAATAAAACAATTAATTTAGTTAAAAACTAAAACATTACATTTTAAATTGAATAATAATAAAAAGTATATATATTTTAGGAATGCATCCAGAGTTTGGGTTTGCTTTGAATTTGGCTTTGTTTGAAAATGACTAACTCTACAAGAATGTACATCTGGGTGCTTTAAGTCGAGTTGAATTCCACAAATCACAATGTGAATAGCTTGAGGTGCAGAAACACAAATCTCACTTGGATCAATGTCATTGGCCACCACATGGGAAGCTCCGCTGAGTCTGGCAGCAATGGCTGATGCTCCACAACCACAGCCGAGATCCAGCACCTTCCTGCCTCCACACACCTCTGGGTTATTCAAGAGATACCTGACAAAACAGTTCACAGCAGCATCATCAATAAAAAACGACAAAAGAATGCAGGTAGACAGAGAGTATCTTACAGTAGCGTTCATTATTATTAATGGTTGTTAATAAACACTATTACCTAGCCAGCGCCTGTCCACCGGGCCAATATATAGCCCAGTACGGGTCAGGGAAAGGCCACAATTCAGGTTTCTCCGTCCAAAACCGGCAGGTGGGTGTGAACAGTCTTAAAGAAATCTCTGGAGTTAAACTTTGGCTGCGTATTACTTCTGTGTTGTCTATAATGAAGTTCTTTATATCGTTCTCTGATCTGACGTTGCTCACGTATAAACGCATTAAACAACTCATTCCTCTTTGAAATGCAGTCTCCTGACCGCGGAACCACATGATTATTCCTCTGTACATGTCGTTAGTGCTGAAACTAGTCAAATATCCTCGTAATGTTTACATTATTTTCCATCCACATGTCTGTCACGCATGCGCAGACGCGCTTGACACTTGTGAGACGTCACAGAGCGCTACTTGAACAAACTGCTTCTATTTTACGCAAACACATTCTTATATATATAAGATATATTAGAATGTTTTTGCGTAAAATAAAAATACATATACACATTCTACAAAAGTTCAGTTGCTCAATCTCTAACAAAAATGATTTTAAGTTATCTTTTGGGGGCAATTCCTCAGCCAAATTTGATGTGCGAATAATTAATCGCCACATCTTGTAATTAATTAAATTTAAGCGCTTCCATATGACAGAGGGACATTGGTGAAGAAACTGATTCAGAAAAAATGGTCTAGCATTTTGGTGGAGTTTGTTAAATATGTAAAAGCAAGGGAGAAGTTCACTCATATAAGATTCTCCACAGATGCGAGGCACACAGGATTTTTCAGGATGAAAATGATGCAAGACAATTTATGTTGGAAATGCCAGCTGGAAACAGGTACCTTTCTACACAGTATTTGGGAATGTAGTCTTGGTAAACCATTCTGGAACCATTTTTTAGATGCTTGTATTGCTTCAAAATATCTTAACTCCTATAGTGTCTTGGTAACAAGTCTCAAATTCCTAATGTTTCAAACCGTGTATTTTCTTGTATTATGGTATGTATTACAATGGCAAGTAGGATTATTTTGAGACACTGGAAGACAATGAAAGCCCCAGAATTGAAAGAGTGGGCCAGTACAATGGTAGAAATCTAATTTTTTTAATCTATTCTTAACTAAACCGATGTTAGAGAGGAGGGATTGTCTCCTAGGTAAGAATTCTGGACACATATTACAGTAAGGTCTCAAAATGAATAGATAACCACTTTGTGTTTTGTCTTGTACTGTATTTTATTTCATGGTCAAAATGTGCCTGTATACAGCAACCTGTAACCCTGTTTTTATCGTAATGTTGTTGTACTCCTGTCACCTATCAACCTTCCAAAAGAAGCAATAAAAAATTTCAATTAAAAAAAACAACAATGTAAATGCTTGACAGCCCTAATATAAATAGATTATGTCGACTATTTCTCTTAAATAGATATTTCATAGTTGTTGACTGGTCAGTCTTTTGACAGGTACATGCCATGGAAGATGTTCATAATCATACCTTGCAGAAATAGCCACATGAGCTCACCAAAAGATTATTCACTGAAGAGGTGGGTTGGACACACACACTCTCCGTGTCCTGTATATGACAGTCACCATAGATACCTGCTGCCAAGCTTTCTTTCAGCAGGAAAGTACTGAGTGTGCATATTGAAAAAACAAGGAGGAAAAACAACCATAACCAAGGATTAAAAAAAGGTATGTTATTGTGTTTGGATGATTATGTATTTGTAAATGAATAATAGACATTAGTGGCACATTCATCTCAATTAATATTAGGTTACTATGAATATTTACTCTTAATAACATGCAAATTATGAATGAGTAAACACTACATAACCCTTTCTGCAACAGAGGCTGCTTGACTGTCGAGTTACCAAGTCTGAATGAAGATTATAGCAACAAATAAACATACCACATTGTTTCCATGTTGTTGTGCTACTCTGACGTGCTCCGTTCAAACTCTCTGGTTCGTGTGAAATTGTTTTGTATAAGGGCAGGACAGTCTGCAGTTGAGTACACAGTATCTCAACACACTTTGCAGAGCTCTCATGAATATGGCCAATTGGAGAGGAGAAAGACGAAGGCTTTCACCTTCAGATTTCTGGAATGACCAGGAATGGGACGCTGAACTGGGCCGTAGATCTTTCCGGCACACTCTTAGGTCTCTAAGTCCCCTCGCTCTCTCGGATCTTGATTTTTGGGATGGTAGATCTCTTTTTAAAACTCGGGTATGTACAAACTGAAGCTGTGGGGATGGAAATATTTTTTCCCCCCACATATTCTACTTTTACGTAATTTTAAGAAAAACTTCCCTTCCTTCAGAAATCTCCAGCATGGAACTGTATGGGCTTACCTGGATCGACTCTCCATCCAAAAATCAGCACCAGGTTAGTGCTTCAAAGTCACCATGAAATCAAAATGGACAGGTCTTATTTTTTATCGAATATTGCAGTATTTGATATAAATGATTTATCTGTGCACATCATTTTTTTTATTCACGTCCTCATAATCTTTCATCAAAATAACTTGTCCCTTTAGCAGCGTCATCTCTTCTCTTCTATGAGGACGTGTTTACTGGCATGAGGGCGGGTAAAGGGACTCACTCTCTCCCTCGTTTCATTCAAACGCAGCTGGTGCTAACTTGCGCCTCAGTTATTCAACTGTATTTACTGTAAATTGAAAAACATAATAGTAGGCCTAAGGTAATTTTGTTGAGCTGTTTGGCTTGTTGCTAGAATGATTGTTTTGTACGCTATAATAGAATAAAAGATAATAAACAGGTAAGATTTTGAAATGTTTTTTTTCTCAAATCGTCCTTTTTTATGTGGTGAAAAGCTGTCTAATATGTGATACGACTGTACATTATGTCTTAAAGTTGGCATAAAATGGACATTTCTCACATTCCTGCTGTACATTTTGAGTTTTTTTGGTGGGAACACACTTTCAGCACACAAGGGTCCCCTACAAATGGCTGTCATTCAAAAAATGGCATGAAATTAAAGTTGCGACTGGCTTTTCTTTCCTATTGTGATGTATATAACATTGTATAGTGAAACGGCTTATCGAACAAGAAAGATTGTAGGTCAGGACTTGATTTTGTCCATTGGGAATTGATCGGATGGTTCTGGTTTGCTATTGGTGGATCTTGTGTGAGTGACAGGTTGTCCTGCCCTCACGCCAGTAAACAAATCATCAGAGAAGAGAAGACAACTGCAAGAGGGAGGGGAAGTTATTTTGATTAACGATTATGAAGGCAGGTGATTTTTAAAAAAAAGTATGTGCAGGCCCAAAGCTTCTTACTAGAAACTTGTGTATAATTATTTACTTATGTTGCAAGTATAATAAGCGGGATAATGTACATCGAGGCGGTTGTTATCTCAAAAATAAAATGATATGGCTGGATGTACATTATCCCTTACTTTTGTCGCATACGTACTGTTCTCTCTGTATCAGCACTCTTGGCAGTGAGAAGCAAAAGGGCTCTTTGGGCATGACGAGATGGTCATCTGCATCTCGCTTGGCTCCAGAAGGAGCTCCACGATCTCACTCTTCTTCTGAGGACTTTGAGCTCAGAGCTGCCCTGGAGGAAAGCAGCATGAGGAGGGCAGAGCTCATCCAGAGGCTCAGAGAGGCCAAAGGTCACTTGGACACTCAGACAGACCTTTTGAAAACCAAAGGGTTTCAGCTTCAACAAAAACAGCGCATCTCAAACATTCTGGAGATGAAGTACAAGGTATGGATATCTTGCTTCCTTCTTGAAATCAACTGAATTTTTTTTTTTTTACAATTGTGTTTTGTTTGATATTGGTTTGATTGGCTGAAATAAAGGAAAGAGATTTCAAAGTCTGCTGTTGCATTCAAGGAACACTCATCCCTGTTGATTTTCCTGCCTCGCAGAAGTTGTCTGAAGCAGTGAGTGTTCTTGAACAAGGCAAGGAAGCTGCAGAACTGAGCCGCTTTGAGGAGAGCCGCCGTCGAGGGGAATTACACGACAAGTGAGTTACACAGTCATTGCACCTTGAATGGAATCCATACATGATGTAACAAGTACACTAAACTAACATTAAACATGCATTACCTAGCACTACATACTTAAAAGTACCTTTCAAATGGTTGGGGCTGGTAAGAATTTTTTAAATGTTTTTAAAAGAAGTCTCTTATATGCTCACCAAAGCTGCATGTATTTGATCAAAAATACAATAAAAGAGTATTATTGTGAAATATTATTACAATTTAAAATAACTGTTTTCTGTCTTAATATGTTTGAAAATGTAATTTATTCTTGTGATGCAATGCTGAATTTACAGCATCATTACTCCAGTCTTCAGTGTCACATTATCCTTCAGAAATCATTCTAATATGCTGTATTTTTGCTAATTTACTTTTAGGGTAGCCTACTTCAACAGAACAGTATTTATTTAAAATAGAAATCTTTTGTAAAATTATAAATGTCTTTACTGTCACTTTGAACAATTTAATGAATATATTGGCTGAATAAAAGTATTATTTGTTTAAAAAATATATATATATATAATATATATATATATATATATATATATATATATATATATATTTATATATTTTTTGGACTGTTCTGTGGGGTCCAAAAGTCTGAGATTGCATTGAAAATTCTGGATTTTTCTCCTCTTAAACCTGGAAATAAACACATTTTTAAGATGTGGAAAGATTTAAAACAAATCATAATGTTTAATTGAAAATAAGTATGGAGAATTCTGCACTATTTCTTGGTCACACATTTGTGACATTAATTGATCATGCAGCTTTGTACAGACACGCTAATTTTCAAATAACTTTTCACTCATTGCTATGCCGATAGTATAGATTGCAATGAACATTTGTGTATTAAAGGTACACTATGTAAGTTTTGGTCCTCTAGCGGTTAAAAAACATATGCATGCATTCTGCTGAAGAACATTGTTTTGGTTGTGCTTCGGCTCTGTGTGACTGTACTGATGAATATGGTGATCCTACTGCTTATTAAACATTTATTTATAGCTTAAGAGATTTAACCAGTTTAGATGGAAAGGATCTGTGGTAGATTTTTCCCTAAACCTAACTACTTGGGTCTCTTCTACAATCGACGTCCCCAAATGTCTACAGTCGTTTAGTCTACCTGGGTCTTGTCTACAATCGATGTCCCCTATCTCTCAATTCTTCCCCTAACTAACTTACTTCCCTATCTAACTTGCTGCGCAGCAATAATAACCAGACAGACTTCGGAAAATGTCCTTTAAAAAAAATTTAATCACGGCCGAGAGAGTTCTCGACATTTCCTCAGAGAACTTCCCCCAAGAAGAAGCTTTAAGCACGGCCTGAGGATCTCAGACAAATTTCAGAGGGAATCCCAACAGAAAACTCGAATACAACGGTTTTATAAAATAGGGGTATTGCAGAAATGACATGAAACATTCCCTAATCTCCCCACAATTTGATTGGTTCTTCATAGACAAGCCCTCTTGTTACTAAATACATCTTCCATATTTGTTTTTACACTCACACAACCAAAGTCATGAGTTTTCACCAAAGGGGAAACATACATTTCAAATTCAAAAGCATATGAATGTTGTTCCTGCAAGAAAAACAAATGTTAGTTATGATTAATTAAAAACTCAAGCTGACTGAAGATGTTACAGTCACTATACCCGTTAATAGACACGGTTCTTCCTTAAAGATTCCAGATTCCACAACAACATCCATAATGTAGTGACCCTTCTCAATAGATAACGCTTTACAGTAAACTATGTTAGAGGGCTACATATGGCAACTTATCTGTTCAATAAAATACCATACTCACCTGTTGAGTAATAAAAACACCATTACCGCGTCGCTTTTACAACATTTCAAATCCCTCAGCCACTTCTGAAAAGCCAATGTTGATTCTCATTTTATTACAAGCTTTGCCGCGTTTTCTTTTTTGCCAGCAGACTCTCCTCTGTTTGTCGCTTGTTTAAAATAGGTGATTCCCTGGAGGTCTGAGATTAACGTGCTTCATGTCAAACTTTATCGCTCGTTATGCCAACTAACCATATGCCACTCCTTTTCTCTATTTACGGATATGACTGCGAAAACCATCCCGACAGGTCTACAATATAACCACTTCTAATAGGCTTACCATAGTGAATCAGTGTAGGACAAAAGCACGTTTTGAAAGATGGATTGATGATGCATTGACTGATTAAATTTGGTTAATTTTGAACAAAAAAAAGTTTCACAGTATCCCTATAAATGTGACAAATGTCGACCACGCTGCATATTTCTGCATTGATATGTTGATTTGCTCTATGTAAACTAAGAGTTGTGCAGCTTGAGTTGGACATTTTGAAGATGAGATCGAACCTTGAGAGAAGGACTCCACCCACATCCCCAAACCCACTCAACAGAACTCTGCCTGCTACAAAAGACGAAGCCCTCAGAGAGGTAGAGCTCACTACGTGTGACAAAAAACCCTAACATTTTACAGGATCACAATATCAATTGCAAAAGTACATGAGAAAATTTCATCTCAATCAATTAAGAAGGTTTTGTATGCTGCTGCTTCTTTCAGGAACAGAGGCAGGTTGAGAATGAGATAAAGAAGCTCAGAGAAGCTCTCAGAAAGGCAGAGGAGAAAACTGGGGACCTGGAATACGAGAAAGACAGTGCATTGAGACGGCTCCATTCCTCTGAAGAGGTTAAACATTCATTTCCAAGTATTTTAAAGGGTTAGTTCACCATTTATCATTTACTCACCCGCACATCATTCCAAAATTGTATGACTTTCTTACATGGAAGACTGATGCAATGAGGAGATCCAGTCAGATAATAACATTTTATAATTCAATTTTTATTTCTTAGCTGCAGATAATGAAATAATAAATGAGAAATAATAATATTTTATCCATAATCAGGAGTTAAAGTTTAATAAAGAAAGATAACATGAACAGTTAAAATCCCTTATAATATTTCTAAATAAAATCTAAGTCACACTCTAAGTATAATATTCTTGCCTAAAGAAAATCGATCGCAAAAAGAGCAAAGGTCTGACCTGTAGAGAAATTACTCTCTCTTATGCAGTTAACTTAGCGGAACAAAGCCCAGTTCCTCTTTTCATTGTATAATGAAGCAAAGCAGCTCCACCAGACACAGCTACAAGATTAAACATATCTGGCTGTGATGGTTTCGCACCCTAGGGTGAGAGTACAGATACACATTCTTCTGGACCATATGTGTCAGGAAAAGTCTCAATACAAAAAAAGAAAGAAGCTGCCCCCCCCCTCCCCCCTTTTTCCCTACATCCAAGATGTCTTTTCTGAAGACATGATAGTTAAGATAAAATCTTGTATAACTTTAACAAAAACATTGGCTCCATTGTGGTCTGTCTAGTGGAAACTTTCAGACTTACAGAAAGAACAAAAGGTTAACCTAAGTCAGCCACATAAAGACATCAAAATGAATAAGAGAAAAGCATTTACAGAAGAACGAAAGTCATACAGGTTTGGAACAACATGTAAGTGAGTAATCGATGACAGAATTTTCATTTTTGGTGAACTGTTCCTAAAATTTGGTCATTGTAATTTTAAAATTAACATAAATGCAAAATTTTTGTTAATATTAGATCTAAAAAGTTTGCAAACATTCACCTAGGGTAAGCAAGATGCAATAAAGCAAGCAGAAGAGTTTAAACGAAGACTGAGCATCTCCGTCCAGACCCAGGCAGAGCTAGAGGACCAGCTGAATGAGTCCCGCAGCCGCCTGGGGCAAATGGAGCTGGTACAAGCAAAAAAGCTATGCTACACTCTCTAATTTTTCATTATGACACGACACCCAGTACTGCCAGAATAACTATTATCTCTCTTCCTCAGGAAAAAGACCTGTTTTCCACTAAGACACAGAAACTAGAAGACAATCTGAAAGACTTAAAGGTCAAACTATCTGGAGCTTTAATGGACAAAGACCATCTTGTCCAGGTCTGATATAACATTTCATATTAACTTACATTGGACATTAAGTGGCGAGGCGATTTATCACGCTTTACATTTATCATATGCTTTTACCATTGATTCCCCCTGCTGTACTTGACCATTTTTGGGTCGTAACCCACCAGTTGAGTACCACTGATTTAAATTAGTTAAATACGATGACCCTTCTGTGTATGATTGTCTGTAAAGGAGAAAGCAGAGCTTCATCAGAGGGTTCAGACTCTGGATCTGCAGTTGCAGAGGGAACAGAGGAGCAAACAGAGCTTCAATGAGCAAGTGTGTGAGCTTCATTCTGAGATATCTCAAGCTGAGAGCCAGGCCAACAAACAGAAGATAGAAACCATGCTGATGAAGGAGGAGTTGCTTTCCATTAAAGGGGTTACCGTTTACCCAAAAATATAAAGTAGCACAACTGTTTCAGCATTAATATTATTCAGAAATGTTTCTTGAGCAGAAAATCAGGATATTAGAATGATTTCTACAGAATCATATGACACTGAAGACTAGAGTAATGATGCTGAAAATTCTGCTTTACATCACAGGAATAAATTAAATTTTTAAATATATTCAAATAGAAAACAGTTATTTTGAATTGTAATAATATTTCGCAATAGTACAGTTTGTTTCTGTAGATATATATTAATATTTATTATATATAATATATATATATATATATATATATATATATATATATATATATATATATATATAAGTAATAAATATATCTAAATAAATATACATATAACTTATTTCATCAGGTAAAAAAAACATTCAGGAAAGTCAGATCATTCAAAATAATAACATGAGAAGATGATAACATTAATATTATATAACACAATAATTATTTAAGCCACTTAGGTTGGCATTCATTAAAATACTTTTGGATTTTAGCTAGTATGTTCTGAATTGCTCTAAACAACCTTTTCTTAATGCTTTGTACATTCAGTTGAATGAAAAGCTGTCGTCGGATCTGACCAAGGCTACAGAGAGGCTACAGGTGACCCTTAACCAGCTACACGAGCTGGAGGCACAGAAACTGATCCAAACCAATCTGATTGCGGCACTGGAGACTGAGCGCTTGCAGCTGATTGGAGAGGAGGAACTGAGGAAAACGTTTGATGACGGACTTCAAGAGAAGATTAGAGAGCTGGGAGAGAGATCCCAGCACATGTATGATAGCACTGTTCATTATTTAACTTGCCCATTGTCAAAGTATTGTTTGTATTGATTGTACAGATGTTTTGTTTATGTCTCTAATCCTTATTATTCATTTCATATATCAAGGGAACTGCAGGGCAATTTGGAGCAAGAAAATCATACTCTGCAATTAAAATGTCAAGACCTGGAAAAAAATGTCCAAATCTTGGAGGCGGAGTATAAGCAAAAAGAGGAGGAGCATCAGTGTATGAGGGTGGAGTTTGAGCGGGAGAAGGAGGAGTTAAGGAAAGTGGCCGCTCACTGGAACGAGAGATGGCTGGATGTGGCGATGACGTTATGTTCGACACAGGAAGAACTTGATGAGCTCAGGAGTCAACAGCGTGAGAATGACAAAGTAACTTTCGTTTTTTAATATTTGGTCCCCCTTTTTTTGGACTGATTTGATCATTTGGCAAGTGTGTAGTGTTACTGTGGTGTGTTCCCTAGTGAAAAATAAATAAATATACAAAAATGTATTTGAAATACATTTATTTTATGCTAGGTATACTACAAAAACCATTACATATTTATGTACTTAAGTATATTTGATTGTGCTAAAGTGGAACTATTGCAAGTATACACTTTCAATTTCTTGCATTTAAAGACTGATATTATACAGAGATCATACTATCCTTACTTATAGTGAAAACACATTTTAGGCTTAATATAAAAAAATGTTCATTGTGCAATAAAGAAGTACTCCAAATCAAGTTCAGTAAGTCTCAAGCGATATGTCAGTAAATATGTTAATGGTTTGTAGTATACTTAATATGAAATAAATTTATTTCAAATACATTTTGGTAAAGGTTTTTTTCAATAGGATTAGTATATCTAAATGTTGTCTTACAGCGAGAGGCTGATGTTTTGGAAGTGTCACTAGATGACTGCAGGCAACAGATAGAGCCTGAGACGGACAGAAGCCATGGGCAGCAGAGACTCATGGGTAGCTCTGTATGTCCTTTGTTCTAATTCTTTCCACCCATCCTGATCTCATAGTCAAAATTTCCCACAGGATCTTTAAAAGTTTAAATATATAATATGTAGGGCAAGAGCTGTTTAGTGATGTTGATTTGTAGGCCAAACAAAGTTTTTTTTTTTTTTTTCACATCATTTCCTCCCAAGGTGTCGCTTGAAGACATGGAAGGAGAGTTAGTTCAGGAGCTGCTGAGGGTGAGGGACATGCTGAAGATTAGAGACACTGAGCTGGAGGAACAGTTACAGGAGCTGAAGTCTACTCGCGCTCAGGTGGGGTCTGCAAACCTCACGGAAATCGGTGTAATCTTGGTTGGTTTAATGCGAGGATGATGGAGATATGATTTTTCATACTGTGCAGATGTCACAACAGAGCAGTGAAGTCCAGAGGATGGAGCAGTTACTGGCAGAGAGAGATCAAGAAATTGAAAAGAAGTATGTATTTTACTAATAATTCATTCGCATATAGATAAAGTGTACACACACACACACACACACACACACACACACACACACACACACACACACACACACACACACACACACACACACACACACACACACACACACACACACACACACACACACACCGTATATACGGTATATGGTACATATGATATATATATATATATATATATATGGTTTATATCAAAGTATATGGATTAATGAAATTAATTTTCTTAACTGAAAATATATTTCATTTAAACATTCTAAGACCAATATGTGCTTCAAGGGGCAAGGCAATTAATTTGTTAAATGTATCCTAAAAAATATACATATTTATATTAAATTGACAATATATAAAAATGGCACAAATATATAGGAACAAATTAGTGCTGTCAATCGATTAAAAAAGTTTGTAAAACACACACATATATAAATATATATAAACATACTGTTTTTACACACACAAACTTTTATGTCATGATTAATGGATTTGAAAGCCCTAGAGGAAATTTAAAAAAAAATATATATATATTAGCAATTTTTTTTTCATATTGACTGCCAAAAAAAAGGAAAGATTATGGCATATGGAAATGAATAATGCATATGACTGTTTAAAGGAGTCAGACAAGTTCATCAGGACAAAGGACCCCATTTATTTCCAGTGGGGGGTTTACCGGTCATGTAACATGACCATGCGAGCTATTAAAAACAAGTAAAACTGGAAGCAGTTGCTTATTGTTCCTTTAATGTTTCATGTCATCAACTCTTTTTCATTCTATCACAGGGATCAAGATCTGAAGAACCTGGAGATACAGAGGATAACAGAGAAAGCAGAGGCTCAGATCAAGATATCTGCCCTGGAGCAGGAGGTACAACTACAACCATGACTTTAAAAGTTTCTCACAGCATAACAGATTAATCTAATGAGGTTTGTTATGCCACATCTTTGTGCCTCTTACCTTGGGCAGATTTTTGGACATAAAGGGCTTCAGTCGAGAGAAGGAGTGGTCAGTGAATGCGGTTCTGAGTCACTGAAGGCCTTACTAGAAGGTATCTCCACATGCTATGATTGAGTAAAGCCTGCAAATATGTTGCAATTACATAAACACAAAAGCACCTAGTTATACAAGCTCGATTTCACACGTTGTTGTGTTCCGAAATGTGTCTGAATTCAAAAACACAACGCAAGAAGGCATAGCATTTACACAAGAAGGGTCTCTGTACCACATTAGCATTAGCACATCTGCTATAAAAGCGGTGCAACAGTTTTAAATTAAAACAAGTTATGGCTAGCTACCTGAATACTAACTCATACTGTTTAAAACAGGGGTTTTTGGCCTTTGAAATCCACATTCCTGCAAAGTTTCGCTCCAACCATAATCAAACACACGTGAACAAGCTCATCAAAGTCTACAGGAGTACTAGAAAGTTGTAGGTGAGTTTGATCAAGGTTGAAGCTAAACTCTGCAGAAAAAGTGGATTTTGAGGGCCAGAGTTGAGTTGCGTTTAACTCCACTTTTAGACATACATTCGCAAACTTCTCTTAGCACTTCCCCTCGGGGGAATCCCCACCGCCATTTTGAAGTGCGTTAAACTATGTCAAGTTGGCGAGGAAAGTTTATTTGGACAGACCCTGAATCACTCAATTTTGACAGAGGGAGCAAGTCTACTCAACTTACAATTCAGGGAAGTTAAAAAGCACAGCCATTTTTAGGTGACTCTATCGCCCCCTTGTGTACTGGAGGTGTGTTCCCACCAAAACAACTCAAGAATTCACATTTTGTACAACAGGAATGTGTTACCTCCGAATTCATGCTCCTGGCCTAAAACTTTGCTTGTGTTTATTTTGTGGCCCCAGAAAGCAAGAGGCGAGCTAAAACGCTTGAGCAGGAGAGAGACCAAGGTATCAGCCTTGTACCTTATCAGGTAATGATTGCCGTTTGTTTGCACGTGTGCTAGTGTTTATTCATTGATACTTAGCTTTTTTAAAGTGAATTTCTTTCTATAGGGTAAAGCAGAGAAAGAATCTCCACCAGAAAACAAAAACCAGAAACCTGTTAGTTCAGACCTTGTAGATCCTATCCAACAGAGGAGGCTAGTCACTGAGCAGGTGCTATACAGTGTGCATAGTAATACTACTAAACACTTCATCATGCTACTTACTATTATAACATCCTGTCTGTGCTTATTTACTTCTATTTCTGTGTTACAGCTGAAAAGGCTGTTCAGAGAGAGAGAGCAACAGGGAGAAAGGTCAGTAGTAAACAATGAACACACTGTCAGTTGTCAGTCAGTTTGATTCATTATCTCCCCCCTGAAGGCGGGTTTATTTCCACTCCTTCCTATATAAAAATGAGACAGTGGGGAAATTCCAGACTCCGAGGCCCCAGCACTCTCCCTTCCCCCTTCTCCTGTTCCCAACTGAAAATCTGTGGAAAAATCAGTAAGTGAGCCGCTTAAATGGATGGACAGACACACTGAATGGGAGACACACTGAACAAGATCAGTCAAGGTGTGTCTCACTGCTTTTATCGGTTTTGAAGGAAATCCTTAAACCACAAGTTTTGAAATCAAAAAAGAAAGTAAAACACTTCCTGAAATTTTAAGGAGTTTGACTGGTGTTTGTTTTGTCTTGCTTAGTTTTCTTTGTTTGTTAATCAAATACTTTAGTTCTAAATCGACAGGATATAAATTCTCCCAACTTTAAGTCAATATATCTGCGTGAATCCTGGCTCAGGGAAAGGAGTGGGGGTGGGGATGCTGGAATTTTCCCAGTGTCATAATTCACGTTTGACAGGATAGGACATAAAAACCCAACTGGAGAGGAGGCCATAAATCAAATTTGGTTGACGTTTGACAGAAAATGTTTACGTATGTCTTGTGTACTATTAAGATCTCCAGTGGTCCCAAGAAGACCTAGCTTGGTTGAAAGCGGGGTCCAAAATGTTACAAGTATTAAGGTAAGCACATCGTTTTCAAGTGGTAAATTTGTTTTTTGGCCATAAATCATGATACCTTTTAATAGTGAAATTAATAGCAGCTGTGTGTGACACATTTAGGACTGGAATGCTGTGGACACATTAAACCATCAGGGAAGAAAAACACAGAAACTGGAGCAAGAACTCCAGCAGGGGGCAGCAAAGGGTTCATCATCCCATATTTCAGTCTCTCAGGGGGGATCAGAGAGGTCTGAGAGAGGGGAGGAACAGAAACAGTCAACCAACCAGAAGCATCTCAGCAAGACGGCCCAGGTATACTCTAGTTCTGTTCTAATTACAGTATAGTTGAAGTCTAATTCATAATCATCCGACTGCAATCTGTGATATCTTAGAGAGGGAAGTTTTGCAAACAAAACCACTCCATGCAAGAGAACATCAGGGCATAGACTCTTAATTGAAGTGTCCTGATCTAACATTTTTTCTTAATCAAAGAGCATGCTGGGATGGAGGGCACATAAGCAGCTTTTAGGGTTGCAGGAGGACGTCTGCAGAGGATGTGGTCAGAAGCAGGGATAAAACGCAACAGAAACCCTGTACTGAATGAGATTTCTAATGTTGTATAGTTGTTTTATCCTTGCAATACTTAGAAAATAACTACAATGGGACAAACAGCTTTTATGCTGTGGTGTGATATTATGAAAATAAATGGTGAATCAAAAAACAACAACATTAAAATATCTTACACTTACTTTCCCCGGCAGATGTCAGCAGTGAGAGATAAAAAGGATAATCTAAAAGAGAGAAATGAAAATCTCCTTGAAGGTGAAAAAAGTGACAAAAGTCCAATTATATATAGAAATTGGGGCCAAGTTTTAGAAATTTGTGTGGGGTTGTAATTATTTGTTTCTTTATGTTACATTGAAATGTTATCCATATATCAATAATTTAATGTGGTGTAATTGTGTTCCTTTCTATCTTGCTGGTCCAGCTAAAGTAACATCTTCTTATCCAAACTTTCCCCTGGGCTGCAAGGATGGAACACTCCTAGCAAGCAAGGTTGAGGTTTGTGACTCGGATACAGAATAATCCATTTGAGGAGAAGGAAAGGGGAGACAACTGCTGGAGTGATAATAATCCATTGCAAAGATTTATACTGCACTGACAACTTATCTAAATGCAGTTTGGAGTTGTAGTTTAGTAGTGCTTGAACCAACTGTAAGGTACATTTAAAATTTGACACAAAACACCAATGATGTCAGATGAAACTGAAGACTAAATGTATTCATTTTTGCAATTTTCACTTTTTCCATTTATACTCATTTTTATTGTCTTATATTCAGAGATATTTGATTTCACTGATACATACATTTGCACTGAATCTATACAACAGTAACATAATAAAAATATTATTTAGTTCTAAATATAATTTAAAGAGATCATTTTTAAAACAATAATAAAAAGTCTTCCAACATAGGGTAAAGGTCATTAATATCTGTCCATGGTTGGGTCAGACTTGAGGTCATCATGTCAGCTTTTCATTTTGCACTTATGGTTGAATATAAGATGATGTTACACAGTATCCACTTCATTCGTGCCATAGTTAATTTGTCCCTCTTCATTGTCCTCCAAACCAATACCCAGTAAACATGTCCAATTACACAAAGTAGGTGCATCTCTGGCAAAAGAAAAAAGTGAAATATTCAAGAAAATATGCATTATAAAGAACCAATCACCATACCATTATGGTGGAGATTGACGTGCACATGATAGACTATTAAAAACATGTACATGATCCATAGTAAAATTATTTAGAAAGGCCTTTTCATTATTCTCTACACTTAAATATCAAAACCTGTGTTAATGTGTAGTCATGGAACATGTGACGTGCCATGAGATTACATTGTGTTATCTATGGGGATAAATGCTATACAAGTAAATGACCTCATGGCCATGAACTCCCATTGCTGAGGTTTGAGCAGATCTGTAATAAAAAGGATCGGACTGTCGTCTGAAGTATTGAAGAGGGAGGGGGGATTAAACTACAATGTCATTAAAATAGGCTGATCTCCTGTGGATCTTGGATCCTGTAAGACAAGCATTTAATCCTGAACATTAAAAGCAAACATTTAGGCTTAGTTTATGATGGATAAATCCTTTAGCTTTTACATAACAGTCATGTAAGATGGACTTGCTGTATGCATATCATGACAAACATATTCATTTATCTGATAGGAGGGATTTGTGGTGCAATATGCTCTCATGTACTCCCAGGACATTAAACATTTTTCTGGGAACGATTTTGTACAGTTTTTAGACAATATGTTACCTCTTGACATTTTAAGCTTTTTGTAATTTTTTGTTAATGCAGAATTTCAAACAGGAAGAGGAAAGTTGTGTGTTTTGTGAGGAGATTACGTATGACTAAATTGTTTGCTTCCACAGGAAAAAAACGTCCTTCCACAATTTTTAATAACAAAAAAAAGGGAATTTTTCAGAATTGTTAGCCTTTCAGTTAACCTTTCTACATCCATCTTGTCTGATGGTGACATCTCCAGTCACACAATAAATTCATACCAGCTCTGTCCATCACAAACTTATGATACATATGCCACTTCAGATGTGCTCACCTCACATTTTTTGGCCCCACCCAAATAGAAGTCTGCTGTAAAGCATCAGTATGGTCTTGGCGAAAGGGCACATTGATGGTATAATAGCACACTTCTGAACAATAAAATTATTTTCGTCCCCTTATGGGATGTAAAATGTCTGTGAGTCTGGGCAGGGATAAGCAACCCAACTCCTTGAAAACTACCTTCCTGCAGACTTCAGTTCCAACACATCTGCTTGTTGTTATCAAGTAATCCTGAACACCTTGATTAGTTGGTTTTTGCTGTTTTTGATCAGGTTTAGAGCTAAACTCTGCAGGATGGTTGCCCTCCAGGAGCAGGGTTGGCTACCCCTGTTAAAGGGAATTCCATTTATAATTTTAGGCAGTCTTCAACTCTAGTCCTGGAGGGTAAGTGTCTTATAGACTTAAGTTCCAATTTCAATTTAACCCACCTGTCTGTAATTTGCAAGTAGTTCTTAACCCGTTGATTAGCTTGTTCAGGTGTATTTGGTTAGGGTTCGAGTTTAACTCATCAGGAAACTGGCCCTCTAGTGTTGGAGTTGAAGAGCCCTTTTTAGGGTTCAAAATGGTGGGGTTCACTGGTATGGAATTCAGTGTGGTCTACATCAGTGGGTGCTTCTCATTTCTTATTTGTGCATCCTCGCTTTCTTTCCTCGCATCCTAGCTTCATCCCCTTAGATGCTGACGGAAGGATACACCTGTGTATCCTCGCTCATGACTAATCAGGAAGCTTCCTCACTCCTCTGTCCTCATGGTGCAATTTGAGAATTGAGATGTCCTTCAAGATGGCTTAGTTCGATAGATTTAGGGGTCACAGGCTGGAGGACAGAGGAAAAGAGGAAGCATCAATTTGAGTTTTAAGAAGCACTCAGTGTTTCTGAACTGCAGTCCTGGGGACCAACCTAACAGAATGTAAGAGAAGTCTCACTAATTAAAACACCTGATTCAGCTCATCAGTCTTTTGAATAGACTAGAGAGACATCTAAAACATTCTGGGAGGTGGCTCCTGGGGAGAGAAACACTATCATGATCTATAAACTTGTATAACTTAACTAATATTGGGCCGAGGGTACCATTTGGGAGAGAATGAGAACATTGAATTGTAGTTTCACCTGGAGTTTGGTTGGTAAGATTGTCTGTTTTCAGGATCAGGACTTTAAGCTGATGGACTGGTACTGCAACAAAATGAAGAGCTGACCATAGACCTTGTGACCTTGTGAATCTTGAGATGTAATTTTCTGAAGGACCTCATATGTTCAGATATGTTCATATCTTGAGCATGCTGAATAAAATATGAGCCACTGTTTCCTTTGAAAGAGAACAATGAGGTGTAGGCATTTAAGATGTCTAGGTTGATGTTTAAGACTGTAGTCTCGTAACAAGAGCTATGAAGTGACCTTCTAGGTCTTGTCCACAACTTGCCTTAATTCTCTAACGCAGGTGACAGGCCTGTCTGGTGTCCAGTCCAGACAACTGCAGCAAACTTCCAGCTCCTCAAATAGGGATGTCTTTGGATTATCCTGAGTGAAGACGGCCAGTCTGAGTATGCAACTCTTAAGCCCTTCTAAAGATCCGACATTGACCACCAAGTTCTGTTTATAGAGCCCAGAGCTAAGGTTGTAATCTCGGGCAGATATAACCTGAGGTCCAGGGCAAAGTGGGGGAAGCCTGACCTGGACAGTCACTTCTTCTAGATGATGGACTACACCAGTAATACCAACTAAGGATAGAGTGAGTGTGTTCTGTGTTGAAGAGAACATCAGGGTGAAGTGCAAGAAGGGATCTGAGGTCTTGCTGCAAGAATTTGTACCATAGTTGGGTAATAAAGGTTCTTCCTGTAGTAGGCCTTGAGTTTGAAGTTGAGAGAGGGTGCAAGGTGATTGTAGTTTAGGAATAGTGAGCCTTCTATGTTCACTGAATGAGTAACTATCCCCAGCCACAGTGCAGTGGCGTTCCAGAACCTTCCGGGTCTTTGCAAGAAGATTAAGTCTTGGTAAAGAGGGGAGAGAGGAGCGGCCATTGGCCATGGGCTTGTATAGAGAAGAGGAGACAGCTGGAGAACTGAGTCGTCTCATTTGGAAACATGACTTCTGGTTGTTAACCTCTGAGAAAGCAGTGAACTCTTCATCTGATGGTGTAGAGCTCTCAAAAGCAGATGGGTAGTCTAGAACCTCTCCTTCCAGCTGCTCATACTGCAATTTGGTAAATGTGGTTCCAGATGATGGGGAGGAACTTAATGCCACAGTCACATGATCCACAGAATCAGGGGGAGGGGGGGTCCTCACAGTCTTTTCGTCTTCATGTGGTTTGTGTCTGGTTTTTAACCAACAAATTACGCAGCCCAGGATAAGGGATAAACAAAGGACCACCAAGCCCACACTCAACAGAATCTGTAGGTGGACTGAAGAGACAGAGGCTGGTTAGAACAGCATTTTAATCCGAAACTATCATTCTAAATGACAGAACAACTGTTAAGTTGTAATCCGCAAACAAAGGACACTATTTAATCCCCATCAGTCAGTGTTCAGTAACAGAATGGTAACAAACCAGACATGAACTGCATAAATTTGAAATATAAGTAATCTAAATAATGGTTGGTTTCTCAGACCGAATGGACAACTACTTGTTCACAACTTTCCTGGCAAAAACACCCAAGTATTATATAGTTTGCACTAGGGGCTAGGTCTACCATACCTTCAAGTTGCTTTGTGAAAAGCACCTGAACCAGCAGCCAGAGAAACAAGAGAACGATGATTCCCTCGATCATTCCCTTACAGCCAAACATTAGCACAGACTGCCACACAGGTTCCCCAGAGTTCTCCTCCTCCTCAGTAGGCATGATGACCAAGGAACGCCACAGCTTCTCACCGCATCTTCACCTTCTGGAGTAACATCATATATCTTCACAGGGGTGACTTCAGAACTGTGAATTCCACTCCATCTTTCTGTCAAATGTTCTACAAGACATTAATGTCCTTTTCTAAATTGAAGTCAAAACCGAATTTTGTCGAGTCGTTCTTTTATCAAGATGCTTTAAGATGAACCTTAAACCTGTCTCCCAATTTAAAGAAACAAGATTAGGTGTATAATACCATCCATCAATTTGTCTGATGTCGATTACATTTTCTATACGATTAAAATCCAATTGATTCTGCTTGTGGTCTTTCCTCTCCTACATCTGTCTTTTAGTTATATCCAGGGCAGTAATCCTCTACACTGACTCCTGTGGTGAGAAACTAAGATGAGTTTAGAGGGGTGGTCCAGCTTAGGACAGGGGCGGGACACGCCAGAGATGGGATAGACACTATACTGGTGACGGGTCAAGGACAACCATGCCATGTGTCCCACACTGTGCCTATTAAAAAAGGCATCAACGGAACAATCCCATCCTACCACCCCCACAAAACAGCATCTGTCACATCCACTGCGAGTTCTGCACGTAATGAAAATGTCGTAGTTAATGTCAATTGCGTTTTTAAGCAGATACAGAAGTAAATATGCATTTCATTATAACATGCACTTTTCACTCGTCAATCTTATCAGACATTAATGAGGATTACGAAGGCAGATCTATAAAATCAGGCTGAGTTGTGGACGCAACTGTTTGATTTCAAAAGCATAATACTAATCTACTGCCTCTTGGTGTCTTGTGACATGAACTGCATCTTTCCTTAAAACTGATTTCAATGTGCACAACCATGCATTGTGATAAATTTATTTAATAAAGAAAATGAAGCCTTTAAGAACCATTATTTGCAATTTTTCATCATTTTCATGACTTCTGTCAAGAGTAATTTGTAACTTTTTTCTTTACTTTTGAACATTAATTACTTTTTATAGACTGCATGACTAAAAATTGGGGTAAATGCAACGTTTACATTTAAATACGCAAAAATAAACAAAAATAAAATAAAACTAATATGACCATGATGTATGACTGCAATTAATTTAAGATAATCCATAAAAAGTAATAATATCCTACACAAAGAGTAAGAAAAAACCCACCACATAAATCTTGCATCAGATCAGACTTTAATTTCATTGTGTAAAGTTGCATGTGTCTATACAGTGAGGTCATCAAAGAGGATAACAAACACAAGGTCTTTGGTTTTCAGCTATGCAATTATCTGAAGAATATAGAAATTAAAACAGAAGAAACTAAAAGTGTCTGTATCCCAGCAGGTCCCAGGGTCAAGCAAATGCAGGATTATAAACGGCTAAAAAGTTAATGAGGCTAAATCAGCATGGGTACATGAACATGACCAGCCTCGATGCTACTGGAAGTTTATTGGAAGTACTGGAAAACAGTTTATGCATTAATAATCAATACTTCATGGATATGAGATCTAACTCTGTAAGCGATAATCTCATCTCACACTCCTGTATTAACGTTCTGCCTTTCACTATCTTTACATTTCTGAGGTATTTTGTGAATTCATTACCTGAGATGTTTTTTGCATTAAAATCAGCAGAACGTCTGAGGTAATTCTGAACTACATCCGAGGTAAATCCTGACTGAGGTAGCTATTTCAATCCCACACTGACCGAGTTATATATAGTGTCATTCGTTTCAGGAGTGAGACTGTCTAGGTTCTGAAGTTAAAATTTGTTAAGAAAAAAAAAAAAGATTTCCTGAGAAACTCGCTTTCCAATATGGAAAGATATGTGAGGTCTGAAGTTCAACAATTAAAACAAAAAAACATCCAATCTTCGTTTGATTTGAATGTTATCCTGCTTTTCTGTGACCTGGTTTGTTTTAAAAAGAACTCATATGCACACCAGAGTAGAATAGTACATTAATCAGGGCCCTTATTTATGAGCCTGTACATGATCGTCCAACGCACAGAAATGATTGACATGTGCGACACTAACTGTGCATGTCGACATAATTTCTTTTCAACCATACATTGTCTTGTGTCTGAGGTAGAGAAAAATCTTTCAACCAAACTGTTGCCTGTAAATATGTCTTAATAATAACAAAAAAACTAAACCTGTCAGCTGCGTACACTGTAAAAAAGTGATCAGTTGACTTATATGAATTTTAAGGCAAGGGTTTTCCTCCCTTTAAGTAAATAAACCATGCGTAACTGAAAAAATTAAGTTATGTGGAATTTTCAAGTTCACCTAACTTAATTTTTTCAATTACGCATAACTTAAAAAAGAGGAAAACCCGTTGCCTTAAAATTAAGTCAACTGATCACTTTTTATAGTGTAAAATGCAATCAAACTCAAAACTCTTTTTCAAATCATATTAATATTTCTTTATCTAGAAGCTAAAAAACAACGGAAATAGAAAACAATAAAATCAAGTAAATATTTAAAAAAAGAAAAAATATATGTGACCCCTTTTCTTACTGAAACAAATTTGCAACACTAGATGGGGATTGTAGCCTGCTTTTAAAATCCATCAAATTAGACAAAAAAACAACAACACAGCAGTATCATAATCGATCCTGAGTCTTTTAAATTCACTGCAGATGAGGTAAATTCAGCAAACTTTAAATAAGAGAATTAATAGACAGCAAAAAAGAAAGTGTCAACCACAACCTCATAGATGTGACTTTGGCAGAAGTAGATTTGATCATGCCATGATTGCTTTGCAGATCTTTGTGAGAGAATGACTAAGGGTGTGGAAAGGCATGATTACGCGATCACCGAAGTGTGTACGCTGAGGTATTCTGTTGAATCAAACATGTCTAAAAACCTTCTCAGTCCTGAGAAAACATCTTGAGGAAAAGAGCAGGTGGGGTCCGTGATGAGCTTTAACAGCTGATGAGTTTGTAAAAGTGTATGTGTGTGGTCCTCCCTTCACTGGAAGGAAAACACAGCTGCGCGCTTGTGCAGGAGGCAGACTGTTATTTGCTAGACCGCCTCTAGGGGGCAGAACGACTCATGCCGCTCCAGAGGAAAGACTAGTTTAGGGTGGACTGACGGGCTGTTTGGTACAGGGAGCTGACGGTTAGGGTGACCCTCCTGTGGCCGGCTCCACAGAGTCAGGACCCTTTGAGGAGGAAGAGGAGGAGGAAGAGGGGATACTGGGACTGAGGGTGGAGGTCTGGCCTGGGAACATGGCTGTGACAGCGGTGGGAGCAGCTCCAGACTTCTGGGCATATAAGGATCCTGTACAGAGGATTAAAAAAAAACTGCATTTAGCAAATTTACTTCATACAGGAGTACTTTAGTATTATACATTACTGTTTAAAAGTTGGGGGTCAGTAAGATTAATAATAAAAAGTAAAAAAAAGTTACAAAAGATTTTGTTTTCTAATAAATGCTGTTTTTTTTAAAACTTTCTATTCATCAAAGAATCCTGGAAAAAAATGTATCATGATTTCCACAAAAATATTAATCAGCACAACTGTTTTCAACATTGATAATCAGAAATGTTTCTTGAGCAGCAAATCATCATATTAGAATGATTTCTGAAGGATCATGTGACACTGAAGACTGGTAAATGATGCTGAATTTTTTTTGTGTGCATATATATACACATACATACACACAATTTGTAATAAAATGTCACAATATTACTGTTTTATTGTATTTTTCATTAAATAAATACAACCTTGCTGAACAAGAAATTTCTTTCAAAAACATTATTCAAAAACTTTAAAACTCTATTCTATTACCTTTAAAATTATTTTTTTTCAAAATTCTATTTCCTTTAAAATTATTTTTTTTCAAAATTCTATTTAAGTTAGGGTGGCCTTTCACTGAAATCCCACAATTATTGATTTTTTTTACTATATTGCTTCAAATAAGTGTATAATAAACTATATAAAACTTACATTAGTACTACAATATAATACTTTTATGATCTAGAATACTTGTAGGCTTTGAGGATCCTTAAGAAATATTCATGGAAATATCCTCAAGGCAAGTATAAATAAATAAATAAATAATCAGAATAAAATGATTTAAAAAAAACAGCCAAGATCTACAAGCGTTTTAAAATACTACATTTGGTACCCGAGTATGTTAGTAATAATCAGAATATAAGAATTAAATTTTTTTTCTAATACAAAGGATTTTCTTAGGAGCCGGCCCAATCAGTGGAAAAGGGGTCTTGGAGTAACCTGAGGTTAAGTGCCTTCAACAATATTGGACAATCCCACACGTGTATAAATACAATAATACACACCTGAGTAAATAACCCCGTTGACCTCCACAGACACAGTAATGCTAGCAGAGCCATTAGAAGAGATGCTGAGAGACAGGTCCTGTTTGTCCTCTGAAAACAAGATACAAACGTCAATGACACACTTTGTAAGTCACTGTAGATATTTTGGATGAAAACACTGATGTACTTACCGCGGGTGCTGGTGTTGTTCATCCGCAGGTGGGCTGGGTTCACCTGTGACGCCATGGCCAGCAGGTTTTGTTGGAAAGCCTGCTGCAGTAGCCTCTGCTGTTCCTCTGCAAGACGGGCCATCTTCCTCTCGGGCCCCTCCACCACAGCAGGTCCCGCGCTCACCACTCCGACACCCGTGCCGGTCTCCAGCCTCTCCCTCAGCTGCTCGAGTGTGGCAGCACGTGCCAGCTGCTGCTGATGCCCGAGAGCCAGCGCCAGGGGCAGACGACCTGGCAACATGGAGGCTGGACCGTCCTCTGGGACTGAGGAGAGGCCACAAAAATGTTGTACTCACTCTGTTACTGTATCACATCCATAATGTTCATCAGCATGATATAATCCCTTGCATGTTCACACCAACATGAAATGCATTGTACTTCCATAGTGAGATGCATCTTTTAGTTCAACAGGTTATTTGATGAGGACTTTCCCCCCCCATGATTTATCCATTGGAATCTGAGTGGCCAACTTTTCATTGGCCTTGGATAAAGAAGTATGATAGATAGATAGAGAAAGAGATGGATATAGATAGAGATATAGAGACAGACAGACAGACAGACAGACAGACAGACAGACAGACAGACAGACAGACAGATAGATAGATAGATAGATAGATAGATAGATAGATAGATAGATAGACAGACAGATCAACTCAAACTTTAATTCTTTGGTACGTTTTTGTGAACTTTTCATCAGCCAGCAGGAAGTTATGAAGCAGGATGTTTTGACATGAACATGGGTCCCTGCATTACACATCAAGGCAAGCGCTTCATTTACTGCGGCCCCTGAGGTTTGTCTCTGTCAGTAGACCCTCACAGGAAAACACAGCCCCTTAATGGCCGATCATTTCCCCAATCAGGCCAGGAAACCTGCTCCATTTCCTAAATACACTTCCTGCTTGGGTTTGTTTCTATTCCACATCGAGATGGCATGTAGAGGTGTGGAGATTGAAGAATAGAATGTAATGCAATCAACATCAAAACCAATTAAACTAAAATTTCACTGCATGACTATAATTTTAGTAGTGAATCAGAATGAATCCAATATTAAGAATACAATCAGATTCTGAAACTTCCATTTATGTGAAGCCTAAATGTTGTAGTCCAATATTCATTTTTTTTCTTCAAATCATCAGCGCACACACAGTGCCCAGTGTCACTGGCACTACCGTCCTTCTGATGAGACGTTAAACCAAGGTCCAGACTCTCTGTGGTCACAAAAAATCCCAGGATGTCTTTCAAAAGAGTAGGGGTGTAACCCGGGCATCCTGACCAAATTTGTACAGTGGCCTCTGTCCATCATGGCCTCCTAATCACCCCATATATATATATATATATATATACACACACACTAATTGGCTTCATCACTGTCTCCTGTCCACCACTAAGCTGGTGTGTGGTGGGCGTTCTGGCGCGCAATATGGCTGCCGTCGCATCATCCAGATGATGCTGCACATTGGTGGTGGTTGAGGAGATTCCCCCTTCTAAGCGCTTTGAGTGCAGAGAAAAGCGCTATAAATATTTTATGAATTATTATTACCGCCATTTTTACCTCAATGACATATCTAAAAAGAAAGCTAACATGCCAAAAGAGCTTTTTTTACGTTCGTAAGATGGAAAACGTATGTAAACATACACATCACGGCACTGCGCATGCATGTGCACAACACATTTTCAAATACAATTGATCTGTCAAATGAATAAATGTCATCAGATTTAAGCTTTTACATGCTTAATATTTTCCTATGGACCCTTTTCACAATCCTAGGTTCTCAGAAGCGGAAGTCGTCAAAGTGAGTAGGGTCCATATTTCTTAACTATTTTGTGATAAAAGTGAAATCTGGACTGATATTTATTAATTTGTTACAGGAGAATGCATAAACGTAATAAAAACAAAAATCAATGGAATGTGGGTTATTTTTGGTACTGCGCCTAAACAAAATCTCATTCGAACTTCAATCGTTGTGATATCAACTTCAAATTTGGAACACAACTTTGTTAGATATATGGCTTTTTTATTTTATAGTAAAAATTATTTTGTAAAATATATATTTTCTATAAAATAAAAATAAATGGGAACTTCCATAACTTGAATAAATGATTAAATAAAAAATAAATCAATGAATAAATGTCAATTTGGTCAGATTCAAACAGGTTAATTGGGATCGAGCTCATTCTGACAGATTGAGGTGTTTACATGAAGGCTTTTCACTCCAATTGCGCCATGAATATGATTATAAAAAAGATTATTTAGGTGCATATAAACACACCCAGTGACAATAAATAAGAACGTGGTTCTCCTCACCACTGGTGTGTGGAAATAAACCAAATGTTTATGTTGATGTGTAATTTTACTTGAACTAAACAGATAATCATTCCAGCTCAGGCCAACAAAACCAAATTTCAATGATCTTATTAAGAAGACTGCACACCTGTGGCTTTCTTCAGGGCGGGACTGGGGGTGGCCTGCAGTCCGTTGTGTCCCGTGGCGGGCAGGTGCATTTTGAGAGGAGAGAGGAGGTGAGGGGCTGAGGCACTGGGAGAAGGGGAAAAGCGGTACAGGCTGTTGCTGTACCCGGGGCGACGGCCCTCCCTGCGGTTACTGTCGATGGCCGCCTGCAGTTCTCCAGGGGAACTCAGACCCTTCTTCTCGCACTCGTATGGATACAGGTACTTCATATACCTGCCACAGAACATAAGATACTGTCAGCTTACTATGTGAGATGTTAGAGACCTTGATGGCAAAAGTACTTGTGTGTAGGCAGTGTACATGGAACACGTCAGGGGATCTTACTGTGTGCGGAGGGTGAAGGCGGCACTGGTGATTGAGGTGGGCAGGTTCAGGCCTTTGGTGATCTCTCTCCAGATCTTCTTGTTTATCACCTCCACCAGACCTCCCTTCTCAGTCACCAGCTTATACAGCATGTAGAGATCCAACACCTGCTTGGCCATGATGGGGATTCGATTCACAGGTGTACCTGGAGGAGACAGAACGGACAGGAGCCTTTGTTTAAATATTCTGCATGATGTGTCACATCAAACCAGCTGAGAAAGTAGAGTTGGTTGAGTGTTTAGGGGAATAGTTTAGGCTCAACTGGATTTAAACTTTGAAATTAAAGTTTTGTTGTTAGCCAAAAAAAATAAAATGAACTGTTACATTTTCATTCGATTACATTTTAAAATCTTAATTAAATTGTAATTTTTTATGGCTTCATTTTATTACCACTGTTTTTGATAATACATTTGTGTGAAATTAAATTTGGACTCATTTCATATAACATTTAATATGGCCATTTTATTGTAACAATAAATTATTTAAATTGTAAAAATGTTATGAACTCCTAAAATGAATGAATTTCATGAATTTTATTACTTCAACATTTTTGGATAACAACAATTTTATTAAACCAACAAAACAGACTCTAGAAAAAATAAAACTGAAACCTTTTAGGGGAAAATAAAACGGATTTAACGGGGAATGTTATTTAAACTTTTAATAAATAGGGCCTAGTTGTTAAATTATATACATTTAATAATTTCTATTAATTAGCCATTCTTTTTGATCATTCAAATTTAATTAAACCATTAAAACAGAATGAACGAAAACGGAAACTACAAGCAAAATAATGGCATTTGGGAAAAATAAAATGGATTTCATAGGCCCTGTACTGTAGGAAGTAATGGGATTTATTAAGACCGTAATGTATGAAAGTATCTATGGGTAGTGAACTGAAATGATAGGCTCATGAACACAGTAAGTGTGAGAAGTGAAGGACATTATTCAGACCATAATGATGGGTTGATAAAGCTGCTGACTGTGGAAAGTGATGGGTAAACAACACAGTAACTATGGTCAGATATAGGCTGATGAAGGGCAGCTATGGGCCAATCAACAGTAGCTATGCTAAATGATAAGCTGATGTTAGGAAGTGATGGGCTGAAATAGAGATGCAAGCAGAAGCCAATCTGTGGCATTAAAAGCTCATGAGTGTTTGTGCTGCCCACCCCTTCCCAGGGATTGAAGTGATTGAGTTTTTAATCTGTGAGCAATGAGCCGGTGTGGGTAGGCATGAAGCGCATTTGGAGGGATTGCAGCAACTAAACACACACACACACACACGCACACGCTCTGTTAGCACAGTTACCAAAGTGTGTACAGAACAGAATGGGAGGGGCTTTGAGCCCCCATAATGCCATGCTCAAATCCTCCCCCCACATACCACGCTGGGCCTATTCTGGAATAAAACCAATTAATGTATGTGTGAGCTTTGTGAGAAGCGGGGGGTTGAATAGTCCTGGTGACCTGAGGTCAGGATTATGCCCTAATTTAGCTCCATTCTCTATTCTCATTAACATGTATTCAAATGCACATAGATGGGCACCTGTGCACTAACAAATATCAACCATTAACACTAATTATATGGCTAACGAATATGCATGTAATTCTGTCTTTAAATCTATTATATACACTCACATTCATATACGGTACTGGTCAAAAGTTTGAAATCATTACTAGTTTTTATTTTTCTGAGAGAAATCTCTTATGCTCATCAAGCCTGCATTCTTTTAATCAAAAATACAGAAAAAAATAATATATTATTACAATTTAAAATAATGGTTTTCTATTTTAATATACTTTGGTCACACGAACCTTCAGAAATGATCTAATATGCTGATTTGATAATTTATTTTTACTTTTTATCAATCAAAGAATCCTGAAAGCATCACAGGTTATAAAAAAAAACATTAAAATCAGCATATTAGAATCATTTCTGAAAGATCATGTGACACTGAAGTCAGGAGTACTGAAGCTGAAAATTAAACTTTGCATAACAGAAATAAATTATTTTTAAAGTATATTCAAATAGAAAACCATTATTTTAAATTGTAATAATACTTCATAATATTACTATTTTTTCTGTATTTTTGATCAAATAAATTCAGGCTTGATGAGCATAAAAGGATTCTTTTAAAAACATTCTTTCCAAACTTTTGACCAGTACTGTGTGTGTGTGTGTGTGTGTGTGTGTGTGTGTGTGTGTGTGTGTGTGTGTGTGTGTGTGTATATATATATATATATATACACATACACAGTAGTCAACATTTCAAGTGGATCAAAAAAGTTCTAAGTTATCCTAAGACAAGAATGGTTATTGTTAAAAATTCATGCATGTATAACCTGTATTAATACTGTATAACCATACTAATACTGTGTTTGACCCCCTTTCACCTTCCGAACTGCCTTAATTCTACGTGGCATTGATTCAAATGGTGCTGAAAGCATTCTTTAGAAATGTTGGCCCATATTGATAGGATAGCATCTTGCAGTTGATGGAGATTTGTGGGATGCACATCCAGGGCACGAAGCTCCCGTTCCACCACATCCCAAAGATGCTCTATTTGGTTGAGATCAGGTGACTATGGGGGCCATTTTAGTACAGTGAACTCATTGTCATGTTCAAGAAACCAATTTGAAATGATTCGAGCTTTGTGACATGGTGCATTATCCTGCTAGAAGTAGCCATCAGAGGATGGGTACATGGTGGCCATAAAGGGATGGACATGGTCAGAAACAATGTTCAGGTAGACATAGGGGTGGCACGGTTCACAAAACCCACGGTTCGGTTCGTATCACGGTTTTAGGGTCACGGTTTTCGGTTCTGTACGGTTCTTGTTGTTATTTTTTCTTTTAATCTTTAACACTCCAGAAATGTACTTCAGCATATGATATAGACTATAGCTTAATTATCCACAATTTAGGAAACAGTATTAAAAAAAATGTATATCATGTATAATCATGCACAAACTGAGTTTGACTTGACTTTAAGCACATTATTGAGACCCTCTCTGAGGAAAGCTAGGTGACATTTTGATACAGCAAGAGAGAAGACATTGATGAAATGCTTTTGTTTGTTTGGCAAAAAAGGAGAATGTGTATTGCTATCTCTACAGGGACTTATGTGCATTTTTAGCACACAAAGATTAAAATTAACTTGCATTTATCAAACTGTCAACGTCAGTGTAGCTCTTACAAAATGTTTATTTTTTAAAAGAAAAAGAGAGAAACTCTTAAAGCACTATCTTTAAAATAAGTCAAAATATGCTACACATAATTGCCTATAATGAGGCTATAACAATAGCAAAGGCATAACCATAAAGTGAAACATAAGTTCAACCTCAACACAAAAACAGTATCAACAATCCTTCTATTCCCTGAGAGTGAGGATTTTCTTCACTTGAAATTAAAGTGCAGTATTTGGAAACATATGACTGGTGTTCTTATCTAAACTTATCACTGTATTTAAATATCATAGGTAACATGAAATCCAAAATGTTCCCACACACCGGACTTATACGACGCTGGCGCATCCTCTAACTCCGGTTAGCCTTCCTTATATCTCCCACTTGACATTTCTATACTTGACGAGACCTGCAGCACTCCATACTCCACTTTTACTGTAGGCTTGTTCGACTTGAACCGGTGCTGCACAGATCGATCGGTTTATGACATCAAAGTACCGCGAGAGTGATTGAAAAGCATACGGAGCCGTTGCTCTCGCGGTACTTTGATGTTATTCATCGATCGGTCTGTGCAGCACCGGTTCAAGTCGAACAAGCCTCATATGTATGTCCATTGTCCACACATCTCTTATTTCGCGCGAAAAGTAAACACACTGTCTGAGGTAACTGGCACGAGGTTACATTGCGCATGAACCGAACGGTTGGGATGTTTTTCATGTACCGTGCCACCCCTAGGTAGGGCGTGGCATTTAAACGATGCCCAATTGGCACTCAGGGGCCTAAAGTGTGCCAAGAAAACATCCCCCACACCATTACACCACCACCACCAGCCTGCACAGTGGTAATAAGGCATGATTGATCCATGTTCTCATTCTGTTTATGCCAAATTCTGACTCTACCATCTGAATGTCTCAACAGAAATCGAGACTCATCAGACCAGGCAACATTTTTCCAGTCTTCAACTGTCCAATTTTGGTGAGCTCAAATTGTAGCCTCTTTTTCCTATTTGTAGTGGAGATGAGTGGTACCCGGTGGGGTCTTCTGCTGTTGTAGCCCATCCGCCTCAAGGTTGTGCGTGCTGTGGCTTCACAAATGCTTTGCTGCATACCTCGGTTGTAATGAGTGGTTATTTCAGTTAAAGTTGCTCTTCTATCAGCTTGAATCAGTCGGCCCATTCTCCTCTGACCTCTAGCATCCATAAAGCATTTTCGCCCACAGGACTGCCGCATACTGGATGTTTTTCCCTTTTCACACCATTCTTTGTAAACCCTAGAAATGGTTGTGTGTGAAAATCCCAGTAACTGAGCAGATTGTGAAATACTCAGACCGGCCCGTCTGGCATCAACAACCATGCCACGCTCAAAATTGCTTAAATCACCTTTCTTTCCCATTCTGACATTCAGTTTGGAGTTCAGGAGATTGTCTTGACCAGGACCACACCCCTAAATGCATTGACGCAACTGCCATGTGATTGGTTGATTAGATAATTGCATTAATGAGAAATTGAACAGGTGTTTCTAATAATCTTTTAGGTGAGATATATATATACACATTATATATATATATATATATATATATATATATATATATTAGTGGTGGTCCGTTATCGGCGTTAACATGCTGCGTTAACGTGAGACTCTTATCGGGCGATAAAAAAAATATTGCCGTTAATCTATTCTCAAAGTTGGGTTGGGATCATAAAATAGCTTTTTCGAATATCGTTATATTTTCGCGCAATTCCATGTGTAGCCTAGTATATTTGACATAATTGATGCCGCGCCTACTGTCACAGATCGCGCACCAGGGTATTTTCCTGTCAGGGACACAAGGTGTATACTTTTACATGTTATGTTGGGCGACGTTCCTCTCGTTACTTTATTTTAATGCAATACATGTTGTTAGATGAGTTTATTCCAAGCGCGCTGTATCTTTTTATGGGCATGAGCGATGCTCAATTTACAAATGAATCACTCTTTTGAGTCGATTCTGTTCAAAGAATTCATCAAACAAGTTGGCAGATCTGTCTAAATCGGTTCGCGAATCAGTCTGAATGATCTGTTCAGTTCCTCACGCACTGAATCATCTGAAGCGTGTTCAATCACACTCGACTCGGAGTCGTAACAGGAAGATTTAAAAACATCAAGAGTGTGGATGAAGTGCCCGTGGATCTAGAGTTTAGTCTAGTGAAAGCAAATCTGCAAATGCATCATATTGTTTGCCAGCGATGACGATCTTTATTAGTTGAACATCTTCGTAAGCTGTCAGTGAATCAATGATTCCACATGACGATGCATTCGATTTCATTTCATTCAGGTAATACATTTTACAACCAAACAGATTATTACGACACGATAGCACTACTAAAAAGTATGACATTATCTGTTTTTTGGACATATACATTAATTTATAGGCTACAAAAAAAACGCTTCAGAGTGTCGGCGCACTGGCAAAGGTTAACAGGTTAATAAGCTACCATTGTGTACAGTTTATGAAATGAACACCCGCCAGCCTGCGGTAATGTGTGTGTATTGCGCAGGGGCATAGTCACACGAATAGTATACATTGATTGAAACTAATTTGTTTAAAAAGGAGGAGGCTATTGCCGGTAAAGGCGGTTCACATAAAATCATTATGACATAATTTTTTGATCTAACGACGAGCATCTGGTTTGGCGATGCAAAAACGGACTGTAGCTACGTCGTGCTTAATGTTTTTTCTTCCTTCTACTTCCAATTAGCCTACTATGTTAAAAAAACGACGAAAACATGTTACTTGTTCAATTAATAAACGGTTTGTTTGACAAATCGCTAAAGATGAAATTGGCCTCCCTTTCTGTCATTGTGAGTGTGCGGTTTTTTTTTTAACGATATTCGACTATTGCTCCTCTATTGTCGAATGGCATTTTTGGCAGAAATTCACATCCCTACGCAAGGCGAACTATTCTCAAAGACTTACTTTTAGTCATTATTTGGGTAGCACACATATTCTGAATGCCTTCGGCCGAATTCAAATGAGCCATTTTAATCTAGATTCATCTAGATTAATTCCAAGATTACAGTGAGATTAATCTAGATTAAAAAAATTAATCTATGCCCACCTCTAATATATATATATATATATATATATATATATATATATACATATACATACATACACACTTTCAGAACACACTCATGCAATGTTCTTATAGAAATGTGAATTATAATGCTAGTTCCGAATAAACACCTAGTTCTAATGGCCGATTCTATTGTGAGGTTCTTCTTGAATTATCGGGTTCAGAATGTTCCATCCTGAAAGTCCTCACAGCAAACGGCCATAAAGCGTTCATTTACCCAGTGTAATTTAGAAGCCGAGGCCTCCAAGACAAGGCCCAGCACCCCCCGGAGAGACCGGAGCAAGGGCTTCCTTTGAAAGGCAGTTATTTAATGCTAGGAATGACATTACTCATTCATCAAACAATCGCTGCTCAGATTCGAGCAAAAGGTTAGTGCTAGGTCACCGAGCTGGAGATGCAGGTAAAGGTCCACAGGAAATCGTCTAGAGAGCGGCCTTGTGACACGCTCCGTAACTGCAAAACCAATTTAGCTCAAACTCAAGAATGGAAAAGTCATTGGAAGCCTTTTCCTGCTAAAGAGGCTTCATTATTGATTGATGTACGCTGTGCAAGGGTTTAATGCTGAAGCACTGCACTCCTAATTGATATCATGTTGTCTCCCTTCATGCGTCTTAAGAAATGGGCAATGAGACACGTCAAGACGGGGTTAATGAAATAAAAGCATGAGGTTGCAGGGTATGCAAATGGGTGAACGCTGAACAAATCTATGAAGAGAACAAATTCTAACTAACATCAACTGAAATGTTCAGAAAGGACAAAAAAATGAGACAAAATCCAGACAGTTCCACACTCGGTTCTAGAAAAGGACAGACACATTACTAGTATTGTGGCTTCATCACTTTACTAGTTCTTCAGTTATTATAAACTGATACAATGCTGTCATTTCTTTACCGTTTGGACTTGGAGTTCAAAGACAAAGCAGAAATTTCTAACTAATTTCTCTTTTTTTTTTTTTTTTAATAACACATCTAATTCCATCCCCTCCCCCATTTGTTTGCTCGAAAAAATAGGTCAGTGAATCTGACCACTGCCCTAAATATAGGAGGAAACAGCTGCCCACATTAAGAAGCCTCCGTGCTGCGATGAACCAATAAGGCGCTCCGAGACGCCGGGCTGGTGAAGGAAATTCCACGCTCTGACCTAAACAATGATTGCCATTCTTACTGTATGGCTGCTGCAGAGAGGAAGTGAGGGGGCAAACAGGAAGTGCATGGTCTCACACCCGATGAAAGATCCTGGATGATGTTGTGTGGTTAGATCTTTTGTTATGATAACCTGAAAAACGTTAGGGTAATGCCAGATCACATTTCACACCAGTCAAGTCAAAAAAAAAAAAAAAAGAAGAAGAAATTAGATTTTGCTTACAGAAACTAAAGTACATTTTAGGGCTGTTCAAGTCTTTTGCACAATATATACGACACAAATGACCAAATAAATTAATAAATAAATATAAATGAATAAATGTAATGGTTTCATTAGATTCTCTTAACACAAATTTTACTGTAATAGTAATTTATTTATTTTTAAATGTGTAGTTTTTGACTGATATTCTTTTTTGATTGCCGATGCAGATATCTTAGAGAACATGGCGGCCGATGGCTGATATAATATGTAAAAAATGTATTTACTTAATATTCAATAAATGAGAAATTATTTAAAAATGAATAAAAAAATAAATAAAACAGTAAAATGATCAAACGTATACTTCGGATGGCAACTTCTTTATTTTTGAAAAACACTGTAATAGGATTGCAGAATCAAGAATTTGTTTAAAAATGACTAAAATAAAGTTTCCTGTGCTCGTTTAATTTGCACAGAGTAACATGCGTTCATGCAGTCTACAAACACACATTTCAAAAGATCTCACAGCTTGTCTGTAAGTCTGCAAGGTTTGTGAAATTAAATGTTTATTAGATATTCAAAGACTTGTTTATATGATATAAATGCGTATTTGTATGTTGACGGTTAATGAGAAAATATAGTTTTGACTTTCTATTACTAATGTAAATGCAAATGTTTTAATACTTTTTTTTTAAACAACATACTTTTTTTTCTTTTAAATGTTCTGTTTAATTAAACTGTTAAAGGGAGCGCTTTGTGTTCAGGCATTGATGTTCTCAACGCTGTCAAAATAAAAGTCCCACTTCCGACATTGGCGAAACAGTAAAACGTATCGGCTGATGCACATAAAAAAGCAAGCCAAATATCGGCCGATATGTCTCCCGTGGCAAAATATCAGTCGACCATTATTTAAATGGCACAGGAAAAAGGCAGTACAATAATTATTACAAACATATTTAGTTTATTTTACAAAAATGATTATATAATAATTATTTATTTTTAAAATATAATTGATATACTTGCAAATTATTGCAATGTCAAGAAAAAACAAACAGATTTTCTGAGATTCACCGGAATTTTCACCCACAACATCCTTGAAATTGAGAAAAATCGCATCAAACAGGGAGAGCGAGAGTCATTTTTCATTTTCTTTGGCAACAAGCACTTTCCGTTCTTGTATAAAATATTCATGTTTCCTCCAACACCCATCTTCCACTCCACAACTCCAAAGACAGACAGACACACACACACACACACACACACACACACACACACACACACACACACACACATATATAGCATGCATATATAGCCGCCCTGGCTCTAAAGCTAATAGCTTTACTTGCAGAGAAAACTATTATTATCTGAATTAATTAGGATTAGTTTTAATTTCTTATCATAGATGAGCATGTCAAGACATTACACGCAGAAGACATATTGCTGATAATAGATGCATGTACACATTTTTGTTCGAAGTATTTATTCTTTATTATAAACACACGGGTCATAGTTCAGTTGATTTGACACTGCACAAGAAGGAATTTAAGGTCGAGTTTGATTTAGCGCATTCGATTAAGACTTCAACATGTTTACTGGTTTAGGAGGGCCACGTCCCTATACCACTGGGCCATAAAAACGAACGAATGAGGGCTCAGTACAAGGCTGCGTTTCCCTGGGGAGATTGAACATTGACGCAAAGAGAAAGGGATAAGGAAAGAGTTTTTTGGGGATCTTCCTGACTTTACAAGATAAATCTGTAGTCGGTGGTCATAAAAGGACAGAGACGCTCGGGTGGGAAACGAGCGGCCCACTTCAAACCCAGGATGTCATAAACATGCTTGAGGAGAGTAACAAGCCTCAGGAGTGACAAGACAAATGCTCCAAACAGGACATGCCACACTTATTATGAAGTCACACAATAGAGGCCGTGCACACATATAGCCTCCTCCCTGCTGACTGTAGGAAACCGAGCAGCGCTTCTATTGCAGCTGTTCGGTATGTCAACGATAAATTAAAATGGGCAACAAATGCTCTTAGTCATAATTCAAAGCTGTTCTTTTAGAAGCTACAAACATTAAAACAGCAACAAAAGGAGCCAGTTAAATAATTCAACAAAGGATACCGTGATGAATTTGGAAGTGTTTATGAACATGTGTTTATGAGGCTCTATAGAATACCTGATTCTGATTGGTCAATTGCAACCGCCTCAAATATATAAGTCTCAAATATTAGGGATGCACGATATATCGGTCACCATATTAGTATCAGGGGTGATAGTAGAAAAAAATCCTGAGCCTGAACTTTTTTCCCTGGGACGGATGCGTAGGGCGAGTTTATCCTCCGCCAATTTCTGACACAAAGTAACGAGTGGATGAGCGATTGTTCTTCTAGTCTTCTTATATTGTTGTCATATATTTTTGTCATTATTTTTTGAGAATGCAAGACACACACAAACACATGCCTATCTACATAACTCTTTTTAGTTTTTTGAATTCGACCCAAATCCTAAATTTCACTTGCACTGCACTGCAATGTATTTTTTTCATGATTAATATTGCATTGCAAAATAATGTACTGGTCAACTAATCTAAAATTAAGAAACTCCTAGAAAACAGTAAAAAAACATTTGTACATTTAAGATAGTTCTACTTAATTTGTTATTCCAATATCCAAATATGATAGCCTACTTGATAAAAAGAAAAGAAAAAAGGGCTTTTATTTGAGCCGTGCTGTCTTTGCATTTGAACATTGCACATTTTAAACAGGACACGCATTAGCTGAATAAACGTTAGCTAATACAAACATACTTATAGAAAATAATTGAAAATGAATAGACAGGAGTCCTGTCACAGGACCAATAATAGCAAAACGAATCACTTATTCTAAAAAGAATATCAAGTATATGTTAGAAGAATATGACATAGGCCTGTGTTAATAATAAAACGTCCGTCATTTAACGAATTTTAAAAACACGGGATGGATAATAAAAATTGCTTTCTGGCATTTTGACAGGAAAAAAACCACAACCAAGAACAAAACAGTTCGTCAATTTTCATTTTACAATTATCTCTCTCTGTTTGCGCGCGTTCTGTGTTTGTGAGAGAGAGAGCTAGCGCAACACTGGTACAACGGTTTCTTATCCACAAGTAACGCGCTAGTTTTCATACAAAATTATTATGTAAGTTAACATAATTAGGTACTTTAGTTATTATAACACAATAACGTAACACATGCAGGCTACGTTTCTCAACACTGAGAATGAATAAATAAACGCCTGTTTGCAGACTCCTTATCAGGAGGCTAAATTAATCCACAAATCACAGCACTTTCATAATCAGTAAGCCATAGCGATTTTAATTTTATTTAGATTTATTGTTCAACAATACTTAAGCATTTTATAATTTGCATGGCTGTATGATGTCTTCATCTTATCTGAGTGACATGAATGACAGAGTATTTTAAGATAACCCATGCGAATGCGAATCACTATTAATGTGATAATAGAATCCAGATTAAGTTAACTCAATACAATACTTCAACTTTCCACATCCACCCCAGCCCGTTTACCTTCAGGAGTCAGAAGTGCCGTGACTACTGTGGCCTACTGTCCTCGCTCATGAACTCAGTCAGAGGCGGCCGCGGGAGTGGAAGCGGGATCGAGCGGGATTCTTTATTGCTGTCGATTTTCAGTCTCTTTTTAATTATAGGCCTTACTCATCTGTCAATCATACCCGCTTGCTATTGGAATGAACCCAGCGCTATGATTGGTCGAACTCAGCTTCTTTTGCTGTTGATTTTATTTTTATTTTTTTCGCAGACACGTCTGTACGCCGGAAATCCGGCGTGGCGCCGGAACGCTATCAGGCCTGTAGTATACATGTTCTAATATATATGATTAGGCCGATACATGTTCATTTTTAACGCTATCATTTTCAGACCGATAAGAAAATTTGGCCAATATATTAAAGCCGATAAATGGATTATTTCCTTCAGCTGAGACACTTCAGATGCGCACTGTTCGCCATGATGTTTTTGAATTGCTTGAAATATGATTGGAGTTCAGAAAAGGAAGATACAATTAATGCAACATGTGCAGCGCAAGTCTGGCTACATCGGCTACATAAAATTATAATGAGAACATTATAAGAAATTATATAAAAATTTGGATTTAGATTAATCGGCCAATATATCGCTTATCGGCTTTGAAATATAAAGAATTATTGGTTATCCGCATCGGTGCATCCCTATCAAATATATTTGTATAATTAATGTATAATATTTTTGGAAATTTTTATATATTTGGTACAGTAACATTTGGTACTTGTCAAAGTTTTTTGCAAAGTTTTTTTTATTAATACAAAAAAAAACACTGATATAAGAAATTCTGACAAATACTGATTAACTGATTCTTTTCATGTTAAAAGCAATAACTGATAAATGCCTGATATTAAAATTCTACATTATATTGTCTAAATAAACATAAAAATAATAAATAAATGCCTCCAAATGCTAAATGTACAGACTGAAAAAAATATTAATTTGGAGATTTATTAACGATTACCTTTAACAACATTATTAAATTATTCATGCATTTAAAATGTAACTTAAGCAAAAGATAAATAAAATGTAAAAATACGGATGAGAATGTACAATTAAATACTCAATATTGGCCAATTTACATCTAATATGGACAAATACAGATAAATTTAAATAAATAAATAACACCATCTGTATATAATCTGATATAGTACTAATATTTTGTGCATTCTTAATGACATTAGTCTTTACTTGCAAATAGTTCTGGCTGTAAGATCCGATTGGATGAGTCACATTTAAAAACAGCAAACATTCAATATACATACACATTCAAACATTTTGTTAGACTAATTGTCACAAGAATTGTCTTATTACCATGATTATAAATATATTTAACTTTGTTGAATATTGGCACCGTAATTTACATTGCTATTGCCTGCATAAGAGTCAATTAGGTTGTTTTGTAATGATTTTACAATGGGGTTTTTTTCCGATTCCCTTAATGTTTTAGTAAGATCCATACATTTCAATCGATATACAGAGTTGCACTTCTCCATAAACAACAAATTAACTCTGGCTCATTTTCTCTATTTTGAAACTATTGGCACACAAGTTCACTAACTGGTTTTCAGCATTCTTATAACTTATTGCGCCCTCTCTTTCTCTACTCATCTTGTCATCATTTCCTCTCATCCATGCAATCCCCTCCCCATCCCGCTGTTATTCAGCAGTCACAGCATTGTCTTTGCTTTTCTACTGTCTGTCATTCTTCTAATATCAAAGGTGGGGCCCTGAGTTTTAGGGTCTCATTAATCTTTAGGAGAGGGAGAGGGACAGGGGCCCCTTAATCCACCTCACCCACCCTCTATCTGATCCCCTCAGGCCCCGAGCAAAAGACGGCCCCCTCACAGCCCCCAATCAACACACACACACACACACACTGAACATCCCCTCACAAAACTCCCCTGCAGCCACTGCTCCTGTCCTCCTCCCATCTTATCAAATTTCAAGGGCTCTGATGTGGACAATACACAGGGCAGAGGCCGACTTTTATAGAAGTGCGTGCAAAGTTAAAAAGATCAAAGCATAAAAACCTTTATACAGCGGGTGTGCCATTAAAAGGAATATTTCAGGTTCAATACAAGTGAAGCTCAGTCAACAACAGTTGTGGATTACCAATAAAGTTAAAGTAATTTTGATTCATCCGTCATTAAAAAAAGGCACTTACAATGGAAGTGACTGGGGCCAATGTTTGGAGGATTTAAAAGGAGAAATAAGAAGCTTAGAATTTTATAAATACATTAAAGGTATAGTTCAGCCATCATTTACTCACCCTCAAGTTGTTCCAAACCTGTATGAATTTCTTTCTTCTGTTGAGCATAAAATAAGATATTTTTGAAGAACATGGGTAACCAAACAGTTGACGGGCCCCATTGACCTCCATAGTATGGGGAAAAACTATGTCAATGCGGCCCATAAACTGTTTGGTTATTAACATTCTTCAAAATATCTTAAATTACAATTTTGGGGTAAACTATCCCTTTAATCTTTCTGTGTGTGATTTGAGCTGTAATGTTTTTTTCATCCTTTTTAGGGTCATTTTTGAGTTTAGGCATTACATTGTCAAAACTAAATTCATGTTAACTCACATATTGTTTGTGTATTGTGGCTGTACCATTTAGTATTTTAACATTTACAAAATGGCCCCATTCAACAAACTTTTGCAATTTTTTTTTTTTTTTTTTTTAAAGGAGGGACAAGTGGAAGTAATTTTTTGGTAATCAACATTATACCACAAATGCTGTTGATTGAGCTGAACTTATATTCAACCTGGGATATTCCTTTAATCTTCCCAAAAAAGGCCACCAACAAACCTATTTTGGACATCAAATACACCAAAATATGTCTAAAGACGCTACACAGCATCCTGTTTTTTTAAGTGGTGTTGAAATAAACTAGTGGTTGATCGATCTATATTGGCTAATATTTGGTCAAACTTTCTTTTCACAATCGTTTTTCTGTTTGGCAGTTAAGTTTCGGAAATTGACTTAATTTGATAGCATAACTGAATAACTTTTTTTTGACACAGGAGCTCCCTTCTCCATCTTTCCATCCATTTACGGTCTTTGTTTAACATTGGTCTAGTAATTTATTAGACCTAACTATTAAAAAAAAGATAGTTTCAATCTAAAGTATAAATTTAAGTTTATTTGAAAGATTTATCAATTACAAATAATTTCTCCATACCGATTCATTTTCCTAATACAAAATGTTTTGCAGTAAAATTCAATTAAACAACATGGTATACTATATATCGGCCACCTGCTCTCTAAGATAAAGATAAGAAAAAAATTCCTTAGCGGTCGACCACTAGAATAAACTGAAGTAGAAAGAGAGACAGTTAGCTAGAGACCCTTCAGAACAACACCAGACACCCGAATCAACAAAACAAGGTCTGTTTGCTTTTCAAAGCTGCCGAGTGGAAACAGGACACAATCTGTACAAAACCAGTACAAAACCCCTAGTCTTGGTCACTGAGCTGAATGTCACAGGTAAACTAGATATTTGCATTGCGATATGCAAAACGCCTGACAAGATATCCACCACAGGCTTAAAAATCAGACGAGGCGCACGCTGAAACACTTCCAGGATGGATCCTTTGAATAACACACAACCGTCACCCAGAGAAGTCATTTTCACACACTCCATCAGTCAAAAAAAACATCATTAATCATGGCTGCGAGGACCTCCATGACGGACATTTGGCAAGATCACACTTTCCCCATCCCCCGCCTATTATGAAGTCTCAGCTGACAACCCCACTTACGCACACTAGTAGGTGGTACGGGGGTGTGATGGTAGACCAACACAAACAGCTCTCCATCTGGTTGAGTTTAAACCCGTGGTATGGGGTTAATAGCCCCGTCAAGCTGTGTCGCTGAGAGCTTAGTCTTAGTTGGATGACGCCGGCAGGGCCATCTTCCTGTCACAGTATGCTAATCTGAGACCAGGGACATATGATTCCACTTAACTATGAGGGCCGTCTCTATGCTAGGTATAGGTGTCAGATGAAATCGCACATCACCAAAGAGTGAAGCTAGAAAATGGATTGGAAAATGGAAAATGAAGTGGATTGAAATTATTTGTACGGAGACTTCCCCTATATTTTCAAAATTGATGTTTGAAATGGGATTAAAAGAGCCCGTCCTACCCCGTTTCTGCATGTACGCAAAGAGGTCGTCGAGGAATTCCTTCCGTTTTGGGTCGTTGTCCAGTTCATAAAGCTGCAAGTAAAAATTGTGAACAATTAATAAGTTAATAATTCTGAAATCCTTTTGGAACCGTCTTTACATCAATCTTTTTGTACACATAAAGCTACTGTTAGTACTGTTGGACAAGCCCTTGTTTGTTTACTTGTTTGATAAAATACAGAATTAATTTAACCAATATAAGGGCTGTCAAATTTCGTAAAGGTATGCGATTAAATACATTTATACCATGGTCTGTCTGAATACTTGATTCTGATAGGCTAGAAGGTGTGCATTACAACAGTTTAATGCACATGTAGTTCCAGTCAGTTTAATCACTGTTCTATATTAATGCGCTGTTTTCAGTGAAGCGGGCACAATGCTTGCACACAGAGATTGGAGATCGCACCGTGCACATGGAAAAAGGACAACATAAACGTATCTCTCTCGATAATGAACTTAAATAAATTGCTATAATTCATTCATTTGCCTCCACATCATGGATTAAAATAGTTTATTGCACAGCTAGCCGTGAATTAACCCTCACATATAATACTGTAAATATGCTAACGCATCATTACTTTTGACATTATAACCGTTTTATTTTGTTCTGTGTGATTTTTACTGATCGGAAACTTCAGATGAATTGAATGATAGCAGTCTCTCTCTTTCTCTCGCTCGCTCTCTCTATCTATATATCTCTATCTCTCTATCTATCTATCTATCTATCTATCTATCTATCTATACACAGTGCTTAACATAAGTGAACACACCCATGCTAAAGTTGACTAAAAAGAGGAATAAAAAAATCATCTTTTGGAAATTGATCTTAATGCCTTAAAAAAAATTAGGAAAAATCCAACCTTCAAGGACATCAATTTTCTTTGTGAATGAATAATGTATCGTAAATAAATAAATGTTCTTCCTTAAAATACAGGTTGCATAAGTCAGGACACCCCTATGTTAAATTCCCATAGAGGCAGGCAGATTTTTATTGTTAAAGGCCAGTTATTTCATGGATCCAGGATAATATGCATCCTGAGAAAGTTCCCTTGGCCTTTGGAATTATAATATCCCCACATCATCACATTCCCTTCACCATACCTAGAGATTGGCATGGGGCACTTTCCATAAGATCATCTCTCAATGCAAATCAAAACAGCTATTAGGCTAACTGAAATAACACCATGCCAATCTCTTCTTTTGAACTTTCTATTAATCAATGAGTCCTGAAAAAAATGCATCACCGTTTCCACAAAAAATGTTAAGTAGCACAACTGTTTTCAACATTGATAATCATAAATGTTTCTTAAGCAGCAATCCAGTATATTAGAAGGAATTCTGAAGAATCATGAGACACTGAAGACTGAAGTAATGATGCTGAAAATTCAGCTTTGATCACAGGAATAAATTACATTTTACAATATATTCAAATAGAAAACTTTTATTATAAATTGTAACAATATTTCACAATATTAGAGTTTTCACTGCATTTTTGTCAAATAAATGCAGTTTAAATGATCATAAGAGACTTCTATGAAAAACATTTTAAAAAATCTTACAGACCCCAAGCTTTTGAACCGTAGTGTATATATTCCAGTATGAGTGTCAGAAAAAAAAACTCAGAACCCAATAATTATAGTTGAAATATAGAAAATATAGAACTGAATGAGTTCACAAAAAATGTTTTTGATTCATTGTGATGGAAAAACTGACAGCTCTAATAAATAAAAAGTAGTTATTTCACACGCTGATGTAAGGTTAAATAACCCAGCAAAATTGTGTTAGTGTGTCACTGACAAAATGTGTAATGACTATGTGTGTGGCTAACAAAAGCAATGTTTACCTTGGCAAAGTCCCTGGAGGCTTCTCCTCGGCTTCTCCCACCATCGCTTTCCTCATTCCAACTTGAATTTCCATTCTACGAGAAAAGAAAGAGAAACAATTAGCAAAAATGTGATGGGAGGGGATGACATTGGGGTCCACTGTTTGAAAGGACAAGCAAAAAAGTGAGTTATTGGGTGTCGGGAGTCAAGATGCACAAACAGGCTCTTCTCTTCATGTCAGGAAGGCCTTCTTTAGCTCTAACCTTTGAACTCCAAGGGTCTTCCTCAAGCTAAAATGAAGGGGTATGGAGCTGATGGCGGGCTGACAGTGGACAGAAGCTACAGCAAGGGAAAGTACAAATTCTGGCTGATAATTATTTTCCTGTAATGACCAAAAAACAATAAATGGCTAATATTAAAATTGCATACAATTTTGTCAAAAAATAATAAATAAGTAATATATTCTATAAAAAAGAAATTAATTTTAAAAGCAAAAGTGAATTTAGGCATCACAATAAATGTATAAATGTATAGTGCGGAAAATGTATATTAATTTTGTGATTATTTAAGATTACATTTTACACTGTTATTAAATCACTAAATAGTTTTTAAATAATTACCTTGGCCATCATCTAAAGGCCAGTTCAAACCAAGAACGATATCTAAAGATAACTATATTAGTACCCACACCAGCGGACGATATCGTTCTGATTATTATAAGCGTGCCGTATAGTTGTCGCCTGCAGCTTTAAATGCTTGAGCTCTTTAAAGGAGGCTGAATTCTGATTGGCTGCCAATGTTTATCATTCATTAGATGGAAAAAAAAACCGTCCTGAATCGTCCTTGGTGTGAACGCCCTTAACACTCACTTAAAGTGAATTTAAATGTAAAAATAGAGGAAAGAAGCATAAATTTAATATAAACTAAAACTACTAAAAAAAAAAAAACTCTAATCATCATCCAAATACAACAATATGGACAATTGGGAAATAGGTAAGACTGGAGAAACAAGCTTGAAAAATATCCCAAATCAACCAATACTAATAGTAAAACAAAATCTGATATCCATCTAATATGGATTGATAATGTTAAATTTAAAATATGTAATATCAGCCAATAACCAATGTTACAAACAAATTGATATATCTCTAGTATTAACACTGATGCAATCTTTTTAGCTCATATACTTGAAGGCAATTAGATTTAGCGCCACGTAACCGTTGTTACCCAGGAGCCATGACCACAAAACCGTTATAAAATCTAATAGTCCCTCTGTGGACATGCCCTGTTCTTGATTACAAGTTATCCACTGTGGCTCCAGTATTCATTTACACAAAGTCTGAAAGGAAAAGGCAGAGTGGCAATAAAGCAGTTTACAGGACTCATCCACCACCCCACTCTTTAATATGCTAAGTGAATCACAGCTGGGGAAGAGAGCAGTCTACAGCCTGGCCCTCTTCACGTTTACAGCAAATACACACCAGCTGGGCCCAAGAGCGGCCGGGAACCCGGTAGGGAATCAAGTCGATCAACAGCGGTGGGCATCCATGCTGTGTGCTATTGTGATGTGTCAAGTGAATGACCATCTACTGTATAACCTTGAGGGAATCTGAAAACAACCGCTTGTATAATTATAAAAGGATTACGAGAAATCTCAAACTTCACAGACCCCATATTTATTTTATATATAAAAGATTAGTAGAGAAATTAGAGTATCTACTGTATTACTTTGAGGGGATCTGAAAATGACAAGCACTTGTAAATTGAATTCCAATATAAAAGGAGTACAAGAAATCTCAGGCTTCGCAGACCTCAACAAATTTTGTCAGGTGCACATGCCACGCCAAATGGCATCGACACGAGATCCGAATGCAAAACATAATCCTACATTGAAGACATTTACGAACTGTGCAAGCTGTTATCAGGCTTACAGGTCAAGCTTTGGCCTTACTAATCATATTAAGGGAGAACTGATTGGCTAGTATCCAAATTAGCTGAGAAGAGAAGAAGCAGATGACCATCTGGGTCACCCAAAGGAAATGTAAGCCCCTTCCCCCATATTAATTCAACAGAAACCACTACACTAGCTGACCCAGGCAAATAATGACTTGAGTAGAAGGAACAAACACATGGTGCTGTCCAGTGTTTGTCACATCTGAATGCGGCAAATAATTACTTGGGCTGAAGGGAAAAACACAAAATTCAATTGTCTCTACTAGGAACATAAGGCTCTAGCTCATGAAAATCTTTTCCCATTTGATTTTAGTAAAAAACAACAACACCAACATTAATGTGGGTGGAAACCACAGCATGAGTCTTATAGATAAGTGACATCCTAACAGAAGGGCTCAAGCGAAGATCTTCTAATGTGAATACAGTCTACCATAGAGAAACCAGTGTGGTGAGAGACATTAAGTCAACAGGCAGTAATGCTATAGCAGAATGGGCTTCCCAAAGTGCTATCAACACCTAGACGGGACTGTTCAACTGAGATGAAACGGTAACCTCCCCTATCAAGCAGACCTCTCTGGGTGTTAATGCAAATATACCAGTATGCTGATAGGAATGGGTGGTAATTGTATTTTGATAAATCAGAGATCATGCTGTGAGGGACAATTTTGTCTTTAGCACTCACCGTGAGTCAACATGAAGTTGAGGCAGTTAAGCTGTTTGATTTTCTTTCTTAAACCATTATTTTACAATAGGGTTGGGCTTTATGATGGCATAGATATTCTGCTATATTGTATATGAAGTTCCAGAGTAGACAGGTTAGTTGATTATAGTTTGGTTTTGATGCATCACATGAATCCAGTTTAAATGTAGGTCTTTCACATTAGCTGAGTAACAGTGCAACATGAAGCCATATACAACTGATCTGTGGTATGGTTATGTTTCCAAAACAAACAAAAAAAACCCAATAAAAATATTAAATAAATAGGGAAAAAAGAAAGGCACTCAAGTTTCCAAAATAAAAAAATAAAACTGAACCGAATAAAAAAAAAACAAGAAAAAAAAGCAGTTATCAAAATAACACACAAAATATATTAAAAATAAATAAATAAATGAGAAGAGACAGAGGCACGTAAGTAGGCAGTTTTATTTTCATAAAAGAATAATTTATTAAGAATAAAAAAAATTATAATATAAAAAAGTAAATGACCCAAATAAGTTAAAAATAACAAAAACGAACCAAAATATAGCCTTTTTATTATTATTTTGTCACAAAATGTAACTATATTATTGCCCAGCTCTTTATATAAAGTAAGATAGTCAAGTATGCACAACTTTACTTGTTTCCATACACAATACCCACATAGGGCGAGATTTACTATATAGCAAATGTCAACTACTCGATTGACTGTACAGTTCCAGCTCTAATCTGCTAAATGAGACTACGGCATGAAAATATTAAGATATTATAAACATTAACATCATGATTTTCTGTAAAGGTGCTTTGAAACAATGTGTATTGTAAAAAGTGCTATATAAAGAAATTTGGCGATTCAAATAAAAACAAAAAATAAAACAATAAATAAATAAACCAAAGAAAGTTCCAAAAATAAATAAATAGCTGATAAATTTCCCAAAATAAAAACAAGATGCAAAACGAAAATAAAAAGGGAAATAACTGAACTTTACAATGATCATTTAATAAAAGACAAAGACATAGATCAGGGAAACTTTCTCTGACTGAATTTATGTCACCGCTGCAGCTGCTCCATGGGCAACAGCAGAGAGCAGCACCATGGGGGATGGCCTGGATCTTTTAATCCAAATCAAATAACTGCTTCCCCACTGCCAAAAGTCACAGTATCCCTTATTCGGCTCCTTGCTGTGCCAGGAGCAATAGAGGCCGGGGAGGCCGGGGGAGGGAGTAGATTTGGCACACCTATCCCTGGGAATTTGTAATGGATCCATTATAATCAATTCGTTGCTGTATGCAGCACAATGGTAAACAATATTTTAAGGTGGTCCAGTATCCCAGAGTAAGATGACGTGGAAAAAATATGGTGAAAAGTCTGTAAAATATGCAGTGTTAAGTATGCAAGGGCATTGGAAAACAAAACGTAAAGTTTACTATAAAAGGAGGAGGGGTAAAAAACAAAAACAAAGCAGCTTTATTAGGCCTTATTGCTGATATAGTCCTTTGAAAAATACAAATGGCACATAGTTGACAAGAGCCGAAAAGAGAGACAAAAGGCCCAAAGCCAGGGCCTGTAACTGCTTGTCCAAATCCTTGAACATCCTGCAAAGGCCTGAGGCAGAGTTCACATCCATTATCTTTGTCCTGACTGGGTGCTACTACATGAGAAAAGAGATGGCCTTTCACACAAATGGACACAGGTGTGAACATTTCTGTCCACCATGGTCCAATCACAGTTTTATGCCCTTTGGAAATTTGTAAAGGAAGGAACTGAAGGAGGACATCATATCCCAGAAGCTTACCCATCCTCAGTGGCTCTTCTACTAACTTTAAGGCCTGGTTTCACAGACCAGGCTTGGATTAAGCCAGGATTAGGTCATAGTTCAATTTGGAGATCTAAGTAGCTTTTATAAATGGGTCTTAGAAAAAACATTACTGGTGTACATCTTGAGATGTTTTAAGATATGTCAGGGCACGTTTCTTTTAGTTAAAACTGTTTAGACATCTTAGTCTGGGAGTAGTTTTAAGCCTTGTCTGTGGAACCAAGGTCAAGAATTTAAAAACATCATTTTTAAAACATAATTTTATCTATTTGTGCTAAAACCAAAGGATGTTTTGTTTTTCTCTTTTTTTTTGGTTAAAAATGTAAGTTAACTTTCTTTTTAAATAACTTCTTTTGAAAAAGGTGGACTGCATCTATAGTGTTGGGATCAAGTTGTTAGTCCCATTTGACTAAATTAATGAATGTGTTTTGCAGATGTCGACATGATGCAAGAATTGCAAAGTATTATAAACCGTAAATGCAAATATCATTCATGTTCTGAACCCTGAAATATAACCCTGATATTTGCATTTACTGTTTATAATACTTTGCAATTCTTGCATCATGTCTACATCTGCAAAACACATCCATATAAAAGGTAAATTACATAAGATAATAATAATAATAATGATAAGTAGAAGAAATAAATAGAAAATTGCTCTTTTGTCTTTTTTTTAATCAAAAAGAGCTATTTTGTAATATAAACCAAAATGTACTTTTAACCCATATAAACAGTTTTCATCTGACACAAAAACCTTACTTTTAACCCCACTGGGAAACAATTTTAAGCAAAAACACCTATGCCAGTCCGACAAAACTTTTACGAAGGTATGCATTTCTTTAGCACTTCCTAGGTGTGCTTAAAATTCCACATTCTAGTCACACTGATAAATAGATACTATGTTATGATAAAGTCCTAAGCTGCTTTTGGCTAGAACGAACCTCTGGCGAGTTGGGACATGTTTTGAGGGGGGTTGGGGACAAACATTCTATACTTGTTAAGAGGGAAAGGAAATGGACGGACAAATAAGAAAACACACCCTCCCTTCACCATACACCTTTCTGGTTGATTACCATTCCCCCCTCCATTACTTGCTTCTGTTACACTTGGTGAAATGGACTAGAAAAGGTCACAAATCATAGGACGGCTGCGACAAAGACACTCCCTCTATTCTCCCTTTATGCATAGGCCCCTAATGGGAATTCTCACCATTTGAAGAAAAGAAACTCTAATTCCACTTGGAATGTTTCCTCTGGGTGGGGCTGGACAAACTAGACGCAGACACCAGACCCTCACTACACTCACATTCTTGCCTCTGGCCTTTAAAGATTTTTACTATCAAATGCCTCCTATTCAAGGGTTAGAGTTACCACCCTACCAGATACTTCACACTGGAACGGGAAGGGTGAAATGGCACCAAAACACAGCTATAAAACATCCATCTGACAACTCAAATAAACCGTGTTTTATCACGGAATCGGGCTGATATTGTTGAGGGCTAATTGAATCGCCGCTGATCTATCACACAGATGGGCTGCACTTCGAGCTGACGCCAGCGATCACATCATCATAGGACCCAGGAGGGCCGTTCAACTGAAACTTCTCCATCAAGATGGACCGCGAGCGCAGTCAAAGCTACCAGAGTAAGACTGGCAGACCTCGCGAGCGCATTAATGCTCGTAACGCGTTAGAGAAATAAGCTACAACGTGCTAATAATGTACTCCAGATGTACGTGCTAACTTTTAGAGGGAACGTACAAATGTGAGGCCATCAGGTCATTGATAATTTATATGGAAAATGATTCCACTGCGACAGCAATATAATAAGAATTGATTGCAACCGGCTGGGTTATATCGCTAGAATGGGGGTGACATGTTGTCAAGGTGACGCTGACAGTTAAATAATGCAACAGTTCGACAAACAAGATTGTCCCTCGAACCCAAGGACAAATTTCCTGTTGTTCGTTTAGAAACACCCTTGGGGGAAGGGAAAACGTCAAGAGTGTGCAATCTAAAGCACTGCTGTCTTTTTGTTTATCCATACACATCACTTTTACCATAGTAACCCCAAGGAAGACAATGTATCCCAGTCCATGTTGGGTAGCAAAAATGCAATTGGCAGCTTCACAGTAAGACTTGGAGTGAATATTTCGGCCCCTAAAATAATAAACAGGTACTTGGTTAAAAAGATTTTGCTAATTGCTGCCATATATTTCTCCTGACAAACGCAGAATCAAAGTAGTGGGGGTGTTTCTATTGACCCGATGCCTTTGATATGGTCATCATACTCACCAAATGGGAGGCCGTAACTCAAGGCACATGCGCGCTCCGACGTCAACTGAGCCTGATTAAAACTCCATTAATCACCCAAGATTACCATGCCGAGCTCCCTTAAAGGGGCATTGTGTCAGCTACCGCTAAAAACGCTAGGTTTAAAGGGCGCCGAGCTATCTGGACTAGCCTCAGCCATGTGTTCAATGAAAAGTTTAATGGCAACCATTTGACCCCCTCACTGACTTGGAGATGATTTATTGAATTCAACGCTAGTAAACCTGAAAAACAAATCAGCAACAACAAAGCACAGGAAGCAGAAATTACGATAGTAACATCCCCTGAAAAACCTGCAAAGTCCTTCCCCTTGGAGATATTAAACAAAGCTGGCGTGAACTTCCTTTATCTACAAACTGCCAATTAACTCCCCCGTTTGCTAAGATTATGAGTAAACGCTACCGCCAACTTTACACCCGATTACTGCGCTTTTATTAAAGGTGTTTACTGATTGACTAAGGCTTAACCATTTAAGTGTGAAAAGCTTCAAAAAGACAACCCCCCACCCTCATTTAAAAATGCCATTTGTGGCATCTGTTCTCTTTTGTGTAGTCAGTGCCATCAAACCAGTTTCTTCACACCCCCCCCCCCCCCCCCCCCATCCCACCATGCAATCTGATACTGTTACCACGGAGAGCATCATTAAATACTAAAGGACAGAAATAAAGACGAGTGGGACCAAAAAAAAGAGGGTGGGGGTGGGATTGAACCCCTCAAGCTCCAAAACAGGTCTTATTTAATAAGCGTTTTGCTCTTTTTTTGTGTGCATTAAAATTTGACCAAAATACTAATGTCTGGGTCATCTCAAAAACGTATCGATCAAAAAAGAATTTATACTTGATTATTAGAATATATACTTAAAACACATGTAGGATCAACAATTGTTTTTTAGGACAATTAGGCACATTTTACCCCCTAATTCTCATTACCGTAATGCATTTGACATTTCACCATTTCCATTTTTTTATTGGTAATTCTCATTACCACAAATCAGTATTTTTCAAAAAAAGTTTCATTGGCATAAATTAAGGGTGATATAAAAAATATTACCATCATTTTTAAATATTTTAATTCAATATTAAATTTTACAAATATTCAATTATTTACATTACTGTAATGAAAATACAAAAACAAGTTTTCTTTATGCATTACAGTATTTAGAATTTAGGGAGAACTAATGAAATAGTGTAATAATGCAGAAAATCGTAATGGTTGTTAAAAGAGCCTAAATATTATTAAAGAAAAAACAATTATTTCCTGGATGCTAACTTTTGATTTTGGAGTGACCTGGACATTTTCTTGGCAGATTTCTTTGTGAAAACCCCACCCTTAAAAATGCACTATACATGAAGTGACTCTATTAAGCTCATTCACTAAACCCTTCCCTCTTAGTAATGAGGTATAAGTCCAACCATCAGCCTTTTCAGGGCACTGAATCTCCTATTGTTTCCTATACACGTGAACAAGCCTATATTTGAAAAGCAGTATACAAGCCCTCAGACCACTACCCTCTATAAATACATATATAATGACATGGGTGTGATGAAAACATCACAGACCTGCCTGTCAACACACTATCTTCCCAACCATCACCATAGTTTTCCCAACTTGTGCTTGTTGTTACTGATGTAACGCAAATAAAACCGTTTTGAACATGCTTGATGTCAGTAACTGTCAATAAAACCATGTTAGATGTTTAGCGTAAAAACACGGTCATAACATCAAAGATGGCAACACTTACAGAATTAAAATGGATGTACTACTATTAAATGCTGCTTTAGGGATTTCGATATATATACATATATATGAGTTATTCAACGTAGTATAATTAAGAAGGGTAAATGGGCTTTGAGTGAAAGTATGCAAATATCAAGGGCTCAAGAAGCCATGAGAGTGAGCATTTGAAATTAGAGCAATCCATTTTTCCCTGATTGATCGATCACTCAAGCACAGCTGAGCAAACAAAGAGCTCAGACCTGAGGCCACTAAAATGGATGACAGCACTACAGGGAAATGTCTCACTCCATATTAAACCTACCTAGACAGTCTTCTTAAAGACGGCTTCATCCTATCATGATTGACGCGAGTGCTTTAAAAGCATGAAATTGCGTTTACGAAAATGACATCACACAAACATGAAAATGCCAAAGTCGTTTCATGTAGTTCCAAACCTGTATGACTTACTTTCTTCTGTGGAACACAAAAGGATATTTTGAAGAATGTCCAATGTCCAACTTTGGACCCCATTGACTTTCATTGTATGGGCAAAAAGACATTTCTCAAAATACACTCTTATGTGTTTTATCATAGGTTTGGAACAACATGAGGGTGAGTAAATGACATCCAAATTTCTTTTATTTCTGATGAATAATCTCTTTAAATGCACTGTGTCCCAAATGCAATTGTTCACTCTAGAAGATTTAAATCCTGCAAAATCTACACGTGTTACCTGTCAGGGCGGCTCTCCAAAAGCATGCGCATTCTCTAACATTCTCCCTCTTGTATTGCAACTTGACAGCGTGCCTCTCTGGTCACAGGCCAAGACAGCATTACTGCCAAGAGCTTGTTCTCAAGAAACACCAGCGGTAGGGGGAATGACAGAGGAAAGTGAGACGGCAAGAAGTGAGAGAGAATGAAAGCAAAGCGGTCTCCTGTTGGGCCGCCTGCCAGAACGCCACACTTCAGGGATATCCAGGGACAAAAGCCTTATGTCAGGACAGAATTCCCTAAAGACTCGGGCTGAACAAACGGAGAAATTAACTGACAGAGTCGAAGGACCATGTCTGAGGGTACAGCTTGGCTCACAGCAGGACACTATTGACGATAAGGGAAGAGGAAGACAATAGCTTCAGAAAGAAGGAGAATGCAACAAGAAGAGAAAAAAGAGGGACAATTTGTTTGGTACACTTTTGGGAGAATGCATGTTCCTTTTGCGTTCTGGAATTGGAATTGAATCTCTTAATTCTCATTACCATAATGCATTTGATATTTCCTTTTAATATTTCCATCGATGATTCCATTATCGCTTAAATTTTATTAAAATTAGCATAAATTAAGGGCAGTATACCAAAGTACAACCAATTGTTTATAACTTTAGTTAATAACATTATGGCAATAAAAATTCAGAAAATCTAGACTTTTTTTACAACAAACAAACAAAAATGTATTTCTTCTGACATGATTTTGACAGATTTTGTGAAAATCTCCCCTCTAGATTACCCTCAACAGTGTTTTATGAAGTTGTATGCCACTATAATCTTTCACTAAAACCTTACCTCTAAGTAACAACCAAATTCTTTTGTGCATTTTTAGAACACAAATTCCTGATGTGCTCAAGAAAACTTGATTAAATGTCCGATTCAGAGCTTACAACATTGCAGTTGATTTTAGTGGTTTCACAGTTTTTGAACATGTAAAGACTCTTTACAATTCATCTTATGATCTGTTGAATGAAAATATGCTGTATGGCTGCTTTTGTAGGTCAATGGTGATAGAGTGGTAGAGAACACAATGACAAGATAGAAATATAAACGCAAACCTGTTTGAATGAGTCATCGAGGCTCCAATCTCCCAGCCCGTTTGGGGTGTTGAACGATTGTTGGTCGTTGAGGGAGTCTTCGGGTTCATCTTTCACCTTAGTGGTTGGTGACAGGGCACGTTTTTTAGCAGCGGAGGGCGAGGCGGCGTAGACGGCGTACGGATATGGAGGGACTCCAACAGCCGCTTGCTGAAGAGCAAGGCTTTGCCTCCTGAGGAACTCCAACCCTTCGCTTTCCTCTTCTTCACTGCCGTCTTCTCCATCCATCATCATCTCATCATCGTCCTCTTCGTCCCCCTCGGAGCCTCTTCCCCTGTCCATCTCATCAGCGGCGTCCTCCTCGTGTACTAGGTCAGAGCTGGTTTTCATGGGCCCCCTGGCAGCTGGAGGCCCCTGGTCGCCTTTCAGCGCTCTGTCTCTGGAGTTTTTGCTGTAAAAATCAGGGGTTAATGGGGTGCCCTGGGCCCTAGCGGAGGCCATGATGGCTTGCTGTGCAGCCAGCTGTTGGGCGTACAGAATGTGGGCTTCCCTGAATTGTCTCTCCTTGCGCTCCATCTCCAGTTTAGCTTGTTGTTGTCTCTGGAGCTGCTCCATAACTGCCTCCAGTTTGACACCAGCCGCACTTCCGAAAGCCGCCTGGGAAAATGCACTAGCCAGACTGCTGTCTTGAGACAAGCTGGGCTGGATTGTGGACAGAAGAAAATAAGTAAATACATTCACTCTGTACATAAATTCTTTAAGTCAATTTCATGATATGTTGTTTTTTCACCCGGAGGAAAAAAATAAAAATAATTATATATATATATATATATATATATATATATATATATATATATAAACTATACAAAAGATTTCTATTTTAAATAAACGCTGTAATTTTTTGTTCATCAATGAATCCTGAAAAAAGTATCACAGATTGCACAGAAAAATTAAGCAGCACAACTGTTTCCAAAATTGATAATAAATCAGCATATTAGACTGATTTCTGAAGAATCATGTGACACTGAAGTCTGGAGTAATTGCTGATGATAATTCAGCTTTGCATCCCAGAAATAACTTATATTTGAAAGTATATTCAAATAGAAAACCATTATTTTAAATTGTAATAATATTTCACAATATTACTGTTTTTTCTGTATTTTTATCAAATAAATGCAGGCTTGATGAGCATTAGAGGATTCTTTCAAAAACATTAAAAATAGTTATGTTTCCAAACTTTTGACCTGTACTGTAGTTCATAATAAAAATTTCCCTCAAATATATAATAATAAACAACTGAATAACTCACTTTCAAACGTTCAGTCACGTAACACAACTAATTTGTAAACAATCACATTCTACTTTTTTTTGCAACTCCAATTCTTTTAATTCGAATTAACAGTATTTGCTTAATAGAAACGCAGTAAGAGCCGTAAACGGGGAATTCGATTCACAAAAATGGGTAAACAAATAAGCACAAACAACAATAATAATGAATTCAAATTAATGTAATTTAAACGGAACAAATAGGTTTTAAGTAAATCTTCACAACGAACGTGGCCCGGTCAGCCTTCGAAATTTCGAATTAATATTTACAAGAATTTTAATAAGTGTTAACAGTTTTCATGTCACAAAAGGATTAAAGTCGCATTCCGCAGCTCGCCTATCGCCCAGTAGGCCAACCTACCTTTGACCCCCCCCAATACAGGCGATCAGTCTGGATTGTGGAACGACCGGATGTCCGGCTAAAACAGCGTCTCGCTTTACACTTTGTTAAATAATTAATATTTAGCCAAATCCAGTCGAGTTATGCTTTTACTTTATAACTAATTAAAGCATAGTTTGATAAGTGCGCGCAGTTACAGAAGATATTCAGAGCAAAGTCGAATCATGGCTGCCAAAAAGTATGGCGCTCTTCCAAAAACAATTAAGCTATTAAAAGAGAGAACGAACACACGACGCAACAAAGTATCGCGTTCTAATGGAAACAAACAGAGATGTTTTTGACGAATTCGAATACGGCAGCGCGCGAACTGAAACTTTAAAAACAAATAAACAGCACGAGTAGTATCATCAAAAAAAAAATCCTGATATCATGACGTGTACAATGTGGATTTTCGCTACATTTAATAGCTTGATCACTCACAAGAAGGTAATTTAAATCCATGTTGATCCATTGCGACTATGTTAGAAAATCTTAAATGTAGGCTACACATGATACAATATTTAATTCGCTCGAGATCGGCTGATGAAATATTACAGTAGCTTATCAATACATTCAACAGGGCTCTGTGCCAACAGGACGGAACTCACCACTTGCGCTTTGCTGCTACTGGAATTGTCCACCATCACTCTTTTCCTAGATAAACCACTGTGCGTTTTGCTCAGCGCACCGAGTACGTGTGCATCCACCCGGACGTTTAATATCCCCTCTGATCAAACGGTAATAAACCTCTCGGTGTTCGCAGAGGGAGGGGAAAAAACACTCGACACTGGGGCCAGCCAAAGGGGAAACGCCTGACCTCACCTCCCGAACTGCGCGCTCAGGGACTCCCACAGTCCCCTCGACTTTTCCTCCTCCACCCGGAGCCAATCCCCCCGCACATTCACGCATATTTAAATCCCGCCCCACTCGCTCGTGCAACAAGTTACCACGTTCTTACGTTTCCCCTATGCAAGCAGCCAAGTAAAATATTTATAGCACAAAATTTATCATACACTTACATGGCTATTTCATGGATCTAATATTAGGCTGTCATTTTTCATTTTAGACTCGAAATTCTGACCACAGCTTAGCTACGTTTGAGCATACTATTTATTGAAGACCAAATGTAAAAATTCTCCGATGGAAAAAGTACGATAAAAAAAAAGGCTTTTAAGTATAGGCTACACCACAACTATTGATTGTAATTTTGACTTTTTGATATATGATTTAACTTGAAAGCATACCTGCTGCGCCCTCTACTGATTCAAAACTGCTATAACGCTTACTATATGATTATAGTCTATGGTGTCAAAAACATTTTACTATCCACCTTATTTTTAACGTAAGGGCGGGCGCGTTTATGTTTACCTCGAATGTGCGAGGCTTCCGGTATCGGCCGCTTCCTGTTATTTTAGGTACGAATTTTTCGTTACGCTAATTGTTGTTGGAAACTGGTACTTAAAAAAATATATATATTATTTTAAATGTATAATCATATGATATTAATAAACACTGGTTTGAAAAGCAAATTGTTTTACCGTTTACTGCGCTTTGTTATTCGTCTAGTAGTTTACCTATAGCGGTTAATGAATCGGAAGTCTTGCACATTCACCGGAAATAAGTTGCTTTCATTAAATTTAAAAAATCAGTAACATTTAACGACTTGTGGATAGATTTGTCACTTTTGTGATTGATTATAACTATTTAAAGACATAAACAAACAAAACTACATTTAAAGGGATAGTTCACCCAGAAATGAAAATTGTCATTTACTTACCCTCATGTTGTTCCAAACCTGTATGAGTTTCTGTTATGTGGAACATAAAAGATAATATTTTGAAGAATGTTTATAACCAAACAGTTGATGGCCCCATTGACTTTCATAGTATTTTTCCCTTCATACTATGGAAGTAAATGTCACAACTGTTTGGTTACTGACATTCTTTAAAATGTCAGCATAAGAAATTCATACAGGTTTGGAACAACAATTTTAATTTTTGGCCAAACTGTCTCTTTAAGTCAACAGTTAATACAGCAAGTCTGGAGCAAAGTCTGGCATCAGATATAAACACAACAAGATTGAGTAAAGATAAATCTCCCTTTATTAGGTCCATCAATATTTTACAAGCAAAAGAACATAATAAAGGCCAATTAAATATAACACAAACACCATGACACGAGGCAATGACTTCAAGTACAGTGGTCTACTCGGTCCAGACAAGAGCAGCAGTCCTCTGGAAAACTGTAGGTGAAAAGAAAAGATACAGTGGACATGTTCAATCAAATAAGAAAACACCTTGCACTTTACTTAGAGGAACAATACATCATGCATGCTGATACTCACCACAATCGCAGACATCTATGCTTTGTCAATGCCAAGTTCCTCGGGTGTAGGGATACCAAGCTCACTGAGGGTAGGCAACAGCTCTTGGATAACATAGGGGTAGATCTCTTTGTGTGGGCCAGATTTGTCCTGTGTAAAAGAAAAAGTAATGAATACAAGTACAATTTTACTTAAATTTGTAAAAATATTTTTTTGTATTCATTTTCAGAAAAATCACGTTAAACAGCTTCAAGAGATGAAGTGAATAATGTCACGGTGGTGTATTTTGCAGTTGTTCAGAGAGATTGAATGACCTTGACGGCCTCGAGAATGCGGATGGCACTGGCTAAATCGTCGAGCCTCCGACAGGCTTTCAGGGCTGCCTCCAGAATCTTTGGCTCAGGTACCAAGTCGTAACCGATCAAAGTGTTCATTCCTGAAGCGAAAAAAAAAGAAAAGAGGACAGACATTTACTCCACAGACATCAGATGGGTGTCATTCTGTTGACATTGTCTTCCTTACAACTTGCACTTCCTTGTTCCAAAGATTTTATAGGTTAAAGATAAATAGACGGTCGTTAATTTTTTTATACCAACGGATCAAACTAAACCAGCTTTACAGGTTTGTAATCATTAAAAAGAAAAAAAAAACTACAGGCTGTAACAATATAGATCCATTTTTTATGTTTAATTATGGAAACCTACTTGTATAATGGTATAGTATAGTTACAGGGCGATACAGCATCTTTACTATCACTTTTTATCAATTTAACACATCCTTGCTGAATAAAAGTATTAATTTCTTTCAAAAAAGAAAAAGAAATTACTGACCCCAAATGGTAGTGCATAAAAAAGAACAGCATTTATTTAATATTTATCAAAGAATCCTGAAAAAAAGTATCACAGGTTATAAAAAATATTAAGCAGCACAACTGTCTCCAACATTGATAATAAATACAGCATATTATAATGATTTCTGAAGGATCATGTGACACTGAAGTCTGGAGTAATGATGCTGAAAAATACAGCTTTACATCACTGGAATAAATTACATTTGAAAGTATATTCAAACAGAAAACCATTATTTTAAATTGTAATTATATTTCACAATATTACTATTTTTTTTCTGTGTTTTTGATTAAATTTGATTAAATGAGCATAAGAGACTTTTCAAAAACGTCAATGTTTCCAAACCTTAGATTGGTACTGTGAGAGTGTGTGTATAAATATATATATAAATATAAATATATTGGGGAAATTGGGGAGCAAGCATCAAAAACATTTCAGGGACATAACTTGCTACGGAATTCACTTTCTAAAATACGGCAATCATAAAGAGCAGCATTCAAATAAAAGAGGATTTTAGATTGAAAGTAAGGCCATTAAAAAACATTTATGAGAGTAAATCCTTGCTTTACAAGCTCAGCAGTTGAATGCACAGCTGCTGATTCAATGAGGTCAAAACGCCTCAGTCACCCACCTTTCCTCAGCTCCCAAGCATCGATGTCCGGCTTGCTGAAGTAAGTGACCCAGCGGGCATCAAACTCTTCATCAGTCTCCTGTTTGCCATGGGAATAAGAACGAGCAGCTACCGAAGCTGTGGGTAAAAGACCATAGACGATCAGATCGGAAGAGACTTGATACACTAAATAAGTTAGTTAGAGAATGACATCCAAACAATAAAAACATTGCCGTCATGGTCAATGGTGTAGGTGTAAAAGGGCCATTATTCTCATAATAATGCTCTAAATATTTAGTCTATGTATCAATGATTGCGAACAACTCTGAATAGTGGAGTGGAATTTTGCATTCAGGCCTTGTTCAAGCTGGAACTGGTCCAGTTCTAGTTTGACCCATGTTACCTTGTCCGATGGGGAAGTACGATTTAAGCTAAATCTTAACTGTTTGCTAAATAAACTGTCAGGCAATAAATCCAACTGATATTCTAAAAATGAGATGCAAACTAGATGTTGTATGATGTGGTCTATATTCTGATGATACTATACTTGCATCTATTATGATCTAAGGTGTGGGTTCGCAGAGGTCAATGTATTGTAGCTAATTTAAAGTGCAGTTTGCACTGACGCAAGGTGAATGTATTGCGCAACGTTATTCTTCATCTTAAAATGCAAGTCTTGCACGTAGCCATTGACTATATGATTAAACTGCTACAAAGCAAAAAGTATAAACCACACAGCTTGTTTGCTGTGTTTAAAATGCAGTTATCTTTTAGACTTCCTGTTTCAACGATAGCTTAGAGTAATGTGTCAATCTAGGAAGCTTTCGGTTTGAGTGTGGCGTTTCCTCCGCGCGCTGGGCCGAAGCCTCACTCTAGTGGGTCATTACAAGGACACTGTGAGAAAACATCTACAGGACTAAATAAATGACAGGGAAAACACGAATATGAAATAGAAATGCTTTAATAAAAGCGATAAATGAGAGCGTGATAATAACCTCTAAAAGGTATAACCTTTCAAGCAAGGCACCGGCTTCTGTTAGCTCATATGCTAAGCTACGTTCAAGGTGTTTCATTTAACTCTGCCTCTTATTGTAGTTTTTTCTATGAAATATGTCATAAGTAATACGGCAAAATCTGCATTTACCTGTATATTGTGGCCGTGCCCTTGTTAAACTCCGAGCACCGGAGACTGAGACTCGAAGGGCGGCTCTGAACATTGTGCGGATCACCGGGCTCAAGCGCTGCTCGAACTTGAAGAACGATACACGGGTTCGCGCTGCTGAGGCTAGTTCAGATACCCGACCTGCTAACACGCGACTGTCGCGTCACTGCGCATGCGCACATCTTTGGCAATAAAGTAGCGTATGGACTAGTGAGGGGGGTTTGCTAAAGAGGATTATAAAAAAGCATGAAGGACAAAAGATACATTTCTATACTGTGTACAATCACCACGCCAAATATTCTGCATTTATTGCATATATATATAGAAGCAATTTTCATTACATATTTATGATTTAAATGATATTATATGCCGTCATTAGTAATCTATTTTGTGCTATATTATGGCATTATTATCAAATAATACAGCTAAAATACAGCATCAAGCATCTGTGTTACCAAAATAGTTGTTCTCATCACCAGGGGGCAGTATTACATTTCATAAGGTATTGTTAAAACTAAATAAAAACATTATTGTTACATATATATATATATATATATATATATATAGGTCCTTCTCAAAAAATTAGCATATGAATTTTGGGTTTTCATGAGCTGTATGCCAAAATCATCAGTATTAAAACAATAAAAGACCTGAAATATTTCAGTTGGTGTGCAATGAATCTAAAATATATGAAAGTTTAATTTTTATCATTACATTATGGAAAATAATGAACTTTATCACAATATGCTAATTTTTTGAGAAGGACCTGTATATATATATATATATATATATATATATATATATATATATATATATATATATATATATATTTGCAAATGAAACATCTCTTATCTACATTTATTTTAACTTGATGCAGCAAAATAACTAAAATTGAAATAAAATGATGGTCACTGTTCCGTCATTAATGAATAATAACTACACACAATATTAACATTCTAGTAACTATTAGCAAAAGGGATAGTTCATCCAGAAATGAACTAATCATTTACTCACCCTCAAGTTGTTCCAAAGCTGTATGAATTTCGAAAGATGATATTTTGAAGAATATGTGAAACAAACATGTTTGTGGACCCCATTGACTTTCCAAAGTAAAGAAAAAAATACTACGGAAGTCAATGGGGCCCATCAATTGTTTGTTTACCGACATACTTCAAAATATCTTCTTTTGTGTTCAGCAGAAGTGAGAAATTCCGTTATACTTTATTGTGATGGTCCCCTTTAAATATTCTGTTGACTATAAGTAACGCTGCACCTGTCAACTAACTCTCAGAGAATTAGTAGACTGTAGGGTTAGTGTTAGTAAGGGATTAGGGTTAGTTGAATGAGTGGTCATGTACTTGCTGTTGGGGGAGCATCAAAATAAAGTGTTAGAAATTCATACAGGTTTGGAACAACTTGAGGGGTTAGTAAATTATGACAGAATTTTCATTTTTGGGTGAACTACAAGAAACTCTGATGAACGAATTAGTAAGTAATAGCGCCAGTTAAGCTTACATACCTCCCAGAGGATTACTAAGAAGTATATACAGGTTCATAATTAATGTGATCAATTTGAATTAATGTATAATTAATTCTAACCTGAAGATCATCGTAGCCCACTTATAATGAATGACTCAAGTATTACCGAATCTTTCAGAAGGAATGACTAATTAGGAACAGTATTCTAAAGTGAAAAGCAGGAATAATGACTGAAGTCATATACGCTTTTGAGGTTTTTGTAAGATTTTGGATGGATTTGAAACCTCTTGAGTCATTCCAGGGTTACCATGATCTTCACTCATACTAATTTGTGATTCCCAGTGTTGGGGAAAGTTACTTTCAAAAGTAGTAGATTACAATATTGCGTTACTCCCTAAAAAAAGTAATCTGTTACGTTACCTTTGCGTCACTGTTTTCTCACTCTGCTGGGCTTGTTTGTTTGTTTAAAACAATTCTATTAAAAATTCAATTTTTTGGCAAATATAAAGGCCCTTTCAGACCAAAAGTGAAATGAATAAGCCTCAGGCTGAAGGAAATGCAAATTCACGCCTGTTCAGTATAGAGAGCACAGCTAAAACAAACCTTTCAGCTCTGCCGCCATTCTGAATAGAAGAACAGAGAAGAAAGTTGAATCAACACTTACTTCAGCAATAAAAACGAAAAAATGAAAAACAAAAGTGATGTTTAACTAAAGTCATTTTTGCTTACTAGTATGGTTGAATTAGATCATAGAAGGTCAGCAGCAAAGACATAAGTATAAAGTGAGATTAAGTAATTGTGTTAACATATTTATTGCAGGTTTGTGTAATATTCTGAGTTTGCATTTCACTGTTAACATTCATTTTGAGGAATACTGAATGTGTTTGTTCAAGTGAGATGAGTAAATGCATGCTCATATTTAGTCTAGAACTACAATAACCATCATGTTCACACAGCAAACACAACTCCTCCTCCGCATTTACCTAGTATTTCTCTCAACATGGGGACAGGAGAGGTGTCCGTTTATAAATGGGAAAACAAAGTAACTTGCGTTACTTATTTGAAAAAGTAACTCTGATATTTTGTTGTAAATTTAAAAGTAATGCTTTACTTTACTAGTGACTTGAAAAAAGTAATCAGATTATGTAACTCACGTTACTGTTTACTCCTTTAGAAGGATGTCGTAACACTTGAGTCATTATACGCAAAACCTTAGCCTGTCTTCAGTCATTACTAGTGAGTTATCATGCTTTTCCCTTTAGAATACTGTTCCAAATAATCAGTAATTCCTTCTTAAGGATTTGGTAATACTTGAGTCATTACTAGTGGGTTATCATGACCCTCACTTTGAAATGAATGATACTTTATGCATTATTCACATTAATTATGAACCTGTATGGTAGTTCTGGGAAGTATATAGTGATTAGCTGATAGAGAACTACCACATTCAACTGAGCACTATTACTTACTAATTCATAAATCAGAGTTTCTTGTTAGTTAAGGTGATAATATTGCGTTACTCATTTGTTCATAGTTATTAATTACTGATGGAACAGTATTCCAAAGTGTTACCAAATGAACACAAATATGAATAACACCGAGCAGGCAAGGTGAAAGTGAATGAGTAAGAAAACTAGCCGAAAATAAATTATTTGGTTTTATATTTTGGATGTCATTTAAACACAGACCATGTGGTAATACTAACAAAATGACTTCATGCATTTTATCATTCAAATCACACATTCATATTTATTGCATCCTAATATGGCCAAGTTGTATGACTGTTATAAGCATATAGCAAATTATACACAAAATATACTTTTATATTAACATTTTTTAACTGGTTCCAAAGCTGCAATTTTGTCCTGTTCCAGAGCAGCTCTTTTAAGACTGGGAAGATCATGAGAACAAGGACTCAGTGGTCTTTTTTCTGGCTTTCCATTCCCATGCGGTCCATCTGCCCATTTGCTTTCCTCCGAGAGAGTCTCGACTGGAGGCTGATATCCCGGCTCCTGCTGGTCCAGCGGTTCTTTGGACAGAAGAATACAAATGGAAGGAAGCGTTCTGTGTATGGTCATCTGAACCGGGCCGCTCTCCTGGCTCTCCCACACCTCAGTCACTGTCCTGTACTGGAGCTTTGACACCTGGTGTAAGCCCTGCACTTTCCGTTTCATAATCTCCGCACAGGTGATGGTTTTGGTCACAGCCCGTCCCGTCCCACTGAACAGAACCTGCGAGGTTGGAGCCGCGTTCCCGTCGCCTTGAAACCGAGACATGGCAAAACCCAAAAGGTTCCTGATCTTGCTTCCTTCCTTCACGCGCATTTCCAGCACCTCAGACGCCAGTCCTGGGATTGGACATGGGATTGGTTCTCCAGTGGAACAGACCTTCCTGAATCCTTCTTGCTTTGGTTTGTTAGGAGATCCAGTAATGTTTGTGGGATTCAGTTTAGAGGGTTGGATAGATGTGGTACATGTAGATTGTGTGTTATCATGTAGCTCACTGCCCGGCATAAACATATTTATAGGTTATTTATGTTCTTGAGGCTGCAAAATTTAGTACCACTTGATAATATTTCCCAGAACTGAGTCGTAGCACTATTCTATTCCAACGTCTAAGAAATTGCACAAACGTGAGGGAAACCAAATTATATTAAATGCTAATGTTCTGTTATTCCCAAAGCTCTGAACTGAATGACAAGGCAGTTGACATTGAAGAAAAGAAAAAAATCTGGTCTGTAAATCGAGCAAATTCATCAAAGCTGAATGTGCTGAGTATCAGCAATTTCTCAGTCACTACCTTTGAAGCATATTTCAGTCTCCGTTAGAGGGGAGCTGTAACCAAACAAGGGGAAAACACCATGAATTCAGAGGCAAAACCACATTTTAAATTTAACTAGCTCATTTTGGGCATAATGTAATTTTTTTTCAAAGTTTTCAGCTTTTAGTTTATGGATGATGCCATGTACAGTTACAGTATAAGCAAATGTATTCAAAATTACACAAATAAAATAATAATTTTAAATAAAATAAAATTCCAAATAATAATTCTAAAATAAAAACATATAAATAATAAACACATTATATATAACAAAAATTATATATGAGACAAAATCTGCTAAGTGGTAATAATGAAAAAACTGTTTTAAAAAGTGAATTTCCACTTTTATTTGCTGGTAAATGTTTTTTTTTTTTGTCATTAGTATGTGACCTACCAGCATCAGTTACGTCGCTTCACTGCCATTCACAAATCATCTCCGTGGCCTTATGTGATATTGAAGTATCTGTCGTATGCACACTTCAGAATCTCACCAGAAGTAGTAGGTCATCCGGGTACTTTTTGCCTACTCTTTTATGAGTTCTGTGAATTCAAACATACATCTTTTATCACATACTCTTTTTCACCTATATAGTAGAGAAGTATGAGATTTCGGATGCTGCGCGAATGTTGAAGTCACTCAGGCGGCCATTTTCTTCCTCTTCTCAGTAAGCAGTGACGCACTCAAAACATCCGGTAGTGTGGGTTTTCCAGGAAATGCGTGTACTTCTCGTAAAAACTACTGTCTTGTGCATGTTATTTTTTGACAGACTTTGATGCGGTGATATTCAAATTATGTGGATTTAAAAAAAATGATGGATCCTACGGTAATAATTGTTAATTTATTAGCCAGCAACTATTCAGTGCAGTGATTGATGCCCAGTTAATAAAATAGTTTTGTTATCAGAGACAATAGAAACAACTGTGCATCAAAACCACTCCTTTCCTGGTTAAAAAATGAACTTGATTTTCAAAAGTCAATGAATTTGCGACAGCTGAATGTAACACTTTTGACAAGCCAAACATGTCAGACTCTGAGTTACATTTAATTTAAGTTATACAAAATAAACTTTAATTCATAAAATAAGTATAATGAACTGCACAAAAAGCACTTTGAACGCGAATTTTAGAATTTCCCCAAAATCAAACATAGTTCAACCCTTGTGCACATTATCACGTCCGTCAAAAACTTAGGCTGGCTGTTGGAATATTGGAACTAAAAACAACGACATAAACACACTCATGGGCATCAATCACTGCACTGAATAGTTGCTGGCTAATAAATTAACAATTATTACCGTAGGATCCATCTTTTTTTTTAAATCCACATAATTTGAATATCACGACATCAAAGTCTGTCAAAAAATAACATGCACAAGACAGTAGTTTTTACGAGAAGTACACGCATTTCCTGGAAAACCCACACTACCGGATGTTTTGAGTGCGTCACTGCTTTCTGAGAAGAGGAAGAAAATGGCCGCCTGAGTGACTTCAACATTCGCGCAGCATCCGAAATCTCATACTTCTCTACTATATAGGTGAAAAAGAGTATGTGATAAAAGATGTATGTTTGAATTCACAGAACGCATAAAAGAGTAGGCAAAAAGTACCCGGATGACCTACTACTTCTGGTGAGATTCTGAAGTGTGCATACGATAGATACTTCAATATCACATAAGGCCACGGAGATGATTTGTGAATGGCAGTGAAGCGACGTAACTGATGCTGGTAGGTCACATACTAATGACAACATGGCGAATGTAGTGTGGCTGGATTATATTCATACTACACACATTCATACTATAAGAACATACTTTTTTAGCAGTCGTGAAGTAATTACTTATTCAAAATAAGTACCTACTCAAGAGAGTATGTGATTTGGGACCCAACCGCTGTCTGTCAGAGATGGTAACGTACGTAAAACGCACACGAGTATAAATTTGAATGATCAGGGAAGTTAGTGAAATACTTTCCACTCCATGCTAAATAGAATAAATGCCAATCCAATTAAAAAACCTCACCGGGTTTGTAAATATCGTACAATGCGTTGATCTTGAAATGAGTCCCTGCAGTCTTCCAATTTGACTCTCATATGCTGATGTAATACACATTTGACAGGTGATTTTTTTTATAAAATGTAGTTTGATCACTATCCTCTCAGTTGTTTAAAAGATTAAGGCAATAATCAAAGTTTGATCAAATGTTGTTTAATTTTCCAATAAAAGATGATACACTTTGAACATGATTTGTTGCATTAAATCACCCCGTAGCAGATTTTGATTCATATAAGAAATAAAAATAAATAATAATAAAGGCAATTGTATTTAGATATACAATTACACGCAATTAAAATAAAATGTGTATATAATAACAATTAAATGTAATAAATAAAATAATAATAATATAAAAGTCAAGCGTATTTAAACATGCAATTACACAAAAATACAATAATTTAATAAAATAAAAATGTAAGAACTTTATGGAACAAGAACAAATTAACGCTGAATTGATTTTGAAGAAACGTCTAGTGATGCATTTACCTTTTTGCTCTTAGAACTCTCATAACCGTCCACTGTAAGGTGAAGTTCTGCATCTGTCACTGCGTTTCACCCTAGATGCCTGCTCATAATCTGAGACCTTTCGCATATTTACTCTTAAGTGGTGACTGCCACACTCCAGAACGTACTGAAGACCCAATCTGAGAGGTTGTGAGGGACACAGAGAGGGAGGAGGGCGGAGAGGCAAAAGATCTCTTAAAGAAACAGTAACTGTGTCTGGCAAGTGCTCCGTGCAGAATTGAAAATTTCATCCTGGCAAATGCTTACCCGAGTTCCCCGTTTAAAATCCTCAGTGTTAATGAAGTCCTGTCAATCAGCGCGTGTCTGTGGCTGATTAACATGCGTGACTGATTAAGACTGAGAGTTTAAAAACACATCCTCCCATGCATGACAGCACAATCCAGCCAGTAAACAATTATCTATATAAGCACAGTTGACTAATGCCAGGAATCTGCTTCTTTTTAAATTGGCTTTTGGCCAACTACTTAAATGATGAAATTATGTTTGTATATAAAAAAACGGTTACACTTTATTTTGAGGTGTCATTGTTACAGTGTAATTATATATTTAAGTACTGAGTAATATTAATCAACTACATGTACTTACTATAGGGATAGGGTAGGATTAGGATTTGGTTGGGGGTTAGTTGCATGTAATTATGCATAATTTACTGTTATTACTATAGTAAGTGTAACATATGTAACAAGGACACTGTAAAATAAAGTGTTGCTAAAAAAAACAATGCTAAATTGTTATAGCAACAACAAACTGCCATTTACCAAGTGAGGATTCACGGTGAACATTATTGTCCGAAGGTGGCTGTTTCGTCAGTTCTATTTCTGCATCTATTCCCACTGTGGCTGCTGAACGCTCTCAAAGTGTTGGAGCCCCGAGGCTGTGATTTCAATCAGAGAAGAGGGCCATGCGGTTCTGCTTGACAAAATACACAGTCTGTATCCTGAAGGGGAGCATCCAACATTCTAGAGACCGGGTTGACAGAAGGCAAGGCAAGCTTTCTGTTCAACAAGACGAAGCGTGGAAAGAGTAAAAAGCAAAAGTATACACTGTAAATGTAAAGTAAAATATATTTTATATGCAGTTAGATTAATGGAGGGTCTTAAAGTTTATCATAAGTTGCTTTTCCTGTAACTATATGTTCAGTACTAACATAGACAAGGTACAAAAACAAAACATCAACACTAAAATAATGCAGTACAAATTAATGTAAAATACAACATTTAACACTCCATTGTACATAACCGATAACAAAAATAATAAGAAATATGACTATAAATAATTTGATACAAATGTGATTGTTTATGGAGTAATGTGTTTCTCCATAATTATAAAAATATAACTTCAAAAATATTGTGCTATAATGGTAAATATACTGTATTTTTTAAAATATATGTTTTTATATGAAATCATTTTTTTTCTCTTGAAACTGTTTTATACAGAAACAATATACACAGAAAAAGTACTCCTCGAGGTTTTTTATTAATAATCTAAAATTTATTAAATTATTAAAATATTGTTTATTAATATGCTACTTTAAAATGCAATACAACATTAAACAGTACAATGTACACACAATAATAATAAGAGAGAAACCCTTTAAAAAATCAATACAAATGTGATGGTTGATGCAGGGATGTTTTTCTCCAAAATTATAAGGCGATTCATAATTGAAAAATATATTTAAAAAATGTTTTACTTTTAAACATTAAATATTATATTATATAAATATTATATAGTTAAATATAATGTTTTAAAAGATGATAAAATAAATAAAATAATAAATTCTGTCTTTTACAAAGCACAAATTATGAATTACTTATTATTATTTATACTGTTTTATAATTTTATTTCATTTGTGTGTATTTTTTTAAATTATTTTATATGTTTATCTTGCATATTTGGTAAGGTAAAGATTTTTGCTGTAGCATTTTTACATGGTTTCCCACCAAAATAAATGCTATTTTACAACATTCTGTGTAAACATTCTCTTGTATTAATCTGAAGAGCGGACACATTTCAGTGAGTGTCTTTAAAGATGCTATAGGACCAGTTACAGATATGCTGGTGGTAAAACTGGGCCTTTCAAGTGCACTGCCAACCAGACGGTCTTATTTTAGTAAGCTGCCAGAACAGATAAAAGTGAACATGTTGACAATTACTGTTTCAATTACTTTATCAATCTCCATAGACGACACACACTCACAGCCGTTATCTGCCCGACAACAGAAACCAAGCCGCAGGGCCTCTCTAGCGGATTTCTTTGGAAGTCTTACTAATTTAATTAAAGGAAAATTAGGTCTCAAAGAGGAGCACTGCAGATTGCAACACCCACAGGGAAATGAAGTCAGAATGAAGTTTGTTTAATGGTGTGAGGCGAAAGAGTGGGGCTTCAGTGACAACTTTGGTTAAAGAGGCAATCTCTCTTACAAAGGGATGAGAGGAATATTAAAGATTGGCTTTTTACTTAACGTCCGCTGGTGTGGAAGGAGAAATTGGGCGCCAGTCCGGAGCGTTTCAAAAACAAACTGTAACAGCAAGTTCCTCTGTAGCGAGAAATATGCAAGCTTGAAGACTGCCCGGGTAATTTTCTGGCTGATGAAAAATTGGAAAAGGGCTCCTTCATGCCTCACTTCCATTCTGGAACAGTTCTCCCTTACGGCTCAGTCCAAGTGCTTTTTGAACACTTTTTGCTGAGGGTGTAAGAACTACTCGAGCTGGATTGTATCGAGGTGTGTTCAGCCGTGATCTGCACTTGTACAACATTTGCGAGGGTCAAAGCATTCAGATGTGTCCCGAGAAAGATAATAACCACACTCAGGGAAAGGTAGAGTGTAAAAGAAAGGGGAATAGAAGGACTAATAGAATAAAAAGTGGATCATTTAAACTAACATCGGGATGTCTCAGTGATGTCTGCACTGGGAAAAGAACTTAGAAAAGTAAGCGTTCGTGCTGCCTTAAAAATTGTACGTTTAGTCAACTCAAATATCCAAGTTGTCACTTAGTACAACTTCACAAGTCAGCTAAACTTAAAATGAAGGCAGAACGAACACTTAATTTTAAGTGGAAACAACATTTATTTTACAGTGTAATTTAATGAAAGATGTGCTAAACATCGATTCATTTTGCACAGGTCCTGTCGACTAAAAGAAAACTTTAGAGTAAATGAGAAAGAAAAATCATGTGCACATTATCATACAAAGCAGTTTTCGGAAATCAAAAAATAATTTAGCCTACAAAGAAGAGGCAATTTAGTCAAAGTGGATAATTAGGACAAATTAAAGCTGGTGACAAAAACAAGATGTTCCACTGCCTTTTTCAATTTTGTTATTCTAAAACAAGAAGAGAGAACAATTGTGTTTTATGTTATAGGCATCTTCAAAACAGAGAGATTGTGTTGGACCTTAGTTACATATATAAAATGAGTGTTTTTAAGCCTGACCTATAACATTTTTGTAAAGGACCTTAATGTAACCTATTTACAACGTAAAAAACATACTTTGTTAATATAATAACAATAATCATTTTTTGAATGGCTTTATAATTGAACATTATAATTTTGCTAAATGCATTTAATATGGGATGAATATGTAGCAGAACTTTAGCTGTAAATACATAATATATTTGTAAATCTCTCTCTCTCACACACACACACGAATAATATTCTAATAAAATTATGTAGGTTAATTAAAAATGTAATATGATGTAAAAAGGGAGGTATGGGGTCTAGGAGCAGATGCGGGGCTCATGTGGATGTAGTGCACTGTTATGAATTATTATGTGTTTCTGCTTCAGAGGAGAACAGACCCGCTGGCTAAACCGAGAAGTCAAAATGTCCTTTGGGACTTTGACGCGATGCAACACACTATTAATTTTTTTAGGGGTCGTGACTCGTCGTTACAGATAACAGTATGACAACCGACCTACCCTATTTATTTCTAACATTATGGGGACTTTCCATTGACATCTATTGTTTTTACAAAGTTATATTTATATACTGTACCCCAACAGTTTGCAGAAACGTTTCGGCAGGTTTAGACATAGGCCTATTCAGTCCATTTATAAAACGTTGTTCGGGAAATTGAGCCGTACAAGGGACAGTTCACCCAAAAATGAAAATTCTACCATAATTTACTCACCATCATGTTGTTTTAAACATGTATGAGTTAATTTGTTCTGCTGAACACAAACGAAGAAATTTTGAAGAATGTATGTTGTCGTTACATGCTTTAAATTTATTGAAAATGAGCTGACAAACAAAAATGGGCCGTTTGAAAGCATAACCCTCAGATTAGTTTAGCGTCCTTAAGTTTGACGTCGACAAAAAGCATACCTTTTTCGTCTGTAATGTGTCATTACGTGAAGTTTATTGTCAGTCTTCTCCGCTCGAAGCTCTCTGAAGAGTGAATGAGAACAGGATGCTTTCTAGTGCACAGCACCAAACTTGTTAACATTTCATGTAACATTAAGAGTTTTAAGATCCATATAAAAAGGGGCATCACAACATTATATTGAAAATAAACTCAATCAACTGACGGATATGCTGCATTTCACCAGTAAACATACATTAAACAGGACCTATCTCTAGTGGTAGATGTAAACACTTTAAAATGGCAGGTTTATAGAATTAGAAGACTTTCCTATTTCATTTCCAAGCAAACGCTATTGTTATGCTTCTCTTTAGGCAATAGAGACCCCCAGTGGGCAAAATGGGAACAATTTTTTTTAACTGCTGTAAATTCAACGCTAATTAACAGCACTTCAAATGATGTAGAAGAAAATGTAAAGCGATCATGACATAAATAGAGACTAAATTAAAAATCAAGAAAATGTTTTATCAAAAAAGTTACAAAAGAGATCCCGTCTTTCCATGTAAAGACGAACTTGACTGGAGGGTAGCGTCACCAAAAACACTTCGTTTGAGGTAATTCTTTCCCATATTCAGTTGATATGTTCCCTTGTAGAGTTTCTCAAAGCGTCACAGTGGTGAAACAGGTCAGTCAGGTCGATTGTCCTCCAATCACCCGCAATATCTCCTTCTGTATCCGGACGTTCTGTGTGTTTATGTTAGCATCTCCTACCTGACCGTCCTCGTACCTGAGGAATGACAGACAAAGAACATGCTAAAGCGTAGACGAAGCAAACAAAAATATGTTTTACGATTCTTTTGTTAATGTTAATATTTAAAAAACGTTATATCTGAATGTTGTTAAAAATAACATTTTAAAAATGCCCCCCCCCCAAACAACAACAACATATTCAGCACTATGGTGGACACTGCCAAGACACTATCCTACCAACTACCCCCCCCCCCCCCCTTAATTCTTCTTCTTTCTTCACTTTTATCATTTATGGGTTTGTTACTTTTTAATGTTCTCTGAACTTTCTTAAACAAGTAGTAACATTTCAGAAATGTCCAACAAAAGGTTTCAGCTAAAAACGTTCCATGAATGTTCTATAAATTATGTTTTTTTGTGCTAACGTTTTGAGAACTTTAATAACACCAGATAACTTTGAACAAATGTTTTATTAAAGGCGGCATGAAATCAAAATGGACAATTTTGTTTAATCATAAAAGTTAACCTTCCCTGTTAGCTGGGAAGATACTCACACAAAAAAGAACCGTGTGCAGACGTGATCAGAAATCGGGCAAACCCAAATGTTTCCATGTTTCTGTAGATCTTTGGATGTTATTACTGTTGAAAAAAAAATGAATAAGGCACTTTTAAAATGTTTATTATTAGTAAAAAGTCTCTATAATGATTTGAATGACGTAATTTGTATTTCCAGGTATTTTTAACATCATACCCTCACACAGAGCAACGCAGTTCAGATTCCGACTCTGAAGAAACCTTGAATGTACGGGTCGACACTGCAAAAGAAAAATGACACATTTAACAGTGATACATACAATACAAGAAAGTAAGAAGTGTCTTTCTTGTAGCTGATAAACTAGCGATGTGAGTGCAATCCCAAAAGTGAACAAATAACACTTATATGACTCTGCTTATATTGTTTCCAATCAGGTTCGACTCACCTAGTACGATTAACTACAGATTGCACCTGTAATACATCCGTATCAGTCCAATCTCCACATATAGAGTTAATACCTGTAAGACAGTGTTGACCCGGTTGTAGTGCTTTACTAATTCCTCTTTAGTAGGCATGTGGTGCTGTCCTTTTCCCATTCCTGCACACCAATACAGCACCATTAATTAACACTGCAGTAAAACATTCAAAATTATTTCAAATACTTCAGAAAAGTTTCCTTAAAAACATAATCTGGAAGTGGTATTGATGGTACTTCGATATAAATCATAGTAGAGAATGATTTTTATATTCAAATATTAAGGTATTCATAAGGGTGTTTGTTTCAAAGTTTTTGATGCCAAGGACCCTCAAAATGTATGATACCTTTGTGAGGGGCCTCCTCCTTAGAATATAAAGGCAGCTGTATATTTTAATACATGAAGATACATTTATGTGAGAAAACCATTTATTATGATACTATAAAGTGTCTATAATACAAAAAAGGTTGTTAAATGATTTTAATCCCAATAAATATAAATAATTTATAATTACTTTCTCTGACCTGTTTAAAATAATATTAATAAGTTATTATAAATAACTTATATTTATTGGGATTAATCTCATAATCTGACCAGTTTATATAAAAAATACAAATAATTTATATTTATTGTGATTAATGTCATAATCCGACCAGTTTCTATAGAAAATACAAATAATTTATATTTATTGTGATTAATCTCATAATCTGATCAGTTTCTATAGAATATACAAATAATTTACATTTATTGTGATTAATCTCATAATCCGACCAGTTTCTATAGAATATACAAATAATTTACATTTATTGGGATTAATCTCATAATCTGACCAGTTTCTATAGAATATACAAATAATTTATATTTATTGTGATTAATCTCATAATCCGATCAGTTTCTATAGAATATACAAATAATTTACATTTATTGTGATTAATCTCATAATCCGACCAGTTTCTATAGAATATACAAATAATTTATATTTATTGTGATTAATCTCATAATCTGACCAGTTTCTATAGAAAATACAAATAATTTATATTTATTGTGATTAATCTCATAATCTGATCAGTTTCTATAGAATATACAAATAATTTACATTTATTGGGATTAATCTCATAATCCGACCAGTTTCTACAGAAAATACCAATAATTTCTATTTATTGTGATTAATCTCATAATCTGACCAGCTTCTATAGAATATACAAATAAATTATATTTATTGAGATTAATCTCATAATCTGACCAGTTTCTACAGAAAATACAAATAATTGATATTATTGTGATTAATCTCATAATCCGACCAGTTTCTATAGAAAATACAAATAATTTATATTTATTGTGATTAATCTAATGTCTGACCAGTTTCTATAGAAAATACAATTAATTTATATTTATTGTGATTAATCTCATAATGTCTTTAGTTTTTAGATTTTTTTTTATAGATATATTGTGATTAAACTTTATATTTATGGTAATTAATCTGACCAATAATATATGACCAGTTTTTAGAAAATGATAAATCAAAAATGTTAAATTATTGCATTAAACATATTTGATTAATATTAGGTTAGGTTAATTAGGTTTACACAATAACCTTGAAAAAACTAGAATACATTACAATATGTTTTTCTTTCTCTCAAATTTTCTGTGACCCCCTTGCAGCCCTAAAAAGTTCCTGGACCCTAGTCAGAAAACCCCAGAAGACCTAACTGGTATTATCATGGAACATGTCTAGAAAATCATGGTATTACCATGGTCCCTGTCCCAAATTGTCAAAATACATCCAAAATGTCTCGGTCTCTCAAAATGTCCAAAACGATTAACTTTTCGATGCATATTTAAAATAAAAAAAATGTTGCACCAAAGACTCCTACCTGAGTATCCAAATGAGATGCTGGAGATGGGGCTGAGGTAGATGCCCTTCCCATAGGCCGCCCCATGCAGCTTGTGTCAAAGAGAACAGGAAGAAATATTGGCCAAGGCTCAATATGCTAAGTAGGAAATCTGTGGTGGGGTAACACACTACATTAGGGGTAACCGTGGTACCTGCAGTTTCGTGTAGGAGGCATTTACAAGTCCATTTCGCAGAATGGAGTGCCAGTTTTCAATATGAGAACCACTGAAGATAGAGAACCAGGGATTAGTAACAAAAGTCAAGATTTTCATGTTGCTCCAGGCTGGTTTATGTTAGTGGTCATGATATGATCTCATGCTAAACTGAAGCTCACTGAAAAGCGAACGTGCTCCCGTGGAGTTTTCGGGCGGTGCGAAAGCGGGCCTCTTTGGCAGGAGGACTGCTGAGGAGCAGGAACTGATGAGAGGTGTGCATGAACTTCAGTTGCTGGAAGCACAAAAACGGAGAGTGAGACAAGTAGGGAAATAAAGGTTTAGTCACACTGTTATTTGAGAGAAAATGTGATCAAACGCCCTTACCCTGCTGGAGGGGAGCTTGACAAAGTGAGACCTGTTGCTGGATATAATCCTGAGAAGAAAAAGAAGATTAAGGGTCATTTCGATGACAGGAAAATGTCTGAGGAAACTCAGCTTCACTCACCACTGTAGCAGAGGATGTGCAAGCGGGTCCATTTTGTCCATCTGTTTTTTTATTTCAACATAAGAGCCCTGTAAAATATTAGTTTAGGTGTCAATCATTTCCTCAACAAGGACAATGGACGGCCTATAAAATGTGAACGTTGATGTAGCTATTGTGAGTCACAGTCATAGCAGCAGGAAGTGTGTCAAAACAACAGGCTTTGAAATTGTCCTCTTATATTTACCAGAATCGCTTCAAACTTGGTTGGAATAATGTCAAGGCACGGATAATGTAAACTTGTGTATCTCAAATAGTGTTGGCATTTTACAAATGTCTCACTTGTGTTATTTCTCGGATTGACATGATGCTGTCTAATGCTCTCTGCAGCCGCTCGTAACTTCTTTTCTATAAGCGGAAAATGAACGAAGAAAGTCACACAGTCATTCTAAGCATCAAATTCCAGAATTGTAAAACTGAAATTAGAAACGTTTTGTTTGGTAAAGAAGCTACCTTCGGATTGAAGGCCAGAGACTTGGGGTCATGAGGGTCAACGACAGAGGGGTAAGGGTCAAAGATAATGCTTTTACGGGCAGATTCAAGTGCAGCACGACACATTGCCACCAGCAGGTCCACTACCTGTATAAAAAAGTAATTTTTATGTGTTTTTATTAAGTATTTCATGCTCAACGAGGCTGCATTTATTTGATCAAAAATAAGCTAAAACAGTAATATTGTGAATTATTATTAGAATTTAAAATAACTATTTTCAATTCACTGGTAAATATACACAAAATGTAATTTATTCCTGTGATCAAAACTGAATTTTCAGCATCATTACTCCAGTCTTCAGTGTCACATGATCCTTCAGAAATCATTCTAATATGCTGATTTGGTACTCGGTTAATAATAATTGTTCTTATTATTATCAATGTTGAAAACAGTCCTGCTTAATATTTTTGTGGAAACCGTGATACTTGATAATTGATAGAAAATTCAAAAGAACAACATTTATTTTAAATTGAAATCTTTTGTAACATTATAAATGTCTTTACTGTCACCTTTGATAAATGTAATGAATCCTTGCTGAATAAAATTATGAATTTCTTATTTAAAAAAATAAAGCACCATAAGCACCAAATCAGCATATTAGAATGATTTCTGAATGATCATGTGACACTTAAAATTGGAGTAATGATGCTGAAAATTCAGCTTTGACATCAAAAGAATAAATAACATTTTAAAATCTATTCAAATAGAAACTGTTTAAATTTTGAACTGTAATAATATTTGACAGTATCACTGTTTTCCTGTATTCTGATCAAATAAATGCAGCCTTGGTGAGCATAAGAGAGAACAACATAAAAAAATCGTAATTATACCAAACTTTTGACCGGTAGTGTATATACATTTTATAGAAAATCATCTTATATAACCTCTATGTTACGGTACGGCTTGATTTAGCTAAGTGAAGTGTGTGTGATACCTCAGCTCCTGTGGCTACATCTTCTGCAGCTCCTGACATGACGCCCAGAGTGTTGAAGGAGAACACGCACAGTTCTCTCGCACAAACAGCAGGCTGAACGACACAATGAGAAAATAGATTGTGATGATAGTGGTATGGACGTACCGGTGTATTTTAATGGAGATTTCCAAGTATGTGTTGTACCTTGAGCATGGAGCCGTTCTGAAAGACATGCTGTTCATCACAGACCACACAATAATCATTCAGAGTTGAGATCCTTTGTTCTGAGTACTTCATAACCTAGAGGACAAAAAATGATAATTAGGTAAGTTGGATAATCAGGTTAAATAGTTAATAGAAAGAATACAAGAAATAAGACTAATTGCAATTCGTTACGCAAATACTAGAAGTGTTTTACATTTAAAGGTAGAATGCATTGAATAAAGTTGAGGTTTGCCTGAACGAGGAAGCCGTACTCCAGGGTCGGGATGCTCTTGCAGTGCATGAGCGCTTGTGAGGAGAAGAAGAGTTGAATGAGCTGTCTGGTGGTGATGTGCACTGTGGATCTTGAGTCTGGGACGGCCACAGTCTGTTAAAAAAAGCACTGTGTCAATCATTTGACATAAATTGTTCAATAGATTAATATATACAAAGAGACAGTGTGTGTGTGTGTGTGTGTGTGTGTGTGTGTGTGTGTGTGTGTGTGTGTGTATTTATACATACACATACAATACCATTTGGGGTCAGTAAGAGAAAGTGATACTTTTATTCAGCAAGGATGCATTAAGTTGGTCAAAAGTGATGACAATATAATAGATTTATAGTTTAAATAAATGCTGTTCTTTTGAACTTTATACTGATCAAAGAATCCTGAAATAAATGCATCACAGTTTCCACAAAAATATTTAATATTAATATTAACAATTGTTTTCAACAATGATAATATTAAGAAATGTTTCTTGATTTCTGAAGGACATGTGACATTGATGAAATCTATATCCATCATGTGATATCATGATACATTATTATATGTAGGCATGTTTAAACGCACTTGTCCAATTGGGTTGGAGGTGTGCAGATCTCCTTTGGTGCAGGACATGGAGCGGCTCATCAAGCGGGTCACTCTCAACTCTTGTCCTGCTGGCCTTGCTTTCACCCCAGGGCCCTGAATTAGAGGAACACTGGAACACCTGGGGGGACAAATAGCCGTTGACATGTAACACTGTTAATATTACTATTAGGATATTTGGCACATATTTTCTACTCACTAGATCAGTGGTTCTCAACCTTTTTTACTCCAAGGTCCCACTTCTTCTCCAAATCAATACTGCAAGCGGATCTATGAATATGCAAATTAGTCCCGCCTCCATTCACTCACACCAGCTCAGAGATCCACTCGTTGTCGATCACACGTTGAGGTGATTGGTAACAAGGTAGCTTGTAATTTACTTTTTTCTCGCGGTTCCCCTTGAATGATCACTGAGGCTAGTGGGCCGCGACCCCCCCGGTGGAGAACCACTGCTCTAGGTTGGATCTTATCTTACTTTGTTATTGGTGAGAAGATGCTGAGTCCAGCTCTGAACTTCTTGATGGTTCCTCCAGCCTTAAACCAGCTGTGTCTCTTTCTCTGTTGTGCGTTCAGGAACTCGTTGCTGAGATGTTTCCATTGATTAGATACAAAACTGCTGAGAATTCTGCGAGAAGACATCAATATTTGTTGGTGTAATCATTACCGAGGCATATGCAGTATGTCAGTTTGGACGAAATAGAATAGAAACACAGCTCACCTTTTAAGCTGGACCCCAAGGCAGAAAGCATCTTTACAAGTTGGCTGGAACACCTCCACAGTGGGTTCTTAAAGAGGTGGAGATGCTGTCAGCGAATTTAAGTTGAGTCACTTCCTGTCTTTCGTAACTAAAATAGTTACTCACCTGGTCCATCCAGATACTGGGAGAGGGAGAAACGAAGGCGTAAAATGATTGGCTCTGTTCTACTGACCTTCCATGCTGACGCCACCTCCTCCTGCAGAATGCAAACATTATTTTAGTAGCATTGAAATACTATTATAGGTTCTTTTATATGTTGAATTTTTTATTTTCCATTTTCACTTTGAGTTAAAATTTTAGTAGTTTTATTTTATTGAGTTTTTTCATGTTTTTTTATTATATATATTTTTTTGAATTATTTTAGTACATCAAGCTAAGCTCAATGAAAATGATGCATTGGGAACTAGCTGTAATGAAATACGTTTTTTATATTTTATTTTAGTTAATGTTTATTTTATTTCGAGTAACAAAAGTAATTTTTATGGTTTTAGTTTTAGTTAAAGTTAACTATAATAGCCCCGAGTAGGGGATGTGAACAGAAATTCCATTTCTGCCCTTTTTCAAATGGCTCATTTAGAATAAGTTAAATATGGAAATTATTAAAGTAAGCTCCAGAAGCTCTTACATCCAGGAAGCTGACATTAATGTGCAGGTCAATGTCCACATCGTCAATGGTCTCATACTCCCTGAAATAAAGAGAGCAGGTAAAAACTCCACAGTTATATTGATGGTGGACATTTTGTGGACAGAGGCTTCCCAAATAATATAATACAATAATCATGAACAATGACCTCAATCACAGTAGAAATGACATGATCCTCATATACAAGCTTATTTGATTTCCTTTTATTCCTATGTATTTCAGGGGACTTGTTGAAGCTTTGTGGGTCAAAATGTACCTGACAAAAACGGCACTTTCAGAATAGATGTCCTTCACTGCACCAACATCGATGTCCAGCTGCGGGTGTCGACTCAGGTCAGTGGCATAATGACCCTGCATAGAAACTTGCGTTAGCATAAGAGTCATCTACAATCTACAAGGATACATTTCATTTCTATTGATGATAATAAACATAAGTAATAAAAAATATATGTATATTTAACGACTATGACCCTGTACTGAACGAAAAAACTTCTTGTAACTAAAAAAAATGGTGTATCACCACACAATGTGACAGGCATCTTATGGTGTTATTTTAAATATATTATTGTAAGAGCCCTCTCGTTTAATTCCAATAATGTATCTAAAATAACATGTCAAGTCAAGGAGTATATTAATTAACTATCAACTATGTTGGGTACATTGTTATGGTTTGCAATATATTTATGTTATATATATTTATTTCAGTTCAAATATATGTTCAAATGACGTTAACCTGACCAAGAAAATAGCATGTGGTTGGCCCGACTAGGCCTGCAATTAAAATTATGAGTCAAAATGTTGAAATTGTCAACCATGCGACCTATAAACTCGTAGATAACATATATACTGTCCTGGCTCTATGTGATTATGTCCATTGACGATAATGAATTGTTTGCCTTAGATTGTTTTTTATTATAATTTAACCTTCTATATGTCAGAGGAGACACACATGAGTGTGTGCATGAGTTAGGAATGTGTCTAGTCAACTGTTGTTGGACTTTTTTGTTGTTGTTGTTGTTTTTTGTTTTTTACAAATAAAGATATGCTAGAACTAGAATGCTGCTTCTCATGCCCTTTCAGGGTGTATTTTATATCCACACAGGTTGGAGTTTTGCATAACATTACCGAAATCATCTTTAAGGCATATTTATGGTGAAAAAAAGTTCCTGTCCTTAGTGACTGTTATCACATGAATATTTGCACACACACAAAAAAAAGACCCTTTAAATACATGTTACTTGAAGTTTAGCACTTAATCAGAGTGTGTACAGCTAGATCTGACAGGGAAACCATTCTTTAATTTGTAATATCAAAATTATGTTTAATGATTTAGCTTGCAGTTTTTACATTGACGCTGAACTAAAACCAATAGTAATTTTAGTTTTAGGAGCTCAACCAAGTGAAAATAATGTCCCGAACGATACGTTCATTTATTATTCATTAAGAGAGGACAGATACTCTTCGTTTTGCCAAGAAATCTGAACCAACTTCAGGTAATCTGAAAAACTGGAGCCATCTGCTGCTCCTCATACTAGGGAGCCGGCTTTAAACCTACACTAATCCCCTGAAAACCCCACAATGCACTTTGGTAACCCCAATGCACTCTACATTCAGCCACTGACATATGTAGATGAGCAAAATAACAAATTATAGATAAAATACATGTAGATAGATCTATAAAATACATGAATAAATGAACAAAACTAGCTTTGTTTACTAATTAAGCTAATTAGCTTCAGGTTTAGCATGATTTTCTAATAGATTTTTTGGTAATATGCTAACCTGGGCGCCATAGATGAAATCCTCACCATCGCTGTCACCATCCGAGTCCTCGTCGCTCCAGAATTGCTCACCGATGCTCTGAAAAAGTTATCAGGGGTCAATAACAGCTAATTTCTCATGTGAAGCACTAATTCATTACCCATCCCCCATTTATTAGACACTGAATAGCCCTTATCAGTCAGTCAGTAAGCTACTCAACGAGGTGAGTGTGTCAGTAGGGCAGGCTACATCTTAGATCATCCGCTAGGTCTGGTTATACTGTCCGTCAAGGCATGTTATTTGCGTACAGTGCGTTAGATAATGGTTAGCATGTTTGATTTCCCTACCATGCTGTTCATAGATGCTGCTCTAGTGATTTCCCTCGGCCACATTCATCCATTCCAGCTAAGTGTGGTTTGGCTAGGCTGGGATTTGTTTGGGAAGTCAACGCAGGTTGAACAAAGCCGACTGAAGGGCTGTGCTCATTGGGGTATATTATTGGGGTATATTAGCAAAGTCATCTCCATGGCAGTCTGTGACAACACAATGCAAGAGTGGTAATTCATTAAACATCCATTTAGTGTCACCACATATTGACTTTGTGTGTGGTGCACATTACAAAACACTTAAAATGTGATTGCATGTACGTATTTTAAATGGAGGATTACATTTATTGATTTATTTTTAATATATATTTTTTATATCGAATACAGTATTTTTAAATAAAGTAATTATAATAATCAATAATGTGGACAATGTATAAGTCCATTGTTTCTGTTCTTTACAGACGTCATTTGTAATTATCTTGTACACCTGTTGGATGTTCTGATGTTTTCTTGAAAAAATAAATGAATGAACAAAAATATGAATGAATACAACATAATATGGGCACAATAATCCATCGAATATTAAACTAGCTATATTACATTTGCAGTAGTGCTGCACTGTAAAATAAAATTCCAGTCTTACCTCTTGAAGACAAGGCAGATGCTTTAAACGAGGTTTGTATGGCATAACCTTAACAAAACATCCCAAAATGCTCTACACCAGGAAGCGTGTGTATATATAAAGTGAGTTGGCTGACACAAAGAGTCTTAATTAGAAATGAGTAGCCCTATTGTCTAGCGTCACTGTCTCTCATCTGGCTCCTCTCATAGCTTGATTTCCTCGCTGTCTCCGATGTCTGCTTTCTCCCTGACAACCCACGACAGCTCGGGCATGCTCAGTGTGTGCCGTCCGGGTCATGAGACCGGCAGCTGACAGCCAGTGTGTAGTAGCAGGAGAGGAGGGAGGGGACTGGGAGGGGGTGAGCTGAAAAGACATGCCTGGTAGATCATGGAACACTAGATCAAATGCAACCCCCTGCGTGCCCATGACCTGATATTTTCATCTCTTAATGCATGCTGTGTACACACACACACACACACACACACACACACACACACACACACACACACACACACACACACACACACACACACACACACACACACACACACACGTACACACACACACACACACGTGTGAGTGTGTGTCATTCATTAAACAAAGGGCTGATCTGTAGCTGTATTGTTTTATTCTATTGTGCTGGGTTGTTTTCTACTCTATATTCTATTCTATTTTGTTCTATTCTATTGTATTATTCTATTCAGTTTTTATGGCGTGTTAAGTTCTATTTTATGCTATTCTTTATAGCGAGTTAAACTCCAATTTGTTCAAATTTTTTTTCCTATTCTACTGTGTTTTATTGTATTTCATTTTATTATTTTTCTTCTAAATTCGTTTCTGTTTTATTATTTTGTGGTGTGTTGAGTTCTGTTGTATCGTGTTAAGTTTAATTCTATCCTATCCTATCCTATTGAGTTTTATTCTAATCTGTGCTTGTGTGTTAAATTCTATTTGTGTTGACTTGTGTCCTATTCTATGTGCTGTTCTCTTCTGGTCTTTGGTATCTCTGTTCTATTTTATTTTTTTCTGTTCTGTTCTTGCGTTGAGTTCTATTTAATTATGTATTCTTTTCTAGTTAGTTCTTATGTGGTAAATTCTGTTCTATAATGTTTTATTATATTCCGTTAATTTATGTGTGTTAAGTTGTATGCTATTGTGTTCTATTCTATTGTGTTGTTTTATTATATTCTATTATTTTGTAGTTAAATTCAATTCTGTGTTCTGCTCTTTTTGTGGTATGTTGCATTCTACTCTATTGTTTTTATTATATTAAGTTATTTTATTGTGTGATAAGTTCTAATCTGTTGTGTTCTAGTCTATTGTGTTGAGTTTTATTCTACGCTATTCTTTATGCTTCAGTTTGTGCTCTGTTGTATTTTGTTCTTTTCTGGTGTGTTGGGTTCTTTTCTATTGTTTTATTCTATTCTGTTTTATGGTTTGTTAAGTGTATTGGATTTTGTGGTGGGTCAAATTTAAAACCATGGGTTTTGTGGTGTATTGAGTTGAGTTCTATTGTATTGTGTTCAGTTTAATTCTTCTGTCCTTCAGTTGAGTTGTGTTCTTATCTTTTATTCTGTGGTGTGTTGAGATCTATTGTGTTGACTTGTGTTCTATTCTATGTGTTTTTATATTCATTTTTTTTCTTTTATGTCGAGAACTGTTCTGTTTTTCTGTGATGAGTTGAGTTCTATTTTATTCGGTGTTCTCTTCTATTCTGTTCCTTTATTGTGTGATAAATTTTGTTCTATTTTGTTCTATGATATTGTTGAATCCTATTCTATGTTCTGTTTTGGTCTTCTGTGGTGGGTTGAGTTATATTCTTTTTTTATTTTGTTGTGTTCTCTTCTATTTTGTTGAGTTGTGTTTTATTCTTTAAGTAGACAGTTTTTATTACATTTCAAAATATTAAGAAACACAAGAACTCACAAAGGGATGAACGCTAACCACATAAATCATAAACGAGAACCGCCAAAGGACTAAAATAAACAGGGAGTATAAATACAAGGCGAACATAATGAGAGACAGGTGCAAATCATAAGTAACAATACAAACAAACAAGGATATGATCAGTAATCAAGGAAACCGAAACTATACAAAGCGGAGAAACAGAAACTAATGGGGGAAAGAATATTAAAGAAAGGGTCAATAACGTAAAAGCTATATTTTATTCTATTAACTTCTATTCTGTTGTTTTATGTTCTATTCTATTCTATTGTTGTGTTATGTTGTATTTGGATCTGTTGAGTTGTGTTCAATTCTTTCTGTCTGTTCTTTTATGTTGTGTTTTGTTTGTTGATCAATTGTATTCTATTATTTATGACATATCACTGGGCATTGGTATTACACTTGGCTGCCAAAACTATAGTACATGGACAAGCGATACATTTTACAGCAATAATGTTTGGAAGATTATGAATGATAAAAGATTATAAAATATTTAGATGAATTGTTCTGGAGGGCCTCAGCCCTCAACAAATCATACCTTCCTGTTCCAGGTATGTTAAGCTGCTCAACAAAGTCATTTTCATAATTTATCATTTTAACAAGAACTTTGAGTGGATAAAAATAGGTTACTTTTTGTGACAGTACCTCATCATTTAGTCATTACGGCGGGTGGGGAACAACACAGGAGATCTGAAAGAGATGGATGGCGGTGGAGACATGCGTGAGAGATGGAGAGAGGCCCATATAACTGTACAGAGCAAACAGTGCAAAAGAGATCATGACACACAAACACTTAGCCTGTCAACAGCCGAACCCATCCAATTTGTATCATGTTCCCGTTACACATAGGGGCGTTTTCCGTTGACATACATCTGTAGCTACAGATGGTACCACAATCATTGCTTTGTGATAAAAAAAAAAGTTAAAATATTTTACAGTTTATGCAACTATTGCAGCCTACTATAGCAATTACAATATGCAAGTAACGTGGTTTGTGTGTTTTACCTATGATCTCAGACACAACATCCTGGCCTTAATCTGTAATTATCCTCGTCTCAGACACCTGGTAATGTTGGTCCTAAAGCAGGTACTGTAGAAATAACATTAACAACTTCATAGTCGCTGTGGACACTACAGACGCACCAAAAAGTATTTGGATATTTTTAAGGTCACAATTAAAATGTTAAAGGGGCTATATGTAAGATGTTTTACTCGCTTTTTCGTTGTCGATGTGAACAGATGGAAATGAAACTTAAACAACAACTTCCCCGACTTCCTAGGTTGCCTATGAAAGCATGTAGGCTGATGTTTTGTGTGGAGGACTCGTCGGGACGTTTTTGCCAGGAAGATCAAAAGGATGTGACGTTTACATGCGCAACCAAGCTTCTCAATGAAATACATACAATGTGTGTTCCTAGTGCGATAATGCCGAAAGAGCCATTCTGTTCTTTAATTTCTATGTGTCATGCACAGAAAATGGATTTAAGCTCACATACAGGAAGACATGATGCCGGTGAATTGCAGAACTGGTGCAAACATATCCATATCGCTATGAACAGATGCGTTCTCACCGCTGTCATTTTTGTTGTGTTTATTGTTACTGAGAGGAAAGCGCGAAGCACATTTTCATCTAAAAACGTAATGGATGTCTGGATGTTCGCTAACAGTGTTGCTCGCTGAAAATTTATTTCCAGCTTCTTTTAATTTTAAGGTAAGAACAAAAAAGAACTTTGCCGTGAGTATATCGGGGCCTTAATATCACGTTCAGTCTCTTGTATGTTACGTGTGAACAAGTGCGCTAAAAACACTAAAAACAAAAGTTTTTTTAATTTTACATATAGCCCCTTTAAATGTTTAATCTGACTCTTTCTGGTCGGAAAGTGTGTTTTTGAAATAAATGCCACATGGTTTTATATATTAGGGTATTTTAATGCAATGCCATTTCTATATTTTAAGTGTGGCTTATACTTGTATTATCCAGTGTACTGCATGTGAATGTTCTGGTTGTGCATATGTATTTTATTATCTTGGACACCTTTCAAATTTTAAGCAATATATTTGTTTTTTTGTTACACAATTAACAATAGGATTAAGAATCAGTAATACTATTTAAAAATACAATTAAACAACTAAATGTTCTTTACATTAAATAATTAAATACAAAAATAATTACAGTAATAATTTTAATAAAATAATTGCATTAAAATTAACTGAATGCCTAAACAGTTCTCATAAGCAATTTGTCTTGTGTCAAGACTGCTTTATATTGTATGAAACAAAATGAGTCCATGGAGTTAGCCTGATGTTGTCAGTAGTTGTTCATGGAGTTAGCCTGATGTTGTCAGTAGTTGTTCATGGAGTTAGCCTGATGTTGTCAGTAGTTGTTCATGGAGTTAGCCTGATGTTGTCAGTAGTTGTTCATGGAGTTAGCCTGATGTTGTCAGTAGTTGTTCATGGAGTTAGCCTGATGTTGTCAGTAGTTGTTCATGGAGTTAGCCTGATGTTGTCAGTAGTTGTTCATGGAGTTAGCCTGATGTTGTCAGTAGTTGTTCATGGAGTTAGCCTGATGTTGTCAGTAGTTGTTCATGGAGTTAGCCTGATGGTTTTTATATTGTCCACTAGAGGAAGGTATGTTCAGACTTTTTGGTCTCTAATAAAAAAATATAAAAGAAAAGAAAAATCTGATTACACATTTGACCACAGAATGTTCTCAAACAAAGCAAATCTTTCTGACAATATATAAATATATATATATATATATAAATATTTTAGAAAATATTTATTTTGTATATTGGCCCATTAATATCCCTCACTTTCCAATGAATTTGACACAATTATGTAATTAATAATATTTTACAATAATAATTTATTGATTGAATTGAATTTAAAGGTATATGAAACTTTTCGGTTAAAAAACAAAACTAAAATATAAACACTTATAATAGGCTTACCATACTGAATCGGGTAAGACAAAATCACGTTTTGTAAGAAGGATTGATGATGTGTTACTCATTATTTAAATGTTGTCAATTTTGAACAAAAAAATGTTACATGGTGTAAGTTTAAATGATATTTACAATTTTAAAAATATGCATCAATAAGTAATGTTCATGTTCTTAGCAGATGCTAAATGTCTTCTAATACAGCGCAAAATCACATTCACGCACTAGGTGGTGCTTGTTAAGTCCATATGAAACTGCAAACCTATGTGCAAACCCATGAAAAGAAATCCCATAGGTGTCCATTCCATTTTTGGAGCTTAGTTGAAGGACCGTCAAAAGATTTTCGAATTCCAATGGTAAAGGGTTTCCTTGAGTCATCTCTTCTCAGGGAGAACATGTTGTACCAGTGAACAGAACTGGACTGTGCATGATTGCTAAAATGTTTGGTTGCCTTGAATCAGTCATTTTGGCTTTAAAGTTGATTTGTTGTATTCCAGTATGTTAGTTGATGTCATCCATACTGTAAACAAAAGAAATATTCATATTTAGAATTTAGTACAACAATATCTCTCCCATGCATCCTTCTTTAGGAGTGAATAAAAAGATAGACAATAGTAGAAACATGATTTTGCATGAAACCAAAACAAAGATTTTTTCTTGCAACATTTGCTAGTTAAAGGGGCATTCGGCAACTCTAGCTATTTCTTCGCTGATTTTCACTTTTGTTGTCGCATGTTTTCTCAACGAGCTCCCCCTATACAGCTGTGAGGCGTATATTTCACAACAATGTCTCACTTGCGGCACCCTCCTCCCCCTTTCTACCGCTGCTCATGTGCATTTGTTATTATCGGAGCCGGCCAACTTTATCGTGTGGAGCTATGTCTACCGAGGTGGGTAATACATCATACACATTGAGGGCGGCGTGTGTGTTTATGTCGAATTACCATAAAGCAGTTTGTGTTTCTCGTTCGTTCTCGCTTCTCACAAGACTTCCTATTTCCAACTTACCGGGACGTTAATCCTCATGTTGCAAGGTTGGTTTCCCGCCTGGGAACGCTGGGGGGAGCGGGGAAAGTCACCATTCTCACCAGAACAGGTTAATTAAACCATCCAAATGATTTCTAAACGGAAATAGTTGCCGAATGCCCCTATAAAGTTGGGATGAAACGGAAGGTGCGATAGTGTTTTTTTCCCTATTGTGATGTATATCTGAGTGAATTTTCAAACAATAAAAAATGTAGGGGCGGACTTTATTTTTTCCATTGGGAATTGATTGGATGGTTGTGGTTTGCTATTGGTCGATCTCATGTGAGTGACAGGTTCCCCGCCCTCATGCCAGTAAACATGCCATCAGAGAGAAGAGAAGAGATGACTCTGAAACAAGAATGGGAAGTGATTTTGATTAAAGAAGATGAGGGCACATGAATAAAATAATGATGTGCACGGATAAATTATTTATAATAAATCATACAAAATAAGAATTGTCAATACTGATTTAACGGTGACTTTAAAGCAGGTAGAATTAGTTACTGAACTAATTTTAGACAGGAAGCTATGGATTTTTAAAGGTCACCCAGAGGCCTACTGTTACCATCTATCCATCAACTTGAAGGGTAAGTATGTGCAGTGAATTTAATGACAGAGTAATTATGACAATACACACAATATTTGGATATAATATATGCAAAACTTCAGATGATCTGACCTTTCCTGATCTGTGGAAATTGAATACGGAGTGGGCATCAAATCAAATGAGCAAGCCTTTCTATCATGGGCATCAAAGTTTCAGCTGTAGGCCTTGAGCTATTATTAGTACTCCAGATGCCAGTAATGGCTGGTATTTATGAAATGACACGAAGGGGTGGTGAGGGTGTTGGGGGACAGTCATGTCTACTGTTCTTTTCATTGAGTGAAATGGGATCACACAATACTTTGAACAGCAATACAAAATCAAAATGACATGCAAAATTAAAATCTTACAATATTTTAATTTGAATTATTACGATAATCTGCTTTTTGTTCGTTAAATTCCAAAATGAAAACATCACACTTATTTCTTCAGATGACGGTCTCAAGTTCATTCCTATTAACTTGAAGGTGCCGTCTGATTAACTACATTCACTCAAGATGAAATAAAACCTAATACATAACAGAAGTATATAAATATAATAAATATCGTAGTATTAATATTATTAATGTAATCATATGCGCTACATTGAAAATACCGAACTATAATATCCATCCGATTCTGTCGGAAGAACACGCAGAGCTGTGGGAAGTAGTGCCGGTCAGTTCAGACTGGATAAGTTCAGACAGTGGCGGTGATAGAGATCAGAAGTTCTGACCCGCTGGCGTTCATCTTCTGAGGTAGGAGGACAGAGGATTTAAACAGCGAAGATCAAACTCACTAGATGCTTATTACGACCTGAAAACACGCTGTAAATTAGCGGAGACGTTTTTACCTCTAAAATAAACGTTTATTTGAACCATTCAATAAATATAATTAGAAATAAATATTTTCCCCCCACGTAATTACAGGCGCATTTGAAGATATTGGAGATATGCTTATTTATTGACAAATTTCGCACTTAGTTCATTGATTTATAAAATGTTTAGTAAAACTTTTGCATATTCTGATGTTTATTGATATTTGATGTTTATTTTATATATTTTAAAATATTCTTGAAAATATATATTTTGTTATTAGGCTAATTCAATATATTATTGGCTGATTATTGTGCATTATAATATTATTTAATATTTATGTTCATTAACGACAATAATAATGATGATTATGATTATTTATCTTTTATTAAAAGACAAGTTGTCTTTTTTTCCATGAGATCACTGTTTGCTGGAATGTATGTGTAAGAGTGTGTGCAGTCGAGCATTTAAACCCACTCTTTCTTTCTGGCTCAGGCAGAGCTGCCAGTGGCTCTCATTTACTCTTCATGTAACTTGTGGGTTAAACATAAGAGAAACATAACACCAAATACAAGTAAAGTTGATTAGTGTCATTTTATTAACATAAACACATCTTACATCAGTAGTAAAGAGTTTGTGTTCTCATGTAGACTGGTTGACTGACTTTTTCTTCAACTAACCTGCTACAGAAGTTATAAAACTACATCATATTATAGCTATGTGCAAGGATCAGATTTATATTTGTCATTATTCTCTGAAAATCTTGCTATTCAAAATTGTTCAATCTTGTGAAAAAGAAGTGCTCCTAATTGTATTGATTGCTCATTTGTAGTGAAATTAAAATCTTAAAAGTATATTTTTTAATAAACTCTACTTGCAGATAATATAAATGAAATAAAATTGTTGATGCTGACTAACATACTAAAGCACATGTACATTTTAACCGTAGTGTTATTTGATATTATACATTTCAATAGAGTTTTAAATAGAAATGACATTAAGTATATTTTAGAATACAATTAGAATTATAAAATTCCATATGAAGATGTACTTAAGTCCTTCTTAAGTTGGTCTAAAAGCACTCTTAAGTTCAACTAATGTAATTTAATTTAAATATACACTTTAATACATTATCATTTAATTACAATTAATATGCAGTTAAGTGTAAAAAAAACATTCACACAAGTACATTATTTTAATGTATATTATTCTTGTATTAAGTTCTTAAAAGTATGCTAAAGTGTACTTCTTTTTCACAAGGGCAATCTTGTTTAAAATTGTGGTGGGAAATTGTTGCAGCTTGGACATCTTGTCCATTTGTGTTCCACAGAAAAAAGGGGATGATAAAATTCTCAAAATAATCAGTGTCCTTACATAAGCCACCCGAACATGCTTTGTCCATGTTTCTTCCAGGACCTTCCTAGCAGTCACAGCTCCAGCCATGTCTCAGACGAAGACTACGGGCTCTGCCTTCATTCAGCAGCAGCAGATGCACGCTGCAATGGCAGAAACCTTCCTGGAGCACCTGTGCCTGCTGGACATCGACTCTGAACCTACAGTGTCTCGCAACACAGGCATCGTCTGCACCATCGGTTAGAGGACCACATTCGGAAGTTCTTAATGCAAATTGTCCCTCAAAACGTTAAGGAAAAGTTTCCAATATTTTGTTTTTTCTTAATGCAGGACCTGCTTCCCGATCTGTGGACACACTGAAGGAGATGATCAAGACCGGCATGAACATTGCACGTATGAACTTCTCCCATGGAAGTCACGAGGTACATGATCGCATCCATTCTGCAGTCTATTAATCTTGCAATAAGCAGTCTATTAATCTTAATTATTAATATATTAATACGATTTCTTCAAAAGTCTCTTATCCCCTTAGCTAGGCTTTACGTTCGTACCATCGTAGATCCTCCGTTATTGTGGCATTTCCCACGTGCCTCTTCAAATGTCAGAAGTTGTAAGCTGATCTTGTCAGCCGCTCTGGTCTGTCTGCTCAGTACATTGAGTAGAGTCATGTTGGGCTCAAGCCAGAGCGTGAGTTTAGACTGCTCTGACCTCTCCCTTTTAAAAGTCATGGCTTTTTACCTTTTTCTGCATGGCACCATGGTGCTACAGATTGTACATCAGGCATGATATCATCAAGTGATGCAGTAGATATTTCCATCTCAGGGCTTCAGAGGTTCAAAAGCTCATGTTCCTTTTTCTAAAGTTGCTTTTAGTGTATGACAGGTAATTGTGGGCACACGGTTCATTGAAAGGTCCAATGAATGGTCCAATTCACAAAAGTCTAACCTTTCACTGAAGTAAAACAATTGGAAATGGAGGGAAAATCTAATTATGAAATAAATGTTTTTCTCTAATAAACATTGGCCACAATTAATGGGACCCTTTTATTCAATATTTTTTGCAACCCAATTCCATGTTGATACACTCTCCTCTTCAGTTTTCTATAGGGTTCAGGTCCTTAATTTTGTACTCAGTGACACATTTTTGTGTTGATTTTGATGTTTGTATTGGTTCATTGTCTTGTTGAAAGATCCAAAAATGGTCCATTATGCGATTTCTAGCAAAGGGCCATCATTTTTTATCAGCTGGTATTTGCTAGAATCAATGATGCCATGTATCTGAACATCATGTCTAGGACCTCTGGCAGAAAAAAAGGCCCACAATATTAAATATGCAGTATTATAACCGTGGGCAAGTGGTACTTTTTATCCCTGTGTGCACCAAACCCATCTGGTGGGTTTGTTGCCAAAAAGCTTTTTTTTTACTTTTATCTGACCATCGAACCAGGTCCTTTTTGATGTTCCAGTCGTTTCCTGACAACTGAATATGCTGGAGTTTGTTTTTGGAGGATAGCAGAGGAACAATCCCAGACAACTTGTGTTGATTTAGGTGCAGTTTGATACATTCTTTTGAGGCTTTCTGATCCCAAGAATCAACTAATTTCTGCAATTCTCCAGCTGTGGTTCTAGGAGAGTCTTTGGTCACTTGAACTCTCCATCTCGTCATGCATTTAGACAATATAGACTCACGTCCTCTTCCAGGCAGATTCATAACTGTGGCTAGCAGGGAGGGGCCGAGAGCCATGGGAACAAAGGCCTGGCCTTCCTGTCCGAACATCATCTCGAGATTAGTTTTAATATTTGTTTATATCCAATTGTGGACCTTAGGTCACTGTAAATTTACCCTGAGATCACTGTAAATTATTTTTAAATTCATAAACTATAGCAATACGAAACTGTCCTTGTATTATTTTACTCTGTATTGCATTTGTTACTCATTTAAATAATTACTTCTTGTTGTTAATATAATGTTGTTATATAGCATTGTTACAGTTAGCCATTGTGGTATGGTTGTGAAGTGACTGTCTTGTTTTTTGCCTATACACGTTCTGTAATTACGGAAAGGGATGGCAACCAAAATATTGACTGAACTATCAGTAAAGTTGTCAGACCATTCATATTTATTCACTGAGTTCAGAAGCAGTCAAATGTTTCTGTGGGTCCTTGGAAACATAACCTGTCTCTCCCTGATTCTATATATACACCTCTCTGTCTCTGCCTCAAGCCTGCGATTAGACAGACAGGACAGAGACTAAATGGTAGACTTTACTGCAAAGACTTTGTTCTTTTATTTTGCATTCGGTACAGTTCTATGGTTCTCAGAGCTCATGCTGTCAATCGATAAAAGCAAGAAGAAGAAAAAACAACTAAATATCTCTCCTCCTGGATGTCAAGTTGAAGTTGGTAATGTAACGATGCATGCAGGGAAGCTGAAGACAGAAGAATCAGGTTCTCAGAAAACACTAATAAGTTGAATTTTTAGTCAAAAAGCAAGCAAACAGGCAGCGCAAACACATCTCAACATAACAGAGACAGGACAAAGAGTGAAGGCAAGGGTGAGGCTTAAATAACAAACTGAAACGAGCTGATAAATGACACACAGCTGAAACCAATGACTAATAATGATGGTAACCATGGAAACTCAACAAAGGCGGGAAACTGAACAAAGGAACATGTGAAACTCAGACATGAACAAAACAGAGAAACAGATAACCCCGACAGGTAAATGTTTTTAAATGTTTCTAAAGGAGTGTTCTTGAACAAAACATGGTCTCATATATAGATCAGGTCACCTGGATGGCATGATGAAGAAGTGTTGGCTAGAGAATATAGAGTATTATATTTTTTTTAACTTAACAGTATTGCCCACTATTGTATGTTCTTCTTGTTCATGCTTATTTGTACATTTAAATGACCTCTCTTAGGCTAACATAAACTTAATATTTAAAACCATTGACACTTAATTTTATACAGTACATAACCTTTTTTCATGCAGTACCATGCTGAAACCATCAAGAATGTCCGTGAAGCCATTGAGAGTTTTGGAGCTGGTAGCATTGAGTACAGACCTGTGGCCATTGCCCTGGATACCAAAGGCCCTGAGATCAGGACCGGACTTATTAAGGGCGTAAGTATAGCGTCTCATTTTCTGATGTCCTTTTCAGTATTAGAAACTCTTATAGATCTATAGGTCTAATTTCTCATGTATTCGTTTCTTCAGAGCGGCACTGAGGAGGTCAAGCTTGTCAAAGGTAACATGATCAAGCTCACTCTGGATGACAAGTTCATGGACAACTGCGATGAGAAAACACTGTGGTTGGACTACAAGAACATCACAAAGGTGGTGCAGCAGGACAGCCATATTTTTGTGGATGATGGTCTTATTTCACTCAAGGTCAAGGAAATTGGTGAGTTCCAAGTTGAAATTGACTTCAAGTTCAATTAATCTCTCCTCTCATTACCACATAATATGTACAACCCTTTAGCACATAATAAAAGTAAGACATCATGGCAGGACTGCCAAATTTCAATGTGTTAACATGGTTAAATGTTCCAGGTTCTGATTTCCTGATCTGCGAGATTGAGAACGGAGGCATGTTGGGCAGCAAGAAAGGCGTGAACCTGCCCGGGGCCAATGTTGACCTGCCCGCAGTGTCTGAGAAGGACATTCAGGACCTTCAGTTTGGTGTGGAGCAGGGCGTCGACATGGTTTTTGCCTCCTTCATCCGCAAGGCCGCTGACGTGCAAGCTGTCAGGAAGGTGCTCGGAGAGAAAGGCAAGGATATCAGGATCATCAGCAAGCTGGAGAATCATGAGGGTGTACGCAAGTGAGTGATAATATAATAATATTAAATATATATATTTAAAAAAAATTGTCCGATACGATAACCGATAATTCTTAATATTTGAAAGCCGATAACCGATATATTGGCAGATAAATCTAAATTCAATTTTTTATATAATCTTTAAGAGCCTGATTACACAAAAAAAGTCTCACCATTAAAAGCCATGTCCCAAGCACACAATTATAATGTTCTTATTATAATTTTATGTAGCTGATATGACAGCACATGTTGCACTGTATCTTCCTTTTTTTAAGTGATTCCAATCATATTTCAAGAAATTCAAAACCAAAAGTGTCTCAGCTGAAGGAAGAAATCCATTATTTATTGGCTTTTATATATCAGGCCAATAATGATAACATTTAAAAAAAACATGAAAAACATTGGTTTCCGCAAAAATATAAAGCAGCACAACCGTTTCCAACATTGATAATAATAAAAAAATTTCTTGAGCAGCATAGAATCAAGTGACACTGAAGACTGGAGTGATGATATTGAAAATTCAGCTTTGCATCACTGGAATACATTACATTTTAAAATATATTCACATAGAAAAGTTATTGTAAATATTCACAATATGTTAATTCGAATTTCTTTGATTGCAAAAAGTGCAAGAAAACAAACCAACCTCAATTTAAGTGAGTGTATGTACAGTATGTATTTTTTATTTCAGGAATACATGGCCTCTCAGCCGTTAGTTCCAGAGTCACAATAGCATGACAGATGCTCTTTTTTTTCATTCCATGATATATATACAGTGCCAATCTCCATGCATGCTTCGACTCACAAACCTGTGACACATCAACACAAACATCACCCACAAGTGTGAGATCACTCAAATATTTTTTTACGCAGATCCGTGTACAAAGAACAATCATACAAGAAATGTTTCTCATCTTCAATCACAGAGATATCAGTTAATTTACAATAACTACAGATTCTCTCTGTCAAAGGTATATTGTTCCATCTACCCGGTTTTAAAGCCAAACAGTGCCCTGAACATTAGAACAATAACCGAGAACGTACCAACTGTATGTTATGTACAGATGCAATGTAGCTCTCCTGTACCACCATTAACTTGCAATGTGAATATATATTTAACTTCTTATTATCTAGAACTGATGTGTACCATGCATTTTGTGCTCTTTCTCTCAATCGTTGATTCAGAATAGATGTGAATATTCTTATATAACCTACACTTTGAGCCTCCCAAGCACTAGAGAAACCATTGAGATACAATAGAACTCGAATGCAGGAAGCCCAAGATTTTCTACCTACTTCATCTAATTGAAAAAGCATATTATAACATTTTCTTGGATACCGGTAATTAGACATGGACACTAATTTTATCCAGTACATAATGCACCTTTTCATATAAGTAGTAGACAATGCAAATCTACCTAGGTCGCCCAGAACAGCCACATTGCTCATACACTCCACTGGTTCAAAGCCCCATATCTCAGATCCATAATACAATATGGGTGCAACCATATGGTCGAACAAATACAGCGCTTGGTTACAGCCAATTTTATGCTTGCGAACAAACCTAAATAAAGAGAGCATTGCCTTCTTTCCTTGGTTTGTTAAGTGTTGTCGAGTTTTCCACCATGACAATTTTGGTATAAACCATATACCCAGATATTTATAAGCATTAACCACTTCAATCTGTTCACCAGCAAAATGCCATTTTTCATTGTTATTTAAAAAAATAAAAAATAAAAAAAATTCAATTTTTAAATTTGAGTGTAACGGTAATGATCTGTTTTATTTTTATTTCATTTTACTCCGTTTGCCTGTGTTAATTATCCCACACCTCTTTCTGTTCTTCCAATTAGCTCCCTGTTATTTAAACCCTGAGTTCTCTATAGTGCTTTGTCCTGGATTTTTTGTTATGTGGATATGCTACCTGTTCCATGAGCCAGTTTTATTTATTTATTAAAGACTGTTTGCTCTATGAATCCTGATCTTCGTGCGTTTCGCTACAACCACCCACGCAACATTACAGTGAGTTTGTTCCTCTGATTATTCCTTAATTTTTTTATTTGTGTAGGTTTGATGAGATCCTGGAGGCTAGCGATGGTATCATGGTTGCCCGTGGAGATCTGGGTATTGAGATCCCTACTGAGAAGGTGTTCCTGGCTCAGAAGATGATGATTGGTCGTTGCAACAGGATTGGGAAACCAATCATTTGTGCCACACAGGTTAGGACTGATACTATGCAGAAGCAAGTGAGCCGACTTAGTTCAGCGAGCACGAATTGACTGTTGTTCATCCACCAATGTTCTCTTCGACTGACAGATGCTGGAGAGCATGATAAAGAAGCCCCGCCCCACCCGCGCCGAGAGCAGCGACGTGGCAAATGCCGTGCTTGACGGTGCCGACTGTATCATGCTGAGTGGAGAGACCGCAAAGGGAGAATACCCAATAGAGTCTGTGCACATACAGCATCAGGTAGAATCAAGAGCGCCCCCTTCTGGCTGTGCCCTGACTGGTGCCTGATAAGTGTGGCAATGCTAATATTCTAATAAGTTTAGCATACTAAGCAGAACATTCATGTAATCTTACCTCAAACCTCTTAACTCTAGAAGCACAGCTAGCAAAACTAAACAGTAGCTTAATGCTATTGCTGTAATTGTACTGACTACACGTGCAATTAACAATTACTCTTATGAAAAAGAAATACAGTTTAGCATACTTTTTAAGTACGTGTTATTATGGAAATAATATGCTTTAAACGAATATACTTAAAGGGATAGTTCACCAAAAAATGAAAATTCTGTCATTAATTACTCACCCTCACGTCGTTCCAAACTCATAAGACCTTCTTCGGAACACAAATTAACATATATTTTTGACGAAATCCGAGAGCTTTCTGAACCCCTATATACAGTAATGTTATTACCACTTTCAAGGCCCAGAAAGGTAGTAAAGACATTGTTAAAATAGTCCACGTGACTACAGTGGTTCAACCTTAATGTTATGAATTGACGAGAATACTTTTTGTGCGCAATTATCATTATTAAAATTATAATCAAGTACTTTAAATGTGCTTTAATATGTTAGTCGTCATATCAAAATAAGTGTTAATTAAAACGTTGTAAAGTAAAACATTTCATTTGACATCAATACAAAGTGCACTTTTTAAAAGTGTACTTGAATGTTATAGGAAACACAGTCATGAAAGTGTACTCTCACACTTAAGTGGCCTTTTATTTCATTAATATTACATTACCTGCAGGTACCGTTTTTTAAAAATATACTTTTTAGATTTGAAGTACACTACAAGGGCATAATTAAGTGCACTTCTTTTTCGCAAGAGTATGTTAGCCTACCAGGATTTGTGCTTTGACATGCTTGTTTCTGTGCCATTTGTAATTAAGATTACCTTTTGGGCTGCTGTGGCGATGATTTCTCGCATGCTTATGAGGATCTGCAACACGACAGTTCCAGCTTCTTCATTCACTATCAAAGGTTCCTTTTCAAAAAAGTATTCTGGTGGTCTCATGATACCAGTGAGGGTATCAGATGCTAATACTGTCTATACTATGACAGAACACTAAGGACCAGATTTACATTACGTTAAAAAACTACTGTCAGGATTTACTAAAGACACAAGGTGAAAAATTAGCCCTGAAAATTTATGGGAGGAGAGTATTTAAATAAATCATGCAAGGTGATTCACTAAAGCTCCTTTCACACAGCGCGTTGATCCCGGGAAATTGCCGGGAAATTGCCAGAATGCCTACTGTGTGAACGCAAACACGACCTGGGATTGATGCCGGGATCGATGCAGGGTTGGGGACTTAGTAACTTTGCCGGGATCAGTCCCGGAACGTGCGCTGTGTGAACAAAAGCCATAATCAATGCTGTGTCCTAATGATTACGCTGAAGTGAAAGCAGGCTAGTGAAACGGTACGAAATGCGCCAGTTTATGATCGAATCAGAGAAAATAAATGCACAAGCGTGGTTTCTCGAGAGAGAAATCGCAGCTCATAAGCAAACTATAAACGCTGCTGAGACATTACATGTCACATCGATGTCACGTGTCTTTACGGGTTTTGTGTGAATGCACTCTCCGATTCCAGAAAATCACTGGCAGTGTGAATGAACCAAAATCAAAGAACACGGATCGAATCCCGGGTCACTTTATCCGTGTATTTTCCGGAATCTCTGTGTGAAAGGGGCTTAAGGTTTTCACTTAGGTTTGCGCATTATTTAACGCCCCCAAAAAAGCAAGTCTTAAATCTTACACAAATTTGCACTCTTGGTAGATTGCCTCAGTCATTATGGAAATGATCCGGCTGCGTCTGTTTTCATTGATTTGCGCGTCGTCAGTAGATCACATGCAGATCTTTACACTCCCAATGGCTCTTTTGTGGAATTGCACTCTAATGCTAATATAGCCTGTTTAGTAAATCTGGCCCTAAAGGTGCAGCCACATTTACGAAATTTGGGTGACCAAAACGTCCATTGTCTGTTTTAAAACACCACTCAAATGGAAGTCAATTTCAAACCAACCAGCTTTCTGTTACGCGTTGAATTTGCATAAAAAACATGAACCCGAATGCGAAATCTGCGGGGGAATATCTTTCGCCTTCACTTGAAATTCCCGATCAAGTGGATTCCAGTTAAAATGACTATTAAAATGTATGTATTTTGTCCATTTTCAAAATGCCACAATGTAACCATTTTATGAATGTGAAATCTATTAAGTGAATTCCTATTAAATTACTGAATTTCATTGAACAACAGTAAACGTGACCACACCTTTTGTCAGAACTGCATTAGCTTAACAATAGAATAATAAGGTTCTTGTATCCTCATTAGTATAATTTTTTTTGTTGCATCAGATCGCCCGTGAAGCAGAAGGCGCTATGTTCCACAGGCAGTTGTTCGAAGAGCTTCGTCGTACTTCCCATCTGACCCGTGACCCCACAGAGTCTGTGGCCATTGGTGCAGTGGAAGCCTCCTTCAAGTGCTGTGCCAGTGCCATCATCGTCCTCACCAAGACTGGCAGGTCAGAGACACCCTTTAAAACCCTAAAGTCTTACAGTGGCATTTACACACACACATGGTTCTATTATTAGGTACAGTAACCTCAACTCAGTGTTGTGCACATGAGCTAAAGAATGTAAAACTTATGAATGCAAATGCTTTGTAGTATGCACCTCTTCTTATGCCATTTTAAGAGAGATTTTGCTTCCTCTTAAACCGCATAACTTCATTTGAACAGTTGTGTAGAATAAGTTAGCCACATTAAAGAGTCTCTTGTCTCTTTGTCATTCTCATACATTATCCAATTTGCCTTGTGGCTGATCAAAATGCATCTCGTTGCGCTGAGCGAGACAGTCTGACCTTTGCAGGCCTGAACCTTGACATTTCATAGGCTAATTTAAACTCCTTATTCACTTGTCCCGCAGTAGGTTGCAGAGAGGCAAAAGTGCACACTCGCTGGGGCTTTTATACAAGAGTACGTGTTTAAGACAGACTCCAACCAGAGGAGATACAATTTCAAACAATAATTTGAATTATATCTATTTATTGCATGGCTATCTGAAATAATTGATTCTGATTGGTCCGTTGCATCATGTTGTCTAGTATTTTGTATAATAGTTGCTAAACTGTATAATGACAGTGGTACACTTCGGGTTTATAGGGTTAATGATAATATTTTATATTGTCATATGTATGTTCTGTTTTGGTTTAGTTCTAATTCCTGTACCCGTTTCCCATTTTCCCGCCACTAGTCTGTTTCTATGGTTATTGATGGTTACTGATGAGTTACTCACCTGTTCGCTGTTACGTTGATTAGCCTCCCTTGTGTATTTAAGCCCTGTGTTCTCTTAGTTCTTTGTTTGGTTTTGTACATGTTGCTTGCATTTAAGTGGCTGTGTATTATTTCCTGTTCCTGTTGGATTTATTGACTAGACAGTTTCTTGGATTTTCCTGCACCGTGTAACTTATTATGAGAACACGAACCAAACCAACAAAAAATGGACTTACCAGCAGTCCGCCTGCTCTTCTGAGATCAGGTGCAGCATACCCTCGAGGACCACACAATAGACTTTTTAGACCTAGTGTGCCTTACACACTTTCCAGACCGCTCCCTTGTGTTTTTTCAGGCAAGTCTCAATGAGCAAACTAAGGCACGCCTCCTGGTGATAGTCCTTGAGGGACATTCGCAGCATTTGTGGAGTGGGTGCTGGAGAGCTGCGGCTCCCCATTCACCGTCTACCCAGCTGAGGAGGACATCACCAGCCCCACTCCAGACCCAGTCTTCAGCCTTGCCATCTATGAACCAAGAACCTGAGCCCACCGTAGACTGGGAGAACGAGCCCACCACAAAGACAGCGCCAGAGCTGAAACCTGAGGCCGTCTTCGTCCTGCATCCCGAGCCCCACAGAGAGCCTGACCAGGTGCGTGAGCCGGCAAAACCGTCCGTTCAAGTGGGCATCCTCGTTGAGTACGAAGGCATGGATGAGAGCCCCGCCTATACTTCCGCTGCTGAGAGGGAGCTGTGCCAGGTCTACATAGAATGTTTTGAGGAATTGGTGGAGGTTATTCCCCTCAGTCTCCTGTCATCGCTCGTCCCGCCCAGCTCAAAGTCTCCTGCAACTCTGATGGTCCCACCTCCTCTACCAAAGCAAGCCAGTCCTCTGGCCCCGCCTCCGCTGGTTTCCTTCAGTTCTTCGGCTTTTCCTCTGTTTTCCCCATTCTGCTGCGCGAATCCACCTTGGCCCATCCGGTCTCTAGCTTCGCCTTAGCAAATGGAGATCCCATGTCTCTGTCTCAGTCTGCCGAGCCCGTCACTCCACCTTGGCCTGTCGACCAGTCAGCTACGTAATGGATTCTCCCTCCCTCTGCTCCACCTGGGACTGTCGTTCTTATGACTCCACAGAGCTCCCTCGTCCCTCCGGCTCCACCTGGGTCAGTTGTCACTCTGCCTACGCCACAGTCTACGCCACAGACTTCCTGGCCTTTGGCTGCGCCTCATCCCTCCACCCCTTCTGCTCAGTCGGGCTCCGCCGTGGTTCATTGTACTTTGTATGCGCAGGTCGCACATGAGCATTTAATTTTTGTTGCAGTAATTAGTTTATCCAAAAGGTGGCAACCGTGCACTGGGGGCGTCTATTCACAAGGTAGTTGAAGGAAAAACTGCATAAACAGAACAAACCGAAATGCTACACGCAAGCTACAGCGACAATGAAGGCCTACATAGAAGAGAGATTGTGCGAAGAGTTTAGAAAGTACCCTCATTTGTACTACTCAAAAGAATTCAAAGATATTTACATGGGTTGTAACTTGTGGGAAGAGATTCCTCAAAACTGCTCGTGTGAAACGCCTGTTTACGCTTATTATACTCAAATAAAGTATACTTTGCAAGGCTGTGGGTTCCACTGCGTAAAAAACAAAGTATACTCTCTGCTTCAGACCTCTTAAGGCAGGCATACACTGTGCGAATTTCGTCCGATTTTGAGCCGAATTCTGACTCGTGCGACTCTTTTTCGGGTCGGGCCGATTTTCAGATTTGTCGTGCAGTGTTCGTGCAGTATACAAGGGGAAACGAGAGGCGATTAACCTCTCCCGATCGGCAATCGGATGGTCGGATGAATTTCTGGAATGTCAGAAATTTTGGTCGCTCCTCGTGACTATATCGCACAGTTGAAGCAGAGCTAAGAACCGATTGCCCTAAACTCAAGTGTTTTATCCCTCACTGCGCCTGCGCGAAAACAGAGTTTAACCATTTCAATCTGCAGAAAAAAAAACGAAAAGAGGGAACTCTTTAAGTTCTGTAGTTCAAACTAGCTACAAATTACTGTTGCTTACCTCCAGTTTGTCCAGTTATTAGGCCTACCCACGTCTTCCAAGCTGCGTAGCACCGTTCCTCTTTTATTAATTTGTTAAACAATGTTTTTGAAATAAACCTGTTTTTAATTTTCATTGATGACTAATTATTGCAGTGTTCAGACATATTATAGACTGTTAATATAATTATATGCCTATGATTCATTGTAGCCTAATCGATCTAAATGTTTTAGACAATTTTCAACGAGGATCCTCATTGAAAATTGTCTAAAACATTTAGGTCGATTATAATGAATTATAGGCATATAATTATATTATTATTATTCCCCGAGGAGTAAGCTTCTATGTAATATTTTATTATCCTCAGCGCATTGCGGCGATGTGCTGTGAAATTATTGCGTGGCAAATTAATTATAATAGCAGATCAATTTAATAATAAAATTAGCCTTCCCTAATACAATAATACTAATAATAATTTAATACATAAATTGGAAGTGCTAAATCATCTTGATAACTGATGCTTGTTTTGACAATATCTCTGGATACATGATATCGTCTACCAACCCAGCACGGGGGTTTATCGCACATATTTCTCACGTATAGTGTGAGCAGTCAAGTCGCAGCTCGACGTTCGGACCGTATAGTGTGAGCACATAAATCCTGAGCTTTGGCTTTATATCGCATGCGATCTACTCGTTCAGTGTGAGTAGATACCTTGCTGAAATCGCACAGACATCGCACAGTGTATGCCCGCCTTTACACCCAACTCTGCAAGGACATGGCTTCTAGGAGGGGAGGACTAATGTCACGTGTATGTTCTGGTTTGGTTTAGTTCGGTTCTAGTTCCTGTACCTGTTTTCTTTGTTCCCATTTTCCTGCCGCTAGTCTGTTTCTATGGCTGCTGATTTGAGTTACTCACCTGTTCGCTGTTATGTTGATTTAGCCTCCCTTGTGTATTTAAGGCCTGTGTTATCTTAGTTCTTTGTTTGGTGTTGTACATGTCATTTGCGTTTATGTGGTTGTGTATTATTTCCTGTTCCACCTGTTGCTGACATGTATTTTAATACTTTAAAATGTAAAACATACATGCATCTTATGTCCTCATTTATGACCTAATAAGAACAATTAAACACAGTCGTGCTCTATTTGCTAATTAAAATCTCATATAACGTGAGCTCATTTTAAAAGGAGACTCCATGACTTGTAATATTAGCTCTTTAAAATATGAATAATTGGAATTAATATTAGTAATGTTATTTATTTATTACACATGAATACAAATATGTATTATTAATTTTAATATTTAATAAGATAAATAATTTATGACATCATTTTGGTTGAATCTTAAAAGGAGAATAATTAGAATAATAATATTATCATTAAGAATCAATTTATTATTATTACTACTTTTATAATTCTGTCTTAATATTGTGTTAAACTTCGACCTGTCTATGTCTCCTCAGGTCTGCCCAGCTGCTTTCCAGATACAGGCCACGTGCTCCTATCATGGCTGTGACCCGTAACGGCCAGACATCTCGGCAGCTGCACCTCTATCGCAGCATCATCCCCATCCTCTATACCAAGCCTGCTAATGATGTATGGGCTGAGGATGTGGATCTACGTGTTAGCTTCGCCCTGGAGATCGGTAATGAGACATCTAGACAAATCTAGTACTTCATCTAGTGTGACACTAACAGATGCACATTGATTAAGTCTTTAGCCACTTACCGAGCTGGTTACCTTTTACAGGGATGCAGCTATGGAAAATAACTAGCAGTCAGTCCAGCAATCGCTTTGTTTAGTCATGAGGTGTCTGAGTTGCCAAGAGAATATATAAATATATGTGAACTTCATAACCCATGAAATTAGCTTGAGTGCAGTTTTCTGGTTTGACATATTTACATATTTAAAGGAATTTGAGGCAAATATTTTTCAATAGTCAATACAATACATAAAATAAATGATATACAAAGCCATAATTTGTTGCTTGTTATCGCTGATCAAAGGTAGACAATGTCATTTTTCTTCTAGAGATCATTTATTAGAGAAAATTGAGTGCATACCCCCCTGAGTGCAAGATGATGTCAACAATAATTTTGGTTCTATTATCGCAGACTAGAATATCGATACTGAATATACATTTAGTTAAATTTAATGTTAAATCCATTTAAGTAGCTTTGGATAAAAGCGTCTGCTAAATTAATAAATGTAAATGATTAGATGTGGTCAAAAGTGTTTGATATCCATATATCAGACACTAAAACCTTTTACCTTTGTACATGTAGGCCTTCTTGTTTACACCCTCCATTTTGATTTTCAGGTAAGACCCGGAAGTACTTCAAGTCCGGCGACGTTATCATCGTTGTCACAGGCTGGCGCCCAGGATCTGGCTACACCAACACCATGCGCATTGTCGTGGTGCCTTGAGCGCAACCTCTTGAACTGTAAACCCCAAATATTTTCACATGCAAACAGCTGTTCATCCTCCTAACAAGATATTCAAGTCCCAAAAATAGACTTGTGGTGTTGTTCACATGCTTTAAATTCGCATCAAACTCATGTTATGTCGAGGAGATCCTTCCCCTTTCAACCCACTACAAAATTATTTTCATCAGAACTGTACTGTATGTGTTTACAGTGAACCTTTTGAGTATTCTGAATTTATTAACGTATTGTGGAATTCTGTTATTTTCCCTGTATGTTTTTTTTCTCTTTGAAACAGCTTACAGTTTTGTATATGTTGTGCTTTCACATAAGGCATATTGGGGAAGGCAACTATCCCAATAACGCCACCTCGTGGACAAAATTGAAAATACAGAATCTCGACAATTAGGTCAGTCCAATGTCATTTCTCTGTGTTCTTGATGTGTTTATACTTCTAAACAGCACCTCATGCAAAGTCATATCAAATATTTTAGAAGAAATTATATTGAATTGTTGGCTACATGCTTATGTACTTGGATTTCTGAAGTTCTGGATTTAGGAAGGCCTGTACTCAATTAGCTGTAATATTAAATAAATTACCTGAGAGAAAAATAAAGAAAGGTAATTTAATAATCCATTGGCTTTAGACAGTGACCACTAGGGGTCAGTGTGTAATTGGACACCCAATGCGCATTATTAAAAACAAAACATGTAAAACCTTCATAATTTAATCATTTAATTTATCTGGCTAGTGCGAAATACCGACAACTAATACCCTGAATGTTCCACCGGAAGGAGGGTGCTGAAAAAAAAAGCACGTCAAAGTCTAAATAAAAACTTATCTTCTGTGCAGGAGCCATTCGGTTGCAGAGTGAGTCAGCAGTCCTGATGCGCAATTAAAATTTACATAGTAACTTTTCAAACTTTCTCAAGGGCCGACAATAAAGGGAAACTTCAGAGCACCAGGTTTCATTGCAGACTAGGGATCCATTTGCCATTAATATAAGGGGATCAGGCTGTAATTAGCAGGGCTTGCAGTCTGGGTGTACCTTGGTTGCATCGTCAGAGTGACAGGGATCAGCTGGTCAATTTGTATGCAAATAGGGTGAGGCTCAGCCAGGCTTTGATTTGCCAGCAGGGCTCGCTGACATCAAGCCGCTATGAGTGGAATTCGTACGAAGCATCAGCGCCAGAGCGGGACAAAGTAGGCTATAGCTGCCTGCCATAAACACCATTTCAGCATTTGGTTTGTTCTTTACAAGCCCAAAGAAGGATAATACTTCTCTGATGAGCATCAGATCTGAGCGAAACGTACAGATTAGATGCTCTGTTTCGCGATGATACTGATAGGGGTTAAGCAGTCCAGTTTAGTGGGGGATGGAGAGCAAGACAGTGGGAGATTGATCCACTACTGTCTCGGGGAAGTGGACGATGCTGCTATCTCAGTTCCCCACTGGAGCTACATCGAGTATCAGAAGCGCTGGAAAGGCTCAATAAGTGGGAGAAACAGCAGTGTGGATTTTCAAGGACACGACCTTGAGATTCTCTCGTTCTGTTGGCAGTATTATATGCTAGACTCGAGATGATGCATGAATGCGAGAAATGCTTTAGGGCTGTCCATCGATTAAATATTTTGAGTCGAAATAATTATATTGAATTTATTATTATTAAAAATAAAGTATAATATAAATATTCATCTTATTTTTCAACAGGGAAGACCGATTCATCTGCTTGTTAAAGTCACCATGAAATCAAATTGGACAATTCTTATTTTTTAAGGAATATTGCAGCATTTGTTATAAATGATTTATCCTTACACACGATTTAAAAAAAAATCATGTGTCCTTGTAACTCCCTCCCTTTTGCAGCGTCATCACTTCTCTGATGACGTGTGTATTGGCGCGAGGGCGGGGCAACCTGTCACTCACATGAGATTGACCAATAGCAAACTACAACTATATAAACAATTCCTAATGGACAAAATCAAGTCTTGTCTTTTTGTCACAAAAGAGAAAGACTATCCCAACTTCTATTTAATCCCAACATGTCAAGTTTCTGGGTCAAAACAGAACAAGCATTGCTGAGTGTTGTCCTAATTTGCATACTTATGCATTATTCTATGGTGTTTTGTAGTATAAATAGTGCGAGTAGTGTTTACACTGAAAATTTCAAATAGAAAAAGTAGTACACTTTAAATACCCAGATGATGCGCTTAATTAAATAGAGAAAAAAACGAGTGTGTAATGTTGGACACTTCATGCACTCAACTGTCGAAACTTAGCGGAGGGGCAGGCAGGGGCTATCAGTCTCTGATGTTTAATGACAAAATAACCTCATAAAATTCATACATTACACAGATGAGTAGTTAAGTGCACAAGTACATAGTGCAGTGTATGGGATGCAACTATACACTGTAATAACAAAAAATCATTATCCTAACCTTAATCGCCATACCGAGAACTCAGATGGCCAGATAGTCATAGATCTTTTATGAATCCTTAAAATATTTGTGCCTGAGACATCATGAGCCAGGAGACTGAGGTGTACACAGTGAGTCTTTAAATCTTGGCTTAAATGTATAAATACAGGATTCATAAATGGCTGCTAAGAGAGTATTCGCAATTGAAATGAGTAAAGGCTTGGACCCGGGATTCTGTATTTCTTACATCACAACTTTACAAGTCAATAGGTAATTAATTTGAGAAAACTATAGTAAATTAAAATAATATAACAAATAACCATTTGCAACATCAATTAACTTGACAGACTGTTTTTGTACAGCATAACTGGAAGCCACTCTTACAAAAAAAAGGGTAGGTATTGTTGGTTGCATTTAATATCATTGAAAATTAAATGAATGTGGTATCATTAACAGCTCTGATACAAATATAATAAAATATGGGGAGGAATTTTACTCAAGATGGTACATGGTCAGGAAGAAAGAAAGATAAACAAAGGTCGTAATAACAAAGACTTAAAGGACAACAATATAATTTAAATTTTTTTTTTACAATTATTTATCAATTAACAGTTCAAATTATATATCATATAGCTATACTCATGAATATTCGTACATACATGATTATTCAGTATTCATGATTGGACATTATATTCTGTAATATTCTGATTCTGAAGCATGTTAGACATATTACATCGTTACTATAATTATCATTATAATCAAGATAAAGTGAAACACTAACCAAATATGGCAAGTTAGCTATCTTCCAACCCCCCCCCCCCCCCCCCCCCAAAAAAAGAAGGAAACAAAGGCTGTAATTGTTTAAAACGTGAAAATATTGCACTATGTTTGTGAATTCGGAAGGGGACATATTGAAGCTGTTTAAGATGGAAGAACAATTTGTTTTTTTTTGATTAATTTAAAGGGCACTGTAGACTGATGCAAAATGACACAACTTGTTCATCGTGGATATGCCATATGGCTTAACCATTTTGCCATACAGTGACTATAAATTCTGTTTTGAACTATTTTAATTTTGAACCTAAAATGACTGAGCATCCTTTATGAACTCATAGGCCATCCATACGTGACCTCCTCTTAATAAAGTCAGGCTGTCTGTAATGACGTTGGTGGGGTTAAAATGCTACTGTATAACAATCATTAATGATACCTCACTTTGGTTATGATAAACAATAAATGCACAGAATATTGTAAAATGCTACAACAAATGCACATTAAAACGCACATACACTCACACTCAGACCTGAAAAAGAGAAATATTACAGTGTAATGCATTGTGTGCTCTGTAATACTAACAAAAAGCTCTTTGATGCTTTGATATTTAACTCATTAATTTTCAACATCACATATACCACTCTTATTTGCATTTTGCCTTGCAATTTTATCCGACTTCAATGAAGTGGACCGTGTTAACTTGAAAAAATCAGGCTCAGAAAATTAAAATAATATGATAATCAAATGCATACTGCAAGAATGGAACAGAATTGAGTGGAAGGACAGAGTGTTGCATAATGACAGAATCTGTAGACCGATGGTGACAGTATATAGATTATGAATATATAGATTAACAAAACAAACACATACACAATAAATAGATAGCCTATATACATAGACATGTATTATAAAATCATATAAATTATACAATATATAATAACCTGGGGCAAAGCAGGGAATTTTCATGATCAACCTGTGTAAGCTTTGCTCAAAAGGAAGGACACTTCGAAAAATACTATTCCTCCTTTTACCACCAGCCACATATAGCATGTCATAGCAGGTGCTAGGCTAACTATTGTGTTAGAGTTATTCTATGTTAGTCTGCTGTACCTCTGCTGCAATGCATCTCAAATGGTCAAAAATGTTGAATTTCACAGATATGAAATATAATACATACTAACCAAAACATGTTTTGCACAACCAGAAAACATATGCAACCTAATGCAAATTGTGGAGTAGCCTATAGACAAACTGCATTTTACAAAATATCAATTTTAACAGATGCCAAGTGAAAGTTAAAACATACAAACGAAATTCTAACATGACTTATGTAACTTATAAGCTTTGGTAACTGCAGTGGGCTCTTTCTTTATAACTGTGTCATATTGGTTGTGTCACTGCCATTAACAATCCTCCAGTATGTTTTGTTTGACAGGAAGAAAGCTGCAATTTACAGATCAACCTCTGAGCACATACAAAAACCAAGCATACCGTTTTATTGCTTAAGTACTGCACAAATTCACATACAAAGCGCATACAAAATGATTGCAAAACATTCTTAATGTTCTCTGTTCTGTTGTGGAAGTGAGGGTGTAATTCCCTGGTGTCCAGACACTAAGGCAGTATTGTTACAAAAAGGCAAGGCCATAGATACTGAGCAGTACCTCTTTGTCAGCAAGGAGGTATGGGGTCAGAGTCAAGCGGAAAGATCATACTAGGTCTAGATAATTGGGATGTTGAGGGCTAGGTTTGATTGTGCATGTGTGGATGTTTGTGTGCATCTCTGTGTTTTTATATATCTGTGCCAGTGCCACCTGCCCAGAGAGACCTGTATGACGAGTACTTTCACAGTGACAGATGATGCCCGACAGATAGATGAAGTGCGACGGACGAATGTAGCTTTGCTTCCCTGACCCAGCATAATTCCCTTCTTTAAAAAGAGCACACTATTATAACATTACAATAGCAATCGCACACTCACACGTACACACAATCACAAACACACATCCATCCTTTAGAATTATTACTTTGAAATCACTTTTTTTTTGGAAGTCATAATTTGCATATCCCTATACAGTCTTATCATCAGACAATATTATATTGCAAAAATTACTGACAGAACATGGAAGACAAATTTAAGTCCCAGCTTAAATTTTCTGTCAGTTTTTAATCCATTTCCTTGTTTGGCATAACAAATAGGGAAGTCATTGGACCAATAAAAAATCCAAGTAGATGAACATACACCCTCCTTCTCTGGTGAGAAGTGTCACAAATGTCAAAAAAAGTTGCTCACTCATTGCAGGAGGGTGCAGACCATTCTCACAAGTTCGATGGGAGTTTTGGGTGCAAGCTTGGTGTCCCAGGGGTGGACCTATCACTAGACCCATGGGCTGGTGACCCACCTGAGGACCCAGTCTGAGTTATGGACAACTTAGAAGTTTGTCTCGATAGGACAACATGACCAGGTATTGAGCTAAATGGTTTCATAATCGGAGGGGGCGATGGGAGAGGTGAGTAACCTGAAGCCGATCCTATGTGATAGGATAAGTCTGGTGGTTCTGGTCCTCTTCCAACTAGCTTGGACTTCTCAGGTAATCCTGGGGTGGGGACGGACTTGGAAATGGTGGTTAAGTCTTGTGAAGGTAGGTCAACTAGAGATCCACCCCTTTGTCTTGTTTGAGGTGGTGGTGGAAAGAGTGTCTGAGGGGTTAGGAGTGAGCTTTGGGATCCAGAGATGCTAGCAGGGTTGCTGTGCATGGACATCCTCATCTTCTCCACTGTAGGACTCTGGCACGTGGGACTCCAAGCTGAAGGTGTGCTACATGGGGACACATTTCCAGACCCATATTGTGCAAGAGAAGCAAGAGCAGATGGTTCTTGGGAAAGCTGGGAAAGAACATCTGGCTGTAGACCAATCTGAGTGTGCTGGGATGGGACTTGTTGGGATGGGATGGGACTAGTTGGACTCGGAAATAGTTCAAGAATGCTCCTGGAGTGGGTAGGGGACTCTGTTACAGGAGACTGGGAGGCTGCCCTTTTAACTGTATTCAAGTCTTGACTTGGTTTTGTTGGTTGAGGACTTGGCTGAGCTGAATGCAGTTGGGTCAGGATGGGACTTACAGAGTGCGCTATCAAAGGAGTAAGGGTGGATGTAGGGGGAACTGAAAGCTGGACAGCCTCTCCTCCAACTGCTCCTTGTTGGAAGAAACCACGAAGTGATGCAGCAATGCTGGGGAAAGAGGTCTGAGGAAGTTGTGGTTGAGAATGAAGCTGGGCAACACTGAAGTCTTTGGACCCGTGGGAGACAAGGGGTCTATGAGGGTAGCTGGAAGACTCTGTAATGCTGGAGGTGGTGGTGGTGACAGTTGTTGTGATGGTGGATGGCAGAGAGCTGGAGGACGGTGGTGGAGGTGTGGAGGTAGATGATCTCTCGGCCCTGAGTGTGTCCAGAATTGGGGTCTCTATACAAGAGCTGAACTGTGAGCTGGTTGATGAGGAGCCACCAAATACAGCAGCGCCCGAAAGTGCAGTTGGGAACCTTTTTACATATCCTGGCTGGTCTTTCAGCGAGCCAAGCAGTGGGACAGGGGGTCGGAAGAGGGAATGGGGCAAATGGGGGTGGCGAGTCAGGGCAATGGCTACAGAAGTGGTGGCTGCGGCAGCTTGTAGTGGAGCCTGAATAAGAGGTGCCCAGATGACGGGGGTGTGGGAAGATGGAGTCGGTGCTGGGTGAGGAGCCGGGGTAGGTGTCTGCATGAGGTGGGCACAATGGGCCATATCCCTGTCGTGCTGCACAATCTGCTGGATGATCTCGTTTTCTTGGTAGTTCAGAACTCCGGAATTAAGATCCCGTTGGACCTTGTGCTGGAGGACAGAGTTTTTCTTTCCTGTGAGGACAAAAAGGAAGATAGAAAAGCATGGATTACAAACTCAATAATGTAGTTTTTCTTAAGCTTTAAAGGAAGAAAAATGTAGGGCTGGGTAAATTAAAATGGTTATTTCATGCGATTAATATGGAATGGTTCCTTAGATTTCTTGACCCTGTACTTGGATACTTCAACTGGCAATTCCAGAGTTAATCCGTGGAAATGAGTCCACATGAATCAACATGAAATCAAAATGGATCAAAGTTACTGGTCGTAGTCAAATAGCAAATAAAGGTGCATATATAGATCATCCCTTCAGGATCACTAGAAACTTCTAGGCAGGTGTGTTGGAGCTAAATTCTGCAGGAAAGTGGCCATACAGGAGCAGGTTTGGACACCCCTAACTTGGGTTGACATATGGGTTGTTCAATAAATGTTAACCAATAGACAAACAGCTATTGAAACATTGGTTTAGCAAAAAAAAAAAATCTTATTGAATATCCGGTTTCAGATTATAATACAACACATTATGCAAGTAAAAAGGGTTGCGAACTGCAAAAATGACAAAAGCAAGGGACAAGATGTGACCGCTTATTAAACTCTCCACTCTTCAAGGACATCTCAGAATAGCTGTGAAAAACATAAGCCTGTTGAACTGACAGCTCTCACCTATGCGGTCAAGACGATCGAGGGCTACGGTCTCAAAGGCGCGTCGCATCATAGGGTACTCCTCCAACACCTCGTTGAAATGGTCCACAGACAGTGAGTACAGACGACAGTATGTGTCCGCTCTGACGCTGGCTGTTCTTCTGCCTCGAGTCAGCAAACAGATCTCTGTGGACATTTTACAACATGAGGCAAATGAAAACCACACAGGAAGAACATGTATCCTAAGGACTAAAGAACATGCTCAATTTTACAAGTATATGTTTATGTATGTAAATAATAGAATGAATTGAAGAGTAAATAAATGAATGCATGACTAGGTATACCCTATATCCATTCCCTAACTGACCATTTAACAGAAATGTTTCTTCAGCCTATATTTAGAGCACTCCAGCACTATTAATATGTGCGTAAATTCACAATAGTGGGAACCATGAATTAAATATACTTCCTGTGACTCAGACTTTACTTTGAGCCTGTTTTTTATGTACTTTTTTAATCTGCACCCAGAACATTAAAATACAATGTTGACAGCTTAAAGTTGTACTCAGCCATCATCTGTCCAGTCAGATCACTGAGTAAAAGCTGTATTTGAAATGCAGAGGAAATTTCTAAGCGACAGACAAGCAGGAGTTTGAGGAGAAGACACAGGGGACTGTCAACACTAATGTCGTAATTGAGTGTTCCCAGTCAGTATCTCACCTTCAAACTCAAGAAATACAGTTTTACTGATTTCCCAAAAGTTCAATGACTAGATTATAGCATTTTTAAAACCTGAAAAAGTGAATGTGCGTGGTATTCTTTACACTTTTATGTAGGGTTAAAAACGCTAAGCACTATTAGCCATTTTGAACTTAGCCACTAAACTGCATGAATTAGATCACATTTTTTTCTCGTTTAAGCTTAAATCTAACAGTAAGGTTAATGCTTAGAGCAAGCAATGACAATTTGCCAATGGTATCATAACAAAATAAACCTAATTCAAAATATATTCTCTGAAAACAGATTTCTGAATGGCCAATGTAGCATGTGCTCAGGTTCATTTTGACTGTTGGTCTGTCACAGAAACAAGGTTTTATTGCTCAAGACACTAATTTCAATGATATGTTAGTAGTAGTAGTAGTAGTAGTGATATTCCAAATATAACAGCTTATACCACTTTCAAGATTACTAAGAAGATATTTTTGAATGCTTGCATTTGTGCAGCTGATATTTCTGATGGGTGCTAAAGAATTAGAATACTATGGGGATACAGGAGGTGCTGTTGGTCATTAAAGGTGCTCTAAGCGATGTCGGGTGACGTCACTTCTTGTTGACGTTTGGAATATTGTCAAACAAAACGGAGGCTAGCTAGACCCTCCTCCTCATCCGTGCACTAACCCCCCAAATCCTTCTCTTCGGTTATTGGCTGGAACAGTTTGTTATGTTTCGTGGTGCGGGTTAGTTTGTTTTTGTTGCCGTTTGTGGAGCCTGGGGTGTCTGCAGAGACCGCGGTTTTTTACAGTGTGTTCAGGGGACAGGCAGCTAGCGGATAGCGAGAAGATGTTTGCTGTATATGACAAAAACATTTTTGGCCTAAAAAAGACGTGACATCGCTTAGAGCACCTTTAAAGAACCTGAAATATGAGGTGGTGTTGTTTGGGTAAGACAGAGGGGTAGAACAGGCTGTAGAGATTAATTTCACTCTCTTTCTCTCTGTCTAGTCATCATGGCCAGAGTCATAAAGAACACACTGCCAAGAGCCACTCCATCAGAACACACACATTCACTAACACACATCCTGAGAAAGGGCATGAGGCAAAAACAGAAATAAAGAATGAATGACATAAAAATACAAAGACAACATGTTACCATGATAAAACGTGTTTTTTTTCACTCTATTATGAGGGATTGCCATTGCTTTTCTTTTACTGTATGAAATATGAATATGGTAATCATACAGTACCATGAGATATTTGCTGTGATTTCCTTTTCAATTTGACTTAAGATACTTTTACAAAAAAGTGGGAAAATTTTGATCAGAAATACACAAATATAGTTAATAAATCAATTAGTTTAGGGTCAGTAATATGTTTAACGTTTTTGACAATGTTTAATTCTCACCAAGCTTGCATTTATTTGATCAAAATATAGTAAAAAAAGTAATATTATGAAATAATTTATTCCTGTGATGCAAAGCTTAATTTTCAGCATCTTTACTCCAGTCTTCAGTGTCGCATGATCCTTGAGATATCATTCTAGGCTGATTTGCTGCTCAAGAAACATTTCATATTAAATACAGTTAAAATATTGTGTAAACCATGATAATTCTTTTCAGAATTCTCTGATGAATAGAACATGCAAAAGAACAGTATTTTAAATACTCTAAATGTCTTTACTGTAACTTATGATCAATTTAATGATCAATTATTCCTTGCTGAATAATAATATTAATTTTTTTTTAAAATCATACTGACCACAAACTTCTGAATGGTACTGTATATATTTATAATTATGCGTGCTATTTCACATTCTATTTTTCTTGAATTTTCTTGAAATAATAAAACAGTAGGTAGTTTACAGTGTGTACTTTGCAGTGTGTTTGCAGTATTGCACCAGCATTGCATTCTCAACTAAACCTGATAGACAAGAGACAGAACAGAATGATATATGGGGACTGGGTGAGTTCGGTACTAGGCCACAATCCAGATTCCTCTTCCTTTTTGCACTTTCACACAGGGTTTATGGGAAAAGAGATTATGAGCGGCTTGTTGAACATGTAATGACCTCAAACAAGCCCGGGCAGAAGGGAAGGTTTTTTTTTTGGAAAATATGATGACATTTTTTTCTTGACTAAATCTGCAGCTCACTGATAGCACAAACTACTTAGTTGTGATCCCAGAATCACACAGGAGACAGTAATAGAGTTTTTAATGGCACAGAACGCCAGGAAAGACCAGGTGGCGTATAATTTATTTCTAAATATTTGCATCACCCTCATTTTTCCTGAGAAAATAGAGAATGTTGATTTGTTTGTTAGACTCACCATTTGCATACAAGGTAAACTTTAATGTGAATAAATTGTTTTTTGTCATTTTTGCAATTGTGAAAGGCATTTAATAATGAACATTGGACAACACAAATGATACCTTCACAAATGCAAAAATTAAAAACAGAAAATGTACAAGACAAGAAAACATGCACAACTATGTGGATTCATACAATGGTAATTGTAATAAATAAAACTGCAGCGAACCGTCTCTGATGACAAAGCTCAACTCAAACTGTTATCTTCCCCTCCTTCCTCAATCTTGTGAGGAAAATTAATTTCATGAATGGTTAACTTATGCTGGGTGAGGAATTTCCCCAGGCCCCAAAAGCATGGCCATTCACTGATTTGGTTCCCTTAGAGAACCAGCCGATAACACTAAAGAACACAGTGGTACCAGTCTGAACATTAAACACATAAAACCTCTCTAATAAAAACACAAACTTATTTACTGCAACTTAAATGCCACTCCCTCAACATTAGTTTCTAAGAGAATCCATACCAAGCGACATTTCAAAGCCATCATCATATAAATATGAATAAACAAGGTTGCATCAAACCATCCAATCAGATCACAAACATCTTGCTGATATCGGTGTTCACTTACCTCCAAAGTAAGACCCGTCCGAGATCTTTGTCTCTTTGCTGCCCTTTGTCAGGACAGTTAGTACACCGTGTTGGATGAAATACATCTTCTTTCCGACTGTCCCCTCTTTGATAATGTAATCTCCTGGCTGGAACACCTCGAAACGTAGCTTTGTTAGCATGGAGGTCACAAAGTTGGGATCTGCGTTGGCAAACAACGGCATGGTGGCCACAAGCTTTCGACAGTTAAAACTGATGATTTCCTGTAAACAAAAAAAATAGAGTATAGCTAAATAGGTGTGTAATGGGGTAGAAGATGGACTACAAACTAGATTGACTACAAATCCCATGATTTAAGACGCTATAAAGGGAAACCAAACTGTTTAGACTTCCTCTTTGTGGTACCATGTGTTAAGCAGGAAAAGCTGTTTGGTGTCTTTCAAGGCTGTGTAATAGCAGTTGAAATAAAACTAAGTTGATCAATGAGCAGCATATAACTGAATTGGGAAGGTAAGGGTTGTGATTTATGATGACTAGAGTGAGTTTGTCTAGTTTTAACATGTTTGTATTTGTTTTCTGTTTTAGTATTCTGATGGGAATGGTGTTGATTGGTGCCTCAGAGAATTAAGCAGATATATTTGAGAATACGATACGGATCTTCATTGAATTATTGGATTTGGTTTTAAGTTTCATTTTATAATTGTAATTTGTGTGTAATGTTTAATGGTTTTAAGGTTTTTAATGTTTGTAAATATTTTATAGGGCAATCATCAATTTGTATATTTTTTATTTATTTACAGATGATGCATGATTGCCGTTTACTTTATTGAAAGCATTGGTGGCTTAATGGGTGTTTTGAAGAGATGACTTTAATGTTGAATTGAGTCTTGTGTATGGAAGTGGCAAAGTGATTGAGTTAATTTGTGAAATTGTTTTGTTGTGTTTTTGTTTTGTTTGTTTTGGACCTATAACTGACGGTGGGGTTCCCATTTTCTTGTATAGGGTTTACTCTGTTAAGGTTTGGGGAATAGATTGTAGTGGTTTGATTTACTTTACAATTGTGGAGATTGGAGTGAATTTGTGTTTGGTGAACTTGTGAGTGTGCACACAGTTTCAGAGCAATTTCCGTTGGATAGGATCGGGAACCCTGTTGTCCGTAACGGTTATAATTTTGTTCGTTTTCTCTCTTTGCCAGTTCTGATTATCCCATGTGATCTTTGGTGAATATTGTGCAACAAACTTTGTTATCTTTGCAACGAAACACACTGTGGTTGTGGCCCTTTTGAGTTCTCCTCATCTCTTGTGAGATGACGGGGTTACAGGTGGATAGGACTGTTCAATACTAGAATACAAGAAATGGAATTACAGTATACGCTAAGTGTCTTGTATTTCACTACTAACCTCTCTGAGCGGCTCGTTTAGTTCTCCCAGAATGCTCTCCTCGTCAAACATCTTGCCCTGATAGCGATGCTCATAGTAATCATGGATCCTCTGCCGCATGTCTGCAGGAAGTTTGTGGAAGGACATGTATTGCTCCACCTGTTTGTACTGCACAAATGACACACACACTATATTTATCAGCCTGAATATTACACAATTGTCTACATAGCTAGCTTTAGCAACAGTCAAAACAATCCTAAAGGAATGTGGATGCTAATGAGATCATTTGGAACCATTCTTTAAGGACAATAGTGGGATCAAATATGAAACCAAATAACATCAAGTAAAGACTAAAAATATATTTAAAATAAATGAATAAATAAAAAAATAAAAAGATGAAAGCAACAGTTTATCCAATAGGATCTTATTTCAATCTTATTGTTTCCAAATCAAAGAAATTCTATTAGCATTCATTTACTATTTATTTATATTTATATGGGACCTTTGTTTGGCATACAATACACACAGCAAAACAAAACAAAAAACAAAACAAACAGCAAAACAAAACAAAAAACAAAACAAACAGCAAAACAAAACAAAAAACACAAAGCCAAAACAAAACACAGCAAGACAAAACAAAAAGCAAAGCAAAACACAATACAGCAAAACAAAAAACAAAGCAAAACAAAGCAAAGCGGAAAACCCCCCCCAAAGTAAAACAAAAAGCAACACAGAGCAAAACAAAACAAACCTACTTTCTAAATATAAAAAGGCTTGTTCATTATCATTTCCCAAAAAAAATCAACAATATTTTTATGGCACCATTGTAACATTATAATCCATTGCATATGCACTATACGCATATGATAATGTCAGGGTACTATGATATTACCATTTGATACCATCACTTGACTATGGTACTGTCATTTCTTTTTTTAAAGGATCACAGTCCAATATTTTGTACATAAGTCTTGTCTTGCAAGTGTCAAAATGTCTTGCAAAACAATAACTTGGTCAGTGTAACTGTCCGGCTCCATATTCACGCCAGTCTTCCCAGACTCCATTTGCAAAGCCAGGCATGCAGTGTTTTCACATCGGCGGCCATCTCCCCATTTATCATTGTCTTTCTGTTTGTCTCTCTCTCCATGCCTGTCTTTTTGACTTCAAGGAAAGGACGTACAGTATTGATAGGGTTTATTTTACCCACGATCCCCTTGTACTGTCTCTTTGTTATTTCATTTGTGTCTCTGAAACTGGCAGAGAGCGTCGGCAACACTGCGGCTCGGCGACGTTACCCCGCACGGCTCTCTGCCTCTGCTGTCCTTTCTAATAAACTTTGTTCTGTCACTAGCCATTTTGCTTTCTCTCTCCCGCTTCCATGAACTCCTGTCTCGGCTGTCGACGGTAGCAGGTTCCAATGTGCCCTTCACCACATGCTAATGTTCCTGCCATGTCAGCTGTGAACATCTCACTGGCGCAGGCACACTTGGTTTCTCCGAGTGGCTCTTCTATTATCATATTCAAGGGCAGGGGACAAAGCCAGCAGGATACGTTCAAACAACAGGAAATAATGTCACGCAATACAGTTAGGTTTCAACTGCGGAGACCGGCGAGGGTGTGAAGCTGCTCGCAGAAATCCCAACGTAAGGCAAGCATGACTCATGGTGTTCGGGGAGAGAAAAAAAAAAAAGTGTGTCATTGGAATTTGTCCTTTTTCTGGAAATGGATGCTGGTAATCGCATTGACACTGAGGAGATATATCCAATCAGAGTGTTGAAGCCCAAATACAGCAGGTAATGAAATCGCCAGCTAAGTTCACAGGACAAATTGACAACTTCAGTCGTTTTTATCCCTGTTGAACTCTCCCTAACCTAATCTTTCTCTCTCTCCCGGTCTCTCACTTCTGGTCGTGTTTATGCGGAGCTTCAAAACCCTTTCAAACAGATGTGGAGAGGAACTCTAAATTATGTCCTGTGAAACCATAATCAAAACCGTTGGCCTTCATGTGTTGGGCTTTCAAGGAAACAAAACACAAGAAAGAGCCGTATCTTTTCCAGAAGGGAGCCGCACATCAATACAGGCCCAAGTTGCCACGACAACTGCAGTCGGGCTGAATTGACATGAATCTTTTAACACAGCAGAGGTCAAAGCACTTGTATTTTCTTCTCATAGAAAATGACAACAGTTCAATTACCACTCCAGCACACTCGCAGACACGATAAAACCGCGGATTGATCACCGCAGAGGTCAGAAGCCTCCACGACTCGCCGCTCAAAACTCACGAACCCTCGTCGTTTTCCATTTTTCTCTCCACTCATTTTCGACCCGTGTTTTTCTAATTTTAAACAGGACTTCAAAGGCATTCTCGGAGTGAGGACATTTAGTCTGCTGGGAAACCTTTACGATTCTTAAAGTGACAAACGGCAACTGCCCACCTCTGCCTTAATTGCTGGCTTACCAATTAATATTGCACTTTTGAGGGGTTTCCATTAGTATATATCTATATATTATCCACAACAATAAAACAAGTCAGGAGACAGTTGTAACATGTTCCCTCATAACTCATGAACTGCTAACCAACATTAGCAATGATTCATTTAAAGCTACAATATGCAATTTTTTTCACATTTGCATTTCCTGAGCCTTAATAATTTCACTTTTGTTCGTTTTTTTGTGTGCAAAAATAGAACTTTTATTTATTCATTTATTTTTGTTATTAAAATCAAACAAGCAAAAGTAACGTAACACATTACTTTACATAAAAAGTAACTAAGAAATGTTAATTAAATTACTTTTAAAAGTAACTTTCCCCAAAACTGACTATCATTCTAATATAATATACACTACTGTTCAAAGTTTGGGGTCAGTAAGATACTGTATATATTTTTTTGAAGAAATTAATAGTTTTATTCAGCAAGGATTCATTAAATTGATCAAAAGAGGCAGTTAAGACATTTATAATGTTACAAAAGATTTCCATTTCAAATAAATGCTTTTCTTTTAAACTTTCTATTCATCAAAGAATCCTAGAAAAAAATAGTCACAGTTTCCACAAAATATTAAGCAGCACAATTGTTTTCAACATTAATAATAAGGAATGTTTTTTTAGCAGCAAATCAGTATTTTAGAATGATTTCTGAAGGATCATGTGACAGAAGACTGGAGTGATGATGCTAAAAATTCAACACAATAAATTACATTTTAAAATAGAAACTGTTTTTACTGTATTTTTGATCAACTAAATGCAGCCTTAAAAAACATTTAAAAATCTCACTGATCCCATATCCTACACTCCATATATTATGTTATTAATATTATAATATATTACTTTTACTTTACATTTAAATCTATGAACATATACATATGTAAATTATATAAATAATAACCATATAGAATATTTTACATAACTGGATATTATTTTATATAAATAATAACCATATAGCATATTTTACATAATTGGATATTATTTATTGATATTCTATTTAATTAATAATATATAATTTTATTACATTTTATTCTCATTTTAACTAATATTCAAGATGCGTTTAAGCTAATGTTTAAGATGCATTTAAAATGTAATATCTTTTTAATTTCATTCACAACTAAGAAACTATAATTATAAATACTGTTACAATGGTCCCAACTTGATACAATGCTTATGCCAGCAACAGCGATAGCTTTCGAAACATTTGAGGAACAAATAAAATCGTTTCTCAAATTGTTCCTTTACAGAGCATATGCAGAGTATTTGTCATCATTAGCATATTTATAAGCAAATAAATGTAGTGTTGCAGTTGCCTAAAGCTCCCCTACATTCAATTATTCTGTAATAAAGAAGATAATAATTTTACATCGCAATGCAGCACACTTTATCTCAGAGCAACTGATTTCATCACCTCTTTTTTTACTAACCTTCTCCTGGTACTGCCTGCGTGAGGAGTCCAGTGACTGAATGAGGGCGGTGGCGTGGCCCACAAACATGGCATAGCAGGTTGCGCCCACGATCATGCTGAGGATGGTCAGCCACACATCCGTCATGCCCACGGGAGGGTACATGCCATACCCGATACACAGCATGTGGCTCATAGCCTTAAACAGGGCATAAGAGTACTGCTGACCCCATGTGTCATTCTGTGAGGAAAGAGAGAAAGGGAGCGATGGACAGGGAGAGAGCGGGCAAGAGATAAAGAGAAAAAAGAACAAATTAAAGCATGAATATAATTATAAGCTTGAAAGACATCAATTGTGATTGAAAGCAAAAGAAATAGGAGAGACGGTGAAAGAGGGACAAAACGTGTTGTGAAGGGACAAAGGTATGAACCAATGAGAGGGAGAGGAGAGAAAATAAGATTGAGGATGACAGAATGTGAGAGAAAGAGCGCAAGAGAGTGTTAGACTGGAAAAAAGAGACTGTTTCTATATATTTCTGACAGGACTCAGATGGAGCCGGAGTAAAGGCCAGAGAGAGAGAGGGAGTGAGGGAAATATCACGTCCTTTAGCGGAAGGGTCATTGCGAACGCTGAACACGATTTCTTGATATCAGAAGATGGAGGAAAGCAGAAGGTAATGTTTTACAAATGCAAATGAAGCACAGTCGTGGACAGTATTCTTCTTTTCAGGCCTGGCATTGTGGGCCAAATACTTATCATGCAGGTCCAGGAAATTATGCAGCAGGCCTTATTTCAGTCAAAAACATTAATTTTATAAATATTAGTTCAATATGCAAGCCAGTTCCAGTCTGCCCCAGAGGAAAAATATAAAAAAGTAATTACGACCTTTCAAGTTCACATAACTTAATTTTTTCAATTACGCATGAAGTTTATTTACTTAATAATTGTAAGGCAACGGGTTTCCTCCCTTTTTTAAGTAAGTCAACTGATCACTTTTTACAGTGTTGTAATTTTGACCTTGTTTGTCATAATAATTACTTTATATCTTACAAAATGTGGCTTTATATTTCTCACAATTTGACTTTTTCGTAATTGCATTTTTATCATACTTGTGACTATTTCATGTAATTGCAACATAATTTCTCATAATAGCAACATTATTTCTCATAATTCTGACTTTTGCTTCTCGAAATTTCACCTTCATATTTCACATTGTGGCTTTATATCATAAATTGCCACAATTTATTTTAATTTACGACTCCATTTCATTTGATTCCAACTTTGTTTCTTGTAATTATGAATTTATATTTCACAACGTGGCTTTATCTAAACCTGACTTTTAAATCTCATAAATGCCACTTAATTTCACCAAATGTGGCATTTTATCTTGCCAATTTTGACTCTGCATATAACAGTAGCAACTTTATTTCTTGAAATTTGTAGCACAAATCTCACAATCTTACTTTATATCTCAAAATTGCGACAATTTCTTTTAAATGTGACTTTATACAGTATCTCCCCCTTGTGACTCTATATTTCACAATCTGACATTCCTTATAAAGTTGCAGTTACGAGAAAAGTCACAATTGGAAGATGTTTAACAATGTGGCTTTATATCACAAAATCTGACTTTTCATCTCATAATTGCTACTTTATTTCTCATAATTGTCACTTTATATCTCACAATGTGACTTCATTTCTTGCGATTGTACCTTTGTTGTTTAGCAATTGTGACTCAGAAAGGGCTTAACTTCTGTTATGACAATGTTGATATATTTGGTCTTGGCGGAATAGATCTGCTATGCTGCTTCTGCTGTTGTTTGTTGTTATTGCTGCTGCTGCAGAGCAAGTACAGGACTTTCTACTGCCAAAACATACACAACACACTGCTGTGAGAAAGTAAGACATGCTGCTGCTGCTTTTTTTCAGAATGTGAATATTGGAATGAATAAACTTCTGCACATTGAAAATAAAGGAGAATCAAATATGGATCGGCCCTTCGCACTTACCACCATTTTGTTTTTGGCCACCCAGCAGTCCGAAGGGAAATCCTGCAGCATGGGCACCAGGAACTGCAAGCATCCGTCCCAGTGGCACAGCAACAACATCATTCCAATGAGATTCACAATGCGCACCATGGCACTAGCCAGGTCATAGGTCATGTGAAAAATCTAAAGGAAAAAGAGGTCAGAGATGTGCGACCATGATGGCAGAACTAGAATATGCCGTATTGGGTCACAATTAAGATTTAATCCTCACTCAGTTCTAGGCCACATTGTCCTTAAGCTGGTTTTTAGCAGCAAAACGCTTGGCTTGTGGAGTATTACATAAGGTACTGTATCTCTTCTGCTAATGTCACTAATAGTTCCTAGGAGATCAGTGGGAGGCCAAATAAGAGGCTGATGTAACCCACAATCCATAATTGCACCAATGGACCACCCCCCAGTGGACAAAAAGGCGTAGTTCCCAAATAGCAGTAATTAAAGTGCGAAATCCAATAGGTTTCCGTTAACTAGCAAGGTTGAGGGCTGATAGGGGTTAGCGATCGAAGCTATTAAAGGGTCAATGTGCATGCTTTTAACTTTGCCGTGGACAAACAATGGTTTGGTTGAGTAATACGTTGCTATCTGCAATTGTGGCTAATTGCAGCTTAATTTAGAAGCAGCTATTTTTTGGTAGAGCTGAAATTAAATCCACGCGATGGCAAAACAACCCCTGAGTTTTAGATACGAGTGTGAAGTTAAAGTGACTTTCTGTCCATTATTGCTGGCCGTGATTTTAACAAGTAGGGTGTGTTCCTGGATCAACACTGGTTGGTCCTAGAACAACATTTCCATTAGCCATTTTATTAGGTCACTAAGGCCAATTCACATGCCACAGACAGACGCCAACCAACAGAAACAGATCATTTGTTGGGATTTGTCAGGTCAGTATGTTACTCCAGTTTAACATTGCCGGGTCGTGGATTGTCTGAGAAGGGACTGTAATCTGGTGATTGTTCACGTTGGTCGGTATTTGTTGGTACAGGGTGAAATGGCCTTTAGAGGCTTGAACAACACTGTTATCTGTTACCAATCATTTCCCCCTAATTTTAGGGGTAACTAATAGAAGAGTCCATCCAAAACTAAATCTCTGCCATCATTTACATGTTGTTCCAAACCTAAAGGTGTCACATAGTCTCCTATCCTCACCAAGGCCGCAGGTATTTGACCAAAATACAGTAAAAACACTAATATTGTGAAATATTATTACAATTTAAAATGAATCTATTTTAAATAATTTATTCCTGTGATGGTAAAGTTTCAGCATCATTCTTCCAGTATTTGGGGTCACCTGATTCTTCAGAAATCATTCTAATATTATCAATGTTGAAAACAGTAGGGATGGACTGATATGAACATTTTGGTCGATATCGATAATTCTTAATATTTGAAAGCCGATAACCAATGTATTGGCCGATAAATCTAAATCAGCTTTCAGCTGAAGGAAATAACCCATTAATTATCGGCTTTATTATATCGGCCAAATTTTCTTATCAGGCCGATAACATTAAAATTAACATCGCCCGCTACCGATATGGTGGCCGATATATCGTGTATCCCTGGAAAACAGTTGTGCTCCTTAATATTTTTGAAGAAACCATGATACAGAATTCTTTGAAGAATAGAAAGTTCAAAAGAACAGCATTTTTTTAAATAGAAATTTTGTAACATTATTAATTTATGCTGTAGTTTATGCTGAAGTATTCATTTCTTGTAAGAAAAAAAAATCCCACTGACCCAAAACTTTTGAATAGTAGTGCATAAAGCAGTATTTCTGGTATTTCTATTTATAATTTGTCATTTTAGAGCTCAACATACCAAAGTCCCTTACTATATGACTTTAGAACAACATGAGGGTTAGTAAATGATGGCAGAATTTAATTTCAAGTAAAAAAAAATCCTTTAATGGTTTACATTATGGTTACAGTTGTGTTTAGGGAATGAGTATATTCATTTGACAGAAATATTGCTTCAGGGCCACCATAAGAAGCCACAGCTAGCTCCATTATTAGTATGGGAATATCAAACAAGGTTAATATCACAGTTCATTTTCTTTTCAACATTTACAAGCCACAAGAAAAGGTGTTTATTTGCGATAGATGTTACAATCTAAAAGTCTACACAAGTGCATCTTACCTCCTCCCATTGGTGGATGTATCTAATGAGTCTGGACAATCTCAGTAGCCGAAGCAGACTGAGTATTTTAGTGAAACGCACAATCCTCAATGCTCGTGCCGTCTTGTAGAAGTCTGAGTCGATTCGTGTCTCCACAATGAGGAAGATGTAATCCACAGGGATGGAAGAGATGAAATCCACAGCGAACCAGCTCCGAAGGTACTTCACCTTGATCTGCTGAGGGTCCAGGATGATTTCCCCACTGTCTTCCTTGACGATCCCGGTGCGGAAGTTCAGCACCAAGTCAACCAGGAAGAATGTGTCAGAGACCACGTTAAAGACTATCCAGGCGGGGGTGTGTTCATCTTTAAAGAAGGTGATGCCTACGGGGATGATGATCAAGTTGCCCACCATCAAGAGGAGCATGATCAAGTCCCAATAGAATCTAGAGGACATAAAAGACAAAGTGTTTATTTAATGACTTAGGAACAGAATAGTCTAAAATTACCTTAGGAGCCATTACTGATTAAAGGCAATTAAAGATTATAAATTAGAAATATAGCTGCGAGCAGCAATTGTCGGGGTTCAGTTGGATTGAGGACTTAAGCGTAAAAAGATAATGTTTTATTTAGCAAGCCTGTACGTTAATGTACACACATACAATTATGGCAGCTTGGACAAAGACACGGCGTGCCAATTTTCAAGTCAATCGGACTGGCGGTGAAGTAGTTATAGCTGTTTTCATGTTTTTTTCCTGTTATCGCGCCACCAATTGGCCAGTCGCCGCGCCCTTTTCAACGCGACCACAGAATGAGCTCTTACATAGGTGCGCTGAGTTTGGTGAAAATATTTCATTCTGTTCACGAGTTATAGCCAATTTAGTAAAAGTGGCTCCTCCCACTTCGAACGTTTTGGCTACGCGCTTGAACCCCTAATTAAATGCCTTTTTTTAAAGTACTTGTTGAATTCTCTTTAACATACAGACAGACATGCACAGAAACACTTAAGACCAACTAGCAATCTCAGACCGAACTGGAAAGCATGTAGCGCTGTAGTTTAACTGATGCGCCAGGGAATAATTGATGAGATGCATGCCTTGAAAGCACTGTTAGTGGCTTAGGGTAAATCAATCTGCCAAATGCATAGATGTAATCGTCTGCCATCATTTCCTCAAAATAAGTATTATGATGTTAGCAATCACAAACACTAATCTAAAAACCGTACTCAGGATTCCTTGAGAACGCTTCATGAGCACACGCTCATGACTGACTGACGCTGGAAATGGCTGGCTGTCTGGTTGGGCTATTACTTCTCATTTATGGATGAGTTCTCTGTTTGGTAATTGGATGTGTCGTACGTGTGTAAATGAAAGTGGCTGGAAGACATCCAGGAGACCTCCTCTGGCAAGACCGCCATTTTATCAATAAAAGATGATAATGCTGGGTGTAACATTTACACAAAAATAAGCCACCATAATTCGCTAAACGCAGCATAATTACCCCATTGGCCTTTACATGCCAAAATTAGCTTTTTTTGGGTTGCATCTAATATTTCATGCTATTTTACAGTATTTGCCTGCCTCTTTTCCCCCTGTGCTAATATTCTTTTACATCATGTGATATACACCACAAACTGAAGTTGTTGATTAGCCTTCTTCATTTATAGCGTGGTAGAGAGCTATATAGTTGGTTAATAAATTCCAGTCCTTTGCTTCGGAGTTGTAATTAAGCAGGAATCGATCACACAGAGGGTTGGTAAACCGTCCAGCTCGGTATAGATTGCAATGAGAGAACGAGGCTCTCAGCATTTCAGAGTTGTCCAGTGGGATTAGGTGTTGTTTGACACCACAGACAAGAGAAAAAACATTCGGTTCGATTTTAGACTTGGCCCTTATATTTGTGTATAAATAGGTCACAATGTTTTCTTCAGTGACGAATTGCTTGGGAAAAGCAGATTAACCATGATCTCACACAGTATCAGATCATGACTGAAGGTTACTTATCAGCAATCACATTAGTGTAGATAACCATAAACACAAAAAAAAGCTACTTTTTGTTTCACGGATAGTTATGTGTCTGTTAAAAGAAAAAAAAAGGGGTTTTGATAGATTTTAGTCCAGCAATCCATATGGTTTAAAGTATATCAAATCAAAAATTATTATTTCAAAGTTATGATAAAAATGTTCATCCAGTAATGTTAATAGAATGTTTGTGCAATGTTATGTGGTCTCTAATAACGTTAGCAATCATTCAGGGAACATGCAGAACATGCAGAGAACATTCAAAAGTAATGTTCCCATATTTTTTGCAAAATTATAAAATGAAATGTTTCCTCAACATTCGCATAACCAATAAAAAAAAAGTTTTTTTAAAAACATTTAGAAACTGAACTTTTTGAACGTTCAGGGAATATTAAGACATAACGTTTCATAACATTAGCAAAACGTTCTCCCAATGAGAATGGCCCTACACTGTAAAAAATTATATGATCAATAAGTTATGACAACATATGTTTATATATTGATTTAACTCATCAATCTAAGTTAAGCAATTTTAAACTTTTTTATAAGTTAAACAAGATTCAACTCATTTAAGTAATTTAATTTGAAATTACTTAAACATCCAAGTTGATTGTAAAAAAAAAGTTGCTGCCTTCAATTAAGTGCAGTGTAAAACCATCTTCAACTGACCAGCAACTAGCATAACCTAAAAAAATAAAAAATAAAAGCCTTTTTACTTACTCAACTCCACTCAAACTTACTGTTTTAATAGGAAACACTGTGCATCCTCACAGCAACAAAAACTGTGCTTTGCCTGTAAATCTATTTCATGGAGTTTTTAAATAAATCAGACGGCACTTAGAATAGAACAAGTATCTGAAAAAGACATTAAGCTAATATTATATGCTGGTTCTCTGGCAAGATAATACTATAATCAAATGTATGTTAAATACCTACATTTAAGTGTAATCTAAAATCTGGGTTTAATCGAATGGAAAAATGCTACTTCTGCGTTGCATGGCTTTATTTTACATTGAATGAAATGAGCTTTGGGGGAGATTAAACAAGAACAAACCATCTATAGGAAGTGTCACTAAATCTGACAGATTATTCTCAGACAGTTTTCAGATTATAAAGGATTTACCATTGACATTTAGCCTTGGACAGATGCTCCAGTGGTCAAAGCAGTCAGTAGGCAAAACGAATAAGTAATACAGCAGCATGTGCTGAACTGTGTACCATACACATGCAAGAACTAAATGTGATGTACCAATACCGTAACAAGTTTTAAAACTATATAAATGTAGTGATTAAATTATATAACAAAACACATATACATATATATATATATATATATATATATATATATATATATATATATATATATATATATATATATATAAAATAAACTAATTAAATGTTACGGATGTGGAAGGAAGAAGTCCGGCGAGGACCGAATTACAGCGGTTTTAATTCAAACTAACACAACAAAGATCATCCAAACCAGACAAAAGTCCAAACAAGAAACACAAATTCAGACAAGGTAGAAGACGGCAAACGCAACAGCTTTTCAACAGGGAGGTAAAGACTACGGCTGCGTCCAAAATCACATACTCTCTGGAGCAGTAACTTATTTTGAACAAGTAATTCACGACCGCTAAAAAAAGTATGTTCTATAGTATGAATGTGTGTAGTATGAATGTAATCTGGACTCACTACATTCGCCATGTTGTCATTATCATGTGACCTACCAGCATCTGTTGTGTCATTTCACTGTTATTCATAAATCCTCTCTAGTGCCCTCATGGGATTGTAAAGTGTCCATCTAAGGCAAACTTCAGAATCTCGCCGGAAGAAGTAGGTCATCTGGGTACTTTTACCTACTCTTTTATGAGTACTGTGAATTCAAGCATACTTCTTTTGCCACATATTGTTTTTCGCCAACTATATTGTAGGGAAGTACACGATTTCGGATGCCGACTTCGACTGACAACAGACTTCTGAAACACAGGGGTATATATACACAGGATAACAAGAGGCTAACTAGGAACAGGTGAGGGTAATCAATCACTTTAAAAATAAACAAGAGTAACCATGAAGATAAACAAGGCAGCAATGCAAACAAAACCAAACAGAAACTAAACACAGGAAGTGAAACAGCAAAACAATAGGAACAGATAATACACTTTAACATAACATAAGAGTCCTTGAACACAAAACAAAGGAGGACATCACACTTATATAAAATTAATTAAAATTTTGTTAAAACAAAAGTATTCAAAACATATTTTTAAAAATATGAATACAAAACTACATTATAATAATTCCTATAAAATGTTATATTTATAGTTTTAAATAAGAAACTATGCTGTATTTAAGACCACTTTACAGAATTCTACACAGTCCCCAGAGCTTGTGCGTTTGTTAATTAAATATTTTAATAAATAATATATTTTTTTCCACAAAATAAGCACGGAAATTGGAAGGAAAAACAACAACAACTAAACAGATTCTGCCTGGGCCTACCAATTAGTTGGTAATCTCTTCATTTCATTTCATATCATATCACATCACAGTATTGTCTTGGTCCAATTAATCTCAGGATTATATTATATCCTGTAAGCTTCCATTATGTGTATATTAGCCTTTGCACTGCCTATATGCAACATGAATATGCAGTTGTCAACCCACACTGTTACTGTATTGGGAATATCCAACTTTAGTATCGCTGTAACCACCACATTATAGACATTATTCTCTTCTCAATTCCCATGTGTGAACAAGTGATATATCAAATAAGAACATACACTAAAAACAACCAGAAAACACAAGAGGCAGTCTTCAATGTCATATCCAATATGAATCTCTGATTGTCCCAATATAGGCTGTACAATGGATAAACTCTGTGAGTATGATCTTGAAAAATACCAGCTTGGAAAATGGAGATAGTTCTGCGAAAAGGTCTAGCATTGTTTAATTGTTTGTGTGACATTAAGCTTTGATTCCCCTTCATTTTGAAGTCATATGGATCTTTAACAACCCTATTTAGGCTAAAAATCAACTAACAGATGAGAGTCACTGTTAAATGACAGCAGTGGGAACACATTTCATCCAAACAAAAGCCTTGCAATAATCCGCTTTCTGTTACAATCTGCCAAAAATACACTCTCCATTCTCCTTCTATCTGTTGCTGCTTAGCATATTATGAGTCCTAATTGTCTTTCCCAATCCCCATCCCTCCAATTGTGATGATCTCTCTGTGGAATCTGTGTCAACTCTACTCACCAGATCTAGCCATCATCCCGAACGCTCTGCACCAGAACTCAACCAGTCGCTCTGGCCGCTGGAGTTCCCTGCAGAAAGCTAATGTGTTGGGTACACAATAATAGGTTTATGCAAGCCATGATTCACTTGGGTGGCTGTCATGCAGCCGTCATGCAAAAGAGTAAAATTAATACAGATAGCCTAAAGGGTGTTTCTTCAACTATGGCCACTTTTGGCCTTGTGAAAGTGAACTCAACCCAGACCTACAACACACTCACTTTAGTTCTGTCATGGCAACTCTCTGAGTGTATTAATGGATGTGACAATGTATATGTTTGGTCTTGGTGGAATAGATATTTTACGCTGCTGCTGTTGATTATTGCTGCTGCTGCAGAGCAAGTACAGGACTTGCTACTGTAAATACATACACAGACACGCTGCTGTGAGCAAGTAAGACTTGCTGCTGCTGCTGCTGCTGCTGCTGTACAATATAGAGTACATGAATTACCTGTAGCAAATCTATACAGGTGGAGCTGGGGAGGTGGAGGGTTTCTGAAAACGCACTGCAACTGCTACAGCAAATGCTGACTAAGTATTTGAAATTTGAGCAGAAAGCTTATTGGCTACTGATACAGCATGAACCAATCAGCTGTGCCCTATAGAGAATGATGTGATTGGTAGCAGACTGAGCTAAGGACCTATGAACCTCCTATTTAGAGTTTCATGACAACTTTGTATTGATGAAAGAAACGGGTCCCTTTGCTGTATTTTAAAATGATCAAACCTATAATTCGCAAACTCCCAAATGTCTTTATCACAGAGATACAATGCTATCATGAACAAATCAAATAAGTTTTCATAATAAATGTTAACATTATATGGCTATTGCTCTAAATGAGGAAGATATGTTGGTAACCAAACAGTTGACTTCCATAGTATTTTTTTCCATATTGAAGTTAATGGGGTCCTGCAACTGTTTGATTACCCATATTCTTCAAAATATTGTTTGTGTAAAGCAGAAGAAAGAAATTTATACAGGTTTGGATCAACTGAATTGTGAATTTTCTTTTCAAAAATATTATAGAATACAAATTATTGGTTATTGTTCATTGCATTTAATTTCTTAGCCAATTAAAGGCAAGAGATACAAAAAAATAAAACCTGACAATTGGACAAATATCAGAAAAAAAATTGTATTAAATTTGATATTTCTGTCCTTGAAATAGTTGCAAGATATGATATGTTGTTTATATTATATATATAATTAATATATTAGCTTTAAAAAAAATCAACCTCTGTGACACATAAGTACAAAATGTTGAAGAAACACAATAAATGGCTTGAGCACAGAAATCCACATCTATTGCAGTAATATATTTAGTGCATAATTTAAAAAAAAGTGTTTGCTCTGTTAGTTCTCTTAAGATGAGTCGTGAGAGATGACATTTTTTATCTCTTGTGAGAAAGCAGTGCTTTCATTCTCCAATGAAGCTAATGGAGAAATGATGTGATGCACCATATTGTTCAGCAGAAATTATATTTCCTACGCTTTCCGATTGCACTGCAGAACAGAGCTGCTCTGTGGTGATTCATTAAAAAAGCACGTCTCTTCGCTTCCCTTATTCCAGAAACCTTTGAACACTGACGCTAACCTTCCACCCCCTCTCAACAGCCTCCCGCTACATTCTAACACTCTTCTCATTTTCTGCATCAACCAGGTGATGCAATCAGCAAATGAAACTCCCTGCATCGCCCGTCCCCTTCCCAAACTGTGCTGAGGGGAGGAAGGTCAGAGAGTACGAGGAGAGAGGGATGTAGCAAGTGCAAGAGGAAGGAAACAAGGGCAAATGTGAAGATGACACCTGAAAATGCCGAACGACCAAGGACGTTACCTCTTGTGACAGGTGATTCTTCACAAATCACCTGCTGCTGTGTTTTTTTTGGTACACAACAGGTCTCGCTGAAATAACATTTCTCTTAAAAATAAAGGTTTTTTAATGGCATTGATGGTTTCATGAAGAGCCTCTGACATCCATGGAAACTCACCATTGCACAAAAGGGTCTTAGTAAAGAAAAAGTTATTCAGATTATTAAAAATGTCTTCACACTAAGAAAAGAGTGGGTCTTTTAAGAATAGAAAAATGGTTCTTAAGCTGCAAAAAACCAACAACTATATTTACAAGAGTTTTCAGTCAGATGACATGCATTTTGGATGGTTTTGCAAGTACAAATGCCACTGAAGTTAAAGAGAAACACTCCAGGAAAAATCCATAAAAATAGATTCCAATTTACTGTGTTAATAAGGAATTTTCTGTATTGACTTTTCACAGGTGTTTGTTTTACTACTATTCTGAATTACGCATTGCATTGTGCTGTGTTTCAGGATTAAGGAAATGAACAGAATGAAAATTCTGTTATCATTTACTCACCCTCATGTTGTTCCAAACCCCTATGACTTTATATAAATGTATGACTTATATGGAACAGAAAGCAAGATTGTTTTTTGTCCATACAAAGTCAATGGGGCCCAAACAAATAAAAAAATGGTTGTTTGGACCCCATTGACTTTCATTGTGTGAACAAAAGCAGTTGTTAAAAATATCTTCTTCTGTGTTGCAGAAGTCATACAGGTTTGGAACGACATGAGGGTGATTAAATGATGACAGAATTTTAATTTCTGATGAAGCTATTGATTCAAAATCCACCTTTTGAAATGAAAACTCCGTTTTCAAACCTATCCGGATTAATGTAGACGTAGCCAAAATCCAACTATGCATCCCTACTGTAGCACAACCCTGACTTACATCTTTCATTTCAACTGATATCCAAAACAATGTGTCAATATCTCATTAGGACCACACAACTGCTAGGCTTACACGCTGTCCTGGTTGTGCGAAGGCCATGTGGTCCATTTCAGCTACCTGACTGTTATTATACCGCCCCCTCCAACTAAGACCGTTCAGCCACACCGACCAGAGTGCCATTAAATAAATTGTGTTGTCGTAATCCTTTCTGATGTTTGCTCCCAATAATGCCTGTCATGTTAACCCATTTTGATCACCCTATTTCCCGGCCTGTGCTGAACGGACAACTCTGTTTGAGTGAAAACAGCAGCGTTGCATTAGAACAACACATATCTAAATATGATTGTGTGACTTATTTCAATGGAGTGAAGTGAGAGATTAGGGACAGCTCACTTCTGTGATTTGGTGCAGTAAAAGTTTCACTCAATGAGTGCCAAAACAATCACAAAAACTCATATGCACTGAGACAGGTGGCGTTAGTGACACCGTTTGCCCTTGCATTTTGTGTTCTGGCAATGTGGATGGTATTAATGTCATTCCAACAGGGAATAGGTGAATATGACCTAAACGGGAGCAGCATGGGCCTGATTTTAATATCCTCAGCAAGCTCAAGGACACAGAAAGACGTTTTAGAAAACAAAACTATTTATGAAATACATTACAAGGAGATGTATTTAATCTGCTCAGACATGTGAGCAAACCACAAAATCACTTTAATTATGGAGAGCTCCTTGCTAGGGCATTATGGCAGTGGGAATACTTGCACAGGCAATAATTTGACAGTTGATTACCTGAAGTCACTGTATGGGTGAATGATCCAAAAGCCTGCAGATTTGACCCGTTCTTGCTCGCGCTCCACTGCCTTTTCGCTCCCGAACATTCGAAGCGAGAACTTGTTGACTCCCGGTTGAAGCATCCCTCCAAACTGCCTGTGCATAAAGCCCGCCTGGTACAACCTCTCATCGTCCGGCAGGATCTGATCGATACCCTCTAACTTTACGAAAGTCGACTGTTCTTCAGAGGGCGCCTGCTGTGCCCCGTCGCCGCGACCGCCCTGCGCGCCCTGGCTCTCCCCAGGTCCGGTGTGCTCCAAGGGACCTTCATCCTCGGGGCTCGCATCCCCGATGAGGCGCCTCTGCTCCGCCAGATCCGCGTCTGAAGCATGTCGACTGGTGATGGAAGAGAGGCTGCCCCTGAACCTCCGGCAGTCCCCGTTCACGTTGGTTCTGAAGGGTCTCCCCACATCGGTCTCCGCATCTCCGCTCTTGGCCTCGCTGACACCTTTAGAGCTCCCCGTGGAGGGAAGATGCTTCATCTTGACACTTTTCCTCCGAGTGTCCTTGTCGCTGTCTTCGCCGTCTCGAGTCATAGCACCCTTGTATCCAAACTGATGTGGCAAGCTATACAGTCGTTTGCGCATGGAAGGATGCATTGTGATCGACCACCTTAACAGAACAAATGACAGTCGGTATCATCTGAGAAGAGACGGATGCAGGAAAATAGGTCGTAAAAAATATGAATGCACATATATGCATCCCGCTGCATCTTTAATACTAGACACTGATGCCGAAAGCGCAGAATCAAAGCGCGCGCACTGGATGCGGGAAGACGGACGGACGTGTCTGAACGGGAAACAATTTGACGCGCGTCTCAATGACAAATCATAGCACCCTCCTTTTCAAACTACTCTTGAAACAGCACTTACGAAGCCCCCGACCATTGACACATCAGTAATCCAATGTGCAAAAGATGTCCAGTTCAGATGTGGTAACGTGCTTGAGGATAATCTATTACGTTGCCATAGAAGCGCAGACAGCAAATAAGCACGCACCACCGAAACAGACTGTTAGGGGTGTTGCAAAAAAAAAAAAAAAAAAAAAAAAAAACATGGCATTACATTGCCTGTCTTCAGCAAATGATTTGCTGATGTGTATTTTCGCCAAACAATAACATAAAAAAATATGAATGGTAAAAGTAACGTTTTACGTCTTTCAGTGTAATACATCATGAAGCCTTTTGGAAAAGAATTAGGTATTGTTCCTTGCTAACAGTAGGTATTGTTTATCAGATTTCTTAAAGAGTACAAAAAAAGTATGTATTCGTTTTACATAATTATTCACGCAATTCAGCAGCTTTTTCAAACGTTTAAGTGTGTAGATTATTCACACAACACAGCAATATCATAAAATTGTTTTTTAATTGAATATTGCACTAGCCTATTTATTATAAAAAAAATATTCATGCACTGATGCACATAATTATTTTTTTGAATTCCCATGCCCTTGTAACCATTAATCAGAATAACTTCCTCTCCCTCTTGCAACATCTGTTCTCTGATGACGTGTTTACTGGCACGAGGGCGGGACAATTCAACAATTCTGTCATTCAACTAGTAGCAAACAACAACCATCAATTTCCGATGAGGACTATCTCAGACTCCGTTTCAAGCCGACTTAAAGGTAGGCTAGTTGATGGTTACTTGGGATGCCAGAATACAATTCTGGGTTGCACGACAAACCTGAAACGATTGCACCCTGTAAATTACTAACAGAAATTCCTCTGAAGGTCACTGAATAATTCGCACACTGTTTATTTATTATTCAGGTACTTAGTTTGTAGAGTTTTATGAAGAAGATGCGATGAGACAGTATTGCGCTCATCAGGTTAGGCCATATAGGGTGTAGCATTTGCTGTCAAATCGATTAATAAAAGTTTTATATTGATTAAAGTTGTATTAATAAAACCATCGAACATAAAAGTTTTTGTTTATATAATAGCCTATATGTGACACACACACATTTATTATATAAACAAAAACTTTTCGATGCGATTAATCGCGATTAATCGTTTTTACAGCAGTTATGTATGTGTGTGTGTATGTATATATATATATATATATATGAAAATGAAGGAAAACATTTTTTTTTTTTCAAAAAAACTTTCAGGTTTCGTTTATTCAGGTTTGGTGTAGCTGATGGACAAGTAAAGTAAAGCTGCCTGAATAGTTGCTGATTATACTAATGAAGCTATATACTATTATGTTATATAATATATAGGCCTAGTTGTTATACTAACAGCAGTTATATTATTTGATGGGTCTTGTTTAGATGTATATGACACATCAGTGTAATGAATAAACAATGAGGACAAGGCCATCACAGCCACGACATGTAACAGTCAATACATATAATTATTCTTATGAGTAATACAATTATCTGAACTGACATATTCAAGCCATTGATTATGTTAAATATATCCATGTTATGGCATGTTCCATGTTCAAAAATGACAGCAGAAAGCCCTTGTTTCAAAACAGCTGTGCTTCAGCCAATGTCCTTGTTTTTCCTGTGCACTCCAGATACAACATAACATGTCAGATGGTGAAGTCAGGGCACCAAGTGATATGATGAAACTAGATACTGAGAGAATAATGGCACTATAATCTGTAAGCGCCTGGGCAAAGAGAGCTTTCTGCCTTTTGAGCAGAAAATGCATTGTGACAAACACTGCCTTTCCAGGAATCATCCGTCCTTATGGCTATGGCGGAGAAACGGCTGTGAGATTATTCTGTTTGGATGTGATTTGTGTGTGTGTGTGTGTCATATGGTAGCCTGCTGTGAATATAACCCAGTCAACTAATTTCCCTGTATAGATTTATAATGTATAGGTCACATTTATTAGCTATTTAATGAGATTTTAAAAAGTGCCTCTCACATTTCAGTGTTGTATTTTATACACTGTAAACATTATTATTGGTTTAACTTAAAAGAGTAAGTTACTTGGTTGCCTTAATTTTAAGTTCATTGAAATATTTTTTTTTTAATGTATGTGTTAATACAATGTAGGAGATTGGTTTAATCAACAGAAACACAAAATGTTATGTTATCTGAACCACATGAATTATCTAAGTTGTGATGACAAATAGAGAAAATATTTTTAGTGTAGTAATGTGCTAAATAAAACGCATATGCAAATAAAATGCATATTTACACCATGCACAGGCATATGGTTTGAATTGAAAAGCTAATAATGAGAGTAGATGATAAAACTTATGTAAATGGTATCTCCAAATACAGTTGCACAGCTCATTGTTAAGTGGAAACACACATTCGTTTGAAGGGTCTGAAGTTTCAGCCTTGGTCAGCAATGCCCCCCTCTGGTGCACAGACATATTTGTTTTAGGACTGTAGGCGTAACAGTGTCAGGGCTATGCTAGGGTGATTCAAAAATTAATTAAATAGCAAAAACGTCTGTTACAAAAACTTGAAATACATAAACACCCACACAAAGATGTTAATATTGAAGCAGATGGTATCTAAACAATGCAGTATTCTGCACTTATAAATTTTTAGCTTGCACTCAAAAAATTCTATACACACTGAACCATAGACTGTAAAAATACGCATGGAACATTTTTTTTTTACTCAGATATTGCTAGTAAATTTAAAATAAATTACAAAAAAGGGGAGGCAACAATTTGAATTAAACTTGAAATTTTGAGGTAGCAAAACTGAAATAGTATTTTCTTGTAAATCTTTGTTTTATTTACAACTTTTGTTTTGCATAGAACCCCGGGGTTCTTGACTCAAATTTAAAGAAACCTTATGTCAAAAACGTTCTACATAAGGAAAAATGTCTTATGATTGCATAATACTTTAATGTTAATGAGGCTATTTTGAATTTTTCTAGTGATAAAGTATGTTTACGGCCTGCTTATTTTTGTAAAAATGTTATTTAAAATGAAAAGGGAATTAAAACTAAATTGATCCCATAATGAGAATGATTCTATATATGAAGAGACTGACAGAACACTTTTAGATTCTATATATAACCTTTTCTTCAAATGTCCTTGTTTGCTAGTTTATCATGTAGGATTTAAATAATCAAATTTAAATAAACCTGTGTTAAAATAAACAAGGCATCATGTTATAAAAGAGGACAACGCATTTGACTTTGGATATTTTAATTGTTAAAAATTACGTTATATGCCTTGGTCAATTGAGATGATATTAATTTCTCTTCACATTCTGAATTAGTAGACCTTTTATATGCGCAAGGAGCTCATGCAGTGACGTATTAAAATGTGGATTGTTTTTCATGGTCTAAACAGTGCACTCTGCTAACTTATAATATTAAAGCTTAATTATACACAACCAAAAGCTAAAAATGTATAGATATTGCATAGAATAAAAGCCATGCTGTATACTATGCATACATAAAAAGCAATCAGAGAAGATAAGGTACATAAGTATAAAATGAAGTCACTGGTTTGCGAGAATATTATTTGAAGAGATAAGTGCATCAGTATGAAGAACATTCAGATATCTATAGATATTTCAAGTGATTTCATACATCGATGTATAATACATGTACAAATTAAACATTGCAGGAGACTTTGCAAAGCCCTTAATTGATACGATTGATTGATAGAATCGTATGCCACCATACCGTAACATGATAATCTGTACAAAAACGGTCATACCAGAATCATGGTGGCATATTTGCGATAAGATAAAGGCTTGCTTGAACAGAAGTCATTCTTCATAAATACACAAATGGAGAAAAAAAACGCCTGTATCAAACAGTAGAATATCTTGCATGCAATTATTATTTTTGAACTTTTGCCTGACATGGAAAAAAGTTGACTCGAATGAAAGAGATTCTAAAGAAAACGCAACACAATCATGCAAGAAAATGTTCAGAATCAGGTTCCGTTCTGTTCACACGTCCTCCTCACACCAGATTTATAAGGCATGCCTCGGGTGCTCATTCATTCCAGTCTTCCATTTAACTCCTCCACCTTTCATTTGTTTACCAATGCGCTGAACCGTTCGTGAGTAATGTTCATATGGTCATGATGTGAATGTCTTTATCTGTAATCAAGAAACAGAAGTGAAAAAGTTTGGTTAATAATGTGGGGTTTTCAGAAGAGTTACTGTCACGGGTGGTTGCTGGAAGGCAGACGAAGATGAAGAATAAAGTTCCAATATGAAGTTTTAATGAGGATTATACAAATAATACTCAGACAGGTAGGCAGGGCAACACACACTAAATGTAACGTAGACCGAACACTGAATGACTGTGAGGGAAGAAACTTTTAGTGACTCAAACAAGATCATCAATGACTTGCACCTGAACAGAATGAACTAATAACTGTAGTCATAGAAACAAAGGAGTGGTGGGTAAATCAAACAAAAGAACACATGATGTGAATGAAAACAAACTAAAAGTCCATGATAAGTAAAGCATTTACTTGATTCTGATTGGTCAGTCGCTGGATTTGGTGGATATATATATATATATACATTAAAAAAACTTTTATGTTATATACCGGTATATATATATATATATATATATATATATATATATATATATATATATATATATATATATACACATACAATTAATCTAAAATAAAAGCTTTTATTTATATAAAATGTATATATGTATATATATATATGTGTGTGTGTGTGTGTACCATTTATGTTTGCATATATATATATATATATATATATATACATACATACAATTAATCTAAAATAAAAGCTTTTATTTATATAAAATGTATATATGTGTATATATATATATATATATATATATATATATGTATATGTGTACCATATATGTTTGCATATATATATATATACATACAATTAATCGCATCTAAAATAAAAGCTTTTATTTATATAAAATGTATATATGTATATATATATATATGTGTGTGTGTGTACCATATATGTTTGCATATATATATATATATATATATCCTATGTGTATATGTATATATACACACACACAAAAATAGGCTATATATATATATATACTGTATATACACACGTTATATAAACAAAAACGTTTAAGTTAGATGCTATTAATAGCGATTAATCGATTTGACAGCACTAATATATATATATATATATATATATATACATATGAAAATCAAGCAAACTCTTTTTACTACTATAACCACAGTTTCTAACATTGTTTAGAGTTCAGCTGATATGAAAATGCTCAGTGTAACTGAATACTGACCTTGTAATGATCAAATCAATTTGTATTTCTCTGACGTAGGTTTTTATCTTTGTGGTTGTTGGTGGAATTAGTTTTCCTTGAAGGTGAGATCATAAAGATGAGTCAGTGTGAGTGCCATATGACAATCCAAAATGAAGTTACACCAGTATATAATTACATTTCCTTAATTCGATGTTTCTTTATACACTTCACATTCTGTGTAAATTACACATATGCTGTCATCACTTATCCAGGACAGTAGCATCAATTTTTATTTAAATGTTAATCTGATACTTACATTGGCCCTGCTGGTTCGTCATCTGAATGGGAAGCAAAACAAAGACAATTTTAGTTTGAGGCAGCAATGCTTCCAGCTGGCACAGTATTCACAATATTGAATGAATTCCATAAACCGGCTGAAGTAAGTAGTTACAAACTACAACTCAACGCTATATTGTCTTTCAATATTTAAGTTATTGTTGCGCAGTAGAATTTCACAGAACAAAACTGCACTTCTAAAGCACTGGTGTGAGTAATTAACTGCCTCGCAGTACAAGAGAAGATATACAACCATGCAAACAAACCTATATTCCACTACTTCCATATCACTTAAATAGCTCTAAAATGAATAAAACTTGATGTTACATTCATGCATCATATTTCTTTAATTTATGTAATATTATATATACAATGTTATATCGTATAATATATATATATATGTATAATAGCTTTTCTAAAAGATGATAATTGAAAGGTGAAAATGAAGTAAAATCTCATGCACATGTCAACATGAATACATTTGAAGAGACTTCAGTGAAGAGGATGTACAGATAAACGAAGGTCATTTGAAGGTTAAACAGTAACATACATCATTCTCATAATGAAGGCAAAATAAAAACCCATTTCAGTCTAATTCAAACAAGACATATACAAACCAAAGTATAGAGCGACAGTGAATATGTGCAATGCTGGTATAGGTTCACTCAAGCTGCATGCAGGTCTGTCACTTACCAGTGTTTTAGGTTGAGCCATTCAGGGAGAAAGAAATGAGTTAACGTTGTAAATTCTTGATGACAGGTATGTTCTCTCATATTAAACTCCAAAAGTGTGATTTAATTTGCTAAATTAAAGCTGCAGTGATTCACAAATGACTACAACACTTGCACAAAACATGACCAAATAAGGAACTGAATACTGAATTTATACACCTTATATTGTATTTGTAGCCTACATATGTGCCCACCCACATCCACGAACAATTTAATAACAATATTAAACACACTTTTATCAAACGAAAGAACGCATAAATTGGTTGTTTCTGGGCTATTTGTCCATGGCGATGAAATCAATACACCACTAGGAAACCACTAGGTGGCGATGCTGGACAGGCAAAATCCCATTCAACGTCACTTACAATATCTGAAGACGTTAGCTGTCCAGTTTGTTTGAAAATATCGACTGATACTTATTAAATAACGAATAAAATTAGACCCGAAAGCTAAATCATTTGCTTTAAGCAGGCTTTAAACGTAAAAGTTGGCCGTTTTATATAAAGTTTAATAATTTACTGGCTTGAAGCAAAACTTGACGGTTTTTTCCCCCCTCGCAATGCACTGTAGGTGATCACTAAAGTGGCGTGGGACTACACTTCCACGCGCATCAATAATTCACTGCCCACTACCTACCGATACACCGCAGAGTCACATTTCTCTTGAATATCAGATTAGTGTCCAGATGACCTAACATCGCGGTGCCCTACAGGAAAAGAATGAAGAGTATGTGTGTGTGTGTGTGTGTGTTTGGGCTGAATGGCATCAGACTGAATTATTAAGAGTCCAGGTCAGGATCAGATAACAAAGTGAGTTCTCTTTCATCATCTCGTGTTCGAGATCCACCTATGGGAAGGGCATCCGTACCTGACCTCTGCAGAAGCATCCAATTGCACCAAGTCTGGCTAGACAGACAGAAGCGCGCAGCCAATGCCAGGTGAGGCCACACCCCCTCACCTAAGGGCATATAACATCTGGGCGCGCTGCTATTCCTCAGTTGACATTCGCTTCTCGCGATCTCTGCATCTCACAGCTCGGTTGGATTTTTACACTGCTCACCTCGTGTCTTCAGGAGGACATATCGACCAGATCAGCCTCCGCCGGACGTGACAGTTGTTTATTTTTCAACTACTGCTGCTTTGCATTCGGAGCCGCCCACGCTCTCGCTATTTTCACCGTTTCTCCTCACGGCTGCCCGCCACGGATTTCTCCGTTTTCTTCGCTGGTATGTCACTGTCTAAGCCTGCAGCCTCTCCAGGGGATAGCATGTCACGGGCCTGCCCGGCCGCGTGTGGTGCCCTCATCGCAGCTAAGGATCTTCATCAGCTTTGCGTGGTCTGTTTGGGTCTTAAGCACGCTCGGGAAGCCCTTGAAAACCCGGAGAATTGCAGTTTCTGCCTCTTGCTGCCTAGGAAGCTGCTAAAACGCCGTCTTAAGGTGGCAGTGACACAGTGCACCGGGCTCAGCCCTTCTGACTCGGACGGGGGACACGGTGATGACGACGCGCTACCGGGGGCCTCCCGGGGCGCAACGTCTCTCGTCTGGGCTGACCAGCCCAATCCCGCCTTCCCCGAGGAGGACATCTTCGGGGACAACCTCACTCTCGTCCACGACCTGCCCGGTTCTGGCGAAGAGGAGGATGCGGCCATTCTTGGGGTTTCAGAGGACGAGGAGGCCATCCCGCCCTCTGGTGTTCCCCAGGCTACGGCCCACGCGGTTCTGCCTCAAGCCATCCTCCTGGAAGTGTGTGAGCGAGCGGCCGCTCGTCTCAACATCGAATGGCCGGCACCGCAGAGCGCCACCGACCAGGAGAGGGATATTTATGATGGGAAAGTGCTGGGACCCCCTCCCGGCCCGAGGAAACAACTCTTCCCCATCCTCCCGGCGTGCGCGAAGCACATGAGAAATTATTGGAGCGACCCGCTCGACTTCAAACACGGTCTCACGGGACTCGAGGTTAAGGACATGGCGGCGCACGGTATGGGCGAACCTCCCACCGTCGAACCTTCCATCGCCAGGCACCTTAACCCCGCTCAGGGCGGGCTGCTCGCTCCCCCCAAGCCGGTCTTGCCCAACAAGATGGACCGTTTTGCTGCCTCCGTTCACCAGGCAGCTTATAAGTCCTCGGCCGTGGCTGTCAGGGCCCTTAACGTTTCTTCGCTCCTCTCCGCCTACCAGGCGGAGATCCTTGAAGAGTTAGGGCAACAATTGGAAAAGGGAAATCCTTCTGAAACCCTGTGGAAGGAGATCCTAACGGTGAACGACCTCGTCCTCCGTAACGCTCGGCAGGCCGTCCAAGCTTGCGGGCGCTCCATGGCGCTTTCCGTGGTCGGAGAGCGCGCGCTCTGGCTGAACCTGTCGGGACTCCCTGACAGTGAGAAACGGCGCATCGCGGGCGCGCCGGTGGAGCCCGGCCGGGCTCTCTTCGGCCCCGCCGTCGCACTGATGCAACAACGGTGTGACGATAAGAAAAAGGAGGATGAGGCCTTCAAACTTTGCCTTCCTAGGAAGTCAGTCCCACGCCAGGCGCCCCCTGTGCGTTTGCCTAACCCACCGGCCACGGGACGACAGTTTCATCAGGGCAGAGAAAAGCCCCGCAACAAACCACCCCCTCGGCAACATAACCCAGCACCTACACACAAGCACTGGGGTAAGCCCGCTCCCGCCGCGGCCGCGGCCGGGAGACCTGCGAATTCCAACCCCACCGACTCGAAACGCAAGCGGCCTGCCTGATGTTCAGCCGATGGGGGCTTCGAGTCCATGTTCACGGGCCGCAAGCCCTTCGGACTCCCCTCCTCTTCTAGGACCCCCGTCCAAAAAACCCAGGGGGTCCCGCGGATGGGTCAGCTCTCCGTGTGTAAACGAGACTGCCCAGCTCGTGTGTTCGAGAGATGTGTGTTTTCCCCCCACGTTCAGGGGGCCCTTTGTAAGGGAAAGTTTAAGCTCAGTGACACCACACTGCCCACACTCTGTTCCCCTCACTCTCTCAATAAAGGCTTCGGCCCCAGTGTTTGCCCAACACAAAACACACAAAACACAAAAAAATACGAATCAAATGAATTCGTTTCGGCGGGAAAACCTCTCTCCGCAGAGAGAATTCATCTCACTGCAGAGAGAGGAAATCCCTCCGAACCCCTGCATGTCGCCTCTAGTGTACCCACTAGATGGCGCCATTGCATCACAAATAAACCTGTCGGTCTCACACAGCTCCGCTCTGGCCCGAGCGGGAGCTCTCGCGAGTCACGAAGCGGCTTGGCGAACCGTTTCAGCTCCCGAGTGGGTGATGCGTACAGTAATGCAGGGTTACAGATTGCAATTCGCAGTAAAACCCCCGCATTTCAACGGCATTCTCTTTTCTCACACGGAAGAGAACGCCTCTCACATTCTGAAAGAGGAAATTTCATCTCTCTTAAACAAGGGAGCGATTCTGGTGGTACCTCCCAATCTGATGAACCAGGGTTTTTATTCCCGTTATTTTCTGGTCCCGAAAAAAGGCGGCTCTCTCCGCCCTATCTTGGACCTTCGAGTGTTGAACAAACATTTGAGGAAATACAATTTCAGAATGCTGACACAAGGCGCACTCGCCCGTGCCATAAAACAGAACGACTGGTTCACATCAGTCGATCTGAAAGATGCTTTCTTTCACATAAACATCTATCCTCCGCACAGGAAGTTTCTTCGTTTCGCCTACCAGGGCATATGTTACGAATTCACAGTTCTTCCGTTTGGACTCAGTTTGAGTCCCCGGTCTTTCTGTCTGTGCGCGGAGGCGGGCTTAGCACCTCTGAGAATATCAGGTCTGAGAATCCTGACTTATATAGACGATTGGCTCATCATAGCCGAATCAAAGGAGAAGGTGTTGCAGGACACCGACCGTGTGCTCGCGCACATCACATCGCTCGGGTTTCAAGTGAATGTGAGCAAGAGCAATTTCACGCCCAGTCAGAATGTCATTTTCTTGGGCTTGGAGTTGAATTCGGTCTCCATGCGAGCGCGCCTCTCTCAAGAGCGCGTTCGCTCTCTGATGAACTGTCTGACGCAGTTCAGAGAAGGGGCGAAAGTGCAATATCGCACATGTCTCAGGCTACAGGGTCTCATGGCTTCATCCACCCAAGTTGTGCCATTGGGACTTCTGAGGATGAGGGCGTTCATGAAATGGGTCTTGTCACTACATTTCAGCCCGATTCGCGACCTTTGCCGCTCGGTAACAGTGACACGCGCCTGCTCGGCGACCTTGCGCCACTGGGAGAGCGAGAACTTTTACGCACGGGGAACCCCTCTGGGGGCGGTTACGATGCGGAAAGTTGTGACGACAGATGCGTCCTTGACAGGCTGGGGTGCCACCCAGGAGGGCAGAACGGTGAACGGTCTGTGGCCAAACAGACTACGTTCAGCGCACATAAACTATTTAGAGCTTTTAACCATTTGGAAAGCTCTGAATCATTTTCTGCCTCGCCTGCAGGGACATCACGTTCTAGTACGGTGCGACAATACCACGGCTGTGGCTTATATCAACCGTCAGGGCGGCATGCGCTCGTCGAAACTCCACGCTCTAGCTTACAAGCTTTTGGTGTGGAGCAGACGGGTTTTCCTGTCGTTACGCGCAACTCACGTTCCGGGCATTCTGAACAGAGGTGCGGATCTGCTATCAAGGGGAAACCCAATCTACGGAGATTGGCGTCTTCACCCTCAGATAGTGGAAATGCTATGGATGAGATTCGGACGGGCGAGCGTAGATCTATTCGCCTCGCGCGAAAACTACCATTGTCCTATGTTCTTCTCTCTAAGGGACATGGACGCGCCCCTCGGGGTAGACGCACTGGCCCACCCATGGCCCAGAGTGCTCCTGTATGCTTTTCCTCCCCTGTGCCTGATAATTCCCTCATTGGCCAGGGTGAGAGAGCAGGGCCTGTCTCTCATTCTGATAGCACCCAGGTGGCCCAAGGCACCATGGCTGGCGGAGATAATTCCTCTGTTATACGCCGAGCCGTGGCGCCTTCCCGTTCGCACGGATCTATTGTCCCAAGCCAACGGGGAGATTTACCACCCCCACCCGGACAGGGTGGCTCTCTGGGCCTGGCCCGTGAGAGGACGAACCTGAACGCACTTGGGCTTTCGCCGCGTGTGGTCGCCACTATTCAGAATGCCAGGGCCGTCTCTACACGGTCCTTATATGGCTGTAAGTGGCACGTGTTCGAAGGGTGGTGCGATGGGCGCGGTCTCACATCTTATCAGTGCTCAGTTCCTGATATTTTGTGTTTCCTTCAGGACCTCATGGAAAAAGGGAGGTCTTTTTCCACCATTAAGGTCTATTTGGCTGCGATTTCAGCCTGTCATGTGGGTTTTGAGGGCTCTACTGTCGGGCAGCACCCTCTAATCCGCAGATTCATGAAGGGTGCACGCCGCTCGTTGCCAGTCATCAGGAGAACTGTTCCGGAATGGGACCTCTCCATGGTGCTGGAAGCACTGTCTCAACATCCTTTTGAGCCCCTGGGGAGTATTTCCCTTAAGCTGCTGTCCTTCAAGACAGCTTTGCTCTTGGCCTTGGCATCTGCCAAACGTGTCAGTGAGCTACATGCACTCTCGGTTCACCCCTCGTGCACTAAGTTCTCCCTCAGTGGAGATAAGGTTTCCCTTAAGCCTAACCCGGCCTTCATGCCGAAGTGCTTCCCTGCGTTCACTTCGGAGGTGTTGGAGCTGTCCGCTTTTCACCCTCCACCTTTTACCTCTCTGGAGGATCAGAGGCTGAATGCTCTGTGTCCAGTCCGTGCTTTACAGGCTTATATGACCAGGACCAGCGCTTTCCGGAAGAGCGACCAGCTCTTTGTTTCATGGGCCCCTCCGCACAGAGGGAGTCCCATATCGAAGCAACGCCTCTCACATTGGGTTGTGGGCGCTATAACTATGGCTTATGAAGCAAAGGGAGTGCAGCCCCCAAGGGGCATCAGAGCTCATTCCACAAGGGGCTTAGCCGCCTCTTGGGCTTTGTTTAGGGGAGTGTCACTGCAGGACATCTGCTCCGCTGCCAGTTGGGCTTCTCCTCATACCTTTGTGCGTTACTACCGGCTGGATGTCACCAGAACCTCGGTAGCACATTCGGTTTTAGGGGTTGGGTCTTCTTAGCTCTTCCCTGTACCCTGTTGAAACCAATAAGAGTGAATGGCCCGGCTGGTCATGTTCATTCTTGCCACCAAACATTTACTTCCCGTTATGGGTTTAGTTTATGTGCCTTGGTGGGTTGGGGGTACTTTCATGTATGTGTCTCATGCATGCTTCATGTCCTGCGTGTCCACAGCAGTCGGTGTGGCGTCACCTTTGCAGGTTCATGATTAATGGACGTGTCAGGCACCGCCTCCCCGGGGTGACCGTCTTTCTCTGGCTTTCAGAACCTCACTGTGAGTGTATTGGGCAATCGGGGAGCTGTCCATGTCTCTCCCATAGGTGGATCTCGAACACGAGATGATGAAAGAGAACAATAGGTTACTATCGTAACCCCGGTTCTCTGAAACATCGAGTGGAGAGATCCACCAGCTTTGCCCCGCTTGCTGCACGAGAAGCGAATATACTTACTGAGGAATAGCAGCGCGCCCAGATGTTATATGCCCTTAGGTGAGGGGGTGTGGCCTCACCTGGCATTGGCTGCGCGCTTCTGTCTGTCTAGCCAGACTTGGTGCAATTGGATGCTTCTGCAGAGGTCAGGTACGGATGCCCTTCCCATAGGTGGATCTCTCCACTCGATGTTTCAGAGAACCGGGGTTACGATAGTAACCTATTGTTAGGCCTAAAGGTCTTGTGACGCAGTGTGAGAAAATTAGGTAAGAACTGTAGGCCTATACGATGTAAAGGATGCTTATCTTCCTTTAAAAAAAATATAATTAGTAAATAAATATAATTTGTAAATAAATATTACCTAGACTACTGTTATAAGGGGTTGGTATGATGTTTCAACTTTTTTGAAACAAGTACTTTATGCTCAACAAGGCTGCATTTATTTGCTCTAAAATATAAATATATTTTAAAATGTAATTTATTCTTGTGATGGCAAAGCTGAATTTTCAGCATAATAACTTCAGTCTTCAGTGTCGCATTGCCCTTAAGAAATCATTGTAATATGATGATTTGGTGCTAAAAAACATTTATTATTATTATTAATGTTGAAAACAGTTGTGCTGCTTCATATTTTTGTGGAAAACGTGTAATTTTTGTGGAAAATTCTCTAATTATGTAGTACATTAAAATGAATTAATGATATCTGCAATACATTCATGTTGGTTCTGTTCTGTTTGCTGCTCGCATTCTTGCCCAGAACAGAACCATACCGCCAATCCTAACTGTACGATAATTGTCAATCGTATTTGACGATAGTGGTCCTGACAGAAATGTATTTACTGACAACTTTGATATTTAATGTGACTTTGCTGAATTAAAGTATTAATTTCTTTAAAAAAAAAACAAAAAAAACAAACACTGACCCCAAACTTTTGGACAGCAATTTAAGTTTATCTCCAGTGGCATCCTTTTTTTAACTTGATATTATACAGAAATGTGACAATATTTCTTAGTCAATATCTACAGTATTTACAATGTAATATGTATACCGGTATCTATATTCTTCTGACGGACCTATACATAAATATACATTTTCTGTTTTTAAACATTGTAGCAACCCCAAAGTGCATAACAGTAGTCTATTTAATATTTATTTACAAATTATATTTATTTAAAGGAAGATAAGCATCCTTTACAATACATCGTATACAGTTCTTTCTTAGTTTTCTCTCATTGCGTCAAAAGACCTTTAACTCAAGTTTATGGAACACTGTTATCTGTTCCTGACCTGGACTCTTAATAATTCAGTCTGATGCCATGCAGACCAAACACACACACACACATACTCGTCATTCTTTTCCTGTTTGTGTGGTATATAGTGGCCTCAAAAAATATTTGAGCACTTAAATCACACTTAAAAATGATTAAAGGTCACTGGATTAGATATAAAATACCAAACCAAGTGGCATCTGCAAACAAATTCTGCTCTATCTTTTCTCAGAAATAACTTTCAGAACCATTTTTGGGGATGGAAATTTTCCAATTTTTTTTTCTCTTAAATTTGAACATATCTTGATTTGATGTTTTGTTCATCCCATTTCTGCATATCTTAAGTGTTCAAATACTTTTTTGCACACTATATTAGGCAAACTGTAGTTGGGACAGTAATGTTTCAAATCAGTATCAGCCTAGCATCAGTAGTTCATATTGAGACAGTAACCCACCCTTTTAAACTCACCGTCAGGCATATCATCGGGCTTCTTGCGCTTCTCGTAGATGACGATGATCAGCACCAGGATGATAATCTCGGCGAGGACGCCCAGGAGGGGCCACAGGGGGGCCAGGTAGCTCCTGACCCGCAGGACTGATGTCATGGAGGTGGAGCCGATGGTGTTGGTCGCGTTGCACTCGTACTCTCCGGGGTCAGACGTGAGGTCGAGGTTAATGATGGACAGCTCGGTGTAGCCATCCCTGCTGCTGATGAAGAAGCGGCGAGAGGAGTTGTCGATATCCTGAGTGATTGGCGGAGTGACAGATGAGGAGAGGTAAAAAAAGACGGGTGAAGGAATGCTACTGATTATTCGCTCAAAAAGTATTTCTGATTGGAAAAATACTTTTTCATCAAATGATAACTGCTTAAAAATAAAGTAACAGAAACTACATTTAAAGGGATAGTTCATACAGGTATCTGTATCATATTCAAATTTTGAGGGCCTCAAAATGATCAACATAGTATTTTGCTGTGAAATCTTTACTGATTTTTGTAAAGTCTATTGTTAGTCTTTTTCTTGTTTGCTGAAAAGTCATGTTTAAATGTGAGTATCAAATATGATACATCTGGCTTTTGTTTTATTTGTAAAAATGTCTCAATCGTCATTATATTGCATTCGCCCGCACAATACAAATGACACAGATTTGATCATAAAACTAAGCAATTAAATATCTTACTAAAACATATTATTGGACATATTATATAGAGTGACATCTGATATGTATATGCATTTTATGTAAGTATCTCATTGATTTACATTACATCAGAATTTCATCTTACTTATATAGGGCATACAAATATCAGCATCTGCACCAAATTGCATATTTTTTCTCAGTTTGGGCCTCTGAATAAAATCGATGTGTTTGTTCCTCCTCAAGTATGAGCTCCACATTCTCACTATATCATACTATATGAGCCATAAAATCCTAATGCATTAAATATGATACTCAACAAAAATCACATGCAAACATTTTATTTAGATTTTGCCTAAAGATTCATCTTTTTTTTAAATCGATTTGTCCGATTTGTATTTTATTATATGTCAGGTTTTACAGAGTTAAAATGACATGAGGGTAATTAAATGTCTTTTTTTTTAACTACCCTTTTAAATCTATCAAACAGTTTTAGATTCACTCTAGTGTCAAAATGACCATACCATATTGGCTCCGCTATCGAGTTTACGCCAGGTCCACAGGGGATAAGGATAACCCACAGATTTGCAGTAGAGGACGGCTGTCTCACCCTCATTCTTATTCTCGCTGCGCTTGTGCCCCGTGATGTCTGGTGCAGCTATGAGAGGAGAGCAGAAGGACAGTGAGTCCTTCAGTATCGAAACAGATTTCATTGCAGAAACCTTATTAAGCATTGTGATCTTCAATCACTGTGTGGATGTTCATTCTTGCGTCATTTGCAATGTCATTTTGTGTGGTAAATATAGCACAAGGAGGGCAGGAGTGTCCAATCCTGCTCCTGGAGGGTCACTGTCCTGCAGAGTTCAGCTGCAACCCCAATTAAACACACCTGAACCAGCGAATCGAGGTCTTACTAGGCATACTAGAATCTTCCTGGCTGGAGTGTTGAGGCAAGTTCGAGCTAAACTCTTCAGGACAGTGGCCCTCCAGGAGTAGGATTGGACACCCCTGGCCTAAAGCTAGTGGCAGATCAGGAAATGTTAAGAAAATATACCCCGATTACCCGAACAAATGGGAATCAACCAAAAACTTAAGTTCACAGCGATTTGATATGCTGCCACACAAGCGGATCTGGATGTTAGGTTAGGGTTATGCGTCAGGGTTCGGGTTTGTAGTAGTTGACATGAGCAGGGATGCATGGCCACCATATCGGTATCGGACAATATATGTTCATTTTTAATGTTATCATTATTGGCCTGATATGAAAATTTGGCCGATATATTAAATCCGATAATATTTTCCTTAAGCTGAGACACTTCAAATGCACATTGTTCGCCATGATGGTTTTGAATTGCTTGAAATATGATTGGAATCCCTTCAAAAAAGAAAAATACAGTTAATGAAACATGCAGTGCAATTCTGGCTATACAATTTTAATGAGAACATTATAATTGTGTGCTTGGGACATGGCTTTTAATGGTGAAACTTTGGGTTTAGATTTATTGGCCAATATTTCGGTTATTGGCTTTCAAATATAAAGAGTTATCGGTATCGACCAAAATGATCATATTGGTGCATCCCTAGACATCAGGTTGCAAAGTTACCCAGTAGAATGTCTGTTGAAGAGCATCACAATAAAGAGATCGTGGATATTAAGCAGACAGTCTTTTAATACTCTAATGAGAGTGAAATGTACAGTAGTTGCAAAGTTACTTGCAGTTAGTAGGATTTCTAAACCATCGAAACAAAGTGTTACCATTTATTTTGCAGACAATTATTTTCCCCAAATAATTTACAATGCACTCAAGCTGACATTTATCCTGTGACTTTGGTGTTGCAAGCGTGGGCCAAGCTTGACCAGTCGAGCTGCAGTGAACTTATCGAAGCATTCATTCCCAATTACAATTCTAGAATTGTTAAGTTAAACGTGAAGTGCTGGCTCAAGATCTCATTGATTTATTTAAAAAGCACAAAAGACAAATGAATAAGCCTATAGGGATGCACTGATATTCTTCCAAGAAACAATGTTGTGACCAAAAACCATTAACTGTCAGACAAAAATTCTATACTATATTGTTTAAACAAATTAAAAATAAAACACACAAAAAAAACAATTTTAAATGTTACAAATAACATTATAACTTACAGCTGAAGAATGAAAAATTTATATTAATTTCAATTATTAGTGTTTTTTAAATATGAACTTTAAATGGCGAGAAATCTAAATGTAAGCAAATCAACTGAGCATGAACAATTAAATATCCAAAATTGACCTATATCTAATCAATATTATCAGACAAATGAATGATTACTGATATACTACCAATATACTGTGCATTCCAAATTTAATTAATAATATAATATAATTTTGAGATGTTTAAAATAAAGATAATATTGTACTAACATTTAAAAGATTGCTTGGTGTCATTAAGACATTTTTTGAAAGAAATTAATACTTTTACATAATAAATCACATTTTAAAATTGATTTAAATAGAAAACAGTTATTTCAACTGTAATAATGTCACAATATTACTGTTTTGACTGTATTTTTGATTAAATAAAAGAATGTCAAAAACATTAAAAAAAACTTACTGACCGCAAACTTTTGAATGATACATGCTCTTGTCACTGACATATTAAATCTAATGTGATAATATCTCAAAAAAACACCTGTATTTTACAAATGTAAAAATATATACTGTGAATATATGGGGCCATAATAAGATGACTCACAATATCAATGGATTAATCACTGAAACCAACAGAGTATTGAAGCATTAGCATCAAAAGAAGGCTATATAATTTATAACATGCCAAGTACCCCCACAAATACGCAAACCATCTACATGTAAATCAAAAGTCAGATGGAGATTTTTTAAAGGTTAATTCAGTCTTAATGACACCAAATGCCTCCGTTAAGAGACAAACAGAGAGAGAAAGAGTGACAGATTTACATCTCCACCCCCTCAGACATGCAGGCCACCATCTGGTGCCCGTGAGCTGACCGCAGGATAACCAGAGAGAGGTGACCAGGCCACGCTTAAACCGCATGGCACTTTACCAGCTGCTGATCTCTAACACACAAACCAAACAGCCTGTTAGATTTAAAGGCCATTATTAAACACATGATCACAAGGAGATCTGGGCTGACTGGTATTTTGCTTTACACCCACTGCTGATTAGAAATTAGAAATTACCCAGTAACAAAACAAAAATGCTCTATATATTATGATGGGGCCAAACATGAAATATTGTATATAATCTGAATATATAAACCCTGAATATAAATTTAAAATTCAGGATTTATATTTATATATTCAGGAATTATAAATATAAGACTCAGACATAAAACTATAGGATTATATATATATATATATATATATATCAGATTTGTATCTATAAACCCTGCTGTGAAATTTGGCATAAATTAGAATGAATTCCATGTTTGTCCAGGCTGGGTTATTCTAGTATAGTGCTGGTCTAGCTGGTGGATCAGCAAGTCATGCTGTTCCTAAATATAAATTCAGATTTCATATAATTATTTCCTCTTTGGCCCTTTATAATATACAAAAATGAGCTGAAACATTATGACCTACTGCCTAATATGCCGTTGGTCCTCCACGTGCTGCCAAAACAGTGGCGACCAGCTGGAGAATGGACTCTACAAGACCCCTGGAGGTGTCCTGTGGTTTCTGATGTCAGCAGCAAATCCTTACAGTCCTGTAGGTTGTGATGTGGAGATCCTCGATTGGATTGGAGGCTTGTCCAATCCAATCCAGCTGGAGTCATCCTCAATCACCCCATCAAGGTCGGTCAGAAATCTTGGAGTAATATTTTATGACCAGCTGACCTTCATAGACCACATTACAAAGACAGCTCGATCATGCAGGTTTGCAATTTATAACATCAGGAAGATCAGGCCTTTCCTAACTGAGCATGCAACACAACTTCTCGTCCAGGCCCTGGTTATTTCTAGGCTTGATTACTGCAATGCTGTTCTAGCTGGACTTCCATCATGTGTTACTAAACCTCTACAAATGATCCAGAATGCTACAGCCCGCCTTGTCTTCAACGAGCCCAAAAGGGCTCACGTCACTCCTCTGTTCATCTCACTGCATTGGCTACCACTCGCTGCTCGCATCAAATTCAAAGCTTTGACGCTTACTTACAGATCTACCACAGACTCAGCTCCGTCCTACTTTCACTCCCTACTACAAGTCTACGTCCCTACCAGAAGCGTACGATCGGCCAAGGAGCGACGGCTCGTGGTGCCATCACAGCGAGGCACTAAAACACTCTCCAGAACATTCTCATTCACGGTTCCATGCTGGTGGAATGATCTCCCCACCCTCGTCCGTAATGCAGAATCCCTGACAGCATTCAAAAGACAACTGAAAACTCATCTCTTCCGTGAGTACTTAACAATAAAAAATAAAATAAAAAAAATTAAAAAAAATCTTCTCTTTTAAATCTTCTTTCCTTCCCTTTTAAATCTTCCCTTGTCTGGCTTTTGCTACTCTGAGCAATGCCTGAACTTTGTATTTTGAGCACTTCTTGCGTCGTTCTTCCCTCTTCACGATGACTCGCTTGCTTTAGTCCTCAGATGTAAGTCACTTTGGATAAAAGCGTCTGCTAAATGACTAAATGCAAATGTAAATGTTGTCCTTCCACCGGCTTGTCGTCCTCCCACAGTGCATCCTGGTACCATCAGATCCCCAGGTAAACGGCGCACACGTACACGGCCGTCCAAGTGATGTAAAAGAAAACGACACTCATCTGACCAGGCGTTCTTCTTCCTCTGCTTCAAGGTCCAGTTCTGACGCTCGCGTGCCCATTGTAGCCGCTGTCGATGGTGGACAGGGGTCATCATAGGCACTCTGATTGGTCTGTGTCTTCGCAGCAGAGTGTGATGCACTGTGTTGTGACACATTCATCCCATAATCATCATTAACATTTACAAAGTAGATCTTCTGTTGGCTCGGACCAGACGGGATAGCCTCCGTTTCCCTCGTGCATCGATGAGGCTTTGGCACCCAACACCCTGTCGTCGGTTTGTGGTTTGTCCCTCTTTGGAAACTGTTGGTAAATTCTCATCACTGCTGACCGGGAGAAACCCACAAGCCTTGCCGTTTCAGAGATACTCTGACCCAGTCGACTTGCCATAACAATTCGGCCCTTGTCAAAGTCACTCAGATCTTTATTCCTGCTCATTTCTCCTGCATCCAACACATTGATTATGAGAACTGATTGTTTGTCACATCTTATCTACCCAGACCTTAATATGTGTCCGCCTTAGGAGATGATCAACAATACACTTCACCTGTGACTTCTCATAATAATAAAACTAAAACCATTAAAAAAAATTGAAATAAAATAAGCATTAACAGTGATAAAATTAAATTTTATTTCAGCTAGTTGCCAAGGGAAAATTTCTTATTTTAGTTTAACTTGATGTACTAAAATAACAAAAAATTAATAAAAACTATCTAGACATATTAAAAGACAGAACCTATTAAAATGCACAACAAAAGTACTAATACTTCAACTCATATTAGAATACAAACAAAATACAAAAATAAAAACTGATTGAAAATATTAATAAAAACTATAATATTATCACATTCACTTAAATAACACTGTATACAACTAAAATGCTTCTATTTGGTATTTCTCATTAAATTAGTATAATTTCTCATTATATTAGTATAACATGTTCAGCCAAAAGTTTGACATTATAATTGTATTTTTATTATTATTATTACAAAATACTACTAAATATGTTGTTGTTTTTATTATTATCCAAATATTAAAAATGATTTACTTATTTGTATTATTATCATTGTTAATAATACTATTCAGATATTGCTAATTATACAATCAAATAATACTTATTATTAAGATTGCAAACAATGTATTCACATTCACCTGCCTAGTGAACAAAAACCTGGATGTCTTTCCCACTCAACTAACCAAGCTCACAATCATGCTGTCATGGCCTTTGTTAGTGTGTGGAGGAGATGGAAACACAAGTTCAAAATGTTGACAAACCATCTGAAAATCAAACTCGCTGTGATACTAGAAAGAAACCGCTGACCATTCAATTTCTATATTTCTTTTGACATTTCGAGAAATGTGGGGTATTTTGAGCGCATCTTACCTTTTACCTCAATGGTGGCATTAGCTTGGGGGGCCAAATCAAATGTGTACACGCACATATACTCGCCCGCATCATCTGGCCTTGGTTTATTAATTCTGTGTAAAAGATAAAACACTTTTCACTTATAAAATATACTGTTTTAGTACCATTCAAATAGTGCAGTATTCAGCACGTTGGAGTAATAATAAGCAATCAGAATAAATAACACACCCACATGTAGAGAAAACACAAATGCAGATTAACTGTTAGCTGTACTAGTGTGCCTATACGGTTAGTCTGATTAGATTAGGAGTCAGGCAGAGAGATTAGCAACACGTGTTGGAAGAGAGAAAGGCCTTGCTCAGGATTTAGACCATTGCAGAGCAGTGCAGGCTGCAGCATCAACAGACAGTGAGCCAAGGCTTGAGAGTCACTGAGATAATGCATTTACAAAACAAAGGCCAACTCGGGTAATGCAAATGACTACGTTTTTAACACCTAGAAACCTATATTGCTATATTTTGATCTGATAGTGGCATAGAATGATATTAAAGTCAACGTTTCTGCACTAAATGAACTGCATTGATTAAATAATCTGTTATTAAATAATGTAGATTTTTCGGTTTATCTAGTATTAAATTAAATCATATTTTTTAAATAAAAAAGGTTTCAAAATCACCTCTATTTTAAAATTCTGAAATCTTCAGAGGTTTAATTAAAAGTATTATTATTTTTAAATTAAAAGTATTATTATATTTTTTAATAATATTATTTTAATATACATAATTAAAAAAGTAGCACCATTTAATTGAACTCAAACTCAAAAAATATTTTATTAAGCATTAAAATAGTTAGCGTCCATATGAAACTACTTGGAAAAATTATAATCCCACACTTTTGATTAAAATATGCCAATATGCACACAGTGTGTGTGTGTGTGTGTTTGTGTATAGATGTATGTACATACACTTAAGAAATATATAATTACATTATTTATAATATATAAAACTTGTATACATTATATATATATACTTATATTTTTTTTTAAATATTTTGAATAAGATTTATATATATATATATATATATATATATATACACATAAATAAACATTAAATATATAATTACATTATTTATAATATATAAAACTTGTTTACATACACACAAAATCTCATTCAAAATATGAACAAAAACTATAATAGTATATTAATGAAATTAATTGAATTAATTATTATTTTATAAATTTCATATCATAATGCTCACAAATGTCCAATAACAGCACCTACCTGTACTCTGTGTTCTTGGCTCCGCCCCTTGTGTCTAAGATCTCCTCCCCATTTTTCATCCAGAAGCTCTCGAGGATAGTGTTTTGGGAAACTGTAAGGTTGCACTGAAGCGTGATTGGTGGGATGTGGTAACTCACGGGTAGAATCATGTGATCCGATGAATCGATTGATGGTTCTGAAAATGCAGATGTGTCGGTCAAGGCCAGAGAAATACTACATCACATTGATTGAAGGCGATGGGGATCTATATATATGTGTGTGTGTCTGGAAGAGTGGGAGAGGAAAATAAATATGGGGGATGGAGCTGTATATACAGTATAGCATCAAGCAAAGGAATCACTAAGCTTTTCCAAGCAGCTCTTTTTTATGCTACTTTGTGTAAATGGGTTAATACAGTCTCAGATGTGAATCAGACTCTTATAGAATATCATATCCAAAGCTCACTTTGAAAATTATGAATTTCATGCAATAAAAAATAAATTATAAAAAACTCTCATACTATAAGAGGTTATATAATAAGCGGTTATGGACATTATGATATGATTTTTAATCATACAAAATCATTTTCCTTTATTTCAATCACTTTATCCAGTGGAGTCCAAAATTCTGAGACCACAGTTGTGTCACATACGTTTACACAACAACAATGTATTAAAAACGGAAAAAGATTTCTTTCACGTTTTCCGTGTACAGAGGACAACATTGTCAAAACGATCCCGTTCACACGGATCTTTGAAAACGACTAAAAACGCTGTATTATTCATGCCAGGCCAGTAGGTGGCAATGCCACCATGTAAAGAAACACTAGGTGCCTGTAGACTGAACATTTATACACACGTGCATGATGTCAGCGTTTTCACAGATTTTAGTTTTTGTAGTTTACACAGAGATGATAATAGTATCGTTTTCAAAAACTTGCACTTTGAAACTAATTTTTTCTGGCTCCAAAACCACTGTTGTCGTGAAAATTAACTTTTTTTCTCGCAATTGCGAGTTGTAAAGTCAGAATTGCAAGATGTAAACTCGCAATTAAGAAAACAAATCTGAATTGTGAGATAAAATGTTGTAATTACCTTTTAATTTTTTTTTATTCCGTGGCTGAAACAATCTTCCATAATTTATGATTAAGACATTCAAATAATATGGTAAGAAATACCAGTTTGCAATTTAAGCAACATTACAAGCTGTTTTGTACAGCTAAAAAAAACTGGAAGTGAATGACACCAGAAGCCAGACATATTAAATTTATATATATATAGCAATAAGGTGGATAAATAAGTATAGTGGTCTCAGACTTTTGGAATCTGTATATCATATATGATCCAGGCCTATAGTAAAGTAAGTATTGCCATCGGTCATTGAAAAATCACCTATCGGTTAAATACTATTGTACCTTACCAGATTCCATGGATTCCTTGATTGTCATAATCAACACAAAGAAAGCAACCTTGAAGTATCTCAATAAGGAGGACAAGGACATTTGACTACAAAAATAGGTCACTGCCTGTATGTAGCAGCTACAAGCTACTAGTGATCTAATAAGATAGTGCTCTAACCGTTTTGTAGTCCGGATGAGTAAGGAGGAGGAAAAGGGAAGATCTAAAGCAAATGCTAACTATGGCACTACGCTAAATGTAGGTAAAATCAAGGGGCGGATGATTTATTTCGGCCACACCACTAGCGGGGACAGTTAACTCACTCTGCAACACCGTAACTGTTGCCTGGGCTCGAATCCAGGTAGTGAACGGATTCTGGCGCAAATCGTTACGCCGCGGGTCGTTACTGGCTCTGCACTCATAAATCCCAGAATCCTCGATGGTGACGTGAGTGACAGCTAACACGCTTACACCATTGAGGCCGTACGCGGTGTTGATGGACATGCGTTGCCTACGCGCGCCATCCCACAACTGGAAGAAGTTGTCGGCCCTGTTCACCTCGGCGTACCACCACTGGATCTCAGGTGTGGGCTTCCCCACAACATCACAGTACAGCTCAAAGGTGTCGCCCGTCAGCTTAGTCTCAGAGAGGGGGGACTTTACAAACCCCGCTGAGGGGCGGCACAGAGACGGGAAGACAGGAAAAACGTGACAAATAAAGAGATTGGAGGGGGGAGGTAAAGCACAGTGAAAGGGCAGTGGGTGGAAAAAAGAAAACATAAAAGATTAAACTCAAATTACAAACCAAAAGTGCAATGAGAAATTAATCATTTAACAATTGATCCATGAGAAAATGCAAAAAAGTCACCATGTGCAAAGATCCTGCAGTGTTATTTACTCGTGTATCTTTATAGGAAATTAAACTGGGTCAGGGGCCTGATCTATATTTTATCTTTTTTTCCATGTCAAAGTACTGATTTTAAAAGAGTACTTCACCCAAAAATGAAAATGATCCCATAATTTACTCAACCATCAAGCCATCCTAGGTGTATATGACTTTTTTCCCCATCCAAACACAATCAGAGTTATATTAAATAATATCCTGGCTCTTCCCAGCTTTGTATTGCCATTGAATAGTGTTTGAGATTTTGAAGCACTAAAAAGCACAAAAACCACATAAGTGAAGCCAGAAGCCAGTGATTATAGTTTATAAAGTTAAAAATATGTATATTTTTCTTACAAAAACCCATCGCCTCACTTCAGAAGGCCCTTGGAGCCGTATGAATTACTTTTATGATGGATGGATGGATGCGCTTTTTGGAGCTTCAAAAACTCAGATATTATTCAATGCCATTACAAAGCTTGGAAGAGCCAGAATATTTTTCAATATAACGCCAATTGTGTTTGGCTGAAAGAAGAAATATACACATAGGATGGTTTGAGGGTGAGTAAATTATGGGATAATGTTCATTTTTGGGTGAACTATTCCTTTAATTTCTGGTCGATGCTGAAAAGCCAATAAGTAATTTTCATTGTATGGCTGACATCTAAATAAATGGCATAAATAATTCTATATTATTTTGTCTAAAAAAACAAATATATATATATATATACACAGTATCCCGTTCAAAAGTTTGGGGTCAGTAAGACTTTTAATCTTTTTAAAATAAGTCACTTCTGCTCACCAAGGCTGCATTTATTTGATCAAAAATACAGTAAAACAGTAATATTGTGAAATAGTATTACAATTTAAAATTGTAAATTGTATGTCAAATTGTGAAAATCAATTTTCTATTTGAATATATTATAAAATGCAATGTATTCCTGTGATGCAAAGCTGAATTTTCAGCATCATCACTCCAGTCTTCAGTGTCATCCTTCAGAAATCATTCTAATATGCTGATTTGCTGCTCAATAAACATTTCTTCTTCTTATTATTATTATTAATAATGTTGAAATCAGTTGTGCAGCTTCATATTTTTGTGGAAATCTTAATCCATTTTTTTCTGGATTCTTTGATGATTGGAAAATTCAAAAGAACAGCATTTATTTAATGCAGATAAAGCAGATTTTCTTCCACAGAAAGACACAAAGTGCACAGCCGTGAACGGTGCCGTTTGCAATTTCTGTGTAAACTCACTCTTCATGTGTGGGTGTGCTGATGGACAGGCGGTTTCCATAGAAGCGTACTACAGTAGATGAGCAGATAGGCCTTTAAGCCCAACATCCCCTCATTAACTGCTGTCTAAACTGATTGCATTCAAAGATATGAAGACTCGCAAAGTGTTATCAGTCATTTAGTGTAGTAAGTGTTTTTTGTGTGCAATTTAGGAGCAAAACTGACAGAGATCAATCAACAATGCTTTCTGCTTTTCATTATAAACAGCAAAAAAAAAGAAATCTGTCAGTTTGTGCTAGGAAGAACATATCAATAGCACACATTTTTAAAAAAGTAATAGAAAGTTTTCCTTTGAGGTTATGTATGCAGAGAGGCTGCTTGATTGTTGCATTTTATCATGTTAATCTGAACATTAATTTTACCCTGCTGGTTCTGTTTAAAGTGATTGTGATATAAAACAATCGTATACTGAGAAATAAAGCAGGGCCAGATATGATTTTTACATCTAAACCAAGTCCTTTAAAGGAATGAAAACTGTTACAGACTTTATAAATGTAAGTGCATCTGAGCTTGAGGAGCAAATGGACTTGTAGTTACTGTATATGTGGACAGGGCTTGTATGCTTGTATTGCATACAAAAAACAAGCACACTAAAAATAGAAGCAAAAACCTTGTTAGCCTGAAGGCATCAAGCGCTGTTGTGCTCTTATGCCTGTAATGGAAAAAAAAACATCCATGCCAAAATGATCCATTTGATCAAATGTGTCTGTGTGTGTGTGTGCTCACATTTGTACCGAGAGATAAAAAGCGTGTGAGCGAGACGAAAGGAAAAGTGTCAGGTTTGAGCTTATGGCTCCTCACAAATAGGCAATGGGCTACAACCAAAAATGGGCCCCAGATCTCTCCAGATTCTGAGAAGCTCGCCGACAGCAACAATGCTAATGGCAAATTCTAAATCGCAACTATATACTTGTGATAAATAGGCTTATCTACCTTTAAAAATTAAGAATGGGTGGTGATGGTGCAGTAGATGAGACACATGCCTTTGGTGTGAGAGACCCGGGTTCGAATCCACTACGAGACACCAATGTGTTCCTGAGCAGGACACTTAACCCCTAGTTGCTCCAGAGGCGTGCGACCTCTGACATATATAGCAATTGTAAGTCGCTTTGGATAAAAGCGTCAGCTAAATGAATAAATGTAAGAAAACATTCGTAGTTGTTGACATACAGTATAGCAAGGATTTTGGCACACATTCATTTGTCGTATGTTAGGATCTAGTCGAATTTGGCAGAGGTCAACTAAAAGTTGTGCGACAACATGAAAAGAAAAAAAAGAACACACGCAAGGTCGAAAGAAAATATGATCCAGACTAAAAACTTAAAAGGTTCACTTGAATAATGTTGGGCCTATACGCTGTAAAAAAAATATTGTTGGTTTAACTTAAAAAAGTAAGTAACATGGTTGCCCTAGAATCTTGAGTTTGTTGAAATTAAAAATTTGAGTCAATTCAATGAAGGAGATTGGTTTAATCAACAGAAACTCAAAATATTATGTTATCTGAACCACATAAATGATCCAAGTTGATTTGTCAAAAGAAAAAATGTTGTGATAATAAATCATGACAGTATGTTTTATACAGTTATACGATGAGTTGCAAATGAATATCAAACTTAAGCAAATCCAGTTGAGAATCACCGAGACCAAGCAATGATACAGATAACCTATAACATCAACTCAGCTTAATTAACACATTTTTCCTACAGGATGTCTGTTATCAGGTATTAATTCATAACATTTATATGTTAAAGGTGCAGGCATTATTTTAACGGCTATAGGCTAATGCATGACCAGGAGACGAAAGGAGATCGGAGGGCTCATGTGATGTGTTACCGCTCATTAACTGAGCGCGACCATGACGTCATAATGCACCGCGGTGCTCCTCCGTTAAGACTGTAACGGGTCCGCGCGCCCGGGGAGGACGGGCATTAAAGCCATGCATACCGCTACTGCATCGGTTCTATAAATAGAAACATGCAGCAGAATGGATTGCTGCTATTTACGGCGCTGCAGAGGACCGGTGCTAAAAGAGGGGGTACCTGCCTCTACCGTTTTATATATTTGACAAGCTAACTCGCGTGCAAAAGGATCGGTTTGCGATGGAACATGAGAATAATTCCTGAGTCATTAGATTGGCCGCATGCAAATCAAGCACAAGTGCGAAACAGAGTTCTGCATTCTGATCGGTTCGCGTTTGGGTTAGTGACAAGCAGCCGATGACCCATAAGCACATCCAAATCTGGAGAGGGAATCTTTTCTAAGACAGTCATAATCACAGTCACAAATAGACGCTCCCTATGGGACAAGTCACCAAAATATTAAAATGTCAACCTATTTGTTAGCATGAAGTAGAATGGCGAGCCGCTTTCAAGCATGTGAGTCATAAACTGCTCTTTTAATGCGGAATGCAGTGAGCTTTGCCATTTAAACGCACAAGGACGCATTTTCTTTAGTATATAATAGGCTACACAGTAATGTCACCTTTCTCAACCTGAGTGGCTATTTAGTTTTGAGTATTCCCAAAAGCAATGCGGAGGATTGGTGAGACTCGAGCGTATCCCGTGCGCGCGAGGCAAATTGCACCTGCACGTGCCGCAAACGTTTCCCTATCACGAAAGCCTTCAAAATCTGCGATGAAACGGTTCTTTAAACGGAGCACATGAAAGTCCTTACCGTTCTCAGCGGAGCCCGAATGCAGCATCAAGACCCCGAATAATATCACCAACGGATTCCCCTCGTAAGACATTTTGTGGGTCGCCTGGCTACCTGGGATATGTGTGGAGGGATGCAGAGGAGAGGGAGAAGAGGGCTGTCGAGGAGGATGTGAGTGAGTGAGTGAGTGTGTGTGTGGAGAGGGAGCTGCTACAATGACGAGGCGACCCTGGATGGAGCTCGAATCGGGTCACGTAAAAAGCCCGTCGCCTAGCAATAGCGAGCGCGCCAGCTCGTTAAGTAGATGCCGCCGCTACACTTACATCCGGTTTAAAAACGAGGCTCGTGAAGACGATGGCGCTGTCCTCTTAAATTCCTGCGATAGCAGACCTGTCCTGTCCTCCTGCCTACATAACTGACCCAGATAGATGGACACAATCTTCAGGTGATCATCAAATTCACATAAACACCCTTAAAGGTTCTTTATGGTTCCATTAAGAACCTTATATCCATGGAACATTATCAACGGACAAAAGGGGTCTTTAGATTATTCTTAGCTCTTTCACTAAGGAAAAAGGGTTCTTGTAACCAACGGTTAAGTGAAAGATTCTTTGGGGAACCCAAAATGCATCACTGCAAAACCCCCCTTTTGAAACCATTATGGAGGTATTCAGGGGGTTTGTTGAGAAAATTGTCTTGTTTGTATAGGCCTATTTTAGTATTAAAGATTAATTTGCTCAATTTGTAAGAAAATTGTTAATTCATGTAAGTTATGCAACTTAATGTACGTACATTGTTGAAGTTAGGCCTACCTGGTTGCCTTAACATTTTGAGTTCATTGAAATAAAATAAATTGAGTTAGCCTACTACAATGACGGACATTGGTTTAATAAATAGGAACTCCAAATATTATGTTATCTGAACTACATTAATTATCTAAGTTGATTTGACAAAAGATAAAAAGTTAAATCATGAAAATAATTTTTTACAGTGTGGTGGTGACAACTGGCAACTGTTGCCCGAGATTTACCGTAAGAATAGAGTGCTGGCAACGCATATAATATATTACAGTTTCTAACTGGACTATAAATGTACATAATATACCAACCTGAGTTTTAATCTGAATCTCTCTGGCACTGTAAAATGTATTGGAAATAACACAAGAGTGGAAGGGTACAAGATGAATCAAAGTTTAAAATAGGCCTCCATTAAACGCAACAAAAAACACTCACATGTAATAGACTACAAGAATAAAAAGTAAAGAAATGTGATGGTTTGTGGAAGGAATAGTGATATATAGTGAAGTATATTATAGATTATAGATATAATAGTGAAGGAATAGCAATGGTCCTCTGTCCATAAACAGGCTAAGCTTTTCATGCATTTATTTATTCATTATTTTCAACAGTATTGTACAGCAAATGTGTACATTGCTTTTTTAAATATAATATAAATGTTCTGTCCTTAAATTATGAAGTAATTCTTCACCTTAAAAAGCATTTTTACAATATTATATACAGATGTTGTATTTTAAAATACAATATATTTTAAAACTAATGTTAGGCAGCACACCAGTTAACAGCTTTTATGCAAGTATTTATTCAGTAAAATTTAATTCACTATACAGTATTGAATAGTTTGTGAATGATGAATGTATGAAAATAAAGTGGCTCATCTGTTTTGTGAGATTAACTTCTCGCACTCTATAGCCGATGTGGTCGTTTAAAAAAACAGACATTGATGGCATCACTGAGTTTCACAACACCCTTCCTGCAACAAACCATCTTTTAGGAAAACATGAATTTAAATATTTCTAAATTATTCTTAATAGGAAACCTGCCACAAAAATAAAATAATCTTATAACAGTAAGAGTTTATTAATCTTTTTTAATCAACACTAGTCTATCATTGCCTGACATTGACATTCCCTGCCAAAACAAACCGGTCTCATGTTGAACAGTTTACTGTCATCTACTGGACAATGCACGTATATCACGTCATATACAACGCATTTCCTTCATTCCCTGGGGATTAATGTTAATGTTAACAGAATATGAATGTAAAAAATGCTATAGTAAAACATGTTTATTGTTTAACTGTAAGTTATAATTTGCAAAGGTGAAAAACATTTAATTATGTAATTTTAATATTAATAATATGTTTTTTTTGGTGCAAAAACAATAACTTATTTTATTTATATTAACCAATCTGAATTTTGCAGAAAGTATTTTGTAAACTATGGCATAGCAAAAATAGACAATTGTAAGACCAATCCACCTACATTATAAACAAAAGCATCAAGAAACAACTTTCTTCAAAACTTAAATAAACATCAGCATTCTATCATTCACATTGTCTCTCACATTGCACTCTAGTTTGTGATTGTTTGCACTTGTACTGTACTGAGTGGGCAAACACTTCATGTCATGCACAAGCTGTTCACACAGGCTCTAAATAGATAGTTTGATATCTATGTATACATAAACGTCAAGTTTTCACCAGTTTATATGGATGCATGAAAACTGATTCCCAAAACTGACATATCCCATGCAGGCGATCGTAAACAAGTGTTGGAAATGCCCAGAAATGCCAACATATAAGTTTCAGTTACATACTTCAATTTTGTTTTGCTTTTCTCATCTGTCCCACAACAGATGAAGTGCATGTGCTCAGAAATACACACGAAGGAAAATGCAAAGTTGCAAATTATGTTTTTAAGCTTACGCTTATATGCAATATATAGCCTATCCTTTAAATAATTATTCATTCATTAACTCATTCATTTGTTATATTTTTATTGGCATTTTTGGGCTTGATTGCATTTAAACTGATCAACTTAATGTCTGTTTTCAGCAATACTTGAATGTATGTGATAAAAAATGTCTAGAGGAAATTGATCAAGTACCAGTTCAGTGATGCTGATGATGCCTGGTGTTCTTCCAGCATATTATTACTGTTGTTATTAAAACAGCAATGTGTCAATTGCATATCATTTGCACTCTCAGATATGAGCACATCTCTGACAAGGTTGAGCAACAGGAAGCATGTTCGATTTATTTTTTAAACAGTTTGACAAAACAACAATAATACTTATTTATTTATTAAATGAACATAGTAAAAAAAAGTTACTGCCTTACATTTTTCAACAATCAAGTATCAACTTGGATATTTAAGTAATTTCAACTTAAATCACATTAAACTGACTTTAAAAAATGAGTTGAATCTTTGTATAACATTAAAAGCTGAAAATTGCTTAAATCAATAAAACTTAAATTGAGTTAAAGCAATGTAAAACATATGTTCCCATAACTTATTGATCATAACATTTTACAGTGAATGAATAAATGAATGAGGGAGTGAGTAAATAAATAAAGTGACACATTTATGTATGCTAATGTACAGGCCATACAGATACGATTTACATTTTTTATATATAAAATTCCAGAGAATTAAAATAATGATAAAAAATAGCATTCAATATATTTTTAGCTCTCATTAAAATGTATACTTAGAAATATTAGATTTAAGATTTAAAAATTGCTGTCTTAAAAACACTGGTTTACACCAGGAAATGGAAATGAAGTACAACAAGAAAAAAATTTAAACCACAAAGAACAGTTTATTTCATATTGTTTCATCATTCAAGTTTATATATATTCAAGATATATAAGATTCAATCATTTTATAGTGATAAATTATATAGTAAGTTATTTCCCATTTTTAGTCAGAATAGTTTTCACTCAAGTATCAATCAAATTTAATTTTCTTTTTAAATACTACTTTAAAACAAAGATATTTTATGATAGAGTAAATCACAAAACAAAACAGCACAAATATCATCAAAAGAGTCCAAAAAACATCCATAGAGTAGTACTCAATCCAGGACATTCTGAAAGACTGTGTTCGTAAATGAGGGGCTCCTCTATTCCTCATGACAAACTCAATCCAGAAGACGGCACGATCGAGAGGTTTCATTGGCTGGTCGTGATGCAGTCTGGACAGTCTCTGCATGTTCTCCCTGTAAGATGTGTTATGCAAAACCTCCTTTAATGCCTCTAGAAACACATCCATGTCCAGAGTCGCAATATCTACAATCTTTGCTGTTCCCTTTGCTTGCATCCTGGAGAGATTGTCAGGTTGGTCAAATACTATGGGTAGACCCAAAATGGGAATCCCATGATAGATGGCTTCCTGAATTCCATTGGTGCCTCCATGTGTTATAAACACTTTAGTTTGAGGATGTCCAAGCAGGTCGTTTTGGGGGAGCCAGTCAATAAGTAATGTATTATCACCAATGTTGACGGGTCGAGGTCCGGTGTGTCTCCAAATTATTTTTTGAGGCAGTCCGGCAAAAGCGGCAGCAATTTCCTCTGTGATGTCTTGTGGAAGCTGACTAAAAAGAGTTCCTAGGGACATGACGATGACTCCATGATCTCCAGAGCTCCGCACAAACTCCTCAAGATCATCTGGAAGTGGCTTAGCTGGTTTGCACTGGAAGCCACCCATATAGACGATATTTGGCATTGTGGGTCGTGGAAATTCAAACGTAAAGTCATTTCTCATGAGCCAGATGTCGGCATCCCGAAGAAGGTTTTTGTAGTTGATTTCTGATCCAAAGTATTTGTTGCAGAAGGACTGGTAGTGTGAGGAGCAGGTTTTGCTTTTGTGATAAAGCAAAAACAAGTATCCCATCACGTTCTGCACTCGCTGAGCAAACGTCATCTTATCAGTCAGCTCTACTCCGGGTACAGGAACATACGACAGAGGTGAAGGAGCTATTTCGTAATGTGCTTCTCCATGTATCGTCCAACGGACATTTAGCACAAGAGGGAGGACAAGACGATGGGCCAGGAAAAATCCACCTCCAAAAGCCGGATCTGTCAGAACCAGGTCATACTTTGCGGTATGAAGTGAATCCATTAAGTCTTTGTTTTCAAATATTTTTCCCATGAAGGCAAGTTGATTGCAATGCATCTCTTCAAATACCATTCCTACCTCAGAAACTAATGTGAGGTGAGTCCAGATGGACAACTTTTCTCTTCTGATGACCAGAATATGTCTTGCAAATGCATCAAGCATCTCTTTTTCAATGCCACCGCTATTAGAAACAGTGATGGAGGTGTAGAAAGGAGACTCTTCTTTGATATACCAGCTGTTGGAGGCTCTGAGCACCGTCACGTTGTGACCTCGTGAGTGTAATTCCTCGATCAGGACCTTCATGTTCACCCAGTGACTTCCATCCAGTGGAAATACTAACACTTTACCTCCGAACACTTGAGGTAGTATACTCAAGAATGTTAGCAAAGTGACAGGAAGGTAATGCATCTTTGTTTTTAACCTTTGATGAAAGAAAGTTACTATACATTTAATATTCCAACACTTATTATAATTGTTTAGTATAAATAAAGGTAATCTGCTTCACTTACCACACAAGCATGTGACTGATCGGGTAGATTTCTCACTGCATTCCACAACTAAAACGGTGTGAAACAAGCCCTGACCAGCTAATATGTGCAAAAAGCAATGGGAGTGCACATGCATGTGAAAGTTAACACCACTCCTCTCTGCACACAAAACATGTCTAAACTTGATATTATTCTGAGTAGTGCATTGATTTAGAAGTTTCTAAATCCTCTACCGACCAAATAAAATAGCTTATTAATCCACAACAACAAACTTTTTGACCCCAATACAGTTTTTCCTAATCTTAGTGTTTACCAATGAGACAAAAGCGTCAGTGAACAACTTAAGATGAAATATATGCGTCATATGAAAACACACATCATAATTGAGATTTGATGGAATTAAATGACACTGATCTTTTAGTGGAAAAATGACAAAAATTATTTATTGTAACGTGTTACACAAAGTAAACTAGTGAGAGAATGATGGCTTGTTGGAGCCATCTTGATTTTCTTTGAAAATATTTGTGAAACATCCTTATATTTAATCTATTTATCTCAAGAATCACAATATGTTAAGAAACTCACTTATCCTCATTGAAATGTACTTGCTGTTTTCAACATTTACTTGCTGTATTTCTTGCCAACACTAGATGGCGATTAGGAGTAGCAGAGGCACTACTTACTCATTTGGGCCCAATGTATCATTTAAACTTTTTCCAATTCATTATTTCCCGAAAAATAATGTAAAAATGTAACACAAATTATAATAATAATAATAATAATTGTATCACAATAAGTGTATTGCTATTGTCAAAACATTGGTAACTAAACAGAATTTCATTAAGTTACAATCAATTTTTACATGGGTTGCTGTTTTATTAGTGCTTGATTCAAATTTCACGATTTCAATTTGATTCTGGTCTTGATTCAATATCGATTCATTTAGAAATATCAGGTACAGTATAGCTACATGTTAATTTTTCTCAGGAAAAAATCTCTCAAATAGCCTAATGCTGTTAACAGTCATATTATATGGACAGCTGGTATTATTATTAAATGTTAAAATTAACAAATCAAATGAATGTGGTTTATTATTATTCACAATAATAACGTTATAGCCAATAGGCCTACTAACATGCTATGGTAATTAGATGGCTTTCCTGAGGTAAATGTAATGTTACATGACAATGTTTACAAGCTATGACGTTTTTCCGCGGTTGAAACCGTGTTTGAGCGATTAGGCTACATGAGACATGATAGGACACATTTCGGTAAGTTGTAGTTTGTTTTTTTGTTTTTCCTCCACCATACATACAGTAGATGAACCAATTAAACTCTATAACCAAAAGTTATTGCTAATAACAAATTAGGTCTATACATATACTGTATATAGCTACAAAGTCCACTTTCATAAAATAAAAACACTTAAAAAAAAAGAAAATAAAAGTTAGATCTATAAAGGTCCCTTCTTTGCTGTGTTGTGGAGCCTTAAATAGGTTAATATAAACTGTAAAGCTCATAGCCACAATGAAATTGACCTCCTTTGCCTGGAATAATTTTAAGAAACGTAAGATTTCTGCAAAATAAATAAATAAATAATTTTGAGGAGGTTTTCATTAAAACCAGGGTCTGTTTTGAATACAGAAAAGCAGGCGTTCACGGAAAGGGTGTTCAGGGAAACCTGGCTTCATCCAGACATGGCCAGCTCTCAGTTTGAGGTGGATTGATTCTCTCTGGTTTGGGCCGATCATTCTGCAACATCGGGCAGGAACTGAGGTGCGTGTTTATGAATGAAGGCTCACAGTGAGAGCCACGGTATGTGATACCAATGTTGAACTGCTTTGCTTAAGTTTAAGGCCTTTTTATTCACAGAGAGAATATGGGAATATCAACATCTGTGGGGTTTATGTTCCACCCTCTGGTTATTCATTAATTTAATGCAAATTAATGACTATGTACAACAACAACTTCAACGTACACCCATGTTTTTATACTGGGAGACTTCAACAACTGCGAACTGGAACTATATTTGGTTTTGAACAATATGTTAAGAGAAAATGGAATTTTAGACAAATGCAATGGGTATGTAAATGGGCTTGTAAAGCAGAATCAAGGCCCCATTGGCAAGTTCTGATCATAAGAGTGATTATCATATTCCAACATACAGGACAGTCTTGAAGAGCTCTAAACCTGTGACTAAAGATCTGTCAGTGTGGTTGGAAAACAGCATTGAGTCTCTGAAAGGCTGGTTCTTATCCATTGAGTGGGGTATTTTTTATGGCGCTGACATGCATGAAACCAGAGAAGTAATAACTGACTGTAAATATCTGTACAGATAATGTGGTTATAAAAACAGGTAACTATTTACCCAAATAACAAACTTTATATCACAAAGGAGATAAAACATTACATTAACAGGAAAACCACAACCATGTAGCACTAAAATCGGTTCAGAAAGCATTGAATCAGTTGCATAAAGTAGCAAGGAAAAGACACACAAAAAACTTTGTAGAATACAACTTTTTCAAGTCAAGGATGAGGAATTCAATAAAAAATATAACAAATATGCAACCAGCAATGAAGAGGCTCTTTGCATCAAAAAGGCAAATGACTTGAACTGTTTTTGTTTGATACTCATAACTTTGATTATAATTGTAAAAGTGAATTGAACTCTATGATTATTCTGACCTTGGGGAGAACAGGTTGATGATTGACCCTGACCTTGTTCAGTTGTTTTTCAAACAGAAGTCTTCTGGCCTTCTGTCTTTACAAACCTCAAATAGCGCACTTACAGAAAAATTGGCTAATCGGCAATTAGATAACCGTGCTGAGAATCCCGGGGCGAGAACATTTTGTAATCGCACAGTACAGAACCAGGCTCAAGTGGAAATATAATTGGAACCGTTCTTAGAACCTTTAGGCCCGATGGTGGAAAAGATGACAGATTTTAGAGTCAGGGAGTGATAACATATCATCATGAACTCATGACCAGATGCCTCTTTAATTACAGGGTGTTCAGAAAACTTTGTCAGATAAGAGTTCAGCAAAAGCTTTACAGAAAAGTCATTCACAATTCTGTTGGCTCAATCATAAACACAAAAACGAAATGAATTATAATGTAGGGGATTCATTTGAGCCCTTGTACTGTCAATTACTTGTACATTAAAAAAATGCAGCTTAAAACAACTCATGCATTGGACTAAAACATTGTTTCTTAAATCCAGTTAAATGTTTCAAATAATTTAAGATTCACAAAAGCACATGCTGTCAGGATACAATCTGGAAACTTTTTAAATGAACTGATATATTTTCAGCCACTATTATTCATGTTACACCTTCTTTTTGAATACAACTAGACAAAAAATATCTAATTGTATAAACAGTCACGAATGCAAATATTGAGCATCGCATTAGTTCAGGCAGGCCACGTCAGTCAGCTGTTTCTGATGTGTACTGATCCAGTTGTGACACTCATCACAGCGGTTCATTTAAATCCCGATTCATTCAGCCTCTCTCTATTGCTTATCTGCACGCTGCATCTAACTCCCCCCTCCATCCCCATCTCCACAGCTGAATCTGTAATCTAATCAATTCTGTTCATGACTGTCCATTTCATTGTATTGTCTTTCATGTATTTTGGCTTGTTTACAATACTCATGTAAAAATGTGATTGTAATTATGTATGCAACATTACTGGATCATGACAAACTCAATCCAGAAGAGAGGTTTCATTGGCTGGTCGTGATGCAGTCTGGACAGTCTCTGCATGTTCTCCCTGTAAGATTGGTTATGCAGAACCTACAGAAATCAACATCAGGGCCAAAATATTTCTGGGAGAACTCTTGGTAATGATAACCAAAGAATTTTGGATTTTGATAAAGATCACATAAACCATCCCATTCATGACTCTTTGACTAAACGTCATCTTGTCGGTTAGCTGTAACCCTGTAACAGGTATATATATGAGAGAGGAGATGGTGCTACAACAAAGTGACCTTTTCCATGCATGGTCCAACAAACATTTAGTACAAGAGGAAGGAGAAGACGGTGTGCCAATAACACTCCACCTTCAAATGCAGGATCCGTCAGAACAACATTATATTTACCATTTTCCAGTGATTTCATCTAGATCATTTTCGAATATCATAGCTGTCATATTGCACACTTGCTGATACACTTCTGAGAACCTGCTGTAAATCTCCTGAGCAATTTCCATTTTGGACCAAAATTATCTTCCGTGTCTCTTGATCTGCAGTAACTGGGAAAGCAACATTATCCAGAAAATCTATCCACAGGGACAACCAGAATTTTTCCATCATAAGATTTTGACAGAGCAGATAACAGGATGAACAAACCGAGAAGGATGGAGTGATGCATCTTCATTGATTACCTTCAGTGAAAAAGAATAAAATCTGAATTGATAAATCTAAATAATAAATAATACTTAACAAATTACAATGGTCAAGAGAAAATGCATGACTGTCCAGAAATATAATGGAATTGAGTGTGAAATCTATAATGTTTCAACTTGATCTGTAGCCTACTACTTTATGATTTGAATCTGTACAATTGGACAGTTATTCAGGTATATAAAATAATATTAACTCTTAAATGCATACCTCTGGTCTTTAGTGATTCGGGACATGATTCACTATCCTCCTCCTCATACATTTTTTTTAAGTTAGACATCAACCTTCTTATTATTCCTCAGTCATTTCAATATAAAATATATGATTCTGTAATTGTTACTCTAATATCAGGAGAGGTTTTATATTATAGCGACAGGTAGAGATCCATCCGTGTTAGATATAGACCCGGGTCGCTAAAGACCCAAATATGTGATAATGATTGGCGAAACATTAATACATTTAAGGGTTAACTTATCCCTTGCCATCAAGAAATGCCACTTCAGTAATAAGGTTGGATGTTACATCTGTAAGTCACTGTAGTTTGCTTCAATGACCAATTTTACACAGTCTCACTGTGTATAAGAGTCAGGGGGTGATAACATATCATGTACACATGATCAGGTGCCTCTTTATTGCAGGGTGTTTATTTTCATGAAACTGTCATATAAGAGTTCGGCCAAAGCTTGTACAGAGAAGTCATTCACAATTATGTTGGCTCAATCATAAACACAAAAACAAACTTAATTATAATGATTGGGATTAATTTGAGCCCTTGTACTATCACTGATAGATGTGAATGATATTTGTCTGTAGCAAGTCCTAATAATATAGATTGTTGTTGTACAAGAGCAAAAATGTTTCTTGAAACAAACAGTATAGAGAATTTTGAATTAGTTCTAAATTATTATTTATAAAATGCATTGGACTAAAGCATTGTTTCTTTAATTTATTTAAATGTTTAAAAAAATGTAAGACTCACAAAAGCACATACTATCAGGAAACAATCTGGAAACAATTTCAAATGAACTGATATTTCCAGCCATTATTATTCTCGTTTCACCTTCTTTCTGAATACAACTAGACACAAATATCTAATTGTATAAACAGTCACAAATGCAAATATAAAAACTGTTGCCATTAAAGTCAAAATAACATCTATAGAGTAGTACTCAATCCAGGACATTCTGAAAGACTGTGTTCGTAAATGAGGGGCTCCTCTATTCCTCATGACAAACTCAATCCAGAAGACGGCACGATCGAGAGGTTTCATTGGCTGGTCGTGATGCAGTCTGGACAGTCTCTGCATGTTCTCCCTGTAAGATGTGTTATGCAAAACCTCCTTTAATGCCTCTAGAAACACATTCCTGTCCAGAGTCGCAATATCTACAATCTTTGCTGTTCCCTTTGCTTGCATCCTGGAGAGATTGTCAGGTTGGTCAAAAGCTAAAGGAATGCCCACAATAGGCACCCCGTGATAGATGGCTTCCTGAACTCCATTGGTGCCTCCATGTGCCACAAACACTTTAATTTGAGGATGTCCAAGCAGATCATTCTGAGGGAGCCAGTTCACAATCATTGTGTTATTACCTAGATTGGCAGGCTGTGGTCCTGTGTGTCTCCAAATAACTTTTTGAGGCAGTTGGGCAAAAGCTGCAGCAATATCATCATTGATTTCACTCAGAAGCTGACCAAAAACAGTTCCTAAAGTCATGATGATGACCCCATGCTCTCCTGAGCTCTGTACAAATTTCTCCAAATCATCTGGAAGTGGCTTAGCTGGTTTGCACTGGAAGCCACCCATGTAGACGACATTTGGCATTGTGGGTCGTGGAAACTCAAACGTGAAGTCGTTTCTCATTAGCCAGATGTCGGCATTCTGGAGGAGGGAGAAGAAATTGACATTGGGGCCAAAATATTTCTGGGTAAACTCTTGGTAAGGAGAACTAAAGTATTTGGAATTTTTATAAAGAATCATTATATATGTCATCACGTTCATTACTCTCTGACTGAAAGTCATCTTGTCGGTTAGCTGTAACCCTGTAACAGGTATATATGAGAGAGGAGATGGAGCTATATCAAAATGGGCTTCTCCGTACATGGTCCAGCGGACATTAAACACAAGAGGGAGGTCAAGACGGTGTGCCAGTAACACTCCACCTCCAAAAGCAGGATCCGTCAGAACAATGTCATACGCAGCATCTTTCAGTGAATTCATCAAGGTCTCGTTTTCAAACATTGTAGCTGTCATATTACATATTAGCTGATGAATTTCTGTAAACCTCCTATAAGTTTCATCAGCAAGTGCCATTTCATTCCAAAATGATCTTCCTTGTCTCTGCATTTTCAGTAAGTGAGGGAGAAACTTCTCCATGAAGTCATCGTCAAATTCGCCATTATCCACAGTAATGGAAGTGTAGAGAGGAGACTTTTCCTCAATGTACCAGCTGCTAGACCCTCGGACCACCGTGATATTGTGACCTTTTGAATGCAACTCCACAATAAGGACCTTCATATTAATCCAATGACTTCCATCCACAGGGACGACCAGAACTTTACCAGCATAAGATCTTGAGAGGGCAGATAACAGGACGAACAAACCAAGAATGGTGGAGTGATGCATCTTAATTGACAACCTTTGATAAGAAAGAATATAACCGAATTAAAAGAGTACTGAAGATTTCACAAATACAATGATAAATACAATACCTATAATTGTCCTGAAATAATCTGTAAAACTGCAAGGTAGTAGGGCAGAAGATATAAAGTCATACAGATTTGGAACGACATTAGGGTTAGTAAATGATGAAACAAATTAAAATTTTAGGTTAACTCATTTTAAACAATCAAAAAAGTCTCAGAGATACAGTCTTCATCTGTCTGTCCAAGTATGTGTGATCTAACGTGTAATCAATATAATTTCTGTTTAAAGCCTTTACATGACATTCTAATTAGACAAATTAGTCTGACTGAAGTCAAACTTTTAAACTGCATGTTAACACAAAAAAATAATGCCAGGGAAAACTTTTTTTAGTCCTTGCATTAATCACAGTTATGAAATTTGCATCTATTGAGGCTCAAGATTCTACCGACAATAAATGCAGCTTTAAATAGTCCGTACAAAATTAGTAGTAAATGCTTTATTTTTTTCTACAACACACTCATACAGTAGTTATACATCATGCACATTTTACTTTCTTTTTGAACAGAACTCTAAAAAGATATCGAATCACGTATACAATCAAAAATGCAAATATTAAAAGTGTCGCCGTTAGAGTCCAAAAAACATCTATAGAGTAGTACTCAATCCAGGACATTCTGAAAGACTGTGTTCGTAAATGAGGGGCTCCTCTATTCCTCATGACAAACTCAATCCAGAAGACGGCACGATCGAGAGGTTTCATTGGCTGGTCGTGATGCAGTCTGGACAGTCTCTGCATGTTCTCCTTGTAAGATGTGTTATGCAAAACCTCCTTTAATGCCTCTAGAAACACATCCATGTCCAGAGTCGCAATATCTACAATCTTTGCTGTTCCCTTCGATTTCATTCTGAAGAGATTGTCTGGCTGATCAAACACTAATGGTATACCCAAAATGGGAATGCCATGATAGATGGCTTCCTGAACTCCATTGGTGCCGCCATGTGCCACAAACACTTTAGTTTTAGGATGTCCAAGCAGGTCATTCTGGGGGAGCCAGTCCACCAATAAGGTATTGTTACCAAGGGTCACAGGTCGAGGTCCTGTATATCTCCAGATCACTTTTTGAGGAAGCTGAGCAAAAGCGGTTGCTATGTCATTGGTGACGTCTTGTGGAAGCTGAGCAATAAGGGTGCCTAGAGACATGACAATGACTCCATAATCTCCTGAGCTCTGCACAAACTCCTCAAGATCGGCGGGAAGAGGCTTGGCAGGTTTACACTGGAAGCCACCCATATAGACGATATTTGGCATTGTGGGTCGTGGAAATTCAAAGGTAAAGTCATTTCTCATGAGCCAGATATCTGCATTCTGGAAAAGGGAGAAATAATTAACATTGGGGCCAAAATGTTTGCGACAAAAAGAAGAATAGGTAGGTTCAGCGATGATTGCAATCTGGAACTGGGTGAAAAAGTAGGTCAAAACATTCTTGGCACGTTGAAGGAATGACATCTTGTCTGTTAGCTCTACTCCTGGGACAGGGACATAAGACAGGGGGGAAGGAGCAATGGCGAAATGTCCCTCTCCATGAATGGTCCACCGAACGTTGAAAACTAAAGGAATATTAAACTTGTAAGCTAGGATTGCACCACCTCCAGCGGCTGGGTCTGCTAGCACCACGTCGAATTTAGCATCTTGGATTGAGTTTATCATTTTTTCATCTTCTAATATTCTCTCCATCATCTGCAACATATCTTCATGCATGCTTTTAAACTTCATGATGATTTCATACTCCAGCTGAATGCGGTTCCAAATGGAATGTCCTTCTCTTTTAATCTTCAAGAGACGGCTGATCAATAAACCAAAAAATTCCTCATCAAATCCTCCTGTGTTTGGAATGGTGATGGAATTGTAGAAAGGAGACTCCTCCTTGATATACCAGCTGTTGGAGGCTCTGAGCACCGTCACGTTGTGACCTCGTGAGTGTAATTCCTCGATCAGGACCTTCATGTTCACCCAGTGACTTCCATCCAGTGGAAACACCAGCACTTTACCGCCATCTATTCCAAATAATACGCATAAGAGCGACAACAAAACGAGAGGTGCTGAATGACGCATCTTCTTACACAACCTTTAAAAACAAAAGAGAAGAAAGAATGAAGGGAAACAGAAGAGAAAGGACCAGGAAAAACAAAAGCCAGCTTATTTTACACTGTGATTTACACATCCAGAATAATCATTTAAAAATACAGTAAAATATTTACAAAGAAAAAAATTTACAGAACAACCTGAACATGTTACAATTTAAACTATATTAAAAAATTTACAAAACAAAACCATTTTAAACCAGTAAATCCAACAGCCCTTTCTGCTGAATTAGCAAGGCCATGTTGTTACTGTTTTGTACTTTTTACATACTGACATCCGCCATAATAACACTGGTCATAAAGAGAAAACCACATGATAAATCAGTGTTTATCACAAGTAGTTTTTCAACAAGCTGATGCACATATTAATATATAGAAGGTGCACCAGAGTCATGTACACAAATACAAAACGCCATCATGGTAACAAACATGACACTCAAAAAATGTAATAAACAATCATTTAACAACATAATATGTGATATAAAAGCCTAATGTACATAACTGACCAAAAAAATTATAAGAGGAAACATAATTATTAAAATAAAATAAAAACATCAAATGTGAGCTGTCACACAGTGAATTGTAATATACAATAAATTATAAGTTGATTTGTTCTTTTTGCTTTTAAAAGCGGCTTTTACAGTATATTACAGTTTTTCTCCATGTAAACCAATTAACAGGTTTTTACGGTCACATTTTTACAGTCTTTTACAGTTAAAAATACAATATTTTTTCTCAGTGTACATTACGGTTGGATACCAGTGATACCAATGATTAGTGATACAAATTCATTCTGCTCTACAAGTCTAATATTTGCTGTTATTGATCTGTTAGACTTTTGACTTACAGAATAACATCTAGGCCATTGTGCAGAAGAATGTACATTTGTCCAGCAAAAAACACAAGAATTTCCCATTTTTTCCACATAGGAACTGTTCCTAAACCATGTTTCCCATTCATGTGCAAAGTATGTGTTTCACATGTGCACGTGTTTTTGCACATTGAAATTCACATGTTTATAAAAATAATTCATAATATTTCACATTGAAAACAAAGTGGAATACACAGTTCTGCTTGGATATCCATTTTATTTGCCACACTAAATACAGTACATCAAACAAAATTTTGAATATATACCACCAAACGAAAAAACTTTGGTAATTCCAATGATTTGGTTCTCTTGGCATCAATGTTGTACGTTGTAAAAAAACACTTTGTTTGCAACAACATTTAAATGCAAAGCAGGTTTGCTGAAGTAAAGTATAATTGTGGCATGGGTCACAGTGTTTGCAGGAAAAAAGTAATCTAAATTGGCTATTTGTTTAGTAGTGTTATATGCTGAGAGCTTCATAAGAATCAAAGTTATGCAATCGTTCACTACACATGCTGCAACATATGGAAAAAAAGCTCCCTCAATAGAGTACATGCTAAAACAATACCTTGCAATATGTGCATTCAGATTTCATAGTAAAAACGGTGTTCGTTTAACATTTTCTGAAACCAACAACATGTAATTTGATTTTGTAACTTTTTTTTTAAGTTAAAAAGTTTTTTTTTTTAAATCACAAAACAGCTTGATACTTAGCTTTTTTTACAAATTTCACTTCTGATGGAAAAGTTCTGTGAAGCTGAATTTGGTTTAACAAAGTCAAAAATAAATACTATTCACACAATAAAAGGCCAAGATATTACATAATGAACTCAGAGCAGAATGGAAATCTAAAATATGATATATGGACTGACCAAGATAGAATTTGTACTTTGTCAGAGCAGATTCTATTTTGAGATAATTATATTTTAGGAATATTTCAATCCTCACCTGACAACCTGCAACTACTCCTTGAAGTTCACCTTGGCACAGTGTAGCATCCAAAACCGTAAACACATTTACCCTGCAACGCTTGAGCTTATCAAGTGCATTTAGGTGAAAGGTATCTGAATGAGTGAGCACAGCAAAAGCCTATCATGTGCCTTAATGCAGGGCAGCTAAACAATGCCAGTCATTAAGGGTCAAAGATCTCTGGACCTTGGTTTTAAACCATAATTTGCTACAACCGGAGCAAATTATCTGTTACTTGCAATGAAATTATAAAAAAGAAAATTCTTTGATTTTACACTACACACACCAAAGTTCACATGACACTTCAGATTAAATGTCTGGCTTTGTAAAGACTAAAGATCAAGCTACACTCCCACCATTAAGAACATTCCAGGCGAGAACTGAACTGAACTGAACAGGTGGTATTGTTCGTGTCAGCTGTGTTAAAGGCAGAAGAATAAAAGGTAATCTGAGAATCTTTTAGCACAACGTATATACAGAGATTTTTTGGATACTTCAGCAGTGTCAGCAGATCATCAGGTGTGAAAAACTGTCACTTTATTAAACAGTCACTAAAAACATATCCAAACATGGTCAGAAAGCCCTTTAGTCCCTTAGACCCAATAAAACACTGAATTTCACAAGATTTATGGCAGTGAAGTTCTATTTTCTGTCAACAAATTACAGTACAATGTCATTGCGATATATACAGTATAAAAGAAAAAGACAAGAATATATAGACATACATTGTATATATACAGGGGTGCACATAACCTTTTTGGTCTGGTTCTCAAGGGAGCACCTGGAGACGCTGCTTGATATACTCACTTTACACAGCACACTTGTCATACAAGCTGTCGTCATCACTTTCCTCCTGAATGCTCTCCTCACTATGTTCTTTTCTCTCCAACATGGTAGATGATGATGATGATGATGATGATTTTTTATTTTATTAACATTGTAGGATTGAAAATAATCCAAAAATATTTGAAAATGAACAAAGTAATTTGCTTTTACTGAAATGGACAAATACATTTGCTTTTACTGTTTTCCAACCGCTCTTTCAACCACAAGGACCATTTGGAGTTCCTAAAGGCTTAGTCATTGCTAGTTTTGATTTGCTATTGACTTTGAAGTGTTACCATTGCAATACAATATCGTTCGTTACTCTATATAGCAACGCTCTCCCACATATTTAGCTATTATAACTGCGCTTATTTCCGTCGTTGGTATAAGTAGCAGTGGGTGGTAATAGACAAGAAATGTAGTTTTCTACCATCTTGCTGACGTTTCTTTAGTCATTCGGCAGTCTTGCAGCCTGAACCCCAGCAGGAAATCCACCCTTACAACATTAATGGCACGTACAACAGCAGGAATATTAGGCTGCTGTCACTTTAAGACTGCATGCACGGACTGAATATACTAATACAAATCCGGTTTCTTTCTCAACTCTTCAATAATGACATAACCGAGACCCAGTCCCAATTCACCTACTTATACTACGACCTAAAAGTATGTATTATGTCTACTGCACTTCGGATTCTGACCGGAAATAGTAGACCATCCGGGTATCTTTGGAACACTCATTTCAACATACTACAATTTGGGACGTACTAATTCTATTTTCGAATACCATTTAGGACGGATAGTATGCGAATTGGGACTGGGCTCGAGAAAATACTAGCCAAGACAGGTGACATAATTTTGAATGTATGTGTCCGTTCGAGCGCAAGTAAACGCAAAAGACGAATCAATTCGGTGTTCAAGCGTAGTCTGTTATGCACCCCTCTCTTTGCGTGCCCGCGCTTCGGGTATGTGAGGGTGTGCACGCAGATAACAGTGCGCGAGACCTGATTATTGCCTCTTTTTCCGTGTTTAAAATCATTTGAATGTGTAAATTGGCAAGACAAACCACGTAAAAATGCTAAACTTTCACTCTATGATGGTTAAACTGAGCAGTTAATCCGTGAATCACATGCGTGCCGAACCGTGGAGCCTGGCCCGTATACGGATCACATTAACTGCGATGTGTTGCACCCTTCATAATTAATAAACACATTTATCATCATGATTGCTATCTTACCAGAGATGGAGAAAAATCCTACTCCAGTAAATAAATGTGTCCCTGTCCCCAAAAACGTTGGTACTCAAAAGCGCTTCCCTCCACGTTTTCTGCTGCGCATCGTTTCTTTTAACTAATTTCAGTTGTGATCTGAGAAATGTACCGAAGCGACTGAAAAACTAAAAGCAAAGGCTCTGTTCTTTCTTTTGATATATTGCACGTTCAAATATTCATACAACAAAATATTCTGGGCGCCATGAAATTGTGAAAACTAAAATGTTGTCACTGGCTGGCAACTTTATAAAAACTTTTTTTTAAAAGGTGGCGGGGAAAGAGTTAAAGTCCCCTTGTAGTCAATACTTTTAACCCTTAAAACTCATCTTTGATCACCAAAATGGCATATTTAAATGTTTTTTCCTGTGATTTTTTTTGAATGCCTTGAATGTAGCTTGAATGTAACTCTACACACTTGCTTCATTTAGTAATATGCAAATGAGCCGTGAAGATACCAGAATGTTAATGTGTTTTATGTATCGCTCTCTACAACGTTAGACACATGACGGTAATTAATATGATTAGCCTTTGCCTTGACTACATTATCAACCAGCTAATAATGTGTCGCCATCTCAAGAGTCAGACAGCTGCTTTCTAAAACTCAGTATCCTTAGAAACGCTTTGAACAACTAAGAACGTCAGTGGAGAAAAGGCATATAGTTCATCATAACATCGTAATATGTCATATACAGTTACAGAATCCACCCGCGCTATCATGATATATAATAAATATAACCTGATTTCTCTTAAGGACTCCCCTGCTTTACAGCAGTTGATGTGCTAAAGCCTGCCGGCCCGACACATTGATCTAATTGGTTACAATGTAGTTTGTGACGTATGAAACACCAGCGATTTCAAACCGCGTTTTTAAGACTCTCTTCAGATCACTGCAGTTTTAAAGAGAGAATACTCCGCAATGGTGTTGCTGAGTATTTTCAACAACCATTGAAAACAACCCATTTTCTTTTTCTTTCCTGGACACAACATTTTCTAAACCGTGAGTTATACAATAAATGGATATATTCATTGACTTTTTTATTGATGTATGAGTACCAGTGTTCTAAAGTTCATTGCCAATGACTTAAGTTTAAGCAATAGTTACAACTCCAGTGACCTCACCCAAGCAAACATAAATAGTGAATTGCAATACAAATACAATACAAACGTCATTATCAATTCAGCTTAAGTTATAATAGGCCTAGAGAAAGCAAACGTTTTGGTCTCTTTGTTAATATTAGAGGAGAAACCATAAGTGTGCAAAATGGAAACAGCTACCCCGTGTGGCAAGGTAGAATTATTATTCAATTCATATAATCTTCCATTTTAACAAGGCGCTTACAACTTCCCTAGTTTTGAGTCACAGTTTAAACTTGCAATTGTAATTTCATAGCTCACAGATTACTAGAAAAACACCTGGCATCTTGTGATTTAAAAAAACATGCCAAGCAATAGCAGGATTTATGGATTTACATTGAAAGACTGGATACGATTTAAAGTCATCAAGAGCGTTAAAATTTTCAGTGGTCATAGGCAATTCTCAAATATGTGCATGCATCAAAAATCACAGCTGTATAACTTTTAGAATCACTGAATTCTCATTAATAATGCATTCATTTTTGTAGCCGATAATGTGTTTAAAGCAAATGTCTGACTTGCAGTAACTGTAAAATGTATTAAATCCGTATAACCAAAATATACCCATCAGCTGACAAGTTATGAAAGTCCTAAGCCAGACACTGTTGACAATGTTCATGAAATATTTTTTTTAAAGACTGATCATTTCATAACATGTTGCAACAGCCCCTGACCCCACAGCTGTGATGACATTTTTTGTGGTAAACTACAAAGTCATTCCTGTTAACGTTTAACCAGCAACCTATAGAGTTAAAATACAGTAGTCAATATCAAAAAAAGTTAATCAAAGTTGTCCTAAGACTAGAACGGGTATTGTTCAAAATTCATGTATATCTTTGATGAAAGGTTTTGATTAACTTCAAATATTGACTACTGTAGTTAAGTGTACATTCAACAGCATCATAAAATTAGACAAAAGAAAATAAATCATTTTACATTTTTACACTTGAAAAATAAATTTTTCGAGTTGAAACCATCACACTTTTAAATCAGGCAGAGAGTGTTAGTATTTATATTCTGGCGTCCCTGATGTTTTCTTAAAGGCACAGTATGCAAGTTTCTCCACTAGAGGTCTCTTATTCGAATTCGTCATTCACACCATGTCGTAATTACAGTAAATAAAGCTCTGTACGCTTTTGAGTCGCTCTCGCCGTACTTTGATGTCATACATTGATCGGTTGAACACCTTAAATCTGATGTGGTCAGGTGGTACAAGTCGTAGCTCTCGAAGTTTACATGTTGTAATTACAAGTTCTACAATCATAAAGGGTTTTTAAAGTTCAGGGACATTTTACGTAGCTGTTTTTATTATGCTTCTATGCCACAGTCAGCCGCTGACACTCCTCTCGTTTTGGCGTTTAGGCATATTTTGCGATTAAAGTAACATTTAACGTTTTCCTCCTTCCCTGAACAAAATTTGTTACAGTTACGTTTAATTTAATTTCATTCTAATGAAACAGCCGAATTACTACTGAAGTGCTGAATTACTACGCATAGAGGCCACTTTATTTGCCTAATTAAAATATGGGGTAACGCAGCGATGTTTTACCTGGTAAAAACAATCATACTAAAATACATTTGTTTGTATTGAAAGTTATAACGTTACTCTGTGCATTCGCTGACGAGACACTTGTTGCACACTGCAGTATGATAGATCGATATTAGAATTTTTTAATAAAAGCTTGTGTTGCTAAATGGCATTTAATTTATGTTAAAACATTGCATTGTGGAGAAAATGCTATACTACTGTTCCTACAAATAAAGCTCTTTCAGATTATGCCACCTAAAATTTGTTGAGAACTTAAAATATTAAGTTAAGTTGGATATTTAAGTCAAGCACTTGTGCTAAATAATCAAGCAATCCTTTTTAACAGTGCATGTTATCCACGTGACAAAATAGTGTTGTCTGATCTACTTTTTGGGTACAAATGTGTTACTCGCTGTAAATCAAGAAATGAGATTCAAATAAGATCGTGTTGAGCTATAAAACAATGATTATTTTACTGTTGATAAATGTATCCAAACAGTTGTTCACCTGTCTAATAAAACATTATAGAGCAATTTTGATGTTTTTTCATGGATAGAGGGTAACGCGAATATGATGTAATTAACAGATGACGCAATGGCACGGGACATTACACTGTTTAAAATAGCAAATTTCTCTAGATTTAACATTTTTTTAGAAACATTTGGGATAATGCAAGTACACGTCAAAAAAAATGAAAACATTTTGGATTATTTTAATTTTACATATTGTGCCTTTAATGAAAATTTAAGTTCTTGAAATACATCAACCAGATCACTCACAGATTCCCCAACAAGGCTCCTCGTAAAATTCTTTATTCATAAACTTGATGCAAGTTTACAAATATACTGTACATGGTCAAAATTCTCTTATAATGGAAAAAAAAAACACACAAAAAAAAAAACACCCCAGAAAGCATGCCAACAGTGTGAGCTTTAGAACCATTCCGTGAAATGGCACCAGAGACGAGCTTTGTTATTAGTAAATGTGAGGTTCACGTTCGGTGTGAAAACAAAAAACAAACAAGTCATTACTGTTCGGACAAGGAAACAAGAAAGACTAATCAGTCGAAGAAATCTTGGTCAATGCAGACAAGCCCAAGTCAACAACTCAGAGAACGCTGATGTACTTCTGAGATGAATAACCCCCTAAAAGGAACATCAGTCGGAAAGGTCTGCCTTTCTAAATCTCACCGATGAAAACCCAAGACCGAGCTCATCTCTGAAACAAGACAGCAGCAATTACTCGCAAAGCAGACACTTGAGTTACTCAAGACATTCCTGCTGTAATGGCTCTCTTGAATTACATTTACATGTGATTGGAGTAAAAGATTACATTTGCATCCAATGTTAAAGATAATACGCATCCAAGAGCTTGTCTGTTATGGAAGTTCAAACTCAGGACTGATCCAAGAGGCACAATCACAACATTCTGTGCAAATACTAAACCCAAATGCCCCAAAATATTTACAACCGGAAAAAAGTTGAAGTCAGAGGGGTCAGGCAAAAACATACGTTACATTTGATAGAGCACTCAAATTTAGTAAACATAATGGAAATCTGATGCATTTTTATAGCCAGAGTCGTCCAATCACAAATGGCCTTAAACACTTCTTACGATGGAACCATGGCCCCATCATAAAATACTAAACAGAGGCCACAGGAAGCTGTTGAAACAATCCCTTTCTTTGCTTTCGGGAACTAAAGAAAGTCCTTGAAGTGGATAGGTAGAGCAAACGGACCGAAAAAGCATTTTCTAACAAAATGGATTTTCCTGAGTTTTTAATGGAAACTGCAAGACGCCTTCACATGCGCGAGCCTTCGACAGCCAGTTTTATAATACAGTTCAAAACAAGACAAAAAAAATAGGGAGGTATGGTGTATTTTGACCAGTTCTCTTTCGCCCGTTAACGTTAAGACTTTATACTGGACGTTGAAATCCGAGAGGTAAAATAAACAATGCCTTGAGTTTTGTATGAATTGTCCATCGGGCATGGAAAGAAACAGTGCTCTTTTAGTGTTGTGCTATGACAAAAGTATTATTTGCGCTTTTGAATCCATCGATGCTCACAAAATAAAACTGACAGTATCGAAAAGGTTTTAAGGACTGCTGATCATGAGAGGTCCATTAGTAATGTAAACCTCAAATGTCTCAATCTGTAACAGCTGTTTTAATGGAGCAGAAATTATGAACATCTTTCAAAACAGGAAATAACAATTAAGGGTGGGAACAGGAAAAAAAAAAAGAGTTATGTTCATATCACTTATATAAATACAATTTAAGATATTACCCCAGTTATTTTGAGAAACATCAACCTTTTCCCCCCATTTTGAGTCCAAAAGTCCTCATGTGAAAACAACTCTGGTAATTCCCCCACTTCACATAAAACACCACATTTAAGACGCCTCAAATCCATTTACAAGTATACAAGTGGAGCTCTGTTCAACTATGGAGCCACGGCAAGATCCACTTCGCTTTTTTCAAAGCCAAAGCTTGCATTTGTCCATTATTGTTCAGATCAGCCACATGCTAAAAGCGAGCGCAAGGAAACTGAGTGGAGTTCATCCAAACGAGATCTGGAGCTAGAGTCGTATAAACGCCCCTTCTTCTCGTCCTCGACGTTATCATTAATATTAGGGGTTGCTTAAGAAGCTTGCGCATATAACTGTGGCAAATAATGATTCTTCAACAACATCAGCATTTAAACATCAGCATACATGTTAACTCAAAATGTATGGGGCGGGGGGGGGGGGGGGGGGGGGGGGGGGTCTCTATAGATACAAGAGCAGTGGCACATTGTCTTCACATTGTCTCTAGTTGCATCCATATCCTGTTTTAAGTTCAGTAAACCATCATTTAAAGTCCATGGCCCTAAGAACGTCCTTTAAAAGCAGACAGAGAGGATCAGATCCAGCATCTTCATCGAGCATCTCCATCTATGTAATAATCCTGAACAGAGCCATGCTCCAGTAAAAGTGATGAGGAAGCAACAAAAAGTAGAGAAAGAAAAGAAAAACACATCTTTCTCTCATCAGACCATTTTGAAACGCCATGTTAGATGCCTTATTAGTACCAAGGCTCTCAAAGTCCCATCAGTATAGAAAGAATGAATGAATATGAGAGAGAGAAAGAATGAATATGAGAGAGAGAGAGAGAGAGAGAGAGAGAGAGAGAGAGAGAGAGAGAGAGAGAGAGAGAGAGAGAGAGAGAGAGAGAGAGAGAGAGAGAGACAGAAATCCAGATGTCACGGGATATGGTCAAAGAGTCCAGCCTTGCAGGAGATAAAGGACGATGCAAATTTCCGAGCATTCCAGACAGCGAGCGAGAGGGTGAACGTGTCCCCTTGATGGTTTCAACTTACACGACATCTCAAGCTGAAGAGGTGAAAAACATTAGTAAAATAAAGCAAAGGTTTGACCAGACATCCCATGTTTGCAGTGGATCAATTCTTCTACTAGCCATCTTCTTTAGGAGGTGTGTACCAGCCTAGAGGAAAAACATCAGAAAACACATCTGACTGAGAACAGTTCAAAGCGCATCATTTCTGTACCTCATTTTGTAGTTTCTCCACCTACCATTCTTTTCATGAATCTGAACCAATGATTTGTATGACTGTTGTGCTCTGGCAAGATTGTATTGATTCTACACAAAAACAAAAGGGAAAGGGTCAACATTTCTGCAAGCAGATATTTTTGGTCTCTGTTCATGAGGCGGCCAGACAAACCTTATTTGCTCCAAATTGCACTCTGGCTTTCCCTTTGACTAAGGTGGCATTGATTTGCATGATGACTGACTCTATTGAGTAGGCACTGCTCCAGCCCTATGATCAATGCCACAGATTAGATTGATTTTATTTCAGTTTTATTTCAATAGTTAAACCTTAAAAAGGATCCAAACCTGTTTTGTAAGTAGCTCCATACACAAGGCTCCTCCTCCAAGAACATAGCTGGATGAGAAGGAAAAAAAATTAACAGGACAAAGCAAATTACAATTCATTCCTAACAAACCTTGCTTCTGAAAATTAACATTATTTGTATAAATGATATATTATATTTTAAAAAAATTAAAAGCTTCATGAAAAACAACATGAATTTATAATTAAAAACTTTACGACTGTGCATTCTAACATGCATAAGTGTTCTATATAAATCTATACAAGCGTAAGTGCAAGTCTTTAAATGTAAATATTAATACTGGCAATACACAGGTGCTCACCCTCCAGACAGAACAGGAGACACAACCCGTACAAAGGGAGGATCAAAAGGAAAGTTATCCTGCCATCCGAAAGAAAGAAAACAAAACTTCAGTTGGGTAATCTTGCATTTCAATCAAATTATCTTCAATCTGTATTTTTTTTGTACAAAAACGAAACAAAACAACACTAACTTTATAAGAGAAATTGAGCAGAATGTAGTCCATGCCTTCTTTTTCCTTCAAAACCTGCAAGTCGCTGTGTAACGGACTGTCTGGGTCAACCCTTAAAACACGAAAGAATGATTTTCAGTTAAATTATCATCAGCCTACATGTTATTTCATGTTTCATATTACACCATACTTACGTCCTTAACTTGACATGCCACTCATACAGGCTATCATTGACTAACTCCACTGAATAGATACCTGGAAATGACAGAATGGAAGAGTAAACAAACAGATCATACAGATCTGTAACAGTCTTTTCACTAGAACAAGATAAAACTAATTTTTATCTTTACCAGATTCCAAGATCAGATCACATACTTTGTGGAGAAGGCAAACTCAGAAATGTGTTGTGATGGCGGACAAAGCAAAAAAAAAAAAATAAAAAAATAAAAAAAAACCTGGGCAGGGGAACTGTTCTAAAATACAGGTAAGTTGTTCACTTAGAAGGTAACAGCCTACGTAGGCAGTATGAAGGTTTGGAACAGACACATGGAAAGCTCAAAACTGAAATTACCTGTCTTATAACTCTGTGATCTATAGATCTCCCTGAGTTCCTTCATGAGGCGGTCAGAGGCCTGAACTGAACCGGACACTGCACCCTAAGAGACCAACAAAACAGCATTTAGGGAACATATACAACACTACAAGGCGCAATCTTTCAAAGTATTCTCCAGTGGATAAATGACAGAATTTTTTAATAGAAAAAGCTGACCCAACTTGTAAATAAACCAAATCATTTTCTTTATTGCATTATATTACACATTACAAGGAGAGGATAGAGTAGCAGGGCTCTGGCTCAAAGTCTCTTCCTGAATTGACGGAACTGTCACTTGCGGATGAGACAATACTGTGTATATTGATATACTGTAGTTTAATACGAGCGCATCTGAAAAACAGCAGTGGACAGGAACGTGCATTATCCAATTTGTCCTAAACATGAGTCTAGCTTTATATCAAGGGGCTTAAAATAACTGGTAGGATATAACACATAGTTTATAGCGGCTTGCTCCGTCAGACGTGCTGACAGATAGATACTTGTGCTGTTTAATGTGTTTGAGATGTAGTGCTTTCCTCAGTGCATAACTTACATTTCACAGGTATATTCTTCATCTGTAAATGTTAGAAACGCGCGCAAATATTTCCACTTTGCTGTCAGGAGTGAATCTCCGCTAAATTTTACAGATTCCCGTGAAAGAGCTGCCGGGCGCATGCGCGACAATCAGACGGAGAGCATGAGAATAGGAGCGCAATGATTTTCACTAAAATATACATATTGCTAAAATATTTGTTGGATAATAAATTTGCCACATGTAGAATTTTAAACCTACAAGTAAGTTTATTTTTATGATAGCAGTAACTGTAAAGTGACTATTGAATTGTGGTTATCAAATGTAGGTTAATCAGTCTGTCCTCTTATTTTTTTTATTGTTTTAGTTTAGTGAATTTAAAGTCATTATTTATGTTTTTAGATTGTAATGTTACATTGTTAGAATGTAATGTGATTTTAACCCATTTTTGCACATTATATATATATATATATATATATATATATACACACAGGTCCTTCTCAAAAAATTAGCATATTGTGATAAAGTTCATTATTTTCCATAATGTAATGATAAAAATTAAACTTCCATATATTTTAGATTCATTGCACACCAACTGAAATATTCCAGGTGTTTTATTGTTTTAATACTGATGATTTTGGCATACAGCTCATGAAAACCCAACATTCCTATCTCAAAAAATTAGCATATTTCATCCGAGCAATAAAATAAGTGTTTTTAATAATAAAAAAGTCAACCTTCAAATAATTATGTTCAGTTATGCACTCAATACTTGGTCAAGAATCCTTTTGCAGAAACGACTGCTTCAATGCGGCGTGGCATGGAGGCAATCAGCCTGTGGCACTGCTGAGGTGTTATGGAAGCCCAGGATGCTTCGATAGCGGCCTTAAGCTCATCCAGAGTGTTGGGTCTTGCGTCTCCCAACTTTCTCTTCACAATATCCCACAGATTCTCTATGGGGTTCAGGTCAGGAGAGTTGGCAGGCCAATTGAGCACAGTAATACCATGGTCAGTAAACCATTTACCAATGGTTTTGGCACTGTGAGCAGGTGCCAGGTCGTGCTGAAAAATGAAATCTTCATCTCCATAAAGCTTTTCAGCAGATGGAAGCATGAAGTGCTCCAAAATCTCCTGATAGCTAGCTGCATTGACCCTGCCCTTGATAAAACACAGTGGACCAACACCAGCAGCTGACATGGCACCCCAGACCATCACTGACTGTGGGTACTTGACACTGGACTTCAGGCATTTTGGCATTTCCTTCTCCCCAGTCTTCCTCCAGACTCTGGCACCTTGATTTCCGAATTACATGCAAAATTTGCTTTCATCCGAAAAAAGTACTTTGGACCACTGAGCAACAGTCCAGTGCTGCTTCTCTGTAGCCCAGGTCATGCGCTTCTGCCGCTGTTTCTGGTTCAAAAGTGGCTTGACCTGGGGAATGTGGCACCTGTAGCCCATTTCCTGCACACGCCTGTGCACGGTGGCTCTGGATGTTTCTACTCCAGACTCAGTCCACTGCTTCCGCAGGTCCCCCAAGGTCTGGAATCGGTCCTTCTCCACAATCTTCCTCAGGGTCCGCTCACCTCTTCTCGTTGTGCAGCGTTTTTTGCCACACTTTTTCCTTCCCACAGACTTCCCACTGAGGTGCCTTGATACAGCACTCTGGGAACAGCCTATTTGTTCAGAAATTTCTTTCTGTCTTACCCTCTTGCTTGAGGGTGTCAATGATGGCCTTCTGGACAGCAGTCAGGTCGGCAGTCTTACCCATGATTGCGGTTTTGAGTAATGAAACATGCTGGGAGTTTTTAAAAGCCTGAGGAATCTTTTGCAGGTGTTTAGAGTTAATTAGTTGATTCAGATGATTAGGTTAATAGCTCGTTTAGAGACTATTTTCATGATATGCTAATTTTTTGAGATAGGAATTTTGGGTTTTCATGAGCTGTATGCCAAAATCATCAGTATTAAAACAATAAAAGACCTGAAATATTTCAGTTGGTGTGCAATGAATCTAAAATATATGAAAGTTAAATTTATCATTACATTATGGAAAATAATGAACTTTATCACAATATGCTAATTTTTTGAGAAGGACCTGTATTTATTACTTTTTTGTGTGGGTGCCAGTGAAAGTTTAGGCAGGGCAAGTAAAAACTTCAACCACTGTCCTGACTGGGCCAGTAGAAAAAAACCTTAGCGTTGGACCCTGGGTGTCAGTGCTATTTTGCATCAATCAAAAAAGCTGCTTTTTTAAAAGTGCTCCACCCAACCCCAAAGTTAAATAAAAAGGGTACCTTACCGAATGGACACTTACGTTCAAGTGGTCCTGTCTCTGGTTCTTTCGGATTTTCTCCAGAATTGCCAGATTCTCCTTCTCGATGCCATCGTCCTCCGACTTTTTCCCATCGACCGGTTCCTCTTTCATATCATAGTGGTCTAGATCTTCAATATCCTGCTGCCACAGCAACAAACAAAAGAACGTGTTAGGTATCAACTAGTCTTTTCATCATAACTGGAATCATAAAGAAGCCTTCGCACCCCCCAAAGCTTAATACCTCTGCCATTTCCTCTTCCTCCTCCTCTTCTGATGTCACTTCATCAGTTGTTCCATGCTGGGAACAACAAGAACATGAAACAATGTTTACGTCAGCTCAAACACACCTTAAAAACAGGGGAAAAGGAAGGAGTGCAAGAAAGCTATGTAGGTCTGATTTGGGCTACCTTCTTGTCCTGACTGATGGGTCCAGCAGGAAGAGGCTGATCCAGCATCTCCACATCAGGATGCTGGGGCAGGTTATAGAGTCGGCATAGATCACAGATCAGCCTTTTCAGCTGCTGTAGGAGCTGCATAAGAAAAAAAGGTAACAAACGGTGAGGAACTTTATTAGAGAAAAACTAACTAATATAAAACAGCTAATCTACTATAAAGCATTGGGTCACATATAAAAAAAAAAAAAGCTAGATAAAGTGCGTTCAGAAAAAGTCTCATCTTGACCGACCAATGTGTGGATTTAGGATCATTATGGAAAAGGGCTGCACGATTATAGAACAATCATATTTGGGTCAATGCATTATAAGGGCTCCACAATAAGGACTGTCCAATAGCCCGGCGCCAGCGTGATCAACGCTCGGGACAGTTGACGGAACTGCATCAAGCATTGCTTCATTGTTACAAAAGTTGGTAACACTAGGGCTGTGACGGTGGCAGTTTTTTACCACCGCAGTGGTAATGGACTAACCACTGGCGGTGGCGCGGTGGTTGGGGGTTGTTATATATATATATATATATATATATATATATATATATATATACATACATATACACACACCTCAATTAAATACATTTTTAAATAAAAGGCTCAAACATCCATTTCGTAACAGACATGCGTGTTTATTTCAGCACTTTCATCAATGAAACATCACACTGAAGCCTTAAAGCATTGAAATAAATATCAGTAAATAATATTAACTTAAATAATATAATAAAGTTAAATAATTAAAAAACATTTGCTTAATATTTCCACACAAAGACGCGTGATATAGCCTATGCCTACCGCTCTGTGCTTTGAGAGGGATCAGGGATGTGGGACACAAGCAGAAAAAACATCTCTCTCTCTCTTTTTTTTTTTAATATCTTCAATGTTTCCTACTTGTAAAAGGTCTGAAGATCGGATTTTATCTTCCACAAGGGCAAGACATTTAAGCTATGTTTGATTTTGCGCTGCCAGAGAAAGTTTAACTAAAATCACCCGCGCGTGTGAGACGCGCTTTACAAACAATCTTGATGCGCCATACCAAGTCTAATAACAAGCACAAACTGTGTTAAAAAGAATTTGATGTGTAAGTAAAAAGGTAGGCTATCTTTCCTACAGTATTTTTCTACTTTACCACAATAAAGAATGCAAATATAATAGGCCTAATTCAAAGCAAACCAAAGGAAGACACGTTTATAGCCCCCTGCGAAAATGGGTGAGACGTGAGTGAAGATTTGGGGAAAAGAAACAAGAGATTCCATGTCCAGTGGAATAACTAATGGAATATTGTTAAATTTGCTGATAATCCGGAGACCCGATCGCAAAACAGAATACAAAGCAGACAAAGCTTAAATTTATGGGCTTATACACAACTCTCTCATTTGTCACGAATCCAAATGTTTGGCTGTGATGTAACATTTAATTGCTAACTTATTATTTATTTTTTGTAAACGAAGCTTTGTGCTTCACTCCTGTCATAATATTCATGTAAAACAGCATTCACATACCAAAAAATAGGTTTTGGCGGACCACTGCGGTGGCGCTTTACAACTGCGGTGGTGCGGCTGTCAAGTTTACCCTAGGTAACACTTTACAATAAGGTTAATGTATTAACTGACATGTACTAACAATGAGCAATGCACTTGTTACTGTATTTATTAATCTTTGTTAATATTAGTTAATAAAAATACAGCTGTTCATTGTTTGCTCATGTTAGTTGACAGTACATTAACTAATGTTAACAAATACAACCTTTTATTTTAATAACATTAGTAAATGTTGAAATTAATAATAACTAAGATTAATAAATGCTAAAGTAGTATTGTTCATTCTTAGTTCATGTTGACTAAGGTTAACTAATGAACCTTATTGTAAAGTGTTACCCAAAAGTTCCTCATTTAATCATTTGCACACGTTTTTAAGCCTTGCCAATTGAAATATGGAAGCGCAAGACACAAAAGAGAACTCAATTCAGTACTTGCGCACTGTTTGAGAAGTTTTGTGTGCGCATACACCCAGAGCGCACACCCGGACGCTGTGTTGCAGACAGTGTGCGAATCCTAAATTGAGTTCCCTTTTAAATCTTCTTGCTCTTGAATGGACAAATTCACACAAAATTGTGTCTTAGTGATATTCCATATAAACATAGTTTGATATAACTTAAGTGAATGTAAACAGTTGAAAAATAAAACGCATGCGTAACAGTATATTGGATTGGTGCATTTGCTCAAAGTGATGGCAGCCTAATAAGCCTGCTGTGGTCTGCTTTAATAACAATCAAACACCAAAGGACAAAGTACATGACTTTAATAATACTTAATTTATATTAGTTATACTAGTAGTTTTTGGTGTCATAACCTTTATTTATTAAGGTTTATTTGAAAAAAATTACTTTGGTTGGGAACTTACAATGTCAAGTTCTTAGAAATGAACTCTATTCTTTGAAATAAATAAAATAAATGTGACAAACTATGATACCATTTAACAAAAGCTTGAATTCAATGATTATAATAATTAGGGCTGGGTAAAAAAAATATAGATTTCTCGATTTTAATCGATTCTCATTTTTACGAACCGATATCGATTCTTAAATCCCAAGAATCGATTAGGCTAGTCATCCTGTTTTCAGTTGATGAATGGATGGTCCATTGTGGCGCGCATCCCATTCAATAAACGCAATAATCTTTGTGCTTTGTTACTATTGATATGAAACAAAGTCTCAGATTTCAAATTACGTCCATTTTCTTACGAAATTCAAAAACATAAATACCGTTTTGGCACTGTGGCGTGAGATCGCTCTGGCGCAGCTCAGCTCAAGATAAGCAGCAGCGCGGAGCGCAAATGATCTTCTCTTCCGCCTTAATAATACCAGTTACAGCATGAAATAAACAAGAATGAGCATCTGAATGTGTTAAAAGATAGAGTACAACTTATCGAAATCTTTATTGTCACATGGAATCGCTGTTTCAACCGTGGAAAGACGTCAGTAAAACAGCTTGTAAATGTCATGTAACGTCGCATTTACCTCAGAAAAAACATATCCAGTGACCATGAACTCGTTAGTCAGCTAGAAAAATTAACTCTAGAGAAGAGCATTTTGCTAAATATATGCACCATATTACATATTCATTTTTTTTATGTTCAATATTTAATGCATGTTTGAATAAATCTGGCAAGTTTTAATGACAGCCACCATTTAATTGTTTATAATTCATATAACTTTATTATTAGAAAAATAAATAAAAGTGTAATTTAAGAGTTTGTATACAAATCAGTAAATCTTCACCTTCAATATTAGGCTAATGAAACAATTTTAATGATACAAACTGACTCCCATAGTTTACAGCATTGGTTAAGAGATTTGTTTTCCTTGAGAAAATTTGCCATGTATTGTACCTGATATCCAAAATAATCAATATTGAATCGAAATCGAATTGCAAGCTTGTGAATCGAAATCGAATCGAATTGTGAAATTTGGGACAAGATCCAGCCCTAGTAATAATGTCATTTCTCTTTCACCTGTGTACACATTTTAATCATTAGTATTTTCAAAAATGTTTCATACCAATGTTTTTTATTTCTATGATATCAAATCAGTTGCCTCAACCTGACAGTTTTGACTTCCTGAACTCCACAGAAATATCGAAATGGGTTTTAATTTAAAAACATTTTTAGGGAGGTTTCCAGGTCACTGTGTGTATGAATTGCATGTTTCATTTATTTTGAATAAATTGATAGATCTGGACAAAGATGTGAAAATAATAGTTCAATAGAATAGAAAATAATCAATTTTAATAGATATAAGATTTATTTTAATGTTTTTTTTTAAGGAAGACTCACATGCTGCATTTATTTGATTAACAATAATATTGTGAAATATTATTAGAATTTAAAACTTTTTTTTAGTTTCATATAATTTAAAATTACATTTATTCCTGTTTATTCCCATCATTACTCCAGTCTTTAGAGTCACATGATCCTTCAGAAATCATTTTAATATGCTGATTTGGTGAAACCTTTCTTATTATTATAAATGTTGAAATCAGCTGTGCTACTTAAAGGCCCACAGAAGTGCCTTGAAATGCACAGTGTAACTTATGTTGGCATTGGTGTTATCTCTTCTACTCGTCAATGCTGTTTCTAATGCAGAGTCTAACTGTTTCTCCACCATGTAGCTTTAAAATATAGCATTCTGTGCAGAATTCAAATGGGTCTGATGTACGTTTTCTGGTCTGCAGTAACTTGCGTATATGATCTGCTCTGTGCTATCGTCACTATGGACCAGAGACGACTGTGTCAGCGCTGCGGCGGTTCATGTGCTACTAACGCAAAACCAGACTTCATTCGCCCCGATGGAAACCATATTTGGACTGTCTGGATAATTTCCTATCCACTATAGTGCATTATGTGCTATTCACCATATAGAAAATAGCAATTGTGTAAACAAGTGACAAATTTCAGCCACAGCTTCAGCGTCTATTTATGGTGCAGGGGGCGGGACTCTTCAGATTCTAGAAAGCATTTGATTGGACAGAAAATCTAAACAGAAGCTGAAGTGCAGAGTGATGTCATCAAAATTGTTGATCCATATTGGCGGAAGTGAGAGACTCAGTTTTGAAAGCTTATATCTTATAAATGTGAATTTTGTCATTGTTTCGGAGGACACTAGCTTACAGATAACATTAAGGAAAACACATTGATACTAAAGCAACAAAAAAAAAAAAATCATGGGGACATTTTTGTAGAAACTTGATACATTTGTCTTTCAGGATTCAAATATATGTAGAAGTCTAACTGTCACATTACTGATCAATTTAAAGCATCTTTACATAATCATTTATAAAATAAAATAAAACTACTGACCACCAACTTTTGAACAGTAATGTACATTAAAATACTTATTTTGTGTTGCATTTTGATGATCACATCTCATTGAAATCTCATGATAGCGGAAACACCTCCTTACCAAAGTATTGCCTCTTCTGACATCCTCTAGCCGTTCAAGGACTTCGGTCAGACTTGGGTCATCGGAATCAACAAACCATATTGGTGGCGTTGAAGGGTAAGACTCCTACAAAAATATCAAGAGTTACAACATCAGCATCTTCCTAATTGCATCCAAAACCTTTGTCCTTTCACAAGGTTACTGAAGTCTGATCGGATCCATTCAGCCACTTGCATAAGAAGCCACATCAACAGCTGCCAAACCAATGAATCAAACTCATCTAAATGAACACCTAGAAGAGACCGCAGCAGGCCTGTGCAGTGGAGTGCGAGTCAGAGCTGATGTTGATGTTCCTGTTTCTGTGATCCATGTAAAATCATGTGAACATTATGTTCCCATCCACTACTTAGAAATCTCCTCCCATCATTGGAGGGTCAAGCTGATGGCGACGTGATTTGCTTCTGCTTGTCAGGATCACACACACTGACCTTACAGCATTGAACACATCAAAATATAAACTCTGCGAACTGACTGAACTCAATAACACCAAAACGGCAGGCAGTTGCACTGCAGTGGCGTTGCAGCGCGTTTTCATGGATAGTGAACGTTATGACAACACCTCTCGATAATCTAGTAGACTTAATATTCACTCAACATACGTGCGGATCGTGTCCTCTAAAAAGCTGTGAAAATGTCAGGAATCCCTCAAATTATTACGTTTGGAAATGCGCTAATATCGCTAGCACACACCGTTAGTAATCATGATAGCAATGAGGAATTACGATAACAATTATAATGCGACAGAATTAATGGATACAGAGTTGGATCATTTTAAATCTAACGTTACGCATTTCTTAAAAGGCCTCGCTAAATGAAGAACTTCGACAGAACAGCTAACGTTAATTAATTGCTAAATTAGGTAGCCAACATTATAACTAACTATTTACACAAAAGATGTGGTTTCATTACACCACGTATATTCAAAAATAGCATCTCAAAGTCGGTCTAGAAAGACAGCAACGACAAAAAACATTTTGTCCAAAACGTCGTTTAGCTAGCTAATGTATCATTTTGCTAAATTAGCACACAAGCGAATAACCTGCTAACTAACTTAATTGCAACATCCACGCGGAATAAAACTATCCGTTTTATTTAACTATCTCGTGTTATATATGATCAAATAAGCCTGAATATTAGCTAGCGAGTTTGTTTAGCTAACACAGTTAAAGCGAGAGCCAACGCAGTTAACTTTGTTAGCTAATCAACTAGCAGGCGAAATGTAGCTCGGGCTAGGAGTGTGTACTTGTTTATCTGCTATTTTGACATCCGTTTGAGGATATGTAATCGATTCTGATCGGTCTAAATGCTTTTATTCGCATTATCATGGCTTTAATCGAGTCAAAGGGGGGTTGTGGTGATGTTATTTCACTCGGCCTTGTCTTGTTCGCATGTAAGCTACACACGGCTGATGAATCTTACCGTGATGTTGCAGTGAATAATCAGCAGCTTTTCTCCTGTCACATTAAATTGGCAACTCAGTTCATCGGGCTTCCAGTCGATTATTCTGAATCGCTCATGGTTTGGATCAAAGATTGACTCCAGGAACTTTAATTCGGCCTTGAGCCCCGACACCGACATCTTCCACTCATCTCATCAGCAGCCAGGCCGCGGGGGGAAGGGACGCGCACGGATACTGCGAGCGCGCAGCTGATCCTAGGGAGAGTGTGTGTGTGTGTGTGTGTGTGTGTGCGCGCGCACAGCGGAGGCTGGAGGAGAGAAACAACAAAGAGGGGGTGGGGAGGAGAGGAGCACTAAAGACACGGGAGAGACCAGCAAACAACGCCCGCCAAACAAATAATGTGAGAGGGGCCACGGGGATGATGATGATGATGATGATGATCAGTATTTACATGGAGGCTGATGTTTTTTTCTTACTCGCATGAATGTCTTTTTTTTCTGGTCGACCATCCTGAATTAATAATAACATATTATCATTATCATTATCATTATCATTATCATTATCATTATCATTATCATTATCATTATTATTATTATTATTTATTAACCAACAGTAACCCGTTTGATCATCATATAAAATAATTCGGCTATATTATAATATCGTAGTAAGTGTTAATAATAATAATAATATATACAAACATATATACGCCCATGAGATCTTAGTAAGTGTCAATAATAATAATAATTATAATATTAATAATAGGTTAATAATAAAAAAATAAACAATATCCCATTTGATCATCACCTTTCACTAAAATAATTCAAGAAATAAGTCAATAATAATACATTAAACATATATTATGATATTGTAGCAAGTGTTACTGATAATAATCATATCATAAGATCTAAATAAATGTTAATTATATATATATATATGTGTGTGTGTGTGTGTGTGTGTGTGTGTGTGTGTGTGTGTGTGTGTGTGTGTGTGTGTGTGTGTGTGTGTGTTAAAATCATCATTATGTCATCATTATTGTTTGGTCAACTAGAAATTATTTGAGTAGGAACATCAGCATTTGCACCAGAATATAAAATAATTTAAATAATAATAATAATAAAAAATAATAATTGTTATTATTGTTATTATTATTATTATCATTATTACTATTATTACTAAAATGTTTTACACCTATACAAATGCTGTAATCAAAACCTGCTGCATATTTGGACTGATTTTGTAATAACTTTAGTAAGTGGTATGTTTGTGGGGGTCTGCTGTTGCTGTTTGTCTCCATCTAGCGGCGCACATAGTTTCCGCACAACTGGACAATTGTACAGATTCTACAGAACGTTACTTTATTTCCGACACATAGGTCCATATCAGTAAAAATATATATATATTATGCGCCTGTCTAAAATTGTTACTGAGCGAAATGAATACTACATGCTAAAGAGAGCGATTTTATAGATCATTGCGTTTATAGAAATGTTTCCTAATTGGCATTATGACCGAAAGTGTCAGAGAGAGAGAGAGAGAGAGAGAGAGAGAGAGAGAGAGAGAGAGAGAGAGAGAGAGAGAGCGCTCTGTTACAGTGATATGTAAGGATGAGCTTTTGAAGCTGCACTACTTTTTTTGGTAAATAGGTTTTTAGTGGGCGGGAGCAATTTCCCTCTATAGGTCAATGCCTTTTGATATTTAAAGCATACTTTGACTACAAGTCATTCAAAGCAACAAAGCAAGTTTGTAGAGGAGCGTCTGCGCGCCAACACTGACCAAACATGAAATATCTTCAGCTTCTTCCTCTTCTGCTCCTTATCCTTCAGAGCCACGAGGTCCATATGAACACAATTGAGAAGAACCAGGACTGTGCTTGGAGTTGTTCTGAGGTTTGTCAGTTACATATAGGCTATATATATGGAATAACGTTACAATGTTTTGTTTATTTGTTTGTTTTGTATAATATTAATTTAGTAATTTTGTTTTACTTTATATTACTTTGAAATTACTTGAGTAGAGCATAGCTGCGGTAATAACTTGATTTTTACAAGTTTAACATCAATATGCTGGAATTATGTATTTTCCTTGTGAAACATTTAACTAAGATAGACAGTGCTATTTCAGGATCAATTGCATATATTAATATTTCAAGTATGCCAGTTCATATTTATTTGAGCTATTGCTGTTTTATGTCACAAAAGAGTAGTGGCAGGTTAAATGGCTTTTAATTATGAGTCATAAAAGTATGATCTCATCTACAATAATAAAGCCTTGTGTTTGTAATAAAGAAGCATTAGTCGCAGTCTGAAGCAGACTTTGCGAATGTTTGCTTTGTAAGACTGAGACAAAAACATCCCAGGTCATTGGGTAGGCCAAGTTAATATTTTCGTATTCTTTTGATTACTGTAACTGGATACGAGGATACACTACACTAGACTCATTTGGCTGATAGCCATGGTATATTTGCTCTAGTAACCAGGAACTTCCTGAGGTGTTAGGAGTGAGTGGGAAACCCCTTGTTTTACAATTCTTACAGTACGTTCACATTTCCTGTTAAATGCATTTTTGGACCCATGAATGGGAAAGTAGTTTACATTATTATTACTCAATTTACTATTTTAAAAAAAAGTCAAATAATTTGGATCTCTTCAAACAGGGTCTACAGTGTAAACCCAGAGTTTACTGTGAGTATCTATCTATCTATCTATCTATCTATCTATCTATCTATCTATCTATCTATCTATCTATCTATCTATCTATCTATCTATCTATCTATCTGTCTATCTGTCCATGTCTGTCTATGTCTATCTATCTATCTGTCTGTGGCACTAACATATTCTGTAACTTATAGCTCCACTGTCAGACTTTCACTGCAGAGATCAGCCTTCTGTCAGCGGCGTGTTCAGTAATGTGATGTTGTCTACCGCGTTGTCGTGTGAGGAGAGGAAATGTTCACTCCAGCTCAGAATTGCAACATCCGTGAATGTCACTGGTGTGTATGATTCAGCTCACAATAATATTATATTAATAAAATGCCTTTGATATGGTACATGTTTCAAATGGAATAAATATACAATTTATTAATTGCTATATTTGTTGCCTAAAACAATGGTTTAATATTACTCTAAGATATACCTCTTATTTTTGAATGATATTTTTATATTTTATATTTTCGTATTTGTGTGTTACACAAATCGTTCAGCGTTTCATTATTGTTTTACTGATTCAGTTTAGCTGACATGTAGCATTATGATAACTTACCCTACTATGTTCAATGAACTGCATCCTTTTGTCAGCTGAAAAAGTTCAGCTGTTTAATTACTCAGGCCTAATGAGTCATGCTGTATTAAAAACAAAGACTGCGGTAACTCATCGACACAATAAATGCTTCTTAGTACAACTATCTTTCAAAACAACTTTCACAAAAAGAAGTTATTAATTAAACACTTCATAATCGGAAAGGTCGAACATTAACCAACCACATAGTGCCTTAATAGTTACTACCTTGTTGATTTAGCCTCAAATGTTATTTAAAGGAAAAACTGTGCAAATGTCACCACTTTGCTCCACCCATAAATAAATAAATAGGTTCTTATAAAGTTTTGGCCTGCTTTCCAGGTAATATCCGTGGAGTTTTAGTGTGTGCTGATTCTGCAGGGATGATAGGACATTGCCAGATTTATACATTTGGCAGAGTTGGCAGAGGAAACGCCACAGGAAAACAGGTATGAACATATTAAGCTACAGTTATACATCTAGCATAACCACTGAGCATTTATTCAAGGACATAAATCTGTCATTGTAATCTCCTGCCGTGTATGATTATCATATATTGTATAATCTGTTTCTACTTCTAGGTTGATGTGCAGTTTAAGTGTGTTCCTGTTAGACCTGGACAGCATATGTTTGTGACTCTCAAAACGATTCCCAACTACTGTACAGCCATGCAGTCACAACAACACATTGTTCCCGGTATCAGTATTGTGTTTTTTCTGTTTCTACCCAGCTGTACGTCCTCCTTATTCTGTTTTTCAGCAGTCTAAATGCTCAGACACGTGAGTCATGACATGAATAACAATATCTATTGCCCTTTTCCTTTAAATGACAGAATGCAGTCATGAAGGAATCAGAGACTCAGTTGCAGAGTGCATCAGTAAGTTTCGTTATTATGATGTCAGTACAATGATAGATAGATAGATAGATGGATAGATAGATAGATAGATAGATAGATAGATAGATAGATAGATAGATAGATAGATAGATAGATGGGGGGCTAGACAGACAGACAGATATGTCAGCATGTAAAGCCTTAACTGTTTTGTCATTTTGTTGCAGCTGGGAAACTGGCATACACTGTAGATAAAGACAGGAATACATTAATAGTGAAAGTGACTAATGCTCCAGAGCACACAGATTTCAATCTCAGGCTCTGCCACAAACGCAGTGTTATCTGTGCAGGAGAAGGACCACACAGAACGGTAAGAAGAGCGAGCACACTTTCCTTTTAAAGTTCCTCAAAGACTTTGCCATTGATATTTTACCCTTTTGTTTTGCATTATGTTTTAGATAAAACCACAACATCTGCAGAAAAGTATAACGCTTCAGTATTCCAAAGCATTACCCTGTTTGTGCATTGAGGTATGAAAGCTTTATTTAATAGAAAATTATGTTCTGAATGTGCAATCTGACTGTTAGAGAATGAACCGATGATTCCCACAGGGTTGGCCTGCCAGAGTAGATGCACGGAGAGTTCAAGTGTGTCCGTTCAAAAACAGTGAGTAAAATGTACAATATTCAAAACAAAAGCCATTTGACTTTTAGATGTTTTCGATTTTTCAATTTACACGACAAAAAATGTTTTGTGAGGTAACCTACAACTTCATAGCCAGTGGCAACATCTAAGTTAATCTTCAGACCCGCCTCAAGACTGAATTTAAAAAAAATCTAGCATTGGCTTGCTTATTTGCACTTGGTTGTGTTGTATCTGTATCGGATTTCATATATAGTTTGCACTTGCTCATATTTGTAAATGGAGTACTTATTTCTTATTCAAATTGACAGGTTGCCAGGGGTAAACCCTTAAATTGATAATTTCATTTCCTCACCCTCATTTCAATTTAAACCATTTCAGTTTCTTTATTCTGCGGAACAAAAAAGAAGATAATTTGAAGAAAGTTTCAGCTGTGTATGTCCTTACAGTGAAACTCAATGGGGTCCAAAAAAGGACTTCTCTTTCATTGTGTGGACAAAAAAACCCCACTTATATTATTCTGACTAGTGTGTCATCAGAGGCCTGTTGCATGAAGCTAGTTAAACAAACTAAGTTTCAGAGTAGGTTTACAGTTGACAAATCCAGATAAATCCAACCTGGTTCAGTATAAACGTTCTTTGTCATCTCAGGTTTAATCCAAGAGTTTATGATTAACTCTGAAGCATGTGCACCTGAAAGTGTGACACGTGCCACAAACAGCCAATCAGTTTGATTCACTTCTCGCGAGTGAGCCGGTGGAATTCACTTCTCTGCTGAAGATTAAGAGATCATTATTAAAAAATACAATGAAAATAAATGCATTTATTACTTGTTGGGACCAGACTAGCCACTTCCCAGGTAGTGGCTAATGGGGATCCAAATAAACAAATAAATAAACATGCTTGGCATTCGCTTGTGGCATTATGTCACCCATAACGAACTTCGGTGCAAGCTATCATCATCCCTTTGGAATATGCTCTTCGGTCATTTTTGACCAAACATTTTTATATTCGTTTTTTTTTCCCGCATTTATTCTTCATCGGAGTTGTACAGAATGGGACTTGCTATGTAAACACAAAAACAAATGATTCGAACAGGTTAAATAGTCCTGAAAAAAATAGTCACACTTGTGCTCCTCACGGTCAAAAAAGACTGCATTGGAAATGAATGAGGGACGAATTTCATCTAGTGAAAACTTTTGGTACTGCGCCCAAACAAAATCTTACTGAAAGCTAATTTTTTGAGATATCAGGCTCAAATTTTGAACAAAACTTGTTTAGATTTATGGCTTTGATTTTCTCATAGTTTTAGAGTAAAAGATGTTTTTGAAAATATATATTTCATATAAAAATTGAAAATAGTATTTGTGCACATTTTTCATAACGATAAACGTAAAATTCTTAAAAAAAACTTTTTTTTATGTTTACATTTTTACAACTATTTTCACTTCAGTAATAATCTGCCAAGTGTCGTTTTTGAAAAGAGATCAAATTTAAGTCTGTGCTCTAAAGCATTCAAGATTTACGTCAGTTTAAGCTGGACATTAAATTTTCAGGTCGATGCTCAAAATACAGCGAAAATATAATTTAGTACCATAAAATCCCCTAAAAATACAAAATATGAAATAAAAAACATAATCGAACTAAAATATAGTACATTAATTTCATTGAAATAAAAAAATTTACTTAACACGCGAATAGCACCAGAGGGTTTATACATCCAACTGCGCTGGGTCGGTAATGTTATCAGATTGTCTTCTTACCGGATGCCACTGTTGCTTTATTATTTGGTGAGCTCCCGCAAGGACAGCAAACTGTGGACCGCCCTAAAAAACACATTATATAGATGATCTGAAAGTTATACCGAAGGCCTATGTAACATCCATCGAAGGTCTGGCGGCTCACAGAGTCCACCTGTAAGACCGGTCTTGATGTCTAGGAAGCGGCCATGTCCCAGGCGGCAGTGGAAAGCCGCAGCACAGGCATGCATGCTGTACTTTCCACCCCAAAAGGGTCCGAAGTGTCACACGCATCTGCACCTCAGAGTTCGGTCTCTGCAGTCACTTACGTGTTCACTCTAAGACTGATCAATAGCAATGCATCGTCTCAAACTTACCTGGGTAGCAATTAAAACCAGCTTTATGCAACAGGCCACAGTTTTGCTACATAATGTTCGAACATGGATAAATGTGTGTTATTTGAGTTCACGTTGTGACACTTGAGCTCTTTATAATCTGTACTTGTGTCTTCTGAATGAGAACATGTTTAAACCTGAGCAGAATTAGGGAAGTTTTGTTGAGAGGTAGATTGAGAACTGAATTAATGGTTTGGGAAACGGTGAGAGTGTGTTACTAATCAAGAAAAACTGTAAATCACTATGGACAAGAGAGATTTTGATTATAATTGGGATTTTAACATATTTTTGTTTAAAATGCAGATTTAGAAGAACTGTGGTCTGGGATAACCTATGACTTCAATAAGGAGGAGCTGATATGGGAGCCGCTGTGTCCTGTCAAAGTGTCAGTTTCTCTATGCCACGTTGATGGAGGAAAAAGCTGCCGTGACCTCGGAAGTGTTTTTCATTCAAAGGGGGAAAAAGTATGTTCTTGTCCTCTCTGATCCTTTGTTCCTTTTCATTACATCTGCAGTTAAAGCTGCTGCTGATTGTCAGGAACCCTTTAATCATTTCTTACTGTTTTTACCTCAGGTGATATTCTCCTCTGTGGATCCACACCCTACTCTTTGCACGAAGGTAGAATGTTTTTTTATTGCTTTTCTTTCACCCAAAAATAAAACTTTTGTCAGAATTTACTCAACCTCATGATCCTAAACGTGTGGCTTTTATTTTTCCCTGTAACACAAAAGGAGAAATGTAGCAGTATATCCCTGCTGCTCTATACTAAACAATGAAAGTGGTGGGACTAGAGTTGTCATGTTACAAAAATGACAAAACTTTAAAACATTATAGAAGTTGTCCATGACTATCCTGCGCTATATCCATATTTACTTTGCGGTATATTACAATTAGCTTTAAAGATAATGGTAATCGTATCTATAGTTATCTAGCTACATAGCTATACCGGCGGAGAAGGTTTTCTGTGATTTTCAATGAAAAACATCTTATAATTTAAATTATGGTTTATTCCAGAAAACTAAAACTATCAAATGGCTTGGAACTTACCACATAAGTTGTGAAGACATGAAGATAGAACTTTCATTTTTGGGTGAACTGTTACTTTAAATTAATGGTCATTGACAAATAATGATGTCATTGAAAATGTATTATTGTGTTGGGTCAGAATTTACAGTAATGACGTTATTTATGTTTATATTTTTTTATAGTTTACTACTGAAGTGGGGACTTGGATTAAGTGTCCTTTTGCCAAAGGGAATTTCTCAGGTATACAAAGCGCTACCCCAGCAAACTTTTAAAAAAATGGTAGATAAACGTCCAATTAAAATGTTTTTAAAAAAAAAAGTCCCATGAACATTCTTTAAATGTTACTGGAAGAATGTTTACTCATAACTCACTGCCAGAACGCCCTGAGAATGTTCTCTGTTAGCTAAGACATGTTTAACAAGTAGTTTGTTTGTTACACACTGTATGATGGCTAAATGACTTTAATGTTTTATCCGAAAAGTCTGGACAGCAAAGATGACATCAAAAAATGGTCAGCAGTGGGCAGAGATATCAACATGGGTCAAAGCCAACTTCTCAGTGTCAGTCTGTGAGATGAAACCATCTTCTAAGTGCAAACAAATCGAGGGTAACAAGTCCCAAACCCTTTCTGTGGTAAGGAGACATTAGCAGGATTATCAGCATGTAGGATTAGTTCTAACATCTTCCGAGCAATTGTACATGATGTCATACAGATGTTTTTTTTTTCATCATTTAGTTTTTCGGTACTCTCCCATTCATCTTAGTAAACCTTGAGGCTTTCATTCAGGGCAATTCCCCTGTCAAAGTAAAACTTTTCACCTGGTTTGTACCTGATGACATGAAAAAGAAAAGGGTCTGTTCTAAGGAAAACTCTTGGCACAAGGGCAGTCTTGTTTAAGCTTGTTTGATTTCACGGCGGTTCTTATTTGTTTTCTAGGACAAAATGAAGCGCACAGTTTTCAACTTGTCTAAAAATGCATGTGAAGTGTGTGTTTGCATCCAGGTAAGACAACAAAGAGAGTGACAGTGCTGATAAAACCTGTTGGATTTATGTAGTTTATGATTTATTGATGTTAATTGTTTCATGTTTTCCTGTGCAAAAGGTCCAGAGGGTAGATGTGCACTTCTCAGTCCCTGTACTTCAATGCGACTTGCAGTGTTGTAAGTACATATAGCCTATAATGGTGATACACCTAATCATAATGTCAAGTAGTTCAACTACAGACAAGCTAATCTTAAAAAAAATATATTTTCATGTAGCTACAGTGCACTACAAGTTTCAAAATAGTAGATGACTTCCTTGTGGCGGAATACAATGTGGGGAAAAACATAGCAATGCAGCGTTTATTAGTGTAGCATCTTACTGCTATAGCTTTTTGAAAACAGTTAAGCTAGTGTCATGCTAATGAAACTCTGAGTTAAGTGCGTCGTCTGCAATACATTTACAGCTACTCATACTTTCAAATAGTTCAGCTACAGTCAAGCTAATATTTTATTGTGGTAGCTGCTAACAGAAAATAGCTAAATTATTGGTATAAAACAATGGTGTGAATAATCAGACAATGTAAAGATTTTCCTTACTGGGATTTTCCTAATTGCGAAACAATTTTGACAGCTAAATAAGTGTCATGCTAATAAAATTGTAGTTATAAGTACCGTCATCTGCGATACAGCTACAGCTACTCACAAACCGCTGTGCAAATTACAGTAAAGTTAATCTTTTAAAAAATAGTAACATGTAGCTACACTCAAGCTGCTAAAAAAGTAGCTATAACTACATTATAGTTGTGGCTACGATAAAATTGGATGAAAAATAAAGCAATGTAGCATTTTGCAGTGTAGCTCCTTACAGAAAAAGCTATACGCAGTGGGAAAACTCCTTTTCTCGAGAATATTGAAGCCATTATTTTAAAACGTAGTGCAGCTGCACAGCGAGCACAGAGCAGAGCATCTAGCTCGCTCATTGGCTGTGCTGCAGCAACTACACGAACCTATGTTCTGACGCGCCCTGGGCGTGAAGCGACCCAATTGGTTCGCGTGTCTCAGCCGCCTCGCGTTCGTGCAGTTGCTGCAGCACAGCCAATGAGCGAGCTAGACGCAATACTAATAGATGCAATAGTTCTCTACTCTCTCTCAGGGAACCGAGGTTACGTTAGTAACCGAGTACGTTTCATTTCAATGAAAATGTAGTTAGTTGTGCCACTTGTGATGTTTTACTTTTAGTTTTTACTGTATTGCCACTGTTTACGCAAGACCACAAGCTATTAAGGATGTGCATTTTGTTGTTTAATCACAGTAAATTGGTGTCGTGACCAGGAGAGAAGTCACTTTCAGGACATTGAGAAGATCTTACTGTCTGCTGTCATTTTTCTGACAGCGATCCTGGCAGCTGCCTTGTTTGGTAGATTGACAATCAAAGGTAAACTGACAGTGGTTTGACACACCTGTTGCCGCTGGCTTGAAGGAAATGGTGAGATTGTTGTTGGTAACAGTACACATTTGGTGTGAGATGAAAGAATCTACGACAAAAGAATTCTAAATATAAGTTCTAATTTAACGACCATTTCCAGTCAAAATGCCAGATGGAAGGCTTCAACTCAAGTCAAATAATAGTAGACCTACCAGTTCCAAACCTGCATTTATGCGAGAACGAATTGGGTGTGGACTTGTTGCAACAAAAAAGATGATAATCTCTGATATACTGGTTGCTAGACTCCCGTTGCTACTGTTAGTTTTTCTTGGAAATATCTTGTGGTTTATTTTTGTGTGTTTGTTTCTGGTTCAATAGATGGGGACAAGAAAAGAAAAGCATGGATGAAACTGACATGTCAGGGGACGGTAGGTTAACCAAGAAGATATGATGGATAATGAGTCATCAGTATGCTATTTACTATCTATGATTACAATCATATGATTCATGGCATCCCCTGTGTGAACAGACACGATGAAGCCAGTGTTTACATATGACATCCTTTCAACTTTTACCTAATGTCTTATGTTCCTTTTGACAGAATCATTGACATGTCTGCGCAGCGAGGATGTGGATTATGGGACAGTTCTCGATGAAGCATATCTTAAAGTTTTGTTTTGTTTTTTACTGTAAGGACTGAAACTTTAGCATAATTTGCATGTCTTGTCTGATGCACACACGGAAGTTGTAACATCTGAGTCATGCATTTAAATACATTTTTTTCAATAATGCAAAAGATGTTTTTAGAGTTCATAACATGCAATGTATTAGAATGCCAAAAAATAACTTTACACACAGATTTTAAAGCATTTCTATATAAAATGTACGTTAGACTAATATAAGACTGAACTTGTGTGACTAATTGTTTCCTGTTACTTCTTGCTTTGCATAATCAAATTGGTTTGCTACCTGTGAGCTACTACTTGTGTACAGCAGAGGGCAGAGTCGTTCACAAATGAATGTAGGTGTCAGCAGTGTGAATTAGCTTTTGCTTCTCATGTTGATATTTCTCTCACGTCAGGCTTGTAACTAGGTCACAAATGGGTGGTCAGCCTACAGACGCTTGTGTAACCCTGTCTGTTGGTTCATTTCCATAGAAACTTTTGCGACTGCATATGTTCCTGTGTTGCCTTTGCCGTCGTCATTGTTTATAAATGGCACACTCTTCTCTGATCCTGAGGATGCAGGGATTCTGGATGAAATTCTTGGATGGTGCGGCTCTTTGCCGATGGGAGGGGCCTGGTGAAATCAGCTCTGGGGTTTACTAATGAAAACATTCTTGAAGGATAGAGTAATGCCCAAACTGTAGAGCTCAATCCCAGATATAGGACAAATTCAGTTTTGGGGAGATGCCACCATCATCCATCTCAGTCAGAGATTCTATTGTGTTTTTATGAGCATAAATGGGGCGTTTTTTTTTATCATACCTAGAGTTCACAGGGTTTAGCTCACCGCGTGGTATGCGGGCGTTAACGCAAGGGAGTTTTGACTGATGTAAACACTGTAAAACAAACCCATGTGAAAATTGTTGGCCCCAATGACCTCATTGCTGCCTCCAGACTCCACCTGCTGTCTGCGAGGCTTTAGCTGGGAGTGAAGCATTTTGATACTTTCCATACGGACCAGACTCCTACCTTTTCTGTACCTCCCTTACAGAATGTTCGACTGATTGTGCTGCTGCCGAAATGTGTTTGGGATAAAGGGATAAAGCACTGAAAAAAAGAAACAGAGACAAAAGCATTTGCTGAGTTGTTGTATGTTTAGCTACTTCCACTAGTGACCGCCTGTGACCTTTTTGGTTGAGGTCAACAGCCACCAGCCCTGTCCTCTAACCTTTGGGTTGGTCAGTTTTATTACCATGGACTCAAACCATCTGTTGGTGTTTGAACCTATAAATCCCAAAGCAGAGAGTATAATTCCATTCTCACTTCAGAAAATGCTCACTTTGTAGTATTCAAAAATCAATACATTTCAGTATTTGATGTGGAACTTCCTTTGTGACTGATACAATTGTATGTTTGAAAATTGTATATACTGTATTGTATCGTATGAATGTGTTATATGAATGAAATCCGGACTTATCACATCCACCATGTTGTCATTGCATTGTGACTTACGCCATCACTTAACATGCCATTCACAACTCCTCTCCCATGGCCTCATGGAATAGTAAAGTGCAGCAGATGTGCACTTCAGAATCTCGATGGAAGTAGGTAATCTAGGTACTTTCCATGTATTGTTTTATGAATAGGCCAACTATGAAGAGTGCACATGTCCTAATTTGTAGTATTCATGAAACAGAAGTTATGTGCAACTACAATACTTTGCTATTTCATGAAGGAATTTTTGCTTCAGCAATACAAGGTGATGTTTGATATGTAATTTAAAAGACACCATGAACATGTTTTCTAAACAGTTTACAGTGTAAACCAATTTTCTATCATTTCTAATCAGGCACCGCATGGAGGAACCATAAAAAGTTGACTCAATTGCTTCTCCAATCGACTGAATCACCTCACACAACGAGTCACGTTACGAGTCAAATCTGTCTGGTTAAAGCCTTATTAGAAAATGCAAGTGTTTTGGATTTATTGACATACAAAAGTCTACTCAAATCGAAATCAGTGATAATTATACATGTAATGATGGTTCACAGATATTTCATCTGAGATCAACACCTGATTCGGTCAGCTTGATAAAAGCTCCGAAGCATTGATTCAAAATAAAAGATTCATTAAGTGAATAGCGGAGCATTGTCTGAATTTGACCATAGAGAAGTAAGTGAATTTGTATATTTAATTTAGTACTTAATAATCTGATAGTACTCGATTTTGGACGCGCCACATTTACATCGTACGCGAATGACTTAATTGCGGCCGATTAAAACTATATTGCGTCCGTTTAAACTGGAAATTCTGTTGCAGCGTTGTTGTTGTATTTTTACCTCCAGTTTACTAATTAGAATAATCTTTTGTGTCTAACCAAATACAGTTTATATACTACGCGGTACGAATGACAGATCAACACACTTTCAGTGTAGCCTACACAGACTCAAACCTGTGTCTCAAACAAAAAAGTGTCATCGGTTATTTTCCAGTCAGTGGTTTAAGAAAAGGCAACTTCTATTGTGGATGTGGAAAAGGAAACCATTTCAAACATTTAGGACGTGGTATTCCTGACTCTGGTATATTTTTTGTCTACTTGCAGCGAGTTAATGAGTTCAATGTTTCTATTTGAAGTTTTTGGAACAGACACTTTTTAGCTTCATCTAAACACCATAGAATAACATCATGGAACACTGGGAAGAGGAGAGGAAGGAAAATAGCTCTTAAATTCATGGTCCGTTGGCTCCAAGGACATCATAATGGTCCATTGGGCACAAACCCCTGTGGGGGTGGTAGTGGGGTCAGGTTTTTTATTCAGTACCCTGGGACCATCCATAATGAATCTTCCTCTGAGGGGAGTCCAGCCAGCTAAAGTACAAACCAATACACCAAGGCCCTTGTCTAATGGTGATAATGGTCTGCTGGCACTGGGCATGGAATCCATTGCAGAAACAGCCAGACTCACAATGGCATTGCCTGGCAGAGATGGTCTTGCAAAACAGACACAAAGAGATAGGTGGAGTCAACTTTAACCTTTGGGACTTAATGTGCATGTATACTAACTATGGAGCGGTTTGTGGTCCATGTCCAACATGACATTCTATACAGCTATTTTGTTTAAATGCTCTGCTTTATGCCAGTATGCTTTATGACTACACTTTTGCAATAAATTAATCAAAAAGTTGATTGTATAAGCAAGTTTAGGGCTCAAGAAAGGAAAAAGAAACATTTAGGGGCTTCATCCGAAATCGCATATTTCACGACTATGTAGATGAAAATTTAAATTTTTAACAGTCGCAAAGTAATTACCCAGTAAGTATGTGATTTCAGAATTCAGACACAGCCAGTCACTTGATAAAGAGTGATGTTTAAAAGCGCTTCAGTTCACTAAGTGCATATCTATGTTGTTCTAGCTATATTTGCTGACAGTGTAGTGATCCTGAATGTATTTGTGCCATATGAAGTTTACTTTTTTTACATAATTCATTCAGCAGTTAGTTCTGATTGGTCGAGCAGCATTCCAAATATGCTGATAAAACAGTTTGACACCACTGTTTCTTTTGTCATTATCGAGTGCACTCATTCTATCTCATAATGTATTTCCATCATGAATGTACAACTGCTGTACATTTCCATGCAATGTATGTGAGATTTCCCGCATCTCAATTCTCGCTAGAACATGCCGTCCACAGGCCGCGCGAATTACGGCGCACTCAGTGTCTGGCTGCTCACTTATTTTTATTTACTCAATCAGTGACCTATATTAGTGGAGTAATGTAGGGAATAGTGAATGAAGGTGTCCATCTTATTGTTAATGTTAGAGCGGGCGCAGCCATTTGTAAATTGAATGTGTCTGGCTTCCGGTGTCATTTGCTTCTAGTTATTTTTAGCTGTACAAAACGTCTTGTTATGCTGCTTGATATTGCAGACTGGTATTTCTTACCCTATTATTATTATTTACCTATTGGCTAATGAATTGGAAGTCTCGCAAATTCACAGAATATAGCTAACTTTGCGAAATAAGTAGGATGGGGTGACTTTGGATACAGCATTTGAATTCACTTTTGATGAGTGAGTCATTTAATCATTATTTAAAAATGATTCGTTAAAAAAGCTGATTCGTTCAGGAAGGAAACAAGTACCTTTGTGAATGAAGCTAAGTTCCCATTAACAGGGTCTGTACTTAGGGGCAGTTTTCACTGTTTTCTACTCTCTGAGGATGGGATATTTGTTGAAGTTCACTTCACTTGACAAAATGCATTAATTCAGAACACCCTTGCAACGTCATCATCATATTAGAGGAGTGTAAAATCACCATATCTATGTCTATCGCAAAAAAGTCTATCGCAACTTCCGTTTAATGCCAACTTTAAGTCATTTCATGATTTGTAAGTATAATATAAATGGTCATACATTTGTGTAGGTATACATTTGTATGTAATACATCCATCTATATTTACATAGTAATGCATTTATTATTAATTAAATGAATATACATAATTTAAATAATATCATTAATATAAATCATTGTGTCAAAGTGCTAGATCAAGTGATAATTGTCTATTGGGATGTTCAATATGTAAAAAAACGTGTATTTTGTCTTATTTAACCGTAACAATGATGGCTGATGGGTACATTTCCCCAGTGATTTTTATTCCCTATCCACCTTTTTTTGCGGAAGTAAGCTATTTTTACGGCAGCAATATCAATAACACTTATCAGCCTCATCCACTCGAGCACAACAGCCACTATACATTCAGGTCGTGTATATACACACAGGATCATTAGGATTACTAAGTCACTGCTTGTTAGTACATGATGGTCCTTCTCCACCAGTGATCATACATTCCAGGAAATTGCCTCCCTTGACAAAGGATCTTTCCTAACACGGTGTTCCTCACAAGCTCTTTGAATTACAGTCCCTTGAGGGGTTTTAGAGGTGGTAGTTGATATCACTGAACAATTGAATTGTTCCTAGACTTGCTGAGACAACTGTACTTTTTCGTATAATTCACTCCTTTTGGTAATTAGTTTGCTACATGTTTAATTACATTCCTCAGTGGTGCCTCCAAGCCATACGGGAGAATATGTAATAATGCACTTTTCAAATTGGCTACGGTTAAATTTTTTTTTTTTTTTTTATCATAACAGACACGCCAATGAAAACATTTCAAAGTTGTTTCAGACAAAACATAGCCTTTTTGGGGCGTCTGCATATCTTGACCCAGTGTTATCTGGCTGTGATTTATGGTCCCGCATATGTTAAACTCAATGTTAACCAAGTCTCTTAACCAAACCCACCGTCCCACATGCATAAATAGATCAGTAAATGATCAATGATGAATGACTCCAAGGCATATGGAAATAGATTTGAAATAAATACACTTCCCCGCCCCCCACTGACCACATTCAAACTCACTTCTCAGATATTCATGAGTCCACCGCCACCTTATTGTCTGGCCATTCTGAGACGTTGTCTCAATTTTGGACAAAGAGGACAATGGGATAGACACCTGTTACCAGTCTATGGGCGTAACAGAGACATCATCCGGCTGCAATGTTCCATCCACTCTGGGCTGAAAAGTGTCCCATGCTGAATTTTAAAGTCTTCACTAATGATTTTTAATGCTCAGATGTCATGCCTTCTGTGACATTATCTGTTTGGCCGTGTAGATTTTTCAGAAGTTCCTTCTGTTTGTTTGTATAGGGCCTGTGGACACACTCATTACCCCACCACCCAATGTCATTGGAAGGCCCCTGTAGAGTTCATAGAACGGGGTCTGAACAGATGGTCCATGCTGAACCCCCCACATCGGAAACTCTCTTCACACTGCATCACTGTCATTTAAGTAAGTTGCGGCTTTGAGGGGGGAAATTGAGGATATCTTATGTTAATTATATTAAACAACCAAGTTACTACAAGAATTCATAGAGTGCAACAACATAAATCATGTATTCAATAATATTATATTATAAATATTATTTAAAATATTTTATTAAAGTAACACCAGGTAACTTTTCAACCTTCATAATATATTTCCAAGTCTCTTGTGATGGTACATCGACTTACAATAGGTTGAATGACACGTCTGCCATAGCTTGACGGGGTCTGTAGCGCTTTTAATCGTATTTTTAAACTTCGGGTTTCGGGTAGTAACCGGCGAACAAAGAGAACTACAAAACTCGACTGCTTTACGGCATATACGTCACTTCCACCACCGCCCCCACTTCCTTAAAATCGCAGGGCTGTCAAGTGTCACGCATTGAGCGTGACAGTCACTCATTTCGGTCTTTTGTCACGCTCTCCCGCCACACATTGTATTTCTCACTCTGAAAAACTATTTGTAATATATTTAATATGCCGCAGCGCCCAAAACTCTGGCCGCGTCGCTCTCACTGTGGAACAGGCATGAATTCAAGCGCGTCTCCTCTGGTGTTGTTCGTCTGGTGTTGTACGCCAATCAGAAAATAGCACTATTGTATCTGGGTAACATTTAACGCAACAACCAATGACTCCCTGTAGTCTGGGGTGTTTTTTTGTCTGCCTGACTATGTTACGGAAGCTATCTTATCCTCCGTTTATCTTCATGAATCATTTTAATGATTATTTGTCTTGCCTCAAGCTATAATGCAAATCGATTTGTAAAATTTGCAGATTTATTTATGGTAGCTTGATATTATAATATTGACGATATATGGTTATTATCTACCACTCAAACATTGCATTGAAGTATCATATAGATTCAGTAAAACGGTAACCAATAGACTAGGCTACTATAATGACACTGGCTTGTAAACGTGATCATCGCGATCATTTGTCGTTAGAAAAAAAATAAAACCCATGAAATTATATTCATATGACATGCTGAAATATATGCCACTGTACCTGGGATGAAGACATTTCACACGCGACGCAAGCCTGTGACCTCCTCCTACAGTGTTCAGGGCTATCATGGTGGTCAACAAATGCACGATCACAGAGTTTACGACAGTAGTAGAGAACAATACTGAGAACAATACTGGGGGACCCAGAGAGCAAAAGTTACCTGGTGTTACTTTAATTCAAAGTATACTTATACAAAATATAACATAAAAAATAACGTGCCCCCATTAAACAAGCCCCTTTCATTTGCAAGGGACAAATATTGCATGAAAAAAGGCAAGTCTTGCTGTCACGGTAGACACATTCTCTGTTCCTTCTCGTCTCGTGTTTATGTTGTGGTTTGAATGCACGTGTGTAGTGGGCGTGAATGTATGACATCACCTGATCCACTTCAGCTGATCCTCATTCACTTCACCAGCTGCAGTCAATCTCACCACTCTATTTATACTTACCGCTGTTCTATCATCCTTGTCAGATCGTTGTTTGATGTCGTTCGTGTTGGTGTTCCAGTGTCCAGTTCCTGCCTTGTGTTCCAGTTCCTGTTCTCCGTCTTCGTCTTTGGGTTTCGTCTGCTGTTTCACCGTCACCGCACCATCGTCTCTTCACCACCGGATCCTGACCACCGAAGTCCCTGTGTCACCCGTTCTACATCTGCCTGTACTGCATCATCATCATCATCATCTTTATTAAATCTACTGTTTACTTGCATTTGCTTCTCGTCTATTATTTCATGATGACAGAACGATCTGACCAGGAAAGAGAAGCAGCGAGTGCATCACAGAGATCGATGGAGGAATTCATTCACCATAGCATCAGGAGGATGGATTCGCAGCAGCGAGAGATCGGCGACACGGGACGCGCAGTACAGGCCTTGGTGACACAGGTGTCCGAGCTCACCCAGCAGATCCAACGCCTACAGGGTCCCACTGCGCCGCCCACACCGACCGTTCCTCCCATACCACCAGAAGGACCCTCCCAGCCAGAGCCCCGTCTTCCAGTGCCAGAGCATTATGCCGGTGAGACTACCTTTTGCAGAGCATTTTTGACCCGCTGTACGATGCATTTCGCTTTACAGCCCCGCACGTTCAACACGGAACAAGCGAAGGTGGCGTTCGTTCTCACTCTGCTGACGGGGAAGGCTGCGCTTTGGGGAACGGCGGTGTGGGAGAACCAACACCCATGCTGCGCCTCGTTCCAGACCCTCGCCGCCGAAATGAGGAAAGTTTTCGACAGGGCTGTCTCTGGCAGAGAGGCAGCCCGAAGACTGGCGGAACTACAGCAGGGAGAAAGGTCGGTTTCGGACTACTCTATTGAATTTCGGACCCTGGCGGCGGAGTGCGGCTGGAACGAGGAGGCGCAGTGGGATATGTTCCTGCATGGGTTGGCTGACCACGTCCAGAGGGAGATCTACGCCCTGGATCTACCCACCACTCTCAACGGGTTGGTCGACTTGGCTCTACGGGTGGACGCTCGGCTGTCTAGGGTCGAGCGCCGAGTCCCGTCCACCCGTACCTTCGCAGGGACCGACCCTCCACGATCCAGCGGCAGGGACGTGGTCAGCCCCGTCTACGATCCCGAGCCCATGCAGGCGGGTCGAGCTCGGCTTTCCCGGGAGGAGAGGGAGAGGCGGAGATCCCAGGGCCTTTGCCTGTATTGTGGAGGAGCGGGACATTACGCATACAACTGTCCGGTAAAAGGCCAAGCCCGATAGTAAAACTGAGGCTACTATCGGGTGGGATCTCCGCTAGGAAGACCTCATCATCGATTACATCTACCTCCACACTCCTTCCGGTAAGACTAAGGTGGTCAGTCCAACAGCACGACTGCCATGCACTTCTGGACTCTGGGGCTGAAGGTAATTTTATGGACCACACTTTTGCACAGAAAATTCAGATTCCCCTCAGACCCCTCACTCACAGAATTGCCGTTCACGCACTCAATGGACAAGAACTCCCCACCATTTCCCTTTGCACTGAAGACATCACCCTCACCACTTCCGGCAACCATTCTGAGACTATTTCATTCTTCATCATGGACTCACCCCTTGCACCCGTCGTCCTCGGACACCCCTGGCTCATCCGTCACAACCCCCGAGTGGACTGGCACCATAGATCAGTACTGGCGTGGAGCAAGGAATGTCATAAGTCTTGTCTCGTGTCTGCCTGTTCGTCTGTGCCTGTTTCTGTGTTTCAGGAGGAAGCAGGGGATCTGTCTAACGTGCCCGCGGAGTACCTGGACCTGAAGGAGGTGTTCAGTAAGTCTCGTGCTGCTTCTCTCCCTCCGCATCGTCCCTATGACTGTGCTATAGATTTACTGCCAGGTAAGTCTCCGCCTAAAGGCAAGTTATATTCACTTTCTATTCCAGAAAGGGAGGCTATGGAGAAATATATTTCTGATTCTCTAGCAACCAAGTTCATTCGCCCTTCCTCTTCTCCAGCGGGGGCGGGGTTCTTTTTTGTGGGGAAGAAGGACGGTTCTCTGCGACCTTGTATTGATTACCGAGGGCTGAATAACATCACGGTAAAGAATACTTATCCTTTGCCGTTGATGTCTTCAGCCTTCGAGAGGTTGCAGGGAGCGTCCATCTTCACAAAACTGGATTTACGTAACGCTTATCATTTGGTTCGCATCAGGGAGGGGGATGAATGGAAAACTGCGTTTAACACCCCCAGGGGGCACTTTGAATATTTGGTCATGCCTTTCGGGCTGTCCAACTCCCCAGCAGTTTTCCAGGCACTGGTCAACGACGTGTTGCGAGATATGATCGATCAGTTCATATATGTCTACCTGGATGACATATTGATTTTTTCTTCTTCTCTCCAGGAACACGTGCAACACGTCAGACGAGTGCTTCAGAGGTTGCTAGAGAATGGGCTTTTTGTCAAGGCGGAGAAATGCGATTTCCATGCACAGTCGGCCCCGTTTCTAGGGTACATCGTCTCGTCTGAGGGAGTGCGGATGGACCCTGAGAAGATCAAGGCTGTGGTAGATTGGCCAAGCCCAGATTCCCGCAAGGCCCTGCAGAGGTTTCTGGGATTCGCCAATTTCTACCGGCGTTTTATTCGCAATTTTAGCCAACTAGTCGCACCTCTGACTGCCTTGACCTCCCCCAGAACTATGTTCAGGTGGTCAGACACAGCCGAAGCTGTGTTCTCCAAACTAAAGGGCCGCTTTGTTTCAGCCCCCATCCTTGTCGCCCCTGATTCTTCACGTCAGTTCGTGGTGGAGGTCGACGCATCAGAGGTGGGAGTAGGCGCAGTGTTGTCCCAACGCTCTTCCACAGACGACAGGATGCATCCCTGCGCGTTTTTGTCTCATCGTTTATCTCCAGCCGAACGCAATTACGACATTGGTAACAGAGAGTTGTTGGCAGTTAAGTTAGCGTTGGAGGAATGGCGCCACTGGTTAGAAGGGTCGGGGGTACCTTTTATTGTCTGGACTGATCACAAGAACCTAGAGTACATCAGAACCGCCAAAAGATTGAACTCCAGGCAGGCTCGATGGGCATTATTTTTCGGTCGCTTCGATTTTACTCTTTCATACCGCCCGGGTTCCAAGAACGTCAAACCCGATTCACTATCCCGTATATTTGATTTTTCCGAACGCCCGTCTACTCCCGAGTGTATTTTGCCCGAAACTCTATTCGTTTCCACACTCACATGGGAGGTCGAATCGAAGGTCAAGAAGGCCTTAGAAGGGGTAACGCCTCCGCCCGGTTGCCCACCGAACCGATTGTTTGTGCCGGAGGGATTACGGTCCGACGTTATTCAGTGGGGTCATAACTCCAACGTGGCTTGCCATCCAGGAGTTAATCGTACTAGCTTTTTGGTCAAGCAACGGTTCTGGTGGCCACTTATGGCTCGCGACATTCACGATTTTGTTTTGGCTTGCTCGGTTTGTGCCACTGGTAAGACTTCCAATCGACCTCCAGATGGGTTACTCCAACCGCTGTCGGTTCCTTCGAGACCCTGGTCCCACATCGCACTAGATTTTATTACCGCCCTCCCGCCCTCTCAGGGGAACACAGTCGTTTTGACTGTAGTGGACCGATTCTCGAAGGCAGCCCATTTTGTCCCCTTACCCAAATTACCCTCAGCTAAGGAGACAGCGGTTACAGTCGTAGATCACGTTTTTCGTTTACATGGCCTTCCGATTGACGTGGTGTCCGACAGGGGACCCCAGTTCGTGTCCAAATTTTGGCGAGAGTTTTGCAGATTACTGGGGGCGACGGTTAGTTTGTCCTCAGGGTTTCATCCCCAGAGCAATGGACAAACCGAGAGAGCCAACCAGGATTTGGAGAGAGTGTTGCGATGTTTGGTTTCCAAGAATCCTTCCTCTTGGAGTCAACAACTCTCCATGGTGGAGTACGCCCACAACACGTTGCCAGTGTCGGCTACGGGCCTATCTCCGTTTGAGTGTAGTGTAGGTTACCAGCCACCAATTTTTCCCAGTCTGGAATCCGAGGTCGCGGTCCCCTCCGCTCACGCCTTTGTTCAGAGGTGTCACCGTACCTGGACTAGAGCCCGTGAGACTCTACTCCAGGTGGGGGCGCGCACTAAGGCTAAGGCCGATCGCCACAGGTCGAAGCCTCCCGTATACGTCGTTGGTCAAAAGGTGTGGCTTTCAACCAAGAACATTCCTCTTCGCTCCGTATCTAACAAACTTGCTCCCAAATTTATTGGCCCGTTTGCTGTCACCAAGATCATTAGCCCGGTGGCAGTCCGCCTCAAATTGCCTCCCGCGTACAGGAGGATCCATCCCGCCTTCCATGTATCTAAAATCAAACCCGTGTTTCATTCTCATATTAATCCGCCTGTCCCGGTTCCTCCCCCACCGCGACTCGTAGATGGGGAGACCACGTATTCGGTTAATCGTATACTGAACTCCAGGCGGAGAGGACGCGGATTCCAGTACTTGGTGGACTGGGAGGGTTACGGTCCGGAGGAGAGAAGTTGGGTGCCTGCTAGAGACATACTGGATCACTCCCTCATCGATGATTACAATCGACAGGGTATGGAGTCTGGGAACGCCAGGAGGCGTTCTTAGGAGGAGGGGTACTGTCACGGTAGACACATTCTCTGTTCCTTCTCGTCTCGTGTTTATGTTGTGGTTTGAATGCACGTGTGTAGTGGGCGTGAATGTATGACATCACCTGATCCACTTCAGCTGATCCTCATTCACTTCACCAGCTGCAGTCAATCTCACCACTCTATTTATACTTACCGCTGTTCTATCATCCTTGTCAGATCGTTGTTTGATGTCGTTCGTGTTGGTGTTCCAGTGTCCAGTTCCTGCCTTGTGTTCCAGTTCCTGTTCTCCGTCTTCGTCTTTGGGTTTCGTCTGCTGTTTCACCGTCACCGCACCATCGTCTCTTCACCACCGGATCCTGACCACCGAAGTCCCTGTGTCACCCGTTCTACATCTGCCTGTACTGCATCATCATCATCATCATCTTTATTAAATCTACTGTTTACTTGCATTTGCTTCTCGTCTATTATTTCATGATGACAGAACGATCTGACCAGGAAAGAGAAGCAGCGAGTGCATCACAGAGATCGATGGAGGAATTCATTCACCATAGCATCAGGAGGATGGATTCGCAGCAGCGAGAGATCGGCGACACGGGACGCGCAGTACAGGCCTTGGTGACACAGGTGTCCGAGCTCACCCAGCAGATCCAACGCCTACAGGGTCCCACTGCGCCGCCCACACCGACCGTTCCTCCCATACCACCAGAAGGACCCTCCCAGCCAGAGCCCCGTCTTCCAGTGCCAGAGCATTATGCCGGTGAGACTACCTTTTGCAGAGCATTTTTGACCCGCTGTACGATGCATTTCGCTTTACAGCCCCGCACGTTCAACACGGAACAAGCGAAGGTGGCGTTCGTTCTCACTCTGCTGACGGGGAAGGCTGCGCTTTGGGGAACGGCGGTGTGGGAGAACCAACACCCATGCTGCGCCTCGTTCCAGACCCTCGCCGCCGAAATGAGGAAAGTTTTCGACAGGGCTGTCTCTGGCAGAGAGGCAGCCCGAAGACTGGCGGAACTACAGCAGGGAGAAAGGTCGGTTTCGGACTACTCTATTGAATTTCGGACCCTGGCGGCGGAGTGCGGCTGGAACGAGGAGGCGCAGTGGGATATGTTCCTGCATGGGTTGGCTGACCACGTCCAGAGGGAGATCTACGCCCTGGATCTACCCACCACTCTCAACGGGTTGGTCGACTTGGCTCTACGGGTGGACGCTCGGCTGTCTAGGGTCGAGCGCCGAGTCCCGTCCACCCGTACCTTCGCAGGGACCGACCCTCCACGATCCAGCGGCAGGGACGTGGTCAGCCCCGTCTACGATCCCGAGCCCATGCAGGCGGGTCGAGCTCGGCTTTCCCGGGAGGAGAGGGAGAGGCGGAGATCCCAGGGCCTTTGCCTGTATTGTGGAGGAGCGGGACATTACGCATACAACTGTCCGGTAAAAGGCCAAGCCCGATAGTAAAACTGAGGCTACTATCGGGTGGGATCTCCGCTAGGAAGACCTCATCATCGATTACATCTACCTCCACACTCCTTCCGGTAAGACTAAGGTGGTCAGTCCAACAGCACGACTGCCATGCACTTCTGGACTCTGGGGCTGAAGGTAATTTTATGGACCACACTTTTGCACAGAAAATTCAGATTCCCCTCAGACCCCTCACTCACAGAATTGCCGTTCACGCACTCAATGGACAAGAACTCCCCACCATTTCCCTTTGCACTGAAGACATCACCCTCACCACTTCCGGCAACCATTCTGAGACTATTTCATTCTTCATCATGGACTCACCCCTTGCACCCGTCGTCCTCGGACACCCCTGGCTCATCCGTCACAACCCCCGAGTGGACTGGCACCATAGATCAGTACTGGAGTGGAGCAAGGAATGTCATAAGTCTTGTCTCGTGTCTGCCTGTTCGTCTGTGCCTGTTTCTGTGTTTCAGGAGGAAGCAGGGGATCTGTCTAACGTGCCCGCGGAGTACCTGGACCTGAAGGAGGTGTTCAGTAAGTCTCGTGCTGCTTCTCTCCCTCCGCATCGTCCCTATGACTGTGCTATAGATTTACTGCCAGGTAAGTCTCCGCCTAAAGGCAAGTTATATTCACTTTCTATTCCAGAAAGGGAGGCTATGGAGAAATATATTTCTGATTCTCTAGCAACCAAGTTCATTCGTCCTTCCTCTTCTCCAGCGGGGGCGGGGTTCTTTTTTGTGGGGAAGAAGGACGGTTCTCTGCGACCTTGTATTGATTACCGAGGGCTGAATAACATCACGGTAAAGAATACTTATCCTTTGCCGTTGATGTCTTCAGCCTTCGAGAGGTTGCAGGGAGCGTCCATCTTCACAAAACTGGATTTACGTAACGCTTATCATTTGGTTCGCATCAGGGAGGGGGATGAATGGAAAACTGCGTTTAACACCCCCAGGGGGCACTTTGAATATTTGGTCATGCCTTTCGGGCTGTCCAACTCCCCAGCAGTTTTCCAGGCACTGGTCAACGACGTGTTGCGAGATATGATCGATCAGTTCATATATGTCTACCTGGATGACATATTGATTTTTTCTTCTTCTCTCCAGGAACACGTGCAACACGTCAGACGAGTGCTTCAGAGGTTGCTAGAGAATGGGCTTTTTGTCAAGGCGGAGAAATGCGATTTCCATGCACAGTCGGTCCCGTTTCTAGGGTACATCGTCTCGTCTGAGGGAGTGCGGATGGACCCTGAGAAGATCAAGGCTGTGGTAGATTGGCCAAGCCCAGATTCCCGCAAGGCCCTGCAGAGGTTTCTGGGATTCGCCAATTTCTACCGGCGTTTTATTCGCAATTTTAGCCAACTAGTCGCACCTCTGACTGCCTTGACCTCCCCCAGAACTATGTTCAGGTGGTCAGACACAGCCGAAGCTGTGTTCTCCAAACTAAAGGGCCGCTTTGTTTCAGCCCCCATCCTTGTCGCCCCTGATTCTTCACGTCAGTTCGTGGTGGAGGTCGACGCATCAGAGGTGGGAGTAGGCGCAGTGTTGTCCCAACGCTCTTCCACAGACGACAGGATGCATCCCTGCGCGTTTTTGTCTCATCGTTTATCTCCAGCCGAACGCAATTACGACATTGGTAACAGAGAGTTGTTGGCAGTTAAGTTAGCGTTGGAGGAATGGCGCCACTGGTTAGAAGGGTCGGGGGTACCTTTTATTGTCTGGACTGATCACAAGAACCTAGAGTACATCAGAACCGCCAAAAGATTGAACTCCAGGCAGGCTCGATGGGCATTATTTTTCGGTCGCTTCGATTTTACTCTTTCATACCGCCCGGGTTCCAAGAACGTCAAACCCGATTCACTATCCCGTATATTTGATTTTTCCGAACGCCCGTCTACTCCCGAGTGTATTTTGCCCGAAACTCTATTCGTTTCCACACTCACATGGGAGGTCGAATCGAAGGTCAAGAAGGCCTTAGAAGGGGTAACGCCTCCGCCCGGTTGCCCACCGAACCGATTGTTTGTGCCGGAGGGATTACGGTCCGACGTTATTCAGTGGGGTCATAACTCCAACGTGGCTTGCCATCCAGGAGTTAATCGTACTAGCTTTTTGGTCAAGCAACGGTTCTGGTGGCCACTTATGGCTCGCGACATTCACGATTTTGTTTTGGCTTGCTCGGTTTGTGCCACTGGTAAGACTTCCAATCGACCTCCAGATGGGTTACTCCAACCGCTGTCGGTTCCTTCGAGACCCTGGTCCCACATCGCACTAGATTTTATTACCGCCCTCCCGCCCTCTCAGGGGAACACAGTCGTTTTGACTGTAGTGGACCGATTCTCGAAGGCAGCCCATTTTGTCCCCTTACCCAAATTACCCTCAGCTAAGGAGACAGCGGTTACAGTCGTAGATCACGTTTTTCGTTTACATGGCCTTCCGATTGACGTGGTGTCCGACAGGGGACCCCAGTTCGTGTCCAAATTTTGGCGAGAGTTTTGCAGATTACTGGGGGCGACGGTTAGTTTGTCCTCAGGGTTTCATCCCCAGAGCAATGGACAAACCGAGAGAGCCAACCAGGATTTGGAGAGAGTGTTGCGATGTTTGGTTTCCAAGAATCCTTCCTCTTGGAGTCAACAACTCTCCATGGTGGAGTACGCCCACAACACGTTGCCAGTGTCGGCTACGGGCCTATCTCCGTTTGAGTGTAGTGTAGGTTACCAGCCACCAATTTTTCCCAGTCTGGAATCCGAGGTCGCGGTCCCCTCCGCTCACGCCTTTGTTCAGAGGTGTCACCGTACCTGGACTAGAGCCCGTGAGACTCTACTCCAGGTGGGGGCGCGCACTAAGGCTAAGGCCGATCGCCACAGGTCGAAGCCTCCCGTATACGTCGTTGGTCAAAAGGTGTGGCTTTCAACCAAGAACATTCCTCTTCGCTCCGTATCTAACAAACTTGCTCCCAAATTTATTGGCCCGTTTGCTGTCACCAAGATCATTAGCCCGGTGGCAGTCCGCCTCAAATTGCCTCCCGCGTACAGGAGGATCCATCCCGCCTTCCATGTATCTAAAATCAAACCCGTGTTTCATTCTCATATTAATCCGCCTGTCCCGGTTCCTCCCCCACCGCGACTCGTAGATGGGGAGACCACGTATTCGGTTAATCGTATACTGAACTCCAGGCGGAGAGGACGCGGATTCCAGTACTTGGTGGACTGGGAGGGTTACGGTCCGGAGGAGAGAAGTTGGGTGCCTGCTAGAGACATACTGGATCACTCCCTCATCGATGATTACAATCGACAGGGTATGGAGTCTGGGAACGCCAGGAGGCGTTCTTAGGAGGAGGGGTACTGTCACGGTAGACACATTCTCTGTTCCTTCTCGTCTCGTGTTTATGTTGTGGTTTGAATGCACGTGTGTAGTGGGCGTGAATGTATGACATCACCTGATCCACTTCAGCTGATCCTCATTCACTTCACCAGCTGCAGTCAATCTCACCACTCTATTTATACTTACCGCTGTTCTATCATCCTTGTCAGATCGTTGTTTGATGTCGTTCGTGTTGGTGTTCCAGTGTCCAGTTCCTGCCTTGTGTTCCAGTTCCTGTTCTCCGTCTTCGTCTTTGGGTTTCGTCTGCTGTTTCACCGTCACCGCACCATCGTCTCTTCACCACCGGATCCTGACCACCGAAGTCCCTGTGTCACCCGTTCTACATCTGCCTGTACTGCATCATCATCATCATCATCTTTATTAAATCTACTGTTTACTTGCATTTGCTTCTCGTCTATTATTTCATGATGACAGAACGATCTGACCAGGAAAGAGAAGCAGCGAGTGCATCACAGAGATCGATGGAGGAATTCATTCACCATAGCATCAGGAGGATGGATTCGCAGCAGCGAGAGATCGGCGACACGGGACGCGCAGTACAGGCCTTGGTGACACAGGTGTCCGAGCTCACCCAGCAGATCCAACGCCTACAGGGTCCCACTGCGCCGCCCACACCGACCGTTCCTCCCATACCACCAGAAGGACCCTCCCAGCCAGAGCCCCGTCTTCCAGTGCCAGAGCATTATGCCGGTGAGACTACCTTTTGCAGAGCATTTTTGACCCGCTGTACGATGCATTTCGCTTTACAGCCCCGCACGTTCAACACGGAACAAGCGAAGGTGGCGTTCGTTCTCACTCTGCTGACGGGGAAGGCTGCGCTTTGGGGAACGGCGGTGTGGGAGAACCAACACCCATGCTGCGCCTCGTTCCAGACCCTCGCCGCCGAAATGAGGAAAGTTTTCGACAGGGCTGTCTCTGGCAGAGAGGCAGCCCGAAGACTGGCGGAACTACAGCAGGGAGAAAGGTCGGTTTCGGACTACTCTATTGAATTTCGGACCCTGGCGGCGGAGTGCGGCTGGAACGAGGAGGCGCAGTGGGATATGTTCCTGCATGGGTTGGCTGACCACGTCCAGAGGGAGATCTACGCCCTGGATCTACCCACCACTCTCAACGGGTTGGTCGACTTGGCTCTACGGGTGGACGCTCGGCTGTCTAGGGTCGAGCGCCGAGTCCCGTCCACCCGTACCTTCGCAGGGACCGACCCTCCACGATCCAGCGGCAGGGACGTGGTCAGCCCCGTCTACGATCCCGAGCCCATGCAGGCGGGTCGAGCTCGGCTTTCCCGGGAGGAGAGGGAGAGGCGGAGATCCCAGGGCCTTTGCCTGTATTGTGGAGGAGCGGGACATTACGCATACAACTGTCCGGTAAAAGGCCAAGCCCGATAGTAAAACTGAGGCTACTATCGGGTGGGATCTCCGCTAGGAAGACCTCATCATCGATTACATCTACCTCCACACTCCTTCCGGTAAGACTAAGGTGGTCAGTCCAACAGCACGACTGCCATGCACTTCTGGACTCTGGGGCTGAAGGTAATTTTATGGACCACACTTTTGCACAGAAAATTCAGATTCCCCTCAGACCCCTCACTCACAGAATTGCCGTTCACGCACTCAATGGACAAGAACTCCCCACCATTTCCCTTTGCACTGAAGACATCACCCTCACCACTTCCGGCAACCATTCTGAGACTATTTCATTCTTCATCATGGACTCACCCCTTGCACCCGTCGTCCTCGGACACCCCTGGCTCATCCGTCACAACCCCCGAGTGGACTGGCACCATAGATCAGTACTGGAGTGGAGCAAGGAATGTCATAAGTCTTGTCTCGTGTCTGCCTGTTCGTCTGTGCCTGTTTCTGTGTTTCAGGAGGAAGCAGGGGATCTGTCTAACGTGCCCGCGGAGTACCTGGACCTGAAGGAGGTGTTCAGTAAGTCTCGTGCTGCTTCTCTCCCTCCGCATCGTCCCTATGACTGTGCTATAGATTTACTGCCAGGTAAGTCTCCGCCTAAAGGCAAGTTATATTCACTTTCTATTCCAGAAAGGGAGGCTATGGAGAAATATATTTCTGATTCTCTAGCAACCAAGTTCATTCGCCCTTCCTCTTCTCCAGCGGGGGCGGGGTTCTTTTTTGTGGGGAAGAAGGACGGTTCTCTGCGACCTTGTATTGATTACCGAGGGCTGAATAACATCACGGTAAAGAATACTTATCCTTTGCCGTTGATGTCTTCAGCCTTCGAGAGGTTGCAGGGAGCGTCCATCTTCACAAAACTGGATTTACGTAACGCTTATCATTTGGTTCGCATCAGGGAGGGGGATGAATGGAAAACTGCGTTTAACACCCCCAGGGGGCACTTTGAATATTTGGTCATGCCTTTCGGGCTGTCCAACTCCCCAGCAGTTTTCCAGGCACTGGTCAACGACGTGTTGCGAGATATGATCGATCAGTTCATATATGTCTACCTGGATGACATATTGATTTTTTCTTCTTCTCTCCAGGAACACGTGCAACACGTCAGACGAGTGCTTCAGAGGTTGCTAGAGAATGGGCTTTTTGTCAAGGCGGAGAAATGCGATTTCCATGCACAGTCGGTCCCGTTTCTAGGGTACATCGTCTCGTCTGAGGGAGTGCGGATGGACCCTGAGAAGATCAAGGCTGTGGTAGATTGGCCAAGCCCAGATTCCCGCAAGGCCCTGCAGAGGTTTCTGGGATTCGCCAATTTCTACCGGCGTTTTATTCGCAATTTTAGCCAACTAGTCGCACCTCTGACTGCCTTGACCTCCCCCAGAACTATGTTCAGGTGGTCAGACACAGCCGAAGCTGTGTTCTCCAAACTAAAGGGCCGCTTTGTTTCAGCCCCCATCCTTGTCGCCCCTGATTCTTCACGTCAGTTCGTGGTGGAGGTCGACGCATCAGAGGTGGGAGTAGGCGCAGTGTTGTCCCAACGCTCTTCCACAGACGACAGGATGCATCCCTGCGCGTTTTTGTCTCATCGTTTATCTCCAGCCGAACGCAATTACGACATTGGTAACAGAGAGTTGTTGGCAGTTAAGTTAGCGTTGGAGGAATGGCGCCACTGGTTAGAAGGGTCGGGGGTACCTTTTATTGTCTGGACTGATCACAAGAACCTAGAGTACATCAGAACCGCCAAAAGATTGAACTCCAGGCAGGCTCGATGGGCATTATTTTTCGGTCGCTTCGATTTTACTCTTTCATACCGCCCGGGTTCCAAGAACGTCAAACCCGATTCACTATCCCGTATATTTGATTTTTCCGAACGCCCGTCTACTCCCGAGTGTATTTTGCCCGAAACTCTATTCGTTTCCACACTCACATGGGAGGTCGAATCGAAGGTCAAGAAGGCCTTAGAAGGGGTAACGCCTCCGCCCGGTTGCCCACCGAACCGATTGTTTGTGCCGGAGGGATTACGGTCCGACGTTATTCAGTGGGGTCATAACTCCAACGTGGCTTGCCATCCAGGAGTTAATCGTACTAGCTTTTTGGTCAAGCAACGGTTCTGGTGGCCACTTATGGCTCGCGACATTCACGATTTTGTTTTGGCTTGCTCGGTTTGTGCCACTGGTAAGACTTCCAATCGACCTCCAGATGGGTTACTCCAACCGCTGTCGGTTCCTTCGAGACCCTGGTCCCACATCGCACTAGATTTTATTACCGCCCTCCCGCCCTCTCAGGGGAACACAGTCGTTTTGACTGTAGTGGACCGATTCTCGAAGGCAGCCCATTTTGTCCCCTTACCCAAATTACCCTCAGCTAAGGAGACAGCGGTTACAGTCGTAGATCACGTTTTTCGTTTACATGGCCTTCCGATTGACGTGGTGTCCGACAGGGGACCCCAGTTCGTGTCCAAATTTTGGCGAGAGTTTTGCAGATTACTGGGGGCGACGGTTAGTTTGTCCTCAGGGTTTCATCCCCAGAGCAATGGACAAACCGAGAGAGCCAACCAGGATTTGGAGAGAGTGTTGCGATGTTTGGTTTCCAAGAATCCTTCCTCTTGGAGTCAACAACTCTCCATGGTGGAGTACGCCCACAACACGTTGCCAGTGTCGGCTACGGGCCTATCTCCGTTTGAGTGTAGTGTAGGTTACCAGCCACCAATTTTTCCCAGTCTGGAATCCGAGGTCGCGGTCCCCTCCGCTCACGCCTTTGTTCAGAGGTGTCACCGTACCTGGACTAGAGCCCGTGAGACTCTACTCCAGGTGGGGGCGCGCACTAAGGCTAAGGCCGATCGCCACAGGTCGAAGCCTCCCGTATACGTCGTTGGTCAAAAGGTGTGGCTTTCAACCAAGAACATTCCTCTTCGCTCCGTATCTAACAAACTTGCTCCCAAATTTATTGGCCCGTTTGCTGTCACCAAGATCATTAGCCCGGTGGCAGTCCGCCTCAAATTGCCTCCCGCGTACAGGAGGATCCATCCCGCCTTCCATGTATCTAAAATCAAACCCGTGTTTCATTCTCATATTAATCCGCCTGTCCCGGTTCCTCCCCCACCGCGACTCGTAGATGGGGAGACCACGTATTCGGTTAATCGTATACTGAACTCCAGGCGGAGAGGACGCGGATTCCAGTACTTGGTGGACTGGGAGGGTTACGGTCCGGAGGAGAGAAGTTGGGTGCCTGCTAGAGACATACTGGATCACTCCCTCATCGATGATTACAATCGACAGGGTATGGAGTCTGGGAACGCCAGGAGGCGTTCTTAGGAGGAGGGGTACTGTCACGGTAGACACATTCTCTGTTCCTTCTCGTCTCGTGTTTATGTTGTGGTTTGAATGCACGTGTGTAGTGGGCGTGAATGTATGACATCACCTGATCCACTTCAGCTGATCCTCATTCACTTCACCAGCTGCAGTCAATCTCACCACTCTATTTATACTTACCGCTGTTCTATCATCCTTGTCAGATCGTTGTTTGATGTCGTTCGTGTTGGTGTTCCAGTGTCCAGTTCCTGCCTTGTGTTCCAGTTCCTGTTCTCCGTCTTCGTCTTTGGGTTTCGTCTGCTGTTTCACCGTCACCGCACCATCGTCTCTTCACCACCGGATCCTGACCACCGAAGTCCCTGTGTCACCCGTTCTACATCTGCCTGTACTGCATCATCATCATCATCATCTTTATTAAATCTACTGTTTACTTGCATTTGCTTCTCGTCTATTATTTCATGATGACACTTGCTATGTCAAAGAGACGTAGCGATTTTTTTTTCACAACACAAGGCTGACAAAATTAGAGTGGCTAACTTATTTTTGCCAAATTGATGCCATCGTCAATATCTACACTAGAGAAGAACTCACAGTTATGAGGGGCGTGACATTTCCCGAATACAACCTAAGGGTTGCCAATCACAACACACCGAGCCAGCTAACCAATCACAGCACATTTCGTATTTCAGAAAGAGGGGCTTCATCGAAATCGGTGTGTTCAAGCCAGACTGGGGAGAGAGAAGCTGTAATAATGTAAAATATGCGAAAAATAATGCTTTTTTTGAATAATCAAGCATGAAAATATATGCTATACACCCCAAAAACAAAATCAAGACTTCGTAAAAGTGCATAATAGGACCCCTTTAATGCGAATTAATTTCTTTAAAAATCTTACTGACCCCAAACTTTTAAACAAGTGTATATTTGGTATTATCATAAAGAATATGCAAAACTATATTACTTACATAGTGTTGAATGTGTACAAGGTTTCAAAAAGTGCTAAAATATAATATTTGAAAGGAAAAAAAACCTAAATAATAAAAAGGGGAGAATGCACTTTTCCCATGCCATATTCCATGTTTGTGTGAATCCTTTAATAAATTTTTCTGCTTTCCCTTCTTTTTTACATGTGAGCCCTACTCATTGCTCTGGTGTATTGACACCTAGTCGGGGTAATTAGTGAGCAACAGGGACGAGGGGGGATTGACAGCACCACTCCTACTACTTAATTATCTCACCGGAGAGAAGCCTGATGTCCCCAGCTGTTTCTCCCCCCACCGAACACATGTAAATCCACACACACACATACATTTATGCAGACACACACTCTTAAAAGGGCACATTACTGTGTTATTGCACACCTATGACATCATAACTCCATAACAGTGTTACAGGGAAATAAGGCTTCTGCATACAGTCATAATGATGTAAGTTCGGATTAATGGTAGTGCCCCATATGTCTTTGAAATAATCATCATTACATCAGCAAGGAATATCATGTTTCCAACAAGGTCAAATCTGTTTGTGCACAGATTTATATCACAAAACAACAATGTTTTCCCCCAAGCACCTCCAAACATTACTATATCTTTACAAAAACTGACATATTTCATATTTTGACTAAGTTAGAAAATAAATCAAAAATATAATTAGAAAATAAACAAATAAGCCTGATATAGTGCAATCAAAAAATATTTTTTAGGAAAATGAAGTTCCGGACCCACCTTTCAGCCAACTTTAATGCTGATAAAGCACTGAAATAGTTAAGTACATTTTTAATATACAATTGTAAGTAGCTTATATATATTTGTGCTATGTTGTACTGAATTTGATTTATATGATTTAATTTTTAAAAAATGTCAATTTTTTTAAAATACTGTCAAGACATTGTATTGTGTAGTAATTTCTTTGCATTACAATAATGATAATTTGGATGGGAAAGTACTTAATTGTCACAAAAATGATATCACCATACACACATATAGGCCCAAAAAATGAATTAGATTATAAAAATTAAAATAAAACGTATTAAAAGTAAGGGAAATACTATTTAAAAATTACACTTCAAATATTTAAATAATATGTCAGGTTTAGTGCAGGATGCCGAAGACGAGGACACGGGTACTTGAATGCAGTTAGTTTATTAACTAAATAAACTTTCAGGAACATACAGGAACAAAGGAAAGCACTCCAGGACTTCAAAGCACACTACCATACAGAGACGACGACCAACAAACACTGAGGGAAATATATATATATATATATATATATATATATATTCTCATGGCAAAAATCTAACCTTTTATTGAAGTAAAAGAATGGAAAATGGGGGAGAAATCATTTTATGAAATAAATGTTTTTCTCCAAAACATGATGGCCACAATTATTGGCACCCCTAGAATTTTTTTGCTAGTAAAATATCCTTAAAAGTGTAATTCCCATTAATATTTAACTTTTTTAAGCACACCAGGTTGACTAGGAACATGAAATTGTCTAGCTATGACTTCTTGTTGCAGAGGAGTTTAAATATGAGGAAACGCAAAGGCCAAATTCCCCTTATCATCCATCACAATGAGTAAAACGAATATAGAATATAGTTCTGATGTGCATCAAAAGATTGTTGAGTATCACAAAATAGAAAGTGGCTGTAAGAAAATAGCTCAAGAATTGAGAGAAGGAAATGAATAGTCAAAATAAAGTCGTTATTTTTGTTGTTTTTTTGCGCACAAAAAGTGTTTTCATCGTTTGATAAACTTAATATTGAGCCACTGTAGTCACTTGGACTATTTTAACGATGTCTTTAATAACTTTTCGAGGCCGGCAAGTTCAATCCCTCAAGAAGCCTATGGACTAGTATGGAGGAGTGATCCAGCTCTCAGATTTCATCAAAAATATCTTAATTCGTGTTCCGAAGATCAATGAAGGTCTTACGGGGTTGGAACAACATGAGGGTGAGTAAATACTGACAGAATTTTCATTTTTGGGTGAACTATCCCTTTAAGCTCAATAGTTGAAAATGATAGTACATTAAAATATGTAGTGAGCTATTGAGAATATATAATGTGTCTCATATGTGTATTTGAATATTTCCTTGAATGCCTGTCTCTGCAGTGTGTATTGGGCCTTTCATATTTTTCACACCTCAAATTCAGCCATGATAGAAAGAGTAATGTCAAGATCAGAACAACCGGGCGTTCTCAAGTAACAGCAAATTACTGAGTAACACTGAACAAATATTCATTATGTAAAATCCCACACTATCTACATTCTCAACCTTTCCAACAAACCGCACTCACTTAAGACGAGAGGAAACTGATAAAATGGGAAAACACAGCAATTCGAGAAGGATTCCTCACCGTGGGGCTCATATGTAGTCTGTCAAAAGTAAATATTTACCTCCGATAGCTGAGAAGGACTCGTGCCAGGACAAACTGACCCATTTTCTGAACAATATGGATGTACTGACTCACTCTCTGCTCACTATTAGTCACTTAGTGTGAACTATATGTGCTGTTCCATAACTTAATGCAGTGAAATTTACTACACTCACATAAAAGTACCATGATATTACCATGTTTTACCATATTTTGCCAAGATACATTGGGATCCAGAAGGGCTTGATCATTGAAATAATCAGTTTAAATTATTTTCAATGGCTTTCTTGCTGCAGTAAGAAGCTGATTTGAGCCTGTGTGTGTTTCAGGAGTCAGAACACGACGCACTTTTCTATAGCAACCCCCAAAACTCAGCCATGAGTAAGCATCTGTCAGATTTGAATACAGCTGCTTTTGTTCCTTAGAAAAGAGTCCATAACATCTTAATCATTACAAAAGGCAGGTGTGGCCAAGGCAATATTTTTTGATTGCAGCATGTCAACAAAACCTCTGGCACGTACATGTTCTCTCCAGCTGGGCATGAGAAAATGGTCTCCCTATGTTCTCTGTCATAGCTGAAGCATACAGGGATTGATTTATGATTTGATATAAGTATTTAAACTGATTCTCCATCTCTAAGAATGCAATGATTTCACATTATGCAGTGAAAGATTTTATTTGTTCATTTGAGATCGCTGAAAAATATCTACTGTAATCATTATATATATATATATATATATATATATATATATATATATATATATATATATGTACACACTACACACACACACACACATGATATTATATAAATATACACATTATATATTTTAAAAATAAGGGAAACATGAAATATTTATATATTTTAAATGACTTTGAAGAAATATATTTAAGTTATTTTTTGTTACATATGTGGGTGATTCTAAAATTGCAGGTACATTTGGTATCCAAAAACATAATTTATTTCTGCTTTTTTCAAATGGTTATATTTTAATTATTTTAATTATTTGTTACTCATTGTCATGGATCACAAGATGTTACAGGCCATAACAATATCATATTTTGTTGTAAAAAGTATCTTATATAGCTGAAAATCATGATTTGTTTGTTGTCCGAATTAGTCAGTGTATTTTCCATCATGTATAATTGGTTATGTTTAAATCATTTTATTTATAAAAGCCCTAAATAGTCATTTTCCTAATTCTACAACATTAAATTGTTTAAAAATAACTTATCTTATAAAAATGTGTTCATAAATCTTGCGTCAATTCTCTTACCATACCATACTTTGCCTTTACATTGGTGGAATTATCTCCCACAACTATGTAAGATATAGGAAATTATGTCACTTTCCCTTACTGATAAGATCCGAAGCACTAAAGATATGTGTGCTCCCTCTAAGAAAATATTTTAATCTAAAAAGTTCTTGCACCAAGAGTTATTTTGTAAAACGTCAAAATTGTTACCACAATATCAAAAGGAAAACAGAATTTATCACTGATCACACAGTGGGTTGTTTAAAAGTCTTTTAATCATGATTTCATTAGTGCCATGTGCTCTTAGCATTTATGCTAGCAAGTGGAGTTTTTGGATAAAAAGTTTAAAATTGTCAATTCTGTTACCGTTAAACTATACTAAACCAAGGTAAAGTAACAATGTTGCCTAATTTTTCCGTAACAGAGTTGACAAACAATACTTTAAAGAAATCAGTTTTTTCGTTAAAAGTAAAAAAAGAAAGTAGCCTGTGCTCGGCAAGCACTGGGTTAAAATTGAAGTTTTCAATAAGATACTGGAAAGAATTTCTGTTAGGGAACAGTTTTTCTCCTTAACTTTTTGAAATGCAAAATGTATCTCCAATTATAGAACCACCCATATATTTTATTCCCCTCACATAACAAAACAATTTAAACTAAAATAGAATATAAGAAGCTAGACAATTCTGCTGTAGCTCAGACTGATTTACCAGATATGAGCTGATCCTTTCACTGTGGTTAAGACTTAGTTTAAAGCAAACATTAGCGCCCAGCTGTTTGTGACTCACTGCTGCCTGCCTTTCAGGGACATTTCACTGAACGTATGTATATGAACACGCTTCCCTGCAGCCAGCTAAAAGAGCCCTGTATAATTTACAGAGCTTATGAAGTCACATCTGTTGCCGCTGGCAGTGGGTGGGCACCCTTGTCAGACCGTCTCTATACTTGGTCAGCTGTTGAGCTTGATTGGTCTGTTTGTGTGTGAGGCATAGATAGGCCAATCATTCCCTTTTTAGGGCCGAGAGGGGATCCGTGACCCCAGATCGGAGCTAAATGTCACACAACCTGCTGCAGAGCTCTCAGAGAATGTCCAGGCCCGATTACTCAGTTGTTTGTTATGCTCGAAGAAGAAGAAATAATGATATGAGAGAGAATGATGGATGGAGACTGGCTTTGTTCCAATACCAAGTGAGCTTCATTGCTGTTTTTATAGGTAGCTGCCTTTTAGAATGTGTTAACACTTGGCATGTTTGGTTCGATTAGAACAAACTCTGGTGGGATCGCTGTTGTTTCATTTTGAATAAGAGTGAATGCTGCCATTCGAACCCTGGTGCGCACCAAACAAAGATGATTCTCAGTCCACTTCCAAACGAACTCTGGTGCTGTTCAACTGAAATATGAATGCAACACGGACCAAAGACATCCAAACGAACCAAAAAATGACATGATGCCACAAGATGCGACCCTAAAAAGGACAGAATGATCAAGCATACCTGTTTTTTTTCGTCATAGTCGCAAAGTTGTCCATCATAGTTTGGGACAGGCGTAAGAACCGCGTCTCCTCGCAGCAGATCTTTGTTTGTATGTGGGACGGAGGGATTTCTGCTTCTGCTTTGTGTCCTTCACACATTTTACAAGCTCTTCATAAACCCCAAGCTGGTAAAAATGCCATCATATGTATGCACATACAACGAGTGTTGTTTTGGATGTTCGATGAATGTTCTGTCACAAAATATATCCCTTAAAAGCTGTTTTTCTTGTTTGATCAAAACTGTTTAAATCTTAGATTCGATCTTTAAAATGACAGCGGGAATGCTAAGCGAACCAGGACTAAAAGTATCCTTTTCTTTTTTGGTCAGAACCAAGAGAACCAATGATATACAAGTTTGAACACACCCAAATTAGCATGCTAACTAAAAGGAGACCTCATAAGTGACTAATTATCACTTAATTGTCACCTAATTACTGTAGGTGGCAAAACTGCAAAGTACAAGAGAGACTGTAGAATTGATTTGAGTAACTTGTAGTTAGCATGTTGCTAAGCTAACAATGCAATCAACGTCCCTTTAAGTTACACTCTAAAGCCATCTTGGTAACATCTACAGGTATTATCTAGGCTACATAAACTGCACATATTTCAAATTAGTAATAAAATCAAAATCTGACAACAATGATAACAGTAATGTAGCTCAGAACATGCTAACAACCTGTATTTTACAGTCTAGCAGCAAACGTGCATTCAAGTAAACAAACATGCAATGTTGCTATAAAAAAGAGAGCTCTTTTAACTAAAAGTCTCATAGCCTCCATATTAAGATTTTTTTTTAAATTACAAACTAAAAAAGCGATAATAGAATATCACTGGACACTGTGTAAAATAACACCGGCCTATCTGCTCCCCATATGCTGTTTCTGGTGCGATATTCCAATAAGCATAAAAAACGAGTGATTCAATACATAGAAAATGTGTGATATTTAGATACGGTGGTAGTTATGCAAACATAAACGAGGGTTAAACTTGCAACTTTCCATTTTGAACAACTGATTTCCTCTCTAGCTGGATGTCACCCACAGCATGTTTGTGAAAGAGGCATTCCTCGGCATATAGCGTGGGAACAACCTGGACCATCCGTCCGGAATTCCGACGGAGCATTGTCACACTAGAGCCAGCTGTTGCCATGGAGACCGCCACAAGTGCTCTAGTGCGTGTCCCTTTTTAGAAATGAGTTCTGAGGTGGGAAGTGCCTCAGGAGAGCCAATCGGTAGCTATCGCGGTGCGTTAATAGCTCGCGCTGCTCTTTGAAGCCCTGAATTAATGAGGTTGCACAACGTTTTATCCCAAACCACCTGCTGGACGGCCACATATGCGTGAGGCTGTCACTTCACCTACAGTATAACAGCCGTTGCTTTAGTTTAAATGTCACAATGGGAACTCGGCATACCAGAATCCAAGGGATGCGGGCAAAGGTTGACAGATGGCTTAAATAACAGTTTGCTACAGAACAAACCGTGAGAATAAGTGCACTTGCTGCAACTTTAAACACACAGGCAAGCTTATACATTCAAATACACACACACATATAACCTCCAGGCTTGCACAATGTCAGCGGCTCACAGCAAAGCGCTTCGCCCCCTCCACGCATCTGCTTTGAAGACAGGGAACACTGTGTACCCGACTTGTGCACTGGCATCAGGGCAATGAAGCTCCAGCCTGAGGATATCACATGCATTCACACTTTCACACAGCACAGATCTGACTGCGGCAAATTAATGTTTTATCAGACTCCATTTCAATGTTTTCAAGTATTCTGTCATATGCAGTATGCATTTCAACATAAACTATGTTCTTAAACACGTGCAGATATTGCAAATAGGCTATACATACTATAGATTTTTAGGGTTTGCTTACAGTGGTGTAGCATCTGGGTATGAAGGGTACATGCATATTGGGGAGCCCAGTTGAATGCAACTAGGCGCTCACATGCATACGATGCAGGGGTGTTGTGGAGGGTTTCCAGGGCATTGCTATGTGGTTGCTTGGGTGTTTTTGGTTGTGTCCAAGGAAGAGTGACCTCTGACACGACGCATCACGTATTGACGAACGCGGAAGCGCAGAGGATAGAGTAGATTAAAACACCGGTCACGAATTAGAAGACTAAAATTAGAATTTTGTTAATTTAGTTTGTTACCCAGCTCTATTTTTTGAACTGCGAGAGGCTTCTACTCTCAACTAAGCTCACGCTACTCCTACATCCTACGTCATACGTCGTGTCAGAGGTCACTCATGGAGACATTTAATTTTACATTTAACAATATTATTACAACATTATTTTCCTGTTATCTCTGTAAAGCTGCTTCGAAACAATCTTTATTGTAAAAAGCACTATATAAATAAAGCTGACTTGACTTGACTCACTCTTCTTCCCGGATCTAGACTCATGTACTGCTGTTACTGGAAACCAGTGATTATAGTTTATAAAGTTATAAATATGGATATTTTTCTAACAAAAATGCATCGCTTTAATTAAGAAGGCCTTTATCAACCTCCTGGAGTCGTATGGATTACTTTTATGATGGAAGGATGTGCTTTTTTGGGCTTCAAAAACTCCCATTATAAAGCTTGGAAGAGCCAGGATATTTTTTAATATAACTCAGATTGTGTTTGGGTGAAAGAGGAAAGTCATATTCACCTACAGTATGATGGTTTGAGGGTAAGTAAATTATCGGTTAATTTTCATTTTTGGGTGAACTATCCCTTTAAGGTGCGGTCATATTAGCAACATTTCACTGGCAAAAATGTCAATAGAGTCCATTCTCAATAGTGTAGCGATGAATGAAGAACTGCTCACACAGAAGTGAATCAGCTTTTTGTTGTTCAGCGAGGTGAATTCACATGATCAACTTGAATAGAGCAAAATCTACATGGGGAACTTTATCACCCCTGTACGAAACGCACAGATTCCTGTTGGAATGACTGGAATGCAACCACAATATTTCGCAGAGCAATGTTAAATGTGAGCGCACATTTAGTATGAAGCTTCTTGGTTGTTATGAGTTGCTGCCAGGGCATTTCTATGCTGTCATTTCATTTCTTAGTGGGTTTTAGAGTGTTGTGCGGTTGCTAGGGTGTCATCGCCATCGCCAATCAGACATTGATATTTGGTTGCTTAGGTGTTGCTATGTGGCTGCTAGGTGTTTTGGGGTTGCCAGGATGTATGCTGTTGCTAAGGTGATCTGGATGGTTGCTAGGATGTTGCTACGTGGTTGTTAGGGTGTTCTAAGTGGCTCCAGGGCATTACTATCTGGTTGAAGCGAGGAGAATAATTTTTGTGCGCAATGCCCCCCAAAAATAACAACTTTATTCAACAATTTTTTTCTTTTCCACGTCAGTCTCTGATGCTGTTCACAATGTAAACACAGTGCAGCGCTTCTGGGTTCTATGTCAGAACCCCGGCTCAGTATGGCCTCGTTTACACTCGTTGAAATGTGACCCAATTCCAATTTTTTGCTCATGTGTCACAGATCGGATGTGTTCTATGACAGTGTAAACAGTAAAAAAAACGCATGCATTCGGATATTTCGAATTCGGTTTCAGGCCTCATTCATATGTAGAAATAAATCAGATATAAATCAGATATGTGTCAATCCGACTCTCATGTAAACAGGCAGATCACATTTTCTGAGACATTGTGCTACGTCTCGGCGGTTTAATGACGAGAGAAACCCCGACGCGCATCTGTGAAACGTCGTGTCGTCGTAGAAGAGGAGTGTGGACACACGGTGACACAACATATCAAAGGTTGGCTTACTCATTATGCCATAGACCCACTGCTCCTCGTTAAAGCCCGCCACTATCTCATGAAAGTGCGTATCTATAGCACAAATTTTATTTCTCGTGCCATTTACGCCAAAAATAGTTTTTGCGTGCATATGATACGCAGTTTATGGCATGTAATACGCACGTCGCACGCACTCCACACACCCCTAATCCTAACCAAGAGGTTTACAGTGCGTATCATGCACGCAAAAACTATTCTTGGCGTATTTTGGCACGAGAAATAAAATGGTATAGATACGCACTTTCATGAGATCGTGTTGTATGTTCCCACCAGTCCTGAGATCTCTCTCGCACACAATAACTGAAGCACATGCGCAATTGCAATGATGACCCTTTTCGTCCTGCTCCACCACTTCAAAATCATAGTGATGTTTGGCGAACTTCGCATATATATATATATATATATATCGCAAAACTAGCATCAAGCATATTTTGCGTTCGTCCATCTGTGCAAAAAAAACCCTTTAAGCATGCGTGACGTTTCAGATAGTAAGTCAAGTGTAAACACATGAGTCGGGTATGGGTCACGATTGAAAGAACGTGTAAACAGATGGTCAAAAAAATCGGATTTAGGCATCAAATCAGAATTGGGCATCAAGACCTGCAGTGTAAACGAGGCCTATTAGCCTACTCCTGCGTCAGCACCACACGCATGCGTCGTGGTGCTCACATGAACAGTGTCAGAGACTGACACGGAGGAGATGAAATTGCACACAAAAATATTCTCTTCGCTTCATAACATTAAGGTTGAACCACTGTAGTCACATGGACTATTTTGATGAATTCTTTACTACCTTTATGGGCCTTGAAAGTGGTTATAACGTTTCAGTCTATGGAGAGGTCAGAAAGCTCTCTGATTTCATCAAAAATATCTTCATTTGTGTTCCGAAGAAGGTCTTATGGGTTTGGAACGACATGAGGGTGAGTAATTAATGACAGAATTTTCATTTTTTTGGTGAACCAACCCTTTAATAAACTGCATGATTAGACAAATACTTCGATGATGAGTTACAAAGTTGTATATTTTGGATTTGCTTTAGCCTTGAAAAGTCACAAAGAGATTAAATTTAATGTGTACAAACATCATTAGCAAGAAGTGGGTGCACAACCACATCAGGACATTTTTGCATATGCAGCCTGTACGTGACAGAATGAAGACCGCGTATACAGGTGCACGCTCATTCTATTGGGTTCTGATGGGTTTTAATGATGCGCTACGACAACAACATAATGTCACCGACAACAACATGACACATCAAATCTTGTCAGCCATCTCCCCATGTCCCATTTTAGCTTTATTGAACCCGACCTTTCAGTTCAACTCATGAAAGTCTGTCAAGCACATTTGCTCTAATCCTGCTAATTGCACCACCTCTTGATACAATGTCAGACAGCTCGACTCACTCTCTTAATGGTCATCTAGACTGATAGACAGGCCATCCTGCTTCTGAGGGAAATTTGATTCTAATTCGATGAACTCTGCAAAGTAATTACATTAACCAAGCGGGTGCCCAGCATGGTTAGATTCATTAGCTATGTTAGCACTAGGCCCATGCCAAAGCTACAGTCTGGCTTTATGTATGAGCTAGCCTGTGCGACTATTTATTTTCCATGGCCGTGTGGTTTGCAGTGGAACTTATCTTTCACTTTTAGCCGCGCACATAGACGAGCATGAATTTTCCAAGGCAAAAACTAAGGCGTTTGTGAGAGTCAACATTCATTGTATGAGCGTGCACACTGAGGCTTTTGTCCGCTGACTGGAAAACGCTAAAGTTTTCCTTGAGATGGATAGACAAGCCTGAATTACTCAATGCAAGTGTGAATGCATGTGGGTGAGTCAGAGCTGGACGGATGGGGGAAATGGGGTCGTAATAGAGATTTTGTTGTCCACTAGGACCCAAATTGTTCTGGACCTTTGAGGCTAAGAAAACAGTTTGTGTTTCTTGAAGAAAAGAAGCCCTGTTCATGTACAGAGTCTCTGTGTTTCTGCGCTTTTCCACTGCAACTGTGGTTTATGAAAGAAGGGAGAGAGAGGGAGAGTAAATAAGAAGGTGATGCAAGTACAAACCACACTTGGATAATATTAAAAGGAGATGCACAACGAAGGGGAGCACCGATGTGGAAAACATAAGCCAACTGTATTTTACAATAATGGTAGTTAATCACCTTTTTTTTGCATTTAAGCGTCATCATCATCACTAATAAATAAAACACAATGACATTTTTATGATCCTCGTATAAAAAAAATGAACATACAGATTTAGCTCATTCTGCAAGGTGCATATAAAATATGAGCAGAACTGGACAATATTCTGACAGATATATATCAGAATATTAAAGTAACCAAGATTTTAAATTCGACATGAAATTAAAGTTGCAATGGTCTTTTCTTCCTTATAGTGTCATATATCTGAGTGAAACAGCTTTTTAAACCAGGAAAAATGTAGGGCGGGACTTTATTTTCTTTATGGGGAATTGATCGATCTCATGTGATTGACAGGTTGTCCCGCCCTCATGCCAGTAAACACATCATCAGAGAAGAGAAGAGATGACGCTACAAGAGGGAGGGGAAGTTATTTTGATTAAAGATTACAAGGGCACATGACTTTTTAAATAATGATGTGCATGGATAAATCATTTATAATAAATACAGCATTAATCCATAAAAATATAAGAATGGTCAGTTTTGATTTCATGGTGACTTTAGGCATGCTTGCTATAAGCAAACTGCTGTTTTTGTGAAATAATAATTACTAAAAATTATACATTTTGAGATAATTAAATAAATGGATAAACTAAAAAATCGAACAAACTGAAACTTCCATGTGTGTCCAGCAGGGTGCTCTAGTCTCTGTTGTCTGCGTGTCTGTGTGAACGTGTAGTTTGAGAGAAAGGCGTGGCAGCGTGTGCAGGTCAGTGGGTTCGTTGTGGTGACGGGGAATGCAGCTCCGGCAGCGCCACACAGACGCTCTGTTAACTCACTCTACGGCCCCATCTCTTTCTTTCTCTCTCTCACACACGCGCACACACATACACAAAACTGAGGGCTGCACTCTTCCTCCGCCAGTTACAAATCTGCAGACATCCCATTGAGCCCTGAAGGACAGGGGACAAGAAAGACAAAGAGAGACGGAGATCAGAGGTCATGTATCTCCACTACGCCCATTTAAATTAGAATGATATTTAAAGACCGAGACACAGAGCAAGACACATATTGATTTCAGTCATGTATATTTAACATCTTACTCAACATAATCTCATAATGTTTAACTAGGAATAAATTATCTCAGACAGAGACCCTCATATTAGGTTATACATGTCAGATGGAAAAAAAACATGACATTTTAATTATTAAACCAAATAAAAACTCTGTCTGTATGTGTGTGTGTGTGTGTGTATATATATATATATATATATATATATATATATATATATATATATATATTTGAACTTCCCTTTTAATCTTTTATAATTTCTTGAAAATTCCCTATATATATATATATATATATATATATATATATATAGGGAATTTTTAAGAAATTATAAAAGATTAAAAAGGAAGTTCAAATACAGGAATTAAAATGTGTATATATATATATACACAATAGATCTGAGACCACATTGAAAATATGGGATTCAAAATAATACAAATTATGGAAATATAAAATTTGTTTTGAAAATTGCGAAAAATTTACTACTAAAAATAAAAAAATCTAAAATAAAATACTGTTATAAAAAAACATGAATATGAAATGTCCATATTATTTAAAAAAAAATTGTGCCACTAACCAATTTGTGTGTGTATATTATTCATTTGATTTCATCATTATGTTCAGGTGTGTATGTCTGTTATCTCTCCTATTTAAGTTCAGTTTGGTTTGTGAGTGTTTGTCTCATCTCATCTCTGTGTTGTGGATGTACCTTGTTGGATTTACCTTGTTGGAATTAAAGCCTGTCTACATTCTTCATCATCTTCGTGTGCTGATTTTCACCCACACAACCTGTGACAGAAGACCCTACCCAAAAGCAAAAGTTAAATGGTGAATCGTTGGTGTTTGTCTCAGTATGTGTTTTTGTTTCGGATTTTATTTTCATCATGGACTTCCCTGCCGTCGAGCTACTATGCCTTGAATAGGGAGAACGCTTCCTGGAGCAAAATCTGGAGGAATTTTTTGATCTGGCTCCTCAGACCACCTTCCTGGACGACTGCCTCTGCACTTTTCTTCACATTGGCCTAAACACAGCCACTCTAGCGCAGTTGTCCAGGGAACCTCCTCGAAGGAGCTTCGACAAACTTCAACTTTGTGAAGTGGGTGCTGGTATCCTGTGGATCATCCTTCACCATTGATGTCGTCACCAGCCTCACTCCAAACCCAGTGCCCAGCCAGAACCCATCAGTCGGGATAATGCAGTTTGAGCCCACTGCAGACGTCAAGCCTTTCTCCTCCGCAAGCCCACGCCATCGGGGGCATGTGTGCCCAACGTCGATGTGGAGTTTGAGATGCACCAGTCTGACCAGGTGCGTGTGCCGGCTGCTCCATCCACTACCGAGGGAGCTGTCATGGAATCGGAGGGCAACGAGGAGAGCCCCGCCCAACCTCCTGCCACTGAGAGCGTACCACTTGCAGCACCACTTTCAGCTATTCAATCAGACGATTCTTCTTCGGTCCCGTCAGTCCCACCCTGCCTCCCTCTCCCTCCACCCATCAAATCATCTTAGAGGACTTAGTCCTCATCATTGGACTGTTTCTCTATCTCACTTGTCACCATCTCCCACCAGTCCCTCTGGATCCACCTCGGGCTAGCTGGAAGCCATCTTCGCCTGGGCAAGTTGAGTCCACAACTTCTCCTACAACCTCGGCTGACGTCGCTCCTCCTCAACCCGTCTCCCAGACTCCCTCGCCTACGCTCCTTCCACCCTCGATTCCAGCGTAGACTATCGGCCATTCGGCCTCGCCTGGGTCAGACCTTGCCACACATATGCTTTGGCCCTCCACTCCTTCGTCTACGGCCAGCTCAGCCATCCCTCAGGCTCCGCCACCGCCCTGGGTCGCCACAGCTCGCCCTCTGCCCTCTAGACCCACTCTGACATCGCGTGAGGTCATCGCTGTGGTGCAGTTGCCAGGGCCCTCGTCGCCACTCCCTCGACTCGGACCTTCGTCTACACAGTGGGCTCTCAATTCAGCGTCATCGCCTCCGGCCGTCGCCCTGGTGGCGTCAGGACTGTTACCACCTTAGCTCCCACCTCCGTCGACTCCACCATGGAGCACTGTTCTGGCTGTAGCCTGGGCACCTGTCATCATGCCCCTGCTCAAGGCTCCTCCCCAGCTCTCACCACCTTCTGCACTGCCCTGTACCCTTCAGTTCTGTCTCCCGGTCAGCCGTCCTCCGCCTGATCCTCCTCCAGTTTCATCTGCCGGCGTGCCTACCCTGTGCCATCCCTTCGCCATCTCCTGGCTCCTTGCCTGTGGCATCGCCTTGACCACCTCCAAAGCCACCTCCATCCCTCCTGACTCTTGTTACGGTGCGAAGAAGCGCCTTCTGGGAGGGGGTGTTCTGTCACACTGTATGGACTTTGTTTGTGTTTTGCCAATCCTTGTAAGATGTCATTGTTATTCATTTGATTTCATCATCACTTTCAGGTGTGTGTGTGTCATTATCTCACCTTTTTAAGTTCAGTTTGTGTATGTACCTTGTTGGAATTAAAGCCTGTCTATCTTCATCATCTTCATGTTATTTGTGAGTTGAGTCTTTCTCACACAACCCATGACATACATATATGTGTATGTAATGGGCCATTTTTAATTTATTGCAATTTTCAAAATCCTAAACCCTTCATTTTAACATTTCCATAATTTTTATTGTTTTGAATCTTATATTTTCAATGTGGTCTCAAATCGATCGTGTATATAAATACATATTAATTCCTGCATATGCACTTACTTTTTAATCTTTTATAATTTACTAAAAAATCTCCTTTGTATTACTCACCTAAATTCATTGTTTTCAAAAAAATAAAATAATAATAATACTATGAGTACAACTACTGGGCAAATGCGTATGACAGAAGTAGCATCACTTGAACCCATGCTGTTGCCAGAATTGCAGTAGAAGGCAGCAGGAAGCAAAGCGTGACTGTCTGACTGTAGTAAGAGAGCGTGACTACATTTTGAAAAAGCCAGAGACAGAGGGGCGGTGTTCCTTTAAGAGTGCTGCAGTACGGCAGACAGGTGAATCGAGGACACGCTGGCACTAGATGTTCCAGGGAGAACGAGAGAGAGCGAGAGAGAGAACGAGATGTTACACCCCATCATTTTCAGACATGAGACTGAAACCACACTACTGCACAGAGAGAAAAAAAGGAAAAAGGGGACAGTGGACCGTAATTCCTCATTATATTCAGGCTCTCCACACTTTCAGGAGGGACCCACTATAATTATGCTCTACTTGTAATTTACAAAAGCCCTAAATAACCTCAGCTTTATTGATGATTTCAATGTAGATTCAAGCCTATGCAAAGGCAGGGGTATCCGCTCCAACCATAGAAATAAAGTCTAGCCTGACTGACTGCCCCTTAAATGGTTGCTAACATAGTAACCATTACACTTTATAAATAACCGTTAAGCTTTAAAATGGCGTTCAGTAATGTCCAATGAGCACTGGACTTTTTCCAATTCAGCAAAGTAATTCAGAACATAATTATTTTCAGTATAGAAATGTAAATAGGTGGAACCCGACTCATGCTAACAACTTATGAGCAGTAAAACATGCAATTTAACAGCTCTAAACAACTTCCAATTGTTAAGTAGGACGATTGGACATTCACACATGAAAATGGACATCATTTACATAAACAATGACCAACAATGTTGTCAATTGCTTTGCAACGACACAGTAGTTGTCAAATAAACTGTTGATTTATCATTTGAAATGTTAGTTAGCATATATGCCGGTTAACATAAGGGAGTTCTAGATTGAATCCTTATTTGGTTTACAAAACAAACTGAACACATTACTATAATGCCAGGAATCCAGATGATTTAGACACTGTTGTCAGCTTTCACACATTGTTTCAGCGCTTAAGTACACAAACAAAAGCTTTATCATTTGGTTAGCAAACAGGCTATCACTTTGAAAGTCTCAAAAAGAAACAGCATTTATGGGTAATGGTAAACTTTTGGGAAGAATTTTGAACAGTATATTCTTAATAGAAGTATTTATAGAAAGGGGACAGGTTTTAGTTGGTTTAGCTTAGCATGGCCCATTAGCCCATAGTTGTAGAAGGTGTAATTGCAATCTGGGCCTCTTTCTCTATCGATCCAGTCTTTGTTATGCTATGCATTAATTGGAAATATTTCATTATAGTAGGTGTTTCACCAGTGACCAATATTTTTTGAGGGCTCTTAAAAGCATTAAAACAAACTTGGTCTGCTGCCTTAAATTGTAAATAAATGCTCTTATTGTGAACTCAAAGTCTTACATTATAACCGTCTTTACTGTAACTTTTGAATGCATCCTTTCTGAATAAATTAATTTCTTTAAAAAAAAATCTTATACTGACATCAAACTTTTGTTTAGTGTCTCTGAACTTATCTTTAACCTATATAAATTGAGTATTCAGACCAGCTTTGTGATAATTCAGAACTTGATAAAAACCTGATACTTTAGGGCAGTAACATTTATTGCTCTACATTTGAATAGATTTGAGGGTTTGGGTTTAGTAGTTGTAGTTCTAGCAGAAGTGCTCTAACTCTACAGTGCAAAGGGGGGTGGAATGTTTTGGATTCAGCGCTCCGCATGCGCCCTGTAAATCCATTGTGTTTTATGTTGTGAAATTCCACTGGCATTGTGTCATGGAGTTACATTAAGGCCAGGGATTGGCTTCATTTCTATGACTGAATGTTTTCCACCTGAATACTGAACTCATGCTAGTCCAGATGAGAGAAAATCTGTCAAAAAGAAAAACTGCATAAAGACTGGCGATTTTTTAATCATTGGTTTGCTTCCATTACAGATGTGTCACAATTACAGTAAATGGGCAACTCCTCTCTCTCTTTGTTATTCACTGTTCTCTCTGACCTCTAAATGAAAAGGCAAAAATACAAATGTGAACACTCTATAGTCTATTTACAGTTCAAGGGGATTCAACAGGTACAGCCCAAAAAGAAAAGTCACAAATGGGATATCTTTAATATCTCAATTGTAGCTTGTCCATGTGATCCCATTAGGAATCATAAGTATTTACACATGATGCTACCACAGATGCATGCACTTAAAAAGTTTGGGTTTGGTAAGATTAAAAAAAAATTGTTAATGTAAAGCTGCATTTATTTGATAAAAAGTTAAAATAACTGTTTTCTATATTAATATATTTGAAGGTGTATTTTATGGCTGAATTTATTTAAGAAAAAATACAGTAAAAATAGTACTATTGTGAAATATAATTACAAATTAAACGTTTCTATTTGAATATATTTTAAAATGTAATTTATTCCTTTGATACAAAACAGAATTTTCAGCATATCCAGTGTTCAGTGTCACATGATCCTACATAAATAATTTTAATATGCTGATTTGCTGCTCAAGAAACATTTCTTCTTATTATCAATGTTGAAAACAGTTGTGCTGCATGATATTTTTGTGGAAATTGTGATACATTTATTTTTCAGGATTCTTTGATGAGTAGATCAAAGAAAAGAACATGGATTTATTTGAAATAGAAATCTTTCGTAAAATTATACATTTCTTTACTGTAACTTTTGATCAATTTAATGCATCCTTGCTGAATATCTTCAGAAAACGAAATCTTACTGACCTTAAACTTTTGAACGGCAGGAATGAAAAACTTATGCTTATGTAAATACTTTTACATTTTAGATTCTGTCAATGCGCACATTGTACCTTTTAGGATATATCCAAAAATGTTTGCTGATTTTTTTAATTTTTTTTAAAATGTAGATATGAATAAACATTAGGCATACGATTAAATATGAGATCAGCCTGTTCTTGTAGACAGTAATGAGATAAAGTGTAGAGCAAATTGAAACATTGCTCATGTCTCCTACTTCCTATGCTTTTCTTCTGATCAAACGATCCCAGTAATCTTAAATTTCTCTCTAGAGTTTTAGAAGAGACTCTGCGCTCAGATTTGAAGAGATACGAAAGTAAGTCATCAAAAGTCTTTTTAATATAAACTCAAATGCTCATCAAATGTTCCAACACCAAATTATCTGAGCTATGGATATTAACTAGAACATGAACTATATGCTTACTATGTCAACAGATGTCACAAAAAAAGCATAAGTGAGGCAGAGATGATACTTAAATGAAATATTAACGTCTAACTAACTATTAGGTCAAACTAACAGAGCTATGAAGTCTCCTGAGCTCTGAGTAATGAGCAACAAAATGTTCCCCTCGAAAGTGTGAATTATAAGTGACATTATCTTTAATAAGTCAAAAGTAATTAGCTAGCAGCTGATAGAGCTTGACTTTAAGCACATATGGAGTAATTCAATAGAGCCTCGCTTGAAGACATAAAGATCGACTTTCAAAAGCCATCAGTGAGACGTCTCCCTTTGAACATTCTGACAGTCTTCTCTTCTTCATTGCCAACTTTGTAGCACATCAAACACGCCAACCGCAGTATCTTAATGCAACATTTGTTTGAGCATACACATTTTCAGTTACCTCAGATAGAGCCTATAAATAAAGCCTTTCTATGAGGGAAAGGCAAACAGAACTGAACACTCCGCACATTGTTGTGAAGGGTGATTGCGAACAACACCGGTCTTGTCTGACGATACTCAAGACCGTGGAGAACTTGATGGATGAGGGTTTTATTTCTAAACTCGACAGGACCTGTCAGTGTAAAACTGCTGCTTGTTCCTCTGCAAGGCTCGCCAGACATTTTGGCTCCAGGGAGGTGGCTTTGCGCCTGGCTCCCTTGGAGAGCCCAAAGATTTAAGAAAACACATCATGTGAAAAGGCCATTTTAAAATGGACCCCGACACCCACCATGTAAGTGAGTGAGGTCATCGTAGTTACCTCAGAGAAACCTTTGTTAGCGGCTGGATGGTGAGGAGAATTTCTGGAGCTCTGCCTGAGCTCTGGTCCCACTCGTCTTATGGGAAACAAACCTCATTAAAACACACTCCGATGTCAATTGTTTATTGTTCTGCAGCAGTTCGGATTTGATTTTTGCTGACTTATCATAATTTATAATGGTTGCCAATATGATTAAAGTTGTTTACTTGGGAATCAATGTGTCAGATTGTCAATTAGCAGAATGTCTGTGAGCGAATGCCAACGGTAAATGATTGCTGGTGATGTGCGAGGTTGCTTATTGGTACAATAACTCTTCACCATCTCTCCAGCTTCCCCTCCCGCCCTTTCATCTGTTGCCTGTCTGGGTGAGAAAAATTCCTGGGTGATTGTTGAGGGGCCCGCTGTGTTCATGAACAAAAGGCCCCCTCACTCTCTCAGGGTGGCAGAGTGCATGGTTTCCGGCATGAGGTCATTCTGTTGGAGGAGAGAGAGAGAGAGAGATGAAGAGATGTCATTTAGGACTTGAATCGGAGATTATGCTGGTTGCTTGGGATGGTTGGAGGGAGTTTGTGTGTGTACACAAGTCCCAGCTTGGCCTGGTTAGCACAGTGTTGGGGAAGCTAATTTGAACTGTAGCTTGCCAAGCTTCAAGCTTATCGCAATTTAAAGTTTAGCTACAGACGAGTTAGATACACTACAAGCTACTTAAAATGAGTAGCTAACTACAATGATGTCATTTTGTTGATGTAATTATGCAAGATGTATTTAAATTCAGAAGTGTTATTTTAGTATTATTTATATACCATTATAGTAACATTTTGAACTACATTTAAATATTTGTTGAAGTTTTATATATATATATATATATATATATATGTATATATTATAGATTTTTTTATAGTAATATAATTACACAATACACTTGGTTGCACAAATCGCATGACGCAGGATAATTTATATGTTTTTAATCACAATATTCAAGGAATGCAGGGGAAAATAGGAAAGCTATAAAAAACCACCAAATAAAACTAAGACGACGCGGAACAATTAACACTAATGGTATAAATACACAGAGAAAGCAAGGTAACTAAGGTAACAGGTGAATGTAATCCAATTACAAACCATTAAAACTAACTAGGAAACAGAACTCAGGAAAAGCAGGACAGGGAAAAGCATAAAAACTAAACCAAAACAGACTGAGACCGTTACAATAGTAATATTTTAACATTTCTATAGCTTTAATGTATTTTTATTTCAGTTTTAGTAATTATAGTACTTTAGCTTAAACTTTAAGTCAGTTAAAAAACAGTTACAAAAACATAAATTTACACTAAATACAACTAACTACACTACACATAATACCTCCTGAAATAACTTAGAGTGTATTCACACCAGGAAAGTCCGCTAGTTCACTTGCTTTGGTCCGGACCAAATACAATGTTGATTTATTTTTAATTTTTTTGGTGTAGTTCGCTTTCACACTGCCCTTTTTGCAAGTGAACCTAAATTCGTAAACAAAACCACACGTGTGCTAAGGTCATCCATTAATTGGACAGAACTTCTAACCGTACCAGAGTTCGTTTGGGACCGGACCGAGACCACCTCTTCAGCTGGGTCTCAGTACAGTTGTTTTGTTTCCATAAAATTAAAAAAATTATAATAATAAAATAAAGGCGATAAATCACAGGGAAGATATTTTGAGAAATGTCAAAAGTCCTCTTTTTTTTGTCCATACAAAATAGAAGTCAATGGTCGCCAAAGCCGTTTGGTTTACCAACATTCTCCAAAGAGAATGTGTCTTTCTTTTGTGTTCCGCAGATACATCAGGTCTGGAAAGCCATGAGAGTGATTAAAGTACAGTTTTCAATTTTGGGTGAACTATCCCTTTGAGGCTGCATGCACAATACAATGTGACATAAAAAATGTGGTGTATCATGACAAAACATGTTTGGAAAAAATAGCTTGTTATTGAAAAAACTTTACTTTTGAAATAGATGAGGTACTGTCATGCAATTGAAAAATAGATAAGTTAGCAACTTTGCTACCTTTAGTTAGCCACAGTTTCACCTGAACAAAAAAAGGAGCAATATGGTACGTTTTGAAACACAGACAGGATAATACTTCCTCAGAGAGCTTCTGAAGACCTCCTGGCAAACTACATATCAGTTGTCAGCACAAAAATAAAACTCGTGAGACTTTTCTCACAAAAGCTTCCCATCCGACTCAACATCATCACTGTGACTGTAGTAGGTTGATATGTACCTATAAAATCGGACTGTGACTCAAGAGGATTGTCAACAGATTGTATGTCACGTTTGATATGACAGGTTATTTAACCGTAATCCTCCTGTCTTGATCTATCGCCATAGCATATGTGGACCAGGCGGCAAAGCACAAATCCTCATACGGTCTGGTATCAGCGAATTGATGGTCTTGTCTAAGGGAAACAGATCATTGTGCTTCGCTATAGATGGGTGAGTGAGTTCAGTGCACTCTGTCAGTGTCGCTCACAGCCCGGCGGTGCCAGGCTGAGTCAGAAAGGCCTTTTCTCTTTCTCTGCACCCTCAAGCCAGCTGTGAAAGGCTGCCACACAGACCAGTGCTTCTTCACTGTCTCTTTACTATGTCAAGGGATGGTAAACAAAGGGACAAGTGAGTTAAAGTCATATTAGCCTAATAAACCAAACTGGCAAGGCTGAGTTTGGATGTGGTCTAGTCTTGTGGTGAAACATCCAGGCTTATGACCAAGTTCAGCTGGTTCACCCAGTAAGGGGTGCTCCATGAACCATCACCATTGTGTCCTGAGCAAGACTCTTAACCCCAGGGTGCTCCAAGCGGATTGACCCTGCAATAAATCAAAGTCCTTCTAAAAGCAAGTCAGTCCTCTCAGCACAGCGACCATCTTGAAAAACACCCCTGTAGCTATTTCCGATCATGCCAGTTCAGCAAGGATACATTTCAATAACTTTTTAACTCACCAATCTATCTATCTATCTATCTATCTATCTATCTATCTATCTATCTATCTATCTATCTATCTATCTATCTATCTATCTATCTATCTATCTATCTATCTATCTATCTATCTATCTATCTATCTATCTATCTATCTATCTATCTATCTATCTCTAATCAATCAATCAATCAACCAACCATCCACCATCCAACTCACCCACTTTGGATAAATGCATCACTTAAATGACTAACTACTCGTTATTTGTTTGGATAAAGTGAGGAAAATCTTTCCGAAAATAAGTAAGATAACTAATACAACATAACTGGAGTTGCCTGTAGATTCATAGCTCTAACTTGATGACTGAGTCGTTTGTATGTGAGAAGTAGGTGAATAAAGAGCCTCTTTTCTGGATAAGATCCAAACCGCAGTGTTGGTAATGAACAACTTATGTATGTCAAAAGACGCACTTGAATGAAGCCGCTTTTTGACCCTCCCCCTCCTTTTTCCGTATGCACCACGTTCGGTTGCGTTTAGAGTCATTCATTACAAATGGAGCCCCCACCCCCAGCCATGTGTCCCATGACAGCTGAACGAGCAAACTTTCTGGCAAAGGTAGAGAGAAGGAAAGCATTTGACACATGATGTTGAAAATTGAGTCATCAGGCATCTTGCGTACCTTCCAGAGCCAGACCTTTTCAAAATATGAAAATCCAATATGAATTAGCACATTTAAGAAGAGTGGGCAATTGACGCTGCTGGTTCAAATACAATCAGATTGCTTTTGACCTTTGGTCAGTTACCATGTAACCGAATCCGAGGAGTCAGAATAGGGTCAACCTTGGGTGAATTTTGCAGTAAGTGTAACAGAAGCCGTAATGACCGTGCTACTGCGTAACCTGTTCTGTCCATGTCAGTAGCAACGGCTTTATTTAGTTTGACCCAATTCCCTACTTTGATCCCCTCTGCGGCAGTAGCCTTACTACATGCAATCTAACATCATTTAAATACTTAGCAATGGTCGCTAGTTCTGATGTGTATAAGCACTGAGAAAACACATTGCATTCAATCTGGACTGTACAACCAGACAAAACAATTTGTTTTAATTTCTATAACTTAAACAAACGGCCTATTTGGGTCGGCTAAGTCAACAATAGCATTAACAATTGTGGAATCAGATTCATTGTTTGCCTTACAAATCTACATATTCAGCAGCTAAAATGGGCATTGTCCTGACAAATACAAGCTAGCCTGAACCAAGTGACCTCATCAAAACAGGGAGTCTGACAAAACTGTCCGCTTCCCTCTGAACTTCCTGTTGTGAGGCATGGACCCTAAATCCCCTGTTTGCTGTCCAGCACCTCTTCCTGTTTTCCACATGCCTGCTGAGAGTTTGTTATTGTCATCTACCACAGCTGGGCTCTGGTTGGACATGTTCCCTGAGCAAACAGATCTAAACACATGACACTTCTCTGGCAAAATAGAGTCCGAATGTCCTAAAATGGGCTATTTTGTAATTTTCTGGTGATGAACATAAAATACTCACTTAAAACTGTAAAAAAAAAAAAATGTAATAATGAAACCAAAAATAAACAAAAGTCAAAATTAAGCATATAACGTTTATAATTTGGTAACAGGGTTGCAAGTGTTGCAAATTAAGCCCAAAATCTAGCTGTAGACAAATTTCAGTCCTAATTACAATTTTTATTAAATAAAAAAATTATAAAACAATATTATTTTCTTGTATTCCTAAGGTCTAAAATATATAAAAGAAAATTAGTTCATTAAAAATAGTTACTACAATGAATTGAATCTAAATAAATTTAACAGATTTTGTCAACATAAATTACATTACTGTATCACTTTCGTTGTAGGATATGGGATTTGTGCCTTTAAAAAAGTGCTATACACTTCATTCATCTCTCTTAATGCCAGATGTTCATATCCGGGAAAAGACAGAAATACAATGGTGATATTTCTAAATGCTTCCTTCCCCATTAAGTGGCGAGCCTGACAGATCTTCAAATAAATATTTGAAATAGTCGCATCTGGTTTTCGAACCAAAGGAAGGAGGTCAATGAGAACGCAGCCCACTTGTTTTGACACGTCGCTCGTATGCGATGATGTCAGTGACATTTGAACCTGACGAATAGCCAGCATTTCCTGCAAGCCTCAGGCATGTGTGTCCGCTCAGATCTGTCAATGTACACATCCTGTGCCCACATCACCCAATGAAGTGGTAGTCATTCAGCACTAATTCTACCATTGTTAATGTAAAAGCCTGGATATCATTTCTCCAAAACAAAACTGGTAAGCTCTCCTGTATGTTCAAACTATGTGTTTTGAAGAATAGCAAGAAAGTCTGGCCATTTCATTAAATCTTAAGTGGGACTTGAGCAGAAAAACAAAACAAAAAGCTATTTATGATAAGTTTAGCAATCAAACAAGAGCATTAAAATGACTTTGTTTACTCAATTGGTTCATGCAAGGCCAATTTTTCTGACCCTTAACAGGCCTAATCCCTATATTCTTGTTTTCTACAGGCAGCAATGCTCACTGATGCAAACAATAAAGGAAATCAAGTACAGTAGTAGGCCTACTGAATTGCTGGAGGGGCTTATATTGAAATGTGACAATCATAAGAAGCAAAAGAGATGCAAAGACATATTAATCTGCCATTATAATCCATTCACTTTGCTGTTAGAAAAACAAACGCAGAAATTATGTTTGTGGACATCTGAATATAACAAATTATGATGCTTATAGGACAAATAGGGTATTATAGAGAAGTTGTAATAAATATATATTTTAAAAAAAAATTGGCCCTTATTAATTTAATGAATTTATATTATTCATCATTAATGAACATATTAGCATCACAGTGACCCTTTCATCACAACTGCGAATGTAAATCTCAAAAAAAAGAAAAGAAAACCCGTCAGGAAACTTGATGGCGACATCTGATTCGTTAACAAATCATCAATGAACTTTTGTTCTTTTGAATCTGTCAAACTGGTCAGCAAAGGCGTCTGAATGATTCACGATTCTGAATCTATGACAATGCGCAATGGATCTACACTGGAAATGAGAAATATGTTTTATGTGTTTACGGATATACATTCATTTGAAGTGTTTTTGGCTGAAGAACTATGAATTGTAATGAAATGCTGCTTGTTACAGAATTCTCCCGACTTTCCCAGAACTGCTCGCAAATAGTGCATTCATAAGTCAATTTATAAAAAAGAGTTACCATTTACATTTAACCAAAATGTCATGAATCATTAAATGACCATTAGCACTTTTAAATGTCTACAAAACATAATTTAAATGAACTCTGAATTGTATGAGATAGTGAATTGGAAATAGTTTTCTTAAAACCAGTGTATCTATTCTGGTATTTCTATTACAGGCAATGTCTGTATTTGGTATCTGAGAGGTGACTGCGGGTCTGACAGCAATGCAGTAACAGTCTTTACTCGTTTCGCCTGGCTTCCAGAGAATGAATAAGTACTTGTTTTGTAATTAATTAATTGCTCATGCAATTAAATTAATCAAGAGTTGATTTTTTTGTAGAAAGATAACTTTATTCTTATTCATTTTTTTCTGCTCTTCTCATGATAGCTGTATGAGATGTAAAGACAACTGTGTCTAAGGTCATGAAGGTCAATAACGCATTAGCTGTACACTAACGCATACCTAAATCTTTTTAGGATTTATAGCACCTTTGGTCACTATATGTTAAACTATGACAGTAAATCACGTGTAGAAGTTTGCATCCGTGCTCTGTGTTCTGTGTGGATGTAGCTTTCATGTTCTGTTCCAGTGACTTCCTGAAGTCAATTATCCATTTGACTACAAGTATAAGTGTTTCTGTATCTGAAGTTAGTTCGAGACTGGATCCTCTTTTTAAATTTTCTACGGCCTGTGGAAGTGTGGAGAACTTTGAGAACTTCTCTTCTCTGTTGACTTGTTTACTGGCGTGAGGGCGTACAACCTGTCACTCACATGAGATCGACCAATAGCAAACCACAAACATCCAATCAATTCCCAAACGACAAAATCAAGTCCCGTCCTACATTTTTTCTTGTTCGAGAAGCTGTTTCGCTCAGATATATTATCGCAACTTCCATTTCATGCCGACTTTAACAATTTACTAAACACAAATACACTTTAAGAAAAAAATCTGTAGAAAAACGGATAATGTCCTGGAAGAAAATTACCTGTACTTTTTCCGGTAAGGTTACGGACATTTTCTTCACCCCTAAACCACAATAAAATATAATTAAAAAATGTGCGTAAATCAAAATGAAAAGTCAAAACACAAAGTTCCCTTATATTAACACATACATTTACCGACTTTTCTTAGCGTGTAATAACCCTTACAAAAACACCACACATACCTATTATGTATTACTATTGAATATACAACACTGATTGTAAGCTCCTACATGTGGGTGCTCATTGAAGTGAACGGTCAGGCCAAAACACATGCTTGGCACATGCCTCTCATTAAACGACCAATTAAGCTGTTGTGGTATGCTCTTTATTTGCTCATCCCCAAATGTTATCAGGGTGAAAGCAGAAATATTTCTATAAAAATCTGAACTATCATTATCGTCCTGACATGTCATTCTGAAATGACATGCTGTCTCACCCCGGGGCTCTTCTGGCCTGGCACAAATGGTGCTATATTGAGAGACCTCATGTGCCCTATGAGGCAGAGATATAAAGCTGCCACCTTTGGCACACAGTGGACAGATGCAGAGATTGACGCATAGCATACCCTTGAGAAAAGCCTGACCTCAGATGACTGCTTTCTGAGTTAAACTCCATGGACCATTGGAATGACTCCATGCATTGTTCAGAGAGCCATTGTGGTCTGTTGGTTCTCTAAAACAAAAGGATGAACACACAGTAAATAAGTCTCATTTGTAAGTCTGCTTTGAATCAACAAGGAACAATATGCAAGTTCTGAATCACCCAGGGCAAAGAGACATATAGTTTATATTAGCCAAGGTCCTCAGAATTGAGAGCCGTTAAACCAATGGTATCATTTTCTGAACAAGGCATAGGCTTCAAGGGAATGTTTTAGGTGTTAGAGTCAGCATGAAATGAAATTTCCAAATGCATGTTCTTGATTTTATTTTTATCACACATAAACATTGATCAGCGAACATATATGGTAAATGGATAGTTCACCCAAAAAGGAAAATTGTCATAATTTACTCACCCTCAAGTTGTTCCAAACCTGTATGAATTTCTTTCTTCTGCTGAAACACAAAATTAGATATTTTGAAGAATATGGGTAACCAAACAGTTGCTGGGCCCCATTGACATCCATAGTATGGAAAAGAAAATATTATGGTCGTCAATGGCTACCGTCAACTGTCTGGTTGCCAACCTTCTTCAAAACATCTTCTTTTGTGTTTATCAGAAGAAGAAAAAAATCATCTTTGAAACAAAAGTAAGGGTGAGTAAATGACAGAATTTAAATTTTTTGGGTGAACTATCCCTTCAAACAAGTTTTCTGTTTTTCCTCCACATTCTCAATATGCAAAAAGAAAAGAAACAAAAGGCTCCTTTTAAGTACTATTTTTACTGTAGTAAAAGTTGCTGAACATCAAATCACTGACATATTATTTATCAGTGCAAGTTTTTACTTTTGGAAGTTTTTGAATGCTTATTTTAGTTCCAGCCATCAAGACACTTATATTGTACATACAGTAATAGTAAGATGTCAGTATGGTATAAATCACCAAACCTAATAACAATATTGTGCCAGTTGCTTGTGTGGCATTACACCAGATGTACAGATACATTGCATTTCAACGGATTACATTTCATGGAGTTCCGAGCATGGTTTGGAAGAAGCACTTCATAGGCTAGCGAAAACGTTTCTGTCCTGAGGTGACCCACATGATGTTATTTTCAGTCTAAACGTATTTAGCACTTACCCATGGAGCTTGTTGTGGCAAAAATTCATCTTAAACAAACATCACTGCGTAAGAGACACTCAGAGTCAAATTATATAAAATAGAAGTATTTATTCTTGCAAGAATAGGAGCAGTCTAATACACAGTTGTTACCCTGTGCAGAAGAGTGACACACCCCCAGACAGACTGAACTAGCTTTTATCTTAGTTTCAAGGCCTTCTTCCCCCCAGAGCCTTCCTCCCAGTAGTTTTCCATAGACATCACTAGTTGGCCCACTAAGCTCCCCTGCACCAAATGGCCTTCTGACATCTAGGTCAGAGGTCCTTGTTCGTCTGTTCTCTGGAGTGTCTCCCCCTTCTGCCTCCCCAGGTACATAAACAGAATCTTCTCTCACTACAAGTGAGAGACACACATGTGACATTATTTGAATCATCTATATTTTACTAAAGATCAATGAATATCATTAAAATTGCCACCACAACTCCTCACTTTTTATCATTATGATTACCCATAATCACAATAATAAACAATAAGACAAATTTTAAGTCATATCATCACACTTATACTCTTCATCTCTGGTTTTCACTGACCACTCTCTTAAACATTTGTGAAATAACATTTGGAAAAGTAAAAAGCTTAGGCTGTTTTTGTGGGGATAGTCCCTTAAGTATTAGCAAGCAAGTAAAGACTTTATCTGCGGCCGGGCTGAATGAATAAGCACTGTTATTGCACTCCCGACCTAGGTCGGACCCTCAGTCACCTCAGTATAAACAAGAAATAGTGTATAGTTTAAGTAGGAAACACATCAATTTAACACATGTCACAGTAGCTCCCACTACTTGTATCATCATATTTTGTTCATCCAATTGAACAGACTCCCAGCTTTAACCAGTCTCTGTACTGAGCTGGAAACACACTATAATGCATGGTAAACATAACAATATTGATAATCCTATCGCTGAAATTGGTAGTACAGTACCCCCAACCCCCCAAAGATTAACCAATCTTATCCATTTACCATCAGTCCACGCCCATTTCCATACATCGCCTCCATTTTCCTAACCATATTTTCTTAACTTTTAACTCGATTCAGCCAATGGTTTTACTTAGTAAGCTCTATTTAACACCATATTTAATAAAATCTATCCAGAAAAGGTTTTATATTTTTTTTATCCATTCTTTTAACCAATGTAGTTGTTCAAAATTAACTCTAATATTTCCATTACGGACACAATCAATATATTTTCTACATTTACAATCAAATCAATACCTAGTTTGATTCAATCAAACAAAATCATCACAAAAACAGATTCTTCTGTTAAACTTCAACCATCAGTTGTGTTGATCATCTCGTTCGCCCCACGGACGTTACGTGTTCTTTTACCTTTAACTTTTAATTCAAACATGCTGTGGTTCTACTTAATAAGCTTCAACAATTATCCCTATAATTTACATTAATTAATAGATCTTCTCTTCCCAAAAACATTTTCCTTAAATATTTCCTAATGAATAAGTAACCAATCAAATCTTTTGATCTAGTGTATATCAATACTAAGCCCTATTTTGATTTAATCGAATCAAATCCTCAAAATAATCACAAAACCACATTCTTAAACCATTAGTTGGTTCACATCCTCCTCCAGGCGTGTTGATCATCTCGTTCGCCCCATGGACTATGGGATGGTTGTGGCCTGTTGGTGTAGGTGAGAGGCTTGGACCCAGGTGTCACACTCTCCAACCATTTTCTGATCCTTATAAGGTTTTCCCTTAAATCACGACCGCACCCCCACTGGAGTGAACTGTCACCTGTGAATGGAGACCTTAAGTATTTTGTTAGTGACCGCTTAACCGCTCCCCTTTGGTGTGACCTGTGGAATCAACAACCTGAAACATTATCTCCGGATAATTTCTTGCTCACTTAATAGCACTCGGGGTCCTTTTACCCTGAAAAACACTCAACCCCTGTCCTCATGTCCACACAATATTTATACATTTGGAACAGAATTAGTTCTGTTTGATCCAATCCTTCCTGACATTCTGTAAAAGGAAAATTTTAAGTTATGCGCTGCGCAGGTGTAGCACCTTTCTGCCACTCTAATAACCCAGGCCAGGACAGTTAGCCAAATTCATCCATAACCATTATTTTAGTGGGCACATTTTGCCCTGTCTCCCAATCCTGCATGCTCTCTGTAAAGAGAAACAGATTTCGAGGTTATTGTCAGATAGTAAAGTACGTAGTTTCTTTTGTCTACTGTTCTCCCGTGGCCTTCGATGCCCTGGCGTTTCCTGTTGAAACAATCTTTGTTATTGGTGTGTGCGGCACACTCACAGACATCCATTTTGTTAGGCAGAAAAAATGGCTTCTTTCAGGGCTTTTATCAAATTACCCCTAGTGTTCTCCCAACATTTATTCAGCAAATGTGAACCCCTTAATAAACCATATTTGGCAATTGTTATACCATCTCCCTCTTGATGCACGACACAACTCGAGCATCAATTTAACATAACATTTAACATAGTGTTTTTTATAAAGTTTGCCATCAACACTAACCCAAACGTTGTCCTTCAGACAAATTTCCTCCAGACATCTTTCTCTGCCTCTGAAACAAAAATATTACATTCTTAACTTAAAGCGACAATCTCATCTTCTTATCGAAGTATTTGAAAGGCAACGGCCCTCAGTCTCACAGCGTATTCTGCTTTTCAGGCCTGTTGTTTGGTCTCTCAAGTCAGTCATCTACAAACATTTCCAAAGTCATCAATTTTCCCTATCAGGTTCGGTCGTGCTGTGCAGACTTGGTCAGTGTCAGTCAATCATTTCTCCCCCTTTGTTCACAATAATCATAAATGTGAGGGGCTCTCTTGATAATTTCATGTTGACTTAGCCAATATGTCACTTTGTTGTTTCCCTCAAATCTACAACATTTTCATTTATCTCAGCCCATGCCAGATGGTGGTCTACAACTACACAATTCCAATTTACTGATCTTCAAATCTACATTATGTATGACAAAAGTATTACTACCAGACAGAGCTTGATGGCCAATCAACTTAAAGCTTGTCCCATGTTCTGTATTGTCTCTTCATCAGAATTATCAGCTTCTTTAAAATTTGTCATTTGCCTTAACCCATCTGTAATGATAAACTCATTCCAGAGGTTAATGACGCAATATACACACCATTCAGGCGGAATATTAGTGCCCCAAACTAATACATACAAGACATAAAGTGCTGTCACCATCACACACACACACTCATACTAGACACACATATGTTAACTGCTCATTCTCAATGTTCACTTTTCTTTATATTATTGCTAAAAGATTTAAATTTTAAATAAGATTTTAAACTTCACATTTTACTGTAGCTTCTACCTAATTTTACATGGTATCTTAACCACTTTCAAAGCACGTCTGTTCATTATTCATTTGATTTTTAGACAAGTCAGCTGGGTTGTTTTGTTTCATTATCATTATTTTGCTTCAGCTTGCTCTAGCAGGCCGATGACAGAAAGACAGACACAGTTACCATCCCTTCCTCCGCTCAAGCAGTCTCTCTCACTATAAATAAATTTCTAAGACTGTAACTTATATAAAATGTAATATTAAATTCGTTACAATAATCTTTGACCATTCACCTTTGTTATCCAGACTTTTCTTAAATCAAAAGCTGTCTTCATCTTTAGCCACCACCATGTCTAACGACCTTCAAGAGTTAAAACTATGTTATAGACATATTAGTTCAAAATCAACTCTTCTATACATTTTACTTGCCCATATGGCAACCAACATCATGTCCCTCATATAATTAAGTTTTGTTACTGTCTCCGCAGCAAATAATGGCAATCACCTCATGGAATCAGCTGGCTCCTGAAAGCCCTCTCCCGTTATCTCTTTATCTCTAATTTTCTTCTCTTCAGGGTGTCGTCCCCTGGCATAGTTGCAGACACTTGTCACAATGAAAAACAAGCCATACAATCAATGCGGTTTCTGGTGAGTGGTATAGAGGAACTCACATTTCTGGGTCAGACTGCCGTAACTTCTCACAGCCCATCTCACCTCTCAATGCTCTGCTGACCCCGGTGGCCTCCAGTAATCAGCGCTCAACTCTCATACCTTTCTCACAAATAACACCTGCATCCGGAGGTGCCCAGTGTTCGTGACCCCCTGCGTTGGGCTGTCCCCTGGCCAGGAAGATCATCCCGTCATTGAGTAGCCACTCATACACACGTACACACTGGTGACCGCTCTTTCCCAATACAATCAGTTTTCTTCAACAGAACTCAGCTGTTTTCTGGAGCTTAGGAAAGGCACGTTCAAGAGTCACCAGGGCCATTCGGATTGCCTAATAGTGTTCACACAGGGAGACAGGTCAATAACAACAGTATTTAATCACTTAAATCCATTAACTATCTTAAAAGCAGAAACCTAGCTGCTTAGATTATACTCAGTGAATTTAGATCACAACCGTACATTCAGTGTACTTCATCTGTAGCCGGAGCCATCGGTCCTGAATGGTGGAGACTAAATGAGACAAAGTTGTTACTGGTCCTAAAATACGCTAATCAAAATGTCACCTCTATCGTTTAAGGTCTGTATTATTATTTTAAAGACTTCTTTAAAGTCATTCAGTTTTACTTAAATCCATTTACAAATACAAATTGCCCTCTGAACGGCAATGATTTCTTTTAACCTCTCCATGTCTATGATTTTCAACTTAAACACTGTGCTTTACTTATGACACAGGCTCAGATAACAGCTTTTAGCTGACATTGAATCAGAGAGAGACTCTGAGGCATTCAGGACTGGTACACTGCATTTTCATAAAACTTTTAACATCAGACTTTATCTACCATATTTTAACTCTAGCCCAGCTTAAGGCATCTTTGCCAGAAATTACATGTGTTTCAAATAAACATATTATTTATATTTGTCTTTTGCCCACCTCAGGGAATTTAGACATTACAAATTTCCACTCAGATTGAGTCTCTGTCGCACTGGCTGTTTCAGCCACAGCACACATCAGATTTAGATAAGCGAACTGTTTCATTACAGCCAATAGCAGACTTATCTTTTGGAAGCAAAACATCAGCTTCTAGTTCTTTCATGGTCAACTTTTCAAGCTGTTTGTTTAATCAGATGCCTTTCAACACATTTTACATTTAGCAACTGTTAATTCAGTAGCCTACTACTTCTGCTTATTTGTTCTTACATAAAAATAATTATTCTAGTTCTCAATAACGTTTCACATTTCTCAATCTCAATTACCATAGTTTAATATTTGACTTAAATTTTCCTAGGAGTTTATCAATCTCCAATCAGGATTCACACTAACCTTTACGAGGCTATCACACTCTGCTTATGATACATTTTGATACACATACATCTTTTGCAGTTATCATTTTCCATGAGATTAGTCTCTCTATATAACCTAAACTCTTTTTTAAAATGTTTAGTTAACACACAATCATCCTTTTAGTTACTTTTATATATTGTATCACATTTGTTGGAGTCATTATCTGTAATTTTACCTCACCCTGTATTCATCAGTTCACTTATAAAAATTACTATTATAGATCTTTTCTTCAAAAGGATTCACTTTAAGACTTCAATCTTTTGACCTTGTTTTTATCTCTTACTCTTTCTCAGACGAAAACTTTAATATCGTTATATAAACACTGATCTATTTTCAACCCCACATTATTATCAGAAATGTGTCACGTGTTAAATGGTCCTGCTGACCACAATCAAGACACTCTCTGTCATCTGGTTGGTTCGTGTGTCAGCCTCAACTACAGCATCAGACACCTTGCAGTTTGATCACTGTGAGCTTCCAAAGGGCTTCAACTTAACTGCACACCCTTGAAGCAGTGTGTGTCCCATTCAGGAATGTAAACAGACCCACTGATAAGTAGTTCTCTGTATTCCTTTGACCATCCACCAATGGCGGATTCAATCACAATAGCCAACTCATACTCTTCATCATTATTATTGGCAGAACATAATTTCATGAGCAGCACAGAGAATGCTCAAAATATTCGAATTTGTTTTCTGTCTTTACCTTACTAATTTGGTATTATCATCAACAACACTAATTACAAGTACTGTTGCTGTTATCCCAGCTTATCTTTTACAAAACATCATCTGCAAATCTCTTCAAAATGAGATCTTCAGAGCAGAGCTGTTTACAGCATTTGCTCTCTTCTGTCTCACTATTTATTTATTTATTTATTTTCCCGGACTGTTCAGTTACTCTTCATAAAGTGTAACAATTTGTACATCATTATTTTCATTACAACTGGTTTGAAGCCTTTTCCCTTCCATCACATGGTTAGTCTGCAGATTCAACTTAATATTATCATTATTGTCTCAGTCTTATCTCTACTGTTTCTCCAAAACAGATTATATTACTCAGTCCGTAAATTACACAGACAACCATTATTTTGCTACTTGCTTCAATACCCTTATTTTCTTAACATTAATAAAATAAAGCAGATATATCATCATTTCAATCATTATTTTATCAAAATCTAGAATTGTTCCCCATTCTGCTTAAAACATTCTTCATATCATGTTAATCCCTGTCAATCATACAATGCCTTATTTTATTCTAAAACTTTTCATATCATTTAAACAGTTAATTTGACTTCCATAAATTCTGTCAGACCATGTCTATTTTCATCACATATAGTTTTCTACTATATTCCTTCTCAATCTTTCCCTACATGTCAGTTCCTTCTGCATCCTCTGTTCTACATGCTAATTCTTTCTTTTCTCTACATGCCAGTTCCTTCATTATCTAACCAGTACATGATTGTTTGCTAACAATCCCCACACACATATCTCACACACCAACCTTTTTGTTTTTCACTTCCCTCTTCCATCAAGTCTCTCACTTACAGTTCCCTCTATTTCACACAGACAGCCTTATTGCTGCTTGCTACTTCAATCCTTATCATGTAAATTTAAGTTCTCAGACATCTAATGTCATGCATCCATTTACTGGATGAAGAAGTAAAAACTTTATTTCTCCTGGCAGTTCGACTTTTTTATCTGCCTAATCACACATGTTGAATGCAGCCATAACAACCTTTTTGTTTCTCACTGCCCTGTTCAACTGATTCTCGCACTACTTTCAGTCTAGTTGTGCTCAGTGTTCCCTCCCTTGGGAAATAATGGTATTTTCTCAGTTTTTTCAATATCTAAAACATAAATTTTCCCCCATAATTTTCTCATTTGATAGAAAAACCGGTGTATCAAATTTTGCATGCTTACCTTGAGACTTCCCCATATTGGCTGCTTCTCTGTTCTCTGTGGATTTCTCTTCAACGCGCGTTTTCCTGATCTGTTAGGCGTCCCCAACAGACCCGATTTTTTCTTTTAACCCAAATCGGTCGGGTTGCACTATTAGTGCCCTCCTAATTAAGGTTTACCAAAAACTGTTCTGGTTCCCCCTAATTAGCCTCAGTACCTAAAAATAATTTGCTCCGTCGTGGAACAACTAATTTTCAGGGTACCTATCTGTTTGAAATCTCTTGATCTGTTACAGTTCTCACTTAATCCCAGATTATTTATCTGCTTGAAATTTCTTGTTCTGTTACAGACCTCAATTAATCTCAGATCATTTTCCCTCGTATCTGTTTGAAATTTCTTGATCTATATAGATCTCAATTAATCTCAGATTACGTACCACAGAAACAGCCTTCAGCCAATATGGTTCACTCACATTTCATACCCGAAACAAAATACTTTTCCCCAAAAGAAAATATTTTAGACGTCTCTTACCAGAGATATGTTGGTTGCCACGGGTTCGCTTTCTTTTGATTCCAGTGGAGCCCCTCCCGGACCCGACAGCGGTCGGCCCCTCTCTCTCAAGCTTACGAGGTAGAGCTGGAACTGCTCAGTCCAGGTGGCCAAACACCGTCCGCTCTCAGGTCCAGAAGGCACTTCCAAGGAATCCCACTCTGACACCAAAATTGTTGTGGCAAAAATTCATCTTAAACAAACATCACTGCGTAAGAGACACTCAGAGTCAAATTATATAAAATAGAAGTATTTATTCTTGCAAGAATAGGAGCAGTCTAATACACAGTTGTTACCCTGTGCAGAAGAGTGACACACCCCCAGACAGACTGAACTAGCTTTTATCTTAGTTTCAAGGCCTTCTTCCCCCCAGAGCCTTCCTCCCAGTAGTTTTCCATAGACATCACTAGTTGGCCCACTAAGCTCCCCTGCACCAAATGGCCTTCTGACATCTAGGTCAGAGGTCCTTGTTCGTCTGTTCTCTGGAGTGTCTCCCCCTTCTGCCTCCCCAGGTACATAAACAGAATCTTCTCTCACTACAAGTGAGAGACACACATGTGACATTATTTGAATCATCTATATTTTACTAAAGATCAATGAATATCATTAAAATTGCCACCACAAGCTCATTCTACTTGGCAGTCAAATTTCTTGCTCATTGGCAGCATCTGCTATCTGTCCCAATAACTGAGGACCTTGTGTACATCTGTGTCACTGCAGTAGATAAAAAGACTGCCAAGTTGGCCCAAATTGTTATGCCCATAGTTGATGGTTACCATCAAATTAGTACAAATTATTGCACTAGCCAATCATAGGAAAATACTTTTGCAAACTAAGCTAATGCTTGTGATGCAATGCAATCGAATCCTTGAGGAGTCTTGAATATATCCACAGTAAATCCCTCTTTAGAAATAAACAAAAGTAATCTTTTTCATTAGAACACCACATTACATTAGGAAATGGTCTCTAAAAGCAGATAATGAGATTTGTGTCTATGAGGTGGTCAATCATTTCAAACAATGTTGTATACTTTAATATGTCTTTAGTAAAGAACATCGCTCTTAAAGAGTTCAAAGTTTCACATGGCTATTGATTTAAACCTTGAGTAGTTTAGAGACCATGATACAAGCAAAATGTTGCATAAATCTGACACGCAAATTAATTCTACCCTTTCTTTTGTTGTTTAATTAACGTTAATAACAAAGACGATAGCAAGTTTATGAGGCTGCTGTCACTTTAAGACCGAATGTTGTTTCGGAAAATTTTGTATTTCTAAATGAAAGTGAAATGCATTCACATGATAAATACTAAATACAAGTCATATGACAGTAAATATTTTGAGGGATAGTTCACCAAAAATATATATTTTCTTATTTCTTTACCCTCATGTTGTCTCAAACCCTTATGACTAGGGTTGGGTATCCTTTGAATTTTACCGATTCCTAGTTTTGATTCCAATAAGGTAAAAAAAATACATATCGATATCATTCACATTTATTCCATTTTTTTTTGCAAAACATTTTTGTTGCAGCTGAATACCTTGAACAAAAATCAACAGGCTAAAGAAGACTTACATGAGGAACTTTTGCCTATTGTTTTAACAAAAACACAGCAAAAACGAGCCTAACTAATATACATATCAAGCACTATTAAAGACAAGTAAACACACACTAATTAAATAAGAACAAAAAAATCCATTAGCAATTGCACACAACTGAACAAAGATACAAATTAAATAAACAGTGTTTCAAGATTTTCAAGTAGGTCTAGTATTCAGCTAAAGAAACTGTAATCAAATGAAAAGTATCCCTGAACTTTATAAATAAAATATAGATTACAAATATAGTTACAAACGTTATACAGTCAAGATCAGTAGTGAATTTTCTCTGTCTTTTGTGGTTTGATTAACGTTAATTACACAGACTGCAGTAGGTTTATTAGGCTGCTGTCACTTTAAGACTGAATGCACGCGTCCAATACACTGTTACACAAAAAATGACATGAAATAATTTACTGAATATCAGATTGGGTGAATTCAATAGAATGGAAGTACATTGTGACTCATTTTAACACTTTACAATGCTGCCAAGAGTGTCAGCAGAAGTTTCCACACGGATAGCAGCTTCATTTTCAAGAGTAATTTACCATGAGTCACTATTTTCCAAGAGAGCCTTACCATAAGCGATTGTATTAAATTATTTTAACCAGATATTTATTCAGTTACGTTATGTTGTGTTCTGCCGAAGAAGAAAACTCAAAACAAGTTGAAATGAAGGTAAGTAAATGACAGAATTGTTGTGCGAACTATCACTTTAATTTGCTTCAATGAAAGTACAAATTTACCTTACTCAATGCATAAAAAACAGCTAAATGTAATGGGCAAGTTGACACTTTCCTGGAATGGAACATGGAAAGTATATTGAAATTTAAATCTATTTACGGTTGACTTTTCTGGATAAAAAACCCCCAAAACTTTATAGCTAAAAACCTAACCCTTGTCACATTTTTCATTGTGTGAACATTGAAAACATTTTTTAGTTTCAAAGCAATGTGACTTTTTGCACTCATTGTGAAGGACATAGAGATAAATTGTTTTGTTTTCAAAAATCTTGTATCTATATCTTGAAATTCTATTATGAATTTGAAAATTCATGTTCGGTGTGAAAAGGCTCAAAACTATATATTTTTTTTTATTAGCCACCAATTTCTAAGGTTCAGTCCATTTAAGACACTGTCAATTTTTTCCTCTCCTTTGGAATCCTGAGTAGAAAAGTCCACACAGATCCATTCCTAGGAAAACCCTTCATCTCTTTACAAGGTTTCCACATGTTCCCTGCAACAGTGTACTCCAGAGTCATGGTGCGGTTCAAGGTGAACACAGAGTCTCCTCTCACTACAGCTGTAAACAGGGACCCTTTGCTGTTGCCATAGTGCCCAGGCATCGATGTCCACTGGCCTGTGGTGATGTTGTAGCAGTCTATCAAACAGCGCAGGAAGTCGTCTTGGGGGCCGTTGCGTATGACGTAGAGGTTGTCCCTGTGGGCCACCATGCAGTGTCCATAGCTCTGGTGCTTCAGAAGTGTACTCACCAGAACCCACTCATCCTGGTTTGGGATGTATTCAAAGATTTCATTAGTCTCCATTGGCTTCCATAGACATACAAAAATTCGGCTCATGGCTTTGGTGCATGCGACACCTGCTACCGGTCGAGGTAAAGCTGCTGCGAATGTCCAATCCTTTGTGGTGATGTTATATATCTCAACGGAGGACATGATGGTTCTCCGAGACTCTCCTCCGATGGCATAGAGATAGCCTTCTATCCCAATTAGGGTGAAGTTGTACCGTGGCTGTCTGGGACCTGGCAGCCAACTCCAGGTATTAGTGACAACATCATAGCAAAAGCTAGCATCAACGGCCCTCTTGTCAACACCATGCACACCTCCAACAATGTAGAGTCGGTTGTCCAAAACAGTCAAACCAGCCAGAGAGGTGCTGGCCTCCATGGGCAAGGCAGTGAGGACCTTCCAGTCCTCGTCATCCTCATTGAGGTAACATACTGTCCTTGTGGCAGCCAGAGGAAGCTCATCCGCAGTGCAAGTTGAATGTGAACCTACAGCCACGAACACACTAGGAACGAGAGACTCTACATATTCAGTCAGCTCTTGAGGAAGGTTCTTCAAATTCTCTTGCAGGTCATGGTACATATTGCGGATGAACTGTGCCGACATCTCATGGAGTCCCCATAAGCCATAGGTGGCCGAAGCTTGATACATGAGTAGGCAGTTGTCGGAGTTGAGCAGATCTTGAAGATGCCTGGAAAGAGGTTCAGCTTGAAAGAAAGCAGCACATTCAATGGCTTCCAAAATCTCGTCACCATTTAGAATGGGTCTCTCACCACTGGCCACGGCCAACATGATTACAAACCCTTGAGCTTTGAGATTCCTCACGTGAATCTCTTCTTGATGGCACTCTACCATCCCCGATCTGTAAAGTGCCCTGAAGTATTCGCATTCTCTTAACAGTAGAGACTTGTTTGTTTCAAAGACACAATCCCCAACTCTTACCTTGACAATATCCATGTCTAGCAGCCTACTTGATTAAATTGGTCTTGTGCTATTAGGTTACAAATACTCACTGTTGTTTAAACCCAATTGTAAGACATTTAGCCTTTGCTTGCACTTTGAGCAATTGTATCTTTCAAAACTCTACCTTAGCCTCGCGTGTCAGTTAACAAAACTGCCCCCTCCCCCCTACAGCTGGCACATGGTGTGTTGGGATTTAGTTTTGTTACTAAGATAGAACTTCCTATAGATAGCAGCAGTGCCTCATGACATGACATTAAACAGAAAAGGGCAATGACTTGAGAGAGGAACAACATACTCATAACACTTTTTAAGGTCAATGAAATGAATTACACCGCATCTGTGATTTATTGTGATGATTGGTTGTTTGTTCATGCTGTTTGTAAGTGTCATGGTATCCAACAATTCAATTAATAGACTTGCTAGACTTTTATATTAAGAGATATTTAATGTTTGCTAAGGCACTGTTAGTGCTAGAGACATCTCAAATTGTGTGGCTTGCAAATGGATTTCTACACTGTAAAAAAAAAAGATATATTTCAACTTTAATTCAGTTACTACCTTGAATTAGGTAGCTGAACAAGTCACCTCAACTTAAATTATATTAAACTGACTTAAAAATTTAGTTAAAAGTAAAAGTTTTCATAAAAGTTGAAAGTAATTCAGACAGATGATAAAACGGAAGTAAATCCCAATGTAAATCCCATCGATTTACGTTGAAGAAGGTACCTGTGCCGTATCAAGGAAATAGCATAACCCATATGTCCATCCATTTTAATCCAGTTTTTGGGATAGTGCATACAAATTCAAGATGCACATAAAACTCCAAAATGCATGCACAAAACAACTTGTTTTTTCATAAAAAAAGAGAAACATAAAAATAAAAGATTTTATTTAGTAAAAAGATGTGTAGCCTACTAAACATGTTTAAACTAGTGCTGTCAAATTGACTAATTGGGATTAATTACATCTAACAAGTATGTATGTTTGTATATATATATATATATATATATATATATATATATATATATATATATATATATATATAACACCCTAGCAACTAAACAGAACCTCAGGCATAACAATGCCTTGGTAACTACCTACAACACCCAAACAACCACATAGAAACACCCTAGCAATCTCATAGCAGCTACCTCGAACACCCTAGTAACTACCATCCAGAACACATTGGCAAGAACCTACCAATAAACCACAACGGCAAGAACCAGAACACCCTAGAAACTACATAGCAACCTCTGTACATAGCAACCACCCCGTACACCCTAGTGACCATCTAATAACCATCCAAAACACCTTGGCATCACCTACCAATCCCCTAGCAACCACACAGAGCACCCTAGCAACAACTTTTTAAAAATTCAAGTTTAGTTTACTTTGCTAGTGACTCCATCTTGATCGGAACAGTTCAACATTAATTCTTTGTGGAGGTTTACCTCTCTATTAGAGTAGATCAGACACAGCAGAATACATCCCAACATGGGTCCACTCTCTGCTCTAATAAAAGGTAATTAACCCTCCTGCAGTGCAAGTTATGAGGTAATTGCAGGTCAGTGGACATGCTGAGGGCTTTCATATCTCTGTAAGAGATCAACCTGGGTCACCCAGAGTGCTCAGATTCATTATCTTCACACACCTAGACACAGCGGGTGCCCTCACGGCGTTACTATGGAAACCGTATCGGTGGAGACCGCATTGTCTGTCTTGAGTGTCAAGAATCCAACCCCAGTCTGCCTAAACGCTTATAGCACTAATAGAGTCAGCATGACTGTTGAACATTGACACACACACGTGACACAGAGTATAACAGCATCACATGTCTTAGCCCTTCACAGCTGCTTATAATGTTAATTTGTGCTTTAAATGGCCACACGTGATGAGGACAGTGCACACTCTTGACCTACGTGACCTTGGTTACTGATTCAACTATTGGTGATAGAAGTGATTTATATAATGGAACAGCTTGGCTGAAAGAAGACACGATTAGTATCAGAGTCTAAAATTAACCACAGATGCATGAACTAACGTGCCTCTGTGAGCTTAAAGCATGATACCAAATTTGTAAACAAAGGGAACAGCTTGATTTCGAACCATAACAAGTGAAAAGGTCAGCATGTGTTTATGTGTTATGCTGAGTCATGGTGAGCCATGTGCTGAACCATGTGATCTCTTTGTTTTGATCATGTGATGGCAAATCCTGCGGGAGCGGGGCTAGGTAACAGGTTTCAGGCAGGATTGTTCAGTGGTGTAACTCATTGTGTAAGTTGGCTGTTATAAAAGCTGGCAGTGAATTTACTGGACAGATCCACAAAATTCCAATTGTGTTGTTTATTCCTCTTTTCTCTCAGTGGAAGTTAAATTGAACACTTAAAGGGATATTTTACCCCAAAATGACAATTTTGTTGTTCAATCAAAACCTGTATGAGTTTCTTTCTTCTGTTGAATGCTGGTAACCAGACAATTGATAGCCATTGAGTTTCATTGTATTTTTTTCCAACTATGGAAGTCAATTGGGTCCATCAACTGTCTGGTTACCAACATTCTTCAAAATATCTTCTTTTGTGTTCAACAGAAGAAAGAAACTCATAAGGGTTTGGAACAACATTTTTATTTTTGGATGAACTATCCCTTTAAGATATTTTGAAGAATGTGCTGGCTGCACTTATCCATGCATTTACAAAGCACAAGGAACTTTCAATCTTTAAAAAGAACACAAAAGCTTCATTAAAGTTTTTGGAAGCCATATAACATATTCTTGCACTTTTCAGAAGGAAGAGCTTCATAGAGACCGGAACTGTGTTTTTTCAACATTCAAGCATGGAAACTGAACACAAAAATAAAATCAAGACTTTGTAAAAGGACATAATATAGTCTCTTTAAGTGTGCTGCAGGGAACTATATTTAGAGTAGTGTTACTATGAAATCTCTCACTCACACTGTCTTTTATCTAATAAATAAGAAAGCGAGGAAGGCAACAAAGAAAGAGAGCTTGAAATATCTTTTTTGTGTGGGTTACAATGGCTGAGTCAGGCATCTCATCAAATCCTATAATTTTATCTGAGAGCGGAGGAAGTGAATGGAAGAGTAGGAGTGAATTGAGAGAAGTGCGTCTGACATCTTCATAGAAAGAGAAAGGGTGAAAAGGTCCAATCGAGTATGTTGTGCAACCGGCTTGATAAGAGGCTTGTTCGACTTGAACCAGCGTTGCACAGACCGATCGGTTGATGACATCAAAGTACCGCGAGAGCGATTAGAGAGCAGACGGCTCCTTATGCTTTTGAATCGCTCTCGCGGTACTTTGATGTCATCAACCGATCGGTCTGTGCAGCGCCAGTTCAAGTCGAACAAGCCTATTATCAAAGCACATTGACTGAACTACAAAAAAAAAATAAGATCAAAAAGTGACCAAAAACTCCCCTCAATCAAAAACAAATCGATCACAATTAGAAACCACATCTACTACGGCGTAAAAGAAAGAAGCATACACATCCAAAGAAAGAACAAGCTTAGAGCACTTTAAAGGAAGTGTGTGGGAGGATATAAAGATAGAAGGTGAAACCGTCTATCAATAGGAGAGATCGTGTGTTGTTGTTCCCTACCAAAACACATGCTGGGACCTCTGCAAGACCAAACCACATCAAGCCCTTTGCTTCCCAGCTGCATAAAGGAGTTCGTGACTTCCACGGCCCACTACAAAGAGGGTAGAATGAATGCTCTGCCAACGGTAAAGGAGATGTTTACATTCAGCAAGACCTACAAAGCACACTTGGCAGGGCAACCGACACATGACGGCATGGGTTTCTGGCATTCCGTATGAGTAACTTTGCCACCTGCCTCTCTCTGAGTTCAGCAGGTGACCTCTGAATGAATTTTAAGCGGCCCAAATACTCAGATCTAGTGTTTCTGAGCTTCTAGTCAATACAGCATTTGTCACCCTCTTTACATAAGGTTTCTATGGATAAATATTGTTTAGCAAGGTTCTTCAGAGGGTTGACTATCTGTTCCATGTTCTAATTTTGCTCATTTGTGAAATTACACCTCTTATTTGCTCAAGAATGAATAACTGTACCCTGTTAATTAATGAACAAAGCCACAATCATGGATCCTTGATGACTGTGCTAATTTGTCCATTGATTAGCTGAGGAACTAAACAGTGGGGTCGCTTTTTAATTGCCATCTGCTTAGCGTTCTGGGGTGACAAGCAGATGACAGTGGGAGACGCCATCGGGGTCTTCACAACAGTGGCCAAAAATCCAAGCCCACCTCCCTCCCACCACTAAAGAACAGTTTCTATAAATACTTCACATAAACAAAATGAGGAAAATTATTTAAAAAAGACCCCCATTTAAATCATCTTTAAATTCCCATTAAATTGACAGAACTTACATGCTTAAATTATATATTTTTTCTTAATTTGAATACATAAAGATATAAAATTTCAAGTATATTGCCACATGCTAAAATTATAAAATTAATTTTGTAAATTAATAATTAAATGTTAAATAAATACAATTTTAATTAGATCGACAGAACTTACATGCTTAAAATATAAAATTAGTTTTCTTTTCAAATGTAAAAAAGAAAAAATATATTTTGCTAATAAATTTCCAATAATATTGCCAGAACAAATAGTAACTATTTGGTGGGTAAAAATGAGAAATTGTATATTTAAAACAAACCAACAAATAAATCAATTAATTTTCATTCATTAATAAATGCATGATTTCAATTATATTGCCAGAGCAATAAGTGTCCAGCATATGAAACCTCTTTCATAAATTTTTTAAAGGCATCCCAAGATGCACCTGGATGCTTATAATTCCTATTTCCATCTATATTTAGACTTAATTTATTGACTACTATTATTCAACAATGTGTAAAAGAGTAATAATTAATGTGGAGGTTTGTTGAAGCCTGACTGGTAGTGTAAATATCTTGGGAAAGTAATAAAACGCCTCTTTGTTTACACATTCACACTATTAGTGTCGATAGAATTGATTTCCTACAAGTCAGGCTGACAACTACTGTTAATTGTACCATGCACTCTGGGGGATGCAAACACACAATCCATGCATCTTTAAAGAGATTCATCCCGATGGCATGCATTAAAAACAACAACAATGCATCCCAAAACACATTCTCATATATTGTTTACTACCTCTTTTGTTTACTCTCTGTGGCCATATGGTATGTGCATTATAAATATGGAGCTGTCTCCCTGGCTTTATGTTTGAGGGGTGGGCTGAGGGTGGGGTGTAGAAACACTATGTGACTGTCAAATTGATTGACAGTTAAATTAAGGGCTAAAACAAAAGAATCTGTGACTCTCGGAGCATATCATTTGAGATGTCAGATGTTTCAGACCATTGCGCATCAGTGTGCGAACAAGCATTTTCATTGGCTGGTGTAAAGTCAAGTCAATTGAGGAGGGGTTCAATTTTCTTTTTCTTTTACTTGATTAAATTATATAAAAAGCTTCTGTATGATCATGTCAGGCAAAAAGAAAAGCAATTTCAGAGTAGAACAAGTTATTTTATTAAGGGATTAAGAGAAAAACACACTGAAAATAAGACATATACCCAAAAGTTTGGTAAGGGGTCGGTAAGACTTTTAAAATGTTTTCTCTTATGCTCACCAAGGCTGCATTTATTTGATCAAAATACAGTAAAAACAGCAATATTGTGAACTATTATTACAATTTAAAATAAATCGAAATACTATGATATACTTTAAAATGTAATTTATTCCTGTGATGCATTTCCAGCATCATTACTCCAGTCTTCAGTGTCACATGATCCTTCAGAAATCATTCTAATATGCTGGAGTCTGAAGAAACATAATTAGTGATATTACAATTCTGACCGATGCCAATAAGCTGATCATTATTGTATGCTACAAGTAAATTTAAGCATCACAACATTATTATGTACAGCATGAAAAATGGATATGCATTTTGAGATTTTCATAAGATAAGATTTAACAGTGTTATCTAAATATGTCATCCGATAACGATAAACTAAAAACAAATCGCCTGATAACCGATATAGTACCGATATATTGTGCATCCACAATGTCATAATAAAAATCTCTGTAATTTGTTACAGTGCCAATTTTAGGCAGGGTGGTCCCTTACTTTTTAGTACGTTGAGAAAAACAATAAGTAGAATTTACTCCTTTTTTATTTGGCAAGTTTTTGCACTGATATTTTTCAAGTAACTTTCACATTTATGGAAATTAAGTAAATCTACTTAACTAAGCCAAGTAAAATTAACAAAGTGAAAAAGTACATATAACTTGGCCTGTTAAATTATATTGAGTAATTTTTTACTTACAAATCTGATGTAATTAATATAATTAAGTAAAACCATTTGCTATTTTAAATGCATTTTACTTGTTTTATGCAGTGCTGGTAATTATTTTAAATTAAATTAAATATTACTCTTATAATGTGACAAAATAATACAGTGACAATGTGCAGTTAAGAGTAATTTATTAAGAAATAAGCATCTACAGAGAAAAGATCACTTAAGATCACTTTGGGCACACAATTCAGCGTGTTCGGTCTCTCTCTTTGTCCCTCTCAACCGGTTTACAGCAACGAAGGCACAAATGACACTGCATTTGAGAAATATCCTAAAATTAAGAAAAGAGAAAAAATAAACAATAATCAGTAAACAGCAAATACTTTTAAATTAAAAGTTAATTAATTTGCATTCACATTTTTTGTTTCACTCATGCCAAATCATATCAAAAACATTAAAAGCATCCTGCTTACTGTCGTAGCCATTTCCTCACATTAATGCACACAGCATGTATTAAATGTAAAATGTACAATGTACATGTACAAATATTAAACAAAAAGATCATGATTTAAGTAACATATTCATGGTTTTAGGAGTAATTTACTTGTGTAAAACGTAAAGTTTAAAACTGAGGAAAAAATAGGCCTATGGCTAACGCGTCGAAAGCTAACGAAGCTAACTTGTCATTAAGAACATTAAACTTAGTAAACACTTTAGCTTTTTCTCTCTTTAATTAAGAATAATTAAAGTCGGCATGAAATTGAAGTTGTGATAGTCTTCTCTATTGTTACGTATGTCCGGGTGAAACTGTTTCTCGGGGAAAAAAATGTAGGACAGGACTTGATTTTGTCCATTGGGAATTTATTGGGTGGTTGTGGTTTGCTATTGGTCGATTTCATGTGATTGACAGGTTGCCCCGCCCTTACGCCAATAAACATGACGCTGCAAGAAGATTACGAGGACATGAGTTTAAAATGAATAATGTGCGTGGATAGATAATTTATCATAAATACTGCAATATTCCATAAAAAAATTCCCTCCCAGAAATGGAATGCATTTTCCCCCTTTTCTGTGCTCATCCCATGTGATGTACAAGCAGATACATCCATCCTTCTGATGAAGGAGATGAAAGCAAGTGGGCTTAAAGTGGGACAGTGTTATAAGAGCGGACTGAGCTTTCTTTTGGGAGAGCTCGGTGTGACCTACATTCCACAGCCCCCAGTCATAACACTGCAGGGTCATGTGACTACCACCCTCAGTCAAAACAATAACATGAGGAGCAGCGGCTGAGGCTGGGGGCGGGGCTCCGGGATGCTTGCGTGCAGGCGGAGGCTTTGATGTCCTAACTCTTTGCAGGTGCTGAGAGAAGATGGCTGGGTGATAAACTCTCTCTTTACATGGCAACCACAAAAACACAACTGCTTCTTATTTCAGGGCAAAAACCTGCAAGCATTGGACAGGAAACAGTCTTCGGTGTTATGACTCGACAGATTTCACCATTACAGTGGGTTGATGTAACCTACATGACATTGTTAAAACAGCAGGGACCTTACAAAGAATATCTTAAAGGAACTGTTCACCCAAAAATGAAAATGCTTTCATCATTTCTCACCCTCATGTCCATGTTGTGTGGGAGACAAAAGAAGACTTTTTAAACAATGTTCACGTTGCTCTTTTCCATACAACAAAGGAATATGAATCATCACTACCCTTTTTAATTAGGTGACACCATGCTCCAATGTCACACAAACCCAACGCTCTGCGTCTCAAATCACATACTCTCTTACTTATTTCTTCACAACCACTAAAAACGTATGTTCTATATATTATGAATGTGTGTAGGATGAATGTAATTAGACTAACAACATTCGCAATGTTGTCATTATCATGTGACCTACCAGCGTCAGTTACGTCGATCCACTGTCATTCACAAATCATCTCCCATGGCCTCATGGTATAGTGAAGTGTCCATCGTATCCACACTTCAGAATCTCACTGGAAGTAGGTCATCCGGGTACTTTATTCTACTCTTCTATGAATACTGTGAATTTTGACATACTTCTTTTGTCACATACTGTTTTTCACTTACTATTCAATTCAATTCAATTCAAATTTATTTGTATAGCGCTTTTCACAATACATATTGTTTCAAAGCAGCTTTGCAGAAAGTGCATTTCAGAAATGTACATAGAAAAATACAGTTAGTTAATCATGTATTAATTTAGAGCATAACATATCGCCGGCGTTGAGTCGTCTCTTCACAGGCGTCGAGTCGTCTCTTCACAGGCGTTTAGTCATCTCATCGCAGGTGTTGGGGGATCTGAAGTCTCCGTGAGAGGCTGGATACAAACTGGAGCTGACGAAGGCCATTTACCTCGGGACTAGCGTCCCGAGATAACAGCAGAAAGGCAAATGGGGAAAAAATTAGCATAGCTGCTGTTCATAATATTAATGCATTCGATCTGATTCAACAGTGGTATAAAAGGTAAGCATTATGTGAATGCTTGGCTAAAGAGATGCGTCTTTAATCTAGTTTTAAACTGGGACAGCGAGTCTGAGCCTCGAACAATATCAGGAGGGCTATTCCAGAGTTTAGGAGCTGTGAGAACGCCCTCCCTCCTTTAGTGGATTTAGATATCCTAGGAATTACCAGAAGCCTCAAATTTAGTGATCTTAAAGAACGCGATGGATTGTAGGGCGATAGAAGGTCCATTAAGAGAGGCTTTATAGGTCAGTAGTAGTACTTTGTAATTGATACGGAACTTAATAGGTAACCAATGTAGAGATGATAAAATTGGTGTTATATGATCATATTTTCTTGACCTAGTAAGAACTCTAGCAGCTGCATTTTGCACTAACTGTAGCTTGTTTATTGAGGATGCAGGACAACCAGCTAATAAAGCATTACAGTAATCTAGTCTTGAGGTCATGAATGCATGAACTAACTTTTCTGCATCAGAAACAGATATTTACGTAGCTTAGCAATGTTTCTAAGGTGGAAAAAGGCTGTTCTTGTAACATGAAATATGATTTTCGAAAGACAAGTTGCTGTCCAGTATAACACCCAGGTCTTTTACTGTAGTGGATAAAGTAACAGGACATCCTTCTAAATTAAAGTTGTATTGTACAAGGTTTTGTGGGTAGTTTTTTTGACCAATAAGTAATACCTCAGGAAATTACACGTCATCCAGCATTTTATATCTTTGAGACACTCTGTCAATTTAGATGAGTTAGTGTTTTCATCTGGTCGTGATGAAATATATAATTGAGTGTCATCAGCATAACAGTGGAAATTAATTCCATGTTTTCTTATAATATTACTAAGTAGCAGCATATTTATTGAGAATAGCAGAGGGCCTAACACCGATCCTTGCGGCACTCCATAGTCTACTGACGTTATCTTCGATTTTTCCCCATTTAAACAGACAAAATGATAACGGTCTGATAAGTACGATCTAAACCAGCTTAATGCCTGTCCCTGAACACCAGTGTATAGTTTTGTAGTCGATCCAAGAGTATTTTATGACCTGTAGTGTCGAACGCAGGCTTAAGATCGAGTAGAACTAGTATTGAGATACATTCTTGGTCAGAAGCTAAAAGTAAATCATTTGTAATTGTAACTAGCGCAGTTTCTGTGCTATGATGCGGTCTGAATCCTGACTGGAATTTTTCATAGATATCATTTTCTTGCAAGAAAGAGCACAATTGAGCCGACACAACATTTTCTAGTATTTCAGACATAAATGGAAGATTTGAAATGGGTCTGTAATTTGCTAGGTTATTTGGATCTAATTGTGATTTCTTAATGAGAGGTTTTATTACTGCCCATTTGAATATTCTTGGAACATGACCTAAAGATAAAGACGAGTTAATAATATTGGGAAGAGGCTCTTCCACTACAGGTAACACTTCTTTCAGTAGTTTAGTGGGTATAGGATCTAATAAACATGTTGTTGGTTTAGATGCAATGATAAGTTTATTTAGCTCTTCCTGTCCTATAGTTGTAAAGCGGTGTAGTTGTTCTTGAGGGGCGATAATTGAGGCTGGATCATAAGACACCATAAAAGATTGTACATTTACAATTGTGTTTCTGATGCTTTCTATTTTCTCAGTGAAGAAATTCATAAAATCATTACTACTATACTGTAACGGAATATTTTGCTCTGGTGATGTCTGTTTATTTGTTAGTCTAGCCACGGTGTTAAATAAAATCCTTGGATTATTTTGGTTATTTTCTATTAGTTTGCGGAGATGCTCAGCCCTGGCTGCTTTCAGAGCCTTTTTATAACGTGACATACTGTCTTTCCACGCGATTCTAAAGACCTCTAAATTAGTTTGTTTCCATTTACGCTCTAAGTTACGAGTTTCTCTCTTTATAACATGCGTAGCACTGTTCTACCATGATGCTTTAGTTTTCTCTTTAACCTTTTATAATCTAATTGGTGCAACAATATCTAGTGTACTAGAGAAAATGGTGCTCAAACTGCTAGTCATTTCCTCTAGTTCATCTGTTTGTTTGGGTTCACTGAGCAGCTGAGATAGATCAGGTAAGCTATTTGAGAATCTATCTATAGTGGTTGGACGGATTGTTCTGCCTGGTCGATAACGTGGCGCAACATGACAAATTTCAGCAGTACGTATTATGCAAGTTACCATGTAATGATCAGTGACATCATCTCTTTGCGGTACAATATCTATATCGGTTGGATTGGTTCGATATGATATAATTAAATCTAGTGTATGATTTAGACGATGAGTGGGACCACTGACGTTTTGCTTGACCCCAAAGGAGTTTAATAAATCTGTAAACGCAGCCCCTAACGCATCATTTGTGTTATCTACGTGTATGTTAAAATCTCCAACGATTATTGCTTTATCGACATTGACCAATAGATCTGAGAGAAAGTCTGCAAACTCTTGTACGTCTATATACAGTAGCCAAGGCTAGAGATAATAGGGATTTCTTTCTTACATCTAAGAGCGTAACATTTAGGACAAGTACTTCAAACGAATTAAACCTGTGACCTGTTTTCTGAGTAACATTTAGAATATCTCTATAGATTGTTGCAACACCGCCGCCACGACCGATCAGACGGGGCTCATGCTTATAACAGTATCCTGGGTGAGTGGACTCATTTAGACCGAAATACTCATTTGGTTTAAGCCAGGTTTCAGTAAGGCAAAATACATCGAAACTATTATCTGTGACCATTTCATTTACAATAACCGCCTTAGGTGTGAGCGATCTAATGTTTAGAAGACCTAGCTTTAGAAATTGTTTTTGTTCACTGATATTGAGATTTTCTGGTTTAATTACAATAAGATTTTTCTGTTTTGGCCTCACTAAACGAGGAATAGACACAGTTTCTATATAATGTTCTACACTACTTATATCAATGGGACAGCAAAGACTGTGATTTGGACTTTGACTTACCAGTCATATTGTGTGTATGGTAGGGAAGTATGCGATTTCAGATGCAGCCTCACTCTCGCCCCGACTACTGATCATCACCTGCACCTGTTCCCCATCAGCACTGCATAAAAGCACACACATAAAAGAATGCTCAGTCACTGTCTGTTCTCATCTATGGACAACGGACTACTTACCCACTCAACTTACCCTATGATTCTCCTTATGAATCCTCTACACTCCTTGTGATCTCCCCACGTGTTCCTGTAAGTTTGCCAGTCATCCACTACCTGAATACTCATGCTCTGCCAGCAACGAGGTGTGTGCTCCGTTCTTCCTCAGATCCATCTTCAAGATCTCTTCACTCAAGTAGCACAACAAGGACTCTGTTAAAATACTGTCAACCATCTAGAACCTGCAAATATTGACATCCTCACCTGCTTGTCTTTTCTGCACCTCTGTTAATAAAAACACTGCTGTGATTGGAAACTAACACCGATCTCTGAGTCTGAGGTTTCCTGACAATTACTGGCATAACAAATATTGGTTTATACAAGCTAAGCTGACGTCTTGATAATTCGCCATCTCAAACGTTTCTAAAACAGATATTTAGAAGTGAAAAGTCACAGCTCAAAATGTCTCAAGGTCTAAGTGACACCATTTGCATTTTGTTTGTCCTGTGTTTGCCAACTGGCAGTAATCTTTTATGGATGATGCACTCTCACTTAAAACACAATGCCCGAATTTGGTAGAAACCAGAATGTATTCACAGAAAGCTATCTGAACTTCTGCTGACCTCTGATGTGCCAAAAGGAAGTATAGGCATAGGCCGACCCTCTAGGGTTTAATTACATTTATGCTTTAGGTGTAATACGCCGTAATGCTGCACTCTAGCATATTGTCTATTTGTTATCCTTTGCTTCCCATCCATATGTCATCTGATTAGATCGTTTTTACTAGAACTCTCTAATCCACGGAGATTAAAAGCCCTAATTTAATGCCGCCAGCTCACCTGAGCCTGATTTCTCCTTTTCAAATTTTGAAAAAAATAATTCAAATCAGTTCCTTGAGTTGTTGTTCTGGTCACAATGCCAGCTAAATCTACAAATGATCAACAACAACAAAAAAAATCTTATATATATTATCAATAATCATCTATTAGGGGGCTTTATTTAACAAAAAGTAATGTTACATGCCATTATCTGATTAATTTGATTCATAATTGCCATATGTTAATGCACTGACACACTTTAATTTAATTGCTCTTTTTAATTAATAGACATAATTTTGTCCCACAATAGACATTTTAAAATGATATATTCTAAAGTATTTGGGAAAGTAATACATTTTTGAGATGCTACATGTTCTAGTTTCTGTAAATAACATTTATAGAATAATTATCTATTTATTATATATAATACACATATTTCAAATTAAATTGAACATTTTATAGAGGATACATGTCATTCATTTTAATTTCAATTATTAGGTTAATTGATACATACATTAATTGCTTGTTTTAATTGATTGAAAGCCCTAAGGGCTTTTCACACTGCGTTTAACCCCGGGTTATTGTCGTTCTAAACACCACTTTTAACCCTGGGAAAAGGAAAGTAAAACGATGTGGTGTTAGAATGTTACAACTGTTGTCACTTTAAGACCACATGCATGGACCGAATATACTGACACACATCCAGTTTCTTTCTCAACTATTCACAATTGACATAACCGAGAGAATACTTGCCGAGACGGGTATTTTGACGTAGTTTTGTGTTAATGTGTCCGTTCAAGTGCAAGTAAACGCGAAAGAGGAATCAATTCGGTGTTCGAGCGCTGTCTGAAACGCGCCTCTCTCGCGCTTTGGCTGTGCACACAGATAACAGTGCGCGAGTTCCGAATTTTGCCTCTTCTTCCGCGTTTAAAAACATTTGAATGTGTAAATTGGCAAGACAAAACACGTCAAAATGATAAAATGATAAACAAAATGATAAACTTTCACTCTATGATGGTTAAACTGAGCAGTTAATCCACGAATCACATGCGAGCCTGGCCCGTACGGATCACAGATCAACTGCGATCCATTGCGTCCCTAATAATTAATAAAAACACTTATCATCATGATTGCTATCTTACCAGAGATGGAGAAAAATCCTACTCCAGTAAGTAAACGTGTCCCTGTCCCCAAAAAAACCCAAAATGCTGGTACTCAAAAGCGCTAACCAGTTCTGTGCACCCCTGTTTATAACACGCCATTGAGAAAAAAGACTGACTTTTTTCCATAATTGAGAGTTTATATTACAATTTGACTTTATAACTCACAATATAAACTCGCAATTCTGACTTTTTTCCTCTCAGAACTGTGTGATATAAACTCGCAATTGTAAGAAAAAAAGTCAGAATTGTAAGATAAAAATTGAAACTACCTTACTTATTTTTATAATTTTATTTATTATTTATTTTGTGGTGGAAACAAGCTTCCATAAACGTCATTAATTTTGTTTAATTTCAATAATTAATTTAATCAATTAATTGACCATTTAATTGAATGTTTGAAAATACATATAGGCCTATTCTATAATAAATTATAATAAAAAAGTACCTGAAAATATAATAAAGAGACTATAAATAAATTGTCATACAATACAAATTTAAAATATGTAAATAGTGTATTTTCAGGTTTTGAACAAGTCAAGGATAGCATGTGGTTTGTGGAACGAGCATATTTCATCTAAGTAATACATGTAATAAGTGATTTTATTTTTTTTTATCTTTGAATATACTTTTGGATTGGACCATATGTTTCAGCCCAGTGAAAAGGTAAGTGATTGTCTAACCCTGCCCTCCAGTTCACCTCTGGAGAGGATTCGGAACTGTGGACTAAAGCCCCTCTTGTCAGCGCAAACAGTGGGGGTCTTTGTGATCAGTCCGATTAGACGTGTAAAGCTGCATAAAGCCACTTTTGCTACAGGTTATCACATTTTCTTCGGGGATACGTCAGTCAGAGGTCATTTTGACAGAACAGCGGCTAACATAGTCCAGTGTGGTTGGAAGATTTGCCATGTCTACAATAGAATGTACTATAATAGGAATAATCAAGTGTGAATTTATACTCACCAACTAAATCACACATTAGGGGTCTGTAGAAGCTTTTTGTTCACTTGGACACATGTGCTCTGGCCTTACATAAGGTAACTGTTGAAAACCTTGAGGGATTTCCCTCCTGATTGCTCCAGTGTGTCTCATAAAAGCTCCCCAAAGCCTTGATGTCCTTCTGAGGTATGACCTAATGAATCTGGCATGAGATGAAAGTGAAGATATGCTCTTTTTTTCTGGGAAGGTATAGGAAAAGAATGACATCTAACAAGAGAATGAATGTCGCAAATTCACTGTCAGATGTAAGATGTACAATTATGGCTCTTTATGTTATATTCTCAGAAACCATTTGTAGACTTTACATATAAAGTGCAGTCAGAAGTTATGTGTATTTGCACGTTTTATTCATCTTGGTCTGAGATATATAGTTATTATTTATCAGACGTTTATGTAAAGGCTAAGCATCGTTTTGACTGTAGGTTTTTAACTGCAGTCTATGGTCTAGGGGTGCACAGCTGTTTGCAGAGCATGTCTTATATGAATTTTCATAACAACGTTCATCCTCAATCACAGCAGGGGATCACTGTTTACCTTGTCTCCCTGTCTTTGAGACATCCTGTCTGTGTAGTTCCATCAACCTCTTTCTAAATGACCTCCTAAAATGAGCGAGATGATGAGGATTGATCTGGACAAAGAGATAATCCCAGAAAATAAATCTGAAAAGCTTCAGTCATATGCTTGATATAAGGATCTAACCAATTCTTTTATGTAGACCCTCATATAATCTTGCACTCTATATCCATTGAATGCTACTTTATGATCTTACACCATGCAGTTAGCCTACATGATCACTTATTATGAATAATAGAACTAAAAATATGATAAATATGACAAGTTTGTGGCTTTCAATGACCCCACCAGATGCTTATAGCTATAATGTACAGCTGAATATGACTCCTTGCATTGCATTAAGACAACAATACACATATAGTAAAATAAAAGGAATAAAGATAAAACAGACAAATGTACAAGTGTGCTATATACAAATAGAATTAACAGGGATATGTGAATTCAGGTTGTTTGTGACACTTTTTGGCATTGAGATGACTGCATCAATCATCACTATTTACACTCAGGGCTTCACAAAGATAGATAGATAGATAGATAGATAGATAGATAGATAGATAGATAGATAGATAGATAGATAGATAGATAGATAGATAGATAGATAGATAGATAGATAGATAGATAGATAGATAAAGTTGAAAATTGTTTATTTTGATAAACTTGAATAACTTATTTTGATGAGTTAAACCAATGTAAAAACATGTCATAACGTATTGTTTTTTATAGTGCATGCTTTAATATTTATTATTGTTCTAATTATTATTTATAAAAGGTCATTTGTTGTTAACCCACATCATTAGCATACTATTAAAAATTATTATTATTATTATTATTATTTAATAGGCACAACCCAGCAATATTACTCCAATTAGTCACTGTGCAATTATATAAACTGTGCAACGTGGTTTGTCTTTTTATATAGCCCAAGCAAAGCTCTTACACGAGGTATCCATGCGCGTTGCGCACTATTTACCGGCACACTATTAATTTACTGCTGATGAATTGTCATACATTTATATTATCTTTCTCGATTTTGTCACTTAGTATTTTTTTCCCTTTTGGAACGCTAAATAATTGTGATGAATGTGTTTGTTTTTAATTTAAGCGTATTGAGTCTATCCGTGGCGGAAGGATCTGTGCAGCACGTTCAGCGCCCAAACACGAGAATTAAGAGTTAATACCCGCTCACTCTCACATACAGACACACATCAACTGAGCGCGCGACGACCGGACTCTAAAGCGCAAACGTGTGCAGTTCTCTCTCACTATGGGTGCGCGGGGACATTTGTGAATAATTACCGGGGTTTGACACCTTTGCAGAAGAGGAGTCGGAATCGTTTTGTGCGCATTTGTGGGATTTTTCAAGCGGAGTCCCACTACTAAATACATCTTTTGTAGGGAATTCGGTCTTTACTGTGAAGGACGGAGTGCCGGTGTTTCCCGGTCCTAAGCACGGTTACGCATCCTAAGGACTAAGAATCGTTTTAAGAAGACAACGAAAAATGTTACTTTCCAAGTTTGGATCTTTTTCCCATATTTGCAACACAAACAACATCGACCACTTACCGGTGAAAATTCAACTTCAAGCAGGTAACGTTAGGTGACGGTCTCATGTCATAACAATTTTTTTTTTTTCATTTTCAGGGTCTTTAATCAGTTATTTGCTCCTATTTTTCTACGCGCGCCGTTTCTAGCTGCTTATTCGGCACGCGCCTGTCCGTGACCCGAGTATGGAGCCATTTTGTTGCCAACCGTGCGTTATACACACGCGGTTTAAATCACATTATTACATTAACGCTTTTTTCTCACTTTCATTTACAGCCAAGACCGAAAGAGAGCCGTTTGAGAAGGTGTATCAGGTGGGTTCTGTGCTGGGAAGCGGCGGATTTGGGACGGTGTACGCCGGTACTCGGATCTCAGACTCATTGCCGGTACGCGTTGGCTTTGTTTTGGTGTCAGCACATGGCCGCGTTTGGCGCCACAGTCACGCATTCATATGTGCGTTTTCTCTTTTTGTCTCTAGGTTGCGATAAAACACGTTTCTAAGGAGAGAGTGACCGAATGGGCTACGATTGTAAGTAAACTAGCATTTGATTCATTTTTGTTTTTTAATATTATTAACCCGGTTGTTTCTAATACACGCGTATTTGTATTCCAGAATGGTTCGCTGGTTCCACTCGAGATCGTTTTGTTGAAGAAAGTGGGAAGTACGTTTCAGGGGGTCATTAAACTCATAGATTGGTATGAGAGACCCGACGGCTGGTTGATTATAATGGAGAGGCCGGAGATGGTGAAAGATTTATTCGACTACATCACGGAGAAGGGCGCGCTGGATGAGGACACCGCCCGGGGCTTCTTCAGGCAGGTTTTGGAGGCGGTTCGGCACTGCTACAGCTGCGGGGTGGTTCACCGCGATATCAAAGACGAGAACCTCCTGGTGGATTTACGCACGGGAGATCTGAAGCTCATTGACTTCGGCTCCGGGGCCATCCTCAAGGACACCGTCTACACAGACTTTGATGGTGCGTCCTTGACTCTCACCCATCCTCCTTTGCACCTGTCACGCTTTACAAAATGCAGTGTCAAATCCTGTATAATAATAATGATGATGATTTCACTTAGATTTAAAGCATTCGATTTAAAGATAAGTATTTTGAGGGTTTCGCCCCCTGTTGGGGGAAAAAAACATTTTTTACCTTAAAATTGTCTTTGCTACCTGGAAGAACATATTAAACATTTTCAGATTATCTTAGACCTACTATCTATTTTTTTTTCCACAAAAAATTTGATCGAAAAGTGAAAGACTTCAAACAGAATGATGACCTTCCACTTTTAATCTTTTTACAACGTTTATATAGAAAAATAACATGTATAGATGTTTGTGTATCAAGAGAGGGTATAGATAGATATGTGTATGTTTGTGTAGAGAACATATTTTGTTGATTTATGACCTTAATATCCGTACATTTGTTTTAATGTTGCTTGAAGGAATAATTTATTTAAACTATTTTGTTTGTACTTTAAAGTAATTTAATATAGGTTAAAATTATGAATCTGAGATAAGTTAGTGGGATCAGCTGTTACTGCGTAGCATCAGTTTGTTGTGAAACCTGAGTTGCGGGACCACGTGATCCCTTCACAGATCCCTGTTTTTGTTTGGTATCCAGGCGACTCCTGGTCTTTGGGGGCCTGTCACACCAACCCCTAGTGAAGGTGCTTTTGTTGGGGGAAGTGACTCACGCTGAAAGCACGGGGAGTTGCCATAGCTTGTGATTGTTTGTACCTGAAAGCGTCCTTTTAAGATCCCCCTCCTGTTTCAGCTTGCTTGTATTTTTGGAACGAGCTGTTCTCCGAGCTCACAGCGAGACTGGAGGAGGGAGGAGCGTTTGTGCAAACGCCAGACCGCTGGCGCCCCCTTTGCTAGAGTCAGCTGACTAGAGCAGCTCATTGTATAGTGCTGCAGTGTAATCAAAATCGGTGCTTTTTAAGCCAAAAAGGTGATTATGAAATGAGCCAGAAATCTCCATCCACACAGGATTGAAAACCAAATGTTTTGTTCTTGTAGGCACGCGAGTGTACAGCCCCCCCGAGTGGATTCGTTACCACAGGTACCACGGACGCTCGGCAACCGTGTGGTCCCTTGGCGTACTACTGTACGACATGGTGTGCGGCGACATCCCGTTTGAGCACGACGAGGAGATCCTTAGAGGACGGCTCTTTTTCAGGAGAAGAATCTCTCCGGGTACGTTCTAAACAGTCTGATCTTTCAGTTTTAAACCCTTTTGTAGATGAGAAGATTAACCTTGCTGCTTTTTTCTGTCCATCAGTGTGCCAGCAGCTCATCAAATGGTGCCTCTGCTTGAGACCTTCTGATAGGCCCACTTTGGAGCAGATCTTTGAGCATCAGTGGATGCGGACGGAGGAAAGCCCGAAAGCAGAAAGCGTCGACATCACACTTCACTCTATCAGCACAGAATCGGGCAAAGAAAGCCTTTGACGGATGCGGGGACACCGGGTGAACGGACTCTGAGACCTTTTTGTCCTTGTTCCCAGTCTGTTTGTTATCAGGACTTCGATTTATGTTACATAAATGTCTGTCTTTTTTTTTTTTTTCTTTTTCTTTTTTTTTGTTGCTAAGGGTGAGTTGTTACCCGTAGGGATTGCGTGAGCAGTGATGCTTGTGATCCTGTGATCTTACTGGTTGCTCTTATAGAGCTTGGACATTATTTTCCTTTTAGACTATCTTTTTAGTTTTCGGTGCCTTTTTTGGAAAGCTGCTTTTATGGGATTCAAGTCACGACAGACGCCAGGTGGATTATCATGGATTTTAGGGGAACTCCCCTGGATTCATGGGAACCTTCAAAGACTGTATCTAGTTATGTGGTGGGTCTCCCTTGCCCCCTAGTGGTCGAATACTTGAAGTACACACTTACTACTCTCTTAACACTATCTCTCTGCTGCTCTGCCATTCATATACACTATTTAGATGGTTTTCCTTCTGTTGTTGTTTTCTGAATGTCTTCCACTACATCTCTGTTGGTGTCACTTTTTAGACTTTGCTTGGCAGAGACTTGAGTGATGTGCACAATCAATGCAATATTCATGGACTCACTTATCTTTTCCTTATTTCAATTTCTTGAACTTTTTTTTATTTTTAAATACAAGAATTTGTATTGTATTTATGTACATTAACTTCCATGTATCTTATTTATTCATGCAATACAAACATTCCACATTCAGTGGCTATTTATTTATTTATTCATTTTATACCATCTGCAAAAAGTAAATTAAAAATGTAAGGGTTTCCTGGGCTTATCTTTAGTTTAACCTAAAGGATCATAGACACGCTAAAGCTATCTAATACTGATACAAATATAAGATTGAGATGTTTAGTGATGCCATTTTCTGATGTAGTGTAAAATTTAGAATCAGTTTTTTTCTCCATGTTAAGTGGAAGTAAAAATGTGTTTGTCCATCCACTGTGACAGTGTGGATTTTTTTTTTTTTTTTTTTTTTGAACTGGTGAAACATTTATTTTTTATATTGGACACAATAAATTCCTTTCATATGTAACATGTTTGGTGTGTCTACTTTTAAAATAGATAATAACGCCTCTGCACTTACTCAAGATTTCTCAGTCAGTCAATAAATGGAAAAACAAAGTAACTTGCATTACAGATATTTTGTTGTAAATTGATAAGTATTGAGTTACCTGTTACTCGAAAAAAGTAACCCGATTACATAACTTAAGTTACTTTGCTATATATATAGCAATGTTGGGGAAAGTTATATATATATATATACGCTATACAGTATATGCATCTGCACTTACTCAGTCAATAAATGGAAAAACAAAGTAACTTGTGTAACTTATTTTGAAAAGTAACTATGATATTTTGTTGTAAATTTAGTATTTAGTTACTTATTACTTGTAGGGGTGTCGAAATTAATCGTGTCTACGATGCATCGCGATGCAGACGAGGATGATTCGGTATCGGTTCAGTAATAGACCATAACCGGTTATACTGATGCTTTTCTGACGTCATTTGTCGCGTGTGTGCTTTGTCGCGGTAGCATACAATGGCAGAGGAGACATGACGCGAGTGCGACTAATTAAAAATGCTCCGAATACTTTAAAAGCCTACATCTATTCTGGGCACATTTCGGCTCTAATGGACAACCTGGTAAGCACGACCTGGAGAAGACAAGCGCTGTGTGCGCTCATGTAAAGGCGGGCATACACTGTGCGATGTCTGTGCGATTTCAGCAAGGTATCTACTCACACTGAACGAGTAGATCGCATGCGATATAAAGCCAAAGCTCAGGATTTATGTGCTCACACTATACGGTCCGAACGTCGAGCTGCGACTTGACTGCTCACACTATACGTGTGAAATATGTGCGATAAACCCCCGTGCTGGGTTGGTAGACGATATCATGTATCCAGTCAAAACAAGCATCAGTTATCAATATCAAGATGATTTAGCACTTCCAATTTATGTATTAAATTATTATTAGTATTGTTGAATTAGGGAAGGCTAATTTTATTATTAAATTGATCTGCTATTATAATTAATTTGCCACGCAATAATTTCACAGCACATCGCCGCAATGCGCTATGAAATTATTGATAACTGATGCTTGTTTTGACAATATCTCTGGCTACATGATATCGTCTACCAACCCAGCTATAATTCATTGTAGCCTAATCGATTTCAAGAAAATTGTCTAAAACATTTAGATCGATTAGGCTACAATGAATTATAGGCATATAATTATATTAACAGTCTATAATATGTCCGAACACCGCAATAATTAGTCATCAAAGAAAATTAAAAACAGGTTTATTTCAAAAACATTGTTTAACAAATTAATAAAAGAGGCACGGTGCTACATCGCAGCTTGGAAGACGTGGGTAATAACTGGACAAACTGAAGGTAAGCAACAGTAATTTGTAGCTAGTTTGAACTACAGAAAGAGTTCCCTCTTTTCGTTTTTATTTCTGCAGATTGAAATGGTTAAAATCTGTTTTCGCGCAGGCGCAGTGAGGGATAAAACACTGAGTTTAGGGCAATCGGTTCGTAGTTCTGCTTCAACTGTGCGATATAGTCACGAGGAGCGACCAAAATTTCTGACATGCCAGAAATTCATCCGACCATCCGATTGCCGATCGGGAGAGGTTAATCGCCTCTCGTTTCCTGTGTACTGCACGAACACTGCACGACAAACGACGCACGACAAAGCTGAAAATCGGCCCGACCCGAAAAAGAGTCGCACGTCAGAATTCGGCTCAAAATCGGACGAAATTCGCACAGTGTATGCCTGCCTACGCACACATAGAGCTGATTTAAGTATCAAATTACAATTATTCTGTGTTGTTACGCGTGATTATAAATGGATGATCGTTACCTTCAACAGCGGGCTCGGCGACGGTTGATGCGAGCATCTCTATGGTAACATTGTACACTGATAAATGAGCGCTGCTTTTAAATGAACATTTCTTTACAACAAAATTGATTTGACACAATTTAATTTACTAAATGGCATAAACAGGCTTTACTCCCTTGAAACTTAAACTGGAATGTCACTAGGGATGGGAATCGAAAACCGGTTCCACTCGAGAACCGGTTCTAAATTTTACGATCCATCGATATTGTATGCCCTCGACGTTAACGAGTCCTCTTATCGATGCTCCTGCTCTGAGTCAGCCATAGTATGTACAGACCGTGAACTCACAACTGTCCCTTTTGTCCTTTATCAAGCACCATAGCACCGCGTCCAAAGATAATCTTTGTCCTGCAAAGTCTTATTTGATCAGTGAGTAAAATTGTCTCTCTCTGGTAATGTAGATGAACCGCTGCGCTTGTGACAGGGCGCATGTTAAACTGATCGAGCAGAGAGAGAGAGAGAGAGAGAGCCCCGGTCGCGCGCACGCACTCTCTCTCTTCGGAGCAAGGCGAAAGTAGGCTTCACCGTCTCAAAACTAAGCGCTGTCTTCCTCTCTCCCTCGCACATATTAATCAAAATAAACGACACGATGGTAAGGTAGGGAGACTAAAGTTTTATGTGGAGCATTCGGAGATTTGTTTTTCCTGAATTGCCGCTGGGTGTGAATTGTACTAAAATACGTTGCCTTATCTTCTCTGAAAAGTCTTCCGCACATTCAGCTGACATAATCACACTTCAAATAAACGAAAAAAAAACGATCCATTGATGAAATGTTTTCTGTGATGACACACATCTTGTGGGATGTCCCAACTGGCGGGATAATCACACAACGCGCACACGTCCGATAATGACACGTCCAATTCGCGAACTAATGACTCATTTGAACCGATTCGTTTTAATGAATGGTTAAAACAACTGATCTTTCCAACACTGAACTCACGGGACGTTTAATCGGTGTATAACTAATCGGTAACACTTTACAATAAGGTTCCATTTATTACAGAAATTACATAAAAAGTACAGTTTGCTTAGTCAAGTGTAAGCATTAAAACGACTTGTTTTCCCCCCCGAAAAAGACTACTTTTTCCCACACAGTGCTATCAGGAATCGATAAGAGAATCGTTAAAGAATCGGATCGATAAGCAGAATCGTTAGTGGCATTGATATTGATAAAATCTTATCAATTCCCATCCCTAAATGTCACTGTTTCTGTCACATCAGTGTGACTTCCCGAACAGGCGAACACGCGCGCGCGCACGCACACATCACTTTTGGAGTAAAAATTTAAATTGCAGATGCAGTGCACCGCGATGCATCGCGATATCGAATTGAACTGAATCGATGACATGATAATCATAATCGAACCGAACTGTGAGACCAGTGTAGGTTCACACCCCTAATTACTTGATATATATGTATATATATGTATGTGTGTGTGAAAATTCTGCCGCCTATAGGTTTAAGATGTTAAATTTAATCTCGGAGTGAAATTAATACAAAAATAATTGACAGCATACAACATCATACAGTAAAATAATAATATATAGTCAAATAGTTTTACAAGTGAGTAATTCAGTTCAGTCCATTCCCATATTTCGCACTTGAGAGAGGAAGCTACAGATTGTGTATGACTCACCCCTTACATGAAATGTCCTGAAATCCTGATGAATAGTTAATATTACACACGTTAGTCAACAGAGTATGCAAATGCAATGGTGACACATTGGTGTTTTTGACGGACACATTACCGTCAAAAGCTGAATAAGATTTTAATGATTAATTATGTAATGCATGATTCAGATGTAGAATCACCTGAAATCAAGTTTAGTTGTAGCTACCTACTTTAAGGTATTATATTTAGGCCACGCGTCAGCAATTGTAAGTCCACAAGACCGAAAGTGCATTTGAAGTGTGCCATTTGGGGCTACTACTACTAAATGAATTTGACACGTAATGCCCAGTACAGTATATAGGCCATATAAACCTTTAATCGTCATATAAACTGGAACGATATAAGATATGCCTTTCGTTATGGTGCCTGTATTAATTTGTGACTGGAGTAGTTTAGCCTACTTAAGATAACTAATCAACTTTAGCCTAGGATTTACATTAACATATAAGGCCATAATCATAATGATAAACATGTTAATAAACCAAATAAGTTGACAGCTGATAGATAAGTCTATTTCAATAAATCGAGCAATTTACACTAGTAGTGAAGCTAATTTCAGGTCAGAATTTCCCAACACTTTTTGTGGGAAAGTGACTTTCCCATGATTTGTGATTAGCGTAGGTCCATTTTATTTCCCATATAAATCATTAGAACTCAGACAAAACCCCTAATAAATAATTTATTCGGATATTATTCAATCACCGATTAATTAATTGTAAATATTTCGACTAGAAATGTCCACATACTTTTTGCCTTATAGTAGCCTACATTTTAGAGCTGAGCATACCGCAAGAAAAAAAGTACACACAGACACACACACACACACACACACACACACACACACACACACACACACACACACACACACACACACACACACACACACACACACACTTATTCACAAGCAACAATAAGAGCTGCGCTATTTTGGTACAGACAAATACAAGGCAGCTATAGTAGGCGAGTATCCTATATTCTGTAAACGGGTATTTCATTTTGGTATTTATTTTGCAATGTACAGTCTAAAGTTATCTAAAATGAATAAACGAACCATTTGAATCACACAGAAGAACACTATTTATTGTGCGTGTAATCTAAAAGAAGACAAGCCGCAGGGCGCTGCCTAGTGTCCTCTTCCTTGTTTTGACAATGAACGTAATGACGCTACGCGAACGGCGCCGTGCGCGATGACGCAGTGCGTAAGGCGATGGAGAGCTACAGCCGCATTGTTGTGGGGGGAAGAGAGGCGAGCTAGCCTGCTAGCATAGTGTCCATACGGCCAGTCCAATAACGACCGAAAACAGGCGCATTAGCATGGTCGAGCTGCTGTTATCCTAAGCATGTAACTCAGGCTTTTAAATGCTTATATTTGGATCCGGCAGACCGTTACGGATACCTTATATTATCATCGGAATACAACGGAGAAGAGGCTGGTGGACGGTAGAACGGCTCGTGCACGGATTAAACCTGCTGCTGCTCAGTAGGCCACACCGCTGCTGCTTTTAGCTCGGCCGTACTGCATTTAAAGCTTCCTTTAACCTCGACGACGAAGGTAAGAACAAACCGCAAGGCCCCTTTGGGTTTATTTATATATTTACAGCCTGAAATATGTGTATATATTTATATTTTCATACGCCTGTTTTGTTTTGTTTGACGCCATGTTTGCAGTAATGTCGGTGGTTCTCTCCAAACAGCATTAGCTCACTAGCACAACCACCAGCAGGCCGCCGGATACCGTGTGTGTCCTTGCTGCTCAGTTTGAGTGATTTCTTTCCAGTCCAGTGTGTTTGGCCTTGTTCTGCCCTGCCCCCTTCAAACTAACAAAAGCCTGGATGCAAATCGAGGCTGTTATCTGTTGTTACACGCCAATGCCTTAATTAAACGGGTCTGTTAATGTATCAGATTGCAGTGCTTAAAAGTCAGGTATGGATTTGAATAAAATAACGTTAGTAAATTAAGTCTCAATTTGGCAGTTACGTTAAATGCTGCTGTATCATTAATATCGTTTTTACATGTATTATTTTATAATGTCAGCTGGCGAAATGCACATATTGACAACACAAACGCAAGCGGTTTCTGTTTCTATGCCAACGGTTTCAAACTTGGGTTTAAGTTGCCATGGATACCTGATAGGATATACTTACAGTAATGCTGCCTTCACTTGCTATCGAAAATTTCCTACTGCCCACTTCTGAAGTCCTGATTTTGGGCTCGTCGTTCAATGCTGCGTTCACCATGTCATAACGTTAAGTCTCGAGATGGCAACACGTGACGTTCTATTCGGAAATGTTCACGTCCTCGGAATATTTTTACGGCAACATTATCAACACAAAAATAATTTGCAACTGTCAGGATGTACATCAGTCACGTGGTACAGGTAACATTTAGGCGCTCTCAGAAAATTCCTATCTTACAAACTGTAGTTACGAGGAAGTTGAAATCTCATTACAACATGGTGTGAGCGCACCTCAAGTGTTTTGTTGTCGGAAATAATGCATGACATGACACCAGGTTTACTGTTGCTTATTATATATAAAATGTAGCATCGCATTCGTTGACTGCAATGTAAACATTCGCTGCGCTATCTAGATAACGTTAGTCAGCTTGCTGACGATTCTGTACTTACCGTATACTATCTGATTCTGTGATTCTTGTGTATAAAACAGACAATATTCTTCAAATGCTAATTTGTATATGTAAATATCCACTAGGCCACTTCAACTTGTAGCTGTTGCATTAATCATTTTCTCCTCTGCCATGTTTAAAGTTTATGGCTGCCCAACTCGGAACTCGGTTTCCCAGTAGTAAATATTACTTGAGAGGGTTTTCATGTCCAATTTCCCACTAGAAAACTCGTATTTATGATAATACCGATAGCACGTGAAGGCAGCATTAAGGCCTGTTAAAAACCCCAAGCATGTGACTAACTTTAAAGTTTTAATATTCATTATGAGAATAGAGAAACTGACAACACGTCTATAACATAGACTGTACTAAAAGATGAACAACGCACCTTTATTCTCTTCCGTTGTAGAAAAGTGAAGCCACCAATGTCCCAATGGCGCTGACATCTTGTACTGATTCGTGACCCGAGTCTGCTCAGTAGTGAGCGTAAAGTGGAGCCGTCAAGGCCCACCTACACTCCCGCAGAATAGGTTAGTACAGTTTACAGCAGAACTATTCATAATTTCGTTGTGAAATAAACAGTTATGGAAATGTAGAAATTAAAGTTATAGCTCCAATCTCCTCCCTAAAATCCCCCAAAAAGTCTGTTGGTTCCTCAGTGACTACTTCGCTTAGAGAAGCTGTCAATCATGACGTCACACTCTTATAGCATCAAATAACTAAAAATAAACTTATTTTTTAAAAAAAGTAACATTTGAACTTGCATCAGCCGGACAAAAAACATCTAAAATGATAGAAACCATCTTTGGAAAAAAATTATTTGTAGTGTAATTTGATTTAGTTTCTCTCTAATCACCTGGGGGCGATTTAAATGTTTTGGCTTCACTTTTCAGGACTTGTGTGGCACACTTGTGCTGCGTCTCAATTCGCCTACTTATACTACGCCTTAAAAGTATGTACTCTTTTTTGTTTTATTTTAATGTTTTATTATACGTAGTTTGCTGCTTTAAAATCCTCAAGCTCCTTAAAGTCGGTGGATTCTGATTGGCTGTAAATACTGTTCTTATTCATCGTCAGCTGAAAAAAAATATTCTGAAAGTGTTGCCAATGATACCATCCCTCTGTTATTATCATTATAGTTGTAGTGTGGACTTTAAAATTAATTGAGTGCCCTTGGTGTGAACAGGCCTCAAAAATAACTACTCAGAGGAGCGATATTGTCGCAATTACTTTCAGAACAATATTTCTCCAGCTGATTGTTAATTTTTCTGGATGCTAAAATAGTTATTGTTATCTTTGTAGTTATTGTTCTTGGTGTGAACAGGCCTTTACTGTGTAGTTGCAGTTTTGGATTGGTTTCATAGCATGCATGTTTGTAATTCAATCTAGAATTGGAGATTTATAGGCAACTTTTTTTTTATTCAAAATGAAATGAAATCTGTGGGGGATACAAATTGTGGCTTGAAACAGTTAAAAGTTGATGTGTGCTTTTCTTGTACTTCAGTTCCTCTGAGGCATTCAAAATGAGGAAGAAGGTTCGACACAATCGTGTCGCCACCCCGCAGAGGCCTTCCTCGCCCATCAAACCTTCACGCAACCGCGAGACCTTGACATACGCAGAGGCTCAGCGCATGGTCGAGCTCGAGATCGACGGCCGCGTTCATCGGCTCAGCATTTACGACAAACTGGATGTCATCGACAGCGATGACCCTTTAGCTCAGGAGATCAGCGAATGCACCAGCAACAAGGAGAACACAGAGAAGCCACAACAGGTTCTTGTGCGCTCTGTGCGGCTCAAAAACAACCAGCAGAAGAAGGGCGTCGCTTTGACGACTGTGCAGGGTTTGCCAGCTCAGGGCAGGCTCCCAGAGCCAAAGATCCGAACGGTTGAGTACAACCTCCCAGCGGTGCCGCGAAGGCCGTCTGCATACTTCACCTACGTGGAAAAGACGCTAGACGAGCTCGACGAAGAGGTGGAATACGACATGGACGAGGAAGACTACGCCTGGCTTGAGCTGATCAATGAGAAGAGGAAGAGCGACGGCTATAGCCAGGTCTCTCAGAACCTCTTTGAGTTCCTCATGGACCGTTTCGAGAAGGAGTCTTTCTTCGAGAGCCAGGGCCAAGGAGATCCGCAGCCACTTATCGACGAGGACGCCGTTTGCTGCATTTGCATGGACGGTGAGTGCCAGAACAGTAACGCAATTCTATTCTGTGACATGTGTAATCTCGCCGTGCATCAGGAGTGTTACGGTGTCCCCCATATCCCAGAGGGCCGCTGGCTTTGCCGCCACTGCTTAAATTCTCCTTCCCAGCTCGCAGAGTGCATATTCTGTCCGAATAAAGGTGGCGCGCTTAAGAGAACAGACGACGATCGATGGGGGCACGTGGTCTGTGCCATCTGGGTCCCAGAAGTCGGTTTCACCAATACTGTTTTCATCGAACCAATTGATGGCGTGGCAAACATTCCTCCAGCTCGCTGGAAACTCACCTGTTACCTGTGTAAGAAGAAAGGAGTGGGTGCCTGCATTCAGTGCAGCAAAGCCAACTGTTACACGGCTTTCCATGTGAGCTGCGCTCAGAAAGCCGGTCTCTATATGAAGATGGAGCCCATCAAAGAGGTCACTGAATCAGGAGCCACTGCGTTCTCTGTGAAGAAAACGGTGTACTGCTGCTCTCATACCCCAAACGGTTGCGTGAGGAGACCTCTTACTATATACGAGGACTCCAAACCCAAGAATGGTTTATGTCAGAAGGCCGCTCACAGGGAGAGAGCAAAAGGATGCCAGAAGAAGAAGAACAAAAAGCCAGAATCTGAGGCAGTTGCAGTGGTTCCGACGGTTTCTGGGCCTAGCATTACGCCTAAAAGGTAGGTGTGCATTTGACAAAATGTTTTTATGGAAAGAATCGCTGAATCTTTGTTTTGAATGGTTATAGGGCTGCACGATGTGATTGTGATGTGACTTTTTCTGCAAAATATGTTACGTTATGAAGACATACAGTAACATTCACCAGATGGATTCTAGAATGAGTGGGGAGGTTTTGTTAGGGAGTGCAAAAATAAAAATAATTTAAAAAGCTGGAAAAAGTTTTTTTTTACCCCTGAAGACAATTTGGTATAAAATAAAAATGAGTTATTTTTATTGTGATTAAATATCTTAAATTAGAAATATGTTATAATATGTAAAAATGACATGCTATATACATAGTATATAACATAAAAATAAAAAATATACAACATAACATACAAAAAAAATTACATTTTAAAGTAAAACTGCAAAAATAGGATACTAATATTTACATCTTATTTTCATCATTTTCAAATGCTAAACAATTGAGCTTTTAAATGGATGTATGCGCTGCCCCTATCAGAGTGAAACTCTGCACTTTGCATGTGCATGGATGAGCAGTGCCACTCTGGAAGCGGTAGCGTATATATATTTAATTTAATCGCAGTCTGCATGATTTCTCAATTGTACTAAGCCATATTGTGAAATTGTCTTTGTCAATATATCGTGCAGCCCTAGTTTTGATTCTCTGTGATTCCCTTGCGTTTGACTTGTGGTTCTCCTTCCTTATAGTTTCAACACAATCCTCAATCAAGTTTCTGTCCAGAAGAAGAAAGTGTTTGTGGAACGGGTTCTCAGTTACTGGATGCTCAAGAGGCAGTCGAGGAATGGCGTCCCGCTAATAAGGCGCCTGCAGACTGCCATACAGCCGCAAAAAGAAACAGAACAGGTGAGACTCTCTTGGACAGGAGTGATTGACAGCCCGTGTCATATGAATTGTGTAGTATGAAAGAGGATTTGTTTTTGAATGACAGGCACCAAAAGGCGAGGACCGTCAAGCTCTGACGGAGCAGTTAAAGGACTGGCACCGTTTACGGCATGACCTGGAGCGCGCTCGCTTACTGCTGGAGCTCATCCGCAAGAGAGAGAAGCTAAAGAGAGAGGAGGTACAATTATCATTCTCAGATCTTGGGATGCCAGGTGGAAGAGAAAGAAATATTTATTTATTTATAATATCAAAGTACTGGTACCTTTGAGATTCCTGATGTTCTTGACAAAGTTAATGTAATTTCGCCATATTTTGGTCTGTTTTCTACAGATGAAGTTGCAGCAATCGGTTTTGGAGATGCAACTCACTCCGTTTCCTGTCCTGCTGCGAGCAGTGCTGGATCAGCTGCAGGAGAGGGACCAGGCTAAAATCTTTGCCCAGCCTGTCAACGTCAAAGAGGTAAGGCTGTCTCATTCCTGTGGGCTATGAGTCATGTTGACCTTATCAAACTCTAAATTGTTCTTATATGAAGATTCCTGGTGTGAGAAAATTGCATAAAACAGACAAGTTTAATTTTGCTTTATAGAAATTAAATGTATAGTGCATATTGTTTTATGAAAAACAAAATGTTATGTAGCGTTTGACTTTTCTTCCTTGCACCATAAAAACACAGAACAATATTTCAGGCTTTGAAGCAGTATTTTAAAATATTTGTCGTCATAATATTTTGGGCTCTTTTGCATCAAAGTATAAAAACCCTTATGATTGTTTTGATGGATTTTTTCTTAATTTGTTCTTTATTGTTTTGATGGTTTTACTGTCATTCTAAAATTTGGGAAAATTTTGAATGAGCTGGTGTCTCCAGATTCTTTGAGTGTACATAAAGCTAGTAGGTTTGTTCTATGTTTGATTTCCTTCTTGTGTACAGGTTCCTGATTATCTAGACCACATCAAACACCCCATGGACTTCTCTACAATGAGACAACGCATTGACGACCATGGATATAAGAACCTGGATGAGTTTGAGGATGACTTCAACCTCATTATAAACAACTGCATGAAGTACAACGCCAAGGACACCTTTTTCTACCGCGCTGCTGTGCGTTTGCGAGATCACGGTGGAGCGATCCTCAGGAAGACACGGCGGGACACAGATCGGATAGGTTTTGACTTCGCCAGTGGAATGCACCTCGCTGAGCCTCCTAAGATAGAGACACCTCCATCATTTACCTGGGATGATGGTAATTCCCTACCTGTTACATTTCTATATTAGACTACTTAAAATTGCAAGTTACAGAGTTTGGTTTATTGGTGAACTCTTATAGATTTTATTCTGTTTTTGTACCAGTTGACCGACTGTTAAATCCAGGCAATCGCGCACACATGTCTAAGGAGGAACAGTTGAAAAAGCTGTTGGAAATGCTGGATTTAACCAGTGCCATGAAGTCATGTCCTTCCAGGAGCAAACGGCTCAAGTTGCTCAAAAAGACCATCAGTGATGTGCGAATGGAAATGGGTCACAAAAAGGAGCCCCCTCCATTGGAGCAGAATAATCCCAAGAAAGAGGAAAAAGCACCTCTTTTTGTACCAGAAGCTACTGAGGAAGAAGGTGCACTCCTATTGAATCATGTCATTTTTTTTTTAATGTAGAAAAACCACTTCACATAATTTGACCTATATATACTGTGGGGTCCAAATGTTATTTTACAACACATTATTGTTAATTTTTTTAACACTATATATATATATATATATGCATTTAAAATCCAGCCCAGTCAGCATTCAATAATATATGAAAGAAAACCAAGTTACATCCTTGGTACATCCTTACACCATTTGGTCTACGCATTAAAATCCATCTGGAGAATCTGAAAGTGGATTTAAATATTTTGGAACAGACACATTTTTGCAGAAATCAAAAACTCATCCGATTGATTATCACCATCAATTTTTGGACATAAGAGCAATGTTCACACAACATACCCCAATATACACAGATGGATCTAGATCTGGAAATCAAGTGGCAACAGCTTTTGCAATTAATGAACAGCGTCAGGGTATACGCATCCCTGACCAAAGTTCAGTTTTCACTGCAGAAGCAAATGCTCTATTAGTGGCATTTAAGTTCATTGAGATTTCTTCACAACAGGATTTTTTTTAAATAATCACTGATTCAAAATCATGTCAGTGCTTAAGGTTACATGAAATAAATCTTGTTTTTAGGAAAAAACATATATTCTCTTTTAATAAACACTGGGATCAAGTCATTTACACACGATTTCAGATAGGACCCTTGAGACTTGCAGAAAATGTTACTATTAGAAGATAATTCACCAAAGTGTAATCTTGTCAGATTCTACTGTCCATTAAACATATTTTGTTGGACTGTAATACTACTTCTACCCCTTTGAGAAATGTTTATTCTGATGATACTTCTGAAAAGGTTTTAACCAAGTAAACCCAAGTTTAGTCTTCAGGTTTTTTAGAAAAACATTAATCTTAAACAAACACCTTTAGTTTTATTTTTGAATAACTAAACCTGGCTCTCGCCTTGAATATAGTTGTAGAAGCTGACATGGCGTTGAAAAAGGAAAGAAAAATTGTATGTTTTTAATTTACACGTTATATAATAATAGCATAATAATTTGAACTTTTTTTAAATAGCATGTTTTGGTAATTTCTCTGTTTAAATTATTGATTTTAATTATCTTCCTTGATTGCTGGTTAAAAGCCATTTTAGCCTCCTTTAAGAACTGTGTTACTATTCAAAATGGGTTTGTACTAAATATTTGATCTATCATTACAGGTGACAAGTCATTACCTCCCAAACTTGAGCCTTCAGACTCTGTGCCACTCCTGAAAAGCTCAGACAGTCCCTGTGAACCTCCGACACTGAAACCCATGGAGCCCAGCCCTGAAAAGTGCCCGAAAAAGGTCAAATTTGACAGGGAGACGTTCTCTACCTCACTTCTTAACGGTCTCTCCCCTGACATTCTGCCCTCTGAAAATAACGTTATGGTCGCTACCTCCACTCTAACTGAACAAGCGAATATGGTCAACCGGCGAACGGCTGTGCTGTTCCGAAAGTCAAAGAGTCCACAGAAGCCGTCAAACCCAAGTGAATCCTCAATTGACTGCCCTCAGCTGGGAACTAAGACGTTCCTGTCGGTGGTCATCCCTCGGCTCGAAACCCTTCTCCAGCGCAGGAAGCGGACGCGCAGTGCGAGTGGAGACAGCCAGGATGACAACGAGGATGAGTGTCCGATCAAACGCTTGGATACTGGTAAACAGCTTACACTTTTAATCTCGAGAAACATGGTACCGTTGCCTTAGTGTATTTTAGACAATGTTTTGTATCTGCAGGCTTGTCTAATGGGTTTTCGGAGCCAAAGAAGGGGCTTCCTGTGAATCGAACGCCAGAGCCCCGCCGCCGCTGTGCTTCAGAGTCCAGCATTTCTTCCAGCGGAAGCGGGAGCATACAGGAAAACACAAGGTGGGAACGAGTACATAAAGTACAATTTCTAAATGCGTACTATACAATGTCGTAATAAATAAAAAAGGCCATATTATGCCCTTTTACAAAGTCTTGATTTTGTTTTTGGGTTCGGTTTCCAACAGTTTTCAATGGTTTTCAAAACATTCTTTTTCACATTCTACATTACTGCAGCACCTCTCTTCTCAGTCTTTCAGTAACGTTCTGGTTTCTATGAAGCCCCCCTTTTTCGAAAAGTGCAATGGGCTCTTATTGGTCGGCAGGAGCAGTGTGTTGTGATTTGTCAACCTCTTTAAGCGTGTTTGGGAATGTCACAGCGTTTACCATAACCACGAGTTTCTATGCAGTACTAATGCAACTTAACCAGGCCTCTGCCCTTTTTTTTTCTCCATAATCTTTGGGTGGGAATTATTTAAATAAGAATTGTGACGCGTTAATTCCCAGAAGAAAACTCAAGACTACAATCAAGGGGTTTCAGGAATTTCAGAAACAGTGCACACTGATATAGAGAACAACTCCCTTTGGGAGTGACTATGTGATTTGTAACTTTGCAGACCTTTTTTGTGCTCGAACAGCAACATTACACGCTAAAAATGTAAAAAGCATAATAGATCCTCTTTGAAAGGCTTTTTTTCCCTTCTCTTTTAGCGATGTCAGTCACACAAAGAGCGGGAAAGGGAAGCTGGCGATGACGAGACGAAATACGACGGATGATAAAAAAGAGCTGGTCAATTGCGTGGAAACGGGGAACATTTCCAAAGCCAACAAGCTGGCAGCAGGTAAGCATCCAGCTGTTTGCAGGCGTGAACGGGTATGTGGGATTGTACACCGTTCTGAGAAATGGGTCAGACCCAGTTCTGGCAGCTGCATTGGTGTCCCGTCAGCTCTGTGGAAGCTCACTGTTCTTCCTCTTGCTTGCTTTTGCCACTGACCTGCTCTTCATGGCTTTGTCTAACATAATAAAGAGCTCTGCCTACTGCCGTAGTGTCTGCATGTTGAAACCCTCATGTTTTAATAATCATCATGGCTTATCCTGTCCCTCTGGGTAGTTGCTTTATTACGTTTGCTCTTTAACATGGCGCTTGATGGGACGGCTCATCTGAAAACGAAAATCCTGTCATCATTTACTCACCCTCATGTCTTTCCAAATCATTCTTTTCTCTGTAAAACACGTGAAATGTTGATTTATTTGCTGCTTTCTTTTCCATACAGTGAAACTGTATATTGAGCACAAGCTCACGATGTTATGATGATTATATTAGCATTCACACCAACACACAATAACTTTTTCATTTTAAGCGTGCTCTGCAGTTTTGTCGTTTGCCGCTTTAAAGGCTCAATCTCTTTATAGTCAGGTGGTTTCGAAATTCTGATTGGCTGTCAGTGTTTTTATTGTTTATAAGTTGGACAAAATTGTTCTGAAAGTGATTCCAATGATATCGTTCCTCTGTCGTTATCGTTATAGCTGTGGTGTGAAGTTCACTATTCTCCTAGAATTAGAACTAGGGCTGTTATGAATTATGAAAAAAAAAATATATATATATATATCACAGTTAATGTAAATACCGGTATATTTTGACATCCCTGATTAAAATGTTTATTAAAACCTAGTAGTTATACTTGGTGTGAACCAGCCTTAACACTGAAATTTATTCATGTAGCTATTCAAAATAGTAGCTCTGAAACACTTTTTGCATTTCTGCATATTCAGATTTGGCCAATTACCTTGTTTTGTGTCACATAATTTTATATATATATATATATATATATATATATATACACACTGTATATATATACACGTATACAAAGCAAATGAGATTTGACTGGTATGGCATAGGGGAAGATTTTAAGTAAATGGAGACTTAAAAGTCGGCATGTTCTTTATGCAAATCTGTTATGACTTAAGAGGTCATGTGGACTGCTTTTATCACGTTTTTGTAGCTTGAAATTCCCAGTTCTTGCATAGAAAAAAAGCCGGAAAAAAAACATGTATTTTTGTGTTAAAGGAAAGAAGGGTGGGGCTTTTTGAACTACTTAGGGTGTGTAAAGGATGACGGAATTTGTATTTTTTGATGAACCAACCCTTTAAAGATAATTTCCCCCCAAACAGTATTTCTTGACTGCTTACCAACGATATGCTGAGTGAAATCTTTTGGCCTACCACGTGCTTTCTCAGAAATAGAAGGCTTACTTCTGCATTCTGACCCGCAAGCATGTCAGAGTCTTAAGTGGGCTCATTAGTCACGTGACATGTTTGGCTTTTCCAGACCACACCAAAACCATTTTCAGCACATTTTTTTAAAATTCGATTTGAATTAAAAATATACAAATCAATTTGTTTTTTAAGTGGCATTAGAAGCATAATGGTGTCTGGTTATTGGCTCGGCATGCTTCCGTTAAAGAAATGATCCGCTGCTGATTGGCTAAATACTGCCGTGGCTCTTGAGGTGTTCTGCGCCATTTTTTACGGTGAACCCCTCATAACTTTCCATTATTCCTACTTTCATAGAGATTGACAGCAGCAATATTTGGATGCCTGCTAACACTACACCACTAAATCTGGAGCCCCTTAAACTAGTTTGGGCCAAACTTAGTGGATATCCTTCCTATCCTGCCTTGGTGAGTGTGCATGTGTGCATGCCGTCAGAGACTGGTTCTCCTTCTCTTCCTCTTCATTATTTCATGCATCTGCCTCCTCAGTGGCCAACAGTCAACCATAACATTATTGCCAGGTGGTACAACCAGGATATGCATGTGCGTATTATTATTATTTTTTTATTTTTATTTTTTCGTGTATGTGAGTGTACATGTGTGTGTGTGCGCGTTCCTGTGTTTGGTGGCAACCATTTCCATTTCCAACAGTTTATACATTAGCGGTCACAGGCACACTCCAGTTACCAGGTTACCACGACTTTCGAGATGCACGTTCAAAGATTGCTGTTTTTGATGGCCTCTCTGCCCACCTGTAGATCATAGATCCTCAGATGCCTCGGGCGGGTTGCCATCTCAACGACGAGTACATTCCCACGCCTCCACGGGACGTGCTCAGGGTCGGAGAGCTGATGCAGTACAGGTCCAAGGAGAAACTCTTCCTCGTCCGCTTCTTCGACAGCAGACGCAACTGGTGAGAAGTCATTCTTTGAGATAAGCGTTCAAATACAGTGAAATGTCTTGACAATGTGTCTAGCACCAGATGTTTTTAAGCTGTCCTGGCAGGATGGGATTTTATTAAATGTACTTTTAGGGCAGTCAAAATTAATTTTTAACACGTACACTGAATTTAGGTTTCATTTAAATAAGATTAAAAGTATTTTGTTCAATTGACACAATTAGCAGGCATTCAATTAATGAACCCCCCCCATTTAATGTTAGTCTAGTACTTAGATAATATTAAAATTAAAATGTATTACATTTTGCTTTTTATGTGACAATAGCCTCTTTCACATAGCAATCCCACTAAATTACCGTACAATTGCCAGACGACTTTACCGGTAAATTCAAAAATGTGCTGTTCACACAAGCAACAGGATTCTAGCTTTTTACCGGTAACAGACCATTAACACATCAGTTCCAAAATACTAGTAAACTCTGTCATTAACCGGAAGTGACCTCTAAAGTTGTTGACAAATCTCTTCTTTTGCCCAGAAGAAGAGAAGCTCTGTAGTTTCGTTATCACTCCAATTTGAAGACATTTGTAAACAGTGTTGAGTAAGCGCGTCATCTGCGTCATAATTTTATGAATAGCTCAGAGCCGTTGCTCTTTCAACGGCTTGTGATTGGCCAAATCACTTCTTACGTCAGCATGTTCTGACCTCGTACGTGGAAAATACTGGTACCGGTAATCTTCATTCAGTGTTCATACAGCGCATATACCGGTAATTTACTGGTAATGTTACAACCACCCTTACTGGTAAATTGCCGGAACCAATTTTACCGGTTTATTTTAAAAAGGTCCTGTTCACACATGATCTGTTACTGGTAATTTACCAGTAAAAACTGTTTGAAAGGGTCTAATAATTCTATTTTTAAATAATTACAATTTTACAAAAATAAAAAAGTAATTATTTCATTTTAAAGGTACAATCTGTCATTATTTCGCCGCCAGAGGTCGCATTTTCAAAACAATAACAAAGACGAAGCTTGATGACGTTTTGAAGGAGAGTGGAACGATGGGAGATGTTGTTTCACCATCAAGAGATGTATGGAATTCACAAATCATATGAATTATATCAGCTAATAAATTAGATTTTATATTACCTGTACGTTTGATGTACTATTTTTATGCCATCGTAATGAATTGCAAGGAACGTGAAATGTAATGCTATATTAGCCTGTTACTAATATGTGACTATTTGTCAAATGATTTGGTGGGTTAATGCTGCACAGTTTTACACATATAAAACAATCGTACTAAAAGTACATTTGAACAAACCCACAGTATTTGCAAGTAATGGCTAAATATTTTTGTGCAACACATAGCCTACTGTATTTAATTTCACTGACATAGACTTGGTCACCAGACTTGATTAAAAAGCATTACTGAGGTTCAAACAAAGTTCAATATAACTGTGTGTACAATAAATCATATTTTCTTACCTGTCTACTAAAACGCATGCGAGAGCAGAGTCTCTGTCGTCAGATCAAGTCCCAAATTTGAATCCATCTCGAAAACGTCACGCTGGTATTGATATTGATTGATTGTTTTATTTCTCTGTTTTTCCCAAAGCCTGCTTGCCTCAGTTGATCTACGTTTAAGTTTATCTTTTTTTTCTTCTTTACTCGCCGATCAATAATCGTGAACCATAATGAGTGAACGACACAACAGCGGTGTGCGAGATATTGTATCATAGACTCCTCATGAACGGCTTACCTATAGCGGCGTCTATGGTCTCTACAAACAAAAACCTAGGACAGCGCGGATATTACGTCATTAATATGCGACAATGACGAGGGACGAGACAGTATTTAAAACTGGAATTTCTCTGGATTTACAAATCCTTGGGAACTTTTGGGATAATGTTATGTAAGTGGTTTTTGAATATTTTATTACAAAAATCTTACATATTGTACCTTTAAAAGGGTCTTAATACATTTAAATATACAATTACCTTTGTGTTAGTAAGGGTACTAACAAGGAGATAGGTATTATCATATTTAGGAGTATGCGTCATTGAAATATTTTAAAACGCCTTTCTTATCCAACCGTCTGTTTCTGTAGTATTGTGTTGGGTATCCGTTTCAGTGTGGACAGAGAATAGGCTGGTTGGGACACAGTGTTACGTTTAAAAGTTCTGCTTCTGCTGTCTTTTTAAAATAACTATGTACTCTTTTAATCTCCATCAGGCAATGGCTTCCTAAATCCAAGATGGTACCATTCGGAATCGACGAGACCTTAGACAAAAGCAAAATGTTGGAGGGCAGAACGTCAGGCATCCGTAAAGCTGTGCAAAGCGCCTTCAACCGTGCCATGAACCATTTGAGCCTTGTCCAGGACTTAGGCGCTGGAGATTAATCCCCGTTCAGGAGGGGGGATACTGGAGGGTCTCATCAAGCCCCACGTTTACCCGAAGCTACGCTCCCGTATCCGACTGGCCGTGTTTACCGAGCCCCTCCCTCCCAATTCTGTTAGGAGCCGGCGAGTTTCTCAACCTATGAATGTGAGAGGGCCTTCACTCTCCTGTAATGTGCTGCAAGACTGCTGTGAACTCTCACACTGCCATCTACTTTCCTTTACACTTCCATCACCATCCACGATACACCTCGTGTTTAACTCTGGCTGTAAATAACGTCATCCTAAATTATCCAACACTAATTTATTGGTTTTTTTTGTTTTTGTTTGTACCGCACATGACCTCCTGGAAGATTTCTACTCCAAGGTAATTTCTCAACCGCGCTGAGGTGCGAACCCATCTGGTGCTACATCACGTGCAAAGCCTTGATTTTTCCATACTAGAGACTTTTGGAAGGGGCTGACGCACTTACTGTATCAAACTTTTGTTGTTGTTTCTTTTTTTTTAACGGTTAAGTTATTGTAATGTCAATGCAAGCTTCTCCTCCTTGGCATTAACATGTTATCTACTTTTTTATATAAAAATATTCTTATGGGACACAACTAAGTGATGTTTGTAAATATTTATATAAAGCTAAGAAATTATATACATGTAATACTTTAGAGTGGTTAAAAAAAAATTCGGAGAAGAGGAAACAACAGTAGCGATGAAAGCCAGAAGTGCATCACTCATGCAAAACCAAAAATTTTGCTGCCCAGTTTTAGTTTTTTTTGTTTTTTTGGAATGATTATTCCCTTTTTTCATATTAGTTTGTGTGAATGTTTCAGGCAGGTAGTATGAAAAAATAATTCCCCCAATTTGTTGCTTTTTATTTTACTGTGCTCTCGGGAACTGTATTGTAGGTCTGAATAAAGATGTGCCTGTACAAAGGTGTTGTATTAGGACAAAGAAAAGTATGCAAAACTTTATATTTGGAGTAGGCATATTTTGGTGGAAGCTGTGTTTGCCTATTTTTGCTTTGTGCGTGGGTGTTTTAATCATAACCATCTGTTGTGACTGTTTATCTGTCTCTCTCTCCAGTATGGATTCTGGGTAGCATTCTGGGTTAAAAACACTTTTTTTTTTAATGAATGTCTTGTATTGACCGGTACTCTTGTTTCTTTTCTCTGGGAGGATCACATTATAGCCAATGATAGTGAGTGCTGGCGAGATCCAGTATTTTTTAAGTACACTGAAAATAAACACAAAAAAATTTAAAATTGTGCTTCGTTTGTCTTTTTTTATGATTGATTTCTTAACATTACTGAAGGTAACATCAACTCTAATGCTCTGCTTGAAATTATCTACTTTATTGACTACTATGTTTGGGGCCCAAATGTGTAAATAATAGTAAATTTAGAAATGAAACCATTATTTTTCTTCAATTCTTTTAATAATTTGAGAACTTTAAAAATGTTATTGTATTTTTTTAACTAAGTGGTATTACTTTAGTATAAAATGTTATTAATATGTTGAGTTTGTGTTTTATATTGTTCAGTTTCATTAGAGAATTTTAGTACATTGTTTTTTGGCCTTTTGAACACACCAACACTATATATATATATATATATATATATAAATAATGCTGCCTTATGTTTAACTATTTTAAATTACTTAAATACTTTTTTCACATCTACACTCCATACACCGTAATAACAAAGCAAAAAATAGATCTGTGACAACTTTTTAAATCTATTCAAAAGTGTCCATATGTGTGTGTTATTTTAGTACATTAAGTTAAGCTAAATGAAAATGAGAAATGTTGAAATATGAAATATTTGTTTTTATATATTTTATTACACTTATTTAAAGAAATTATTTTTATGGCTGTAGTTCACCTCCAACAAAGTCAAATGTATTTTCAGAAATGTTTCTGGTATCCATTTTAGTATGTTCCAGGCCAATTTGATACAAGTAAAATATAGGAAAAAATTACAATAAAATAAGCACTTGGCAGGAGTGAGCTGCTACAATGTGAATCTTAATCAGTATTTTAATGGAAAAATTCATTGCATTTATTCTGGTTTTATATCTGGTATATCTGAGGCCCCCAAACATAAGCTGTAACATAGGCCTATTTTTCACGTATGGAAGTCTGTTATCAAGTATCAATTTTGTGAGAAGAAGTGTCAAGCACACTTTTAAGTTAAGTATATTTTTCAAGCTATTAAAATGGCCTTGGGGTCTCTCATGCATCATTGAATTTGCCATCAATTTAAGCACTAAATCACTAGATGGAGCTCTTGAACCGAACACAGCGTTGATGATGGTCGTACTCCGGATGGCCCAGCAAGACCCCCACCTAACAAAAGCGGTTAAGCTCTGACAGAATGTGATTGTAAAAGATCTCTTCCAAACTTTAATAATCTTCTTGCAAGGTCAGCATTGTCGGTTGTAAAGCAGATTAAAGAGCTCTTTTATTCCGGATCAGCACTACCTGTTCCAGAGATGTCTGGCTTGTCAACCAACAAGCATGCTGTGCAATCTCTCTTTCCCTTTCTCTTCTTCATTTGTCCCACACGTTCTGTGCCTCTGTTTATCCCTGTTTGCGTTTTCTACTAGTGTGCTTCGGCATATCATCTGCAAACATACCTGTTTGCAAAATAAGTGCCTCTATATCAGGGAAACTCCATTTAAACAGCCTGGATTGGATCCATCATAAAACAGTCCGTTTTAATGAGTCCAACATAATATTATACAATGGTAAATTCTACAAACATAAGGTTGGGGTAACATGATCCTCCCCCTTAATTTCTTCTGCTGACCATAAATTGATCTAATTTTGTGTCTCTGGAAAATAGTGATCTATGACATTGTATTATGTTAAATATTAAAGGTTTAGTTGTGCCTATTTGTTAATGAGGGATTTGTGGACACATTCATGTTTTTAGATTTATATAGATTTATTTTTTAGAGTAAAAGTTATAGCCTATTAAGTTAAATTTAATAATTATTGTAATTAATCGTGTTATTATTCAGTATTTCCTTAGATGTACATTTCGGACATCTTTGCTTTCATAAAACCTTGTTGAAATCATTCAATTTGCATTCATACATAGTGTTGCTATAATGACATATCTTCAATTAAATATGGACAATTAAATATGTAAATATTAATTTGCCTACATACAAGTCATAGAATAATTTTACCTTTCAGATGAATCTCTTTACTGGATTTCTGCCTTGTCTGGGTTAACTAGGCCTAACTAGGCCTATTACAATTTATAACTAAATTGTCAAAGTAACATTTTAAATAGGCTCCAATAGTTTATTTAGTATTTTACCTGAATAACAACACTTATATACTTATATACACTTATAACACTTATAACACAACACTTATATATATATATATATATATATATATATATATATATATATATATATATATATTATTAGGGGGAGGGGGGCGCCTCTAATATTTGACAATGGTCGTTACCGTTTTCTGTTGCTAACGACTGAACTTCCATAGTTGCTTTAAAAAAAACGCATCCCTGATTGTTTGGCACATGGAAAGGCGGAAGTTGAAAGCGTGTTACTGAACATCAAGCTGTTTTCATGCCTTTGGAGTGTACGAGATGTGTACAATTTCTCATCTGTCAACAATAGTTTACTCAACCAACCAACCAAACAGGAAGATCAATTAAAGAGAGAGGGAGAAAAACTTTCATCGGTGTAGGGCTTCACCGTGCTTGAAAACAGACGCCGATGTTTCTTCAAAACAGCCAGGTGACATTGGTGATTTATATTTATTCCATATAATTCGGTTTAGAACATGGAGTAAAAAAACAACAACGATTTAGTGTGTTTAACCCCCTGCTTTATTAGCCTACGTTTGTTTGAATTACTTTGTTTTGTGAATGCCATTGTCAGTTATTCGTTTTATAACAAAAACGATAAAGATATCGTTTTAAAAAATCAATCTTTGTAAAACAACAGCACAGTCCACACTACAACTATAACAACAAGGACACAGAGGAACGATATATTTGGAATCAAGTTCCACAACAATTTTTTCCCATTGTTGAATATTGACACCCAATCAGATCCTGCAATGGTGATGATACACGGGGCAACTTTTTGAGCAATGTTGCATTGTTGAATTTAGATCGGTCGTGGGCCCTGTGTCTCACCTGGCCCGTTGATGGCAACATTGCCCAAAAAATTGCCACGTGTATCATCACCTTTAAGGCCGTTCACATCAAAGACAATAACTAGCCTATATTATGTCAACACCAATGGACAACAGGCTATTGCTCTGTTCATCCACCTTTTTGGGTTCTAAGTTGCATTTGTATGATGCCCTGTTCTGGTCTCCATAGGACTACATTGTTAAAATGGGGTATAAAGAGCAACTGAATTAACTTAATTAACTTTTTGAACATTACTAAAAATAAAAATGAGTGCAGGGTTAAGCTGTGCTGTTGTTGGCTGTCAGAACAACAGCAATATACTGAAGAAATTCTTGGAAAATAGGCTATGTGTTTTCAACTTTTCAAATCTAAAAAGAATAACTGCATTTTATGCCAAAGACTGACAAGAGAAAACGACTTTGTCTTGCAACACGTAAGTTAAAATACTCCCCATAAGATAGCCTATGTGCACTCTTATCATTTGAGGACAACGCTTGGAAATGGTTAATTTTGCTGTGGCTTTGTTTAAAACTGTTTTCGTTGGCGGAGTGAAAGTAGAGAATATAAGTCTAAAATATAAGTCAAATTTTCAGATTTCAAATTTTTTGATCTTTTCACATAATGGATTTCACATCACTTATGTTGATGATACTGGCTTGTCTGAGATGGTCAGCATGAAACTGAAGTCTTTTCTTCCCTATTGTGACGTATATCCAAGTGAAACGGCTTCTTGAACAAGGAAAAATGTAAGATGGGACTTGATTTTGTCCACTGTGAATTGATTGGATATTTGGATGGTTGTGGTTTGCTATTGGTGGATCTCATGTGAGTGACAGATTGATCCCGCCCTCGAGCCAAGAAAACACATCATCAGAGAAGAGAAGAGATGATGCTGCAAGAGGGAGGGGAGGGTATTTTGATTATGAAGATTATGAGGGCACATGAATTTTTAAAAAAATGTGCACTGATAAATAATTTATGATAACTATTGCAATATTCCACACACACACAAAAAAATACAAAAATAAAACATTTTGCTTTCATGGTGACTTTAAGTGGAAGCAAGCCAAACATCAAGATTCTGCTCAGTTTGTGTAGACAATTAAAAGGCAGTTCGAACACAATAGGATCCGGAGAAAAGAAGCTAGCTTCTCTGCTGACTCTAGAGGTGGGATATATGTGGAGATCAATGAACATCTAATCTTTATTGCTAAACATCATCGGTTTAAAGTAGTACAAAACAATTTATGAAGACTGTTTATACATATAACCAATATCCTGATTGCTTTTAGAGATGTGCCAGCAAGAAAAATAATGACAAATCTGTCATCAATCAAACTGTCCCAGCATCCCTACCATGGGAAAACCAGATGCAAACAGCAGCAGCTAGTTGTAACAAACTCCCTAAGAAAACCTTTAGCTGTGGTACCTTTACTTTAACTATTAAGCTTTTTTTAGGGTTTTTACAACTGGACACATGCCTATCCCTTAGTGTATTAAGGGTCTCTAAAGTAAAAAATCAAGCCAATCTTGATTCCATCCTTGCTGTAGTTTAGAGCATGCATGATTAGCGTTGATCTGTTCTGAATAATTCAATCAAAATTAATCATTAAATATAAGTAAATGAAAGTACAAAGAAACAAACTCCCCACTGCACTAAAGAGTAATCAATCATTTATTTAGTAGCACTAAACTTGGTATCTGTAACTAATTTGGAGACCTCCTAAAGCATGTAAAAGCATAAACACAATGGATAAAAATGAATAGTATATGAGTTCAGGGATTTTCCTAAGGTTCATTAATATCTATCCTAAAATGTATCTGAGTAAAATTGTAATGATTTGACGACGATGGTTCAATTGCAAGTAAAAGGGTTTATTGAGAAAGAGAGAGAGCAGGTAAATGACCGGGAGTGTGATGTAATTAATGTCCAGAGAGATGAAGCACTTGGCTGCACAGGGACGCTGAGGACAGCCAGTCGTCAGGAGAAGACTGAAGGTCGGTGGTGATGAGATGATCCAAGAAAGACGGAGATGAAACGGGAAACGGAGATCAGGAAGTGAATTGCGTGGTAGACTGCAGTGCTGGACAACAACGAACAAACAGGAATTGAAGACAGGCGGGAACACAGCGAGAGACAGGCAGGAACACACAGGAACATCCACAACGCTCTGACAAAGACAGGGTGAAAACAGAGAGATTAAATAGTGATCGCTGATCAGCTGCAGCTGGCTCGCTGATCAGACGCGGCTGGTGGGGATCAGCAGCAGTGATCAGCGACACCCTCCACACGTAAACACACACACACAAGACGAGAAAAGAGACAGCAAATTCATGAACCGTGACAGTACCCCTCCCCCTAGGAGCGCCTCCTGGTGCTCCCAGAAGAACTTACCTGTTGATTGTTATCATCAATAAGGGAGTGATCCAATATGTCCCTAGCCGGAACCCAACTTCTCTCCTCCGGTCCGTAACCTTCCCAGTCCACCAAATAGTGGAATCCACGTCCCCTCCGTCTCGAGTCCAGAATATGATTAACCGAATACGTAGGCTCCCCATTTACGAGTCGCGGCAGTGGGGGAACCTGGGCCGGCGGATTAAGGTTAGAACGAAAGACAGGTTTCAATTTGGAGACATGAAAGGCGGGGTGAATTCTCCTGTACGCTGGAGGAAGTTTGAGGCGGACTGTCACCGGACTAATGATCTTGGTGACAGTGAACGGGCCAATAAATTTAGGAGCTAGCTTATTAGACACGGAACGGAGCAGAATGTTCTTGGTAGAAAGCCACACTTTTTGACCCACAACGTATACGGGAGGCCTTGACCGGTGGCGATCGGCCTTAGCCTTAGTGCGCGCCCCCACCTGGAGCAGAGTCTCACGGGCTCTGTTCCATGTGCGGTGGCACCTCTGGACGAAGGCGTGAGCAGAAGGGACCGCGACTTCGGATTCCAGACTCGGAAAAATTGGTGGCTGGTACCCTAGACTACACTCAAACGGAGAGAGGCTCGTGGATGACACTGGTAATGAGTAAGGGTGTCACGATCTCGATTTTAAATTGAAATCGATCGAAATTAATTCACAATCTCAAAAATTGAAATAAAAAATGGAATCGTTGATGCTGCCACGCCCCGATGTCGCGCCCGTGATGGAAAGTTCGGATCGTTTTACTGACTCTATTGTTCAATCTCGTTCATCAAAATTAACTAATCTTTTTTCTAGTCATTTCAGCTTTAAATGTTATACTTTTAACAGCAAATTCCCCGAACACATCCACCTACACAATCTTGATCATATTCTGAATTAAGAAATCATTATGCAGTCAAAAATAATTTACAGGGAACATTAATAATTAATTGACCTTCCGAGTCTTTTGTTCATTTGTGGCATGACAGAGGCAATGAACGGATCGTTCATGAACGACTCATCACGGCGCGGAAAAAAAACACACGTGTTGAATGGCTGTGAGTCCTCTAACTTATATTCTATGTCCGAGCCCGAACTTGGTCCCGACCCGGGCCGATATTTCCCGTCACTATCCTCGGGCCGGGCTCTTGATCTATAGACGTCCACTCTCAACGCAATAGAGTGCGGTGCGGGACTAGATTTGATGGCCGAGTGCGAGCGCGGGCGGTAATGCACTCACTCTGTGTGTGCGGGAGAATAAAACGATTCGCGGGACTCCCGAAAACTAGAAATATCTATGAATAAAACATATAAAAACTAATACATTTTTATTTATCTGTTACAGAAAAGCAACATGAACAACTAAAACAAAATAGAAACGATTTACAGGCCAGAGTTTCTATTCATTACATATTTGCAGCGTTGAGCGATTTAGCCAATCACAGACATATGTGTTGATATCTTGAACGCAATGGCCAATCAGAAGCATTTAAGATAGGGATTCTCCTCACCCCTCAAAACCGACTTTTTGTTCAGTGCTGAATTCTGTAAGCTGGCAAATCCTCTAATTATAACAAAGTGTAGGCTATATATTATGAAAGATTCATTGTGCAGTCAGCTTCATTGATAATAACAGAGATTTGTGATATTGCGATGAACTGATGTCAGCTTTTTAGGAGCAACAGCAACCTGTGCTTAAATAAAAAAAAAAGTAAAAATCGAGAATCGAATCGAACCGTGACCTTAGAATCGAAAATGTAATCGAATCGAGGATTTGGAGAATCGTGACACCCCTAGTAATGAGTTATGCGCGTACTCAACCATAGAAAGTTGTTGGCTCCAGGATGAAGGATTCTTGGACACCAAACATCACAACACTCTCCAAATCTTGGTTGGGTCACTCAGTCTGACCATTGCTCTGGGGATGGTAACCCGAAGATTGACTGACTGTGGCTCCAAGTAATTTACAGAACTCTTGCCAGAATTTGGACACAAATTGAGACCCTCTGTCGGAGACCACGTCCATCGGGAGGCCATGTAAACAAAAGACGTGGTCAACAACAGTCACCGCTGTCTCCTTGGCTCAGGGTAATTTGGGCAAGGGGATGAAATGTGCCGCCTTCGAGAACCAGTCCACTACGGTTAAAACAACCGTCTTGCCATTAGAGGGCGGGAGGGTGGGAGGGCGGTGACAAAATCTAGCGCTATGTGGGACCAGGGTCTCGAAGGAACAGACAGAAGCTGGAGTAACCCATCAGGAGGACGGTTAGACGTCTTACCAATGGCGCAGACTGAGCAAGCCAAAACAAAACTGTGAATGTCGCGAGCCATTAATGGCCACCAGAATCGTTGCTTTATTAAACAGCTAGTCCGGTTAACTCCTGGATGAGTGTGGCGATCAGAGCCGGCCTGAGCCTTTTGAGGGCCCTAAGCAGAATTTGATTTTGGGGCCCCCTCCCACTACGCGGAGTCACCTGTGCTTGACGATTATTGACACAAATACCACGCAATAATGATACATTATAAATTAATACAGTGAGTTTATGTCTTATTAATACAAAATAAATACTTAATAAAAAAATAGATAGCCTACTTAAATAAAAAAGTTTTAACTTTTACTTTACTCTTTTACTAACTCTCTGAAACTTCTTAAAACAAACTGTCTCAAAACATATCATATAAATTATTTGCTAAAATAATGACAAAACTGAGAAATCAGAAACATAATAAGAGCAAGGGTTCAACAATGACAATTATTATTGAAAACTGTAAAAATATTATTATTTCTAAACTGTCTCAACTGTCCTCAAAATCTTTTTATTTATTTATTATTATTGTAACAGACTTTGTTGGATTGTACATGACAGAATCAAACAAAGCCTGTTACTATAATACCGGTAATGATGTACTGGCGCTCGTTGTATATGTGTGTATGCAATGTATTTTTCCCCTCGGGGCTTGCCGTAGATAGGAATGGGTCAATTGCTGCACAAAACACACCGTAAATAATCATGCAAACATACTTTTATCTTGCTCTTTTTGTCCCCTCCTCCCCCCTTTTTGTGACATGGCTTAACATTATCGTGACTATGCACAGTTGCGCACGAATTGTCTATGCACTCGCGAGGTGTCTAGATTATGTAAGACTTAAACGCTGGCAAACCCAGCAGCCGTTGTAGGCAGGTATATTGATCATGAAATCAGAATTTACTTGTCTTTAATTATTCATTCATTAATTCATTCATTCATATTAATTCATTCATTTATGTCACTTGTTTAAGTCATCAAAAAAAAATTCCGATTTTTCGACTCGATTGGGGGGCCCCCTGGTGGCCAAGGGGCCCCAACCAGCCGCTTAGTTCGCTTATGCCTCGGGCCGGCCCTGGTGGCGATAACTACTTTCTCGGGTAAAATACACTCGGGAGTAACCGGGCGTTCGTATGGATCAAAAATACGAGATAAAGAATCGGCTTTGATGTTTTTGGACCCGGGGTGGTACAAGAGAAAAGTCAAAATGTCCGGAAAAAAGTGCCCATCGAGCTTGCCTGGAGTTGAGTCTTTTAGCAGATCTAATATATTCAAGGTTCTTATGATCGGTACAAACAATAAAGGGTACCCCCGACCCTTCTAACCAATGACGCCACTCCTCCAACGCTAGCTTGACAGCCAACAACTCCCTGTTACCAATGTCACAATTACGTTCGGCAGGTGACAAACGGTGGGACAAAAACGCCCAATGGTGCATCTTGTCGTCTGAGGAAGAACGTTGGGATAGAACTGCACCTACCCCCACCTCTGACGCGTCGACCTCTACCAAGAACTGACGTGAGGAATCCAGTACGACTAAGATTGGAACAGAAACTAAGCGACTTTTGAGGTTGGAGAATACAGCCTCGGCTGTATCGGACCACCTGAACGTCGTTCTGGGAGAGGTCAAGGCAGTCAGAGGTGCAGCTAGTTGGCTGTAGTTGCGAATGAAATGCTGATAGAAGTTGGCGAACCCCAGAAACCTCTGTAGGACCTTACGGGAATCTGGGCTTGGCCACTCTGCCACAGCCTTAACCTTACGCACTCCCTTAGCAGAGACGACGTAAATGGCCCCTGGGGGTTCCATTCATCCCCCTTCCTGATGCGACCAAATGATAGGTGTTACGTAAATCCAATTTTGTGAAGATGGATTCTCCCTGCAACCTCTCGAAAGCTGAAGACATTAACGGCAAAGGGTAAGTATTCTTTATCGTGATGTTGTTCAGCTCCCGGTAATCAATACAAGGTCGCAGAGAACCATCTTTCTTCCCCACAAAAAAAGAACCCCATCCCCGCAGGAGAAGAGGAAGGACGGATGAATCCTGAGGCTAAAGAATCAGAAATATATTTCTCCATGGCCTCCCTTTCCGGGACGGAAAGTAAGTAAAGTTTGCCCTTAGGCGGAGATTTACCTGGGAGTAAATCTCTAGCACAGTCATAGGGACGATGTGAAGGGAGAGAAGCAGCGCGGGACTTACTGAACACCTCCTTCAGGTCGAGGTAATCTGAGGGCACGTAGATAAATTCATTGCCTCTTTCTGAAAAACAGAACAAGACAAGACTCATGACATTGAGTACTCCAGGAAGAAATGGAATTGTGTCCCTAGTCAATCCTCGGGCTATGCAGGATCAGCCAGGGGTGACCGAGGACGATGGGAGCCAGGGGTGAGTCCAGGAGGGGAAATGATATTTGTTCGGAGTGATTGCCAGATGTAATGAGTGTCAGTGGATTAGTGGTAAGAGTTATGGCGAGGAGTTCTTGGCCGTTGAGTGCACTGACAGAAATGGTGTTCTTATGTGGAGTGATGGGAATACGGGACTGACCCCATCACCGCCGCTGGCCTGAGGGCTTTCTATGCTCACGGGACGAGGGACCGTCATGGACCGTTGTTCCAGGCGGCTAAGCCGAGCGTCCACCCTCAAAGCCAGTTCAAGTCCATCGAGCTTTTCGGGCAGGTCCAGGGTAAAAATCTCATTTTGGATGCGGTCAGCCAACCCATGCAGGAACATATCCCACTGCGCCTCCTCGTTCCAGTGGCACTCGGCGACCAGGGTTCAAAAGTCAATAGAGTAATCAGAGACAGAGCGGTTACCTTGGCGGAGGTCGGCAAGTTGACGAGCTGCCTCCCTTCCTGCAACCGCTCGGTCGAACACAAGTCTCATCTCCTCCGAGAGTGCCTGGAACGTGGAGCAGCAAGGATGTTGGTTTTCCCACATCGCTGTTCCCAATAGAGCTGCCCGTCCAGAGAGAAGCGTCAGGACGAAGGCCACCTTGGACTCCTCCGTACTGAAAGTCTGTGGTTGGAGGGCAAAAACATGGTACATTTCGTCAGAAAAGCTCTTCAATAATTAGTCTCACCAGAGTATAACTCAGGGGTAGGCAGGCGCGGCTCGGGCTCCTGACTGGGTGCTGGTGGAGTGGGGGGAATCGGTGGTGGTCTGGCCACAGTGGAACAAGCGAGTTGTTGAATCTGTTGGGTCAGCTCGGACACCAGTGCTACCAAGGCTTGTACTGCTTGCCCCGTGATGGCCAGATTCTCTTCCTGTTGGTCAATTCTTGAACTGCTGCGTGAAAGAAACTCAGTTAGATCCGAGGTACTTGCTGAATCCATCCTTTGGCTGGGACCACGATGGTTCAATTGCAAGTAAAAGGGTTTATTGAGAGAGAGAAAGAGCGCAGGTAAATGACCGGGGGCATGATGGAATTAATGTCCAGAGAGATGAAGCACTTGGCAGCACAGGGACGCTGAGGACAGCCAGTCTTCAGGAGAAGACTGAAGGTCGGTGGTGATGAGATGATCCAGGAAGACGGAGATGAAACGGGAACCTGAGATCAGGAAGTGAATTGCATGGTAGACTGCAGTGCTGGATGACAACAAACAGGAACTGAAGACAGGCAGGAACACAGCGAGAGACAGGCAGGAACACACAGGAACATCCACAACGCTCTGACAAAGACAGGGTGAAAACGGAGAGACTAAATAGTGATCGTTGATCAGCTGCAGCTGGCGCGCTGATCAGACGCGGCTGGTGGGGATCAGCGGCAGTGATCAGTGACACCGCCCACACGTAAACACACACACACAAGATGAGAAAAGAGACAGCGAATTCATGAACCGTGACAAAAAATAACCCAAAAGCTGCTTTAGACAGGCTGGATATAAGTTAATATATTTTAATGGATTTATATTTACTTCTTAAGGTGAGGTAATGCTGACATCAGATGTAACAAGCAGTAGGTTATTAAAAAAATATAAGTTTTATGATGGATGATCTTTGGTTTTATTGCAAGCATTTATTTAATTCCGAAAAATGTTCTGCCTTTGCGTAAAACTTTTCACCATCAGTGAATAATATAAAAACAGTGGCACGAAACATTCTTGTACCTCCAGACACTTCAAAATCCCATCAATATCCATGAGTTCAGAAGTGTCCTATTAACAAGGCCTGTTGTTTATCATTGAACAGATTTGCATTGATGTTTGTTTCCATGACATTCACCAAGGTTAGTATTGATTTCAGAGGCTTGATTTACAGAAGAACAAGATAAGTTTGACAGTATTATTGATTACAACTCAGTCAAATGTACAGTATCCTATCTTTACACCATTCATCCCTTGACAAATAAAATGAGAACATTCACAATCCAGCATTTATCTGATCCATACACTCATTCACAAACCCATCATCAAATTAAAGTGTCTGTTCGACGCGCCACATTTTTAAATGTGTGTTCAGATCGATTTTCAATGGGGTTTGTTTTGGAGTCTCGTATAATTGTTTGGTCTTAGATTCTATGTCATACAACTGTTTTTTCTGTTTATTATTGATAAAAAATGATGTAAATCATCGGTTCCCAACAGGGGGGTCGCGGCCCACAAGGGGGCCTCAGCAAGCTCTTTGGGGGGGTCGCGTCATATTTTGAAAAGTGTTGAACAGTGAGAATAAAATAAAATTTAAATAAAATTTACTAAATTTATATAATGAGCAAGTACATCATGAATCCATTTTCCAAACCGTGTTTTTGTCTTATCCTGAGTCGCTATGGTAAACCTATAATAAGTGTTTATATTGGTACTATTTTACACTGGTTCGTTTCGTACCGCTGCGGTGTAGCCCAGTGCCTGCGTGATTCGTCATAGACATAAACAGAGAGAAGTAGCTCCGGCTACAATATTCTTCCGCAAGACGCATTATTCTGTTAATAAACTCATGTTTATTAATCGCTAGAGCGCCAAAAGATCATATTACATTAGCTAATTTTATTCACAATCCCCTGGCTGACCAAAAAATGGGTTTTCAACGAGGTCCCAGACACCAGTCATTTTCTAATAGCCTATATTAATTATTTTTTCCATACACAGCAGTGTGAATACTGATATTTTGGTTATTGCATTTCAAATGGGGCCAATTAATAGGCTACTCCTAGGCTTACGTTTTTAAATTACAAATGGCCTACTGATGTTTTTGTTATAGTATTTTCAATGTTATACGCTATTATTTGTGCGTAAACATTATAGTAAACATACTGTTTGTTTAAAAACAAAACATTTTGTCATCCTTGCTGCTATATCATTAAATGTGAAGGGGGGCCCTAAAATATTTTCTTGGGAAAAAGGGGGTCTCAGAAAAAAAAGGGTTAGGAACCCCTGATGTAAATGATTTATGTTAATATACCAAACAACTTGAACCTTTATACTACTGCCGATAATAATAACCCAATGAAAGGCCAAATATGTCCTTTTCTTGACAACTGGCCAGTTACTTGTATTGTCATAAAAGAATAAACATTACAAATATTACTTAATAAAATTTTACAAATTTTAAATCAAATCAAAAACCTAAATCAAATAACATTTAAATAAAATAAACATGAAAAAAGGAATATATTATGTTCAATGTGCTATGTGCTATATGCTAGCAAAGTGTTAAAACATGCCAGCAATGTGCTAGCAATATGGTAAGACATGTTAGAAAGATGCTAATTCATGCTAGTAACATGGTAAATGCTTGCAACATTCTAATCCATGCCAGCAATGTACTAAACATGCTACAAACATGCTAGCAAAATGCAGAACAATGCTAGACCCATGCTAAGACATGCTAACAACATGTTAAAACTTGCTAGCAGCATGATATGCTAGGAAGCTTATAAAACTTTCAGACAAGGCTGTCAAGCCAACATTAAATTTTTGTCCTAACAAACTTTACTTTCTAGTTATAAAATGTAATTTAAATAAAATTAAATATAAAGTATTTCATACTTTTTAATTCTTAAATTTAGCATGAGATGGAAGTTGCAACTAACTTCACTACCACTACTTTTTCCAAGTTAAATCGAACAAGAAAAAAATGTATGGCTGGACTCGATTTTATTCATTGGTTGTTGATTGAATTGTAAAGTGAGCATTGCATACTGGAATGGAGGCAAATATTTTCGGTCGCACTTTAGATTAGGGTTTAATTCTCACTAACAAACTATTAACTATGACTTTTGCCTCAATAAACTCCTGATTACTGCTTATTAATAGTTAGTAAGTTAGTTGTTAAGTTTGAGTATTTGGTTGGATTAAAGGATGAACAATATGGTCATGTTTAATAAGGCATTAATATGTGCTTTATAAGTAGTAATAAACAGCCAATATCCCAGTAATATGTATGCTAATAAGCAAGTTAATATTGAAAGTTGGACCCTAAACTAAAGTGTTACCATATTTTCTTCTGTTTATGAATACGATTGGCTTAACTCTAGTGTGGAATTGCGTACGTCAGCAGTGAGGATATTTTACAGTACATATTACATGCTAATTATTTATAGTGCAAACTCCTTTGTACTTTGTATTGCTTTGTATATTTAAATGTTGCATCTGATACTGAGCTTTATGATCGACCCAGTGTTTTCAACGGCTTGTCTTGGGCCTCTTATTTATCACTGCTTCATGGAAAGGAAGTATAATGAGCATCATCAGACTATGATGAGAAATATAATTAGTCAGATGGGAAAGATTTCTGACATAATTACAGTGGCTGTTTCTGTCCGCTCGAATTAGGAATCAAGGAAATTTGTTAATAGAGGCTGAGCAGTGGGGTCCCATCGTGCTCAGAAAGTTGGACGTATTCCTGGAATGAAACAGACAAAAGCTTAAAAATGACATGAGGTCGTTAGAAGTGGAATGCGGAGGAAATGCAGCAGTGAAAAGACAAATTAATTATACCCTCACGGGCTTCCTCAAAAAGGACAGCTATTGAAACACCTTAAAGAATGGGTTTGAATTCATTATTCAAATTAAATACAGCCCATAAACACTTACTTGATCTGTGGAACACCAAATATACTGGTTTTTAATTATAATCCATGCAAATCTCATTTATCTTCATCTTTGACGTGAACTTCATTTTTTGCTTCACTTTGAAAAAAAACTTAACCATTTTAAAATGCTGGAAAATGACTCACCGTTAATATCTCTATCTATTTTTTTCTGCTTAAAACCGTGAAACACCATTTCATGGTTCTTCGTTAAATAGACCATTTTCCCTATACTGACTCTGCCTGCATTATCATTGCTTTCAACTTTACTAAATCACACCTCCTTCAACCAATTACAAATTATGTCATCATTCTGTATTGTTCAGGTTTGACAAGTTCTTGATTGTGAAATTTATCAGACCACAAATTTTGGAGATTTTTTTTTGTTCAGTTAAAGGATCATTGCCAAAAGAAATATGGCAGAATCAAACTTTGGGATTCAGAGATTTTGCTGTAGTAGGTCTTTTCCAAACATCCATAATAGCAGGAGGCTTAACAGCTCCCCGCTGAAGTTTCCTCCTCTTTGATTGGTCAAAGCTTTCGTCATTAGCATATCTCCAAACAACACATTGTTACTTTAAAAAACACACGTTTGTTTTGAACATTTATAATAGCAGTAGCTGAAATCTCTTTTCTTTTATCATTGAAACAAACAATAAAAAGACAGTCAGGAAATCAAAACGTCAAGTTGATAACATTAGTTTTTTTTTTAGTTTTTTTTACCTGGTTTGATTTGTTTTAAAGGTTCTGAAATTGAATGGCTTCCAGTGGGCAGGTATCTCTGTGTCACTGAGTCAACGGAACCACCAATCCAGCCATCAGCACCAGATCACTGCACTCCGCCCACTCGATAACTATCACCTGAATTTTGATCACCTCATCATCACACACCCTTTATCTTCCTCCGATCCCTCCTCGATGTCTGGTCTCATCTATGACTAATGCCACAGACTACTCACCTGAGATTCCCTCATTCTGATCTACTTACCTGAAGCCCTGTTCTTTTCGTCATCGCCGATCTTCATCACCCTGGTTCTTCCTGTCTTCTTCTGCCTACAAAGATATAAATTATCTCTGTCAGCTAAGTCTTCACCAGTTTAACGATCGTTATTCATTGCATCTGCATTCTTTCCCTGCATTGCTCTTCCCTCTGCACAACTAAATAAACTTGTTATATTCACTAAACCTTGTCTGTCCTCTTCTGATTACCAGACCATCAACATGCAGAGCACGAGCACAGACACCAGTGGGGAACGCACCGCAGACTCCTTCGCTGATCTGGTTCACGCAGTACAACAGTCACTTCCTCAGTCAACATCCATTTCTTCACCTGCTGCCTCTGACAGTCCCATGGCCTGACCAGCAATATACAACAGCGAGGTGGAAGATTGCAGTGGGTTTATATTGCAGTGTAATCTCTATTTCGAGATGAAGCCCCATCTCTTTTCCACTAAACGAGCACTCGTCGCCTTTGTGATCTCCCTTCTCCCCGGACGCACTCTTCAGTGGGCTCAATCGTTATGGCAAGCTAATGCTCCAGTCACGAATTCAAGGTCTTCCTTCCTGCTTCACTTCAAAGAAGTCTTCGGCCAAACCACATCCGCCCTCTCTGTACATCATCAACTCTTTCAACTTCTTCAAGGTAATCAATCAATTACCACCACATTAGCCATGGGACTGTGCCATCAACCTGCTACCTGGGGCGACTCTACCCAAGGGTTGAGTCTATCCTTTGTCCATCCCGGAGCAGAAGGCCATGGAGGAGTACATCCAAGAGGCACTCCCAATTGGAATTCATTTGACCTTCAACATCCCTGCCGCTTCCAGCTTGTTCTTTGTGGGCAAGGAGGACGGAGGCTTGCGACCGTGTATTGACTACTGTATCAAGTACAGATATCCTCTTCCTCTGGTTCCAGCAGCCTTGGAACAGCTGCGTGGAGCTCGTATCTTCTCCAAACTGGACCTGCGGAGCGCCTACAATTTAATCCGTATTCGTAATTGTAACGAATGGAAGACGGCCTTCGTGACCCCCTCTGTGCGTTATGAGTACCAGTTCACGCCATACGGCCTGTCCAATTCTCCATCCGTCTTCCAGGGGTAAATGAACAAGGTATTCCGGGATTTCCTTCAAAGATTCATCATAGTCTATATTGACGACATCCTGATATACTCCCGTAATCTAGCGGAACACCGCCAACACGTGACGCAGGTCCTCCAACGACAATGGGAACATCATCTCTACCTTAAGCTGGAGAAGTGCGAGTTTCACACTTGATCTGTCCAGTTCCTCGGATACATCATAGACCAATGAGGCCTCCAGATGGATCAGAGGAAGTTGGAAACCAAATGGACCTGGCCCCAACCTGTCACCGTCAAAGAACTCCAAAGATTCCTTGGATTTGCCAACTTGCCGCCGATTCATCCTTAACTTCAGTCTTCTCAGTTCTCCCCTCACTTCACTCCTCAAGAACTGGCCCAAGTCTCTGTCCTGGAACCCTACAGCCACCAATGCATTCTTGGCCCTCAAAGAAGCCTTCGTCAACCCTCCCATCCTGCTCCATTTCAATCCAGAGTTGCCACTCGTCATCGAGGTGGACTCCTCCACCACAGGAGTGGGAGCGGTGCTCTCACAGCGGCAGGGTGATCCTCAATGACTCCATCCATGTGCCTTCTACTCCAAGAAGGCTGTCTCCGGCGGATCAGAACTATGACATCGGCAACCGAGAACTCCTCAACATCAAGCTCGCGCTAGAGGAATGGAGACATAGGAACTGGAGAGAGCTAACCACAGATTCGAAGTCATCACTGACCATAGAAACCTTGAATATCTCCAAGAAGCCCGCCATCTCAACCTTCGTCAAGTAAGATGGGTCCTCTTCTGCACAAGATTCAACTTCCTTGTCACCTACCGACCCGGACACAAGAAGTGTAAGGCCGACGCTCTATCTCGTCTTCACCTTCCCGATCCTCCCTCCACTGCTCCAGAACCTATCCTCCCTCCAGCTATGATCATCAGTCCCATCCTCTGGTCCCTCGATGACCGCCAAGCTACCCGGACAGAACCTGCACCGCCGGGAGGTCCAGAAGGGCGTATCTACGTCCCATTATCTTGCCGTCTACCCCCTCTGGACTCAGCTCATACCTTTCCGTGCTCTGGACACCCAGGTATCCAGCGAACCCTCTTGCTTATCAGTCAATGCTACTGGTGGCCCTCTATGACCCAAGATATCTCCCGATACATTAAGGGGTGCTCAGTCTGTGCCAACACTCCCGCCGTCTACCTGCAGGAAAACTAGTTCCTTTGCCCATTCCTCATCGTCCCTGGTCACATCTGGGAATTGATTTCATGACCGATCTCCCACCTTCAGATTCCAACACCTACATCTTCGTAATCGTTGCCGCTTTTCCAAAGCTTGTAAACTGATCCCTCTCAAAGGCCCACCCACTGTCTTCAAAGCAGCCAAAGTGCAATTCCAACATGTCTTCCGTCACTTTGGCCTCCCCGAAGACATTGTATCCGACCGAGGTCCCCAATTTATCTCCCGTGTCTGGCAAGCCTTCTTCAAGCTCCTAGGAATATCCATGAGTTTATCCTCCGGTTATCACTCTCAGACCAACGGCCAGACTGAGCGCAAGATCCAAGAGATCGGGAGGTACTTGAGGTCATACTGCCACCAGAACCAGAACAGCTGGAGCCGGTTCCTTCCCTAGGCGGAGTACGCTCAGAACTCCCTTCGCTAGTCCACCACTGGGCTTACTCCGTTCCAGTGTATACTAGGATATCAACCACCCTTTTTTCCCTGGTCCGGCGAACCATCAGAGGTTCCAGCTGTAAATCACTGGTTCGAGCAGAGTGAGGGGGTGTGGGACTCAGCCCATGTACATCTCCAGCAGGCAGTGCGGAGACACAAGACCCAAGCCGACGTCTGGAGATCGGAGACCCCTCTATATCAGCCCAGACAAAATGTTTGGTTGTCTACCCGGGACATCCGTCCTTGCCTGCCCTGCCGCAAGCTGAGTCCACGCTATATAGGTCCCTTCACCGTTACAGAGGCAGCTCAACAACGTCACCTACCATCTCAACCTCCCTGCACAGTACAGACTATCACCATCTTTTCACGTCTCCCTCCTTAAACCGTACACTGAACCATTTTTCCCTCCCCACACAGGAACTGGTGATGATGACATACCTCCTACTCCAGATGTCACTGACGAGGAGCTTATCTAACGGGTCCCATCCATCAACTCGTGACGACGGGGCAAGCGACTTGAGTACCTGATCGATTGGGAAGGGTACGACCCAGAGGAACGCTCCTGGGTAGCTCGAGGTGATATACTTGATCCTTCTCTCTTAACCCAGTTTCAGCAGGATCATCCCGCCTGCCCTGCCACAGAGGTCGAGGTCGTACCCGTCGTCGCAATTTCCGGCCGGCTCCTGTGGAGGAGGGGGTACTGTCACAGAGTCAACGAAACCACCAATCCAGCCATCAGCACCAGATCACTGCACTCCGCCCACTCGATCACTATCACCTGAGTCTTCACCAGTTCAATGATTGTTATTCATTTCATCTGCATTCTTTTCCCTGTTTGCTCTTCCCTCTGCACAACTAAATAAACTTGTTATATTCACTAAACCTTGTCTGTCCTCTTCTGATTATGAAACTCTGTTTATTATATGTATTAGAAACATTTATTCAGTTGTGTCCAAACTTTAAGTCATTTTTTATTATTATTTGAGAAATGAAATTTGCTGAGGCTCACAAACAAGATTTATGTATATATATATATATATATATATATATATATATATATATATATATATATATATATTAGAGGTGGGCATAGATTAATTTTTTTAATCTAGATTAAAATGGCTCATTTGAATTCTCCCGAAGGCATTCAGAATATGTGTGCTACCCAAATAATGACTAAAAGTAAGTCTTTGTGAATAGTTCGCCTCGCGTAGGGCTGTGCATTTCTGCCAAAAATGCCATTCGACAATCGAGGAGCAAAAGTCGAATATCGTAAAAAAAAAACCAAAAAAAAACGCAATGACAGAAAGGGAGGCCAATTTCATCTTTAGCGATTTGTCATCAAACAAACTGTTTATTAATTGAACAAGTAACATGTTTTCGTCCTTTTTTAACATAGTAGGCTTGGAAGAAGAAAAAAAACAATACGCACGACAGTCCGTTTTTGCATCGCCAATGCTCGTTAGATCAAAAAATAATGTCATCATATGTCATAATGATTTTATGTGAACCTGCCTTGTTACTGCAATATCCTCATTTTTAAACAAATTAGTTTCAATCAATGCAAACTATTCGTGTGATTATGCCACTGCGCAATACACGCGCAATACACACACATTACCGCGGGATGGCGGGTGTTCATTTCATAAACTGTGGACAATGGTAGCTTATTTAACCTGTTAACCAGTGCGCCGACGCTCTGAAGCGTTTTTTTTTTTGTAGCCTATAAATTAATGTATGTCCAAAAACCGGATAATGTCTTACTTTTTATTAGTGCTATCGTGGCGTAAAAATCTGTTTGGTTGTAAAATGTATTACCTGAATGAAATGAAATCGAATGTATCGTCCTGTGGAATCATTCATTCACCGACAGCATACGAAGACATTCAACTAATAAAGATCTTGATCGCTGGCAAAAATATGATGCATTTGCAGATTTGCTTACACTAGACTAGACTGTAGATCGGCCACTTCATCCAACGCTCTTGATGCTCTTAAATCTTCCTGTTTCGACTCCGAGTGTGATTGAAAGCGCTTCAGACGATTCAGTGCGCGAGGAACTGAACAGATCAACTGATTCGCGAACCGATTTAGACAGATCATCTGACAACTTATTTGATGAAGTCTTTGAACAGAATCGACTCAAAAGAGTGATTCATTTGTAAATGAGCATCGCTCTGCCCATACAAAGGACACAGCGCGCTTGGAATAAACTCATTTAACAACGTATTGCATTAAAATAAAGTAACGAGAGGAACGTCGCCCAACGTAACATGTAGTAAAAGTATACACCTTGTTTCCCTGACAGGAAAATACCCTGCTGCGCGATCTGTGACAGTAGGCGCGGCGTCAATTATGTCAAATATAGGCTATACACATGGAATTGCGCGAAAATATAACGATATTCGAAAAATTCATTTTATGATCCCAACCCAACTTTGAGAATAGATTAACTGCGATATTTTTTTTATCGCCCGATAAGAGTCTCACGTTAACGCAGCACGTTAACGCCGATAACGGCCCACCACTAATATATATATATATATATGTATATATACTATACATGGAGTATCAAAGAAATAACAAGATTTTGTTGGATTTTTTTTTTAAATCACAGTTTTAACCCCATTCTAGGGTTAAACTTTGGCACATATCTTGCCCCACACCATTTGTGCAACAGAAATGAATAACACTGTGACCAAGATAGTTCTTTTCTGAGTGATCGGACTGATAATTTTCACATGATAAATTGGGCAAAAAGGGCGATTAAAAACATCCTTGCAACCATACTGCAACATGCATAGCAAGAACATTTGAAGAACACAACAGCCACTGCATAGCAATGCCTAGAATCATCGTGACAGCGAGTTTTGAATGGACAAATGCTACTCACGTTCTCTTTTGAAAATCGCGTGATTGACTTCAAATAAACTTAAAACACGTTTTGCCACTTGATTGCTCTCTGCTAAAGGCTGTGTGCTGAAAATACACAATGTTTGGTGGTTTGAGGCCTGGAATTGTGGTCGCAACCTGCTTTGAAGCTGTCAGGCATTTGGGACAGATGTGAGGGGGATTGTGACTGGAATATATTTCTCCTCTGCTCTTCATACACCCATAAACACCCAAACATTTGATGGCTGTGAATTCAGAAAGGCATACCTGATTTGCATTTAAAATCAAATCCCAGCTAATATTGCTTCAGATCAGGTGAAGCATGGAAAAACCTGATCTCAAATCAGCGCTTTGCATCATCTTTCTGTCTGACGGTTCATGGATGTTTGGATTAGCGGAGTTATTGTTTGAACTTGAACAACACGAAAGGACAAAACTGTCAACAAACTGATTAATGGTAATGGAATGCAAGAGATTATCTCTCTCTCTCTCTATCTCTTTCTTTTTTTTGTGCACTTTTTATCTTGACAATAATTTACGATTGCAAAGACAAAGCGGAATGATCCCAGTGCAAATAAACAGCTGAGCTAGCCATCCGAGTTCGGTAACATCACTTCCAAGGAGTCTGGCTGGGATACTGTGTGAACCTGAGAGCCACGTGCTTTGAATCCCAAGCAGTTTTACAGCAGTCCCGTTGCGGTTCTGCTAGATTTTATCACAAAACACACCCACCTTATTACCATCAGTCATGCTACTCGGTTTCAGCAGTGTAATATTTCTTCAGTTTATTCAGTTATGTTTCTTGTCGTGCTCAACTTTCATGGATTTTGCAAAACAGACCGTATCTGCTCATTTAAACACCTATTTGTTTGTCAGAAGACATCTTGCGTGACCAAGAACAACCCCCCCCCCATTTTGTTCCATGTGAACACATACCGGAGAACATCTGTCCACATCAGGAGTTTGACCCGGGAGGCCTCTCACCTCGTGTGCGCTTCCTTCTTGTCTTTCCGTCCTGTTTATTCGACTCATTAGCCCTCTCAAAGGCCTCCTGTGGCTCTCTCCCAGATGCACAACTGGATCAATGGACTTTAGATGGGTGGAGCTGAATCGTAATGTTGGCTAGCCTGCGGATCGGCACACACACCGTGGCGGGGCGGATCAATGGAAACTTCGCTGCGTGGAGATAAGAGAGGGCATCTTGTAGCGACTGCCCTCTCCTTAATCACCCTCCTTTCCTCACTGATGATGAGCTTTAAAGTTGCACTGTGTTAGGAAGATTTAGTCACACAGCATAAAGCCTGACTTTAAGGGCTTATGGCGGCCCAGGTTCAGAATCCATTTATTTCTGCAGCATAAAACTGTAGCGTCCGGTTACAAGACTTATCTTTGTATCTCAAAGAGGAGATTGGCTGAAAACATTACGTTTTAAGGGAAACAGCTTCTTATCGGATATTACCATCATGACAGCACACAAATATCGCATCTTTTACTTGTCCACCAGAGAACATTGGGTGCGGGGAGTATAAACTGTTTAAGCTCTCGCTGCTTCGTCTCATAGCAACTGAACCGAGGCTGAGCCAGGTCAACAGAGTGCTTGATGGTCAATATATGCAGGGGTTCAGGCTAAGAATAGTTGAATTCAAACTAATATCCAAACTCACTGCTCAGGCAAAAAAATATAGCTTAATTTTAGTATTTGTCTCAGATTTTTGTCCTAAATATCTTGAGGAAGGAGTGTAATATAATATACACAACACACTACTGTTCAAAAAGTTTGGATTTTTTAATGGTTTTTGAAACAAGTTTCTTCGCTGAAAAAAATCATATGAACAAAAATTTATGACAACATATGTTTTTACATTGCTTTAACGTCAAAATAAGTTAAGCAATTTTCAACTTTGTTATAGAAGATTCAAGTCAGTTTAATGTAATTTAAGTTTAAATGACTTAAACATACTGTAGCAATGTTCAGGGAAGAAGGAGGCGGGAACCGGCGAACAATTAAACATACTTTATTTAAAATAAAACAAACAAACCAAAATACCGCCACCAGCCCCTCGCGGACGACTGCTGGCAAAAGTAAAATACAAATACCAAAAACCAAACACAACGTAAAACCAGGCCTGTTCCTCTCTCGATCATCAACGTCGTCGCTCCTCCTTTATGCTTCTGCTCCTCCGTGAGAGGAGCAGTTTGTAGAGGAGCAGTTTGTAGAGGAGCCCCCCCCCCGGCGGCGGCGATCCCTAGGGGGTATGGACCCGACAAGCCGAGGGAAACGGAGACGGAAGCATGAGGAGCGACAGATTGAGAGAGGGGAGAGAGAAAAAAAAATTGGTCCGGTTCCCACAACGCGCTGACATCTGGTCCCCCACCAGCTGGGCGATCTCCTCCACGGTGCCTGCCGGTGACGCTGGATGGCCCTCGGTGGACGGCACAACGCTCCGCCGCCACCCAGTGGACGGCGACGGCTCCTCGGGTGCCTTGGGCAGACAGCAGGAGTCCCCCGATGCCTGCTCCTCCCCTTCACTGGTGGACGGCAGCAGGCTCCAGCCCACGGCGAGCGGCGGCGACTCCTCCTCTCCCTCCCGGATGGCAGCCGCCCCTCCAATACCCAGGCAGCCGGCAGCGAGCTCGACCGTCCCACCGGCAACTCACTCCAGCGCACCGCCTCGATCGTCCATGGCCGCGAGTCCCCCGCTCCCTGCTCCTCCCCTCGTTCGGCGGATGGCAGCAGGCTCCGGCCCACGGCGAGCGGCGGCGACTCGCGCACCATGCTCGATGGCACCGGGGATTCCCCACAGCGGCGGGGACTCTCTGACAGCGCGTTCCTCCCTCTTCCCGGGTTTCGGCACCAGTGTAGCAATGTTCAGGGAAGAAGGAGGCGGGAACCAGCGAACAATTAAAACTACTTTATTTAAAATAAAACAAACAAACCAAAATACCGCCAGCAGCCCCTCACGGACGACTGCTGGCTACCGAAAATAAATATAACTGCCAGCAGCCCCTCGTGGACGACTGCTGGCAAAAGTAAAATACAAATACAAAAAACCAAACACAACGTAAAACCAGGCCTGTTCCTCTCTCGATCATCAACGTCGTCGCTCCTCCTTTATGCTTCCGCTCCTCCGTGAGAGATGCGAGACCGGTGTGCTACACAGGTGTTGCTCATTACAATCGCACCACCGGCCTCGCGCTGTTCTCCCACGTCCCTCGGCCGTCCTTCGCCACACATACAAGTTGGTTGTACTTAAAATTTTAAGGCATCAACTTTTTTTTACGGTGTACAAAGAGTTTACGAAAGCAAACATGTGAAAGTCTTCCATTCCATCTGTTTTATAGTGAAAATTTGCCTAATTAAAACACAATTTCCAGCAGATATATAATGAGATAGTTAGTCAATCATAAATGAAGTGGTTTGGACAGCTGCGTGGTCAGTAACACTGTCTGTCTCACTTCTCTACATTACAGCCAATCTGCCACTGATTGAGAGACTAATGACTTTATAATAAGACAAGACCTGAGAGTCTATCTTAATGGAAATCACCAAGAGCCCTTGTACCAGTCGTATTTCAATGCTGCTCAGCCTTTATTTGCTTCTTCTCTGTTTTCGAATAAGAGTTGCTCAAGATCTTGATGTTCTCAGGCGATTTAGAAGTGTTGCTCAGCAGATTGGCACAGACATTTGAATCTGATGACACTTGTTTCACTTGTTCTAGATATGGAAACTAAAGAAAGACATTATTCTCAGATCAAACAGATAAATTATTGAAAGACTGTCATGAATTGTCAGTGGATTTATAAAGTAATATTGCAACAAATATCATAAAAAATGCATTTAATTCATGCTTAAAAATGTAGTTAAATGTAGCAATAAATAACAAATTGATGAATCAAATTTAATCAAAAATGAAATTTAAATTGCATTTACCCTTTAAATTATTTTGTTTATCAATTTGCCAAAAATGCCATGCCTTTTGAATAAATTAAGTGATATATTAATTTATTGTGTAACCTTTTTAACCACATGTCTGTTTATTTGTCAGTTTTAAATGTTATTTAATTATTTATTTATGTTTGGAATTAATAGTAGCCTAATTGAAGGTGCACAAATAGTCCTTCATACAAAACCTTTGAAATGGTTTATCAGTAGATTTATAAATTAAAGTCTATATTAATAGTTTGCTCATAAAGCCTGTTTTCTCTTTTCTCTATGAAGAACTGCTTGTGTTCAACGAGGCCTTGACCTAAAACACTGAACAGCTCTGGCTTTATAAATCTCTCACATAACCTGATGATTTCATCCTTATCCAGGGTTGTTGTGGAAATGGATCGCTTTTGAGATTCATATTGATTATTAACAGTGTACGTGCAGTAGCTAGCAAAGCCCTATTTACAATTAGCTGCATACTTAATATATATTACACTGAAGCAAGCACTTAAGTGTTTGGAACGGTTCAACATCATAAAGCTGTGACTAGTGGTCTCTGAGAGCTATAGCTTATAGAGAAAGACATCCATTAACGGTAAATGGAATATATTATTATTATGACATATTTTATATTAAGACCACACGATGATTCTCTAAATGTGACCATAATGGCTTAACAGTATATTATAATTGTATGCACAACAGTGCATTCTACATTTCAAAAACGAACACAGTGCAATGTCTGATTTGTGAACAAATTACTCTTATGAACCAGCTCTTTCCAATCAGGCAAGAAGATTAATAATTCAGTCTCAAACTCACTCAGGTTTGGCATTTGAATCAGTCCGAAAATCGTTCAGAGACTTTACTGAGTTATAAAGTTTGTAACCTGTTTAACAGTTCTGTAACAGTAAATTAATGTAGACTCTGGTGTTCTCAGCAATGTCAAAATAAAATTCCTGCCTCTCTGACACAAACAGATAACTTATTCAATGCCGATAATTAAACATTTCACACACTGTTAAACACTGTTAAGCACAATCAACTTGGATGGTTAAGTCATTTCAACTGAAATTATATTAAACTGGCTTAAAAATAATTTGAATCTTGTAGAACTTATAAAAAACGTATAAAAAAAACCTATTAAAAAAACTATTTTGATGAGTTAAGCAACTGATTGATCATATGATTTTTTACAGTGCAATATCCTCCTTGGCATTTATATCGGTTGATCTACAGAGCAGGGCTGTTCTTAGGGCGGTCCCACAGGTGTGTGCTTGGGACAGCCGTGCTACTAAGTACCTGACTTTTGGTGATGTCCGATTCAAAACGAACCTGCAGCAATACATATTCACAGGTATGTTTTACTCTGGTCCTCGACCCCTTTTATGGTTTTTAGAACATGTTTTTTCCACACTAACAAACACAATATATAAGAGACTTTTTTTGTAGATACTGTTAACTCTTGATTGGTACAGAATTTGTTGAGATATTAGCTTCTGTTCTGAAGCATCTAGCGCTCGACAGCCAACTCTGCAATCTCTGATGCAGCTCGTCGAGCAACTGCGGGTTTGAGTCTGACACTTTATTGGTCACAGTAAACTCCTGGTATCATCTCTCACACACACACACACACACACACACACACACACACACACACACACACACACACACACACACACACACACACACACACACACACACACACACACACACACACACACACACACACAGATGGGCTCTGCTTGTTTATTCATAAGGGAACTTTGATCTCTCTCCAGTGGAGTCACATGGTTTGTATCAGAGGGGTCACCAGATGCCAAAACTGTCGGATACTAAATTCTTTTCTCTGCTCCATGTGAAGCTCTAAATGGCTTCTCTGTAACCTTCCACTTGTGTGATTACAAAGCACATAACCAAACGTTTGCGTTCTCACGTCTGATTTGCACTATGAAGTTGGCTTCAAATGCGAAGATGTGATGTATTTTTACATTCTTCTTTTTTCAAGTTTTGTTTACTACATGTTTTTTTTTTAAATATTGTTAATCATTTATTTATTTATTTTCATGTTCTGACTTAATTACTACCATAATGTGCAGCACCACTTATTAAGATGATATAAAAAGCTACAGAGCCTTCAAAAGAATGTGCAACTTTGCTTCATTAAAATTTGAAAACTTACATCAGTGTGGCAGGGCTTCATTACTGTCATTATCAATTATGCAGGCGTTGAGAACGTGCATCTTATCGAGAATGCCCGGCTGTGTTTTGCATGCTGTCTGCCTAGCTCACTTCTTCTCCACACTTTCGATATGCATATCCATATTACATCCTTGTTCAGAATAATTTTTTTTTTTTTGCCAACTAAGTAACCAATCTCGTTGTGCCTAATCAAGTATGTCATGTATGCTAATTTCAGCCTCAAACCGTCGACAGTTACTCAATATTCATTTCGTCATATTAATGAATGATGGGTTTGCGTTTACCTGGCTATGGATTAATGAAGGCCAATCAATACCTTTGAATAAAAGATATTTGATAGCGTCTTTGTTCAGCATACAATGAACTTTGGTTTAAACCTGTTTTATTGAGCAATGTTTAACATCAATTTGACTAGAACGAAAAAACAAATGTCTTGACCTATGTTGATGAATTAATTGGAAAAGTTTTAAAACAGGAGATGTTTTTTTGGTTCCCTCTGCTAACTGAATTAATTTCGAAATCAGCAACTGCTTTACATAAATTCACCCAAAAACCTAAGAAAAAAACAATAATTTTGAAGAGAAACCAGCTTTGATGTTTGAATATATTTGTGCATACTCTCTAGTTATATGCATGATTTTCTGACAACAAGAGATGCAACTTTTGTCAAAGACTTGTATGTGGATTGAAACCAAGATGAGATCAATTTTGCCCAACAGAGTGTAAAATATTTTCCATCTCTATATTATTGCAAATGGAAGGATACAAGAGAGCATAAGTAAAATCCTTTTATTTTTTCCCAAAATGTTACCGAAACACCTGTTTGTTGCTATGCATTGTGATGTTGAGGTAATTTGATTGATAAAATGTTCTAATAACTTTTGTTAAAAGGTGATTAAAAATAGTTTTTCAGATCTATATATAAACAGTGTGTTCAAAGAGGCAACTAAAAACACTCTTAGGGAGGCAGAGGAAGAAAATGCAGAATGCCTGCAATTGTTTTCCGTAAGTGGGGAGAAATGGATTTGTTGTCAAGCATTTGGAAAGTGGGCCCACTTTGAGTGCTCCAATCATGATGGGATTCATTCAGGAAATATCTCTATACTAATGTTGAAGCTCCAGTCCAAAATGTGCAGCATTCAGGCGCTAAAAGCAGAGTAATACAGGAGTTCTTATAAAATACTTAGTTAAGAGGTTATGAAATGCCAAAAGGGATTTAATAAACAGGAAATTGGCGCACCATTAACTAAAGTGGTTATTTTGAATTTTGAAGTATATACTTTAAACCTTGCTCAAAATACTTTCATGCATTGAAGTGTTTGCATATGGTGAGAAATAGTGCCACATCAAAAGCTTCTGTAGCTGCCTTTTACAGGATTTTTATTCAAAATGTGTATATACTTAGTTTTTCCCATATATTTTGGGACCACAGCAGAATATATAAACAGGTGTTGCAGTAGCGTTTATTTATTTCATTTTAATGGTATTAATTAATATTCGTATGCTTATTTCTAGTATTATATTTTTTGCATTTCTTCTGAGACAATGCTTTTAGGCACACCCAACAGACAGATCAAAAGGATTTTTTTATATTACGAATATTTTATTTATTATTTGATTAGATTTTGCATTTTCTCTGAACCCATGGTTTTAGGAAGACATTTGTAACAATAAATTATATTTATATATTTTTTTTCATGTTTGTACCCAACAGACAGATTAATATATTATATTATATTATATTATATTATATTATATTATATTATATTATATTATATTATATTATATTATATTATATTATATTATATTATATTATATTATATTATATTATATTCATCTCACGCTGTACTACAGTATATGATTATAGCTTCAAAGAACTTCCATTGTTTTATCTTCATTTCATTTAGGTGTTTCCTGTTGCTCTCCTCATTTGGAACTCAGCAGGCTTAGTCACCCTTTCAGAAAAGCTATTTAAAATCACATACCTATTCATTTTCATCCTCAGTCAGAATGTAATTAACGGAGCAAAACTAAATAAATGCTGAAAGAATGAACAACGTTTTAAAATATAATTATAGAACACCACCGAATGATCAAATATAATCAACAAATATCAGTTCCTTTGAATGTCAAGTCGAGTGTCGAGTAGTTGGGGATAAGATTGTCATGTCATTGTAAAGGTTATATTTTTCAAACGGTCAACACCCACTCCTCTTGTTCACTTTTTTTACACCATTTCTGGATTGAATGACTTTTTAATGTCTTCGTCAGCAGCTTGAAAGTATCACTGTCAGGCAGTTCTGCTAATTACTGAGTCTTGATGTCTAATTATCTTGAATTTTCTCTGAGCCCATCTTTCTTACACAGACTTTTGTACCCAACATAAAAATCAAAAAGATTTATTTTTAAATTCTTACTTTATCTCCTTAGCATTTGTCTCAGCCTTTGATGCAAGTATCATTGTCGATGTTGTCACCTTTGATCAGTCAGTCTGATCACAATCTTGTGGAAATCTGCAACAATGTCTGCCGAGGACCAATAGAAGACAGATGCTTTGATTTGTTCTTGCTGCTTCTAATGGGTTTATTGCACTTGCACTATTGCGGGGAGTTTGGATGCTCTCCAGGGTCCTGAAATTACCCAACTCGACTGGGCCGATTCAAAGGATTCATTCAGATCAAAGATACTAGGAAGTGTTCAGCTGTTGCGAGATTGAAGATCGACCATCAATGTTCGTAATTGGTTCTAAACTAAATTTGGCTTTTATAGATCGTCATAAAACATACAATTTCAATCAATTGTATTGAATTAAAGGAGTTTTTGAAGCTTACATCCAGTGGTTCCAGTTATAGTCTCTGTAATCATTTATACTGATTGGTCAGTCACAGGAATTTTGTGTATCTGTGTTTAATGAACACTAAACTGTATATTTCACCGCTGCTCATTTTCATTATTTTTATACCAATGCAAGTTAATTGATGCCGTCTTGGTACTCAAAATGTCCTCTGTGGTAAAATGGCCTTTAAAGACTTCCGTATAAATTTTATGGGGATCATAAAGCTTTTATTGCTAGGGGAGCCCCTACTTAAAGAAAGACAATGAAAAGAAGACCGTGAACAACACTGTCAAAATATCAACAACAAAAAAAATCCTTAAAACAGGCTAAGTTTACTTGAGAAGCAACACTGAATAAAATAGTCTTTATGTCTTATACAGTGTTGCTTCTCAAGGAAACTTAGCTTGTTTTGTGGATTTTAAGATGTTTTTTAACTGGAAAACAAGTTTAAAAAATAACTAATAAAACTTAACTTAAAATAGATAAAAACAAGTGTCTTGTTTTGGATTTCAGATCAATAATAGTTAAAAAAAAACAATTCAAAATAAATAAGTTAAAATAATAATTAAAGTTAAAATAAATATGTAAAATTGTTGCTGTGTTTGTCTTATTGCTATGATTGTTTTCTAAATTGCAATGGACTACTTTTCTTATTATATATTAAAACAATGTTAATGTAATGGTGCAGTTCAGGCAAGATGAAGGCAGATTAGAAACGGATCTTTGCAGCAGTTTGTAATAAAGAAAATATGATAGGGAAAACACAAGTGCAAACTAAACAGCTTTGCATTAACATACACAGGGTGACAATAAACTAAACAAGACACACGTGAGGAACCAAATTAGTACCTCTAGAAACAAGCGAGAACAAACTTTGTTCCTTATATGAATATTTCATTCAACACATTCAAATATATGCATAAAAGTCCAATCTTAACAATCTTACTTTTGTAACAACAATTGCAATCTTGCCAAACGTATTCATCCTTGCTGATTTGATGCAGTCGACATTGTGCTGATGCTCAAAGTCTCACATCTCTTCATTGTGTGCATTAATCATTCACATTATTTCAATCATCAAGCATGATTTGAATATTGAATTGCCCTGATGCATCAAGCAGGATCAGCTTCACTTAATCTTTCTGTCTTGCTTTCTTCATTTTTTACACACATTCTCTCTCTTTCTTTCTCTCTCACTCACACACACACACACACACACAGTAATTCCATCAGCAAAGGCTATAAGATGAAGCCTCCTCGTAAAGTTACTTGTCAATCCCATTGTCAATGCTCTGAATCTTTTATGCTTTCTAGGGTCTTGGGAAGGAATGTATCCCATGTCAATCCAGTAAACATCTGTGGTATGGATTTGATGAATACAAGGTTAGTACGCTTAGTCTGTTGTGTGAAAACCTCATAGAGACTATGCACAGTACTCGCATCTGTTGCATCTGTTGTCACTCGCTTCGTTGAGAACAGATACTGGTCTTACTAGAGCTCAAGTGAGATGCTACAGTGTGGATTTCATGAGGCAGTCTGAAGGCTGAGCTGCCACTATCCGCGGCGTCACCGATCTCAGAGATTCACAAAGTGGAGATTGTTTATGTGGCTGCGTCTGAGTGGAAGCATTTCCCCCCTCATATCTTGCCAACAATCAAACTCGGGATGAATACCACATCTTATCAAGTCTTTTTAAACTCGACTGTCAGGTGTGGGGATGGAGAAAGGAGCGAGGACTTAGGTTGATGGGCTTTATTTTAATAATAAAATAAAACACAAACATTCTACAAAATTCATCTCCAGATTTTTTTGGATTTTTTTATTGTGGTTGGCAAACAACTTTTTAATGTGCATTACCGCCACCAGCACAAGACTGCAAACACAAGGAGAATAAATAGGGAGCAAACAAGGCCGGTAATGAGGGAGGACAGGTGGGGCAAATGAACCAATAATCAGGCAACAAGATGGGAGTCACACAATCGACAGGAGAGCACATGGCACAAAGAAACACATGACAAGCCATGTGATCACACCAAACATGACAAAAAACACAAGCAAATGGCCGGTATTGCAAATCACAAGCAAAGTGCTCAGACAAAATGAGACATGAAGAACAGTGAGAACACTCATAAGCCACGTGTTCACACAGAACATGACATAAAAGCACACGGCAGATGTAAACACGAACCGCATGCTACACACGTGAACAGAGCGAACACGAAACCGCACGTTCACATGACAAGACAGAACGTTATGCACGAGAACGAGCATAAGCTCATCAACAGAAAACAAACACGCGGAGCATGAATGTCCGAATCCCGACACCAAACTAGACAGATGTGCCGTGATCCAAACACCAATGATGTAACAGATGTAACAAAGGCACCTGACATCGACAGAGGAAATGTGGGAATTAGGTTAAACTGTGAAATGTATGATGAAAATTGGCTAGCAATTTCACCAAGCAAATACCAAGAAATAGGTTACAGCAGTTTATCTTTCAAGTACACTTGCAAAATCCGCAATGGGACTAAGCTCGAATAGCCTAGCTTCCGCCTCAGCGACTTTTTATTGTACAAAATCGCAGCATTTGTCCAATGACCGTCAAGTTTCGAAGCACTGAAAAAAAAACTGTTCAAAGCAGCCTCATTGAAGTCAGTGGACGCTCGGCGTCAACAGGGAAATGCACTGTGACGCTCCGGGAAATGAATGAGAAGGAAATCGACTCAGCCGACCTGCTATATCATATGTAGCTGATTTTGAACCAACTCGACTTCGAGATGAACGCATTTTTAGTCAATAAAATGTTAACACAATAGTATACACATTTGACCATTAATTTTTTGACATTATAGGGGAAGCCGAGCTTCCCTTGCAGTCTTAAAAAATCGCCACTGACACACACACACTCACACACACAGAGAGAGAGAGTGTAGTCAGCTCTTCCAAGAGGATTTATTGTCGATAGCTTCTCTATTAATCCTAATTATTTTGATTGTTTTCATACAGTAATGAAATGTATGGCAGACTCCATTGTCTGAATCTTTGGGATACTTATAGAGGGGTCCAAAAGTCTGAGGCCATCAGTGAAAATGCTTTGATTTAATACAGTTTGTTACAGCATAACAATTTGAGAAAATTTTATTTAAAATTGACATGGAGTTTCTTTGCATTTAGTATTTATGTCCCACTTTAGCTTAATGACAGCAGCTAGAGGTGCATGAACTCCACAATTTTGTATAAAACCTGATAATTCTCCAGCCTGATTTGAGATGATGTAAAGAGTGTCTTGTGCTTCAATGGAAGCAAGAACATCTGAACTTTTTCAAATTTGCAAAAAAATGTTGCTTATTTGATTTTTGACTTAGAATTTTTTTTTTATTAATATATTAATAGAATATTAATAGAAAACATATTTTTTTATGATAGCGTTCGATTAAGATAAGTGTGAAGGGTGCTAGTGTCATTTTTTTATAAATATATGTTGTTGAATGTTTTTATTAAGTTTATACTACCTATTTAGATATATGGATATATATATATCTTTTATTTGTCTTTTCTCTGCTCACTGTTTTACTGCTTGTACAGCACTATGGTCAACTGTGTTGTTTTATTCAGTGCTTTATAAATAAATTTGAATTTGAATATATATTTTTATTTATTTCACATCATAATATTTCCTTGTTTTCATTAAAAAAACTTGCTGTTTAATTACAGATTTAAGTTTGCATCATTTTTTATCGTGGTGTAATAATAATAATAAAATATAATATGATGTAATTAATGTAATATAATATAATATAAATCTTTTGATCTGTCTTTTGGGTAAAAGCATTTGCATAAAACATTTTTTATGTTAGGTGGCTAAAATATTATATTATATTATATTATATTATATTATATTATATTATATTATATTATATTATATTATATTATATTATATTATATTATATTATATTATATTATATTATATTATTTATATATATTTTTATTTTATTTTATGTAATTTATTCCTGTGACGGCAAAGCTGCATCATTACTCCAGTCTTCAGTGTCACAGAACTGAACATATCCTTCAGAAATAATTCTAATATGCTTGCTGTTCAAGAAACATTTCTCATTATTAATGTTTTGCTGCTTAATTTTTTTTTTTTTTTGTGGAAACTGTGATGCATGTTTTTTTTCCAGGATTCTGTGATGAACAAAGTAAAAAAAAAAAAACCCAGCATTTATTTGAAATTGAATCTTTTTGAAGATTATAAATGCCACTTTTAGCCAATTTAATGCATAGGCTACTCGTGATATCCAGTGATATATTATATTATATTATATTATATTATATTATATTATATTATATTATATTATATTATATTATATTATATTATATTATATTATATAAAACATGGCTGAAGTTCTTGAATTTTCTGTAATCTTGGTCTAGGGACCTAAAATTACACTATAGACATTACATGCAAATAGGTAAATAAGAGCTACTGCTCTAATTCCACTAAACAGAGCAGAATCACAGTGTAAGATGATAGATTCCCCATATAAATCAGCCTTTCCTTTTATCAGACGCTTTTGCTTTATTCATAGGCATTTACAAAAGTGCTGAAAAGAAGGTGCAGCAAATAGCGGCTGACACACAGTTTTGAAACTTTGGACCGACGCTTGATCTGAGGGCTTGTTGGCAGCTGAGAGGCCAATCAATGCACAGTCCCCGTGGAGTCTTTAGCTTTCTCAGGAATAGACTTGACTAATTGGTGATTGAAAATCCCAACAGTTTCCAGTGTGTTTAAAGGTCAGCTGTTGTTCTAAAATTGAGTCCCGTGTTGTAGGTTGTAATTATTGTGCGAGCTCAATAGTTTAGCTGTTCGGTTAGCCAGAATGTAGACGCAGCACTGTCTTGTGCTATGACAGCTTCAAAGACCAGGAACATTTTTTCTCTGATATTTATTAAATGTATCCCCTTCTGGGAACCATTAGGAGTTTTGTCGTTCATCATGTATGTATGTGTCTGTATATAACTAAATCTATTGATGCTCTTCAAATGGATAATGGGTCCATAGTCATGTTGAGAGCTACATTAAACCTTTAAAGTCGGTTTTATAGCATTATTAAGATCAATGACCTGAGTCACAAGTTGCATGACATACTTTTCTCGACTTGTGCATTTCAAAGGAATTACAATTTTTGATTAAAAAAAATGCATATTCATGTATTCCGCATCTCATTATCCTGATATAACATCCCTCATTTGCATAGTCTCCTAATGAGGCACCACAACACAGAGTAGCACCATCTGAAAAATAGCACTTTTCAAAATGAACGTTATTATATTTGAATATTTAAAACGGGGGCTTTTAACGGACTATATTGTAAGGTGCACTGCATTTCCCGCCCTTAGTTTTTGTGCAAGTAAAAGATTCATGAGACTCACTGAGAGACAGCAATTCAGCATCCATCTGTCAGTCCTAACTGACATGCTGTCAGTCAAAGTCGCCGAAACAGGTTGTAGTGGGACCTCTTTAGATTTGTCAGCCCGCTGAGAAAATATTTCGAGTGTGTAACAACTGAAAGCGAGACAGATGGAGAAAGATGGTAGCTGTGGATTTTTATGTATGAAGCAATGGAAAGTGCAGATCAGAGTTTGTTTCTGCCGTTTGTGCCAAAGGGATGACGGGATATTTATATTTGCAGCGCGACGGGGGAGTGCTTTGTATTTTTTGAACCTGCTTTCACAGCTTGATGCAAAACATTGACGGTGCCAAAGAAAAGTGCAGCTTAGAGTACATTTCAGTCCAACTTTAAAAGAAAGACACCCAAAATGAGCAACAATAATCAATTCCACTCTTATAAGACGGGGCAGGGCTTGTGGGATACCAATAGCTGAGAAAAGACATCTGTACACTTGCCAGCAATCGATCTGTTCTTGGAAAGGACGATATAAACACAAGAATTGCAATCCAATACCCACTGAAATTTCCATCCATGACTCAAACTGTGAAGGTGTCGGGCCTGTAAGCCTCAATTAGAACATGGGAAAAATGACGAGTGGATGGGAGAAAATGGAAAAGCAATGATAAGAGATTTGATGTGGCAGACCAATTTCTCATCCCCGACCAGAGCTGAATTACCACGGCAAGTATTTTTAGCTTGATGTTTTAATAATAAGCGTCATACTGATGTAATTGAGCAGGAATGAGATTTGGTTTGCCGAATGCACTTTAAAAAAACGGTGTTTATGAAAAAATGAATAATCTCCACCTGTTGGGATACTCGGTCGTTCCTATTTCTCCGTCATTTTATTGCAAACAAAATCAATTATGCTAATCTTCCCGTGCATCTCTCATAAATTAACCACATGGCATTCCTGCGGTGCGATACGTAGTTACAGTAAATGTGTTCAGATACAGTCGTGACCCAGCCTCCTCGCTTTATGAAATATTAAGAATTAAGCTTTAGATTAATGTCCAAAAGGCTTGTCTTGTTCATTTTGCAGGGCAATTCATCTTGAGAGAACATGATTTGGTTATGTAAGTGAATGCGTGTGCAATTTCTCACAGCTGGCTCTGTTTGTCACCCCGAAAGGTCACCTCTGATTGGTCCATAGAGTGTGACAAGCATGTCAAGAGAAAACTAAATACCAGGTTTTGGTGGCCACTGGTGCTGTATGGGGTAGCAGGACAATTTAGTTTCTGATGATGATGTGACGATGAGTCACAGTGATGAATAATGGTATTAATATGCATGTATAAAGACAGGATAAGTACAAGGTACTGAGAAACTTTCACAGCGAGACATTCTGGGATATTTTCAATCCAAAGACGGTTCAAAGTCAGGGCCGTTACCACCATAACACAGACAGCCATGTCAAGCGCGAAATGGTTTAAGACATGCTTTTGTCCAGCGTTAAATAATGGTGCAAATACCAGTAAATTGACTCCCGCAAACCTTAGTAAATTGCGTGATTTATGTAAACACTGTGGTCCCATAAATGTTGCTTCTGAATGGGAAACTCCTACAGATTAGTGTTGTCAAAAATATCAATATTTCGATATGCATCGACGCTGAAATATCTGGAACGGTTCCAATACTCCTTTTCTGCAGTATTGATACACCGATACCAGCTTCGCGTTCTCACTCTCTCTTTTCTCTGATGGTAAATTGACACACTCCCACCTCCTTTCAATCACTTGTTTCATTCACTTCTATGGAATAGTACTTGTATTATGCATAATTTTACTAATTCCCGCAGGTTTCGCGCTCACACCAAAAGCTCGCACACCACTGATCTATATAAGTGCTCACAAGAACCTTTTTCGTGGCCTATTGCGCTTAAACAGTCAAATACATATTTGAAAATTATGTCAAATGCCCATATTGCTGAGTATTCAGGTAAATAGTAAGTTTTGGAAGTAAATAGTTGAGAGAAAATGCATGTTGTGTAACAGTATATTGGATCAGTGCATAAGCTATTAAAGTGACATCAGCCTAATAAAGATGCTACTGTCTGTCAGGTTAATCAAAGTTAAGAAGGCAGAGAAAATCACTCTGCTCTTGACTGAATCATTTTTGTAACTTTAATTGTAAGTATCAATCTTCATTTTAAAATGAAAACTATCCAGTATTATTTTACATTTAATTACTTTCATTTCTGTGCCACAGAATTTCTTGCCACAGATTTCGCAACTTAGATTTCGCAACGGTTTTGCCACTTTGACAAACAAAGAGCTGCTTGGTTTAAAAGTTTCCCGAAAACTCACAATTTTTCATACTGCACATTTTAATGTTGAAATGCCTAAATTCTGTTGTAGCATATAAAATTATTGATTTTTGTTTTTAGTAAATTGTTATTAATTTAAACAAAATGGTATGTGCCAAACACATACCGTTACTGTGCAACAGTGCACTGAAGGACAAATACAAGTGTCAGAGTAAAGTAAGATGAAGGTTGTTCAGTCACGCAGTGAAACTGTTTGTGGCAATATGGCAGACGGCTGAATTTGAATGGATGTCATTGTTTGGAGACGTCGGTCTACGCGCTGATCAATTTTCCACTTTTGAGGCAGTGATTAACTTCAGCAGATCTTATTAGAGCGCTGATGGGGTTGGCAGCCTTTTTTTTATGTGGCAGAGTTTGATTAATGAGATATCAACATAGATAGGAGACCTCAGTGATCCAAAAAATAATGAAAAAGAAAGAAACAAAAAAAATTAGAGGGTTATATCTGAATGATCCAAAGCTAAAGTAACTAAAAGTTTTTAAATGCAAATAAAGCTTCAGAAAGAAGACTGTTTGTACAGGACTCAATACAGAACAATGCTCACTTCATTCTTTGTGAATAGAACATGGGAATAAAGGAAAATGTCAGACACATAACAAGCCTCTTTTAGTCTTTTGCTAATGATACTTACTTTAACACTTCAGATTCACTAGATGGACTCTTTCCCCACTTCTTAGCCCTGTGTTGACAGAGACATCCATCATCCTCATGTCCTGCTCTGCAATAATCTGTTCATTATCTTACGCTAAGGAGAGCCCTCCAAAGCAAAACACGCAGAATTGGAGTTTCTAAGGTCTGCAAGTCTTTTAAGATATTATGAACATGCGTGACACTTCTATAGCGATGCCTCATTAGTTGCACTTATTTGCAGCAACCTTTATTTTTAATTTAGTGCCTCATTTATTCTGCCATTTTTACGTGAAAAAGTACGAGTCGTTGCAAAACACGTCTTTTGGCACACACCTCCATCCATCGATGAAATATTTACATGCTGCACACATTTGTTCAAAATGGATGAGGAAACAACATTGGCAGATTAGGGTTTTGTCTAAAGGAGCATCCGTATTCAAAGAGAACTTTTTATTTAGGTCAAAGTGTCCCACTGTTGCGGGTATCCTCTGGCCCCCGTTTCTGGAACAGATTGTGTGGGGATTTCAACAGGACGCGTCTATGGCAATACGGATTAGGCAATTAACCCCGATGTCAGTGTAATTATTAAGACACTTAGTAAATGAATTAATTTCCCTAAAGGTTGTGCCAGCGAAACGCTCTCCTACTATGTAGAACAAAAGCATAGTGAAAAAGGGAAAGGGGTGTGAGGCAAACAAATCAAGATGATCTTTTGACATTTCATCTGCTCTCACTTTCTCTAAGGCTCTAGAAAATTTTAACTAATCAACAGATCACAGATGTCAAAAACAGGTAACATAAATTTAAATGGGTTTTACTGGTCCTAGAGATTTAGTAGATGTCAGTGTTACGTGGACATCAGTGTTATTATACTTTTGAATTTGACTTTACTTTCTACTATCTATTTGTTTTTTCAGTTTAGTATGGCTAGTCTTTGTTGGTTCTCCCTCAGTCATTGGTTTAGTTCTTTCAGCATTGAAGGGTGTGTTCACACTTGGCATGTTTGATTCAATTAAAACGAACTCTGGTGCGATCGCTCTGTTAGTGTTTTTCATTTGAATAAGAGTGAATGCTGCCATCTAAACCGTGGTGCGCACCAAACAAGTGAACTACACTTCCAACTGAACTCTGGTGCGGATCGAATGAAATATGAACGTAACACAGACCAATGACATGTAAACGAACTAAAAAACGGGACATGATGCAACAAGATGTGACCTTAAAATGGGCATAACGCTCAAGCATATGTGTTTTTTCTCGCCATGGTCACAACTCTCATCTGATCACAGTGTGAACACAGCCCAAGTTATTTGTTTCAGGGCTGCCAAACAACATTAGCGAGTTTTATTCAAAAATCACAAACAAAGATAATCCAAACAGGGGAAAAGATGCCAATAATCCAAACCATAGAAACATACATCCAAACAGGAGAAGACAATGAACCAAATGTGAAACAAAACAGCTTTACAAAAATACATGAAAAGACAACGAACAAGACAACTGAAACACATGGTATATACACAGAATAAGGATAGGCTTGACAAGGCACATGTGAAGATAATCAGTAACCATGGTAACTGTGGGAAGCAGGGCGGGGCCAGTGAGTGTTAATGAGCATCACCTGCACGCCACGCCGGTCTCGAGTCCCACGGAGGAGCTCCAGAAGGATAAAGAAGGAGTGATGACAGTGAAAGATCCAGGCCTGGATTCATGTTGGTGCTTTATTTTAGTTTATGCGGCAGTCGTCCGTTAGTTGCCGACACTTTACTTTTCTTTTGTTCTTTGTACACTTTTTTTAAAATTAAAGTTATGTTTAACATTCGCCGGTTCCAGCCTCCTCCTTCCCTAATTAAAAACAAACTCATTACACTAACAAACAAGGGAAACTATAGGGAAAAAGTAAAACGGGAACTAAACACTGGAAGTGAACACAGAGAACAATGGAAACAGTAAATGCACATCAAAATAAAAGTCCTGGAACACGGAATATACAAAACACGTGAAACCGTGTATAGCGCTTTTCACAATACATATCGTTTTAAAGCAGCTTTACAGAAAATGCATGTCTACATTACAATTTTGAGTGATCTGCTATCAGAGGTGACTGTGTTATGTATTTCAGAAATTTACATATACAAACCACGCAGTTAGCTAACAATGTATTAAAGGCAGAAAACGATGAGCTCATTGAAATAATGAATACATGTTGTTAACAAATTATTAGGTTGTAAAGAAAATTTAGCATTGGTGCATGTTGATTCAGAGTTTGCTTCAACTGAAGTACTTGCAGGAGTTGGAGTCCTCTATTCACCGGTGTCAGGGCATCTCAACTCTACATAAGAGGCTGGATCCAAACTGGAGCTGACATACTCTCTAGTTGCCTCAGGATGGGCAATAATCCTGTGCAGTTGATCTGATATAACTGGAGTACAAGGTTATGAGATGCATTATGTTAATGCTTGGCTAAAGAGATGCGTCTTTAATCTACATAGATTTAAACTGGGAGAGTGAGTCTGAGCCCCGAACATTATCAGGAAGGCTCTTTTAGAGTTTAGGAGCCAAATGCGAAAACGCTATCCCTCCTTTAGTGGACTTAGATATCCTGGGTACTACCAAAAGCCCAGAGATTTGTTACCTTAAAGAGCCTGATGGATTGTGAGGCGATAGAAGATCAGTTAAATACAAAGGAGCTAAACCGTTAAGGGCCTTATAGGTTCAGTAGCAATACTTTAGGATTGATATTGAACTTAATAGGCAGGGGCAGCGCCAGATAATTTTTAAGGCAGGTGCTGAGGGGGTTGCTAGATCATTGACAGGGGGAGCTGCGCAAATTATATATGTATATATATATATATATATATATATATATATATGTATATATATATATATATATATATATATATATATATATTAGTGCTGTCAAACGATTAAAATATTTAATCGCGATTAATCGCATTAATGCCATAGTTAACTCGCGATTAATCGCACATTTTTATCTATTCTAAATGTCCCTTGATTTCTATTTGTCTCATTAATTTTTCTAATTTTAATGCTCTTATCAACATGGAAAAGTGGATCAGCATTAAGTTTGTTCTTAGCTGTGGTATCCATGTGCTTCTGTCTGAAGTCATCCATTGTAGAGCTTAGATCGGGCCCAAAAAAATCAAGCCCGACCCGAGCCCGTGCGCATTGTGTCCGAGCCCGGCCCGACACATAAACTGTAATTATGAGCCCAAGCCCGATTTAAACCCGTCAATTTTTTTCATACGTGGGTCGTTATAACTGACGTTCTCAACTATTTTCTATGTTACTTTCTCCCGCCCGCAACATTTTTGTTATACACAACATATTTCGAATACACTCTTTTTTTTGTAGGCTACCTCCAAATACTTTCGCCTACGTGTCGCCACCATACACATCAGCATAAATGCTCCTGATAAATTATTTGTTATTAAAGCATTAACACACAAACCACTGTTATAACATAAAAGCAAGCAGGCTACTGAGTGCATGGTTTGGCATGACTCAATGCGCGCAAAGTGTGCTCCCTTAATAATTCCTAAAAAGCTGACATCAGTTCATCGCAATCTCACACATCTGTTATTATCAGTGAAGCTGACTGCACAATGCATCTTTCATAATATATACACTTTGTTTGTTATAATTTGAGGATTTGCCAGCTTACAGAATTCAGCACTGAACAAAAAGTCTGTTTTGAGCGGTGAGGGGAGTCTATTTTAAATGCTTCTGATGCTTCTTCATATGTCTGTGATTGGCTACATCCCTCAACGCTGCAAACATGTTATAAAAAGAAACTCTGGCCTGTAAATCGTTTCTATTTTGTTTTAGTTGTTCTTGTTGCTTTTCTGCAACATATGAATAAAAATGTATTAGTTTTTATGTTTTATTCATAGATATTTCTAGTTTGCGGGAGTCCCGCGAATCGTTTTATTCTCCCGTATCCGCACACAGAGTGAGTGCATTACCGCTCGAGCCCGCCCTCGCACTCGGCCATCAAATCTAGTCCCGCGCCGCTCTCTATTGCGTTGAGAGTGCACGTCTCTAGATCGGCGTCTCGCGCTCGCGCCATCCACTCAAAACGTACCGTTAGCCTACTACTCTTTGGCCGGCGCGCAAGCCCAAACAAGTACGTGCGGCGTGCCTGTTGTTTTGTTTCCGTCTTGCTATCCGGTGTGGTGTTGTTTGCTAGGCCAAAAAGAGCGTTAATCTCGCGATAAAAAAATTGACGCCGTTAAAATGTGTTTGCGTTAACGCCGTTAATAACGCGTTTAACGCACAGCACTAATATATCTCCAGTTCACGTGCAATGCAATCGCACCGGCGCCTCCATATCATGATCATATTGTCTGCTATATTTGCTTCTTATTTATTATATCCAGGCAATTGGTTGATGAAAAATTTATTAAAATTAAGATACAGTATATATAAAACGAAATTCACTTTAAAGAAAGGCTTTCTACAAAACAAAACTTAATTTAGTGGTCAAAATCATGTCTGACCCATCATATCTTCCGATATATTGCGAGTCTTACTCATGCTGTTCAATTTCCATAATCAGCATAGATGTAAAAAAAAAAACATTATAATATTTTAACAAAAATGAAACTAAATGCGCTTATTTAATGGCACATATAGTGGGCCTACAGACTCTCTAAATATTGAAATTAACTTAATAATGCTGTAGAAGTGCCGTTTATTAATAGTAAATGTTAACTAATCTAATTAAGGTACCGATTTTTTATACACCGATTCAGAGGTCTGGTGAGTTCAGTGTTGGACAGGTCAGTTGTTTTAACTATTCATTAAGGTGAATGGTTAAAATGAGTCGTTTGCGTATCGGACGTGTCAGAGTGGACGTCCAGCCTACGGCACGCTTGTGTGATTATCTCGGCAGTTTAGGACATCGCACACGATTTGCGTCAATACAGAACATATTTAATCACTGGACTGGATAGGTTTTTTCGTTTAATGAAATGTGGTTTATGTCAGCTGAATGGGCGGAACGCTTTTTAGAGAAGATAGGGCAACGTGTTTTTTTAGCATTCACACACCGCGGTAATTCATGAGAAAAAATCTCCATATGCTCCTCGTGAAACTGCGGTCTTCCGACCTTTTACTATCGTGTCAATTGATTTTGATTAATGCGCGAGGGAGAGAGAGCAACACATCGCTCGTGTTGTTTGAAGACTTGAGAGTGCTCGCGCGCGGCCGGTGCGTTCTCTCTCTCTCTCTCTCTCTCTCTCTCTCTCTCTCTCTCTCTGCTCGTTTGCGCCCTGTCAAGAGCAGCAGTCATTCTATTCTACATCACTCACCGATCAAAAAAGGCTTTGCGGGACTAAAATTTGCTTTGGCAACCGCCAAAAAAATTCAATGCAGGAAAACCCCTGTTATTATGTCGAAATAAGGAGATATTATATTGAAATAACGACTTAATATGATATCTCGAAATAACAAGATAAGTTTTCTTTTTTCTTCACCATGCGCCTTCCATAGAATACAGCCTGAATATAATTGATTCCAGACATTATGTTTGGGGGTGCTATCGGGGTGCTTTGGTTTTTCTTGGGGGTGCTGAAGCACCTGCTAGCCCCTCCCTAGCGCCGCCCATGTTAATAGGTAACCAGTGTAGAGATGATAAAATTGGTGTTAAATGATTATATTTTCTTGATCTAGTAAGACTAGCAGTTGCATTTTGGACTAATTGTAGCTTGTTTATTGAGGATGCAGGACAACTAGTAATCCGTTACAGTAATCTAGTCTAGAGCTCATGAATGCATGAACTAACTTTTCTGCATCAGAAACAGATAGCATGTTCCGGAGCTTAGAAATGTTTCTAAGGTGGAAGAAGGATGTTTTTTTAACATTTGAAATACGATTTTCAAAAGACAAGTTCCTGTTTAATATAACTCACAGGTCTTTAACTGTAGAGGATGAAGTAGCAGTATATCCCTCTGCAAATTGGTTTCTAAGAGATTTTGTGTACACGTTTTTGGTCCAATAAGTAATACTTCAGTCTTGTCCGAATTTAATAGAAGAAAATTACAAGTCATCCAATATTTTATATCTTTAACACATTCTGTGAACTTGGATAATTTGGAGATATCATCGGCATAACAATGGAAACTAATTCCATGTTTTCTTATAATATTACCAAGTGGCTACATATACATTGAAAATAACAGAGGGCCTAACACGGATACTTGCGGCACTTCATAATTTACTGACGTTAACTTAGATTTCCCCCTGTTTAAATAGACAAAATGGTAACGATCTGATAGGTTCGATCTAAACTGCCTGTCCCTGAATACCAGTGTAATTTTGTAGTAGATCTAAGAGTAATTTTTTATCTATAGTGTTGAACGCAACCCTAGGATCAAGTAATATTAGTATTGAGATACAGTTATTAAGCAGACAGTCTACTATAACTTACACTCATTAGAGTATTAGTTGAGTATATGTCATGATTACCAGTGGGGGTGCACATCATTACCACCAGAGGGCACTCCATTCCACCATGATCATTCCCTAATGAAACTACATTTCCCATAACTATTTGCCTGGACTCATCATCCCTGATTGCATCCACCTGTGTCTCATTACCTTGTTTAACTCATCCTATAATAGCCTGGTTTTCACATTAATTCCCTGTGATTGTATGTGTAACACTGCATTTCTGAGCGTTTCCACTGTTTTCCATGTTCCTGTTTTTTTGTTATCTGCCTGTGTCCTGGTTTTCCCGTTCCTGTGTCACCCTCTGGATTTGGTTGTCATTGTTTGGATTGATTACCCTGGGCTTTTGACCACTGCCTGTTATACGGTTTATAATCTTGGATTTTCCCATTAAAAACTGCATTTGGATTCTCAACCTTCGTGTTTCGGAGCAGTTTGTTACAGTTAACATGTAGGTTCAACTTTACTTATAGTCAACAGAATAAGTGGACCATCAAAAGAAACAGTTCCCTAATTTGTATTTTATTTATATTTCACTTAACAAAATGAAGCAAAATTATATTTTCATTTAGTTTTGATTTGACAACAATCTGGGACACAAAGCTGCAAACTGCAGATTGTAATTTCTTATTTAAAGTCAGCATGAAATCAAAATAGTATTTAATAGCTTTTACAAAAATAAATACGTTACTATGAACAATACAATACTATATGTACAATACTAATACTAAACTGATAAAATCAAATCCTGCTCTGCCTTTTTTTCCCCCTCTTTGCATTTTTCTATTTTGCAATATGTAACATTATGGAAGTGAAATGAGTTGCGAATGCAGTTTCATGTTAACTTGTGCACAATGAACCCATTATACTAGTTCATTTTTACAAATATTAAGACAATACATTTTAATATCGTGTTCGCATCAAGGGCCTCTCCACTTAACATTTGAATGCATTCAGTAATGTTTGGATGATTTGCCTACAGACTTCACGGTTAAGCCTTTCTGACCTGTTAAAGTCCTTCTGCAGACTCGATAAGCATACTTCAGTGGGCTTTAACTCTATTGTCTGGACGCATTGATTAAGCCAACACATTTAGTTAATTAAGGTGATACACAGCACAGATGTCTCAAGTCATCCGTCCCCACAGTACAGAGGTCAAAGGTTAGGCAACACACCCAGGACTTGTTTGAAATGTTCAGCTATTTTCCTTTTTTATTAATTACCAGAAGCCCTCCTAATCATGCGTGTGCGTATCTCTCTGTGTTTATGCCGCTTCATTATTATGGTCTGTTTCAATTAGTATGCTAATTTAAAACAGATTTTTTTTTTTTTTGCAGAGTGTTCCTCAGGTGGTATCAGCATTAAGTAATGTTATTCCGTTCTGGATCAAAACAGGGATGAAAGGAATTATGTACTGTGTCATGGATGTTAATTAACTGAAGGGTGGTGTGGATTCGTTTGCATGTGTGCGTCGACACTTTCTATCAGTCACCTTCAAGGAAATATATATATATAGAGAGATATGTATAGAACTACATATAGATACACGTATATTTAGTACACTTTGTTTAAACATATAATTATAATTATTATTATATTATTTAGCATAGTCCTGTAGTAACCAGATAATTAATTGTGGTTTTAAACTCTTTATTGTCAGAACATAACAAACACTTCTCATTTTTGAATTATTTACACTTTTCCAGTTATTTTGCTGTAAAAAAATAAATATCTTAATAGAAAAATGAATGTGTTCCCTGACTTTGATGACACGTATCTTCAGCACAGTTTGCAGTGCAGGCCGCAATATTGATTATATTACATGTTTTGTCCATTTATCTGTTTTGGCCAAACAGATAAATGGTAGGCTATATGTGGAGCGGTTCAAATGAGTAGCGCTGTTTCGTTCCGCTTTTGGCGCTTAAGCATGGTTTCGAACATTTATCGATTGCTTGTAATAGTTTTATCAAGAAATTATATCGCGCTAATTATCATTATCGTCTTATCTCCCATCCCAAGATGAAACCAGACCAGAAAGTGCCAATAAGAGCAACGTGCCAGTCGATACAGCTGAGCTGGGTTATATGCTTTAATGGTTTGTTGACTTTAGTCTGTAGAGGTCCAGACTCCTGCAGTCCCGAGACTTTTCCACATGCTGACAGCAGATATCTCCTCATTTTGTCCTTTTTTGCTGTTGTACCACCTCTAGACAGGAAAAAAGCAGTGCCTCTTCCCATCTTCGCGGTTACATTACCGCGTTGTCCACAGTCTTTATTTTATTCTAGACCATGGTGCTACAAAGATTTTGACCCCGTTGGCTCTGTGAGACTAATTGCTCCATAAATTGGCCTGGAGACATGCTATCCGCATCGTTCCCAGCTGGAGTTCAGACTCACTCGCATATACGCTTTTTACTAATGGTCGTAAATGCCTGGAAAAGGAGAGATTTTAAAAGGCGGCAGACAGCAGGCTCTGCCGGGTCAGCAAGTAGACATATTTGAGAAGAATATTTGAGTCAAAAGAATAACAAAATTTGCCTATAATAAGAAGCAGTTTTTGTTCCAGGGCTGCAAAGATTTATTTAGTCTAGAGCTTGAGGCTGAGTAATACTTTAGGGATACAGCAGTTTTGAAATTCTGGGTTTTAAATCTGATAAACAACAGTTTGATAACCCTTTTGAAATAGGAGGAGCTAAATTAACAAATTAATTACTAAAAAACTTGCTTCGACACATCTAAAATGTATGAAATATGATCACAATAATGAATTTAATAATTGTGACTTTTTATCTAATTTTATTTATTGCAATTCCGAGTTCATTGAAATAAAAAAATAGAGTTAATAGACTGAAGGAGATTGGTTTAATTGACAGAAACTCAAAATATTATGTTATCTGAACCACAGGATTGATTTGACAAAAAAAAAATGTTGTGATAAATCATGAAAATAATTTTTACGGTATAACGGCTCCACGGTATTCTGAGAAAAAAGTCTGAATTGGGAGATGTTCCCTGAAAAATATGAGAAATAAAGTTTAAATTCTGTGTTATAAACTTGCTATTCTGACTTTATCCAGGAAACAGGATTCACACACAACAAAATGCATTCAAAAACTGCACAAAATGGTACAGAATGCTTTTTAAAAAAAGTTTAACTATTAATTTGATCCTGTATCTTAAATACAGTGTTCTTGGCATGAGATGCAGCACAACAGGCAAAGATGTCCATTGGACATGTGACCAACAGCACATAAGTTCACAGGGTTTCACAGTTTACAGAGGTTGCTTTTTGCTTTTTGTCTATCGTTACTTAAAGGTGCAGTGTGTGATTTTTAGCGGCATCTAGTGGTGAGGTACAAATTGCAATCAACAAAAGTTATGGTGGCCGACAGGAAAAGATGTAATCGTCTGAGACAGCAGAGATTAGCCAGTTCAGCAATGAGGTTTCTTAAAAGGATAAATTAAGAAATTATGTTTACTTACTATATGTTATTGCGAATATTATTGTTCATCATTGTGTCGGTGTTTTATTCGCTGAACTAAGCTTGCTTCCTTGCACGAAGAGCAACATAGTAACGAAACGCGTTTGTTTCGTTTAGGGCTACGGTAGAAACATGACAACACAATATGTCGACCTCCATAGAAGGGGGTGCCCGCGGTCATGGAGATATAAATATCTCATTCTAAGCTAATAAAAACATAACGGTTCATTATGCAAGGTCTTTATACACCACTGAAAACATAGTTAAGGATCTTATATCGCATGTCTGTCAATAGATCCTCAGAAATATTACACAATGCACCTTTAAATCATATGTTAAATCATATGGGCTAGTCGACGAAACACTGAGGATGGAAGGTGCCCACTTGAAGACCCTAGAGATGTTCCCTACTTGGCTCAATCCAGACGGTTGTCGCGCTGGTCCACTAGGGAGACCACACTGTAGTTGCAGCCGTCGTGTGTGCTGACGTGCCAAGTACACTGCATATTCTTTATTTTTATTTTTAAATGATCATTGAATAATATTAGCCACCGGTATATTGTGCATTTCTTTGTTTTGTGGAAGGTGTCTTCACTGAAAATAACTCTATAGAGATGTGAGCTGGCTTGATCCTCATGAATGTCCCTGGCATACTTAAATGAGACGCGCACTGTGATCTTAATGTAAATTCGTTGCTTATTTGCATTGAGTTAATACTTCCGATGCAATACAATTATTGTAAAAGCACCGCAATCAATCAAAAATTAATCCAAAAAGTGGAGTTTTTGAGGTATTGTACATCAGACATGAGGTATAACGGCTATAAATAGGTGCAATGAGTCATGCGTTCCTGCATTTAATTATACACTATACATCTTATACATATTTAATTTATTCATTATTCAAGACTGGCATTGTGACACAATAGTAATTGACTAAATAAAAGTGTTGCATAGGTGATTAGTGTGATGGCTTGGAAGTGTGTTTACAGTGCTCTACTTTCCCTTCCACTTTCTTCTGCAGTAGTGGGACGTTTTATCTGAGTTCTCTAGTCAGCACAAAACACAAGGGATTGGTACTATCTGTCCTATAACAACCTCTTCTCCTCTGTACACCAGGCCACTGGGACTCGTGCATATGCGAATTTGCTAATGAAATGCATTCATTGGTGCTCATTTTAAAGGAATAATTCAACTAAAAATAAAAATTCTTTCATCATTTATTCAGCCCAATGACTTTCGTTCTACTCTAGAAGAGTCAATGACAAAGGAGTGTCTGCCATTAAGAAGAAGAAATATCTTTTTGAAATCTAATTAAAAACAAGTGTCAGGCTGTAAGAAATGTCTTTGTATTCATATTGGTTTCTGGAAAAAAAAAACTTTTTTAATTAAACTTTTGTATAATGTCATGTGGTGAAACCAAGTAAAAAATAATAGCATTTTCCCTATTAAATCAGTTTTATAATCAGAATACTTTTTCAAGTAACTAGTAAAGTAACTCATTACTTTTAAATTTACAACATTTTGAAGAAAAAAATCACCTTTGATAACACCATTGAAGAGGTCTATTCAAGGCATTAAATATTGCATTTGTAATGCATTTTTGAATGGTGAGCGTTTAGCAGAATGTTAATGCTGCTTTTTTATGCATACTACCGAGTGCTAGTTAGCAGTTTTGGTAAATGAATGGAGCAGCTTTGCAGGTTCTTCCCTTTAACACATCCCACACATCAGTACAAGACCCAGATGAATATTTAGGAGATCATTTATCTTATCATTACCTTTCATTAAGTCTCAGAAGCCATTCACACCCCGGCCTGACACCGTAGCCGAGCGATAACTAATTTCTGAACAGTGACCTAGGTGGGCAATTAAGCATAGGCAGAGGGCTGAAAGTGAGAAAACATCTAACATACATGCCACTAATTGAGGCGCCAAGACAAGAATGACTAATGTGGAGGCACGCAGTTGAGGGAATTAGAAGCGAACTGCACCGCTTTCACTCTCGCTCTCTTTCTTTTCTCTGTGCAAATGTCTCGGGATGCTGGTGGACAGTCAAAGGCACATGTGCTTTCATTACCAGACGTTGCTGAGCTCTATTACATTTGAGAGACTGAGATCCGTACAAATGAGTGAGACAGTGGCTTCCCCAAGCCAAAAGATGCTGTTTACTAAAACATAAAGGGGTAGTTAGCCCCCCAAAATGATTTTTTTGAATGATTTACTCATGCTCATGTCATTGCACATTGTTTCTACAGTGGAACAGAAAAGGATATGTTCAGCAGAATGTCCAAGCTGCTGTCTTCCATATAATGAAAGTGGATAGGGACTGACTTTTTTGTAGTGTCAATTAGAAATATGAGTGTAAAGAAGAAAAAAGTCTACACTATTGCTTTTCAAGTTTGTGGTCGGTAAGATTTGATTTTTTATCTTGTGCTCACCAAGGCTGTATTTATTTGATCAAAAATACAGTGAAAACAGTGATGTTGTGGAAAATTATTGCAATTTAAAAAAAATTTATATTTTGATACATTTTAAGATGTCATTTTTTAATGTGATGTGACATGATCTTTCAGAAATCATTCTAATATACTGATTTGCTGCTCAATAAATATTTCTTCTAACTATCAATGTTGAAAACAGATGCGCTGCTTCATATTTTTGTGGAAACAGTGATACTTTTTCTAACTGAAAGTGGATGGTGACTGGCTCTAACCAGCTCCAAAGTGACAAAAGCCAAATAAAAGTATTATAATTGTGGTCCAAATGACTAGTGTTGTAGTCAAGATCAACTAAACCAAGACCAGAGTGTGTTAAAACCAAGACAAGACAGACCAAACCAGCACCCCTCAAATTCATCTGAAAGATTATCTTTTACTGTCTGAAAATGTCTTGAATATTTGTGGCTTTTTTTTCTTTTCTTTCCATTTTGGGGAAATTTTTGACACAATTCTGAACCAGCACAACAGAAATCAAATTAGAAATAAGTTATTTATTGCATTTTAAGCAAGAAGTTTTACATACAATCACATTAATTAAATAAATCAGACGAGGCACATTTGTGGTCTTGATTGATCTTGAAATAAAATCCAGAGTCCTCAGTCTGGGACCTAGACAAGACAAATGCGGTCCAGACTGAGACCAGACCTTCAAAAGTCTCGAGTACTACAACAATATGACTTGTGGATGATTGAAAGTCTTCTGAAGCCTTTCTTTGTACGATAAACATAATTTAAGTCAATATTATCTGAGAATCTTACTTGTAATCATTTTTACCATTCACTTTCATTATGTGGAAAAGAGCAGCTTGGACATTCTGATATAAATAACTCATTCTGTATTCCTCAAGTCATACAGTGTCCAGAAGACATGAATGTTCGCACCTTTAAATATGATAAAACTCGACCTGAGTGTGAAACCTTCCCTGGGATATAAAATGAGAATCTTTAATTGGTCTATATGGTAATTTCACTCCTGGGTTCTTCATTAATAAACACCAACAGCAAATACACAAGCCTGCAGGAACCGACATGAACATCTTGCATTTGTTATTTGGATATCTCCCAGGGCCATTATTGAAAACTCCTCCTGCAACAGTGTTTTCTCTCCTTCTTCTGTGCCTGTTGGTTATTTCTTCACAGTCTTAGTTCACAGCTATAAACAGTCACCAGAACAGATGGCTCCTCCAACTACAAGCTGTAGTCATGTCAGATCCATCTGCTCTTACTCAATATCACTTCCTGCTTAGGTGGGGCTCCACAGGGCCCGTGTCACTTCCTGTTTCCTCTCACCTCATTTCTGGCTTCACTGCCCCTGCTGTGATTACTTTTCTTCACATATCAAATGTGCTGTTTAGGGGGGAAATTCTATGAATGAACGGATGGTTTGATGGATATATATGTGACATGGAGGAATGCTTTCATGGATGGATGGATGTGCAAATGAAATTGGGCACATTTGGTGGTTTACATAATGTCTTCTTCTAAATGTTCCCAAAAAAATGTGTGTTTAAATAATATCTTAAAGGGATAGTGCACCCAACAATGAAAAATCTCTTACCCCTGTTGTTCCAAATCCGTAGTTCTTTCTTCCTATTAATGACCACTTATTTTCATATAACGAATTTGATCTTGCCCCAGTCTCCATTAACTTTCATTATATGGACTAGAACACCCAGAATACTATGAAAATTCACTTTTTCTGTTTTACTTAACACTGTAAAAGTCTTTTTCATTAATAAATCTCGTTTTTCAATAAAACAGCATTAAAGTCCGAAGCAAATTATTATTTATAGCTTTCTTTAGAATATATCTTGAATTTTCCCAATGGAAAATCTTGTTTAAAGCATAAACCTGTCTAACTTTATTATTATTATTATTATTATTATCGGTGGTGGTATTATTATAAATTGTAATATTAATATTTACTATAATAGTAATAAAAATAATAATAATGAACTGTAACCATAAAACTTGCTAACTTTAATTTTAATAATAAAAATGAGCTGTTACCATAAAACATGCTAACTTTAATATTTGCCATAATAATATAGTAAATAACAATAGTTGCTGTTGTTGATAATAATAATTATCTGTTACCATAAAACTGGTTAACTTTAATATGTAATAAAAATGAACTGTAAACATAAAAATGCTAACTTTAAAATTTGCTATAATACTATAGTTAATATAAAAATAATAATAAAACAATTGTTATTGTTATTAATAATAGTATTAATAATAATTAACCGTAGCCAAAAAATTGCTAATATTCACAATAATGACGATGATGATAAACCATAATCTTGCAAACTTTAATATTTACTGTAATTATGATAATTATTGTTGTTTATTTTTTTATTTTATTATTATTTTATTTTATTAGATCTTCATATAGGTTTAGAACAACCCGATAAGCCCGAGAGTGATTAAATGATGACAGAATTGTAATTTGTTTAAGGTGAACTTACTTAAAGAGTATCTTGTATATTAGGCAAGACTTCCAAAGTCTGGCACAATCAGACACGCTACGGCAAAGTCAAACCTCTACTGTCGGCGAATGCCGCAAACAATTTTCCTTTAGTTGTTAAGAAGTAAAGTATTCTCCGCAGGATGCCTGATGAGAAGAATCCAGGAGATCGTCTCACACTGTGCAGGGGAATGTCACTCACTCTCAAGAGGCAGTTACCGTTCCTCATCAGCATATCAACCACTGCACATAATCTCAGAAACAAAACACATTTACATACTCGTGTGTCAGTCATTCATAATCTTGAATTTAAATAATGGGGAGAAAGGTAAGTGGCAGGCGAAATATGGAAGAGCTAGAGTGTTTATGGGTCTATGTGCGATTGGTAATTAAGCTTGGGCTCTGTGTGGGTAATGTGTGTTGATTACTGGGCACTGACCAGTGAGATGTGAAGGACAGAGAGAGAACGGTCGCTGCTGTGAGGGGTCTTTTAAAGAGCCCGAGTCTCTTGCAGAGGCATCCATATTTAGAGCCTTGCGGGACACATTTGCATTTTATAATTCGTATTTCAGGGTAAGGTTTGCATCTTTTCTGAAAGAAGCAAGTTATTATTAAAAATGAATTGCAGTTTTTATATTTTATAAAAAATCTGGTAGCATCTAAATTGACTGGTTTTATCCAAGTCAAATATAATATTTAACATGTCTAATGTAACCTACATTAAGTTCACACTTATAAAAGGAATTTTAGTGTGATCAGGTATAAATATTTCCTTCATTTCTGTTGGAAGCTTGAGATGATATTCGGAGTTCAGTTCAAGTTCATTTTCACAAAAATAGTTACTACCCATCCCTTGTATTCTATAATAAAAAAAGGTGAAGCTTAAAATTTTATTAAAGCACTTACATGAATTCTTATGTTAAAATTTATGTATGCTTTGAGCTGTAAAGCTTTTTAAATCTTTTATTCTTTTTTTACAGTGGTTTTAGGGTTCAATGTGTTATGTTGTCATGGCATGGAAATATATCATTATTTGATATAACTTTACACAGAAAAGGTTAGTTTTTTGTCACACAAATCTTACTTTAAAACTTTAGATGCAACGGATCACAATGTGTCTTCAACAGAATAAAGAAACTCATACAGATTTGAAACAACTTGGGGGTGAGTAAATTATGACAGAATTTATATTTTTGGGTGAACTATCCCTTTTAACATCATTTTTACATCATTTTAATGTTTACAGATTCATTCCATTGACTTCTATTGTAAATCCCTCAATGTAACCCAGATTTGTCCTTTTTTTAATAAATGGAGGGTTACGCGGTAATTAATTTTGCGGTAATCAACATAATTCCTTTAATATGCTCAGCAATTACATTTCAGTTATAAATTGACTACATTCATAGGGGATAACTGAAAGAATTTTTCAAATGTGCATTGTAGCGGACTAGCCTTGAATTATCCAAAGGAGCGTGAGTCAAATGTCATCCGTAACCCTTTCCCAACAGGCATGAACTCTCGAGGTATGGAAGTCACGGCCAACAGACTGGATCTCAGCATTCCCTTCCTCCCTTTTGTCCCAGGAGTCTGTCTGTGGCGTCCATCCAGGCCACACTCACAGGTGAGCTCATGCTGTATCTCTGCTCTGGACCTATGCTCCCTGCCATCTGGGCAGGTGCTGCTCCTATGTCCAATCCTCCGATTCGTTTAAAATCCCGGCTGGTGGGTCAGTGCCCCGTGTGTGGCGGAGTGCTGATTTCAGCTCTGAAAGGGGCTGGGGGCCAGAAACCCCTCCGAGAGGAGAGATAGTAGCATGACATTAAAAAGGCTTGTGGGTCAGACTTCATCATAGGTCTAATCAGAAGCGTCCTGCTTATTCAAACAAAGGCTGCCTCCTGCGTTTTATTTATTTATTTGTTGTTTGGGCTTTAAATGTTTTTTTTTACATTATTCATAAGTTTGGGGTTTATCAAAGTATGGATAGTAAAGACATGTATAAGATTCTATTTCAAATAAATGCGGGTTTTTTTCAACATATAATCTTGTTTCCACAAAAAAAAAAAAATCAACATTGATACTAATATTACAATGATTTCTGAAGGATCATGTGACATTGAATACTGGAGTAATTATGCTTAAATCACATCACAGGAATAAATTACATTTTAAAATGTACTCAAATGGAAAACAGTTTAAATTGAAATAATATTTCACAATATTACTGTTTTTTTACTGTTTTTTTTACTGTATTATTGATCATTAAATAAATGCAGCCTTAGTGAGCATAAGAAACTTCTTTCAAAAACATTAAAAAGAAATCTTGCTAACCGCAAACTTTTGAACAGAAGTGTGTGTGTGTATATATATACACACACACACACATATATATATATATATATATATATATAAAATATTTGTATTATTATTATTTTTTACACACACATATATAAATATATATATATATATATATATATATATATAATGTAAAAAATAATAATACAATTATTATTTTAATACTGTAATATTGTAGACAGTGTTATATTTAAAATGGTATCACTATTTATTTAAAGTCATATTATATATATATATATATATATATATATATAAAAGTATATTTAAATTAATAAATTAATATGAATATATTAAAACAATAAAATTGTAATCTAAAATACTAAAAAAAAGATAAAATCAAGATTTCTTTAAGATTACTTCTAAGCAGTCATAATTACAATAAAAATTCTGGAAAATGTTCTATTTCAGGGAGGTTGAGAAGCACTGGTCTGGGGCACTAAGTGAGCCAGAAAAAAATGGTTCATGATGCCCTTGGGTCTAATTTACTGTGTATACCGACTTGAATTAAATACTTTGATTTTGACAATCACTTTGCCCCTTCAAACCACTAAACGCTGTGCTCTAAAGTGCTACTGTGATTTGATTTATCTACAAAATTCTCTTTCATTTAAACCGTCAGCCAATCCAGAGAGGTAAAATGACACCTTCTCCAACCTTTCTTGGTGGGTAAATTTGACCATAAGAGAGTGCATTAGTGTGCATTGGAGCATTAAAAGTCTGGCATTTTGGCATTGGATTACATTCAAACTCTCTTAAGCGGTTAGAACTAATTGGACTCTCTCTCATTTCATTATCTAATGTCAAACTAAAGCACTGCTTTAATGCACTTAAAGACTTTTTTAGAGACTTAAGTCACGGCGGCTGTAATGCGGCTGTTAATATTCCCACGTGCAGATCCTTTAAAGACGTGATAAATGGTGTCTAAACCCTCAGCCAACATTAGCGATTAGCTAGCATTCATCAGTGCCCTACTACACCTGAAAAGCAGCTATTAGCCTCCAGGCAACAAAACACATATAATAAATGCACCTCCTGCAACCTAATAATTTATACATTTGCAGAAAGCCAAAATAGCTGACCTGAACAACCTCGGTGTGTAAGCCAGCAGTTTACAAAGAAGTGGCAAATATATCTCTCTCTCCATTTGGATACGTCTGCTACAGAATGATCAATAGCACAACATTTTTGCCTAAAAGTTCTGGAAGAAAAAATAAATAAAAGCTAGTGAATAATATGTAGATGTTTGTGAAGTGGTTTATAGCTCAAGCTTTATAAACCGTTTACTTCAGCTGTCTGTTAAAGCAGTATTCCAGTTAAATGGAATTAATTAAACTCAATTGACAACACATGGCATAATGTTGTTTAGCACAAATGTTCACACTTTTTTTCTTTAAAAAAAAACAAGCAAAAATATAGGTTACAGTAAGGCACTGACAATGAAAGTGAATGGGGCCCAATCGTAAACGCTAATTTACTCATTGTTTCATTTGTAAAGCCACAAGACTTTAACAATATGTCTGACATTTTCTGTGAACTCATAATATTCTTTTACGTGTTTCATACTGTAACGATCACCAGTGAGAGTGCCCGGGATAACCATCAGAGGGCACTCCAACCCGGACAATCACCACACATCCACAGACTACATTTCCCATAATCCGTTGCCCAGACTAATTAGCCATGATAACATACACTTGTATGTCATTACCTTGTTTAGTGTCTCTACTGCAATTCCGAGCATTCTGTCTGTTCTTCCCGTGTTCTTGGATTCCCCTTTTTGCTTGTGTCCCCTGCCTTTTTTTTTGTTTGTTTGTTTGTTTGGACTGCTTACTTTGTGTTTATGACCTATTGCCTGTTATTTGTAATACGTCTTTGGATTACCCTTTCAAATAAATACTAGATTTGGATCCTCAACCTTTGTGTCTCAGAGCAGTACGTGACACATACGCTCTGCCTTCGAATTTTAGATTTTAAGTCCTTTAGATACAAAACCCTTTACGATCCCAGAGTTTCTAAGGCATCATATTTCTCTTTGCGTCTAGAGTAGCCACCTTTTGTGTGCAAATGGATAATATGGTGATAATTTCCCCCCAGCCTTGCTCATTGTATGCCAAAATAGAATTTTTCCTTAGCATTTCTTTTCTTGGATGCACTAGGGTCATCTTCAGTAAAGCAGCAAAGCCTCTCATTCTCATTTCCTATTCTTTGAATTGGGCTTGCTTGTCCAATCAAAGGGACTATGGACTCGGTGCTCCTCTCTGTATGACAGTGGATTACAGCTTTTGTCGGTGATGTAGCTATGCTGTATTATGCTTCTCTCAACAGTGGGTTGTCCTCAGAGAGTGTGTCCTTTTTGGGTACACTCGCACACACACATGCACATATGCATACACACGGTAACACAAGCTCAATAATTGCTGTTTGGCCAGCCCTGAGGGTGTTAATATTAAGCTGGCATGAAGCGGAGAGACTGCCATGAAACAGCATTTGTAAAAGTCAAAGTCCTGCTTTGGTCAGCAAAAATAAACCCACAAGCCTTTCACATATTTCTCTTTTCTTCTTCTTTCTGAAGTCAGTTTTGAAAAAAGCTTGTGAATATTCCACAATGTTGTCACATCTCCTACAAGAATGGCATGTATCCATATGCAACCCTGCACAAACATTAGAATTGAAATTGTATTAATAGGATTAAAAATGTGCATATTTAAGTTTGGGGTTGGTAAGATTTTTTAAATGTTTTTAAAAAGAAGGCTCTACAAGGCTTCATTTATTTGATCAGAAATACAGTAAAAACTGTAGTCTTCAGTATAAATACTCCAGTGTCACATGATCCTTCTGAAATCATTCTGATATTCTTAGCAAGAAACATTTCTTATTATTTATGGACTGCATTTATATAGCGCTTTAACAGCAAAGCGACCTCAGATGCTTCTGACTCCACATGAGGAGATGGCGGGCGAGTTGCAACATACGGTGGGAGCGTAGACCACCTTGTCAGTTGATGTACGCTACTGTGGCCGTGTTATCTGTCCGGACTATACGTGTTGACTCTTGAGCAACGCCCGGAAGCGGTGCAGAGCGAACTGTACTGCCAGCAACTCGAGGCAATTGACATGCTAAAGGCGCTGGGGTCCTGCATGTAGCATGTAGCTTGCACATGTCTGTTGAGACAACAACATGCCTGGAAACTCGTTCTAAGGGTACTCGGGCCTGTAGAAAGGAGAGGTTCGACCTCTGAGCGTGCCTGGTTACCATGTCCATCTCGGGACTCGATCGCGAAGCCAGTGCTGAAGCGGTCTCATATGAAACAATCCGAGCAGGGCAGCCGCTGCGGACGTCACATGCCCCAGGGGCTTCTGAAAAAACTTCAGTGGAACCCCACTCTTGCTCTGGAATTGACTCAGGAAAGTCAGCAGTGACTACGCGCGCTGACTCGTAAGCTGATGCAGATGCAGGCACATAATGAGAGGTTGGAAGGCTGTGGTGATGGGAACTAATATATATGGTTGCGTCTTTGACATAATATTAGAAATGGACCCATAATTATTTGTCCAAAGGGAAGAATGTAGATTAAAATGAGTAGAGGGCCCTGGATAGATCCCTGGGGGATGTCCTGCCTAACAGCAGTGGTGGAGGATTTATGTCTCTGAAAAGGAACAAACTGCTTCCTGTCATTGAGATAAGACATGAATCAGAGGTAAACTGTGCTAGAGATGCCAGTGCCTTAATAGATACGCGTTGCTTTTGTTTAAACAAATGCATCATTATCCTCGGGTTTAACTCTCCAGGGATCACTTTCCTGTGATTTGCTAGTGCATTTCCTACTTAAATGCAACCTCTTTTGACATCCTCAGTGTCTAGTAAATATGTGATAAAAATGTGTCTGCTTACAATTTAGCATTTGCATAAGTGTTTCAAAACAACAGAGGGATGTCATCAACCTTGAAATGACTAATCAAAAAGGATCTTACAGAATCCACATGCATCCAATGTTTTCATAATTGCCTTGTTCAGCACATTAACGTTTTTGTTATATCTCCTGATCTTTCATTTCTGTTTTTATTAAAGTTGAATTTGTTTGTGCATGTTATAAAGTACAAAATAGTGTCACACAAAGTCCCCAGAGAGTGCGAGACAGGCCCGCTGTTGCTCGACAGGGTGCATATCTGTAACCTTGATGTCAAATGCTTATTAGCACTTGCTTCTACTGTTGCCCTTCTCAAAGCAACTGCCAGCACTGAGAGCGTTGAATAAATGCACCCTCAATGTGCTCTGACAGCACTCAGCACTCGCTTAACTGTGGCGTTTGATTATGTGCTTATTATATACCAGTAAACAGATGCGTGGACTGGTGAGGCGGAGAAGGCTGATGTGATTTGACAGGCTCTAGAAACAGAGGAACTGAGTAGACAATAGGAGGAAGCGAGAAAACTCCTATTTAGCCTAAAGATACAAATGCATCCCAATTAAACGCAATCTTGTGTTTCAATCTGGATTCAAGATTTCACTGTCCACTGGTAAACTCTAACTTTGTCATTTTCATTTTTGATTTGATAAATCAAATGCTGTAGGTTTTAATAACTATCCATGTGTGAAAGTGTTACTACACTTTAAAAACATTATTGTTGGTTTAATTTAAAAAAGTAAGTTATCTGGTTGTGTTTAAATTTTAAGTTAATTCAATGATGGAGATTGTTTTAATAAATAGAAAATCTAAAATCTGAGGGCGAGTAAATTATGACAGGTTTTTCTTTTTTTTCTTGAACTATTCATACACTTTCTGAAACATACAGAACAAATATTAGTTTATCACTCTTGTTAACAATTTGTCAGTTTTAACTGTAACACTCTGTAGACGCTGAAACTAAAAGTTATTGCGACTGTACAACGCTCATGAATATTTAATGAGTTGAGAAATAAGGCAGTTTATGATTGGTTGTTTGCATGGTAAATGGGACTTTTCTTGAGTGGGAAAGCACAGATGTCACTTATCAATGTGAAAATGTGTGCCTAGATCTATTTTGTATTTTAGTGTCTGCTGTGTTTTTTTTAAAGAGTATCTTAAACTTTTGCCAAACAGTGAAATTTCTAAATGGGTTAGTTTACCCAAAAGAGATAACAAGAAAAAAAGTCATAAAGGTTTGGAGCAAGATGAGGGTGAGTAAATTACAGAATTTTTAATTTTTGGGTGAACTATCCCTTTAAATAATTGACCAAAATCGAATGTATTGTCTGTTTATTGCAAATAAGAGCTCACCTAATAAACAAAGGTTTCAGACTACAAAAACAATTTGAACGCCTAATGTCTAATGAACCTCATCTGAGCAGGACTCCAAATCACACATTCAGAGGCTGTTGACCAGTCAGCATTGATCTTTGTTTAAAATGAATGGTAAAAGTATCTACATAGACTTCCGTTGAAGAAATGTTGCCTAACAACTCATTCTAGATCCACAATGGAAATACTTTCAAAATGTCAAGTGTGAAACATTGCTTAACCTGGGGTTAAAATTGAGGTTTAAAAAAACATGATTCCCCTTTCTGCAATCATCATGAGTGGGATGTGATGTTGTTTCCAGAAAAATATTTTCAGTACTCTGTTTCCTGTTCTCTTTGTTCTTTCTCTTTTCTAAAGTCTTAGAACTTTGATACCCATTTTGTTCCATCCCCCATTTCCATGTCCCAGGATGATTTGTGGGGCTCACTGAAGGGCGAAGTGGGATTCCACCAGGTTAAAACAATGAGTGGGAAAGTGATAGATGAACCGACTCCAGCCACATTTGTCTTCGGTTTAACATTTTCTTGTATCAATTGTTTCAGGAAAGCTTGCTTAATATGCATTTCTGAGCGTCCTGGTGCTGAAGGAAGGAATGAATCAACTTTGGAACAAAAGTAGAATAGCAAGACGATTTGGGACTTCAAGACTCTTAATTAAGAACAAGGTACTTCATTCTGCCTGTTGCAATGAGAGCTTTATGACGAATCTCTGGCCGTTAATACTATTAAATATTGTTGTCCAACTAATGCCTCACGTTCTATATTGAAGTAAACAGTCAATTATATTGTGCAGCTCTGAAACTTCTTGAAATATTGCATGACATGTTTGATTTTGTAAAACTGGACTCATTGTCTGTTTATGAAGCCAATAGTGAACCTTCTCCATCTACACTGGCATGAATTAAACTAATGGCTTTGGAATAAGACAGGGGGACATCGGGAAAATATGGAAGCGTGCTCGTGTGCAGCCATGTGCAAAATTGATATTTCACAATATCTGATTTATCACGGGGCTCATTCTGTTTAGCGTCATTGTCTGTTTATATTCACTTATGTTTTGCAGTCAGAAGATTGTCTGTTTATGCATAGAGGTCATAGACAACTTTACAATCGGACAGTGTACAGCTGTGATGAATAGTCAGTTTTGACAGTGAAATGGATACTCTAATCTATATATTGACAGGCAGTTGATAAATGGCATGAAAGGCAGGTGTTCACTGATAATGAGCCAGCAAAGCAACCAGCTGATTAAGCTCCAACTTTGATTCCAGAGCTCGACGTCCTTTGATTCATCCTTTGGGAGAAGATAGCATAGATGAATGGAGGAATGTGTCTCGGTAGCTACTTCTGGGTCAAAGATGTATACAGTTTTAGTAGCATCGCTACAAATAGTGTGCAGAAAACAACATTTTACCTGACAGTGTGTCTTGGATGTTACATATTATATTTTTTTTAATTGCTTGCCCAATACTGGATGTATGTACGTTCTACTTTCTTTGTATTTATGATGGCACTCTTGTGGGAAGTGATATGCTTTCAATATAAACATTATTCTTTCAATCAAATCAAAGCCAGTTATTCACGCTATACAAGCTTTTATGGGGGGAAAGCGGATACGCATCAAATCTTTCGCTGCACTAGCAGTAAAACGACTCGGCCGGGAATCCAAACTTGTAAAAACACTCCCAAGGACTATTGCTGTTCCAGAAGGTGCCTGTGGTTCGGTCCTTGTGGGATTGCCTGACGAATAAGAAGAATGATGAATGGACTGTCTCGGGGCTAATCTGTCTTCTGAGGGGTTAAACAGCATTCAGTTCAAACCTTGCTAACTGTTCTACCGTCTGAAGACAACATGAAAGTGCTTTGTTGTTTTAGCTGTGGGAAACCGTATATGCAGATGCACACAAAGCTCTTTTTTTTTTGCTTTTCTTTCTGATATCAGGGCATGCCAGACATGACTATTTAAAAGCTAGAGTCTATTACTGTGCAAATGAGCGAGATGGTGCCATCTTTTTTGTTTTTCAAAGATATCTTCAATCAATTTCATTTTTTTACTACTTTACCTCAAAGTGCATTAGTATTTTGCATATTTAAAGTGAAACAGAAATGTGTCAGGTTGGAAAGCATTCCTGGTGTTTGAACATTGAAAATTGTGCAATCTCCTGTCTTCTGCTGTAAGTGAATGGACATTTATGTCTATAGTAATACAAATATGCGTACATTTTACATTTCACATCGCTAAAGGAACACTGGAAGAGCCTGCATCCAACTATTATAAATTTAGCCTTTTAGATATAAATGAGGCAATTAAAAGATGTTTATAAATGATATGCCCCGGGGTTGATTTGCACTCTGTGTATATCATGAGAGGTGAAAGTTCTCAATAAAATATAAATATAAACCACTCAAGTGAAGCAGCTTTAATTAAAACACAGCTGCTGCAAGGCCAAAGACAAGCACCGGTGCAAAATGACCAGTGGTGGCATTCACCACTTCATCTTTCATATTAATCTTGATATAATTATATATTTTATATTATAAAATAATGAATAGACAGTAATGATTTTTCTCTATCAATGGGGAGATTAATGAGACTTTAAAAAATGGGCTTTAAATAAAAAAAACCTGTAAGACACTGATTTCTAAAGTTTCACTGTAAAATGTTCTTTTCTTCCCAGTACAAAATATCAAATCCTCTTAAAACACTTTTGTTTTACTTAAGAAGCAAAATTACATTAGATATGAAGACTTGATTTAAAAAAATAATCATTGATTGTTGATTTTTCTTACTCTGTTGGCAAATAGTTTTCAACATAGATCTATCAATTTATTTTACAAATGAGTAATTAAAAAAATTAAATATTTATTTATTTAAATTAAATGTATATTTAATTTTTTTTTTTTTAAATGTAAAAAAATACAATTATATGTGAAGTCTACAATCAAAGAAATGCTGTTCTTTTGAACCTTTTTATTTATTAAAGGGGTCATGAACTGAGAAATAAAATTTTCCTTGAGCTTTTGACATACATGTCAAAAGAAATTTACAGGATTTTCTTATAGTATGCACTACTATAAGAAAATCCTGTAAGTTTCAGAACTGAAAATGTCCTTGTTCTTCCAAAAACAGCTTTTATTGTAACCAATAAAAGAAAGCAGAAGAAAATGAACGTCTACTTCATCATTGCAACTTTAGCCCCGCCCACTGGTGTGTTAGTGAGATGACGAGGAGAGAAGAGCCATACAGGATCACTGGACTAAAAATAACATTACCTTCCAATGGATCCTAATGCTAGGAATTTGGTTAATTATTTTTAACAAGTGAATGTCTCAGTTGAGCATTATTTATGTGTTTTCGGTTCATTTCACTTTTGATTATTTGGAAAATTAGTCATAATTTCGGCGCAGGGTTTGCAAACAGACTTTTAAGATAATATGGACTCGACAGTATTGCCACAACGTGTTCATTCTAATGCCTGATCTGTGACCAGTAATTTCTGATATGTAATGATTCATGTACATTCAGATGTTCTTTGTCTATGTGTCGGTAAATCAAACCTGTGACTAAACTTAGAATTTCAAAAGTACTGATTAAAAATGATTTTTGCAGTGTTTTATCCAATTTTCGATTTACAAGACGACTGCTATGTTTTTAAGAATTCACAATAAGGACGAGTGATATTACTTTTTCAGGATCCATTTCACAGCCACATTTATTTGGTCAGCCTGTCCCTGGACCCGCAGGAGGCTTTTGTGTTGACTTCCCCTCTGCAGTCAATTTCCCACAATCCCAATATGCGGTTGAGGGGTAAAGAAAGGCAAGCTGTTAATTGATTGGCAGCAGTTTGCATATACAGTACTGGAAAAATGTCACGTCAAGCTGTTTGTGTGACCTAACTGGCTCTCGGTTAGAGTGACTGAAGGGGGTAATTTATCATTTGACAGTCTTTAGAACGGGCTGTCCGTGCTGTCTCGCTATTGTTAGCATCAGCGGTCAGCTGTCACGCATGTTGGATTAGCAAGCATAGATGAGCGACTCAGCAGGATGGACACAAGCAAGGCCGCACAAGGAAATGTCAGAGGAAGACAACCATCGCATGACGATCAGAGGCAATGATTAATAATCTGTGCTGAGAATGTTCGCTGAAAGAGTTATGAGTTTGAAAACGATGTCGATTTTGTAGAATGTATGGTGGCTTTTGATATTTTTTGAAAATGCAATTTCAGAATTACTGCAATTACGAGCTGACTCCGTGACGTTCTACTCGGAAGCTCGGAATTATGCCTTAACACTATCAATGCCAAAATTAATCTGCAGTGGTCAGGTGGTAGAAGTCGGAGTTTACAAGTTGTAAAAAAGTTCTGCAAGGACGTAAATGCTTTTTTTGTAATTATGGTAATTCTGACATGGTGTGAATGCACCTAAAGCAAACAAATATTGAACATTTTTGTGGCTTATTTTTTCAACGCTTTGCTAAATTTGTTGCAGCGCACTAGGGCTGGGTTGAAAATATGGATTTCTCGGTTTTAATCAATTCGCATTTTGATGAATCGATATTGATTCTGGCTGCAATCCGGACAACTCGGAATTTGCATTTCCCCACCTCCTACTTGGAAATAATACCTGGAACGCTGTGCGAAGTCAGCCATCCGAGCTGTGAACTCAATCAACGATCGATCATCCCTGACTACAGCGAGATGTATCATTTGACGTCACTTCCAAAATGGCGGCAAGTCCTGCTCCCTATGAGCAATAGCATTGACATTATGTCAAACGTAAAAACATTATTCATTAACAATATTCCGATTAAGCTGTTTTCAAAGTAAAAGCCAGCATTTTATGTAATTTTTTTTCCTCCAGTTTTTCCCAGAATTGACACAAAAACATGAAATGCACTCATTGTGTCATGGCAACATCATGTGGTCAACATGTGAATGTGATCTCTGATTGACTGGAACTCACTGGGCTCAATTAAATTCGGATATTCCCACTTCCAACCTTGTCTCAAACGCTGCATAAAATCCCACGAATCAGTCTTTTAATCTATGCTGTTTTCAGCTAATGCGTGAACAAAACTTCACTAAACATTATTTGTGTCTCTCCTTTCATCCAATAATTGCAATAAGCTTTGTTCTTTATTTTTTTATATGAAGCAGAGTCTCAGCTAATACATTTTTTCAATTTTATTGTGAAATTCAAACAATAAATACTGCTTTGGCGATTGCTGTTGCCACATCAGTTCAAGTGCAGCGCCACTAGTTATAGCACGCAATCAACATGAATGAACATCAGAAGGTATGTTGTAATATACAGTACAACTTCCCGAAATACGTTTCATGCCTCATGCAATCGTTAAATCAGTGTTTTAACCGTGGAAAGACATCTTTAAAACAGCTTGTAAACAAAGTCACATAATGTTGCATTTACCTCAGAAAAGCCATTCAACGACCATACTTACTATAGTAAGAATAATAAACACTAGAAAGCAGCATTTTGCTAAATGTATACACTTTGTTACATATTTATTATATTTTGTCAATACAATTAAACTGTAATATTCAATTAATGTAGGCCACTGTTTATATTTTAAAAAGCTAATTGAAACGTAATTTTATCACTAAAAAGTTACCATGATTATTGTGCAATTAAAATTTTTGTAGGCTATACAAATCAGTTGATATTTTGAACTTTTAAAGTAATTTACCAACTGACAGGGTTCCCTGTTTACAGAATTTTTTCCTTGAGAAAAATTGATGTACTGTACCTGATATATATCCAAGTGAATCCATATCGTTTTGAACTCAATTGAATTGCAAGCTTGTGAATCTAAATCAAATCGAATCGTGAACTTTGTGTCAATTCCCAGTCCCATATTGTGCACCCCTAGGCCACTGTAGCTCAGTTAAAACATATTAAATGTCAAATATTGGAAGTTTCTTTAGTGTCATGACAATGACATCGCTTCGCCTTGTACTAAATATCCTGAGCTGGAAAGATGAACGAGGTGAAGAATGTGATTATGATAGAGAACGAAATGAAGACACTGACATCAGGCTCTTATCAGATGTTTCCACCAGGACTTGGAGACTCCTGGAAATGAAGACTTAGAGACCTCTGTAGCAAAATTAATGTTCCCATATCTCCCCGTCGTCAGCTGTGGCATTCGGTGCACCTCCACCCTCGCGCCCGTCTTCCTCTCTGTGTTCCAGCATTAAGTTCATATCTCCCCTTGCCATAAGCATCCCATTCCCTCTCACCTCTGCTCTTTCCAATCACTCTGTGTAGTGAATGGCAGCGATGTGGAAAGGTGACATTCAGGTGTCTGGTGAATCGTAGACGGGAATCAATCAGTTTTGGTAGATTCAGCTCAGAATGACTTGCGGTCAGAGGAACGCCGCCTTGCTGGTGTGCATCTTTATAATCCTATTTTGCAGGCGGCCCTTGCGGTTCAGTGTTTTGCTATAGCACGGCTGACACTGGAGGATGCTGTTTTGTGGCATTGTGTTTTACAACTAAGCGCTTTTGCATCTGACATAGATACTGTAATGAAAGGTTTTGGGCTTGTTTTTGTACAAAAGTCTACAACTACAGTAGGCTCATCAAGGCTGCATCATATTACAAGATGTTTTTAAAGGGTTAGTTCACACAAAATTATTATAATTTTCATTTTTGGTGTTTTGACAAAGGCAGGAAGCTTTTTTTGCATTAATGCAACATAATAAATGGCAAAAGATGCACATTAGATGTATAATCAATGTTTATTTGTGTATTTAATGAGGGAAATGTAGTTTGGTCACACAAGTCTGTCCACTCGTAAATCAGCTAAATGAATCAAAAATTTTAAATGGAACATTTTATTGACAAAATATTTGAAAAATAAAATGTTTGCATGTGTGTTTTTGTCGAGTATCATATTTGATGCATCAGGTTTTATGGCTCATATAGTATGATATAGTGAGAATATGGAGCTCATACTTGAGGAGGAACAAGCACGTCAATTTTATTCAGAGGCCAAAACTGAACAAAAATATGCAATTTTGTGCAGATGCTGATATGTTTATGGCCAAAAAGTAAGATGAGATCCTGATAGCTTGTAATGTAAATCAGTAAGATCTTTATAACAGTGTAGCAGAATACTGCATATAAATGCATATACATATCAGATGTCACTCTATATCCCAATATCTTATTAGTATGATATTTAAATACTTATTAGGATCAAAGCTCTGTAGTTTTTATCGTTAAGGAAAAACATGTACTGCAAAGCAAAAATGATAATGATTGAGAGATGAACAAATAAAGTTCCTCAAAAGCCTGATGAGTCATATTTCATACTTGCATTTGAACATGTTTTTTCTTCAGTGTTCATCTTGAATTATTAATAACAATATAAAAGTTATCCTTGTGTTTACTTTATAAAAAAAACATTAAAGATTTCAAACATACACATGAACAATGACAACAAGGTGGATGTTTTTACATATGTACTGTAAGGTCTTTCACTGGCTAAAAAAGTATAAATTATCAATCAGACAACCGAAGGCATGTAGTAGATTGTGTACAACAGCTTTTCAGCAAAGTTTTGATCATGTTGATAATTAAGAGGCCTTAGAAATGTGCGTATCAAATATGATACAGTATGTTTATAGGGCTAAAAAGACCAGGTTTCTCACTTATGACTTGGCTTTGTTGGCTTTTATGTGCGCTGGAACTTGTACAATCATTCCGATGTAATTTGAATGCACAAGTCTTTTCTGATTATGATCTACACCTGTGCAGAATCCCAAAAAAAGCCACGTAAAGACTGAACGTATGATTTGTAGCCTTGTTGTTTTAATAAACATTTATAGAACTAGTTATGCACAGAATGACTTGTTTAAAAATATATATTTTTATAATCTTGCCTGGGGCCTCACAAATTCCACAGCCAATGTGAAATTTTGTATATGAAGCAACTTTTAGAAAATTCTCCATTAATCCTAAAGATTAGCTCTCAGAAGCTGAATAACATTGACATATCTTTGACCTTTAGTTTAGTAGCAATGGCAAATACGTCATGCTTAAATGAGGGAAGGAGAATCTTTAGACATCATTTGTTATTGTATATGATATTCCAGGACTCGTTCAAAGACTGTCCCTTAAGAGGTCACACTGTTATATGCTACATCGGTCCTGCTTATGCTGACCGTGTATTCAGTGAACAATTCAATTAATTCTTACGAAACATTACTTCATCCTGCGTGACCCTCAAAGTACATGCCTGAATCCAACAATTGCCTGGGCAACACCCTTCAGTAAGGAGTATGCTTGGTCCCATTGGAAACTATCTCCCTCAACAAAGTCACCGCCTCCTCTTCATCTTTATGGTCTCGTATGAAGGACCCCAAGGGGCTGAGGGTGGACAGGTAGTGTGACAACCAGGTCTCAGTAAGATTTGGAAACACATTCCAGACCTCTTTTGAGAATGGGGACACTGGCCAAAAATGATTAATGGCAGACGTGTATGACTGCTTGAAGGGCAGACCATAATTCACCACAAGGACCAGGAGGAACTCGAAGCAACATCCGCCTAACTCGTGAGCAAACCACAACCTCACTTGCGCTCATCTCAGGTGTGCAAAGTTGTCGTCCTTTATGTGAGCAGTTGTTTTTATCATGCTAATACATAATTGCCCACTCGCAATTATCGATAATTGCAGGGAGTTCTCCTTTAGTTTTGCCTTAATCAGAAATTTGCACTATAAAAAGGGTCCTGGGTTTAGATTTCACACAATTACACATTCACTGCTTTTCATCTCTTTTTAATCTCCTGCGAATCTGAAACATGGAGTTTGTTCACAAACACAGCTGAGACCCGACGATTTGCTTTGACATTTTGCTAAACGAATGAAGCAATCCCATCAATGTTGTGCCTCTGTGTCTACTGATTAAAACCATTTGAATTGCAGATGACGTCTTTGTCTAAAGAGTTCAGTAAACAGAGGCATCACGTTGATAGGCACGCCAATTTTTAATTGAAATAAGATCGCCACCCGCTTTGAGCCTTAATGCACATAATGACGTGTGACCACAGAAAGACTTTTTTCGTTTATCAAATGTGGCTGTAATGACTGCGATAATCCGGATTATTTTGGAAATCTATTATAATCTGTGCCATTCAAAATTATTTCCAGAAAACTACCAGCTGGGGCGCAGGGCTATAAAAATCAAAGTGGCTGCCTTGTTGTCCTTTCATTCTTTTTCGAATCTTTTTGCTTAGCCGAAAAACTGTGGCTAATTTATTCATAGCTCAGCATTTAGTACCTCTAATCTATGGCTGATACTGTTACTGATGCTTGTAATTGTATGATATTGTTAAAGCTGGTTTTCAGGCAGGGTGCTTATCAGGGCCTGTTTAGTGTGCAGCTTGCGGGAAGGGAAGCCCAAATTGAGGAGAAATCAACTGCCGCCTTGGTAAGCAGGGTCGGAATTACCGTGATGGACTGGGGCTGGATTTCTCTCCCATGCATATTTTTGCCCATTGTCACGATCCTCGTCCCTTAATAGGAGCTGACAGAATGTAAATGGGATTTTAAGGGAACTGGCAAAGTCTGTAATTTTTCTGATTTAGTCCATGGATGAGTGAGCCAAGCCGGTGAGATTTGTATGGGAATTTGAGATGGTTCAGTGCGACATGTCAAACCCTGATTATGAACTCAAGGGAGCCTTTTTACCTTCGCCAGTCATCTTCATTTCTTGCCTCCACCTTCCTTGCAGGTTGACTAAAAAGGGCTAATTGTTCGCAATGACATTTTCAGTGGATAAAATAGATATCAGCAAAATGACATAAAAGATGACTAGACAACACTCTTACTGCTGAATAGAAAATGGCTCCTTTTTTAACAGGATTAATTAACCATTTTTTTTAACAAATGAATTAATACACCACAGAGTAAGCCCATAATCTAGCATTTTTAAATGTTTCAAAGCAGCAAAAAATCTAACCAAACAGCTACAAAATAATAAATAATGTTAAACAAACTGATTGCTCCGCCCCGAATTCACGTCATTGGTTGAGCCCCTGTTGCTGTGGCAGGCTGGTTGGGATTCTCAAAACAAACTTTTGAAAACACCACAGATTCACAGTGTTTACACTTTTTATGGAAATCGACCTAGATGACTTACTTATAGATGTCTAACAAACAGATGCACTTATAGATGTCTGACAAAATCACACACTTCATCTTTAAGTATGAAGTTCCCACTTTTGTGACACTAACATTCAAAAGTTTGGGGTTGGTAAGATGTTATATATTTTTTGAAAAATGTCTCATGTTTGCCAAGGGTGAATTTAATTGATTAAAAATACAGTAAAAACTGTTCTATTGTGAAGTATAATTACAATTTAAATTACCTGTTTTCTATTTGTATATATTTAAAAATGTTATTTATTCCTGTGATGACAAAGCTGAATTTTCAGCATCATTACTCCAGTCTTCAGTGTCACATGATCCTTGATCCTTCAGAAATCATTCTAATATGATGATTTGCAGCTCAAGAAACATTTATCATTATCAATGTTAAAAACAGATGTGCTGCTTAATATTTTTGTGGAAACCGTGATGTATTTATTCTTTGATGAAGCAAAAGTTCAAAGGAACAGCATTTATTTGAAATACATTTTTTTCTATTGATTAGTTTACTTCATCCTCACTGAAAAAAGTCTTTAAAAACAAATGTACTGACCCCAAACTTTTGAAAGGTAGTGTATATTAGTCATTTACTTCAGTTATAAGTTGTCAAGACCTTCTGAAAAAAAAAAAAAAACCCCAGCAGCATTCAAACCTTCAAACAGGTCTACTGAACAACTCTCCCCATATGCCATTGGTCAAACAAGCAGATAGCTCCGCCCCAATCATTGTTGCTATATTAGGCTTATTGAATTCTCAACAACAGTTGTTCTAGCATATATTAGATTCTGGTTTAAAGGACAATTCCAGCCAAAAATGAACCTAGGGCTAAATAACACATGGGTACCGAGTCTTCCGTTCTCTGGGTTGCGTTTTCATGATAATCGAATGTACTCAGTTTTAACGTTAGCTTTAGTTTAACCACAGATTAGCTTATAAGGCTAGTATATGGGGCATCGAATAAGTAAAAATAAAAATCGCTAGTTAATACCACTAACAAGGCTCAAAATAGCCTCACACTAACACGGTAGCATAATTAGGGTCTCTACCTGCAAACCAAAGCATTGAGAACTTTGTAAGTGTACAGACAGTTTAATAAGAAGATATTTTATAAAGACAGTACACTGGGCGTATATAGGCAGGAGCCATCTTTGGAAAACAGTCTCGACCAGTCGAACCACGAACGCCGTGCTACGTGCTGGTCGATAGTCACAGTTCAGCTCATGTAGCACGGCGTTCGTGGTTCGACTGGTCGAGGCTGTTTTCCAAAGATGGCTCCTGCTTAGTATATACGCGAAGTGCACTGTCTTTATAAAGTATCTCCTTATTAAACTGTCTGTACACTTACAAAGTTCTCAATGCTTTGGTTTTCAGGTAGAGACCCTAATTATGCTACCGTGTTAGTGATTTTTATTTTTACTTATTCTATGCCCCATACACTAGCGTTATAAGCTAATCTGTAGTTAAACTAAAGCTAACGTTAAAACTAGGTACATTCGATTATCATGAAAACGCATCCGGTCGACTCGATACACATGTGTTATTTAGCCCTAGGTTCATTTTTTGCCGGAATTGTCCTTTAAAGGGTTAGTTCACCCAAAAATGAAAATGATGTCATTAATGACTCACCCTCATGTCGCTCCAAGCCCGTAAGACCTCCGTCACTCTTCAGAACACAGTTTAAGATATTTTAGATTTAGTCCGAGAGCTTTCTGTCCCTCCATTGAAAATGTATGAACGGTATACTGTCCTTGTCCAGAAAGGAAATAAAGACATCATCAAAGTAGTCCATGTGACATCAGTGGGTTAGTTAGAATGTTTTGAAGCATCGGAAATACATTTGGTCCAAAAATAACCAAAACTACGACTTTATTCAGCATTGTATTGTCTTCCGGCTCTGTTGGGGATCCGCGTTCACGAGTCCGCAGTGACACTGCTGACGTAAGACGCTGCTGACGTGTATCTGGTGCGTCCGTGTATTCGGGTTCAAATAAATATGGCTGGGCAAAAAAATGCAAATCTTCCTCTGTGTGGAAATCCTTAGACATGTTTGTGAAGATTGTTTTGTTTCCAGCGTGCGTCTCCCTCAGACTGTAAACGAAACTCGGGCGCACCAGACACACGTCAGCAGCGTCTTACGTCAGCAGCGTCACTGAACGCGGATCCCCAACAGAACCGGAAGAGAATACAATGCTGAACAAAGTCGGAGTTTTGGTTATTTTTGGACCAAAATGTATTTCCGATGCTTCAAAACATTCTAACTAACCCACTGATGTCACATGGACTACTTTGATGATGACCCTATTTTCTTTCTGGACAAGGACAGTATACCGTTCATTCATTTTCAATGGAGGGACAGAAAGCTCTCGGACTGAATCTAAAATATCTTAAACTGTGTTCTGAAGATGAACGGAGGTCTTACGGGCTTGGGGCGACATGAGGGTGAGTCATTAATGACATCATTTTCATTTTTGGGTGAACTAACCCTTTAAGTATGAAGGCTCACATTTTGTGATATACAACCAAATTAAATTAATGTAGATTGTTAAGATCTTAAAAGCAACAGTAAAACCCAACAGCATTCAAAAAGATAGCTCCGTCGAAAGCTCACGCCATTGGTTAAGCCACTGCTGCTGTTTCAGGCTGGTCGTGATTCTCAAACAAACAGAAAAAATGTTTTGTAAACACTTTACAGGGAAATCAACCAACAAATGGCTTACTTAGTTGTCTCTGCATATTAAAATGAGACAGAAGAAAGTATTTTAGCATATTTTAGCTTCAGGTTTAAGTATGAAGAGCCACATTTAGTGACATACAACCAAAGAAAATGATTCATGCAAGTTGTTAAGATAATATTAAAAGCCTCAATAAAGCCAATATCATTCTCCTTCAAACCCTCATAAACACTCAGGGTATTTTTGGGCAGGGGGGTGGTATTGTGGGGCACTGCGGCTGTGGCCGGGAGACGCCGTGTGTAATGCAGGCTGTTAGTGATGTTAAATGAAGCTTGAAGCCTGGCTGACAGCAGCATTCCTCCACAGGCTCAGCGCTGAGAGAGGAGGAGAGGGGCCAACAAGGGCAGAGTAATGGTCTAAGAGAAACCACGCAGGACACGGCGCTCGTTGCGGCGGACGGGCCATTATCTCATAACGGCCATTATCTTAATGGGGTGACCGTCCGATATGACAGATATCACAGAAGGACTGACACATAAACAGTTTTTATAAGATGAATTTACCAGTGTACAATCTCTGCGGTAAAACACAATTGACCCATAGCTGTATACTGATGTAAATAACCTTGTCAAGGTGGGTTACAGTTGTTTTTTATGTGTGTGTATATTGTTGAATGTTGTTACAAAACAAAAGTTTACTCACAAATACACAAGTACACTATTTTCCTTCCTATATTCATCTGCGATGAAAGCAATGCGTAAATAACTTTCCAGGACATAACGTTTTTCAATTCACCCTTTATGAATAGGATAACATTGTCAGTGTTAAATAAGGTTTGCTACAAAGGTACATCATATAAAACTGTTAAATATATATATAACTTTATGACTCTGAAAATACATAGGATGGTCTTTCACGAAGCGCAAGTCTCCGCTAGTCTCTTCAGGTCAGGTAGATAATGTTCGCTTCGACAAATCGCCTGCCGCGCTCGCTATGTTTCCAAATCCTGACCGATTTCAGTCCATTACACAACAGTGGTAGCAGAACTGCAATAGAAGAAAAGTCAACAGTTTTGTTGTAAAAGTCTTTTTCTAGTTTGCGTGTGCTCAGTTGGAAAAACTCCTTACATAGCTTAGGTATGTGTTTTTTTTGTTGTTTTTTTGCTTGTGTTTCTCGAGGCTGAAGCAGCTGATGTGTGAATTGTGTGTTCATATTGGAAATCCTTCCCCACAGAAATTGTTTGTCCGTATTTCTTTGGTCTGTAAAATTTCAATAGATCCTTACACTTTTCACGATCCAAGTCGCAAACTTTTCTGCATTCGCCATCGCACTGATCACTTGCCCGTTTTGGCATCGGCAAACAAAGAATTGGCCGGTTCCAACTCTGATTGACAGCACAGGGGGATCCATTCCTCAAGGTCCACGTAAACTCCATGACGAGAGGTCCTCACCCCTTATCTTATGAGACTGAAGGACTAATGGAGAGACTGACAGACAGGGCTAACAGGACTATGATGAATGTTCCCCTCCCCCGCACCGCTGTAGCTTTGGAGAATGACAAGGTTCTTCCATACGTTGCACCTCTCTTGGGAAAATCTTCCCCCACTGGCGTCAGGATACCTGGGATTTAACAACACAACAGTTAGGGTGTATAACACAATCCAATCACTTATGCATTTTGAGAGGTTCTGGTGTTGTCCCAAATCCAACCCTTGTTGGACTCTAACCAAGGATGTAGACAAATCTTCAAGGTGTCTAGAAAAGGCAGAAATGTATTCTTTAATTTGAATAAAAATCCTTTGATGTCAGTGATACTAACAGCTAAATTGTTTTAAGTATCTAATAAGAATTTTGTAAAACAGCTTTTTGATTGTAGTCTTAAGCATCAAAATAAATCAATTAACATCTTTTAAATTATCTACCACATACATTTATATAATTAAAACTACAAATATGGACATTATACATTGTCATTCTGTCTGTTATCTTGCTGCTAACAAGCAAAGTGATTAACCTGCTCAGATAACATCTTACACAAGTTACTACACATAATCATGGACAACGTTGGCTATCATTCACTGTTTTCAGTTGCGAATTTAACTTATGCGCAAAATGAGAATCTCGCATAAAATATTTGCAATTAAAGCTGTGTTTCCATCCGGTGAGTCAAAGAGATCAAAATCTTCACTTCCTAGTAAACTGGCGCTAAATATATCATAAAATCTGGAGAAGCCATTGTATACAATAATTTTCGTATATAATAAATTACTTGCATCTCAGAGCACAAAGACTGAATGCAATTAACGCATTTTGGAGAAAGATGCCTTCTGTTTGGGAATGCAGTCGTGTAAGACAGTTCTGGAAGGTTATCATACCGAAACGCTTTGACGACAGACTTTGCTCTGGCATTTCAGAACAACCAAAATAGCATTTCAGATGCTGTCCAAATGATTACTGGTTAGTCCAGTTATAACATCCCATGGCAAAGTCACATGATGTTTTTTTATGTGCATTGAGGAATTTATTCGGTAAATGCGTTTCCATCGTAGTTTATGTGCATGTTTTTTTTATTGGATAAAAAATGTATCCGACTGAAATGACCGCATACGCATTTTTACAATTTATGCGAATCTTGCCATTTCCATTCAGCAGTTCCCTTTCGTTGTCACTTACGTCGGATGACGACGAATGGGGTTTGGCTTAGAACGTCTATCGCCCACCTCGTGGGTATAAAAGGAGGAAGCCGGCAACATGCAGATATGTTTTCGCTTCAGAGCCAAGAGTATTTCTTCACTCCACGGTCATCTCTGACTTCGCTCTACTAGACGAGCTTCTCTCTCCGGTGTTGGTGTGACGGCGATCTGCAGCGAGCTCACAGTGCCTGCTGTTCTGTGCAGTGATCTGCCAGTGTGTGTGTGTCCCTGTGCACTTCAACATCGCAGAGTTTTTTTTCTCCTCTCATAAAAGATCTTTTTAAAGACGGCTCGCCCGTGCATTTCTGGTTGCAGCGGACTGGTATCGGACTCTGATGGGCACGAGCGCTGTCTAGTGTGTTTGGGCTTTGATCATGCTTGAACAGCACTCGTGGGTGACTCATGTTCTCGCTGGGAACGTGATCATCGCGTCATATATAGGTCGAGACTCGGTGAACTCGCAAGAGTGAGAGTCCCCTCATCCACCCCCCGATCTTCGGCTGGTGGCCAGTGTGACCTGAGGGTGTTGGTCTGGCACAAGGCGCCGACTCTGTGTCCGCGACCCCAGCCCCCCTCTTTAATGACGGTGCCCGCTAGCGAACTGATGATTCCACCAGTCTACCCTCGGGTGGCCCGTGTGTTTTCATTTGAAGCTACAGAGGATGATGCTGTGTCTGTAGCAGCATCACTAGGTGGGCTTGATTCTTCTGGAAATGACGACTCGTCACACCTGCCACCCTCTGGTGTGCATACGGCTGTGCCTGAGTCTAATCCGGAGATGACGGCCATGCTTTCCCGGGACAATTGTTTTTTGGGTGAGTTTTGGCTGTAGTTCTTTTCGTCTACACTAATCTGTGGCGAAATCCTATAGTGCCACAGGACAGGCAGCCGCCTCACTGCATCCCATGACCGTTCTGCTGGTCTACCTGACCCAGATGCTCATGTCCATGCAGGAGGGCGGGACTGACCCGAGGCTCTTAAGTGAGCTGCGTGTCGCCACTGACCTTGCTCTCCGAGCGACGAAATTGGCCGTACGCTCTCAGAGTCAGGTGATGTTCACCATTCTGGGGCTGACCGGTCTGATGTGCACGATGTCGGGCGGACCCGTCTGCTCGACACCCCCATCTCCCAGGTCGGCCTCTTCGGCGGTGCGGTTGAGTGCTTCTGCCCAACAGTTCTCAACCGCCCGTGAGCAGATAGAGGTTATTCTGCCCGACGGCCCTGCCGTCCGCTCAGATCCCTCAGTCTGCCCACCGCCGAAGGCGCCCTCCCACGGTTCCAACCCCGCCCGTTCACCATGGCCTGGCTCTAGAAGACTGTAGGGGGGCTGCCACAGCCCTCTCCAGCCCCGCCCCCCGCTAAACGCCGGGTTACCTCCGGGGCGCTCCCTTGCGTGCGACCCACTACAGCAAACACCGTCTTTTGGTTGTTTTTATGTGGTTTTTAGGCTTTATGTTTATGTTTTAAGTGATTTGTTGAACAATGTGTGCATGTGTGTTTAACGACGGAGTGCAGAGATGTGGAATCTGGGGTCGTCTTCGAATCTCTTTTTATTTGTTTTTATCGCCACGTTGGTTTGCTGCATTTGTCGAGGGGCGATAGCTGTCCAGCAGCATGGATATCGTCTCGTGTTTGCCAGAGAGCTTCTCTTGTCACTGCGTTCTTCAACCGAGGGTGAGATACCGACAACAATACCGGCAGAGATCTTCGTGCCTCTCCATATTGTCCGGAATCCCCCAAGGCGGCCATCGAGGAGGAAGAGAGGTAGGAGGGGAGGTATCATACGCAGAGTAAAAAAGCTCTGTCTGGATGACCGACGCCGGCTGCCTCCTCTGCCCTCTGTCTTTTTATGTAATGCGCAGTCCTTGAGGCGCAACATCGACGAGCTGGAGAGCTTGGTAAAAGTAAGACCAGAGATCAAAGAGTGCTGCCTGATAGGGATCACTGAGACTTGGCTAAATGAGAGCGACCTGGATTCCGAGTTGGCGCTCACTGGTTTTGGCTGTCCCATCAGACTGGACCGCTCCAGGGAGACGACAGGAAAGAGCCGGGGAGGAGGTGTCAGCTTCTATGTAAATCAGAGGTACTGTAAAATTATTCATGTGAGGGAAAAAATCTGTACTCCTGATATTGAGTTACTCACCATCTCCTTACGACCGTTTTATTTACCACGTGAGTTCCCTCAGTTGTTTTTTACGCTGATATATTGTCATCCCCGTGCTAATGCTACTGCAGCCATACAAGTGATCATGGACTTATCTCAGCGGTTGGATACTATTTGCAGGGACGCTCCCAAATTTTTCATGGGGGATATGAATCATGTTCGTTTGGATAAGGTCTTGCGGACATATGACCAATATGTGACTTGTACAACCATGCAAAGAAATACCACACTTGACCTGTGTTTTGGTAATGTAAAGGCTATAAGTCTCTTCCCATGCCAGGGTTGGGGGCTTCATACCACAACAGCATCTTCCTGGTGCCAACGTATGAACCTTGTATCAGACGTCGGGAGGGGGAAATAAAAACTGTTAAACTCTGGACAGAGGACAGTATATCCTCCCTCCAGCCATGTTTTGAGTGTACGGACTGGGAATGTTTTTTTGATGGTTGTGGGGATAATATTGATGAACTTTCGGACACTGTTTCGTCCTATGTCTCCTTTTGTGTGGATACTGTTATTCCAGTCAAAACAGTTATCACCTTCTCTAATAATAAACCATGGGTCACCAAAGATTTAAAAACAGTGATTAATAGGAAAAAAAAAATCTTTTTTACTGGTGATGCATTGGAGAGAAAGTTTGTATCTAGGGAGGTTAGGACTGAAATAGTAGAAGCCAAAAGTAAATACAGGGAAAATATAGAAAAACAATTTGTAAATGGTGATCTTAGGTCAGCATGGCGGGGGATTAAAACTATGGCTACAATTAACCAGGGTGGTAATGAACCCAAGCAGCATATTAGCCTCAACAATGTTCAGGATGACTGCTTGCCGGATGCTTTCAATAATTTTTTTTTACGATTTGAAACATCTGATTGTACGCATGATGTCTCTAGGCTGAAAAACTCCCTGAAACCATGTAATGATATTAAAATATCTCAAGAACAAGTTGAGGTTCTTTTTAAAAAAACAAAAAAGAGGAAAGCCTCAGGCCCGGACCTTATTTGCGGTAATACATTACATCACTGTGCTGGACAACTCAGTGGTGTCTTTTCACATCTTTTTCAAATGTGTGTCGATAACTTTAAGCTCCCAAATATCTGGAAATCTTCTATTGTCATTCCTATCCCCAAAATCAATAAAGCTAGGGAATTACAAGATTTCAGACCTGTAGCGCTTACTTCTCTTGTAGTAAAAAACCTAGAGAAAATTCTAAAAGAAGATGTTCTTAAAGCTGTTGAGGGCAAACTTGATTCTTTTCAATTTGCCTATCAAAAGAATAAAGGCGTGGATGATGCTAAGCTTTTTATTTTGGATACACTTTATAAGCATCTGGAGAAACCCCAAGCTCATGCCAGGCTCTTATTTGCTGACTTTTCATCAGCTTTTAATAAAATGCAGCCTCCCATTTTGATTGAGAGGCTTGCTTCTTATTTTAATTTGTCCGACCAGCTTTTAGCCTTAGTTTTAATTTTTTTGACTGATAGGACACAGAGGGTTCTAGTAAATGGGGTCACATCCAAAACGCAAGTCTCCAATACGGGTTCCCCACAGGGCTGTGTACTTTCCCCGCTACTGTTCATTTTATATACTGATAGTTGTAGGTCTTTTAAAGAGGATAGTTTTCTTGTCAAATTTTCGGATGATACTGCTCTGTTGTCACTTCTTCAAGGCACTTGATTTTAGGAAGAAAGTGACAAACACTTCAGTATGCACGATTCACGGTGAGGACGTACAGATCTTAAGTCAGTATAAGTATTTGGGTACGATTTTTGATTCTCAACTGAAGTTTGAAAGGAACTCTGAATCAGTGGTCAAACGGGCCCAGCAGAGAGTACATTTATTGCGAAGGATAAATTCGTTCGGGGTTTCTAAACCTTTATTGTGCACTGTGTATTTGTCGTATATTGAGAGCCTTCTTACTTTTTCTTTCATTTGTTGGTTTGGTAACATTTCAGTGAAGGATCGAAACTGTTTAAATAACATTGTGAAAGTCTGCTCCAAAATTATTGGAATTCAAATGCGCGACCTTAACTCTCTTTGGGAGAAACGTGTTCTTCAAAAAGTAAAAAGCCTGATGAATCAACATCATATTCTGGGGGATGAATTTGTCCTTATGTCATCAGGTCGGCGTTACTTGCAGCCCCCTAGAAAAACCAACCGCTATGGTAGATCATTTATTCCCTCAGGAATCAGTCTGTTAAATATTGAGCTGAGGAAATAATTATGGACTGATCTGGTTTTTGGCACTATGCACTTTAGGAGTTACGGATTCGGAACTTGATGTTTCTTTTATTTATTTATTTATTTATTCATTTATATATATATAATCTGTATTGGACCCAGACCATATCATGTTACTCTGGTTATGCATTACAGGCTATGGCTGTGGGAATGGTTGTATGTATAAACGGTGTACTGTAGGAACTGAATTGCCCCTTGGGGATTAATAAAGCTATCTGTATCTGTATCTGTAAGCGGCACTTTTTAGATGGGCTGCTCAAAGATGAGACTCAGTTCTTTCCAGGAGTTGGTAGCAGGGCCACTCCTTTCCCCGGTGGAGGGCTGGGGAAGAATCCTTATTCAGAAAGAGCTGACTCTCTCGTCTCTGAGCATACAGTGTTCTCGGACGACACAGAGCACCGCCCACAAGCCGTGCTCTCCTCGTCCCCCTCTGTCCCAGAGGCGGTTTACACGGTGTGCCGTCCACGGACCGCTTCGCCCCTTTCCCCCTCTGTCGCCAGACCCCTGACAGAGCAGGCCCCCGTGGAATGCTGGTCCTTCTCTGGCCTCCTCTGTCAGGGTGCGGTTTTGACCTTGCCCCCACACCGGGCCACTATGCCGTCCACATCTTGGCCGGTCATTCCGCTTCGCTGCACCACCGGGGGGACGTCTGTGGTTCTTGATGCCGCTGGTAGAGTTGGGAGCCTGCCTAGAACTTCCCTATCTGTTCCGCTGGGTCGCGCGAACCATCGGCTCGGCTATGCGATTCAGTTCGCACGGTCTCCTCCCCGCTTCAGGGGAGTCCGCTCCACTTTGGTCGATGGCTATGCCCCTATCATGAGAGCGGAGGTTGCTACCCTACTGGCGAAGGGTGGTGATTGAGATTGTCCCTCCAGCCGAAATGAGGTCCGGGTTTACAGCCCCTACCTCATTGTCCCGGAGAAGTCTGGTGGGTTACGGCCAATCCTGGACCTACGCATCTGAACTGCTCCCTTCACAGGCTGCCGTTCAAGATGCTCCTGGCCAAACGCATTTCTGGATGTGTGCGGCCACAGGATTGGTTTGCAGCGATCAACCTGAAGGACGCCTACTTTTATGTCTCTGTTCTCCTTCGACTCAGACCATACCTACGGTTTGCTGTCAGGGCGCGCGCATATCAGTACGCTGTTCTCCCATTCGGGCTTGCCCTGTCTCCTCGCGCCTTCACAAGGTTGTTGAGGCAGCCCTTGTTACTCCATGGGAACACGGGGTGCGCATACAGAACTATCTCGGTGACTGGCTGTCTTAAGCTCACTCCTGAGACCAGGTTTGCGAATACAGGGACCCAGTGCTCTGGCACCTAGCTCGTCTAGGTCTTCGGGTCAACTGGGAAAGGAGTAAACTTTGCCCCGTGCAGAGGAGCTCTTTTCTCTGTATGGACTTGGTCGCCTTCTCCACTCAGCCATTGCTGACTTGCCTGAGACTATCAAGCGCAAGGGTGCGGTTCCACTAAGTTTTTTCAGAGGCTCCTGGGGCATATGGCATCTGCAGCTGTGGTACGCCGCTCAGATTGCTTCATATGAGACCGCTTCAGCTTTGGCTTCGCGACCGAGTCCCGAGGTGGGCATGGCAACACGGCACCCTCCGAGTACCAGTTACTCCGACCTGCCCTCAGTACTCGAACCTCAGTTTTCTACGGGTCCGAGTGCCCCTGGTACGAGCTTCCCGGCATGTTGTTGTCTCAACAGATGCCTCCACGGGCTGGGGCGCCATGCGCAATGGACATGCTCTCACACTCTCATGTTGAGCAGAAATGCTCCTGAAAAATTCAGTGAAATTTATCACACCAGGTGTTGAGCAGAAATGCTCCTGAAGTTCAGTGAATTTCTTCACACTTAGGTGTTGAGCAAGGTTGCTCCTGAAGCTCAGTGATTCTCGCATGTAGTGTTACGCAGTATGGCATGTCTATTGCCTCGAGTTGCTGGCAGTACGCCTTGCCCTGCACCGCTTCCGGGCGTTGCTCAGGGGTCAACACGTACTAGTCCGATCAGACAATACCGCCACAGTAGCGTACATCAACCGTCAAGGTGGTCTACGCTCGCGCCATATGTCGCAACTCGCCCGCCACCTCCTCTTATGGAGTCAGAAGCATCTGAGGTCGCTTCGAGACATTTTCTTTCCCGGAGTCCTGAACTGTGCAGCCGACGAGCTCTCACGGCTTCAGCCCCTCCCTGGAGAATGGCGACTCCATCCCCAGTCGGTTCAGCTGATTTGGGACCAGTTCGGGGACGCACAGATAGATCTGTTTGGCTCTAACGACTCAACCCATTGCGCCCAGTTTTATTCCCTGACTGAGGGCACGCTCGGCACGGATGCTCTGGCGCACAGCTGGCTGCAGGGCCGCAAGTATTCGTTTCCCCCAGTGAGCCTTCTTGCGCAGACCTTGCACAAGGTCAGGGAGGACGAGGAGCAGGTCATTCTGGTTGCCCCTTACTGGCCCAACCGGACCTGGTTCCCCGAACTAGTACTCCTCGCGACAGCACCTCCCTGGCCGATCCCTCTGAGGAAGAACCTTCTTTCTCAGGGACGGGGCACCCTATGGCACCCTCGTCCCGATCTCTGGAACCTCCACGTGTGGCTCCTGGATGGGACGAGGCAGGTTTGAGTACCCTACCACCAGCGGTAGTGGCTACCATCACTTCCGCTAGGGCGTCGTCCACGAGACACGTCTATGTGTTGAAGTGGAACCTCTTCGTCAGCTGGTGCTCTTCTCACCGAGAAGACCCCCGGAGATGCTCGATCAGCGTTATGCTTTCCTTCCTTCAACAGGGGTTGGAGCGAAGACTGTCTCCCTCCACCCTGAAGGTCTATGTTGCCACCATTGCCACACACCATGACCTCATCGAAGGTAAGTCAGTGGGGAAGCACGACCTGGTCATCAGGTTCCTGAGAGGAGCGAGGAGATTTAATCCGCCTCGCCCTCCTCTCGTTCCCTCTTGGGACCTCTCAGTGGTTCTAACTGCCCTGAAGAGTGTTCCATTTGAGCCCCTGCAATCAGTCGAGATTAAATTCCTGTCTATGAATACAGCGCTCCTGGTTGCACTGGCCTCCATCAAGAGGGTAGGGGACCTGCACCAGCTCTTTGTCTGTTATGGTGGGAAGCTGAAGGGAAAGGCTCTCTCCAAGCAAAGGTTGTCTCACTGGATAGTGGACTTCATTGCTTTGGCATACCAGCAGCAAGGTTGACCGTGCCCCCTTGGTGTGACTGCCCACCCCAGCCGGAGTGTGGCGTCCTCTTGGGCTCTAGCGCATGGCGCCTCGCTAACAGACATCTGCAGAGCTGCAGGCTGGGCGATACCTAACACATTCGCCAGATTCTACAATCTCCGAGTGGAGCCAGTGTCCTTTCATGTCCTCGCTTCAACCAGCTAGTACTGGACCCGCTCAGGTGTATTCGCTTGCTCGCCATTCCACTCCACGGACTGGATAGGTGCGATTTCTCCTCAGGTGAGCTTCTCCGAAAGCCCTGAGTTCCTCCAGCACTCCTGACGTCGGCGCCAGAGTCTATTGCCTGCGTGTCGGCTAGGTGCCTCCCGTGTGCATGGTCCCTCCTCTGAGCGACCCCCACATGTGTATTTCCACTGTAAGCCTCTCTGACCATGTGTCTTTCCCTTCGCAAGCCACCTTGCCACCCCTGGGGTTGAAATATTCCACCTGTGGCTGGACACCCCAGTGTTCTCCATATGCATCCCTCCGGGTCATATTTGTATTCTCTAAGTCATCCGACGTAACTCGGAGTGACAACGAAAGGGAACGTCTGGGTTACGTATGTAACCCTCGTTCCCTGAGTAGGGAACGGAGACGTTACGTCTGCCTGCCACTTTCCGCTGTACCGCGGGGATCGCCTGAGCTCAGTCTTGGCTCCTCAGCGAAGAAACATATCTGCATGTTGCCGGCTTCCTGCTTTTATACCCACGAGGTGGGGCGGAGTTACGCTATGCAAATTCCGCAGACCCATGGCATTTCTTTGCCATTGGCTCGTTTTGTATTACTCAAAGTAGATAGGTGTTCTAAGCGAAACCCCATTCGTCGTTATCCGACGTAACGTCTCCGTTCCCTACTCAGGGAACAAGGGTTACATACGTAACCGAGACGTTTTTTATGCGATATCCGAATATGCGCATGCAAATAGATGGATGGAAATATAGCTATTGTTAATCCATTGGGGTATATGGCATGACATTAGCCTTTTTGACAATCAAGTCAATGTCGTGAGTTGTTGTTTTGTTTTGTGGCACTTACTGTGGTTGTTTTCACTCGGCCTCCCGGCTGTGCACACGTCCAGCCCGTTCTGTTTACCAATAGGTCACAGCCTTCGTCATCCAAACAAGGCATCATCTCACACCACTGTCTGCTCCTGACAATATGCGCTGTTAAAAGAAGAGGAAAACAAATATGAAGAGGAAGTTAAATACGCAGACCAACATTCGCAACCTATTTTACTTCTGTACGTCTACAGATTTCTTTTTGAAACAGACATTAAATTGAAATTAAACGCAATTAAACAATCTTATTTATTATCTATTATTTGAATCAAAGCGTGGCCTCTATATGACTGCCAATTAGTGCAACTGAAATGCAAAAGAATTGAAATTATAGTAGAAGAAATGAATCTAAATAAACTAAAGTTTTAGCATTATATATGAATGCCATTAAGGTCAAGTTTAGTTAATAAATATAAAATTGTCATATGACATAAGTCATTCAGAGGTCAAGACATAGTAGAATAAAGACATTTCATGCAACAAAGGAAAATAGCAATGAAAGAAAAGAGCTCCAGCACTTGGCCTAATATCCTAAGCCTTTCTCTTTGGAACAGATCGCTAAGGTCCAACAGTGAGAATTTTTTCCTGAGGTAAGATTGTTTTTGCACTTAATCAAACATAAATGTCTATTTATAATAACTAGGGCACCCTTACATGTTCATTTGCATACCGTGACACCCCAATTGGCCCTTAGAGAGAGAGAGAGAAAAGGGAGGGAGGAAAGGAGGGAAACTGAAAGAAAATGAAACGGAGAGAGAGAGGAAAAACAGTACATTTGTGAGGTAGAGAAAATTATAATCAGAGTGAAATATAACCCAGGGAAGCAAAAGTACATAAATATCAGGGTGGCAGATTTTGTACGTTTGGAGAAAGGCTAACAAAGTATTTGGAGAACAAGCAGATACAAATGGAGGCGAAATGTCATTCTCACCAAAGGAAAAGGCACGTTCTTAAAGGTAAAAAATAGTTGTAGAGATGGCTTCCAAACTCAAAGTAGTTTGTTATGTAGTGAATGTTTCCCTCACAGCGTCTACTCTAGGGACTAGCTTCTGCTACTAATCTCCAGCATTAGTATTCACTGTTATGCCCTGGGCCATAACGACAAATAAAAGAGCCTTTCATGCAAATTTGGTACGTCTTCATTCTGTAGGCATGATTCACAAAACCGTAGGATGCAGCCAGTGGTGCTCTGATCTACACTTTGAGTTTAGCATACTATTAAACATCAGTCTTACATGTAGCCTAGTTTTATTTTTTATTTTTAAAATATAATTCAGGCTTGGGTGCTGGTTGGTTGGCTGGTTTCATATTGATCATTTACATTTTTACATTTACCTGACGCTTTTATCCAAAGCGACTTACAATTGCTATATTTCAGAGGTTGCACGCCTCTGGAGCAACTAGGGGTTAAGTGTCTTGCTCAGGGACACATTGGTGTCGCACAGTGGATTCAAACCCGGGTCTCTCACACCAAAGGCATGTGTCTTATCCACTGCGCCATCACCACCCCAGAGGGCTTGAACAGAGCATGGTTTAAACGAGTGCATAGAAGTAAAGTTTGTCAAGACAAACAACTTGGTTGTAGTTTAAAAAGTTTTTTTAATAGTTTAAAAAGGCTTGAAAGTTGTGTAGGCCTTGTACTTTATAGATAGTTGGATAGACAGATGGAAGGATGGACAGACAGGCAGATGAATGGATAGATAGATAGATGAATGGGTAGATAGATATGGATGGATGGATGGATGGATGGATGGATGGATGGATGGACAGATAGATATGATAGATGGATGGAGGGATGAAGGGAGAGACAAATGGATTGAATTATAGTCCATGATCTTCATTGGAAGTATATGGGATTTTTCATACAATTTGCTCTCAGGGAAAACCGTAAGTCAGATCAGAATATAAATTAATAGCATCTCATGTCAGGCTGAAGGACATGAAATGCTGGAAAGCTCTAGGAGCTGTTATATTTTATAAATGTCTGGTCTTGCTTTAGGGATTTGTCAAGCCAACATTCTGTAATAATGATGCCCCTAAAACCCTTTATTTCACAGTAAAATAGTCAGCTACTCCGAAAACCCCCCACATCCCACCACTAACTCATTCTCTGCTTGTCTCTGGAATAACGTTGGATCACTCCAGCCTTCAATGATGCATGACACATGACAGATCATCAACATTTTAACACTTTAAAAAACTAAAGTCAACAAATCCACAAACAACAGCTAAAGAGAGTCCTGTCAGCACAACACGTAAGCTCTCAGACTCGCTCTCTAATGAGCTGTCCTCTGTCTCCTGGTATTGAGCATTGAGACTGTCCCTCCACTGATGGCAAAGAGACTATGACAGAGTGCACAAAGTGCCTCTCCAAATCAACACATCAAAGAACTCTGGGAACTTGGAGGTTTTGCTCAAAGGGGCACAAAAGTAAAATTAAAGTTGCTTACTGAAAGCAAAATGTGACATTGTTCAGATAATATGTAGGGCTGAAACGATTCCTCGAGTTACTCGATTACAAAAATTCCTCGAGGCAAAAACTCTGCCTCGAAGCCTCGTTAAATTCCTATGTAAAATGTAATTCACTATACACGGATCTATACTATAGCGCGTGATACATTTTGAATTTATTTGGCACGATGGCGGGGAGTAGCGATGTCCATAAACGGCAGAGAATGTCTAAAGTTTGGGATCATTACATACTTAAAAAGGAAGAGAACAAGGTGCAATGTGTCTACTGCGAAGTAGACCTGGCATACCACAACAGTACGACTTCAATGATTCAGAATCTGAACCGAAAACATCCCCTCCATGCTCTCACCAAGCGTCACTGAAACATAACCTAATGGTCTGTTCACACCGAACGCGAATAGAGCGTCAAATAAGCGTCTATCGCATTTAGTTAGACGCTTAAACATTTGCTCGAGTTAAAATTTTTCAACGTGCGCGGAAGACGTTCGCGTCATTCGCGACGCCCGGCGCGAATGATGCGTCTATTCGCGTATTTGCACTGACTTTGTATAATCTACTCGCGCAAATAATTAAAGTTGCGTTCGGTGTGTGAACCCCTTCACTTACACACACACACACACACACACACACACACACACACAGACACAGACACACACACACACACACAGACACACACGCATACACACACACACATGCACCCTCGTCTCTCTCACGCGCCAGTCAGATCAATTGCGGCAATGCATCACACATCACATATGCTTAAACTTTCATGTAGCCACGCAACAATAATTTCACCATGCATTCACTGTATACACCGCGACGTGATGGAGGAACACATATTGTATTGCAGTCTTTGTGAGACCTTGTTTGTATGTCACGTCTTCCAAATAGTTACAGACAACAACAAAAAATGAAATTCCCCAGCCTGCTTCGTACTTTTGGGGAAGACATTTTAATTGGCTACCAAAGTTATTGAGCATAGAAAATTGTTGGCACTTATACTAAATGGGTAAAAATTGCAATAAATAGGCCTAGTTTTGGAGCCAAATGTTGGAGTTGGAATAAGTTTTTTTTGTTTGTTTTTTGAGAAATAAAAGCCAAATGCTTGATCATTTTACAGCCACATCATTTTCGTTATGCATTATTTGTTTTAGTTGTTTAAAAACACACAAAAAATTATCCGATTACTCGATTAATCGATCGATTAAGTGCTAGATTAATCGATTACAAAAAGAATCGATAGCTGCAGCCCTAATAATATGCTTTTATCTGATTCTGAATGGAAACACCTCATTCTTGCTTATAATTTATATAACTCAGACTACTATATATATACTTATATAACTCTTATTTTTGTGTTGTATTAGTGATTGTGAAGCACCTTGGGCAACAGCTGTTGCATTAAATGTGCTATATAAATAAACAACACATGAAATGAATGAATGAAAAGACTATAAAAGATTTTATTATAAATTATTTTTATTGTTAGATGCTGGAAATTGAATCTATTGAATTGTAATCTGTATATTTGAAGTATCCACACGTTGGGACTTAAATTATAAAAAGGCAAAAACAAATATCAAAATAATCCCTGCAATCAATTCTTGCGAGAAGACTTTCTTGCTAGCTACTCATGCATCTCTCATGCTGGTACAGATGGCATCTAAATTGTGGCAGATCACTGAATACCTCCATTATCACACCCAAAATGATTTCTAATTCTTTTTTCTATACATACAAATATGCAGTGTGGTGTGGCTCTGCAATTCACAAATATTTAATCATTAATCAAAATGATTCAATACAAAAAAAAATAGATATTTGCATTTTCTGAAGGAAATATCAGTGCTTGAAAGTCAGCGCAAGAATAGTAGTATGTTTAAGAAGTTTTGTTGGATGTATATGAGAAAGAACCCACAAAATGACATTGTTTTTGCAGTGTAAAAGCAGATGCAAGAAAGAAATGACTAATCACAAATCAGTATGCAAATTGATTTAAAGAACACCAATCACAATGAATATTAGCCTACAATTAGAAAATGTAAAAAAAAAATTACAAAAAATAGCTGGAATGTTACAAATGATTCATTTGAATCAAAGATTTGATTCTTTTGAAATGAATCATCGAAACTGATTCACAGAAATGAATCAAATGTATAATATTGCTTTTGCGACTTAAGTTTAAATCATTAATTTTAATTGACAAATAAAAAAAACATTAAAATCATCACAATATTGCTTAATTTTTATATTTCCAGCACCATCATTGTGAATACCATTGTGAATATTAGATATCTTGTCTGACCCTACATGCAAGCAGTGTAATGGCAAATTCTGGGTATTTTTTAAACCTAAATTTGTTTTTTAAAATGGGGTCTTCACAATGTTCCGAGGAAAGGTAGATCCAGTCCTCAAGGCCCTGTCATTCCTGCCCCAGTTAAGACTTTAGCTGTGACTGATGACCGATGCAGAGGCTGGACTCAAGATTTATCGGGACAATAAATGAGATGGGCTGCTCATTGCAGCGGACTGCGATTACTCAAACGTTTGGCACAGAGGAGAACATCAAACATCTGTCCATACATTTTTACAGCAGACACTGCTTGAGGATTCTATATGTTTAACATTCACAGAAATGCCACACACTAGTATTCAGATCAGCTTTGCTTACACAGGAAATGTCCATAATTTACAAGTAGCACATCCTCTTCTTTATAATGAATTCATGAGCTTACATTCCAAACAGTTTCTTCACCAAGCCCCTTCTGTTCTCAATGTTAAGCCCCCCACTGTGATGCAATCAGTGAGGGGATTTATGTCATGAATTGCCTAGATAATGAACTGGATGTGAATAACAATTAATATTTTCTATCTATTGTTTTGCGGCAATTGTTTTTACAATGACATTACACTTGTATTTTCAACACAGCTTTTCACGACACTGCTGAATCTTTTATTGCACGACCATTGAATCAGATTCACAAACGAATAAATCTTATATGAATTTGTCAAAAAGGCTCACAAGTTATTGGTTTTAATCAGTCTGAATGCATCTGAATAAAGAAAAATCTAAATTCTGAATGAGAAATCTGAATGAATCTCTGGAGACTCACAAGAAGTCTGATGAATCCTTTTTGAATGAACTCACTGGATCAGTCAGGGCTGCGTTTCCCAAAAGCATCGTAAGCCTAAGCAGATCGTAGAACCATTATTAAAAATTACAATTACAACATTAAACATAATTTGATTGTTTAGTGATAATCTTAATACATACTATTTATAATCAAATGTATACACACAATATTTAGTATTTACTAATATACAACATTTTAATGTTTTAAAAATTAAATCCATTGTATAATCTAATATTTATTTATTTATTTGCCATAATGAAATTCCAGACAATTATGTTGTTATGGTAAAAAAAAAAATATATATATATATATATATACAAATTTGCAACAGTTTCTTTGTTATAAAATATAAACATAATTTGATTGTTTAATGGTAACATTCAAATATTTGATTTATAATTGAATGTGTACACGCGCTATTTATTATTTGTTAATATAGCATTTTAATGTTTTAAAAATAAAATTTATTGTATAATTGAAAATTTTTGTAGTAATTTTATATTTATATGTTCTATAAATATATATATATGCACTGTAGATTTATTCTCATTTTATTACACTATCATAAAACTTGCTTTGATAATGAAATAGAATAATACTCTTGGATTAATCACCAAATACACAGATATGTGCACACTGCTGGTTCTCACTTAATTGATTCTAGAAAGCAAAATTAAGGTATTTTTGTGAGAGGATGTTTGTGTAAAATAATATATGAGGAGTCAAGGCGGAGAGTCTGTGTAATCTGTGTTATCATGGGCACACCTGCATACACTTCATCATAGGGCATGCTAATTTTTAGAGCATTGTGGAAACACAGAGGATGCATTATATAATTAGTTTCTAGTGGGACCACTTATGTCAAGTCTGTATTTATTTAGTGGGTGAGCCAAATAACAATATATTTTGTGTCCTTATGTGTCCTTTTAAAATATAAAGCCATGCCAGCAACTGCAACCCATATTAAAATGTAACGAATGTAAATGGCAATTCCAGCTTTTGTGATTTTTCCAGATGAAACGAGCTCCATCTTGACTTAGGTATCTTGATTGATGGCGTGGAACTTCCCTAGCCACTCCCGGATGTTTTGGGGAGCCGATATCCAATTTGTAATGCTGCCGCATAGTACCAGCGATATGAGGCAGATGCTTTGAATTGGCTGCCTGGGGTCAGCCCTGACCTATCACATCCATCTAGGCTGTGTGACTAGGGAAACATCACTAATCCTTGGACTGACATTCCGAATTCGATTGAGGAGTCAAAGATATGGAATTCGTGCAGGAGCTCTGTGAGCGGGACTTGATTATCCTGACACCTGGCTGACGATCACCTTGTCTAATTGTTAAAATGCTCTCCTTCCCCTGACTTTCCGCATCGTTTTCGGGGCATATTCCAGCTGTCGGCTCTCACCTCCTCGCTAGCACCAGCTGAGGGAATTGGGTTCTGTTGCTGTCACTTCGCTCCCGCTTCCAGGCAGAATCCGCAGTCCCTCTGAGTCCCAACATGCTGCAGCCGCCTCTTGTTTAGCTTTTTCAGTCTGATTTGATATTGATGCCAGACTTTCCAGGCCACTTTGATTCTGTTCTACATGAAAACTTCATGACGGTTTAATTTCCTTTTGGTTTGATGATAAATTCATTTTAATTGTCATGTCGATGTCATTACCCAAGACATCTTAACAGATTCAGGAGAGCAAATGTGTTTTCGGCTCTGCTTTTCTTGTTATTCATATTACATGGAGGCGGTTTGCAGTTAGAACTGACCTGTCAGTGTACTTGTACAAGTGAAAATTTAATTATGCTACGAACATGAATTAAACATAATTCCAGCCTGGTTTCATGCCAAAGAATGTTGTTTTTTCCATGGTTTAGTCTGTGTCCTTAATTTTATATTGAACACCACTGTTACACTGAATACAAGTTTTGACTATATATTACCAAAAAAAAGTTTTTAAAAGAAGTTTAAAATTATAAAATGTATTTGTATTATTATTCCTGTGATGCAAAGCTGAATTTTCAGCATCATTACTCCAGTCTTCAGTGTCACATGATCCTTCAGAAATCATGCTAATATGCTGATTTTTTTGCTCAAAAAACATTTCATATAGTTAATATTTTTGTGGACACTGTGATTTTTAGGATTCTTTGATTAATTTCAAAAGAACAGCATTTGTATGACATATTTTGTAGACATATTTCTAGAAATGCAGCATTAGAAATATCTTTACTGTCACTTTTGATCAATTTAAAGCATGGTATAAAGCAAGTAAAAGTATAAATGTTTTAAACAATTTTACTGATTCCAAATTTTAGAACTGTATATTATATTTAAAGAATACTTCAGATTGTAAAATGTTATATAGTGCAACTCCCGAAAAACTAATGTTATTTGGTAACGCTTCATTTTACAGTCCTGTTCCCCATGTACATACTATGTACTTATTATAGTAATTACAATAACTGGGTAATAACTAGGTACTAACCCTGAACCTACCCCTAAACCTAACCTTAACCCATGTACTTACCTTATATTACCCAGTACTTTCTTAAGTAAGTACACTGTAAGTACACGTAAGTTAACGCACAGTAAAATTAAGCGTTATTACCTGGTACTTTCTTAGGTAAGTAAACTGTAAGTACACATAAGTTAACGTACTGTAAAATGAAGCGTTTCCGGTTATTTTAAGGTGTCATTGTTACAGTGTAATTAAATTTTTAAATACTAAGTAATATTAATTAACACCATGTACTTACTATAGTGTTAGGGTTAGGAAAAGGGTTTGGTTAGTTGCATGTAATTATTCATAATTTTCTGTTATTACTACAGTAAGAACATGTATCAAGGACATTGAAAAAAATAAAGTGCTACCAGAGTCATTAAATTGATAGATTTCTTAAAAATGGTATTGAATCAAGAACTTGGCATTTCATGCATTTTAAACTAGATTTTTAGTTTTAGATTTTTCCTTCTTTGCCATGCACAACCACTGAGTCACATGTGATCTAGTGTCATCTTGTTTTACTGGTCTTCAATGTGCTAAATACAAAAGTCTGCTCACCTCCCATCAGCAGGGCTTGTTTACTCAGCACCTGCTGTCATGCAGCTAAAGCTGGCGGTCTTAGTTCTAATACATAATGGCAGACGTGACGGCTATTCTTTCTCAGTATCAAAACCTGTCTGATTGCCTGCCTTTTATCAGATATAGCCATGGGGCACCGAACAAGATAAAACAGCCTATTTGCCTCATTTGAAGAGATCGGGCTATATTTAGCAGAGCTTTTTTTCTAAAGAAACAAAACGAATGAAGAAATCAATAATTCTTTAATAGCTGCAGACACTCAGAGAGCCAAATTACACAAAATTAAAAGCGAGTGGGGTAAATAGTTAAACAGCAAACGAACTGAGGAAATATTGAGGGAGCTGCGTTGTTCAAGAAAAACATGCAGGGGGTAAATTGTCAATTGGATACACTGAGATTTTCTTTTTAAGGCTTGAATTTATATCTGAAGATCAGAATCCATCGGTTGTTATGATATAACTGCATTTTTGAAAGGCCAAAGCCTCAAGACCTCTGCTCGCACCGATGGAGAAATTGTATCCGGCTATCTTGTTAGAAAAGGCCAACGTAGAGTGACTGATTTTTATTGTCAATTTGTAAGCCATAAGACAATTTTCAATAACGCCAATGAGGAATTACTGAAACACGACATCCACAACATTTTTTTTCTACTTGCATTGTTCTGTTTACACTCATTTTTTATTTTTTCATTCTTTATCGTTTCCTGGATTCTGTGCTATTTTATCATGCTTCTGCATTTCTACGACATTTTTTCAGCCATGATTACTGATTGGCATGTGGTGTAGCCCACTACAGGTGATGTAAGGTCGTAGAAACACGGAGGACTGTGTCTTTCAAAAGCAATTACTCAAGAACACCTACTTTCATCTGGCCACGAAGAAACTCCTACCTTACGAAATATGTCTTGAAATTACTCGGGTGTCATAGCAACAACTGAAGGCAAGAAGACATACGACCACATGAAGATAAGTGCAGGTCACGCTGAAAAGCAGTCCATGCAAGGCTAAAACTAATTTGAGGAAAAAGGAAATGCAACAAATGTACAGTACAAGTGAAAAGTATCATTTAAAAAGCTCTCGATTAAGTGGTGCCATTTGCTTCAAGTGGACAAATTCAGTTGAATCACATTAAAAAAGCTTCAGCAACAAGCTGAAATAAATGTGGTGAAATTAAAGAGCCAGTATTACATCTCCACAAGCGAGAGAAGCTCTCCTTTTGGGAAAGTTAAGTTTGTTCATATGGCAAACGGTAGTTAAACATACAATTTTCATTCACTTGTCATTTGTGTTTGCAAAAGTTTGGTACTGTAAAAAATAATGTACAGTGCAACTAACATAGTCTAATTTGAGAATGAATGATTTGTAATGAGACAGTAAATTTAATAAACCATTCAAATAGCACCGGACTTCAGGCGCTTTAAAACAACATCACCTTGTTTCTGCAGCGACTTTCAGCATGTTTAATAAGGATTTCAAACCACATATGAATGTAGCTCGTGTAGCATGTGATTTTTTTTTCCATTCACACAGGCTAAATCTGATCAGATTTCAATCAAATATGCACAAAAAATACGATTTGGACTGACAGTCTGAACGAGGCTTGAAATTCTGGTTCATGAATAATTGACTCAAATGAGCCAGTTCATTTAATGAATAGAGTCACTCAAGTAGTTACTTACTGGTTTGTATTCACTGAATCCATTACATTGATTAACATTTGACTCATTTACTTAATTACTTTCAGTTATGTTTGAATCCTATTGCAGCTTTGTGTATTTAAAGATTTTTGGAAACTCAAGTTTGTTCATATGACAACATGTAGTCAAGATTCACTTGTGTTTGAAAAAGTTTGCTATTTAAATAACACGCGGCATCTCGGAGCTAATCTCACAAGTCTAAATTTCCCCAGCGTCCGTCACCTCGTAACACATTCGCCACACGTGACCTCAGGCACTGATGAAACCTGCAGCAACATTCCAAATCCTGTGACTGACACTTCAGCCACACTCACTGAGCAGTGTAATCTCATGGATCACTCTGGAATCTGAAAGCCCCAGCTATGGCTGCTCTGGTGGGCTTAGAGGCAGTGGCACCAAAAGCCTGGATGAATCCCACCTCAGCCTCTCCTCATTCTTACCTTCCACACATGCTGGACTGGCTCTGGTAGTGCCGGCAATCTGGCCCTTCCTGCAGGCACACCTGGCCGTCTGCCGGGCGATGGTCCTCCTTGGCTGACTGCTGTCCCTGTCCAAAGTCATGATTTCACATGTACCTGCCACCAGCTGACCTGAATGAAGGACAAAGAGTTTAGATAAATGTTAGCTGATCTTTCAGTAACACCAGGATGACAATCAAATATTTTAAAGAAAACCTCAGTGGTGCCAAACTCTCCGCCACAATGCTTGAATGCTGTGGCTGGTTGCCAGGGTGTTGCTAATATGTTCTGAGTAGTTTTAGCACATTTATTTGAGGTTGCTAAGGTGTTCAAGATGGTTGCTAGGTGGTTACTAACCCATATCTGTAATTCCAGTCCCTAACTATAGCTCAGGTCTAGGGCTGCATGATTAATCAAAAAAAAACTGAAATCTTGATATGAGTGTGACATAGGCTGCGATGTAATTAAATAAATATATGCGAGACATGTTTCGGTGTTTTCAAGCGAGCAGCTCGTGATTTGTTTTTTCAGTGTCTCCGAGCGGCTCAGTTCACAGTAAATGCTGCTCCACATGAACTCAGTCTGGGTCGCTTATAATGTGCATTTGGGAACACGACATGCACCAACCATCTTCCAAAGTTGTATTGTAAAATTAAATGATTATTTAATTTTTCTTAAATATTTCACAGATTACAAATACAGATTACAAATATTGCAATTAGTCATATTTCTTATTTTTAATTTTAGCAATAATAAGTATGAGTAATTATTATAATATTAATTGTAATATTTATTTGATTTATTTATTATTTACTGCTAATATTTATATTTACAATAGTCACGTTAATATATATCTCAAAATGTTTGGCCAAATAGTGCAACCCTATGAGCACAGCAAACCTGAAGCTCTTTTTCTTTTTCTTGTAAATCACATTTAAAATCCCACAATCATCACAGGGTTTTTTCCCCCCAATTTGTGCAGCCCTACTCAGATCCCTTCTTCAATGCAAGTTCATGGGGGGTTTTTTGTGCTCGGTCTATCATCTACTGGGTGAAATTTGCATGCCTGATCACTACGAAAAGTAATAGTACAGCTCTCCTCAGCATGCCGCATGAATTAATCTCATAATTACAGCACAAACGGTCAGGAACGACTGAAGTAGTGATGTTAAAAAATTGCAGTAATTTTCCCATCATTAAAAACGTTTTAGCCATAAAAAATATATATTATAGCCATTTTAACAGGCCAAAAAATAAGCACAAAAGAGAGAGAAACAGAATCATGGCGCAACGCAAGCCAGATCCAAACCAGCGTCTCCCATATAACAGCACACCACAACGCTCTGTATTTGGAAGTAGCCCACAGCTTTGACAGAATAAATGGATTTTTACGGTGCTGAGCTGTTAGTTTCCCTACTAATATTGTAGACTGAGGCATCACCCTTGTTAGCAGACTGATGGGAACCAAGTTCTGCTGAAGCTGCACACTGCAGCCATTGTTCAATGTTCCTCTATTATCCTGCACCTGCATAAACAGGAATCTATATACACGGCCTCATCAAGCCAGTGCAATATGTTGGATATGGACTTGCAACAGTGAATCATGTCCTAGCAGTGACGTGTCAGCGGAAAAAAGCTTGATGCATCAGGGTGGGCTGCAGATCTCCCACAAAGCCCACTGTAAGTCCAGACAGATGGCTAAGAAAGCAGCGTACAACCTCTTGAGAGATCGCTTATGTTAGATGATGATTAATTCAGCGACAGGATGCATCAACACCCCAACCCTCTTACAAAGCAATGTCTATGTATACAGTTAGGTTATCCTTTGCCAAGCTTTTAACAGGCAGTCTGTCACAATTGCCAGAATGGCTTTCACATTACCTGCGAGACAAAAAACACATACATCTAAACACTACCGCTGATAATAAAGAGTATGCATGCCATGGACAAGGTATCTCTTTGAGGAATCTGATTATTATTTTTTTATTATTATATTATATTAATTTACCACACATCCAGCAAGCAATTCCACATTATTTCTTTCAACCCTTAAATAAAATTAGTATTATTAATAATAATAATAATTAATATTACAAAAGTATAGATTAATAATAATAATTAAATAATGCAAAAAAAGGTTTACTAGCATGACAGGAACTGAGGGCAAAAATGTATAGTAATATGGTAATTTTTAATTAAATCTTAGTAGTAATAAAAAATAACAACTATCATTAATACTATTAATGTATAATAATAAAAATATAAAAATATCTAGAATAGAATAAGAATATAAGAACAATATTATTATAATATAAGATAAATATATATTTATCTTATTAATATAAATATATAAATAAAATAATAATATTTATTTGCCTTGAGGTAATGTAAGTAAAAACAAAATTTCACCAGAAACAGTTCAATTTTAGCTTTACACTACCATTTCTAGTGTCTACTGCTCTCTCTTAGTGTTACTGCAGCTGACTGGTACAGCATGGGTTTGATCCCCCAAAAAACGTATTAATAAAAAATAAAAAACACTGTTTAACTGTTTCATTGACAGCCTCTTTGCAACGCTTGAATAATAATAATGTGAAAGATGCACAAAATAATTTGCACTAAAATATGCTAAACTGTTAAGATCAACGAAAAATAATCAGGGATGTTGTTAAATGTACACTAATGTTCATAATCCACAGCCAGTAATGAAATAAAATAAGGTAATAAATAAAATAAGAAAAAAAGATTGTTACTTGACTGGGTTTGAGTTCTGCAAGTTGCAGTTCATATTAAAATAAGCCACAATAATGTTAAGATTACACTGAAATAATCAAGGATATTGTTAAAGGTATTGTTCCTTTAATAAAATAAAAACAATAAAATAATCAGAATAATTTCTCTTTCTTGACTGGGAAGGTTTGAGAAAGTTACAGTACGTTTCATATCACTTCAAGCAATTTTATCTGAAAAGATCCAAGAAAATGTGATTCCTTGTGATACGGCTGCAGATAGAGACAATCACGCTCACTACAGAAAGAAGCGTTCAATCAGAGAAGTGTGTCTGAGTATTGCAGTCATTAGTAGTATGTATTCTTAGGGCAACTGTGATCTAGTGTAGCTGTGAGTGACATATGAGGGTGTATGTCTGTAGCACATGATGGATTATAGCGTCTTCTTGACTAGATATGGCAGCCCGTGGAATTATTGGCGTGTAAAATTACCTGTGTGTCTGTATATGTATGCAGCTGAAGTTTGATCTACAGTGTGTGAAATGGTTCATCTGACCAAACATGCATGAGCTCCAACACAAACAATGATGGATGGTGTATCCACCGCCACAGACACAGTGTCAGTGCAGAGGTACTGAATGTAAAACCACATCCAGGCTGGATTGGTTTGGTTTGCATATCTGTTTCCAACACATAAATAAAAAAATACAGCCTGCTTCTTTTTTCACATTTATGAGCACAGCTGAAAATCCGCTTGCCCCGGGTGCTAGAGAAAAGAAGCCATCATTTTCAGAGGCTTTCCTCTCCTCTCTCAGCCCATCATCGATTCATCAGGATGCGAAGCCCATCACCTTTTATTACACCCAATATTTCAGTCTACATTTGAAAGAAACTGAGAAGAAAATATTGCAGGTTTGTCAGAACTGCCAAAATAAACAAAAGAATGTGAAGGAAAGTTCTCCAGACGACCCTTGTTGCAAGCTACTCTCGTTATAAAATACCAAGAGAACTTTCAATTCAATCTATTTTAGGCCAACTCAGTTGCTGGAGCGCTTTAGTGATTATTGGAACATTTTCAAGAAGTGATTTGATTTTTTCCCCTTTCTATCCGTTTTCCTCTTCTCCACACATCATTTTTCACTCTCTTGCTCTTGCTTCTCTTTTTCTGCTAAATCAAATATCAGCATACAAAAATCAGAAGGCATTGCTCTGGTGTCTGTTCTAATAGGTAAACGTCTGCTTTTTCTCTCTTCAAAGACTGAAGCTCTGAATAAAGTGGAATCGTTGATATGACAGGACAGATACTTCATGATTACATCATCATAGAATATGATGTGAGCGCAACTCACAGAAAATGAGAGCGGTGATGTGGGTGGAAACTCCTCATTATCAAAGTTGCTCTGAATTGAATAATGTATCCTTCAAAATAAACTCTCTGATTCTCGAGACGTGGGACAAAATGGGTTACGGAACTGAAAAAAACAGACATTTATGTACAGAGGAATCATTTTGGATTTCTTGCTTCCATTTTCACACAAATATGTGTTTTTCCTTGCTGTCAAAATAATGTGTCAGGCCATCTGTAGATAAAAAAAAGTAATGTGTGCTCTCATGTCAAATATTTATAAAAAATATTTGCAAATTTAGCTCAGTAGATATTCTAGTTCAGATAATGTAATGTAAATGTAATGACAACATTTTGCTACATTTGTGTTAAGAACCTTCTAGTGGTCATCTCTGACTAATATCTAATGGCAGGTTCAAATGTGAAACAGAATCAGTGCACTGCCTTTCCCTTTTTAAAAAAAAGTTATCTTCTCTTCCTGTCATGTCTTACAACACCCAGCCTCTCTCTCTTTCTCAACGGTGCCCTAGAGGTGAGCTCTACTCCAAAGCTGGAAGAAAAAAGCTTCACCATTCATTTCCAACTTCAGCCCCAAATAGGCCGTAATGACTGGGCTCTGATAGATCCCGGAGAGAGGCGTCCATAGAGCCATTCATGGAGGCTAATTAGCATGCCAGGAGCAAAGTCTGGTTCTGCAGTGACTGAATGCAGACTGTGGGCGGCCCTCCTTTAATCTCTCCTCACTTATTCATTCGGCCCTGCCATGGCTTTATGACCCTTTATGACCAAACCCAACACGGCCACTGTTTTCCGTAGCCTCCTATCCTCCGCCACCCTTTTTCCCCTCTATGTCCCGTGAGTCAGAGTAAACCATCATTCAGTGTGTTTACATGCATATTCTTTACCTGATTATGCATAAGCCAACAATGCGTTTGGTCTTGTAAACATGTTAATCTATTTTCCTTTATCAGAGTAAAGTCATAAACGCCTTCAGCATAAACTGGTTGACACCGTTAGATTTTTGCCCATTACCTCACCTGGCATGTGTACACCTTAACTTCCGTTTTGTTGACTTATTGTATGTAGTGTGTATATCTGGCTGTGTGGTTAAGCGCCCTTAGGGTCAGATTTACTAACAGCTTGCGTCAGCGCAAATCCTCTTTAGGAGTTAAAAAACTACTGTCAGGATTTACAAAAGACACGCAGTGAAAAATTAGCGCTGAAAAGATATTTTTGTGGCTGACCTTATTGCATAAGCATTTGTAGGAATTTCGCTTTCAAGCGCCAAATTTATGGGAGGAGAGTATTTATTTGAATCACGCAAGGTGATTTACTAATGTTTTCGCTTGTCAATGTACTGGTGTTTCCGCCATTATTTACCCCCCCAAAAAATCATGTCTTAAACCAGACGCAATCTGGAAGATTGCACTGGTCATTATGGAAAGGATCTGACTGCGTCTGTGTTCTTTAATTTGCGCGTCGTCAGAAGTCGCGCAGAACTTTTTCGCTGCCATCGGCGCTGTTTTGGAATTGTGCTCCGTGCTAATTTGCCCTGTTTAGTAAATCTGCCCCTTAAGGTGTGTCACATTAGCGATATTTCAGCAAAATTTTGTTGGCAAAAAGATCCATTATCAGTAGCATAGCAATGTATGAAGCACAGCTCACACAGAAGTCACTTTCTAGCTAAGCAGCTTTCTGTTGGTCAGTGCGGTGAATTTGCATGAGCAACCTTAACATAAGCAAAATCTTCATGGGGAACTTTTTGCCCTCATGCTAAACTCCCAAATTTGCTCCCTACTGAAATTACTGCATTTCACCAGCTATATTTCACAGAGCAACAGTAAATGTGACTGCACTTTTACTGCAGATTCCAGCGCATCCATATGCAAGCGAATGTTTGGTGTTCACTAAATGTGGCACTGTGCATTATGGCCAAACATCTCCACTTTGGTCTCATCTGTCCAAAGGACATTGTTCCAGAAGTCTTGTGGCTTGTTCAGATGCAACTTTGCAAACTTAAGCTGTGAAGAAGAAGTTTTCTTCTGACAACCCATACAAACATGCCATACTTGTTCAGTCTTTTTTTAAGTGTACTGCTATTACCCTGCTAAGCCTGTTGAGTCGATCTGGAGGGAGTACTGCCAGGCGGAGTGGGCCTATCTGCGTATCAAGAAACAACACACTGTCCGCTTTGGTTCTCCCTCATGTTTCCAGCTCCGCTGGGACTGGATCCTATGGTGCAGACATGCCCGAGGCTGCGTCTGTAAGCCTTTCCCTGTTCGCTTTGCTTCCGGTAGTTCTGAAGATTCCGCCAGGACAAGTCCGTCTATTGTTAGTAGCCCCATTCTGGCCATCCCGAGTATGGTTCTATGACCTGGTGTCCCTTCTCGGCAGCTCTCCATGGCAGATTCTGGAGGGACCTTCTGTCTCAGCCAGAGGGCTCAACCCTTTAACTGCCACATGGGGTTGTGGAATCCAACTGTCTGGTCTCTCAACTGAGATTGTTGAGACCATACTTCACCCTAGAGCTCCCTCAACACGGAAACTATATGCCTTGAAGTGGAAAGTTTTCACTTTATGGAGCGGAAATTGCCAGATGGAACCAGTTTACAGCTGGTTTGTACTGTTCTGGAGCTCCTGCAGGATTAGTTCTCTGCAGGGTTATCGCCCTCCACTCTGAAGGATACGTGTCGTCCATAGCTGCTTACCATGCACCTTTGGGTGGGGAATCATTAGGGAGAAATCCATAGATGTCGTATTTCTGCCGCTTTGCACTTGGTATGGTGAAAGCCTTTTTACACCCTAGACCAGGGTGTGTCCCCACTAATGTGGCACAATCTATAGTTTTTCAGGTCTTTTGTCCTCCCCCCTTTCGGAAGTAACAAAATTTGTTATACCCAGTTATTGGGTATTGGATGTTTACGTTCACAGAGCTGCCCTGTGGCATAAGACTGATCAATTGTTTGTGTGTTTTGGGTCGCCTAGAAAAGGGACCCCAGCATCCAAGCAAAGAATGAGCAAGTGGATAGTCAAGGCTATCCGTTCACCTATGGCTGTCAGAGCTCATGAATAGGAGTATGGTGGCTTCAAAAACCATATTGTCAGGGGTATCCCTACAATATGTGTGTGATGCCAGGTGCTTATGTCTTGACAGGCACTTGTCAGTACAACGGAGCGGGTATTATCATTCCCATAGCGTTGCTGTCTATGACAGCACAAGTTCACTTAAAGGGTTAGTTCTGTCAGTATTTACTCACCCCTCATGTTGTTCCAACCCCGTAAGACATTCGTTCATCTTCGGAACACGAATTAAGATATTTTTGATTAAATCTGAGAGCTGGATCATTCCTCCATAGGCTTCTAAGAGATTGAAACTTGCCAGCCCCAAAAAGTCATTAAAGACATTGTTAAAATAGTCCAAGTGGCTACAGTGGCTCAATCGTAAGTTTATCAAACGACGAGAATACTTTTTGTGTGCAAAAACAAACAAAAATAACAACTTTGTTTCAACTATTAATTTCCTTCTCTCTAGGCCTCGAGTAAGTTCACTAGTGTAACAGCGTAAGCTTCTGTTGTTGTACGTCACACGCATCACCCACATGACCAGCGTCGGCCAATAGTGAGCTTACGTGTGACGTAGCTCTATGCAATCACACTACGTTAACTGACTAGAGGCCAACAGAGAAGGAAATGAATAGTTGAAATAAAGTCGCTATTTTTGTTTGTTTTTGCGCACAAAAAGTATTCTCATCGCTTGATAAACTTAAGATTGTGCCACAGTAGTGACTTCGACTATTTTAACGATGTCTTTAATGACTTTTCGGGGCTGGCAAGTTTCTATCCCTGAAGAAGCCTATGGAGGAGTGATCCAGCTCTCAGATTTAATTCGTGTTCCGAAGATGAACAAAGGTCTTACGGGGTTGGAACAACATGAGGGTGAGTAAATACTGAGAGAATTTTAAAAGGGATCGTCTCAGGTTAAGAAAGTTGGTTGACCATGGTTCCCTGAAAAGGGAACGAGATGCTGCATTGCCCTGCCATATTTCCTGCATGCCTATGATCGACTGAAGCTGCCATTGTTTGGTCAGGGCGCTATTTATATAGAGCTTTCTGGTCATGATGGCTTCAAGACCCGATCAAATAGAAACGTTCAAACGTTGCAATCTCCAATGCAGAATATTGTACCCTTTACTGTCGTAACTTGAATTTTTTGTGAGTTACCAGTAAATTGGTGTGCTTGCTAACGTGCTCATTATAGTGTACGACCATTGAGATAATTCAGAGGAAAACACAATTAAACACACCGAATGTGAGACGGGTTCACTCAAGGATGAGCCATTATGACATCATTAACACGGCAAGAATACAAGTCAACACTTTGCTAATGGTCACGAAGCCACACCGCTCCGATAAGCTTCAGATTTGCTCGCATTGTTCTAAAACGCCTCTAAGTGCTGCAGCTTAGCAGTGTTAAGCGCCGCAACTTGTGATAGATGATACGCCCTCCCTGTCTGTTTAAATAGCCCCGCTGACAGTGAAATGTCTGATTCATCTTCAACCTCTCCTCTCTCTCCCCAGGATCTCCTGTATACTCTAGTGCATGCGTTTTAGGGATGAAAGAGCTGCCAACCATGCATCGCGGAGATGGAGACTTGCTGGCTGCGCTGATCTGAAATTCAAAAGCTATCCTTTACAGGCTGTCAGAAAAGTGATGGAGTGAAAAGGGAGTCTATCATCAGGGGACCGATGCTGGACTCCACCAGCGCACCACACGATGCTATCAGCCTTCATTCTCATGCCAAGATCGTTCAGTTCAATTCTATAACCGAACACTTTATGCAGCAGTTATTGCCTTGCAATGCAAGTCAATTGGCCTCATTTAACTGTAAGATGTTTTCATTAAGAAACACCACCAGTAACAAAAGCATATGAATAATATAATGTTCTGCTATGGTAGTTTTGATAAGACAATTAGGATATTTGATATAGACATCCAGTGTCATATTCTGAGTTGGAGTTTAGCACAGGATCACATGAAGTCAAATTCAAGACAAAAACCAGAAAGGTCATATATGAGACAACACAAAGTCTTTAATGATTTGAAACCATGACTTTTTAACTATAAAAAAAAATATATATATATATATATATATAAAAGAAAAATAAAAGATATTGCACATTTTGAAAACAAGCTTCAAAAATGTCCTTTAATATAATTTTATTTATAAAATAATTATACAATAAAAGTACATGAATGTATTTTATTTTCTAAAATAAATGTTTTTATAAAATAAATGTATTTTACAAATAAAAAAATAAATGTATTTATTTTTAAAGATTAAAAAAATATTTTAGTTTAAAAATAACTACAATATTATTTATTTTAAAAAAAATTAAACTATAAAATCAATACATTTATAAAATACTGTTATTTTATAAAAATAAAATAAAAATGATATTTCATTTTATTTTATTTAAACTATTCCCAGCTCAAACAGTACATGCCAAAGCAATGTGTAAGTCTTGGGTTTTTATTCTTAGGGAAGAAATAAAAGTGACAGCCAAATGCATAAATGTAAACTTAAAATGTTGAATGCTAGTCAATGTTACCAAATTGGATTCCATCTCCTAGAGACTGTGGCAAGCCTGAGACCATTAAAAAAGACCACAGGAAGTCAAATTTAAGACAAAAAAAGAAAGGTCATCTATAAGGCAACACATACCAGTCTGTAATGATTAGAGTAAAAAAATATATATAAATGTATATAATATAATACAAATATAATGCAATTCCATTATTTTAATAAACAATTGGCCAGAATTTTGGTTGTGAATTGAGAGAGATAAAAGACAAGCTACAACAAATGTCCATTTATTTATTTCATTGATAAAATAACTACAAAATTTAATTTAATTAATGTATTTTATTTTGTAAAATAACCATGTTTTATAAAATCAAGATAAATGTATTTATTGGAAGACATTTTTTGTTTTTACATTTAGTATTAATTGTATTCAAACTATTCTCATAGGTGTATAAATTGTATAAAGTGACTTTCAAATGCATGAATGTACTGTAAAAATGTTGCATATGTCTTCCAATCTGATTCCATCTTATTAGAAACTGTTGCAAGCCAAATACCATAAAAACATTGAGTACATTTTTTATTTTGAGTAGACAGAATTATTGCAACCTGAAATTGAGGACTTTACATCCTGTATCATGTATTTTAGGTCAACATTTTTTATGAAAAGCCCTACTATTCAGCCAGTTTCAATACATCATAATTTCAACTGTCAATAACATGCTTAAGAGCTAAGGATACTTTATCTAGGCAGTATATATTCCTTCCTGTCACCCTATGCACCTATTATCCTTGTCTAGATTGGAGCAGTAGTCAGAGGGAGGGCTGGCGGGGGGCGAGGGAGTCGGTAATGACAGTCAGACTGAGATTGGACCTGAAGCCAGGTCAGTCTGGCTGGCCTCTGGGCTCAGCAGGAAGCCAAATCTTTGATTCCACAGTCAAATCATTCCAAAAAGCCCCTGCAAAGTGTGACTGCAAGACGTCTGCTTGTGCGGACTCCTGGGGAGTGTTTTAAATGAATTTATTTAGAATACTTAAAACATACGCAAAACACTTTGTTAAGACACGCAAGTCTTCCAAAGCCCTCAGTGTTCCACTTTGTTAATCACTCCATGGTTTTAGTCTGGCATCCATCCTCTTTCAAGCTATTTCCATCAATTAGCAACTGGTGGGAGAGTTCAGGTGGCCACAGTAATGGTAATCTTTGTAGCCAACTGTTCATTTGAAATGCTTTAGCTGTGTATTGTTTTTTTGAGTAATTCTTTCAGTTCGCTGTCATTGTCATCATGGCCTGAACTCATTGGTCAGAGGAGATTTTGTCTGAACTGAACAGCCAATGGCATCAAAACTGCCGTTTTCTTTTTTTCTTCTTCTTTTTTGTGATATAAACACTCGTATAAGAAAAGGTTCTATATAGAAACTAAAAAGGTTCTGTCAGGCCCTTCATTTATTATAGTCGTGGTCAGAATATGAATTAATATGAACAAAAAAGGCTGTGAAAATAAATCTGCATTGTTTATTCTTTTGATCTTTCATTCAAAAAAATCACAAAAATCTAACCTTTTATTGAAGTAAATCTATTGAGTGTGAGGGGAAAATCACATCATGAAATAAATAATTTTTCTCTAATACATGTTGGCCACAATTATTGGTACCTCTAGAAATTTTTGTGAGTAAAAATATATCTGAAGTATATTCCCCTTCATATTCACAATTTTTCAGCACACCAGAGTGACAAGGAACATGACATTTTCCAGCCATTTCTCAGGAGTGTAAATATGAAGAAACACATAGGCCAAATTCCCTTACCCTTACGAAAAAGAAGTTTATTCAAGTGTTCTATTAGTATACTTCTTTTAAACTAAAAATAAGAAAGAATACTTTCAGCCTACATTTTATTCGTTCGGGTCACATGACGTCACTGTAGCTTAGCGCCGCCATCTTTACGACCGACGGTCTCAGTAATGCCTGCAATATGTTGTGCAGTCGGCTGCAACAACAGCCGAAAGAGGAACCCCGAACTGGTATTTTACTCTATACCAAAGGAAAGGATAGAAGAAAGAAGTGGTTAGCTGTCATTCGTAGAGATCATTGGACACCCACGTCAATATTGTATCATGTCTTTCTGTGCGCACACACCCGACCCGAAGCGTGCAGCCATAGACCCCTATCCAGCGAGCGAGTAATTAATTGAGCTCTGTTTCGTGTCTGAATGGACAAATACACACAACATTATGTTTAAATGTCTGTTTTGGAGAGTATTCACGTAAAATATTTCGGTTATGTCTTAAACAGAGTTGTCATCCAGTCTCTTTGGTAGAGAGAGAGACGAGGAAAACAAACAAGCATGCAAATTGAAATTATCGCGGCCGGAAAAATTATCGAGCCGTGAGCCCTAACAGCTGGCAAGCTTACCAGCTGTTAGCCACTTAGCTAGCTAACAACTCGCTACTTAGTCAGAGCAAACTACCACCAAAATCATACATTTGAATTTTTTTTTATAATACCAACATTTCTCATGATTAACACTATAAATCCTTGGTGGCCAGGTACCGCACTTTTACATCTTTTACCCATCCAGCCACAGCATATTGATATGCATCGGTACTCTTGAAAGCCTTCAAGCGATCCCCACTGTATGGGGAGGTGATATGCACAAGATATATATCATACCTGCAAACTAGTTGCTTTTTGGCGAAAATCGCCATTTTGAATGGGAAAATGTCATCCACGTGAATCATGTAGATCCGAAGAGTTTTTATTTGGGGGGGGGTTGTCTGGCATTGGCTGGCGTTGGCTGGCGTTGGCGTTTTCAGTAAATGCGTTTACTGAAAAATGACGTGGTTCACGTGGCGGAACCACGATTATTCATTTCCCATAAACGTGAGTTTCCAAAAAGCAACTGCGGTCTTCTTCACAAACATCTTTGGTACATCACACGAGTCATTTGGCCAATCACAGTCAAGATAACGGCAGCGTCGTCTTTGATAAGCCCCTGGCTCCAGCTTTCCCATGGATTGAGAAATTCTCTGGTGCTACTTTGGACAGACATTAGTTTTGAGTTAAGTGTTGTTATCTGCCAACAATATAATTGTTTTCTCTAACTTTGTTGTTAGTTAACATTTTTAACATTAACTTTATAATGGAAAGTAAGCTTGTCGGCTAGTCAGCTAACGTAAGATCAGCAAATTGTGTTGTTAGCCTAATGTTACAATGTTAGTTCAATGTGAAGGATTTTGCATTACAGTATATACCTCCACTGCATTACAGTGTTAATTTCGTTGACAAATAATTTTCGTCATTATTTTCATCAAAGACATTTTTCACAGACGAAAATGAGACGATAACTAAATTATAAAAACTAGTTTTGAATTGCAAAAACTATGACGAAAATCTATTGACATTTTCGTCAACGAATAAAAACTAGACAGTGATAGTGACGAAACTAGATAGTGACGATTTTGGAAGCGATCCTGTCAGAAGTGATGTCCTGCGTTTGTGTGGTAGATGCGCACATTTGTACTGTAACGTGCTGATCTACCCAGCAGGAAACGAGTTGGTCTCATCTTTGAATCTGAATTGAGCTCTGTTTCGTTTCCGACAAATGCACACACAACATTATGTCTAACTTTAAATGTCCGTTTTGGAGAGTATTCACGTAAAATATGTCGGCTTTGTCTTAAACAGTTGTGAGTGTATCGGATGTGCATCAGATTCAGTGCAATTCTGGATCCGCATGTCATTGGAAATTATCCTATGTCTTAAAGTGACAGTGGGTAATAGCGTGTCCTATTAATCAAGCAACAAAAGGAAAAGAGAAAGGGGGGGTATAAAATGTGTCAGATAATAATGGACAAAGGAAAACTGGGGGTAACAAATAAGGATCGGAGCCTAAAATAAAACATTTCTCCAGGTATCTCTGTCTCTCTCTCTCATTCAAATGGGCAGTTTGGGCGGCCATACTGGGCGAGATCGGTCGTAAATATGGCGGCGTTCTATTTGGTAGTTGGTATCTATGAATATACTTCTCACAAATATACTTTATGTACTTCTCAGAAATATACTTTATGTACTTCTCAGAAATGTACTTAAAATATGAATTTTTGTGTAGGCTAGTCCACTGGTAGTGTACATAGGAATTTACTTTAATTCTACCAGCTATCCATGTTTTCACTGTTATACGGTAGGGGCTGCTATGAAACATCTTCTAGTACAGAATCTCCAGATCTAAACACAGGAGAAGAAGAAGCTGAAACAAGTGATAGAAGATTGCTCACGCAAATGTAAAATAACGTGATCATCAAACATTAAACAGCGTGTAAATCAAAACTGCTTAATGTTACCAAATGAAATGTCGAATCCATGAAGAGAAAACGACTGTGAATCTTTGGGGGTGTTGGACTCGACATACTCGTTCTGAATCTGATCAAGGCATAGTCTTTGACAAAAATGTGATATGCCTGAAGCGAATAAAATGTTTTTAAAATTAGTTAAAGTACAGTTAAAGGTATATTTCAAGTAGGCCTATAAAAAATTATATCTAAATTTGAACATAGTAGTATACTGAAAGTGCAAAAATAATATCTAAATACGGTAGTAAACTATAAGTATAATGTTGTTCACTTAAAGAAAACTACTAGTATACTTATAAGTTCAATTGTAGTACAGATGCATTACAAATGAGTACCTAGTTGTGTACTTAAAGTTTACTGTTACACTTATAGTTCACTTAAACGTATACTTTTATATATTAAAAGTGGGCCAATTTAGTCCCAAGCAGTATTGAAATAGTGCACTTAAGCCCCACACAGCGCGTTGATCCCGGGAAATTGCCTTCTGTGTGAACGCAAACACGACCCGGGATTGATGCCGGGATCGATGCTGGGTTGGCCACCTAGTAACATTGCCGTGTTCAGTCCCGGAACGCACGCTGTGTGAACAAAAGCCGTAATCAATGCCGTGTCGTAATGATGGCGCTGAAGCCGGGATCGATCGCCAGCATGAAACGGTACGTAATGCGCTAGTTTATGATCGAATCAAGCGAAATAAATGGTACTTAAGTATACTCCACAAAATGTACTTGAAGTATACTTCTTTTGCGTAAGGGTAAGCATCCATTACAATGTGTAAAATCAGAGAATATAGTTCTGATGTGCATCAAAAGATTTTTGAGCTTCACAAAATAGAAAGTGTCCACCACCATGGCAATAAAAAAGTTCCAATCAACAGAAAAGGTTGTGAATCTGCCAGGAAGAGGACGTGTGTCTATATTGTCTTAATGCACGGCGAGGAGGAGAGTTCAAGTCACCAAAGACTCTCCAAGGATCCCAGATGGAGAATTGCAGAGATTAGTTGAGTCTTGGGGTCAGAAAGCCTCAACAAATATATCAAACATCACCTAAATCAACACAAGTTGTTTTGGAGGGTTTCAAGAATCCTCCTTGCTCATCCAAAAACAAACTCCAGCATCAGTTTTCAGACGCGACTGGAACTTCAAAAGGAACCTGGTTCTATGGTTAGGTGACACTAAAAAAAACCTTTTTGGCAGCAAACACATCTAGATAGATTTGGTGCACACAGGGTACCCCAAAAAAGTACCCCATGTGTACGATTAAATTTACAGCTGGGTATTTAGTGTTTTGGGCCTATTTTTCTTCTGGAGGTCCTAGACATCGTGTTCAGATAAATGACATCATGGATTCTATCAAATACCAACAGATAAAAAATAAAAAACCTGACGGCCTCTGCTAGAAATCTTATAATGGGCCATCAACACAAAAATGGGTCACTGAGCACAAAATTAAGGTTCTGCCGTCCCAGTCCCCTGGCCTGAATCCTATAGAAAACTGAAGAGGAGAGCGTATCAACATGGACCTGGGAATTTGAAGGACCTGGAGGGATTCTGTATGGAGGAATGGTGTCTGATATCTTGTTCTCCAAATTCATAAGGCATTAAAGAATTGTAAGGAAGTTGCAAAAAGGGTGCAAAAAGGGTGTGGAGTGTATCAGTGTATCAGTACAAGTGTACGGCATTACATCCAAAACACCAAATGAGACCAAAATGGAGCCTCAATAAAAAATTAATTTTAAAAAAGAATACATTTTTATGAGCTTTAATAGCTTAAAATAGCTAGCAGTCGCAAACAGTTTTCTGAGTTAAACAGAATATTTAAAAGAAAAAAAAGTAAGGATTAATTTTATCATCCTAAAGGAAAAGTGGGTTTATACTACATTACTGTTAACCGGCATGAAATTGTGCTATTAGCAAGATTTTTAAAAAGTGGCATCAGCTAAAAAGGAAAGGGTTTATTTAATTCATTTTACCTGCCATTGAATTGACCCTTCGCAAGGAGTTTGATTGACAGGCCATCTGACTAATCATAATCCGCTATCCGCCATTTTTGTCCGACAAGGAAGTCAGGAGTGGTGATCGACCGATGTAACGGTTTCACCGATATTCTTCGTGATATTTAAGCATTTTCCCATAATCGGGTATCGGTTTTGTAATATCGGATTTGCCGATAAACGGCGCCATCTTGTGGTTGTTTTGAGAATTCCGCCATTGCCTATAGTTAACATTGTTGCTGCTGATGCTTATAAATTATATGTATAATTTTGATATAAATTATATAATGTAATAATATAAATGTTTTTATTGTAATTTTATTTATTTACCATTTATGAAAACAAACGAAGCAGGCTTACAGAGCAGAATGCTGAAAGACTCTGTTTTCTACACTACAACCTAGTTCTGCTTAACTGGGAGTATTAAGTTACACTACAAAAATAGCTACTAAAATTCATGTAATTTAGATTTTTTCCCCCAGTATGTTAGAATAATTGTTGTGCTTTATTTTTTACCTCATCAAAGCTTTTATTTTTAAACAAAGTCACTTTATTTTTTGGACTCAGACCCCTCTATTTATTTGTGTATAAATATAAAGTTTTATATTTACATATTATATAGGAGGGATATTATATATTATATAGGAGGGAGTGATTATATTATATATTATTATATTATATAGGAGGGCGTGATTGTTATAAATAAATGGTTTGTTCAGTTCATTTGTGTGGTAATAATTGTGTCAAAAACAGAAGTATAACAGTAAATAAATATCGGTTCTGCATATCGGTTATCGGGCACATAAACATGCAAATAATCGGTATCGTATCGGTTATAAAAAATCAATATCGGTCGATCACTAGTCAGGAGAGTTAGTAGATTAACGTTGGAGGATTTTAACTTAAAAAACTAAGTGTACTGACGTCTTTCCGCGGTTAAAATAACATTCCTTCTTGTTCATTCATGTTTATTTGATGCTATAAATTAACTAGAAGGAAGAGATGATCAGTTCACGAGCAGCTTTAACTGAGGCTCTACAGCGATCTGTCACGTCACATTAAAGAGCCACAAAACGGTATTTATTTTTTAAATTTCTTTAAAAAATGACCAAATTTGAAAGTTGTTACTTTGTTTCATATCAAAAGTAACCTGGTTTGTCCTGTCTGTCAGCGCGTTGTCAGTGTCCAGTCTGCTCCGCAATGTATTTTTCACTGTGTGAGAACATGGTGTGTGGCGTGAGAGCGGCGTGGCTTGTCGGACATAGCGACAGTAACTAAAGGGGGCGGGTCTTTGCGAACGGTCAATTGTGCAAACTATTAGCAACATTTTTTAAAAAAGTGGCATCAGCTAAAAAGGAAAGTTTATGTGGTGAAGCAAGTTATTTGTAATGAAAGATAAAAAAAAATTTCTTAACATGCACTGTTAAATTATTCACAATAACACCAGAAAAATGTATTAGGAAAGTAAATATGGTCAATTTCTATTTCGTCTTGATTTTTATTTGTTCTTTATAACAATAACTGTCGATTAAATCCTATTTTTAAAGTCATTGGATAATCCATTCTAAATTGAGCATGAACAAAACTGGCCTACAGAAATAAATAGAGAAATGTCGGAAAATGTGAACTAAGGTCCAAGGTTGATGCATTATAATATCAAACACCCAACAATGCACTAAGTCTCGGTATGTAGGAAATGAAAAGTGTTTGGGCAGATGCCTCCTGTGGTTCTCTCTATCACTATGCTGGAGGTCACTGCTCTATTCCTTGACACTTTGTGAGAAGCAAACCCATGCATTCTCCAATTATTTTCTTAAAAGCCCAGTTACTGTGGCAACCAGGCCAACATGTTTTGTTTGCCATGGCGGCAGGCCAACTCAAACCTTTAAGCTGTTCAAAGCTAGCTCACACATAATAGGTGACTGCTCTTATGGGTTGAACCTTACACCTACTGATATCGCACACAGAAAGAACTCTGAACTTAATGATAGCATTGGTTCCCTTAGAAGTCCATTGATTGGTTAAAACTATAGACATCTGCAAGGGTTGTCGATTAAAATGCAATTCCAACTTGCATTATGTTATATTTAAAGATCTGTATTAAGAAAGTTCTTGAATATTGAAAACTAATCGTCTGTTCTCTGAGCTAAAAGACATTGGTCATGAACATGTCTGAACTAGACATGTCACAGTGTTCCTTATACTGAGACCCTTATGCAACATAGATCAATTTTATGAGGCAGAATTTTCTCGCTTTTTCTTTCCAGAGCGTATAGAAGACAAAAGATGTCAGACTGAGTTCTAGGGTGTCACATCATCACCTCTACCTATCTATCTATCTATCTATCTATCTATCTATCTATCCCCTTAATGACACAAGTGGTTACACAATGCTGGTCTGCTCAAGGATTGTCAGATTGAGAATATAGGCAGATGCGTCTTTTTTTTAGGTTTCTTCACAATGCGTTTCACAATCCACAATATGCTATCCACACGATCATTTATAATAACAATTAATTGTAAATCAAATTGTAAAACCGAATAGTTTTGATATCAGCATGCATCAGATGTCTCCAAACAAGGTTACATGATTGTTGTTCAGTTGCAAAGAAAGTCAGTAAATGTCATTGATATTAATATGGCATTTCCTTAAGTAAATAAATGGAGTAGCAATTCAAACAGATGGTCCTTGGTTTGGCCTTAAGCTATTTAAGTGCACATGTACATGAAAGGTCGTGCGAAAAAGTTTTTCTTATCAATTCTGGCGCCAGATGAATGCAGAGTATCACTGATGCCTGTACATGGCAGAACATATGCATGCAATATGTGTGTCATACACATAAGAAATAAATGTATGTGTATGATTGTGATTACAAGTGCAAAAAGGAAATACATTATATTCTTTAAAAAAAACAGGTAAAAATGACTCTTGTACTGTATAACTTACTGTACTGACTTATTGATATAAGCGGTTTGTTATGGGGTTGTCACGATACCATAAAAATATCTACCAATACCTAGAAATATCAAGATACCAAGCAGTATTTTGTAGTTAATTCATAATTCAAATCTACAAAATGGACCAAATTTTCATAAATACATAGATGTAAATGAAAACTAATAGATTAAATTTTCATGTGAGTACTTTATTATTTTGAATTAACTGGCTTTGTTACTTGTAGTGTAAACAAAATCCATATTAGCACTGCAATAGTGGCACAGAAGCTGCATCTGAAGTGACGTTTAGATGTATTTACACTGACAGTTTAATTCTGCTCAGAGGTGGTATCAATGCATTTACACTGCAGTTACAATTGAGATTATTAATTAGCAATGTTATGAGACTAATATTTCAAAAATAAAATTCTGAATATAGAAATATTTTTTTTTGAAAAACATCAAATAACGGGCCTTCTTTAAAATGCGAAACTAAAACCGCCAGTAGGTGGCGGCAAATCTTAATGATTGAGTCACTGAATCATTTATTCAAACAATTCGTTCAAAACGGCTGACATTCATTCATGAACGAAGCAAGTGACTGTCTTTATGAACAACTCATTGAATCATTGACACGGCTGAATCATTCAAAAACACGGATTCATTCAGAAACTAAACATGTGAATAAGAATGTGTGTTTCTTAGAGAAGTACAACAGTTCTGCTTTGTTTAGAATAACTATTTTCATTGGAAAAAATGTTGTCTAAACTGTCATTTAATAATAACTTCTTGTTTATTGAACTGTTGTATAAAATCAGTCACATTTGCAATCGTGCTGATATTCGGAAAAACAACACTCTTGCTCGTGTCATATTGCTTAACTACGTTTAGACTATCATGTTGTAGCCTTAATGGGCTATAAAGCAAGTCACATTTTAATTAGGATTGAAATGATTGATAAGAAATGAGTCCAAATGCCACTGTTGATGAATTGAATTCCATTCATCATCACAAAGATGATTCTAGAAACAAACCACCTGTTACAGAAGTGGTCAAATGAGCACGAATTGAGAGAATAAATTCTTATATAGAGATATTATGATGTTGAAAAGAGATGTTTGAGCTGCTAATTTAAAAATTATTTTCATACCCTTTCATCTGATAAAGCGCAGGGCAATCAATGACATGCAACGTTTCATTGCAAAATGAGCTGGAACAGTTGAAGCACTTTTGAAGGATAACACTCAATAAGGTGCAAATTCTACACAGCATTTACTGCACAGAGGACAGCAGAAAGGCAATGGCACTCAAAAAGACTCTCTTGTAATGTTTTTGCAGCCAAATGAAAGTGTTCAAATGAACGTTTCGAATAGTTTTACTGCCGCAAATACAACATTACTTATGTATTACTGTTTAATAACAGTGACAACGCCAGTATTTTGAAGCTTTGGTATCGCGATACTACCGTGGTATCGGTATACCGTGCAAGTGCCACCCTGATATGTTATATGGCACTCTAAAAATATTACATTTAAGAGAAAAGAACACCTTTTAAAACATAAAAAAATTCTAATTGTGCATATTCAACAAGGCATTGCGTATACTTTTATGGTAAGATATTGCTTAAATTATATATTTTTTTAAGTAAATCTTAGAAACTCCTTTATAATTTGTGGAGAAAGAGGCATTACCATCCCATACGTTTAAGTTTTTTTATGTTGTATTTTATGTTATTTAGTTCAAGTTTACTGCATTATTTTATTGTCCGATGGTTCAGTTTGTGTAAATGAAAAATATTTAAATAACAAAATGCTTTTGAAAAGTAAAAATTCTGAATTGTATATTTAGCAAGGCAGTAGGCCTACATATACTTTTACGGTAAGATATTGCTGAAATTAAATTGTTGTAAGTAAATCTTAGAAACCACCTTATAATCCTGCATTCCCACAATTCCCTACACACAAATGTACGTTTAAGTTTTTTTGTTGCATTTTATGTTAAGTTTACTGCATTACTTTAGTGTGTGATGGTGTTTGATGTTTGTGTATGTAACTGTGGTCTGTCTTCAGTTATATTTGCTGTAGGCCAATTTTCATTGTATCATAATGTGTCCTTCCATTGTTCCACCTGTAGGCCTAAAATTATCAGTAGTAGGTTACATTTCACAGTAACAAACATTTTTAATACTCAAATAGGTTGGTTTTAATATTATATGATTTAATGACGAATATGGGCTACAGTTACGAAACATAAATAAATAAAGCGTTGCCTATATAGGCAGCCCAAAAGTCATCAAAATGTTTACATCCCTATCTATATTTTTATGGTAAAGTTCTGGCAATCACAACTGCATGTTTTTCTTATAGGCCTAATCATTTATCGTAAAATTATCAATTGTTTCAGCATTGAGTTAATTTGACCGTTAGAGTGCGGCTTACCTTCGCCGAAGAAATGCGCTTGAATCCAGAAGAGGAGAAAAAAGCCCAGCGCCGCTCCCGCGAGCGCCCACGCCACACGAAGATGCTGCATCTTTCTGAAGATCTGACGCGTTCACAACAGCACATCCATCCCGACTCAACACGCAATAAACATTCCCTTATTCTCAGAAAGAACAGGCTGATCGATAAGGACACTTTCCATGTGGAAAAGCTTATGTTGGTATGTGTGGAACTGCTCGCGCGACAGGTTTCTATTCGGAGAGATTAAAGTTCAATACGAGTTTCAACGCGGCATCTGACACTTCGTGTCCCATTAACCGCAGGCAGCATAGTCTCTCTCTCAATTCTCGTCCCCGAAATATTTAACAGGCAATTCGCCGCATGTCTTCACACATCCACGCACGAGCCTCGAACTAAATATAAACAACTTTCGCCCTCGGAATTCCGTTAAAGTCCAGGAAAAGACCTCAAAATGTCCAGCATCACGCGAGAGGTCTATAGTCTACTGCATTGTTCTGTTGACTTCCCATCAGATATTGTGCGGACGCGCGTGCATCCCAGGAAAGCGCGCGGTGCTGCCCGTCTGAGCGTCTCCTATTTAACTGAGGCTGCGGGTGTTCACGCGAGTTTCATCTTGGTTGAAAATCGACGTCATCACTGTTAAATCTGTCAATCTCCGGGCGATTCAACGTATGAGATCGAGAGAGACATACCTGGCTACAGTAGGCGACCAGTTATATTCTAAACTGCATTACAGTTTGTACGTTTTGCTATATTCTTTCTCATTTTTTATTTTCACCTGACAGGAATACATAAGTTAAGGCGTCTTCAATCTTCAATCAAAAAGTCACATTTATTATGCTGTTTAATATATAGATCAAGGGAGAGTTTCCAGTAATATTAATACACTATGAAATTGTTTATTTTATTTACTTTTTATTGTGGTTGCCATAACTTTACTGTACAAATACAGTGATGATATTACAAGCATTTTGGTGACTGCATATTTTATTTCCTAACTTCACAGTTTCTGTAAGATAATCACACAAACATAAACACACCAGGGTAACACACACACACACACACACACACACACACACACATACATATATATATATACATATATGTATGTGTGTGTGTGTGTGTGTGTGTGTGTGTGTATGTATAATCACACAAACATAAATACACCAGGGTAACACACATATATGTATATGTATATGTATATATATATATATATATATATGTATATATATATATATATATATATATATATATATATATATATAATAATCATATCCATAAATTATAATTTTTTTTCTAATACAATTTTACAGTAAGTTTTTTTAATAATAAATATTAATTTACATGACTTGCATGGTTCATAGTTTACATATGCAGGTCAAAATGAGTTTCTTTCATTTTCCATCTGATGTATGTAATTACATTTAGGAAATGTTAAATATCATCTTGACGTTCAGATTTATATGCAAATATCAAGCAGTCATTTAGGAGATGCTTTTACCCGAAGCCATTTACAGAACTATTTATAACAGTGACAATCCCCCTGGATCAACATGAGGTTCGGTACACACACAATCTAAATTAACATTCAAATTTAATGCATGCATATGCATTTCAGAAGGGAGACTTGCTTTCTCATGGTTTATTAGTTTTAGTTATTTCCTTAATCGTCCCTAAAAATGCTTCTTCATCCAGTGATGAATAGCTCTTTTCTTTGTCTCTTGAAGATATAATTGATAATGATCTATTTTAATGCATATATTCAGATTTAAAAGTAATCCATTTTCACTGCTGTTAATGTCACTTTTCATATTACCCCCAAGTACAGCTGTCCACACATGACATCCCATCATATTCTCATATTGTTCTCACGTACTCCGAGCTTCAGAGGAAGAATGGCAATCAATCAGCGGGGACCCAATTAAATATGTTCAGAATACCGCACCACTGCAAAGTCAAGCTGCTACTGAAATATCCTGCCCCATAATAACATGTTCCTCCTGTGTTGCCAATATATCTCCTACAGATCTAGCATTTTCTCCCGCTCTATCTCTCAATTTCCATCTCGTCTAAGGGGAATATCTATATTTGATGCTGCAGTGTTTGTTAGCGGTACTGTATGAAAAAATGTGGTGGGACAATAGACCTGGTTCCAATTTATTAAGCCGGCTTTCATTTATTTACTTTTTACATTTGTTTTCCATAGAAATTGCAACGCCTCAGAGGAGACACTGGAAAGCAATATTGGTGTGATATATGAATAATATCAGCCAGACTCAGTACCCTATTTTGTTTTCTATTTTTGGTGGATAAAAAAAAAAATCACACCAAGCTAATTCCAGCTATAAAATCTGCGAATGACGACTACCCATAGAAAGTATCTGAGTATGAATATTTATTTCTGAAGTTTGCATCAAGTATAGCAGCTATTATTGTGAAACGAAACAGTGTGATTTAAACAACTGTTTAAATTCCGCACACAGAGAAAAAGAAAAAAAAACTCAACATTTCAATTCATGGACTTAATCTCTCAGATCAATGCAGGGACAAGCCACTGTTTGCCCTTTTTATCTAAATCCTTTTCTTGGATTTGGAATCAGAAATCCATTTGTTCAGAGAACTTTTTAAACAGATAGCTATAAGAACATCAGCACCAAACTTTAGATCTGAAATGATAAAGATTACTATAGGCTACTGAACATTTATCTCATGCTAATGAGAGCATTAGAAGCATCCCCACAAATGAAAATTCTGTCAAGCTCCATAATGACAAAAAGCACCATAAAAGTCTAATAAAAGTGTCAAGTGATAGATTTATGTGAAGAGACAGAAATTTAAGTCCGTATTCAATGACATTCTTCCCCTGCAGTGAGCTGTTAACCGGATCAGTGAATCAGTTGAACTTGAGATCCAAACTGTATAAAAAATAGTTTATTTTAGGATATTTTAAGAACAGCGTGTGCTAATGTGCTTTGGATGCAGGGTAAAAATAAAGAGGGGAAACATAAAAACATATGAATGCATCTTGACTTACACAATCTTCCTGTCTGAGAGCCAAGGGCGCTCTCACCTGCACCGTAATGTTATGCAGCATTCCTGTCAGCGTTATCACTGCAACACTCTGGGGGAGCAAAGCGCAGACCACCACTTGACTGCTGAATGTCCCTAAAGCGCACTTTCCACTTCACAATACGCCTGACGGCATGGTGTGTCTTGTTAGAATCAATATCTTTGTCATTGTCAGGATTAGTCACAGGGCCACCGTCTTCACTGACCCTGGGAACCTGCTACCTGAATGAAAGTCTAGAGGACACAAGTTAAGTGAGCAAAGCAATGATTCTGTAAAAGTAATAGATTGATCATCTGCAAAATACTACTCATTTAAAGAGATAGTTGAGCCAAATATTCGGTCATCATTTACCCTAATGTCGTTACAAACCTGTATAACTTTCTTTGTAAGAAAAAAGGAAGATATCTTGAAAAATGCCCCATTGTTTTTTTGTCCACACAATGAAAGTCAATGGGGACCAGTGGAGTTGTTTTGGACCTCATTGAGTTTCATTGTATGGACAAAAGCAGTTTTCATTCTTCAAAATAACTTTTTGTTTCACAAACGTTATGTGCAATGTTCGGTCTCTAGTGTGACATCTTTGCAAACTCTTAAGTAGTGCAAATTTGAACAAAAGTGCATTTTGGGAAAAGCCATCCAGATCTCATAAGAAAACAAAGCTATTTTACAATTCAGCGAATTTGTATGGTTTCATTCGTACAAAAACTTACGATTGTAAGAAAAAGCATGAAGGTTTAAAATCGAACCCTCAGTGGGGCGTAAGCAGATCGTACGAAAACCTGCATTTGAGATTGTTCAAATTCATCGAAACTAGATGCCAATTCAAGAAAATGTAAAATAGTTACAAAATGCCATGAGAGTGAACTGGGTAAAGCATTTTAAAAAGATACTTTTGAAAGCACTGAAGAGCTTCCAAACTGGATTTGTGAACTGAATCAACTGATTCTTTGAAAGAATATGAATTAAAAGAACAATCGGTTAATGAAACATGAATAAGATTCATGTCTAATCATTGGGGGGGGAATGTAAATCAGTAATGGTTGCAAAATTATCAAAAGGAATGTTCCCTAAATGTTAAGAAAAAAAGCTTTTAATACATTTTTAAAAAACTGGGCGTTTCCTTTAGAAATACATTTTTCATAACTTAATTGGAACGTTAGCTAATCGTTCTTAGAACATAGTGTATTATTGTTAGCTGGGATGGAACTTGAATATATGATATTTTTATGGTGCTTTTTTCATTTTGAAACTTGACAGCTCCAGTCATCATCATTCACTTCCTCTATAATATTCTTCAATCATATGGTTTTAGAACAACATGAGTGTGTGTAAACAATGACAGAATTTCATTTCTGGATAAACTAGACCTATAATGCAAGACAAAATAGCATCCTATAAGAATGAGAATGAATAGTGAAATGACTCATATCTCTCCAAATCAAACTAATTTCAATACTGATATACAGATATTAGACTTTCTGCTCTGACAGGTGTTCGAACCACAGGATCATGGCTTCTAGTGTGTGAAACCTTTATTTCAATTCAGCATAATTAGTCAAGACAGGTTTCAACCAAATAAAATACAAGAAACCTGAAGAGGAGAAGAAATTAAGGAAATTCCACCACCAACCAAAGTCTAAACTTCACAGCGCATCCTCATTACAGTTTGGGTTGTGCAATCCAATTTGGATGAATCCCATTAAATGTGACATCCGCCTTCACAATATACATTCCAGTAAATCTGCTGCATTTTAGCAATGTTTATCCCCCGGTTTCAAGATGCGTTGATCTATATGGCATTTAAATCTCCGACTCGTGTTTAGCTAATGTGGAAACATATATATTTAAAACTACATTGTGAAACTGTAACTGTATCTTTATATATGAGCGATGAGTGATGCTGCTGTCAGAGGTAATCAGAATGGATTAAGCCTCACAGTTTTACTCCCAGTCCAGACAGTCTGAAAAAGAAAAGCTGATAGTAGAGATCCCAATCAAAGAGAGGTTGGAAACTGTGACAAGTCCAGATACATTGAGTGATAAGAAGGAAGGACTCTTCTTCTCTCCCCTGCCCGCAAAGACTTTTATAATCAATCTACACAGACTAATTTGGGCCGGTCTTCACATTGTGATCCAAAAAGAGGAAGAGTGAGAAATGGTCTGACAGGCCAGTGAAAAGCTGTAGAGTCATTGGTCCTGCAGTGCACTACATTTTCATTCCCCTATCATATACATGTAGGCTCAATTTGTACGGTGGAAACATATTAATTTGATATTTTATTGCGAAAATATTTAACTCGCTGATGCAGTTTAACTATTCATGGTGTGATGGTGTTAAATTAATTCCCCATTAAAATTGTCAATCCTTTTTTTTATATATACATATTCCTGTATTTATTATAAATGATTATTCCTTGCACATCATCGTTTTTTAAAATTCATGTGCCCTCATAATCTTTAATCAAAACAACTTCCCTCCCCCTTGCAACGACATCTCTTCTTTTCTCTGTTGGCGTGTTTATGAGGGCGGGACAACCTGTCACTCACTTGAGATCGACCAATAGCAAACCACAACCATCCAATCAGTTCCCAATGGACAAAATCATGTCCCACCCCACATTGTTCTTCTTCCTCGTATAGATCACAATAGGGAACAAAAGAAATCACAACTTCTGTTTGATGCCGACTTTAAGACTTGTGATTTAAGGATTAATTGAAGATTTTAAATGTTTTCAATACTGTCTGAATAATTGTTGCCATTAGAGCCATGTTTCAGAATGTTTTGCACTAATTTCTGAAACAATTATCACAATTAACTTCAAGTTGACACCCTCCCTCATGCAAACTATCTTGTACTTTTATTGCCTATTTCAAAAAAGTCTGCTCAAAAGGTAGCCTACTACATGACAGAAATGACTCAATGTGTAAAGTCAATATTTACTGAGTGAAACAGCAGTGCCTTGGTCTGTTTAAAAGATAGATGGGGGGTTTCAAAAAGGGCATGAGGATGGATAAGCAGGTCTTTCTCTAGTTCTGAAGGGTTTTCCATGCAGGGCAGGCCAGTATTATTAAGGCCAGTATTGATTTGACTGAACTAACATTTTGCCCATTGACCGTGATGCACCATTGTAGCTAGTGTTTATGAAATGGATAGCATGTGTGAAATTAATTATTGACAGATTCAAATGTGCCGTCCACAGCGGCGTAAATGTTGATAGTAAGCAGTTTTTGACAATCGTTTTGGATAAATCATTCAGACAAGGTGTAGTGTGAGCAAGCAACCGAGCTTAAAAAGGCTTCCATGTGAATGATGCAGGGGTAGACTATCAAGTTGTAATGCTAAATTCACTTGGCTTGTCAAAACAACTTCTGTGACCATATTTCTAAAGTGCTACATCATTCGGCACAGTGAAACACTGCAGATTTTATAACATTATCACTATGATTATGCAGGGATTTAAAGGAAACACTTTAGTCAGATGATTCTATGAGCAATGATTGAAAGAGACTAAAAAAGAGATTGCTTATTAAATATCTAATATCTTGTAAAGGATCAATAAAATGAAATACAGATTTGACTAAAATATTGTTTAGGCCAGAGATGTAATCACGAGAAGGCATTCCGCAGAGGATAACTCCATTTTCTCAAACTGTTGGCGGCATCACCACCGCATTGAGAGAGAGAGGAGAAAAAAGTTAATGTGCTTGTAAAAGATGGGCCACTTTATGAATTTTACTGCCCACAGGTCAGATGGGAATACATTCATTCTATATTCAGTGCAGAATTTATACTAGTTTCTCATCGTTGCTATGCAAAGCACACAAGGATATTTTCAAGGCAAATCATAAAGCATCTGCCCTTCAGTAGATGGAGGAACACTTCTGAAAAGGTGTGTATGTATGTGTGTGTCTGTCCTTTAATACTTCTCTCAGGACATGCCATTTTTTAATTATTGGTCTATATAAAGGTCAGTGACATGATGCTCATTTCTGGTCGGAATCTATTCATTTATTCAGAAAAACTTTAACTCTTTCCACGCCAGAGTTTTATAAAACATTTTTTTAAAAGTTGCCAGCGAGCCCCCAGAACATTTTGTTGTATGAATATGTAAACACTCAATGGATTTATGAATGGCAGTGAAACGACGTAACTGACACTGGTGGGTCACGTGATAAGGCCAACATGGCGAATATAGTACGTCAAGATTACATTCATACTATATAATAGAACATACTTCTTATTCAAAATATGTACTAACTCAAGACAGTGAATTAACTCTTTCCCTGCCATTAATGGAATTTTCCGGCTTTCCGTGTTTTCCCTGTTATACGGTAAGGGTTCTATGAAACATCATCTTAAAGAATACTGAATCTCTGGATTAAAACACACAGGTGAAAAAGAAGCAGAAACTAGCGATAGCTGTAAGCAGATGCATATGTAAAATAACACTATCATCAACATTAAACAGCATATAAATCAGAACTGCCTAATGTTACTGAATGAAATGTTGACCCAGGACGAGCTATAGGACTGTGAAGCTTTGGGGTGTTGATGGACTCGATCTACTCCATCTGTGTCTTGATCATCCTTCTGAATCCTATCTGGATGTAGTTTTTGACAAAAACGTGATTTTCTCAGTTTTTTGCTCAAAATGTTGCTTTTTTATAAAACTTGATGTTGAAATTATATGAAATGATGGCATAGAGGGGACAGGAAATGATAGGAAATGATGGCATAGAGAGGACAGGAAATGATGGCATATAGAGGACCCCTGCAGCAGAGCAGACAGTCATGACTGTGTATCAAGGTAAATAAAATCTCTTAAAATAACAGATAGTTTGACCTTTTTATGACAAGGCCATTAATTCAGGTTTTTCTGTGTGACACCACCAAAACTTAATGATATTTTAAAAAGTCATGATGATATACGTATATATATATATAGAGTATATATATATATATATATTGACATTTTCTTGAAAACTGTACTTTTTCAAAACCATATGAAATGAACAGGAATACAAAGGGTATGTTTCTAAGATTTTGGCTTGTGTTCTAATCTAGATTTTTTTTAAATCCGTACTTTTATTTGTCATTGACCTATAAACAGACGTCTCAATTATCCCATTCCCAGAGTTTATGACACTGTGTCCGGTTTATAACAGGTTAAGACACATCTCGAGACCTCTGCATTCTGTTCCATTCAGTTTTGTGAATTAATGAAATGCATGTCAGGGATTATGGAGGAACATCACTTACAGAACAAAGTGATTTATCTTGTTTACTTCTGGCAGCGTTCATTTAGCTTATGAAAAATGAATGTCGTCATATAGTGGATACGAAATGCAGGGTAATGATACTGTTTCAGCTTTTGACCTGAGGTTAAGGCCGATTATAAACAAGCAGGTATTGTCTGCAATCACTACCGACAAATACTTGCAAAGGAGGGGGGGGGGGGGGGGGGGGGGGGCTAAAAAAAAAGATGAATAAATGCACAAAATGACCTTGGTGGCAGCCAGGCTCTTTGCATATGACAATTTGTTTTTAGAGACCGGAGAAAGCATTCCAACGCTACCGCAAGAGCGATTCCTGAAAGCTTTTCTTAAATTATTTGAGCCACAAAGAGATTCCACAACAAGCAAAGGCATCAGCTGCTTTACATTATTCAAGACTTACACAATGGCACTTCTGGCACGTCTCCTGCTTTCAAATTGAACTTGATTTAGTTAAGCTGGGAGAGCATGAATCTGAGGATAGAGTGGCCTGCCAGACGGCAGGGAGGAGAGTTACTAACAGTACATGCTGCGGTCTACATGTGACGCGAAACGCCGTTGACCTTCTGTCCGAAAATGTAACAACGCTTTGGGTCTGAAAGTATTATATTTGCGGATGATGAAGCGCGCCCACTGAAAGTTTTGGAGGGTGAACGTCGGGAATGAGAGAGATTATTTTTCGATATTGCCACGAAAAACCTAATATAACACATATTAATAGGATTTGGCCGGGACTATATAGTGCCAATGCAATCTAACATTTATTGCTCCCGAGAAAAAGAGCAGAAGCAAGGTTTCAGGAATAGAGCAGTTTTTTTTCCCAGAGACAGCCAATGAAGCTTAACAAAGCCATGTTTCAAAATGTATGAATGTATCAGCTGGAATTACACTGCTCCAGTTGAATAAATATCTTCAGGGTTTCTCTTCCCCTGTGTCCGTTGAATGAGCTCTTGTAAACACACTTCTCTCTCTCTCTCTCTCTCTCTCTCTCTCTCTCTCTCTCTCTCTCTCTCTCTCTCTCTCTCTCTCTCTCTCTCTGTCTCTCTCTCTCTCTTGCTCTTGCTCTTTTTCTCACCCTCAATGGGTTTTGCAAACGGCCTGATTGATCTATTGTTGGCTTGTGTGGAAGTGTAGAAGGTATCTCAATGTCAGTGCATTATTGGAACGGAAGCTTCGGAAAAGAACTACACCATAAACCACATTAATTAAGCGGCTTCATTATCCGCCGGCTTTATTAAAATAGCAGCTCATTTAGTTGTCGTGCACCAGACTTCATATTTCTTTCCTGGCCCTGCTATCAAACTTGTTTATTTTTCCAAAGTAGTTGAATTTATCGGCTACGAATCGTTGGACCAAAAAAATTCTCCCATCTACTTTAGTTTGATTGTCTCTTCTTGCTTCTTTTCTCCGTTTCCCCGTTTTATAATTATAATTTTTTTTCAGAAGGTGCTTCCTCTAGAGGAAAAAAAGGCTTGAATTTTTTCTCAAGGCGTACTTTTGTGCTCTATCATCTTCAAAGTGACTAGCTTTGCTCTTTGTGAATGAATGTATGTATGTGTGTGTATTCATTTATGTTTCACTTAAGTACACACTGTTTCTTTCTATGACTATGCCATTTTTCCTTTTGTACAACGTTCGCATCTTAGAGCTACATTTTCAGTAGTGGCATTTGTACCATTGTTTTGAAAACATGTCTGCTTTTGCAGTAACAAGGGACTTTGTGCAGTGAGTAGATGTGTCAAAACTCTGCATTGCTGTTTTTAATGTTACTTTGTGTATGCTGTACAACTAACAAAGCTGATTTAACCAATTGTCAATTGTCCCAACCGTCAATTGTCCAAACTGCACTGTAAAAAAATATTGCTGTTATTATTTATCACAACTTAAAATTCAACATTTGAATAAGAAATAATGTTGTTTCAATTTAAAAAAGTATGTGTTCGTGTTTGACTTAAAATATTAAGTTAATATTAAGTTTTTATAAAAAATGAGTTTAGCTAAGTTGGATATTTAAGTTATCTCAGCTAATTTAAAGTTGTTCTAACTACTTGCAGCAGGATTGAATACAGTATAAACACAGTTGGAACGTCACTCAGCCAATCAAATTCAAGGACAGACTGTTGTATAATTATATTTATTAGGACGTATTCTAGCTAGTTGTATTTTGCATAAAGTTATCTTTCCAAGTTAATCTCATCCTAATTGTGATAAATTGTTTCATTAGATTGTTATATATTTAAAAAGACACTGCCCTCTTAAGTAACTTCAATGTAGTTACTAATTGTTTTTTGTGCTTATTTTATTACTTATTGTTCAATGTAGTTACCTATTGCTAAAAGCCCCTACCTAGGGTTTTTAACTTAGCAAGCCAGATTTAAAATAGCTTCCCCAACAGTGCCCTTGTGCTTGTTTCAAAATACTTTATTTGATACAAATGGGAACTATGCGTGTCTGATATTGGCAAATCTCTCTAAATACGCAGTGTGAGGAGTTCCTGGATGATCTGCCTCAGTTTTCACTGAAGCTGAAGCTCAAGTAATATAAATCCAAAGTTAGTATTATTGCTCTCTAACTGCTCGACTACTTTAAGAGTCTTTTCAACCCTTTGCATTTGAAGAGCCATTTTAATGAATCCCATCCATGCTCTTAAAACGTTAAAGAAGCAACTCCAAGATCGCCCCCATGAGAGCTTTTAAACAGTGAGTGCCGTCAGAGGGATCCAATGTCTCATAAGCACTTTAGAAGGTACTGTTCTTAGAAATTCAATTTTTTTAAGCTTGCTTGTTTGAAAGGAAGTTTAAAAGAATGCTAGCAGTCTTCCTACCTCATCACATGCATAATAAAGCATAGGCCTGCACAGCATGGTAAATAGAAATAGTGTAGAAATACAAACAATAAATGGTTGCTTTTTATGCAAGTACTTGATCATGAGCGGCTTTTAGATACTCTACATAATGAGCCTGTATAGGTCAAGAGCCACTCGTACTCTGCTGGTCATAACAGCCATTGTATAACTTGATTTTCAAAAGCCAGAGAACAGCATAGACGGATTAAAAGAGTATGATGTGTCAGTTCTGGAATAAAGACTTTTTAAAATCCCATTATTTTGTATTCTGACTCAGCACACCACTCTATATATATTGCAAATTTTCAGTATGAATAATTTGAGGTCAATGCCATGCAGAGAAATGGTTGATTCAACTGTTTTGAGCATTACAGTTGCTTGATAGAAAACATATCTTAGTTTTTTTTTTTTATGTGTATTATTTGTATGCACTGAACAGATGGCCTGTCTCCAAGCTTATTGTGAGTTATGGACTCTAGTGTGGTGCTAGTGCATTCTAGCTTTTAAAAGATAAATAATAGCTCAAATACATGGAAAAAGATTATTGTTACTTTTAATGAAATGATTTGGCTGTCTTAGGCCCCCACATTAGAAGTCCCAAAATCTGTTCGGAGGTTAAAATGTTGTGTGAATGCTGTCTCCGCAGAGCAATCAATAAAGACTTCCATTTACTGGCCTGTCTTAGGGAGAACTAAAGATTTTAATGTACTCAAGTCAATATGCAATGGTGACTCAGACAAGAACACAGCCCTTCTGAAAGCTACAATGGACTACTCCGGGTGTCTGCTCCAGAAATGCTACATCCCCTAATAAAACTGATTAAGGGGTTTTGCCTATTTGCTGAAAGGCCACTGGGGAGGAAGTGTCTGTTTTTTGCTGTGTCCTCTAACTAAATGCAGTGCTATAGATGGAATCGATAGGACAACACGACGCTAATGAAGACTCAGGCAGTGGGACAGCCACAGTACAGTGGGGCTTGACTCCTGAGTCCCCAAACACCAGACCAGTAATCTAGTCATATAGAGGGAATGAACTTAAGTTAAATGTAGTAAATGTAAATGTAGTAAACTAAATGGACAATTAAATCTCTCTCTCTCTCTCTCTCTCTCTCTCTCTCTCTCTCTCTCTCTCTCTCTCTCTCTCTCTCTCTCTCTCTCTCTCTCTCTCTCTCTCTCTCTCTCTCTCTCTCGCTCTCTCTCTCTCTCGCTCTCGCTCTCTCCACCCACCTCTCTCTATCTTTCTAATAACATACTGTAGGAAAGTTGGTTTATAAAAGTGAGGGAATTAATCTGTAAAAACTATCTATCTATCTATCTATCTATCTATCTATCTATCTATCTATCTATCTATCTATTTCTTTAAAATTGGTAAAAGAGGAGAAATTAATATCTACAATTATAGATCTATCTAACTATCTATTTATTTATCTATCTTTCTCATTTGTGACAGGGAAAATTATTGTTTAAAACAATAGATCCATCTATCTGTCTGTCTGTCTGTGTGTATGTCTGTCTGACTGTCTATCTATCTATCTATCTATCTATCTATATATATATATATATATATATATATATATATATATATATATATATATATATATATATCTGTCTGTCCATATGTCTGTCTGTCTATCTGTCTGTCTGTCTGTCTGTCTCTCTCTCTGACTGTCTGTCTTTCTGTCTTTCTGTCTGTCTGTCTGTCTGTCTGACTATCTATCATTGGTGAAATAGGGGAAATTATAGATCTATCTATCTATGTATCTGTCTGTCTGTCTGTCAATGGTAAAAGCGGGGAAATGGAAAATGGAAGATTTGAGGGGGGAAGGGGGGGGCGGGCGGAGGCTAATATGTAAAAACTAACAAAACTCCTCGTATTGATGTATCCTGATTTCATATCGAGCTTATCACATAATACTCATTATTGCTTCTGAACTCAAAATTGCATTATTGTCGACGAGTTATGGGAATAAATGAAAGATTCATAAGGCAGGAGAGCAGTTCACTTACCGCAGTACAGGATCAGCAGACCGCTCAACAACACCACAACCCAGAAAGTTGAGGACATCGTCAGCCACGCATTCCTCCGTCTAGTCCTCTTCCTAAAGGGCGAAGCCATCAAAGTCAGTCTCAATTCTCAAGTCAAATTAGCCTCCAATCTGCCTCATATAGCCAGCAGCTATTCACGCGTCTGCTTTCGTCTCAAAGTTGCCATAAAGAAACAAACGAGGGAGAAACTGCGCGAACGTATCCGTGAGAAGCACTGAAATGAGACTGCAAATGAAGATCCTCTGTTATAAGCGATGCGTTAGAGACCATACTATTCAAGCTGACACTTTAAAGGAAAATAGGCTAAATCATCTCTCGCAGGGCTACTAACTGACATATAACGTAAAAAGAGATAAGTTGGGTAAAAAAATAGACTGCAACTGTAAAACTTTAAAAAGAAATAGGCTGCTGAATTGGAGAGATGCGATGCTGCCGTTTCATCCGGTGACTACAGAAAGTGCTTGATAACTGAAGTGAAGGTGTTTTTGATTAAGAGAAGAGAGAGAATCGATTGTTGTGCTTATTTTCCCCCTATGATTTCCTGACTGAAATGTTTATAACACATTAAGCTACACTGTAAAAAAACAACAATAATAATAATAATAATAATAAAAAATAGGCTATAGGCTCTAACAAGTTTCTGTTGATTAAGCCAATCTCCTTTGTTGTATTAACTAATTTTAGTTTAAGGGAACCAGGTAACTTACCTTTTTTGAGTTAAACCAAAATAAACAATCATGTTTAACAGTGTATAGGCTACATGTGTTACGATGTGGTAGAAATGAAGCGGAGAGAGAATCCAAATGCAAGCACTTTAATAAAACAAACAGGTAATCCAATGGACTTAGGACAGGAACACGGAACAGCTACCAGCAACATCAAAACAACTACCGACAAAACACAACTGAAGCACAGGGGTTTAAATACACAGGCAAACAAGATAACAAGGGGGTGGGGCTAATTAGAAACACCTGGAGAGACTAATAAACAAGAAAAACTACAAAGGACTACAAAACATGGCACAGGACAGGAAATAACAAAAGTCAACACAAGACAAGGAAAACATAAGACAGGAATCGTGACATAGCCCCCCACTTAAGGAGCGGATTCCAGACGCTCCTCATGAACAGTCCAGGAGGGAGGTGGAGCAGAGGCGGACCCGGGGGCGGGATGGAGGGCCAGGCCCATGGAGCGGAAGAGGACCTGGAGACTGCTCCAGGACGGAAGGCCAGAGTGGAGCAGGATGTGCAGGCGGCCAGGGTGGAGCAGGCAGTTCAGGCGGCCAGGGCGAAGCAGACGACCCATCGGGCGGCCAGGGCGAAGCAGACGACCCATCGGGCGGCCAGGGCGAAGCAGACGACCCATCGGGCGACCAGGGCGGTGAAGACGACCCCTCGGGCGGCCAGGGCGGTGAAGACCCCTCGGGCGGCCAGGGCGGTGAAGACCCCTCGGGCGGCGAAGACCCCTCGGGCGGCCAGGGCGGTGAAGACCCCTCGGGCGGCCAGGGCGGTGAAGACCCCTCGGGCGGCCAGGGCGGTGACTCAGGCGCAGGAACAGCAAACACACACATTGGCTCGGGCTCAGGAACAGACAACACACACACTGGCTCGGGAACAGACAACACACACACTGGCTCTGGCTCGGGAACAGACAACACACACACTGGCTCTGGCTCGGGAACAGACAACACACACACTGGCTCTGGCTCGGGAACAGACAACACACACACTGGCTCGGGAACAGACCACACACTGGCTCGGGAACAGACAACACACACACACTGGCCCGGGCTCAGGAACAGACAACACACACACTGGCTCGGGCTCGGGAACAAACAACACAAACACTGTCTCTGGCTCGGGAACAGACAACACACACACTGGCTTGGGCTCGGGAACAGACAACACACACTCGGGCTCGGGCTCGGGAACAGACAACACACACTCGGGCTCGGGAACAGACAACACACACTCGGGCTCGGGAACAGACCACACACACACTGGCTCGGGCTCAGGAACAGCAGACACACACACTGGCTCGGGCTCAGGAACAGACAACACACACACTGGCTCGGGAACAAACACAAACACTGGCTCTGGCTCGGGAACAGACAACACACACACTGGCTCGGGCTCGGGAACAGACAACACACACACTGGCTCGGGCTCGGGAACAGACAACACACACACTGGCTCGGGCTCGGGAACAGACTACACACACTCGGGCTCGGGAACAGACCACACACACACTGGCTCGGGAACAGACAACACACGCACTGGCTCGGGCTCAGGAACAGACAACACACACACTGGCTCGGGAACAGACAACACACACACTGGCTCGGGCTCGGGAACAGACAACACACATACTGGCTCTGGCTCGGGAACAGACAACACACACACTGGCTCTGGCTCAGGAACAGACAACACACACTCGGGCTCGGGAACAGACCACACACACTCGGGCACGGGAACAGACCACACACACACTGGCTCGGGAACAGACAACACACAGAATGGCTCGGGAACAGACACTGGCTCCGGTTCTGGAACAGACACCAGAACAGAAACAGCCACAAGGACAGACGTAAACACAGAAACAAACATAGAGCGATCAGGTTCAGGCGTGACTTGAACAGTAGTCTCTGGATCGGCAGGCGTGACTTGAATCGGCAGGCGTGACTTGAACAGTAGTCTCTGGATCGGCAGACGTGACTTGAACAGCAGTCTCTGGATCGGCAGACGTGACTTGAACAGCAGTCTCTGGATCGGCAGACGTGACTTGAACAGCAGTCTCTGGATCGGCAGACGTGACTTGAACAGCAGTCTCTGGATCGGCAGACGTGACTTGAACAGTCTCTGGATCGGCAGACGTGACTTGAACAGTCCTTGAACAGTCTCTGGATCGGCAGACGTGACTTGAACAGTCTCTGGATCGGCAGACGTGACTTGAACAGTCTCTGGATCGGCAGACGTGATTTGAACAGTCTCTGGATCGGCAGACGTGACTTGAACAGTCTCTGGATCGGCAGACGTGACTTGAACAGTCTCTGGATCGGCAGACGTGACTTGAACAGTCTCTGGAACGGCAGACGTGACTTGAACAGTCTCTGGATCGGCAGACGTGACTTGAACAGTCTCTGGATCGGCAGACGTGACTTGAACAGTCTCTGGATCGGCAGACGTGACTTGAACAGTCTCTGGATCGGCAGACGTGACTTGAACAGTCTCTGGATCGGCAGACGTGACTTGAACAGTCTCTGGATCGGCAGACGTGACTTGAGCAGTCTCTGGATCGGCAGACGTGACTTGAGCAGTCTCTGGATCGGCAGACGTGACTTGAGCAGTCTCTGGATCGGCAGACGTGACTTGAGCAGTCTCTGTATCGGCAGACGTGACTTGAGCAGTCTCTGGATCGGCAGACGTGACTTGAACAGTCTCTGGATCGGCAGACGTGACTTGAACAGTCTCTGGATCGGCAGACGTGACTTGAACAGTCTCTGGATCGGCAGACGTGACTTGAACAGTCTCTGGATCGGCAGACGTGACTTGAACAGTCTCTGGATCGGCAGACGTGACTTGAACAGTCTCTGGATCGGCAGACGTGACTTGAACAGTCTCTGGATCGGCAGACGTGACTTGAACAGTCTCTGGATCGGCAGACGTGACTTGAACAGTCTCTGGATCGGCAGACGTGACTTGAACAGTCTCTGGATCGGCAGACGTGACTTGAACAGTCTCTGGATCGGCAGACGTGACTTGAACAGTCTCTGGATCGGCAGACGTGACTTGAACAGTCTCTTGATGGGACGGGACCAGCGGCGAGGACTCTGGGCTGACAGGAAGTACAGGGAGGACTTCCAGGCATTGCGGGACGCGGGAAGTCCTCTTCCTCTTCCGTCTCCGAGAGCGAGAGGGCGCTGGGCTGGACGGAACCAGCGATGAGGGCGCTGTGCTGGACGGGACCAGCGGTGAGGGCGCTGTGCTGGACGGGACCAGCGGTGAGGGCGCTGTGCTGGACGGAACCAGCGGTGAGGGCGCTGTGCTGGACGGAACCAGCGGTGAGGGCGCTGTGCTGGACGGAACCAGCGGTGAAGGATCTGTGCTGGACGGGACCAGCGGTGAAGGATCTGTGCTGGACGGGACCAGCGGTGAAGGATCTGTGCTGGACGGGACCAGCGGTGAAGGCTCTGTGCTGGACGGGACCAGCGGTGAAGGCTCTGTGCTGGACGGGACCAGCGGTGAAGGCTCTGGCTGGAAGTGGCTGACGTGAAGCTCTGGCTGGACGTGGCTGACGTGAAGCTCTGGCCGGACGTGGCTGACGTGAAGCTCTGGCCGGACGTGGCTGACGTGATGCTCAGGCATGTCGTGGTGAAGCTCAGGCATGTCGTGGTGAGGCTCAGGCATGTCGTGGTGAAGCTCAGGCATGTCGTGGTGAACGTGAAGAACAGGTGATGACGTGGTGTGCCACGGGAGGAAGCTCTCCAGACATCTGGAGAGTGCCTCTCTCCAGTCCAGACCAGAGAGATCGGGGAGCTCCCTCGGGTCAACCTCCTTAGCCCCCAGCCGGTAACACATCTTAATCGCCTCATCGCCCAGAGAGCAGGAGGCAGCGAGGGGAACAAACCCCCAGGTGTACTGGAACAGATCAAAGCTTTCCAGGGCCAAGGCCGCGATCTGTCCAGCGAACTCCCGGTCTAGCCTGTGTAGATCAGGCGAGATCCGTGCTGCTGGATTCATATTTAGGGTCGGTCGTTCTGATACGATGTGGTAGAAATGAAGCGGAGAGAGAATCCAAATGCAAGCACTTTAATAAAACAAACAGGTAATCCAATGGACTCAGGACAGGAACACAGAACAGCTACCAGCAACATCAAAACAACTACCGACAAAACACAACTGAAGGACAGGGGTTTAAATACACAGGCAAACAAGATAACAAGGGGGCGGGGCTAATTAGAAACACCTGGAGAGACTAATAAACAAGAAAAACTACAAAGGACTACAAAACATGGCACAGGACAGGAAATAACAAAAGTCAACACAAGACAAGGAAAACATAAGACAGGAATCGTGACAACATGGGTCAGTGGCAGTATTTTGTTTCCCTGGATACTAAATAAAATATTACATAAAATAGTTATATTTCCATAAAAAATCATACTTAAAATTACTTGAATGAAACAGAATCTAAATCCTGCATAGCAACCTCTTTACAAGCCCTAGTAACATTTAGCCTACCTATTAAAATAGCACAATATACATCAAATCCGGTTGCTCATTCTCTTAAAATATGGACTCATCTACGTGAGCATTAGCAGTTAAGACAAGCACTTCTGCTTCACAGCCCAATATAATAATCATGCATTCCTCCCTGCCAAACTAGACTCTGCATTTAAACAATGGCAAGATAAGTTTGGTGATCTTTATATTGATGGTCTTTTTGCTAGTTTTAATGATTTGTTTTCCAAATTTAATCTTAATCAAACCGACCTGTTTCGTTATTTTCAGATACGTCATTTTGTGAATACCCAAAGCCCATAATTTCCTTATATTCCATCTAAGTCTTCTGTAGACTCTTTGTTTGAAGTTCCCCTTCATCTACAAGGTTTTATTTCAAGAATATATACAATTCTCATGTCTTTAAAAAGTGTAGGAACAGACAAGATAAAAAGTTGATGGGAGAAAGAGTTTGGAATAGTATTTTCAGAGGATTTTGGAGCAGTGCCCTACGCAGAGTGAATGGTAGTACCTCTTGTGCCCGATTGAGTTTAATACAGTTCAAAGTTTTGCACCGTGTGCACTTAAGCAGAACACGTATTGCTACTTTTAATCCTACTTTCGACAAGACCTGTATAAGGTGTCACACTGGAGAAGCAGATCTTACTCACATGTTTCGGAGGTGCCCAACACTTACTATTTACTGGTCAACCATATTTTAGACACTTTCTAAAGTATTTGAAGTACAACTGAAGCTATGTGCTGAATTTGGTATATTTGGTACTCCAGGTGATGAAATGAGTCTAACTCAAAGACAACTAAACATTATTGCCTTTACATCCTCATTGGCTCGCAGATGGGTTTTATTACATTGGAAATCTACAAACCCAGCAAAAGCATCGCACTGGCATCAGGTTTTGATGTTATACCTTCATTTAGAAAAGATTAAATATTCAACTAGAGGTTCCCATAAATTCTCTTATGTTTAGCAACCCTTATTATCATATTTCTCTGCTATAAATGTACTTCCTGGGGAGTAATGGAATTTACATTGATATTGTAACTTTTTCTTTTCCACACACCTCTCTATATGGTATAGTCTTGTGGTGGTTGATGTTACAGTAATATGTAAGGTTTATGTTGTTAGAGTAGCTGTTGTATCACTGTTAAACCTTTGATTGTGGTGTCCAAATATTTTTCTCTCTCTATCCTTTTATTTTTATTTTTTATTTTCATTTAAGTTGTCGTTTCATTTGTCTTTGGAATAAAAAAAAATGACTTGAATGGCCACCTCTTTGCTTTGTGTGTGTGTGTGTGTGTGTGTGTGCGTGTGTGCGTGTGTGCGTGTGTGTGTGTGTGTGTGTGTGTGTGTGTGTGTGTGTGTGTGTGTGTGTGTGTGTGTGTGTGTGTGTGTGTGTGTGTGTGTGTGTGTGTGTGTGTGTGTGTGTGTGTGCGCGCGTGTGTGTGTGTTAGAAATTATCAAGTTGCAAGAATGTTTTTCAGTTTTTACTTTATGCCACCTGGCATTTTAGAGCCACTAAATCAAGAATTCTGTTGAATATGTCATAAAGACTTCAAAAATGTATGAAACCAACATGAATATAAAGACTCCATTTCTTAAACTTGGCATCTCAAAAGTACATTTAAAAAAGATTTTTCCTGTGTATCCTCTCAGACATCTGCATTTTGTATTGACAGGCTGTGCATTTATGTCACTGTGTGCGTTTTAGTATTCATAACATTACATAGCATTTTTCCCTGCGATAAGCCTTTGAATTCAACATCACCTTAAGCTGTGGACACCAACATAATATCCAAGCAGAGACCAGAGAAAATGGTCTTGATAAATCTTTGATATAGCACCGTATATAATATGCAAATGGTTTAGAGTGAACTTGACTAGTCACAAACATGGGACTCAAATACTAATGCAGGGTGGAAAACTTGCAATCTAATTAAGTCAGCCCTCAGCACTGGTTCCCTCATGGGAAAGCCTTGTTTTCCTACGTCATCCACGTGAGAGATGACGGTGTTTGATGGTTTTATTTATGACATGCTAAGTTTCATTCCTTTGAAGGATCAATAGATCAAGTGTGGGTGGGTTCCTGGGGCAAAGAGTAGACGCTGGTGTCTGGCACGTGTCTATAATTCATAGTCCTAGAGCTTGGATTGCTGGGCCACTCAGATGATTGTGTACAATAGTAGACAGCCCTCGACCCACCTCTTTCTAAACCCCTTGGTGCCCACCCCTGGCCCCGGGCCACCCCCAAGGGAAATCACAACTACTTCAAAGCGTCCTGCTGAAGGAAAGGAGAAGAAATATTTCGAACTGTATAATTTTTCATGCCTTTCGATCATAACATCCTCTCCAAGACACTCAAAGGAAAATTTAATTTTTTTACGACATGGCCATTTCATATTAATTTGTATGAATCATACGAAAATGTAAAGGTTTTAGAAAAAAGTAAGAATTAGGTCCACCCCTAACCCCACCCTAAACATGCAGATTGTTCAAAAACAAAGAGATCATATGAAGTCGTATGAATGAAAGTGCGGCCACATTTACCATACTGATTCCTTGTGCGAAATCCAGTTATTTTAATTTGGAATTGGCGCAATCGGGAGTTTTGTGTGAGGGCAAAAAAGTTCCCCACACACATTTTGCTCATGTTCACGCAAATTTGCAAAGCTAAACAACAGAAAGACGTCATGCCCACCGACCGTTGGGTGAATGTCTGATACATATGGCACACAAAATTGGAAATACTTTAGGAGTTTCAAAGTCGTCATTTGATTGGTTAAATAGGATTTCTGGGAGAGGCTCATGTTGCGTTCTTTAACGGTCTGCCTGGCAACAAAGCCGTAGTGATGCCAAACCCCCTCATGGAAAAAGAACCTGTGGTGTTTAAAAATGTAACAATGAGTGCTTATCATGCTCAACTAAACGCTGGATTTTCAAAAGGGAGTATTTAAAGTTCATGACAAAGACTCTTTAAAATATGTCCAAGAGTTTTAGGGACACTGACTTTACATTTTGAACAAAACCAACTGTGAGTGGTTGCTTTACATGTCAGTCAAACTGCCTTTGGGTGGTCCTTGGCCAATGAAAGCTGCTGTATGAATTGTAATGAGATTGTATGAAATTGACCTTCAGCACCAACTTTCCTCTTCTTATTGTTCAGAAACAAGCTGACGGTATTCTAATACCATGAATTTCTATTTCTCTTTTCGCAGTTGGTAACTGTAACATAGTAAGTGAGTCCAGACTCATTTCTTACAGGCATGTATTTCTAGTTTTACAGCTCATTAAAGTTTTACTAGCGACTACTCCGCTTGTTTTCATTCTGGACACGTATCAAAATTGTTTGTCTATGTGTGCGAGCGTCATGCGGTTTCAGTGAGGAGACAATATACTGCATTTAGTGGAAAGGGGCAAGGAGATGTCATGAGAGAATAACATTACTCAGCCACTTAAGAGGTAGGAACCTTCAAAAGCAATGTGTGCCACAAGAAGGATTGAGGATGCACAACACCAATCTGAAAGGACCTGAGGGAGCAGTCAAGGTCCTTGTCACTCTCCCTATGAGACGGATTAAGCACGAGAGACTGACAGGAAGTATGTCTTAATACAGTCTGTAGAAATTAATTCTAACATCCAACATGATTATGCAACCAGTTATTATAAAAGTTATGTTGTTATTATTGTTGTTTAGCTTGGACTTAATTGCGCTTGCGTTCCTTTCTCATTACTTGTTTTGAATTAAACAGAATTGTTTAGTATCCTGAGACTGTTTGGAATTAAATAACGGGGAGTGATAATATAATTCCTGTATCCCCTGTTCATTATTATTTCATAAAGTGCGTTGTTAAAAGCCATTTATATTGACGTAGTTTGTTGAATGGAAGATAGCATAGGCCTACATGATCCGGTTCCCAAGGTTTTAAAGTCTGGTCATTCTTACCGTTTAAGTCGTCTATTTGGATTGCAAAATTCATGCAAATAAAAACTTGGCATATTTATTTCCACAATAATTTGAGTCCTTGAAAGTAGCACTAAAACGCATAAATGTTCCAATGTTAAAATTGTTCTCTCTTTCCTAGCTCAATGTAGAGAACTGTAAATAAGCCATTTGTAAGTTGATTTTCCTCAAAAGTGTAAACACTGTGGTCCTGTGGCGCTATCAAAACGGTTCTGTTTATTCGAGCATCCTGACTAGTGCAAAATATGTTTGTCCAGACAATAGAAGATGGGGTGAGTGTGTGTGTGTCTGTGTCTGTGTGTGTATATGTGTGTAATTTAAAGAAAATATTTTTTTAGAAATGATCAAGTTGCAACGATGAGTTATATTAGGCTGTTGGTCATAATGTTTTGACTCATTGGTGTGTACAATATGTGTAAATAATGTGTGTATATAAGTGTATATATAATTTATAAAATGGTGTAATCAGTAATGATGTTGAAAATTCAACTTTGCCATCAAAGGAATAAATTACATTTTAAAATATGTTCCAATAGAAAACAGTTATTTTAAATTCTACTTCACAATATTACTGTTTTTACTGTATTTTGTGTTATTTAAATGATCCCTTGGTGACTATAAAATAGTTCTTTCAAAAACATAATCATAAAAACAAACAAGATAATATGATTATATGAATATTTGGCATATACTGCTGTTTAAAGAAATGTTTCCAAATATTCTAGACCAATAGCCAAAGGCAAGGCATTCATTGGAATAGCAACCATTTCATTAAACTACAGTAGGCTACATCATTAGTCTGGTCTTTCTTTTTCTGCCCAAAGGGATGTCAATCCGAACTGTCTACCCTTAGAATTTATTCAAAGACTCTCTTGGTGTTAAGTGAAGTGAGCCTGACGAGACCTTCTCTGCAACGGACAAATGACTCAGGAGAACTTTTCAGAGTCCAGAAAATGCTCTTCCTTGGTCCTTTTGTAGCCAGTTTTATGGGAGTTTTGTCTTTTGATGGTGAAAGAGACCACACACAATCGGATGCTGTCATCTGTAATTGGTTGCCTGCCCAGAGGACCCTCCTAGCTGTCATTCTTCTTTATCTCTTCACTCTTATCAGTCCTTTTTCTCCTGGAGTGTCAGCAGGGCACTAGATGTGTGTTCATACAATTGGAGGGCACAGAGGCAGTGATCAACCTTGGTCTTTGTATTGCAGGAACATTATTTTCTACTGAAAGGTAGGAAGTAACCTTTAAGACACCAGTTGACCAAACAGATTTATATCGGAAAATAAACATCATTTTGATGGAATAAAATAATAAAATTTGTAAGCACTCACTGTAAAAAATGTTGCTGCAATTAGTTTGAGATAAATTAAATATCCAATCGAACTAAACTAAACTAAAGTTAACTAAACTTAATATTTTAAGTCAAGCTCGAATACGTACTTTTTAAAGTCGAAACAACACACTATTTCTTATTCTAATGTTGAAATTTATTTAAATAATTTTTTGCTGTGTATAGTTGCTCTTTAGCCACCAGTGCACTGAGATTTGTATCAGACAGGGTAACTATCATTAACTAAAACTACAACTATTTAAAATATTTTTGTTGATTGAAATAAAGCTGAAATAAAGTAAAATCTAAATGTTTGTTGAAAAACTTTAGCTAAACAAAAATTGGAATTATTGCCTTTGCATTAAACTAAAATTATTAAAATAAAATTTAAAAAAACTTAAAAAGCAAAACATATTTTTTTAAATACATAAGCACACAATGAAATTACTAAACAATTTAACTAAAATTAACATAAAAATAAATTAATATAAAATAAACTCAAAATATTATTAAAACTAATAACACTGGTATCAGAACAGAATCATCATACTTAATAAAATAAAATAAAATAAAATAAAGAACATAGGCTATATGTCACATATAACATTAAATAATGTAAATCATTAAAATTTGTAAGCGTCAGATATATTGACTGCATGCGGAATAAAAAAAGTTCATTTGTTTGGGACGAGGAAGTGCAGAAGTGTGCCGTGTCACCCACAGTAGGTACCTCATAAATCAGTCATGACATCTGAGGCCAGCAACCTCCGCTAGCCAGACCCAACTGATGAAAAATGCACTTTTATTTTCTAAAGCTTTTGAAATCATGTAGCAAGTTCCTTAAGTCGTCGTTTTAATGGCATGTCAGATCAAAGTCCTCATTGTGAACTTACAGTGAAAGCAAACGCAGGGCTGATTCACTTTGATTGATTATAGTCATTTTAATAATGGAGCTAAATTTGGAGTTGGATAATATCAACATGAGTCCCACCCATACAGTACAGTATTGTGGCCTCAACAACAAAATAACATGATTATCTCTTCCTCATGTCACTTTCTATTCTAGCTGTTACTGATGTTTTACCAAAAAAGCAGACTTTGAGGGTGAAGTGCATTTTTGCGCCACTTGCAACTGTTTTCAAACGGGTTTCGCAAACACTCACATATCTTATGGCCCTTTCACACTGAGCGTTTTCACACTTTTTTAAGCTCAGGTAAGCTCAAATCTAATTGGACCGAGCGTCATAGCGTAAAACATTTGCGCCGCTTAATCACGCTCAGGTGAAAAGGCCCTTAAAGGTGCTGTTACATTGACCTTTTTTAACCTTTAATTGCAAGAATGTTTCACCAATCATTATTACATACTCGGGTCTCTGGCGACCCGGATCTATATCTAACACGGATGGATCTCTACCTGTCGCGGTAATATTAGAGTAACAATTATTGAAGTATAAAATAATGCATATTTTGTTACCTTTTGGAGCTTGGAAGGGTTCAGTTTGAATAGATGTTTTATACCATAATCACTGTCCTCGTCAGAGCTCATTTCCCAGTACATTATTCATGATCTCAAACATATTCTCAAAACTATAATTTTCAACATTTTCAAAATCAATATTTTGATCGCTGACAACTTTTTCACCAGATCCACCATCAAGTGACTGTTACACTAATATTTAATTGCGTTTCAAGTTTTGCTGATGATAGTTCCTATCAGGCCCGGCGTCAGGGGGGGGCTTGGGGGGGCTCAGCCCCCCCTATGATGATCTCAAGCGGTGATCTGAATGATGATTATGTGACTGAGCGTTCGTGCAGGGTTTTTCTAAACACTTATGAATAAGATAACTATAAACGAGAACCGTCTGAACTGTTCTCGACTCTACCCCTTTTGTACACTGCACAGGTCTGCAGTGCATTACGGCTCCGACAAGATTTTATTCTGTCCTCCACGGGGTGCCAACTCACACCGGGAGCATTTCAGAAGCAACCCGACTGGATGCGCGAGACCATGTGATTTGCCTGTCCTATGTGATTTTTCTTGATTTTGGGGTTTTTACCTTACAGTCTATGGTTTCTACCAAGGATATATTGGTGTGCAATACAATTGGGAGTCCTTACAGGGTGTTTATTTTAAAATTTACAGTGTTTATTTACTTTTATTTTGTATTACGGTGCGGCTTGGACGCGGCGTCCGTTGAAAATAGACTTAGCACCTATCTTTAGTGAAGCGGTGCGGAGAGCCGTCCCCCCCGGCAAGCCCCCCTTAAGAATTGTAAAAGCCCCCCCAAGTCGTTTGTCCTGGTGCCGGGACTGGTTCCTATTCTTTTGTTTTCTGCCTGCGGTAACTATGAGTGAAACATCACTTCATCATTGTGAATCAGACATTGCCACCTTGTGGAATAAAGGTGATTGCACTTATTCAGTCATCAAAGATTTAATTATTTTTGTGCAGAAAAAAAATATACTTACTGTTAGCTACACACCTCGGGTCGTTAGCAACCCGATACATTTTTTTACAAATAATAAATGGGAAAGCAGGCATTCTTTTACCATTTTTTTCTTGTTATAGCCTATTGTTTATAATGAATTTATTAAGGAATACTAAGAAGGTTGATGTCTAACTTTGAAAAATGAATGGAGGGTGGTGAATGACGTCCCAGGTCACTAGAGACCCGAGGTATGCATTTAAAGGTTAAGCAAATTGTCACAGGTGAAATTTCAATAGGAATCATGCGATTGTGAATTTTGTTCAAGGGAAAATTTTGCGAAAGTTTTCCTGACACAGTTTTCGCAAAAAAGATTGACCAACAGAAAGGTGGTTGGTTTGAAAGTATTATGCGTGAGCTGTGCTTCATACTTTGCTACACTATTGGCAGTAGACAGACCTTTCCCCCCGAAATTCCCGATCAAGATACCTATTGTAATTACTGGATTTTGCCTGCATGCAGAACAACGGTAACATGACCGTACCTTTATTTTTCACTTGTACCTTAAGTCTCTTGGACTTATACTGACACCAAGTGGAGTTGAGGCAGCATCACTCAAAACTTGAGTCATTATCTCATCTGCTTTTTAATCTATGATTTGTTTATTTATCTGTAAAACTTTAATGAAAAACAGATTACTTTTTTAAATCATTTTCAATGAATGTTGCCCCCTATTACATTGTGACTAACTACATTTAGTATGATTGACTACAATTATTTCACTAACTAGATCTGTTTTCCATAAACATGAGACAATATGCCAAGCACATTGGCCCAGACAAGAATATGAGATGACGGAGAGTGACGAGAGCAGAAGAATCACGGAAAGCAGAGAATCGCCAGGGAAACAGAGGTGACAGGGACTGTGTGAGAGAGAAAGGCTGTTTCTGCCTTGTTGCTCCAGAGATTCATTGCTCTCCTCATCAATCATGGAGGGCTGATGAAATTGTTCCTGCCCAGAGAGAGCCTCATGGCTCTCATGTGCAGAGTTGGCATAAATCCTGCTGGCAGGGAATAGAAGTGGATTATATTGTGCAAATTAATTGTTGTTTGAATTTGCCACTTTTTCTTCCTGCCCGCGGAGGGCTTGGAACATGAGCAGCGTATTGTCTTTTTCTCATAACTGTTTTTTTTTTTTTTTTTTTTTTTTTTTTTTTGTGCTGGCACATCTCTTTTTAAAGGAACCATGTCAAGAATTTCAATTTGAAAGGGAAAAGGTTGAGGATCCGCCTCGGAGAGCATTTTTTTTATCTAAGTATTCCAAGCAGAAGTTCAAAAATTGACAGATATTTATTATTTCAGCCAGATACCATAAATTCCCATAAGCACATAAATATCCACACCTTCACTGAAGAACAAACAAAAGAGCACCGCCTTCACCTGCAGATCAGTCATTAATGTGTTCCATTTATTTTTAGACCACTTCCCCTTTGTTTGATTGGGCCGGAGCTGTAGACATGCTTGGGGATGTCTCTCTCTCATTAGTGTTTAACACAGGACTCTTGCCATCAAGGTCAACAGGACCCCTGTGCCTGTTGAGGAGGGCCTTGCCGAAACTGAAGAGAGGACCGGTCGCAGAGAACAAGTTTTACAATCTTTATTTTCTTGCTCTGGTTCAGACATTCATGTACTTTGCCTGACCAAAAGGTGATACATATTTTTACATTTGTTTGCTTGCAATTAATTATATAATAAGTTAGTGCTGCATCTAGGTATGATCTTCAATTGATAGTTTATTTATTTTAAATGGTATTGATTTTATCTAGCCCTTTTACCCTACTTTTGATATTTATTGTGAGACATTTGCAAAATTACACAAATCTGGGTTTTGAGTCTTGGAGACTGAAATTTGGGAGACATGGGTCCTGTAAAATTAATATAAAATAAAACTCATAGTTCATATGTTATTTAGTTTGACCTTCTGAGTCTGACAATCATCCTTTTATGCAAGCATGCACCTAAATGACAATTTGCTGTATAAAGAAAAATGTGCCTCTTGTAAAAAGAAAAAACGCCTGCATATGCCACTGTATGTTTTCCTCTGATGGTAGATCAGTGGTAAATCAGCACACACAAAAAATATACTCACCATTTCAACGTGTTGTAACTGTAATGTGCTGAATGCTACTAAAACTCGGAAGCAGTGCAATACTGCCCTCTAGAGCATTTCTAAAAAGTAATTTCAAAGTATTGGCCAGATGATCCTGTTGTTATTGTCAAATCTTTCATTTCATTTCTAAATCCAGTATGCGGGTCAGCAGTTCGTCTTAGGAAAAAAAAAGCTTACATGGCCTTAAAGGAATATGATACTTTTAGGACTCCTTATTTGAACTTAGCTTATGTAGCCTACGATGAAGATGCTTGGGGATTAAAGAAAACCACAGAGTATGAACATGATAAATTCCAGTCATGCAGACATGGACAATGCGTGCCAACGCACATCAAAGCGTCTGCAGTTGTTGAACACTATTTAATGTTCGATTTTGATTCGGGCGTGTTTAGTGAATCACTTCACAAATTCGGTCTGACTGAATTGCTCTGTCTAAACCGTTCTAGAGGCAACAGGTGTGTTCGACTTGAAGCGGCGCTGCGGAGACCGATCGGCGGCTGACTTGAAGCAGTGCATGCCGGTTAGAAATTTTGTGTGGCTACATAATATTATACAGGGATAGCCTACATCCCTTTTTAATATATTATTAAATTGTTTTAATTAAGGTTTATACATGCTAGTTTCCATGACAGACTTCAAGATAAATCTATGAATTACTACTAGGCCTACTGGAGCTGCCAGTTTGCTAACTAATGATTATTAAACGGCAAGCAGAAACTGCAAAAGCGGCCCTTCCGGCTCACTCGTTTTCATTCACTCCTTCAAGTGGACGAAATTAGTGGAGAAATGTAGGGAATAGTGAATGAGGGTATAGGGGCGATTTCGACACAGCCAACTACTTTGACGGAAAAGAACTACTCGAACCGAGCTGTTCAAAAGAACCGATTCCAGAAATGACTCGGACACACTACAGCACACTTGTTGCGTGTGTGAAACAGAGAACTCCTCCCATGGCCCGCCCACGAGCGGCGCTTCACAGCGGAGCATCTTTCATTCTTGACTCAAACGATGAATACTAAGTTGACATACGGGCTTCTTAAGGGTTGAAGTTTTACTTTTATGTTTTGCCTATGGGTTTTTACATAAGGCTAGCGTTCGTTCGGGAAAGTTGCATTGAGAGCTCAAATGTGTGAGAACTGTCGCGGAAAATACAATGTGGCCAAACTAACATTCAGTTAGGACTGAGAAGAACAAGCGGGTAAGTGCAACATTTACTCAGTAGCGTCTTGAGGTCCTGTATAGGCTAAGTTACCCCAGAGGATCCATAGAGAAGATTAACTTAACGTGTAGAACTTGTTGAACTACTTATTTCTTACGTGTAACTAATGAATATAATGTTAGTTAATGTCATTAATGAATGTTATTAGAAAGTCTTACAGTGTAAAGCTCACTTTTTATGGGATTCTTCTTGGGATATAGATGATAACGTTATCTCATCATAGAAATATTTACTCTTCATTGCCTTTGCCTCAAAAACTAGTGCGCTATACAACATTTTTGGGCATTTATTTATAGGCAAATTCGGAGAAAGCATTTTTTCATTTGACTTAAAATGACAGTTTACACAAAACTGATCATATTTTTTTCATATATCCTGTGGAACAGAAAATGTGATGAAAATGTCTCACAGTGAAAGTCAATGGGTCCAATTTTGTTTTAGACAAAAATAATCTTCAAAATATCTTCTTTTATGTTCCACAGAAGGAAGAAAACCATACAGGTTTGGAACTTAAAGGTGAGTAGCCTACATGATGACAGAATGATCATTTTTGTGTGAATTGTTCTTTTAAATTATTGTGAAAGGAAAACTTTGAAAGAGTGTTTTTCATAACAATGCTTTCATTAAAAGTTTTGGGGCTCACCAAAATTAAAACCAAACTAGTCATAGTTGTGATGTGGATTTCAGCTGCTTTCATAGAATTAGAATGATTATTAGTGTAAATAAGTGTAAATGGGTCTTCAAAAAGTTGAGGCTGACTTTGAGAGTCCGCTTATGTACTTAAGCCGGGTCAGCAGTTGGAAGCGGATGATAAATGAGGCTGTTTACTCTCTTCTGGTCATGCTTTGAGATGCTGCAGCCTTAATTGCATTACCTAACTGCCCTGAGTACATGCTCATGTCTGTTATTACAAGTTCACCAGTCAACCATCAAACCAGACAATACAAGCCCTAATTCACCAAAGCACTTGGTGAATAAATTAATAAGCCAGAGCTAAAAGAATGAGATTATTCTTAAGGAGCGTGATGTCTTGGTTAGTGTGATTTATGACCAGAGGTACTCCATAAGCTCAATTCATACGAATTATGTATGCAAGTGCAGAGAATGAATCACTGGCAGTGGGAGTCTGCAGCATGGCTTGCTGTTGGCCTGATAATTAGCAGATGGTGAGTATGGATGCATTAAATTTTCATTCATAATGTTAGACTGTGAATGAGCTCACTTTCTTGCAGCAAGCGGCAGGATGGAACAGATTCGGTGTGCCATCTGATATGACATCATTGCCATCTTCTTGCTGGGTGGATAAAGCACCAATTTAACCCATCATAGGCTTTACAAAGACAGCCTATAATTGGAGCCATTGTTTGCCTTCTCATGGCACCATAGTTGCCATTGCTGCAATGATTTTGTCAGTGTGGGAACAGACCGAACCTATTATTAGGCAGTTGGGATAAATATGTAAGTTTACAGTTGCTATCTGCTATCAGATGTGTGTGGGTTCAAGTTGTGATGCTGTCAAGGGTGAGTCTGTGAGGAAGACAGCTTGAGTCACAATTCTGGGAAGCATGCATGCATAGGAAACCAAGAGGAGAGGTGTTTGAACGTGTCAGCATCTGATACAGGCATCTGGTTAACTGCATCCTAACAGTTTTTGTTTTTGTTTTTTGCGATTATCAGATGCCTCTGCAGCCATAAGTACACCAGGAAGTCTCATCTCAGGCTTCGCATCAAAGGAAGTGTGCTTGTTTGTATGGTAGACTTTCTGTGTGGCTTTCACTATGACACAGGCATCGATATAAATGAGTCACCGCAGATGAACCGTGTAAACAACTGCACTTTGCCGTGGTTTTGTATGTTTTTCTGCGTCACCCTTTTGGTGTAACTTGTGGTAGGTTTAGGCTCTAACGTGACTTTCTGTATCTCACATTTGTTCTAGCACGTGCCTGTCCTCATCACACCTGAACCATGGGGTCATTCCGAAAGCCCAGACCCCGTTTCATGAGCTCGCCTGTGCTGTCAGACCTTGCCCGCTTTCATGCCAGCTCGCCAACATTGCAGCTGTCCAACGCTAGTGTTTGGAACAGGTGGGTGGTTCCCTTTCCCATGGATGAAAAAGAGAAAAGGCATTGTTTCATTAATTGCCACGAGATTTGAGGATATTTTTATTGGGTTTTAATAGATGCAATAGAGACTTTTTTTACAAAGAAAGTTCATTAAAAAATCTGGTAATTTTGGGGAGTCACACCACATGACCTTTTACAACCTGAACTAAAATGTCTTATCATAAACACACATGGCAAGAAATTGACTCTTTGTTTTTATGTTGGTTCCATATGTTTTGAAAACGTTTATACCATTTTCAAGAAAAGTTTATAACTAATGACTCTAAAAATGTCATGTATTGTAACCAAAGTAAAAACAAATGACATATTTTCCTTACGCCTTGAATACATGTGAATATACACATCTTAATTATTATTTTCCAAATCGTTTTTAAATATAATATGTATAAGTAAAAAAAAGTTTCTTTTTTGCAAATATAATGATTTACTATTTCAAGATATTATTTCGTTTTTAGGGAGTGGCACCACATGACATTTTGCAATGACAATAACTAACCTTATTTTTCATAAAACATGGCAAGTTCTTAGAAATGTAATTGGGTTTTTTTTATTTTGGTTGCATCCGGGTTTGAAAAACCTTTACACCATTTTCAAGGAAAAGTTTATATCCACTGACTCTAAATATGTCATGTAGTGTAAACATCAATAAATAAAATTTTCTGGTTATTAAATGGTCACAATTTAGATTAGGGTCCAATTCTCACCATTAACAAACTATTAACTAAACTTTTGCCTCAATAAACTCCTAATTACTGCTTATTAATAGTTAGTAGGTAGTTGTTAAGTTTGGGTATTGGGTAAGGGAATATGATCATGCAGAATAAGACATTAATATGTGCTTTATAAGTACTATTAAACAGCCAATATTCTAGCAATATGCATGCTAATAAGCAACTAGTTAATAGTGAGAACTGGACCCTAAACTAAAGTGTTACCTATAAAACTACTATGGTAACTAACTACTTACTATCTGATCTTTTAAAAGACTTACTGATCTTGACACACATGGGGATGGGTTGGGTACCGAAACCCGGTATTAAACGGGCCCCGGGGCTGAATTTTGAAAGACCGCTGTATCAATAAGCGCGGACGTATCGGTTCTGCTGTCGGTACTGGAGAAATTAAGAATAGGCCTACTATTATTATTGCTATAAATACGTTTTCTTGAACATGTTTATCTCGCAAGCCATTTCTATATATAGGCTATAATAATATTAAACCATTTGTCTGTGACGCAATTTTGCTATTCGCAGTCCGAGAGAGAGACAGCGATCTCTCACGCGGAGCCACAGCGCGCACGACACCACAGCCCTGCTCAATGACTGACAATGAGGACAGAACTAAACATTCAAACGTGGTTACACTTTAGACTTGGGATATTATTCTACTTTTATTTTAGATTTCGGCTTTCAAAGATTATAAAAAGAAGATATTTGAGATGAAACCATTACCAAATTAACGCATTCTGTCTAGCGCAACTTCCTTCCCTTCATAGCGATGCGCTGTCATTTCTTCCTAAAACCCAAACGTACCGTCAGAATCAGCACGATCAGTAAATGTTGTAAAATGCAGTTTCTACTGTTGCTAAATTGCGGACGCGTTTAGTCATTAAAAGAGCTATTAAAAGCACAAAAATCTGCGCAAGAGACGCTGTTCACAAGGCGACGCGCGCACCGAAATGGACTGCAACGAGACAAGAAAAGTATAGGCTACTTAATTTTGGGCTTCATGTGCGCATCTAAACTATCAAATATACATAAAATATAAAAATGACCAGCTCTGAGATTCACTGAAACACAGTTTATGTCTTAAATGGACGTAAATAGTTGGGAGAAAATGATGGTGCATCAGTCACCTTTTAGATCTGCACTCGGTCTTAAAGGGGCAGCGTCTAATAAACCTGCTGACGATTGAGCCATTAATGCGAATCAAACAGCAAAAGGCAGAGAAAATCACTCACAGCTCTTGAATGAACAACTTAAACTTTAATAAGCATTAATCTATCTATGATAAACTATATAGTGTTATTTTACATTTGATTACTAAATGAGTAAATTAAAAAAATTACTAAATTTTGCTTATCGTATCCTATCTCATGTATATAAAACAAAAAAGCCTGCACACTGCTGCATAACAAATAGATATTTTATTTGTTTTGTTAAAGCATTGCTTTTTCTTTTGCTATAGATATTTTACATTTAAAAATATAAAGCAAATGTTAATTATTACTCGAATGTAAAAAAAAAAAAAAACACACACCAAAAAGAACCGATGAGAATACGGTTAAAGTACCGGATCGTCGATAAGCAGTATCGGTAAGAGTAGTAATACCGTTAAAACCTTAACGATATGCATCCCTAGACACACAGTAGGCATCTGCAGTCCTCTCTGACATCATGTCCTGTATAATTTTTTTTTTGTTTGTTTAACCACGTGCCTTGGATTTGGCAGACAAAAGTCTTTTGAATATTAATAAAGTGTACCAATTTTGTTAAAATATTTTTTTCTAAGAAATAATAATAAAAGATTATGTTTTTAAAAAGTTTTCTGTCCAATTTTATTATTTTAATGGGAAAGGACTTTTTCTCTTTTCATTAATATAGGCTAGCTATAGCTGACCAAAGCCCCCCAAAAAATCAAAATGAGTTTTAATTCAGAAATAGATAGAAAAACAGTTATTGTAGAAATGCATGAATACTTTTTTATTTTTTTTATTTTTTTTTAATCATTGACCCAAATAATGACAGAATTTACATTTTTGGATGAACAGTCCCTTTAAATTGATAAAACAAATAAAAAGTCTTTAGCTTTAAAATTAGTTTTCACTTTGCATTAAAAGGGGCGATGTTTACAGTTCCGCTGACTCAAAATTGGAACCTTGCTTTGTAACTTATGAGTTCACATTTAGTCATATTTAGTCTTTGGGAAAAACCCTTTAGAGACAGTAACTTTTTATGGCATTAGAGGAGGAAGCAGACAGCAGCTTTTGGGTTTACCACTTCCTAATGGAAATGAGACCTCTGCTGCCCCTCTCTCAGGAAGTGTAGAGCAGGATGTTAGTCAAATATGGTCGGTTGGCAGTGAAAGTTTGCTGGCAAGCAGACAAAAAATGCTGACCATAGATATGAACAACGAGACAATTTCCCTGACACAGGTGACATTGCTTGATTCTGCAATATAAAGGCATGTTTTGCATGGAATTTGCTTAGCTTGCAATCGGGCAGCCAGGCCTATTTGAATTATTTCCTGAGTCGTTTCTGTTTTGCAGTGTTCAAACGGCTGTAATGAAAGTCTTCCAAGGTGGGGGGGTGCAGACCAATGAGCTTTACACCCTGAATGAAAGCATACGGTAAGACATCAATACAGAGAAAACCAGACAATATACTCAATTCACTTTCAGGGCTGCCAACTTTTGAGCTCAGGGTGGGAGGGGGTGTGTTTTTTTTTGTGTGTTTCGTTTTTTTGCTAGAAGTATTGTGATTGTCAAAACATTTGATAACTGAACAGAATTTCATTAGGTTTACTGACAACATGTTAGTTTACATGGTACAATGACTAGTACTGTGTTTTTATTAGGGCTGGGTTTTGACACAAATTTAATGATTCGATTCGGCTTTGATTCATAAGCTTGCAATTCGACTCCCATCTCGATTCAATTTGATTCATTTGAATGTGGTAAAGTACATTTTAATGTTTCTCTCTCAGCTGCTGTACACTTACAGGTAACCCTGTCAGTTGGTACATGATTATTAAAGGTAAAATGAATATACAATCATTAATTAAAAAAAACATTTGTATACAGTTGAATAAGGCGCTTTTTAAAGTTATAAGAGTAAAAGTATAATAAGCGTGTAATATAGTGCCTATTTTGTGGATATTTTCCTCTCTAGAGTTCATTTTTCTGAGGTAAATGTAATGTTACAAGTTGTTTTATTGTTCTTTCTGCGGTTGAAACACTGAGCAATTACATTAGTCATGAAATGTTTCTGTAAGTTGTACTGTACATTCATGTTTATTTTATGCTGTAACTAGTAGTAAAGCAGAAGAGATGATTGGTTGACGTGCTGGCTCTATCGGTATACATTGTTTGAATTTCTTAATAAAATTAGCAGAATTTGAAAGCTGAGACTTAGTTTCATATCAAATCATATTCATACATTCGTTGTCTATTCTTTGTCCCGCAATGTTTTTTCACTGTGTGACAAAAAAATAGACGTGTGGCGTGAGAGTGTGAGAATAGTGTCAATCTTGTGGGTCTTAGACTGAATGTGTGAGATTTGGCAGCTCTGTTTCTGATAATAAAGTCATGATCTGACTTTTTTGAATTGAGTAAGTAGGCAATGACCCAGAAAAAGCTAGAAACACGCTAAAAACCACAATCAACATTTAGCAACCACCCACAACACCCTAGCATTGTGCTGGTGAGTTTTGTACAGGCAGCATCACTCACATTTTCTTCAGAAAATGTAAAAATGTACTTTATAAGGGCTTGTCTCAGCTATTAACTTTTTTAATAGGTGGCTTTTGAGGACCGAGTTGGGATCATTTATCGCTGAGTACTTTCAGGTAAAATGTATTTCAGTCTTAAAGACATTATGAAGTGAATTTTTAAAGTTACTGTAAAAGTTACGGTGAGGCACTTACAATGAAAGTGAGCGGGTCAATTTTTGTAGCATTTAAAGCATAAATGTGTGTGTGTGAATATAATTTTTCTTATTCTTAAGAAACTATTCTTAATATGAATTAACAAAATTCTCATGTTAGTTCACAGTGCATTACCTAATTTTAACAGATACAACTTATATTACTAAATATATCATTAAATGTTGAAATAAACATTAACTACGAATAATAAATGCTGTAGAAGTATTGTTCATTGGTCATAGTCCTGTTAATTAATGTGGTTTACTAATGTTGACAAATACAACTTTATTGTAATGTGTTATCCACCATTTGTACAGTTGTTTTAGGGTTTAAGGCTGTTGGTAAGTAATTTTTTTGACTAAAATTGTGTCAAAATGTTTATTTCTTATGGCTATCCTATTGATATGATGAGTATTCTAATGCTTACAAATTGGTCCCATTCACTTCCTTTGTAAGTGCCTTATGAAAAGATTAATTTTTGTGCTAATCAACATTATACCACAAATGCTGTCAATTGAGCTTAACTCGTAATCAATCCAGAATATTCCTTTAAAGTACTTGCATCACTCACATTATCCAGGATCAACTCTTGAATAAGGGTCTGATGGATATTTTGGAGAAGATTCAGCTTCACAATGGTGAGTGCCGAACCAGGTTTTGTTACTCATTTCATGGCCAGCGTGCACTTTAATAAGGTTTTATACAGATGTGTGTAATTCAATCACTCCCTGCATTCTTCACTCCTTTCTCATGGCCAGATGAAAATCAGCTCCAAGCGCTGTCTGAGATGTGGGTGAGGTTTTTCACAGAGATCCTGCCAACTCTTCAAGCTATTTTCTACCCCGTGCAGGTATTAAAATGATCTCACCTACCATTCAAAGTAGTAGATCAGTGTCAAGTTACCGACTCTATGGTGACTGGTGTTTTTTGGCTGTGTGTGTGTAGGGTCAGGAGTTGACTGTGAGGCAAATGGCTCTGCTAGGTTTCAGGAACATGGTTCTGTTGAAGCTTCCTCTGGAGAACATGTTTCGGGGCTCCTCATACCCTCCTCCAATCACACAGATGCTGCTGATCCTGCAGGTGAGGTCTCACTATAGCTTATTTCATTTGTACACTTTAAGGAGTATTTCACTGCTGGCAAAAGAGGCTTTCAATTAAGTTTGTCTGCATATACTGTAGAAAGGTGAAATTAATTTAGAAATGGATGCTAACTGACTTGAGAAAACTGAGAAAAAAGGCGGTTGTCTTCCATTTTGAAGACAACGTTAAAGCAAGTTTGAAGCAAGTTACACATTGTTCATTTACATATATTACTGATATTGTAACAATGCAAAGCAGGTTGAAAATCTGCAAAGTTACACTTTAATAATCTCCAAGATTTTTGAAGCATCATGAACATTTCCACCACATCTCAAATTTTGTGATGGAAATTACATTTTGATCATTTTTAAGCAGACTTTTTCTGTCCTGCTAAGGCTAATTTTATTTTTATTTTTTTATTAAATCATATTTTCACACGTTTGGCATAATTTGACAATTACAGCTTGATGCACAATAAAAATAATCTGATATCAAATTATATTTACCTTAATTTTTCTTTAAGTGCATCCCATTTCGCCTATTCTATGACGCTTTGTAGTATAAATAGTGGGAGTAGTTTGTTCACACTGAAAATTCCAAAAAGTACACTTTAAATATCCAGATGATCTACTTAATTAACCAAAAAAACTAATTGTGGAATCATGTTAGACCCTTCATGCACTCAACTATCGGAGCTTTAATTATGTAGCGTAGGGGGAGGGGCTATCAGACTGATGTTGAATGACAAAATAACCTTAAAATTCATACACTACACAGATAAGTATATACTCTAGTGTACAAGTGTATAGGGTGTCGTTTGGGACACTTAAATTAACTTGACACTTAAGGCTGATTTATACTTCTGCGTCGGACCTACGCCGGAGCCTCTACGCTATACACTACGCGTTGGTTTTCATTTATACTTCTGCGTCGTTGTACGCGTTGACGCGCAATTACACATGCAGAGATAACTTGTGAAACCCGAGGGAGGGGTTCTAGCAGACCAATCTCAGCGCTTGCGTCCGCCTAGAATTGACACGTTGTTACATTTTTGGAGAGGTGCACGTCAGGGTACGCCGAAGGGTACGCGCGCTACACACAGCCTATGGCGTGAGTTCGACGCAGAAGTATAAATTGGGCTTTACAGTAACATTTGGGAAAAAAAGTTGAGATGAAGCCACAAGTGAGAGACAGTTATAATTTGTGTAAAAAATAGATTTAAATAATGTTCACACAGTAAATATTGAAATCGTTTATGTTTATTATACTCTGTTTAGATCATCATCATTCTAAAAAATGTAGTTATATTTTTATGATTATTTTCATATTTTTTAGATTTACAGGCAAGGTAATATATATATATAGCAAAAGTAATGATGAAGGCATCTAATGTGACCTTTAGATCAGGATTGTTATTAGGTAAAAGTATTATAAATACTATTATATAAAAAAAACTTCTTTTTTTTTTAATGAAGGTGAAATAAAGAATGAGATCAATAGTAAATATGAAAACTGTTCCTGAAATTTTGCCTTGGCAAACTACCTGATATAAAATAATTGTAATAATAATTATAAATAATTCCAGTTGAAGTACTAAACTTACTAAAACCCAAATAAAAAAATAAAGTATTTTTTAAAAACAAAAAACAATAAAAATTTCTAAAATTAACTAAACTAAAATTAAAACTGGAAATATAAAGATACTGTAATAGATATAAATAATACTACAATAGAACTGCTTTATATGAAATAAAGTAAAGTTGGAATCCATTTTAATAAAAATCAACCAGTTTATGTCCATAAACGTTATGCAAACATTTGTTAACACACAGGTGAGAATAAGAAGCAGAGATATGATGATAAATACTGAACACTGTGAGAATATTCCCTGAGTGGTCGTGTGGGAACATATTCATATCTGCTTTGTGCTGGTGTAATCTTAGACCAGATACCAAGCACCTTGACCCAGCATTCATTTTTAAAATCAGGCTCCTCTATACAAAAGAAATTTGTCAGCTTTGTTCCTGAACAAGGCTGAGTACCACAGGGATACAGTGTCATGCTTAAGGGTATAGTGGTGATGCATCATCTGTTCCTGAATTACTCCCACTCGTCAGCTGTCTTGGGATTGAACCCAGATATTTAACTATTCATCTACCGGCAGTCTTTATTTTGGATTCATATTTTCATTATGTTCAGGGCATTCATGAGCCTAACGGACCTACACAAGAGTATTTCCGACTGGAGAGACTGGTGGACATGGTTGTATCTCCTTACCTGAGTAACTACCTCTACACGAGCCCTAGCGATTCCTCTTCAGGTGATCATTCATTTTATGCTTTATCTTCTTTTGCATTGTGGGTCAATGACATGATGCACTTTTTTTGTCTGGATCAATTAATTTATTCATAAATGCAATTAATATATACAATGAACTGAATACACACTATTGCTATGAGAAGCACGTTTTTTATTTATTTTTAATGTAGTTTTTGAAGAAACACTTAACAATAAGGTCTCATTTGTTAACATTAGTTAATGCTTTAACTTACAGAACTAACAATGAGCAACATATTCTTACAGCATTTATTAACCGTTGTTAATGTTAATAAAAATGTTCACAGTGCTTTATTGTTAACAGATACAACATTTGATCTTAAAAATGTATTAGCAAATGTTGAAATTAACATTAACTAGGATTAATAAATGCTGTAGAAGTTAGTTCATGTTAACTAATGTAGTTAAATAATATTAAAAAATTAAACTGTAATTAAAATTCATTAAGATTTTTTGAGGGAATATATGTCAAGTTGGTATAGCTGTCCTAATATAATAATGAAGAAAAAAACCATTATTATTAAGTATTATTGTTTAGAGGAAAATATTTTAACAAAACAGCTTTCCTATTTATTAGGCCTAATATTATAATAATTTTAAAAAGTTTGCCCAGCAGATTAATGTCATATGGTGTAACCAGCAGAAAAAAAAAAGCATATCATGAGAAATGACATGTGGGGAAACTACCCAAAAACTTAATGATATTTATGAACTAATAATAATAATTCATGTTATTTGAATAAATGTCTTTAAAAATATATCATATATAAAATGATAAAGATGTCTACTCTCACGTGTAATCAATGTGCAAGGAAATTTTTATTTTATTGATAATGGTAGTATATTATATTCTCCTGCACGACGCAGGAGAGTATAACACAAGTAATCTGTAATACAAAAACTCACGGGACAGGCAGGAGAAACTCTCGGGACAGGCAGGAGAAACTCACGGGACAGGCAGGAGAAACTCACGGGACAGGCAGGAGAAACTCACGGGACAGGCAGGAGAAACTCACGGGACAGGCAGGAGAAACTCACGGGACAGGCAGGAGAAACTCAGGGAACAGACTAAACATCCATTAAAGTCGACAAGGCGGGACGAGGAATGGAGGAAACACAGGGCTTATAAACACAGAGCAAACAAAAGAGCTAATGAGATCATTAAATAGACAACAGGTGAACAGGATCATTCATCAAACACACTGGGGAAACTAGGTCAAACTTAGAATGACAGGAACAAACACTGAACAGAGCATTATAATCCTGACATAATGACACCGCATCACATTTTTATCATTAAATATAAACTTTGTTTTTTTTTAAACCCACACAAACACCAACAAAAGCAAAAAAAGTACATTAGTAAAACTAGAATTCTTTTTTACGTCATTGACCCTAGTCTGATTTCTGAATGTTGTAGTCAGAGTTGAATCTAACCACTGTCATTACGGCTTCCCCCGCAGAGGAACGTCTTGAAGGCTTGAGACTGGTTAACACCCCCCACCTCGCTCAACCCGAGATTATGGTGACACACTTTGCCAACGAGTCCTTCCTGGCACCTCTAATCGAACACGAAGGTGAAGCCTATTTGGAAAGGACCGGTGGCGGCCGACGCCACACTGTCGCCAATGTGCATTCGGACATCCAGCTCCTGTCCATGAAAAACAGGATGTGTTCAGAAAAAGTCAAGGTCAGGACGACCAAGAGCAAAAAGACACCTAAGAGTTTCTACAGCGAACCGGCCTTTTTTGACTCCCGGCCAGGTGGCGTGGAAATCCTTCGAGGGCAAAGCACTGCAGAGATGAAGAGTGGCTTAACTAGTTAGAAAGCTCTCTCTCTCTCACTCTCACACACAAACAAAACACCCACTGCAATATTCTAAAGTTATGATAACTGAGACAAGCTAGAACCTGTTCAGTTAATACAATATGAAGTCTACTGCTGTGGAAATATGCAGTGGTTTGTGTGCAAAATAATGTTTGGCCTGTCAGTTTAGCCTTTTGTGTGGAGGTTTGTTGAAGAAGTCAACGGTTCAGCCCTTTCTTGTAAAGCACGCAGAGAGTCACACTTATTTTTCTGCCGTGGAGGTGGTAAAGACGTGTGAAAATATGCCCTGGTGAGCTCATGGATTACAGTGGTACAGTAAAAACCATACTGAGATGATAAACTTTTCTGCACTTGCTTGCAGTTTCCTGTCTTCTCTTTCTTAAGTGATCTCATCTCTTTGTAGTGGAAACTAAACATGCTGATCTGAAGAAAAACTGGCATTTCAGTCTTTTTATAAATATTTTGTTATAGTTATAGTTTTATGGAATTTTAATATTATGGTAATTTAAAAACAAATGCATTCAAGTGTGGATGTAAAATAATGTTGTATATATTTTCTAGTAATAAATGATGAAGAAAGTGATTTTGAATAATTTTTGGCATTTGATTGTTCAGTGAACGTTTAGTTCATGTGATCGTTTCTTTGCGGCTTCAGAGTTCCTTTAGCAGATTAGCTGTTAAGGAGCTTTAGGTGCTGTTTCCAAATGTTGATCGCCTCAGAAAGCCTTTGTGGCAGTGTTTCATCACGTGAGCCCTGCGGATCAAGAACATTTGACCTTGGTGAAGCTAAGAGCGGTTGGTATGTTTTTGTTGTGGATCTATGTAATTTAGACTGAATTATTGCAGATGTGTCAAGTTTGTGAGAATGTGCCAGATTCAATGAGGAAGTTCCTCTTGTGACTTTCACTGGAAGGAAGTTCAGTGTAATCTTATTTGAGGTGATTACTTCAGTCCGGTTTTCCTATTAAGATGAACATTGAGCTGCCAAAGGGCATTATCTTACTGGATGTAAGAATAAAAAAGAGAAACATGTACTGATCTTTGATGCCATCTTCTGGCAATTTTACTGGATTGCAGCTCACAGTCAATACAAATAAATTAGTTTCTGTTTCTTACTGTTCGTTTTTTTGTGGGTGGGGGAGGGTAACAGCTGTGAGTAGAGATAAATTCTCTCTCTCTCTCTCTCTCTCTCTCTCTCTCTCTATATATATATATATATATATATATATATATACATATTTACATATATACATATATATACAGTAGGCCTAGTCAACATTTGAAGTGGATCAAGAACGGGTAAGAATCTGATTGGTTGACGAACGTTCTAATGTGTGCAATTATTTTCAGGAAAACGCACGGCTAAAGTAGTTCCAGACCGCATTAGTCTGCTCTCAGTGTCTCAAACCTCCAAATGACGTTTTGGAATTAGCAACGGAGGCATGGGATTAGATGCGTAAGAAATTAGTCCTACATACAAGAGCGTTTTAATGACAAAACTTGACAAACGTCTTGAAATACATCATCTGAACAATGTTTCGAGGTGTGGTAACTGTAGTAGGCTATAAGCGGAATAATTGACTCCGGGCCGTTTAATTATTAGGAAAATAATGCACACCCGAGGTGGTAATGCGGTCACGCGAAGCGTCATAATTCAACGGCCTGATTATTCCTTACATATGTGCTGTCAATCGATTAAAAAAATGAACTAGATTAATCTCAAATTTTTTTCTGTGATCAATCGCGATTACAAACGCTTAAGTTTTTAAATAGATTAGATAAATAAATCATCATATTACAATGGTTTTTGAAGGATCATGTTATTTACTTATTCCATGAATTCTTTAAAAAAAATCATATTTCTTGAAAATGACATTGTAAGTGCATGAAGAGTGTCAAATTCCGCAACTTATTTATTTTCTATGAAATTTTGACAACACATTTTTGGATACATTTTTGTCAATAATATTTATTTTCTTTAAACTTTACGAGTTACTTTTTTGTTGTTGTTGATTTGTGCCAAGAATTTGCCTCAGACACCCACCCCGTGTCTGAATACACAGATCTGTAGGCTACTGTAAAGTAAAGCGTAACCCACTTTACTATCCATAGACAATGGGAAAGGAGTAGTGAATGGCAGAGAAATGACAACACGCTAGCCTAGCTCACATGACAATACTAACGTGATCAAATTTAGCTCTATTTTTTTTTTTTAAGATTTAGCACTTCACATAGAAAATGAGTACAACAGGGCTAGACAAGTGTGTGTGTGTGTGTTGGGTGTGACCGTAACCGTGAGACCGACGGTTATAGTTGAACACCGTCATTAGAACTCTATAACCGCCAAAATCGTGTTATTAAAATATTTGTTACATTTTTTATCATAGAGAATGTTTAAATACTAATATCAGCTTACGAGGGAAACGGAGGCGGAGTTAGTGGTGCTTCGGAAGTTCGAAGGCTGCTGCAGGAGATGATTTGGTAGAGGTCTGTGCCCCTTTACAGATCAGAGCGCACGCTGACACGGAGTTAGGGTTAAGCTTTGTTTATACCATGGTTTATACTCGACGCGTCCGCATGAGCGCGAAGGTGCGCGTGGCAAAAATGACCAGTTGGGTGCGCAAGACCACATTTCGCTTTGCTGTGTGCACGGCTTTTTTTGTAACAGCGATTGCGGCGCCGCATCCGAGGATGAACAACTTCAAGCCGAATCTGCCCGAGCTTGTACGTCTCACACAATCAGAGCGTAAAAATACGGGATATTTTACGGGAAAATACTAAAACGGGAAGACAGCGGGAAAAGAGCTAAAATACGTGAGAAACCCGGAAAAAACGGGAGGGTTGACAGCTAAAACACACACACACTGTCTCTCTCTACCTCTCTCTCTCTCTCTCTCTCTCTCTCTCTCTCTCTCTCTCTCTCTCTCACACACACACCCACTGTCTCTTTCTCTCTCTCATACACACACACACACACACACTGTCTCTTTCTCTCTCTCACATATAGGCCTATATGTAGTTATAAACTCTTTAGATTGTTAATGATTAGTGCTTTTTTTTAAAGTTTGTGGGTAAGAATCGTGTAAAAAAATCCCTTATTTTGGGGATGGATTCCGGGAAATCTCCCTTATTTTCAATGTTGACAGCTATGCAATAGTATGAATGTTAAAGGGATAGTTTACCCAAAAATAAAAATTCTGTGATCATTTACTCACACTCAAGTTGTTCCAAACCTGTATTAATTTCTGTCTTCTGCTGAATACAAAAGAAGCAAACAAGTTGATGTTCCCCATTGACTTGACTTCCATAGAGCTATGGGGAAAAAAAACACTATGGATGTGTCCCAATCCAGCAGATGGCGCTCTCAAACAATGACGCTCTCAATCACGTCCCAAAAGCGCGGAAGTGACGTTCATCCCGCCGCCGCACGCACAGAGCAACAAATCCAAGCTGCCGAACTGCACGCGAGAGCAACGTTTACTGTGAAAACAACAGCACACTCACGGCCCACATCACACCTGTGCTTTTATACCGTGACGCGTTTGAGCACATCTCGAGCAGATACAGCGGTAATATCACAGAAGGAGTAGCAGAACTGCCGAAATTCATTGAAACCCCGCGGTGAAGTCGGACACGCTGATGGCGGCGACAGTGGAGGATCTCTACCGTAACTACGGCATCCTCGCCGACGCAAAAGAGGATCTCAGCACGGTAAACAAAGCCTCGTATATATGTGCTGTCACTCAATAGCAACAATACTCTTTTGATATTCCTTTTAGCTGGGATTTTGTAAAATATTAAAGACTGGTGTGTCTGCGAGGCCTCCTCGGACTCATTAGCCCTGATAGCTTGTTTTTCGAGTAAATATGCTAACATGATCATCTGCGAGCATTTAGGGAAGCTGTGCATCCACGACGTTTTCATTCTCTATGCAACTGATGAAATACTTTTGGTTTCTTTGAGGTTTGTGTTGAAGAGAAAGCAATCGCGTTGAAGGAAGGCTATTGCTACGCTGTGAGCGTAAGTTAGCGTGTTTGTGAATTCGGGTGTCCGCGGGTCTGCGCACTGTAATACTGATGAATAATTAACAGCGCAGGATGGGCTTTCGAGAGGGAGGATGAGTTAATTAACATAATGCAATTCTTATTCTTGGGGAAAATCTTCAAATTTGTCCTTATTTCGGGAGCATTACATTTGAAATGGTCAAATGTTTGAAATATCGAAAGGATATTGGAGATTATCCATGGTTTTACTACAAATAAATCTAAAATACCATGGTATTTGTTGTAAAACTGGTTATACAAATGGTAATCCGCCCCCAAAAAACGGTTACTACTACACTTTTGCTATAAAACCATGGTTAATTTTCGTAAGGAATATGTTATGTATTTATATATATATTCTATAATAAATCATTTTATTTGATTCTTGCTCACCTAGGCTGCATTTATTTGATTGAAATTACAGTAAAAAAACTATAATATTGTGAAATGTTATTACAAATTAATATATTTAGAAAGTAATTTATTCATAAGATCATCATAAGATGAATCGATTATAATCGGTGCTCAGTTAATTATAATTGTTCATCAGAAAAATATTATCGCCATCACAGCAATATATTACATTTCAAAATAATTTCTAATAAAACAAATATTTTAAATCGACTCGATATTTTAAATATTATTATAAAAAAGACTTTTCTCTTAAAGTAAACTTTATAAAGGTAATTATTGACCGGTTGTGTATTAAATCATACCGTAACTCAATGCTTCATGTATTAAAATGTGTAGGCCTGTTAAACTTAAAATACATTTAAAATAAAAACATTGCTAGTAATTTAAGTATGGTAACTCTTTACAATAACATTAGTTAACATCAACTAACAATGTACAGAACTTCTATTGCATTTATTAATCTTAGTTAATGTTAATCTAAACATTTACTGTCACAAATAGTGATGCACCGATGTGAAAATTGTGGCCGATACCGATAACCGTTATTAATATTGCTGTTTATGGCCGATACCGATATTAATCAAATGAAGAGCTATTTTCCAAAACACTTTTTTTTTTACTTTTGTAATTTATTTTCAGAAATGACTGATATTGGGCACCTTTACCTGTGTGCAAAATATGTCATCAGATTTTCAGAAGAAAAAATATATAAAAATACATTTTTATAAAGGATACAAGTGTGTCCTGAATTCACACTATGAATAAGCCAACCCTGAGTATTCTCAATAAACATCCAACTCACTTGAGACTAGTGATCGACCGATGTATCGGTTTACCGATATTTTTCCCGATATTTAAGCATTTTCCCATAATCGGGTATCGGTTTTGTAATATCGGATTTGCCGATAAACGGCGCCATCTTGTGGCCGTTTTGAGAATTCCGCCATTGCAGCCCGCGTCTGAGGAGATCAGTCAACAACAGCTCTGTGCACACGTAAGGTACTTGCTTTGCTTTAATTATTCAACTTTATTTAACATAACAGGCATGCAGAAATGAGTTTTGAGACATAAATGCCTGATATAGTTTATGCAGCTTGGATCTCAAAAATTGAGACGAACTCATGGAGTCACGTAGCGTAATCCGTCATGTCCTGCCCCAATAAAGATGTAACTTTACATGAATTAAATAAAACAGACATGAATGAGTGCATGTTGACAATAAAAGCGCTGAATTTAATTCTTTATCTGTTGTATTTGCTCACCATTAGTCTCGAAAAAAAGTTCGTTCATATTGCTTAGCACTGGGTCGATCATATTGCACTCACTGGGTTGATGATCAGGAATGCTCGAGCACGGCCACTGAATGAAACTTTTGACAAGATTATCTCGTTTAAACAGCCTAGATTATATTATCATTTACTACATAGCAATTATTTCGCTAATACACATTAAAATATAGTGCTTTGTGGAAATTAATTATTTATTATCTGCACGCGCGATCGCGGTTGAGTAGCCTATATATAGTTCTGTGAAAATGCATAGATAAACAGCACTTTGTCAGAAAGCATTTCATGATCTAGACCTACAAAAATATTATTAATAATTTATAATGACAATGTTATATTCCAGCTAATATCATTCAGTGAATTAATATTACCCAGTGAATTATTCCTCACTCTTATTTTAAACCTATTAAACGGCACATAAACCTTCTAAAACTGTTTAAAATGAATAGCATGCGTGATATGAATCCCCTGACCATTATTTTCTCCATATGAAACATTAGACTTTTAACATTTATTTTCCCTATTGTTAACATTGTTACTGCTGATGCTTATAAATTATATGTATAATTTAGATATAAATTATATAATGTAGTAATATAAATGTTTTTGATTTATTTACCATTTATGAAAACAAACGAAGCAGCCCTCCCCCTCCCCCTCATCGAAGCTTTTATTTTTAAACAAAGGCACTTTATTTTTTGGACTCAGACCCCTCTATTTATTTGTGTATAAATATAAAGTTTTATATTTATATATTATATAGGAGGGATATTATATATTATATAGAAGGGAGTGATTGTTATAAATTAAATGGTTTGTTCAGTTCATTTGTGTTGTAATAATTGTGTCAAAAACAGAAGTATAACAGTAAATAAATATCGGTTCTGCATATCGGTTATCGGGCACATAAACATGCAAATAATTGGTATCGGTATCGGTTATAAAAAATCAATATCGGTCGATCACTACTTGAGACCAAGTCACTGTATTCTGTGAACCTTGTACAACAGTTCAAAACTTTAAAGTACAGTACTGTCCTACTAAGGCAAAAGACCTTAACTTCTATTTTATAGCACAATGTTATGATAACACTTAAAATGTAATCAATATTAACCCTATTAGACTCACTTTGATAAAAATGGCTTCACGTGTATAAACAAGAAGTTGAAGTAATGAGCATATAGTTGGAATGTCGTGTATGAACAAAATGACGGAGTATGTTTTTGTTTCCACTGTTCGATCGCGCCCGCGCCTCTCTCTCTCTCAAAGGCGCGCGCCACACACACACACATTCCAGCATTGCAATCTTGACGTCGCAGACAGTTCAGTCACAGAGCTAAGGCAGGGCTACAGATTAGGTGTCCCTAAAGAAATGTAACGTTATCTAACAGTTAGTAGTTCCGCATTGTAATGGATTTGCTTTCTCGTCGGTTGTTTGACACGGATTTTAACCAGGGTTCAACAAAAGGTAGGCTTTAAATTACTACATTCCTGCTGCTGGTGTATAATGGGTGTGTCGTTGCAGCTCCAACTGACCAACTCGCGTAGTTTTCAGTCAGTGGACTGTCATTGACAGGCGAGTGCTAGCATTTCATTTCAGTTGTAGCCTACATGTAGCCTTACGGGCTGTGAATTAAGATATCCTACAAGCCTGCTCTAATGCAGCGCTTGTTACTAGATAAGTTGTTGATTATCGCTCGAAACGTGTTTGTGTCTAGTTTGTGAAGTAGCATCGCTAGCTAAAGGCTACAGCTAGCTATTACTGGATTTTAAAGATTATCTTTTTTATGCACCCGTGTCGTGTGTCATTCTTACCTTGATCATTTTCCCCCGAGAGTATCCCATTATTCAGTAATCTATCAAAAGCAATCACTGTGAAACATGTAACTTACATGTGTGTCTGAGGTGATTTAATTGCTACATCATAACCCCGTAACTCCAGCGCGACAATACTTTGATGGTCCGTCAGAACAAGGCAGAGTGTCATAACTTACGCCTCCAGCACCTGCTTCAACACATTATGTGTGTAATGTATGCGCTCCTGCAAAAACAAACATCCCTGCCGGGCCCACATAAGCCAGCCTACACACACGTCAAATACACAGGAATGATAATCGGCCTGTTCACATCGGCCCTATTTTGACATCGGAACGATACCGATGTGTAAAATATTGACCATATCGGCCGATATTATATCGGCGGCCGATATATCGTGCATCACTAGTCACAAATCAATATTATTAAATGTCACTTATTTTTATGTATTGTTTTTCAGCACAAAGATGCTTATCAGGTCATTCTTGGTGGCGTTAAAGGAGGTGCAAAGGAGAAGCGACTGGCCGCACAGTTCATTCCTAAATTTTTCAGCAGTTTTCCAGAGCTGGCCGATGCAGCCATCAATGCACAGCTCGATCTGTGTGAGGATGAGGATGTATCCGTGAGTACATCATCATGTCAGGGATTTGCATGTTGTGGGTGGTGATATCGGAAAACACATCTCTACATTGTTGGGGGTGCTTTTCTGATTACAGATCCGAAGGCAGGCTATCAAAGAGCTCCCCCGTTTCGCATCAGGAGAGAATTTACCCAGAGTCGCAGACATCCTCACACAGCTGTTGCAGACAGGTAGCCTACAGAGATCTCACATTTACCAAGAACATGGTTTTTAGATAAAGTACTTCCATTTCTCCATCAACTATTGCATCTGAATTACATACTGTTTTTCCAGCTGTTTGATCCAAGTCATTTCTTGTCATCTCTTCTAGATGATTCTGCTGAATTCAATCAAGTTAACACAGCTTTGATCTCCATATTCAAAATTGACGCAAAAGGTATCTATTTGCGTTATGCTCTCTGTGCTTTGTGTAGAATGTGGTTTCTGTTAATTCTACATATAAAATACTGATTGTTTTTGTAATTTTTCTGTCATGGCTTAAAGAGTCTTATGTTGAAGGTGAAGTTGTGTTCCTCTTTTACCCTGATGTCTTTCTTTAAAGGAACTTTGGGAGGCTTGTTCAGTCAGATCCTGCAGGGAGAAGATATTGTTCGAGAGAGAGCGATTAAGTTTCTCTCTACTAAATTGAAAATGATGCCGGATGACACAATGACAAAGGAGGTTGAGGATTACATCTTTGTAGAGACAAAAAAGGTACCTGCACTCCATTCAGATTTTTATTTCCCACGCATACATTACTCAAAAGTTTAGGGTCTGTACGATTTTTAACTTTTCAAAAAGAAGTCTCTTCTGCTGTCCAAGGCTGCTTTTATTTGATGATAAATACAGTAATTGTGAAATATTTCAAAATTGCTTTACTATTTGGATATATTGTAAAATGTAATTTATTCTCGTAATGCAAAGCTAAATTTTCAGCAGCATTGTCTTCAGTGTCACATGATCCTTCAGAAATCATTTTAAAACAATGATTTGGTGATCAATAAACATTTCTTATTATTATCTATTTATTTGAAATAGATAATAGTGTATGTTTCAAGTTATAATTTGAGACGCCGTATTTATAAACAAATATCATGAATTATAAATGCAGAAAAAGTAAGTTTTTCGGAGAGTCACTGTCACATGACATTTTACAACCTGAACTTGCCCTGTCATAGAAAGGTCAAATTGGTTGCACCACATGAGTTTGATGTGATGAACAAAGTTTATTTTGGCCTTGGATCGTCCTCACACTTGACCTCTCTCTCTCTCATTGTCTTAGGTGCTAGAGGATGTGACGGGGGAGGAGTTTGTGCTTCTGATGCGTATCCTGTCCGGGCTGAAGAGCATGCAGACCGTGAGCGGGCGGCAGCAGCTGGTGGAGCTTGTGGTGGAGCAGGCCTTCCTGGAGCAGGCGCTAAACCCTGCAGATGCTGACAGCGTCGACCGGCTCTTACAGTGCACACGCCAGGCCTTGCCACTCTTTTCTGTGAGTGAAACCACAGCAACGGTCAGCACTTCAAATATCTCATGCATCACACCGTGGTGGATGTGATCAATTAATAGAGTTTTGTTTTTCCAAAAATCAGCAATTTGTTTTTTGTCCGTGTCTGGCTAAAGCTCAGAAGCCTGAATAAATTGTTCAGCATCTGAAACTAATGAGGGGCATTTTCTGTTAAAAATGCAAAGCTTGAATCCAGACGAAATGAAAAAAATAGTGTAGCCTCATTTTTATTGATATAAACAATATTTCACAAAACTATTTTATTTTTTTAATGTTTGTATTGTTAATGTTTTCCATTCTTTTCAAACTGTTTGATTTATTTTGTTATGTGTTTGTTTTGGTCATGTCTTCCACAAATATATTTCACTAGTAATGGTGCAAATCACAATTATTGACTTTTTTTTTTCTTTCTTTCTTTTTTTTTCTCCTCCAGAAAAATGTGCATTCTACTCGCTTTGTGACATACTTCTGTGAATTTGTTCTGCCCAACCTCAGTCTGCTCACCAGCCCTGTAGCCGAACTGGACATCCAGCTTGAGGTGTGTATCGCATGATGGAAATCACAGAAGGATCATTGGTCAATAATTGTCTGAACCCTACATATAATCTCTGTATATCAAGCTTGGGTATGAAAGCGATTTTACATGGGGGGGGGATGACACGCTTTTTTTTTTGAAAATATTTTTGCTTTGCAGGTACTAAAGTTGTTAGCAGAGATGAGTCCGTATTGTGGGGATATGGACAAACTGGAGGTCAACCTCAATATGCTTTTTGAGAAGCTCCTGGTAAAGGCATACATTAAACTCCTGAACTCACGGAGGAATTTTGAAAGTTTTCCACTTCAACCTCTTTGTCATCAAACTTCCTCTTATTCTTTGTTTTTGTTCCCTTTCTCTGTCCCCTAATGCCTTCAGGAGTTCATGCCCCTGCCACCAGAGGAGGAGAATGGAGAGAACGCTGCGAATGAAGAGCCCAAACTACAATTCAGCTACGTGGAGTGTCTGCTCTTTAGCTTCCACCAACTGGGAAAAAAGCTACCTGACTTCCTCATCGACAAAATCAGTGCAGAGAAGCTGAAGGACTTCAAGATCAGGTCAGATCTCACATTATTCGGCAGAAAGACAATGGATGTGTTGCTACTGAAAACATTTCAAATCTTGAAACATTTGCATCATTACTAGAATTATTACAATATGATGAAAAATCATTAGAATCAATACTAAGTTTCATGATTCTCCATACCAATTTCGATGCCAGAGAAAAGTAATTGCTTTTTTTCTGTTCTTTTGAACTTTCCAGTCATCAACGATTTCTGAGAAAAAATGTATCTCAGTTTCCACAAACGTATGAATCAGCACAACTGTTTTCAATAATAGTAATTGTTTCTTGAGCAGCAAATAAGCATTTTAGAATGATTTCTGAAGGATCATGTGACACTGAACACTGGAGTAATGATGCTTCCATCACAGGAATAAATTACATTTTAAAATATATTCCAATTGAAAATCGTTGTTTTAAATTGTAACATTTCACAGTATTAATGTTTTTTGTTTTTTATTCAAGTAAATTCAGCCTTGCTGAGCAGAAGAGAATAATTTCAAAAATATATTTAAAAAAATGACTGACCCCGAACTTTTACATTATTTGGCTATTATTTTTTATCAAACAGCTAAATTATATACAGGGGTGTATATTAATACCGAGAGAATACTTGCTGAGACGGGTATTTTGACAATTTTGTGTGTATGTGTCCGTTCAAGCGCAAGTACCGTATTTTCCGCACTATAAGGCGCACTTAAAAGTCTTTAATTTTCGCAAAAAACGACAGTGCGCCTTATAATCCGGAGCGCCTTATATAGAGATCAATTTGTTAATAACGCTCCGCGTTATTAAATTCGCCCGCGAACTCGCGCTCGTGTCCATCTTATGCCCGCTCTGTCACACGGCCAGTTCAACCTCGTATAAATCAGGTTATGTGTGTAAGTCACGTGCCCGCTCACGAGCGCTCACTCTTACTAACAGACATACGAACAGTCACACTGTCCCCGGCGCTGCTCGCGCGTCACAATGTTGATAAAGCGTTCCCCGTTCACAGTAACTGGGTCGTCTCATTCAAAACAGCCAGCTGTTGCTGTCAGCGAGCTGCCGCACATGAATACCCGTATGAGTCAGGCTGCGAATGTAAGTTACGTGCCCGCCCCAGCGCGCTCACGCTTACTAATAAACGGCTCGCCTCCGGCGCCGCGCACTCGCTACATTCCCTTAAGCACATCTAGTGGATGCATAACGCAAACTCAGTCAAACGTTTGACTGCAGAATCTTATGCACCTTATAATCCGGTGCGCCCTATATACAGTTAATGTTCTAAAATAGGTCATTCATTGAAGTTGCGCCTTATAATCCGGTGCGCCTTATAGTGCGGAAAATACGGTAAAGACGAATCAATTCGGTGTTCAAGCGCGGCCTGTTTCGTGCCCCTCTCTCTCTTTGCGTGCCCACGCTTCGGGTATGTGAGGGTGTGCACAGATAACAGTGCGCAAGTTCTGATTATCGCATCTTTTTACGCGTTTAAAATCATTTGAATGTGTAAATTGGCAAGACAAAACACGTCAAAATGATAAACTTTCACTCTATGATGGTTAAACTGAGCTGTTAATCCACGAATCACATATGCCGAACCGTGGAGTCTGGCCTGTACGGATCACAGATCAACTGCGATGTGTTGCACCCTTAATAATAAACACATTTATCATCATGATTGCTATCTTACCAGAGATGGAGAAAAATCCTACTCCAGTAAGTAAATGTGTCCCTGTCCCCAAAAATGTTGGTACTCAAACGCGCTTCCCTCCACGTTTTCTGCTGCGCATCGTTTCTTTTTACCACCAGTTATGTACACCCCTGATTATATACACGCTTTGTGAGGTGTGATAATTGTGAAATTATTGATTATTATTATTATTTTTTTGTTTATTTCACAGGTTACAGTACTTTGCACGGGGACTGCAAGTATATATTCGACAACTGCGTGTTGCTTTGCAAGGCAAGACTGGAGATGCACTGAAGACAGAGGAGGTATATCATCACACTTTTTGCAATGATCTTTGATCTGTAAAAGTAATAGAAATAATTTAAAGCTTCATATGATTTATAAAACCACTGCAGAAATTAAATTGTACTTGGCAAATCTTGGAAAATATAGTGAAAGAAGTCACATGACAATAGAGCTGCACGATTAACCATTTAAAGGCTGCGATCTCATTCCTAAATAACAATAAATGAATGAAAGGCGTTTATATAGCACTTTTCATATGTACTATGTACACCCAATGCGCTTTATAATCATGTCGCGGTCTCTCCTCAACCACCACCAGTGTGCATCATCCACTTGGATGGTGCGACGGCAGCCAGTGCGGTGCCAGTGCGCTCACCACACACCAGCTATAGGTGGAGAGAGGAGAGAAAAAAAGAAACGATCATTCGCCTGTCTATTATACCTTTGACAAAACCACACCTTAACATTCATATCTGTATTCGCACTGCCGCTGACCAGAGAGAGCAGCTGTCATGTATAGGTATGAAACAAATTTAGTGTTTACAACCACATAGTTTCATTATTTTTGTTACAAATATTCATATAAACACAGAAATACTGGAATAGAAGTTTATAGGTTAACACTGATGTCTACCGTAGCTATCAAAATAGAGCAATTTTTTGCACTTTTGAAAGTAACAAGGCGTTTTCAGATAGACCTTTATCACACTTCCTATTTCCTGTAACCGAAGCTGTGTATCGCTTTTTCCGGTACTATCGCAACACAATCAAACTAATCGCTGGTGTAACTGCAGTCGTCCGGCTGCTCTAATTCTAAAAAAAAAAAACTTTCTTCAGTTTTCACGATTTCCGAACACACAAAGAATTGAGGAAAGCATGGGTGAGACTGATACAGTGGGATAAAGGCTCTTCTTTTAAAATAATATGTGGGAGTTAGGGTTGTAACGGTATGAGATTTTCACGGTATGATACTAGTCTCAGAAAATATCACGGTTTTACGGTATTAAACAATGATTATTATTATCAGCTGCAATGAACCTTAAATTAATGAAAACTGATAGGGTTTTTATGTTGAACATATTGTTTATTAAAACAAACTTTTTTAATCTACCTTTTGAAAAAATAAGAAAGAAAAAATAAAGCTGCAGATCTCCCATTTGAACAAACATGTTTGATCAATTGAATTAATAAAATTCTTAATTTATTAATTATTATTTAAGATAAATTTTATTTTGACAGGTTGTACTAAACTGCTATGAGTTTCAGTCAGAGTGTATTTGACAATGATTATTTTCAACAAAATTATGAAATGCTCATTTAGTTCTCTCAGAGCAGCTCTGGATATGTTCATGTGTTCACGTCCTTATATAGTGAGTGAGACGGCAGACGCTTTAAACACCATGAGCGTCCCACATACTTGAGTATATACTAGGTGAAACGGTGCTGCTCATTCACACAGACACGCTGAACAAGCAGAATATAGATTTACAGTTTTTTTGCGCTGTTTAATAGACACACTCATATAGCGATTTTTTTATTGCACAGCTATATTTTAGATTTATTCATCCATCTATCAAATCGCGCATTTTACGTGACATCTGCGTTATATTGTAAATTCCCTCAGCAACACGTAAATAATATGGACCTAAGTTATAAATGGAACTTTATCTGCAGGGAGGGAAGGTGTTCGCGAATATGGGAGAACATATTTGACATATTTCCTCATTTTGCAGCCACTCTTCGTCCATATTTCTGGACACAACTGGATATCAATCTTCAAGGAAAAACACACGTTCGTTTTTCGGATACCCAAAGTATTCCCACACTGCAGATTTTAACTTTTTTTTTCGAAGAATTCGCAGCCTCAGTCTCAGACATTTTCTCCAGTGCACATGTATAGGTGGAGTAGTCAAGTGGAAATAAGTTGCATATGCGCATTTGAGATCTGCTTTAATTTTTTTTCCAAAACCGTGGATAAGCAAATGTTCACGATATGATAATCGTACAAGTCAATATCGCGATAAACCGCCATACCGGTGTACCGTTACATCCCTAGTGGGAGTACGTTCGTGTGTAGTAGAATTACGCTTAGAAACTAAGGATGTTTACATTAAATCTTCAACCAGCTGAAGTATTCCTCCTATAAATATATTTCCCTTTTAAATGTGCATTCTGAATAATACATTTATTTCCAAACTAACCTGACGCAGTCCAGTGCTCGTCTTCTCATTAACAGTGTTTTTCTCTTACTGATCATATTTCATGCCTTTTGAATTTACATTTTTAACTGAATTTGACTGATAAACACCCTTCTGGAAATTAATCATGGTTTTATTATTTAAAAAAATTAGTAACCATGTTTTTGTTTTTCTGGTGGATTGATTACCATTTGTAGTTTTACTACAAATGCCATGGTTAAACTATGGTTAGCAAAACCATGGCTGATTTGTGATTACCGTCGTTGAACTAGAACCAGGTTTTGGAGATTTTAGTTTTAGTTTGGAAAATCCTCTACTCAGTAATCGTCATAATATCTCCTCTCCTGTTTGAAATCATCCTGCGGTTACTCATTTTAAGAGGCGTTTATTCAACTTTGAAAATATAAATAATCGGAAGAATTGATACACTGCTTCGAGCTCTTCCAGTAATCAATTCCGCTGTGATAAAGGTCTAAAACGGACTAAATTACATTTACGCCACCAGGTGGCAACTATTGACTGTTCTGTTTGTCGTCATCGAATCATTCAGATTAATTAAATATTTGAAATAGACTGCAGCAATTAACATTTTGTCAGAATCTCTAGTAAATTACATATTTTGTTTAGTTGTCTGTTCAGAATCGTGGGAAAATTGGGATCTCTGTTTGATAATAAAAATCATGACTCAATTTATCCAGAATCGTGCAGCTCTAAATGATAACTTTCAATCGCTTCTTTTTTTTCTTCTTCACAGAATAAAATCAAAGTTGTGGCTTTGAAGATCACCAACAACATAAATGTTTTAATCAAGGTAACATTGAATTATTCTTATAGTGTTTCTTTGCGGTTTTTATATAGAATTTTGAACATAAGATCTTATTTGTTTTCTCTTATCCTCACTAGGATCTGTTTCATAACCCTCCATCCTATAAAAGCACAGTCACTCTGTCCTGGAAACCGGTGCAGAAGACCGAGGGGGCGGCAGCGGCAATTGGGTACGTCCGTGGATCAACTTTGGCATCCAGACATCACCATGTTTAGTCTGCTTATTAAAGTTTTTGCCATGATCTCTGTATATCCTACAGCCAGAAGAGGCACTCTGGAGAAGACATGGGGACCACAGCGACAACAAAGAAGCTTCCCACTACTTTGCCCAGGAGGGACGCCCGGCAAATATACAATCCGCCCAGCGGGAAATACAGTGCCAGCATTGGGAACTTCACATATGGTGAGTGTCCAATCAAATCCTATGCAGTAGTATTGTGTGTGTGTGTATAACTGATCTCTGATGTCATCTGTGCCCACAGAACAACGAGGCGGCTTCAGGGGCGGCAGAGGCCGGGGCTTCGGAGGAAGAGGGAACAGAAGCCGAGGCCGGATTTATTAAGAGGACTGCATATGTTTCTATACCCATGCAACTGCATTACCACAACACAACAATATCTCTGCTGTGTTGACACTGTTTCTCCCCGCTCGTCCTTCCTGCATCTCACAGACCTCCATCCATTCTGTTCCTCTCCACGTTGTTTTTTTTGTTGTTGTTTTTTATTCTTGGGTGTGTTTTTGAAAATCCATACACAGCCTCTTTTCAGTGGTTATCCCTTTGGTTACAAATGTGTGGATTGTTTTTCTTTCTGGATCATCTTTGTCGAGCAAAAGACTGCCAAGGTGTATTTGATTTTTAAGTGTTTTTGTATGGTGACATGCATCCTTTGTATCTTTTTTTAACTTTTTATTTTTTCCGAGCTTTTGTTGGTTCAAAAATCACAAATTTGTAAGACGTAAAAATAATATCCTTCTGAATTTTATCTCAAACTTGTGTGGGTCAAATCTTATGCTATCTTTCTTTTTTTCCGGACATAAATATTTAAGTTTGTATGACACCTCATGTGACCTGATGTTTGTTTGTTATCTTAATTATATTGAGTTAAAATATAGATCTCCCCCAAGTGAGAAGTAAAATATTTCATGGAACTTGTCCTTTTAGAGTAGGGTTGCCTTGCCTTTTCAATCTATTACAAAAATAAGTTAAGCAACCAAACATTTTCAAATATTGCTTGCATAGATTTGAGTTCACTTTCAATTTCAAAAGTTGTGCATGCTTAGAATTGTAGAAGATATTTAAATGTTTTTGATTTAAGCAGATCAGACATTTATGTATTGCAGCTGTTAGTTTTCATTTCAAACTAGTTTTTTCACCCACATTAAAAATCTTTTTGCATTTTTCAACATTCTCGTAGGTTCATTTGTGAATATTGGGGGAAATATTTAGTCCGCCTTTAATCTTGCCTTCACATATTCTCTCCCAACTTTCATGTGCTTAAGAGATAAACTGCTCCCATTTGCCTTTACATTTATGCGTTTGGCAGATCAGTCTAAAGGGACCTCGATTACATTCAAGGTATATTTTTGCAATTCTTACTTTCCTTGGAAATTGAACCCATGATCTTGGTATTGCACTCTGTTTGAGCTACAGGATATGTAGGCTTACAGAGTTTAATGTCTGTAATACAGACTGTTGTATGTGTGTTGTAATCTCCATATTTCATGTGTTTTCAGCTTGGCAATCTTTGAATTTAAGGAATATTAAACAATTTAACAATAGGTCATAACTGTAGTTAGTCTGGAATTACACCACTAGATGGCCATCTACGTTCACAGGTTAGAATATAAAAAAACACATTGCATTAAAAACGTTGATTTAAGATATTAGAAAGTAAGTTTAAACCGATTAAGATCATTTAAATATACTTTTATATGTATAATCACAGATTTTAATCCAATGCCTAATACCATTGTTTTTTTTAGTGTTGAGCAATTATTGTTGTTAACTCCAATATGCATAGGATTCATATATGCATCTCACAATTGAGATCAAATTAAACTTATGTCAGTGAAAAGAAATGTTTAAAATCTAAAAATGCACAGGTTTGTGGTAAATTTAGTGGTATGTGTAGAGTTCGAGGATAGACAATTATAAAAACTTAATATAAAAACAATTACATAGAAAGCACTAGCCTTATTACATATTAATTAGTTCACATGGTTAATTGATATCTGTTGACATAACTGCGTCGTGTGAAATGTATAACAAACAAAACTGGATTTTTAGGGTTAAATCTGTCGAGTTGTGTCAGCCAAGCTCCAACAGTTCAGCCCTTGACCGCCAGGTGGCGCTATCAGACCACTCAAACACACCGTGGCACGCTCGTGACTAGGTATTTCCCAAATCACTCACTGTAGCTCTCCAGTTCCTCACGCGCTCACTGCAAGAGATAAAGTAACTGAATAAGAAACCTTTATGATTCTGATCGTGTTAAAGACGTGCTTTGCCTTTATCGTTTCACAAGACCGGCACGATTAAAATCTAGCACGCCAACATAGATTGGATGCAACATTAGGCGACTGGTAGTGATCGGCTATTTTAGTAAGATGGGATAAATCGATGGACCAATCATGAGGTGGGCAAATAAGCTGGTACGACAAGCATACGATATCAAACTAAATGTTCAATGATACTGCAGGGGGGTCCGCAGTGGATGGAATGTGGATGGAATGGAAAACCACCACAACAAGTCGACTAATCAACGTTATTTGCATTAAATGTGCCACTTTAATACACCCTATGTCCTTAACTAACAGGTCACCTGAGGTTTCACAAGGCTCACTGATGTTGTGTTTTAAAAACTTTATAGAAAATATTGGAACTAAAGCAACTGATTTTCGTGACGTTAGTTCCGGTGTTCCGGGGAGTTCCGTGCCCGAATATCCCTACTTCAATACTAGTAGGCGAAAAACAGTATGTGAGCCTAGTAGTAGGCTATGTCCGAATTCATAAGTTACATAAAACAGTAAACGAAAAGTACCCGAATGTGCGAGATTTCTGCGAATATGATGGACACTTTGGCTGCGTCCGTAATCGCAGAAGAGGTAGGCCTACTTATTTGGGAAAAGTAATTAACGTTACTTCACGCCCGCATAAAGAAGTAGCCTATGTTATATGAATGTGTGTAGGATGAATGTAAACTGGACGTACTATATTCGCCATTATGTCATTGGCATATGTGACCCTACCAGCGTCAGTTGTGTTGCTTCACTGGCATTCATAAATCTTCTCCTGTGGCCTCATGGGATAGTAAAGTGTCCATTGTTTGCACACTTCAGAATCTGGCCAAAAGAAGAAAGTCGTCCAGTTACTTTTTGTCTAATCTTTTATGAGTAGGCTACTGTGAATTTGAACATAATTCTCTTGTCACATAAGTTACTGTTTTCGCCTTCTATAGGGTAGTATGCGATTTTGTATGCAGCCTTAACTATCCTATGAGGCCATGGGAGATGATTTGTGAATGGTAGTGAAGCGACGCAACTGACGCTGGTAGGTCACATGATAATGACAACATGGCGGATATAGTAGCATACGTCCAGATTACATTCATATACACACATTCATACTACTTTTTTTGGTTGTGAAAGTCCAATGTAGTAGTAGGCTACAGTATGCGATTTCGGACGCAGCATCGTAAAGTATTTCCTACACTGCTATAATTTACCACAACACCGCCACTCAATGTAACATAGGCCTACTGCGTGGTAAAATAATAGGATTCCCAATCGAATAAACCGTTGTAAACCGGTTCTTTTTAGTGAATCAAAAGAAAATGGCGTTGCTGTTGCAGTCAGATTCCCAAAGAAAACGACTCTTATGAACCAATCCGTTTTAGTAAATAAAATGCCTTCAGCTTGAAAGCACCGCTCTTGTAAGCCAGTTATTTTTAGTGAATCAAAACCATACAGTGTAGCCTAACCAGCTAGTCAGATTCCCAAGCAAATGACTCATATGAACCGATACTTTTTCTATTGAATTAAAAGGACGTAGCCTCGCCAGTGTAGTCCGATTCTCGACAACTAGATGACTCTAATGAATCAGTCGAAGCAGTTACTGTTTTTTTTAACGGTTGTTAGTTGATGATATACATTAAACAGTTATCTTGTATGGTATTTCCAAAGAATGAATGAAATGTTTTATGTTCACATGTTTTATTTAACATAGCCTACGGTTTGTTGAGAACCAATTAATAGTTTGTATTTGTGCCGCCTCTTAAAAGTCAATGCAGATTTTGCAAGCATTTATTTCTGATTTGTTACGTCTGTTCTGATCTGAAATAATCTCATCATCGGGCAACAGAACACTGGGGTGAGTAAACGCGCAATAAGAATATCTTTTTTCTAAATGTTACTCCTTTCTGCTTCAAAAGTAGGACCGTTAACGGAACAGTAAACAAATCGATTGTGAATCGGAATCATAACTAATCGTTCATTTTTTTTACAATGCCCATCCCTATACTTTTAAAAAAAAATTAGAACACGATGCATTCAACTAAATGCCATAGCCTACATATTAATTTCTTCACAGTGTTCTGCAGTAGAAGTTGGAAACGAGTGTTCGCACCCTGCAAAGACACGCGACAGAAGTATGGCTGAAGAACTGCAAGAAAAGGAACGCTATCCTCTTTTTCATGAAAGAGAACCATCCGCCCCCTCATGTACAATGCCTGGAATAGTAACAGCACTGCCAGGCTTACTAAATATAGCAACCAGTGAGTGTTAACATGTCAAATAGGAACTCGAAAGAGGTGCTTTCCACACACGTGTGGCTGTACACATAGTGCTATAAATAGACTATGCGACATGTCTTCTATAACTTATAACCGAAACATAGATCAGTATGTGCCTTTGCTTGCTCTGGTGGCTTGTTGCTCATCAAAGTCGCTTCACCCTGCACAAATCACCTAAGTTATGTTGACCGTAAATGCATTTTAATACCTTTCTCTCTTGCGCGCAGCTTTGTTATGTAATAGGCCTAAGTTGCTGGATGAAACGTGAAGGATCGTGCGAGCAGCAGAAGATGCAGCTGAGAGATGCAAACAAGGCTGGACCCTCGGGGTTTTGGATGCACAAGTTAGTTTGTTGATTGTTCCTCTGCCATTTGCTGTTGTAATGCATCTGGGAAGTTAAGGTCCCAACTACCTCTTGAATGAATTAATAGATTTCTAAAGGGAGTAATGCATGAATAAATGAATGACGGCTAACTTTATGGATATGGTGAGAACGTGCACAAGACATTCTTTACATGTTATGCAGGAGGGAAATAATGTGACAGCTTGCCCGTTCATAAATATTCACCGTCTCTATTCATGCAGACTCTTCTCTTGAGGTAGTCATTGTGCCTCGGCTCTGAACCATGTGATTCTGATGGGAGGGGGGAGATTCTATAAATAGCTCTATAGCTCGGCTTCCATTGACATCATTTAGGCAGGAGAGATGGAAAAATAAACAGAGAGAAAGGGCTATAAGGGCGGAGATTCTTAATCTGAGCTTGAAATTCAGATAAAACCCTCATCAATTCTGATTCCCCTCTCAACTCACCAATAGAAACCACCGGGAGCAATGTCTGTTTCCTAGAACATCCATGTCTCTGGTCGTAGTGGAACCAAACCGAGGGATGGGTGGGTGGGTGGGTGGGTGGGTATCAAACAAAGGAAAAAGAAACATGCGACAAAAGGCCAAAGCAAATATTTTGGATTATGTTATTAAAGGGACTTGGAGGATGATTATGGCCAAGACTTCCTATGAGCACTTGTCTGTCAACAATAAAGATTGATGAGATGCGTTCATCCCAGCATATACACTCACCCGGCCACTTTGTTAGGTACACCTGTTCAACCGCTAGCCAACGCAAATATCTAATCAGCCAATCACATGGCAGCTGCTCAACACATTTAGGCATGTAGATCTGGTGAAGTTCAAATTGAGCATCACAATGGGGAAGAAAGGTGATTTAAGTGACTTTGAATATGGCATGGTTGTTGTTGCCAGTATTTCAGAAACTGCTGATCAACTAGGAATTTCACACACAACCATCTCTAGGAGAATGGTCCGAAAAAAAGGGAAATATCCAGTGAGCGGCAGTTCTGTGGGGAAAATAGCTTGATGCCAAAGTTCAGAGGAGAATGACCAGACTGGTTAGAGATGATAGAAAGGCAACAGTAACTCAAATACCCACTGGTTACAACCAAGGTCTGCAGAAGAGCATCTCTGAGCACAACACGTTGAACCTTGAAGCAGATAGACTACAGCAGCAGAAGACACGCCGCTGACACCTGTTTCCTGTCTGACTGAGGCTACAATTCACACGGGCTCACCAAAATTGGACAATAGAGGCTTGGAAAAACATCTGATGAGTCTCGATTTCTGCTGCTATTCAGATGGTAGGGTCAGAATTTGGCATAGACAACATGAAAGCATATATCCATCCTGCCTTGTATCAAAGGTTCAGGCTGCTGGTGGTGTAATGGTGTAATGGATATTTTCTTTGCACTCTCTGGGCCCCTTCATACCAATTGATCATTGTTTAAACGCCACTGAGTATTGTTTCTGACCATGTCCATCCAGTGTAATTCTGGACTCCGTAAATACTGAATCGTTCATATCTGGTCAGGTAAATGCAAGGAGTCAAAGATCACATTAAACATTTGAGCAAAGCAAAACTTGACGTTCATAATTATGATCATTTAACACAGCATTGGGTTAATTATTGGCATTTTGTGCTAAGCTCTTATAGAAACCATGGTGTTTCTTGTAGGCAAGAGAAACCCTGTTAAATCTTGCATATAAGGGTGAATGCTTTAATTTCACGAGAAGTGAAAGAGAAGTTTAATTTCACTCAAGACATTTAGTACCACTTTCTAAAGTGCTCAAATTGCTATTGACTGTCAGCTGCCAATCAGAACAGACTTGGGACAGATCTCGATTTTTTTCTCATTATTTTAGTCTTATTTTATTTACAGTTTTTGAATTGTAATTGAATGTATTTTTGATCATTGTAATTATACAATTATATATTAGATTTAATTATATATTATTACTATTATATTTTTTTTTAAAACGCCTGAATTGTTGCTCTTTTTTGCTGGTTTGTTATTTTCACTCTTGGAGCCACAGACTCGAGACGCTGTCCCTGTCAAATTTGGCAAGGTGGGTTCAATGAGTAGAAGCTTTGAGCGAGATCAAGCCCACACAGCCGAAATCGAGGTATTTTTAGATTTAGCGGAGGGTGCAAACGTCCAGCTTCATTGTCAGATCAAAGCCGCCCCTTATGTCAATCTTTGCAGTACAGATTTATTTTAAGGAAAGCATGATGACCAATGTTATATTTATGCCCTTGATCTAAATATTTACCTATTTTCGGTTCCCCCACACACAACTCGTCACCGCCCGCTCATTCACGATCCTCCAATTTTAGCAGCAGGAGTCCGACGACACTCCGGAACATCCCGTGTGTCGCGAAGGTAGGATCAGGACTTCTCACTGTTTCATGAATAGGAGCTTCTATTCATTCATACACTTGTAGTTAACATGTCAGGGCGATGAAATGGTAAGGGTCGTGCCGTTTTCATGTGTTTAATATTATAGAAACAACCTTGCGGGGCATAAAATGTAGCGTATTATAAGTTCGTGTCTGTTGAGAAAGCTTGATGCGATGGTTTCAGCACCACGGACAGTGACGCCTGAGTCGCAAAACCATCGACTTCGAGTGCCTTTAGACATTTGATTTTGTTAATTAAACTAGTACTTTAATAAATAACCACACAAAAGCGAAAAACTATTTTAATGCGATTTTTAAAGCAGTTTAAAGTCCACTAGTTTTAACAGCTCTTGAATGAAGTTTGGCGACACCATGCGGCAAGATGCCCCCCCCCCGCCTTATGTTTCCACAGCACTGGTAAAATTACTTTGTGTTCTGCACGCTCACTTTAAGTGGTGTACTTTGCAATTCGACAGGTTTAGAAGTCATAGTCTTTCTGTCAGGGTTGCATGGTCGTTTGTAACATTGCATTGACTTAAAGCTGAAATCGAAAATATTAGACACACACATCTTCTCGTGTGCAACCCTATAGCAACACCAACTTTTTGATCTCCATAAACAATGTACACAGGACATGTTCAAATCATCCAATTGGACTAACTTGCTTGAACATCATATATAGCCCAGTGGTGCGCGTCTGCCACGAAACCCATTGGCAACTGAGTTTTTCCACGACGCCAGGCGACTGCAAGGAGTGGTTTAGCTCTCGAAAACCGGACCTGTGCTCACTTGCAAAGCGGACACTTTACGTCTCTCACCTATTCAGCCCGTTTTCGCTTGCTTCGAGACATTTTCATTAGCGTTAGGCTGTCTGCGAGCACAACAGGGACGGTTGTAATCAGCAGCCATGGATTGTGAAGTGGGAAAACCTAAACGTGACGTCAATGCCTAGTAACTGACGCAGCCCTTTAAAAAAAAAGAGAGAGAGAGAGAGCGATTCTGCAAGCTTTAATTATCATCGTTTGTGTAGCTACTGCTCTCAAGACAAAACATATTCCGCTCGCAGTGCAACTGATTATGGTTGTTTGTGTGCGTTAGCCCGCGTATGTGTCTCTGTGTGTGTGTGAGTGCCTGCGTGTGTTTTCTTCTTTATGAGCAGCGAATCCGTCCCGAGTTTCCAAGCGAAAGTTGCATGGAGACACACCGCGTAAGACGCGTATAATAAAGAGGATGGTGAGCGACATAAAGGAACGAGGAAAGCGGGAACTACTTGTGCTAAGAAAGCGACTCTCAAGCGAACGTTAGAAATATTTAGCCCATAAGAGAGAGAGGCACTGAAGCAGTTCGTTTGGAAAAAAAACGAAAAAAAGAAAATCACTGCAGCGATGCATCGGAGGCGAGTCGGAGCCCTCGCATGGAGTTGAAGAGGCAAAATTAATGTACATTACATGCACTCCACGTAACGCTCCTGAGCGATGTCTTTGTGAGTGTGTTTTTTTCTTACTGGGCGCTAAAAATAGCATCAGTGTTTGATCGTGGTCCAGAAATAGGAAGACTGTATCACTTGTATAAAAAGGACTGCGATTCTGAGAAAACTTGGACGTGTTGCTGGGGATAGATATGTATCAAGGGCAGTATTTGATTTTCATCTTGCTTGTTTTTGTGTGACATGCTCACGTATGATGGTTTAAACTCATGTCTGTGTTTTCCCTGCTTTCAGCAAGGTCTCGCTGCACTGGTAAGTAAACATTCACGGCGATTTTTGGTTCGATTACTTGTTGGTTTTTGTTGTTGTTGTTTTTTGCACGATATGTTGCATGCATTGAGTAACGTGCAATTCCCTCCACCGAACAGAGCGCAACCATTTGCTTCATGCATACTGTGTGCTCTTGTCAAACAGGTGCCTTTTCATCCACTTGTTAGAAATGCAATAATCCACTCTCTCCTCAGAGCAGGAACCTCGCGAATGGTAAATAAGTGAAGCAAAAAAAGCAAATTCAAACTCCTTTGTCTGACGGCGCTGTTGAGTCAATTTTGCCTCTTCGCTACAGCTGAAAGTGTGAATGGAAACCGACAGCACTAGAAGAGTGAGGGGACATATCTCTCAAAATATGTGAAGAGGAAAAAAGGCTAATAAATATTGGTGGAAGACGCCGCGCCAAAAGGAAAAACACCAGCAACAGCCGACGAGGGAAACCCTGGTGTGGCGTCAAGGGGTATCCGTGCATCCAAAATCGCCCTAAATGGTCAGCCCTTATTTTGGCCACCACCCGTGAAAGGGATGCCACTAGGCACACGTTCTCGAAATGCGACTTAAGTTTTAGGACTTTTTTTTCTGTGTGTGTGCGCGCAAATGTTCCCGCGTGCGTTGTTTGAACACTTGGCCACCAGATCTGCTCGAGACTGTGTGTAGCTATAGGCGGATTCACATGGATTACTCTTCCGCCCACGTCATTTTCATTATACAGTACTGCAATCGACTGTTTTCGATTGCTGTGGACTATACTACTGATCGTGTGCCAAAACTAACGCATTCGCGTTGCATTCAACACCATTTGTGCAGTTGTGCAAAAAAAAAAAAAAAATCACGTTAGTGTTGTTTTTATCAAAGCACCACTTAATAAATGTATAATTTCAACCCTCCAGCGTGCACACGGTTTAAACTGTTCAGGGGTTATATTCCCTGCAAAATGTACATTCGTGTTCGCTTAAATGCTTAAAGTCGTAGTGAGTCCAGGAATGACCGCGGATTTTTTGCAGGAAAAAAAACTCATTACCTTGACCTTTTCAAAGACACTGTGGCTCTCTACACCTATCCCAGACATAGCAAAATCTTCTTAAGTCAATGCTGGCGTTGTAATTTTAGTGGAAACACGGATTTATCCGAGTCGTGACTGCTATAGTGAGTAATATGTGCGCGTTGGCTGCGTCAGGAGATGCAGTCGCTGTGCGGTGCAGACAGAAGGTGGAGAATCGTGACTGACTGGAGACGTCCGCAAATGATGCGACCACTAAATAAAATCCTCATAATGGTGGCATTTGGGCTTGATTTTTTTTAAAATTATCATTATTATTATTATTATCACTGTTTTTACACCTGTTACATCTCAAGCCATATCTCTTTTGCCTAGCCACTTCAACCTCCCCTTGCACCACGAAGGCGCAAGAAGAATATCAGTGATTAAGAGGAAGGGAGGGGGGAGTCTTGGTTCGGGATGAATTTAGACTGGGGAGGGGAGGGATGTGTGTGTGTGTGCGGGGGGGGGGTCCAGATATAGATCGTGACCCTCCCACTTCGTATTGTATCTTGCATAGTTCCAAGAAGAGACGCTCTTGTGAAATTTGACAAATGATCGCGTGGATGCAAGAACTTCACGGGTAAGTGAAATGAAGTCACATTCCACAGCTGGAATTAGTGAATGGCCAAAATATATGCCAGAGGGATCACTGAGAACCCCCATGTGTGGTGTTTTCGTGCCATTATTAATGTTTTTCACTTAAGTGGTGTGGAATTGACTGCTGTGGATGCATTTGCCAAATGTTGTTGTTGTAAGTTGTGGAACATTTGTGTAAAGTTCTTGTGGTGCCAATATAGCTTAGTATAACGCACCATTGTTTTGTTTGCTGTGCCTGCAGGCGATGTCAGATGTGATGCAACTGTAATGTATAGAATTTGTTATGTTCTGATAGTTTAGAGACCCCCGTGTCCTCACTAAGTGGTATCAGCCAGTGAACTCTTTGTGGTCATGAAATGAAACTGCTCTTAGAAGCTTGTCGTGTTGTTGTTGTTGTCGTCGTGCTGGCGATGTGTTTTGTTTTACATGCACGTTAAAAAAAACTGACGCCTCCGTTTTGAAAATGACCCTAATGTGTATATCTCTGTTTTGAATGAACACACGACGATGCACTTGCATACGTGAATGCACGACGTGGTGTGTGTGAGGGACATTTTGAAACGTGACATTGCGAACGAATTCGGCTTAAAATCAGAAAACATTAAATGTTATTGTCTTACACGGAATATTTCTGGTCACTTGCGCCAACGAGGATACAATTTGGTTTCCCCTTTCTTTCTTCCTTTCTCTTTTTTTTTTTCAAAAAGGGGGGTCCCTATATAAGCAAGAACCCGATTGGTGGATGACGATTTTTTGTTTGCGCCAATAAGATCTCTCGCTGCTCTCTATTTATTGCAAGCAGATTACAGACTGCTCTCTCCTCACCAAGAGCGCTTCATCTGCTCAGCTCTCCACTAAACGGCATCACGAACCAGAGGATATATTTCGTAGTAGCAACAAAACGGCGAAGCAAAAAGAAATGAGCTTAATGGTCGCTGTGTCATATGTGTGTCTTTGTTTAGATGTAATTATAGCAGCGCACGTCGGTATAGGCACGAGCGACGAGAACAGCCAGCGAGAATAAAGTACTGGGAAGCAGTGAATTCAGCACCGCGGACAGCGCTCGCACGCAGAATACAGGCATTTGGATGCTGGCTGCTCTCAAAGCTTCCCATGCTCGTAGAATGTGAATGAGTTGGATACAGTTCAGCCACGGAAAAGGGCTTCGCTGTCTCGCTTTTCCCGATGTCTGGACAGAATAGGATTGGGAAACCAGAGCCATGCACAAGCCACCTGGATGTCACTGTTTGATGTCACGGACTTCAGACTGCGATTTGTCTTTCGCGAATCTTTTTGCGGTCTGGGCTTGCTGTTCATAAGTATCTAGCTGGGAAGCCCTTACCCCAAAAAGCATTTGCGGAAGGCGCATTCACCGAATGATGCTCCATACGCTGCGTGGATTAAATGCTTGCATTATTATTATTATTATTATTACTATTATTATTATTATTATTATTATTATTATTATTATTATTATTGTATTTATTTTCTACAAATACTTTGTTCTTTTTTTCTTTCTTTTTTCAAAAATGTCATCACTGTATTGCGGCTCAAATGTAAAGCCGAACTTCTTTCCCACTTACGTCCCCAAAGTCTGAGATCCCTCCCTGTCGAGAGTTATCTGGCGTCTCCATTGCCAGAATATTTGCTCTCGTTAATACGATTACAAAAAGTCACCCAAACAAAACCACAGTTCCACCAACGAGCCTCCCAGTTTGCACGTGGGAAAACACAGTGGTCCATTCGGGGGAGAGAGTGAGAGCGAGAGGGAGAGAGAGATAGGGGGCCATCTCGTTAGTGTGCTATTCACTTAGAAGCCAAACAATGTTGAAATGACCCCACCCTGTTCGCAATAACATGTAAGCTGTATAACCCTGGCGGACCCAGTTGTACTTCTACACAGGTTTAAAATTAAAATATCAGCCCATTGGCAGAGTGTCTTGGTGTGTGTGTGTGTGTGTGTGTGTGTGTGTGTGTGTGTGTGTGTGTGTGTGTGTGTGTGTGTAAGAGAACACGTCACCGTAGGTGCCCAAAGACAACAAGGTTTCACCCAATCTCCTTGCTTTCTTTTCTTTTATTTATTTTCTCCCTTTTTTACACACGCACACACACACACACACACACACACACACAGTATTTTGGAAATATGACACCTCTATGAAACCTACGCACACTCAGGATATAACATGTAGACACACGGGGTGATAAAGTTTTTATGCCATGCAGACACAGTCCATTGAGAAATTCTCAACAGATGAGAAGTGACGCGATCTGTGTCACTACAGTCTTGAAGTCAGGTCCCCCAAGTGCCTCATAAGTCATTTCCCGTTTTCGGTGACACTCACCTGTCCCCTGTCCTATATATGCTAGAGGAAGTGCAAATACAAATGCCCCCATTATGTGCTACTGCTACAGCATTTTGGAAAGGGCTCCAAAGTCCCTTAGTGACGACAACCCCAAATTTCTTCAGGTCAGACTAACAGTAACTCCATCTCAACCGTGTGTGTTCCCTCACACATGATTGCATTATAACAGAGATGCATTGCTTCGATTATATATAGAGCAATAAAAACATGACGTCAAGACGAGGTTCTCCTGAAATTGGTTAAAATATTTGAAAACGTTAACTTTATGGAGTTTAACATATTACGTAGCCTAATTATTTTCGATATGCATAAAGTCTTGAAAAAAGTTGTACATACTTCAAGAACATTGTGGTCAAACTTAAACAACAATCCTTATTTTAAAACCCTATTGCTGATAGCTAAAATGTAATATGCAATCATGTAAGTGTTCGTTTTGAGTTTGAACACGTTTTTTTGATCCAAATGATTCATTTGATGCTCATGCGAACGAGGCCAGGTGAGCAGCGAAGACTGAAGGGGGATTTACAGGTTTTCGGATGGAATGAAACGCGGATATTGTTGGCCTTATCATTTTATATCATCACATGACATGTTTGACTGCAGAAATTCATAATTAATTAGGGTTAGAAACATTACAATGGTGTATAAACATCGTCAGGGAGAGGCCGAGCAGAATGTTTTCTTTTTATGATAAAAAGCATCTTTTTCTATCCATTAAACGTGTAGCCTACCAATAATTTCAGCAATTTCAACTCGATATCTCGATAAGTTTTCTGCACAGTAACTGAATTCCAAGTGGTCAAAAAGTGCAGTAAACTTTCCTTAACTAACACATAATGCCATCAGTTATTCTTAAGCTTTAAAGTTTGCTAGTTTTTCTCACAGTGTTTAATGGCCTATAGGGTTTTTTGTACCGTCTAATTAATTTAACGAAACTTTTCGTAACGCACATTTACGAGACTTTAGTACAGTATGTCTCTGCGTATGTAAACTTACTTGAAAAGTGCACCAAACGAGTTTTTGTTGAATTAATGGCATCTGTATGCGAATGGCTTTTCCAAGGTTTATTTTTCGCCCCATTATCTACTCTTTTAACTCACTAAACGTGTATAAAGCCGTTCATGTCCAAACTGCGCTTTTCAAACGATCCCACTGGTATTTATGTACAACTTTGTGTTCTTGTGTTTGTGCACAGGTCAGGAGAAAACTTGAGGGATCCATCATGTCATGTACAGAAGGTGAAACAAACGAACGGTTCGAGTCACAGAACGTTCCCAAACGGTGTTGATCGTGACGTCACCGTATTCGTAAGTTAATTCTTTCCGCTTCAGTCCTTTGCGAGAGTGGCCTCTGCTTTTGTCCTTGTTTGTCAGTAACCGTTTGAAGCTGCAGCAGGGATAGGTTTGGTCCATATTACAAGGTTTCAACTGTTAAAGGTTTTTTTCTTTGTTATTATTACGCCTATGAAACTGTTGGATTACGGTTTCAGGCCTGTGTAACGTCTTAAGTGCTCCGGTTGTAGTTTACAAGGAAACGACCTGAAAGTCACTAAGGTGGGTGTGGCGCCCTGTCTACTGTGTGTTAGGACAATTCGGATGAAATTTTCATGTCTTTCTGTTTATATATAAGTATAAGTCTTGATAGAAAAAAAGCATATTAATACTTTTGGTGTTGGTCTTGCAGATATGGAATGATTTTTTTTCTATAGTGAATTGGATCACTACTCGGGTTTGTATGTTGTAGACTATTTATGTTAAATAAACATTCAATATTTATTCCTATAACACTTAGGAACAATACAAACATATTATCACAGGTATATACTTGATATGTGCATAGGCACAGGGTCTCTCTCTCTCTCTCACACACACACTCACACACCCTGATTTCATATCTGCATATGTAGATATGTTTTGAAAAGGTAGTTAATATTTTTTTTAAGAAAAGCAAAAGGACATGAAAATATTATATTATTTCTGTGTCTGCACTAAAGTAGCTTTCACTGACTGCATGCCTCAACTTTTATTGACTTGTAATGCAAGTCTTAAGTGAAATGATCACTGAAGTTCTGAGATATGTTGAGCTGCAAAATATAAAAAATGAAGCTACATAATGTGGAAAATCTGATATTTGGATTGGCTCGTCAACAGTTTTAGTTTGAGAGATTTTAGTGTGTGACATCTAACAGTATTTTGACAGTACTGCTAAGTGCTGATTGCAGTTTAGTTTACAGAAAGTCCAGGATGATTTTGGTTCATTGTTTTTTAAATGGAAAAAATATTTGTGTGCATCATAAAAATATTTATAATTTACAGAGTAAAGGAGACTATTTGAACACAGGCTGGACGTTAAGAAGGAACCTAAAAGACAAAATTAGCCAAACATTTTTTTCTGGCTTTTTTTAAGGAATTATTGACACAATATACTAACTTAGTATACCTCCCAGAAGAAATTTCACGACATAACGTTGAGATGCTGACAAACAATGTGAGACAAAGTGTTTTAAAACAGATTTAGGTACAGATTACTTTACTGTAATATCATAAATACTATTTTGTTCATTTTCTGTATGTATGAGTCATATTCTACTGACATTATATTATAATTTAAGTGAGGATAGGGACCCAACACTGGCTACAATGGGATATTTCAATTTAGCAATGTATTTAATTTGAAGACTTAACCTCTTTAAAAATAAATGTAACAAATAGTTTTATCATAATATCATATATATATATATATATATATATATATATATATAGTTTTTTCATACCTGAGATTTTAGGTACTTTCAGTTCTTCACGTAGGTACTTTTTTCCCCACTCACGGATATACGTCTCTCTCTTTCAAAAATGAATTCAAACACACATTTATTAAAACATTTTTTATTTTTTTTATGAATTAGCTATACGTTTGTTGATTGATTAACTGGGTGAGCAAAAGACGTCACCCGGTATTCTCACCCAGTCAGTTTTATCTTATTAAAGATTCGTTTTTCTAAACAAATGATGTGTAATTGTTTTTCCATCTCTACCTAATACTATTTAAAGATAGAGTTTTTAATTTTAACACTCACATATTAATGTTTAACTATTAATAACCACAATCTAAATCAAGCTAAAAAATAATTTAAAAGCATGACAAACGAGAAACAAGCTTCTAATGTAACAAGGCGCAGTTTTTTCATGTTGTTCACTGTTTTACCCTCTTTTTTTTCCCTCAGCTCATTCCCTCTGGTCTCTTTCAACATTTTATATGCCGGTCTTTGACATATTGTGTCAAAGACATGTTATTTAATCTCCTCTCGAACATTTCATAATGCTGTGATGACACTAAATAACACCTAAAGCCTTTTTATCATCTCAAGAATCCTGTGACTTGCCTAAATTGTGCAAAATGACATATGAGATAAACTGTCATTCGAATCAGTCCACAGGAACATGATGCCAACATTAGGGTCCCGTAACAACAAATAACACTTAGCAAATGATGGCCGCTTATGGATTAACAAGCGGAATATATGCATATGTGCTCCCCCGTTCATTCTTTTCTCACATTCCCTCTATCCATACATGGATGAGTCAGGGAAGGTGTGAGGGATGAGTCAGTTCCGGATGGAATTTTTTAGGGAAGGGGAGTGTCCGCTTGTACCTAAGAGGGTGGTCCCGTCATGAGAACATGTCACGACCTCACTGCCGCAGAAATACCCGTTCATGCATTTACTCTGCATTCAATTATTTATATCAAAATGATATGCATGTTATTTCTCAGTTAAATTCAGCTATCATGTTTTCAGTCAGTTCATTTTAAATGTGGTTAAAATTGGATCTTTTGATCAAATACATGAATTTAAATGTAAATCTGAAATTTTCAGTTACCTTAGCAAATAGCACTAAATGGAGCCAAAAAATGATTTTAAAAAAAGATATATCACCATGATGAAATTTCTATTATTATTTAAATGCTGATCATATAGATTTATAAAAAGATCATATAAAGTAGGCCTTTGTTGAAAAATAATTTGTAATGGAGAAGAAATCGTAACTTTACAATGTTAGAACATATTCATTTACTCACAGAGCAGTCTAAAAAAAAGACAAAAAATATAATACTATAAAATAAAATAAAACAATAAAAAAATATGAATTATTAAGTATTTAATTTAATTTAATCAACAATTTTAGATAAAGAATGCCGATGTTCTGTGTGTGGGTGTGTGTTTATGTTTAGCTGCATGTCTGGATGTTTTATAGGGTTTATTTGCTAATTGTGTCTTTTATTTGTAGAAAAACTGCTGATGACCAGACATCTGTGCAAAAGCGATCTGTGAAGCTGAACCAACTGCGATCCTCATGGAAGGACAAGGACGGCTGACAGAAATGGAAGTTGACGGAGGAAAAAGAGGGAGTTGACCAATAAACGAGGTATCAACCGACACCTGTTTAGACCCAAACAAATCTACTTGTTATAATAGTTATAATGACAAAAACTCTCTTTCTGACATCCATTCACACCTTAGCAAGAATAAGAAAAGAAGCAAAATTCTGCTTTTTGAGTGTGTGATGTCTGAAAATCACCTTTAGAAATGTAAATAACACTCTCTATGTAAAAAATCAAGCGAGCAAAACCTTCAATGCTCACAATCAGTTGTGTCTGTGTGATCTGCTTCGATTGGAATATCTTCCAAAAGAGGAATGATCCCTATTACATGTATTTAAAGAACAAAATGAGGTGTTTAAGTGGCCGCTGTTAAAAAAAAAACAATATAGGTAACAGGTCAGTTCTGATAGTGACGTGAGGAAAGTGCAGGCTCCAACGGCACATAAAAAGACGACAACGCACAGAGGGAGACGCTTATTATATTATTGCAGTCTTGCTGACCAAAATGAATACTGTTTCAATAAAGTTGCAGCTAGTCTTTTTTAAAAAGAACATTTGAAAAGTGTTCATCAGTTTGATCAAACTCTTAAAACCATCAAAAACATAGACATTGCACAAAAATGTTCAAATTAACACATTTCTTTGTTAAAAAAAATTCTGAATGTAAGTTTTGGTATTACAGATAGTTTTTAATGATGAATTAACTAACTTACATTAAAAGCTTAGTATGTGTTTTATCTAGTATTAAACTGTTTATCTTTAGTAATGCAAAAACTTCTATTAAAAATAAGACAAATGGCGTAGTTAAAACTAGTTTCATACTAATCATATGGAAAGATGTAGAAACCAGTGAACTTAACAACACTGTCACTCAGTTTCACCTTAACATTGTTAGCCATCACACATGTTTTTAGAGGGTTAAAATAGTTAAGTTCCCTGTTTTTGGGCTTTCTGTGTGTGTTTTTTGTTTGTATGAAATGTAGAGCCATGCGACTGATGTATAACAACATTAGACGTACAAGAACGTAACCTCAGACCATTTTATATACATTTATATTTATCATTTTACACACACGGACACACATACATACACATGTATATACACTGTTTGAATAATGATTCTGTGTTTAATTTGATATCAGTAACTTATACTATATATTGTACCTAGTCAGTTCTTAACTAGTCTGTATGTATTCAGCATGAGGGTCTCAGGAAACACATTTAACTTTAGTGACGTTGTTTTTGAGCAAATTTTCATTGTTCAGGCCAAATCTGTGTGTGTGTATCCAGTGCCATATATAACTGTGAGATGTGTTGCTTGTGTCATATGTTTGCATACCCACACAAAATGCTCTGGGAATGTGTGTGAGTGTTATTGTGTGTCAGAATTATTTATAATACCATTTTATTGCGGATGTGTGTGTGTGTAAAATGTCTTGTGAATATATATGTACGTTTGTTAGAGAATGGAGAGGTAGATGTGTGTGATTTTGTCAGTATAGACAGTGTATCAGCAAAAATGCTTGAGAAATGTGTGCATGTGTTGGTGTGTATAAAACGTCTTGTGTGTGTGTGTGTGTGTGTGTGTGTGTGTGTGTATATAACTTGCGGTGTGTTTGAAATGTTCAAGTATACCATTGTAAAGGGGTGCATTGTAAATCACACACACACATATATATATATATATATATATATATATATATATATATATAGTGTAAATGTTTGAGAATCAGATGAAGCAAGTGTGTGTGAGTGTGTGCAGGAATGTGTATGTGTTAGTGTGTGTCAAAAAGCTTTGTATTATTTTAAGGTGCATGTGTGTTTGCAAAACCTTGTACATACGTAAGAGTACATACATAGATATTTATGAATGTGTGTGTGTGTGTGTGTGTGTGTGTGTGTGTGTGTTTGTTTGTAAGTGAATATAAAGCATGCTAATTTTTGCCGTTAATACAGACAGTATGTGTGTGACATTTGCTTATGAACAAAATGTGTGTAAGTGTATATCAGAAAGCATTGTATCATTATCGCAAGGCAACATTTTTTTTGAGTGAATATGAGTGAGTGTGTGTCTAAAGGCACGTGTGTGTGTGCGTGTGTGTTTGTCAGTTGAACTGATATTTACGTATTTACGTACTGTAAGAGCGTACAGGGGTGTGTGTTCATGTTGTAAGGCTTTATGTGATTGTTTAGAGGCCCTAAAACCGCTTGTGTGAATGCAAGCATATATGAGCGTGTAAGTCAGATGTGTGTGTAAATACTTGCGTTCAATTGTCTGCGCACATGTAAAGGCTTGTATGTGTGTTTGTGTGTGTGTGCGTGTGTGTTGTTTTTTTGTGAGCACATGGCCGAGAGGTTGTGAAACTTAAGCACGAGCTTTGAGAAAGAGACGGCAGGGCAGACGAGCCAAACACATGCAGTTATATAGTACAACAAATCAGAATGCATTGTTAAAGATAATTTAGCTACATTTTGATTGATTATATTTCCTTATAAATGCATTATGTCTAAATATACAGAATAAAATCTTATATTTAAGGGTTTGTTGTTTTTTTAGTAAGCAAAGCAACTTTTGCTAAATTATAGCTTTTTCTATAATATGAAATGACCCTGAATAATTTTAAACACTATATAATTTTAATCTTAAATACAGATATGCTGAAACTTTAAGTTTACAGCAGTTATTCTTCACAAGGTTTATTTTAGATGTTTAAGAAAGCAGGACTAATGTGGAATACAAGATGTTGTCTGTTTTAAATTATTGGTATCTGTACAGTTGTGGTCAATATGAAAAGGTTGTTTTGAAATCGAATAAAATGATGCACAAGGATGGATGTGGACATGATACATGTGGATGTGCATGTGAGTTTGACTGTGTGTGTGTGTGTGTGTGTGTGTGTGTGTGTGTGTGTGTGTGTGTGTGGGGGGATGTGTGTGTGTGTGTGTGTGTGTGTGTGTGTGTGTGTGTGTGTGTGTGTGTGTGTGTGTGTTGTGTGTGTGTGTGTGTGTGTGTGTGTGTGTGTGTGTGTGTGTGTGTGTGTGTGTGTGTGTGTGTGTGTGTGTGTGTGTGTGTGTGTGTGTGTGTGTGTGTGTGTATGTGTGTGCACAGCATATGTCATGCTTTTTAGACTATTTGTGTGAAAAATATGTATTGTTAAAGAACACACCCTAAGCAAATATTTATATTACTGTAAATGTTCTAAAATCCCTGTTAATGTTTGAAATCATAACTCTTTATCTGTTTTTGCGTGCTTTGTCTTTCGAAACCCGTCTAGCGTGGCAAAGGCCTCAGTCGTGATAAAATGGTGATGAGGTCCTACGGTTAATCGTCTGATCCAGAACTTTCACATGCGAGAGGGAAAAATAAAAAGGTATGTGGCATTTTATCAGTGTCTGTATTTTTTTTCACCACATAATGTGGCCTGCGTCATGCTGACAGTATACAAACTTCCCTCTCAATAAATGTTGTAGAGGAGATTAGTATGATTTTCACCTTATAAACTGATAGGTAAAATACTATATTTTCTGAATGAGCAGAAGTGGTGATAAAACCCTGAAATATATGTTTTAAATGTTTTATTTAATGCCATCAGTCTTTTTTTTTAGATGATACATAAATGATGCATGATTCAGAAGATGTGATCTTTTAAAAAATACTAAAACGTATTTTATTTCCCCCCTATAGGATAAGAAAATCTGGGAAAACTTTACTTTGTATCCTGCCCAGAAGATCAACGTCAAACCAACGTCTGTTAGACTGTATTACACCTGTTAATGGACATTCAGCAAGTTTATTTCTTTTTATGAACAATAACACCGTCAGGTATTTGCAATATTTGTCTGTAAACTTTCTGGGTTTTAATAAATGAGCTGGACTTTGCTTACATTGTCACATCCAGACGTCTGTCACGTGTGAGCTGCGTGAGACCTAAGGGGATATGAAAATGAACGTATGAAGTGTTTGAGCTACTAAAAAAAGTATACTTGCATATAAATGCATATATAGATGCATTTGTTATAACTCTTCACCAAAGTGAGGGAAATCTATAGACGAAATGTATACGAGAGCGCTTGTGTTGTTTCAATACGCAAAGAGGCGGAGGGAAACATAGTCGGATTTAATCTTATTTGTGCTAGCTAAATAATAGTCTATGTAGCTTGAATGGATTTGTTGTGACTCTGGTCATAAGAACGTGAGCGCATTAAATGTCCGCGTCTGTAGAAGAGTATGACAAATACAGGCGCAGCACATGGATGTTTTTTAAAGCTTGTGGTGCTTTATAATTGCGAGGGTTGCATATTTCTGGGATCCTATAGTTTGTTCAAATTGTTGAAGGTGCAGAGTGTTGAATGGGAGTCGGAGCTGTCCACTACACGTGGTGCTGAAACGCGCTGCTGCTGCTGACGTATCACTCACACGGCCCAAGTGAGCTTATAACCATTACGCTGTTTTTATACGTTCTTTCCATAGACTAGTTTATTATATCGTGTATTTATGTAATAATGTTTCATAACTAGTGTTTTTGGACCATTTTGAGCACAATTAATATGAAAAATTATTTGTTTGAATTGCCAAAGAGTCCGAGGGCCTGTACAGTGCAGAAAAAGGCAGAAGCAAATGTGTTTGAATAAAAAATAAATAAAGATTGTATGCGTCGAGTTCATCTTAAGATGTCTGTGGTAGATCTGTGAGTGCCGAGGACGGAAAGCAGGAATATATAATGTGTTACATGAAAGACTGAAAGGAAACGTGTGTAAGTGTGTGTGTGTGTGTGTGTGTGTGTGTGTGTGTGTGTGTGTGTGTGTGTGTGTGTGTGTGTGTATGTCGAAAATTCTGTTTTAAGGTTGTATAAGCAAATTATATTAAAGTAAAAAAATGTCTAGATTCTGCATCATTTATCAAAGTATTATATTATATCCATTGTAGTATAATAAAAACAAAAATAATAGTGGTAGTGCTCTATGTATCAGATTATTTGTGCTTTACGTGTCTTATATTTTGATTGCTTTATAATTGTACTATTTTTTTCTGCCTTGCTGTTTTTGTGTATCATGCAACCCTACGTGTCTGAAGTTGTATTATGTGATATGAGTTACATGTGCTTGCTGGACGACGTTAAAGAGTTTTGCACTCCTATGTTTTTGTATATAATTTCTATATAGTGCACTTCGATAACATATGCTGAATTAACTATTTGACTGATTGTTTAGCTTTTTATAACAGGAAATAAGCTGTACGTATGGTGCAAGTAGTATATGGTGTGATTAAAGTGACTGCATATTGCCAAATCAAAAAGCTGGAAGTTTGTTGTTGAGGTGACGAAGTTGTGATGAATCACGTATTTTGTAATCAGTCTGCATTCTCTGTCCCGTGTCAGTGCAAATAAAATGTTGGGCGTTATTTTAGAGACTGTTGGCTTATTTTTATTCTTATAAGTGTGGGGTAAATCTGCAAAACTGACATATTGAAAACGTTCGTGTATGAGCCTTTCAAATACAAAAAGACAAAAAGTAGCGAGAGGGCAATGGCTAAGCAGAGAGACGGGTTTCCACATCCAGAGCATCATACAATTCAAAATACTGACATTAAAATGTTTTTCTCCACGATGTTCATACTTTTTTCTACTAAACACTATTTTGTTTACATGTTTCATGCGTTACTTATATTGTGCACGAATCGGCGGGCTTATATTTTAGGTTAAGTTTCGGGTCGTGATTGAACCGAATGGCAACAGTCTGTGTGTAAGTCTGACTGAATGTCAACCTGACAAGCTAGACACGAGCAAAGAGCCAATTGAGTTTCACCGCGTACAACACTCGCGTATCGCTTTCATGCCCGCATACTTGTGTGAGTCGATTAAAAATGTGTTTCACAACAGTTTACGTTGTATTTGCACAGGTTGGTCAACTGCATACCTACTACGTGCCTATGTGTTTACCATAGACTGGTGTTTACATAACCATCCTCTCTGGGCGTTATTCGCGCCCAGAGTTCTCGCGATGTTTTGGTGCAGCGCTGTTGCGTGGTTATTGTAGTTTAACGTGCGAGGATGTTCACCGTGAGAATTATTAATAATAAGCGTGTCTACATTATAAAATAATCAGAGTTTCCCCAAATAACACTGTTCAAATCATCTTAACTTAGGCAGTACGCTATTTACTGTGTAAAATAACACGTATTGTCCTATCCAAGCGCGTAAGCCGGTTGTTATTATAGACAGAACTGGTGGAAAATGCTTTACAACTTTGCTGGTCATTCATTACCACGCACAGCCAGCCATAGACATGGAAGATAGATAGATAGATAGATAGATAGATAGATAGATAGATAGATAGATAGATAGATAGATAGATAGATAGATAGATAGACAGATAGATAGATAGATAGATAGATAGATAGATAGATAGATAGATAGATAGGTTGTTTTGCTTGTTTGAGCTTATCCATGTCCTCATGAAATGCATTTATGTAATGTAGGCCTTCGTATGTGCCCTATGGATGTATATTCACACTTGTATTCTTAATACAATGACTTTTCAATATTCAACGTTTATTTTGTGTCATTTGTCTCTAATGCACTGTAAAACAAGCGGATTTAAGGGATTTTAGTTAATTCACAAACGTTGTTATGTGTTTAGGAGAACCAAGAAAGTGGAAAAATCGAGTCATACATGTGCCTCTCGAAGAAAAATGCAGCAAACCAGCATGCCAGTCTTTTTTTTCCTCAGTGTATGACTCATTGGTGTGACAGCGCGACTGAATGAATGTGACTGGCGTTCGTGCCGACCAATAGACTCGTAGCGACTGCTCAGCGGGGGCGGGACAATATGAGTCCTCGTGGCCAATAAGTAACAACCTTCATTCATAAAACAGTGTGGGGGGTGTTCGTTGGACGCGTGGGTTTGGAGGTTTCGTAACCTGACTGAAACAGAAAAAACAGTTCTGAATCACAACCAATGACATGATTTGAATGGAGGTTACCGTAATGTTTGTCCAATCGCTTCTCTCGCAGAATAGTTTTTCGTCCCGCCCCATTGAAACAGGCAACCGAATGAATGAGAATGGGCTCTTTATGATTGACACCAACGGTGGCCAATAAGCGGTAAGTTTCGATTGACGGACGCGAGTTTCGACCAATCAACAATGGACTTGGGCTCGCAAGGGCGGCAATGGAGTATGTGGGAGGTGTGCACTTAAATCTGGATAGACTAGTATGTTAGAGGAGTTGTAGGGGTGTGATGCCACAACCTGCATATAAAGGGGCGCACACGTTGAAGCCTTTAAAGCAGTGTATAACGACTCATTTTGCAGGTCATCCACCACCACGCACAGCCAGCCGTAGACATGGAGTCGTTAACCGTGGTGGAGACGCTACAGCCTGCCGTCAGAGCGATCTTCTGGGTCGGCGCACTCACCACGGCCTCGCTGGCTCTGTGGTTGTTGTACATGGTCATCACTGGCTTTAGGATATGGGTGCTTGGAAACGGGGATTTGATCTCTCCTAAATTGGGAAAATGGGCAGGTAAGTTGAACGACATGGTTTGGGAATGAGCGCCTGCACTGCCAGGACCTGGGGTGGGATAAATTGAGTGCGCATTTGGCGCAGCCTTAAACTAAATAAAGCTCAACTTCATGGATTTGGGGGGAGGGAACTAATATTTGTAACTTTTTTGCGCATTAGATTTAATCTAACACGTTATTGTGATCGTTTACGAAGGGAGGAATGCCACTCACGCACATGTATAATCCTTAAGGTAAAATTGGATCAGCAGATAAATTGAGGCATTAGTATTTTATGCGTATGGTCAATGGAGGCGACGTGTGTCTCAGGTTGACTGATTGCGCCGTACATTCATATATTATGCGCAGAAAGCATGTCACTGTGAGTCATTCAGGTATTTCAGTCTGACATTTTCTTATAAGCTTATTGCTCTTATTATATTCGGTCAAATACCACCAATTAGATAAAAGTTTATAGTTACAACATTATCTTTAATTCTTACATTTTATTTCAAACGCATACATAATATTCAACCAGATATTTCGCTAAAATCAAGATTTATTTTATTCATTTCTAGTTTTTCCTCAATCGTTTATGCCTGGCCTGACCCAGTTATCCAGTTTTCCCGACTGCGCGTGCCAGTGTTTGTCCCGACAAACGCTCTTTTCCAAACTGCTTTCGTGGGTAAAATGCGGTTTAGTCTTCTACTTTAGGTCTTTTTTGGCCGCTATTGTTGCTTCATCCACTCACTATAGCACTGAGGTTGGTTTTTGGCAACATGACGCAGTTTAAAACGCCAATCTTAATTATAATGCGGGTCCATACCACGTGCGGCATGTGAGGGGAGACTTGTGGTGATGCTCAAATGTACAAAATCCGTGAAGTTTACCGCGAAGATTTTCTCCAGACACTGTAATCGCACTTTCAATAATTTTACTTCAACTCCTCACACTGTGGAAGATTTGAAATGGCTCATCATGCTATAGTCTTTCACTGCCTAGGTCGGATGTTGTCTATTTAGGCAGCAGGTGCACCAGCACTCAACGCCCCTAGCGGGCGACTCGGTTATTGCACATTCAGAAGGAATTGATGGTCGAAGTATCTTATATAGTGACTAGTGAGTGTGCTGATTCTGAACAAAAATTGTTTTTTTGGAGGGGGGGGGGGTTCATCGAATGACATTAGCTCATAACTTTATTTTTTTTAAAGTACCACTTGTCAGTAGTTTTGAACCTTCTACCCTTTAGATTTTGGGGTTTTTCTCACCTGTCAATAAAATGTTCCTGTGATGCTTCCCTCCAAAAATAAGCAATTATATTTTCATGTAAAAGTCAGCCTGTTTTGTTTTTTTACTGATTGTTTAACTGTTTGATAACCAATGACATCACCTGTGAGCAATGTGGTTTTCTGTTTAATGTAGGTTAAAGGTAGGTGACCAAACTTACCGGACTTAGAGCCAATTTTCAATAAACATGAACAAGTGAGAAAATATCAGAAAATAAAATGCAAATCAATTATATCTATTTTTGCCTGTGTAGAAGCAATGAATTGTGGACTGGGACTTTTCGGCACAATAAGGCATTTTACACACTTTTCTTATTAAATTGGGAACACTTTACAATAAGGTTTCATTAGTTAACTACTTTAGTTAACATGAACTAAGAACTAACAATACTTTGACAGCATTTAGCCTATTAATCCAATGTTAACAAACACAACATTTGATTTTAATAAATGTTCAAATTAACTAATAGTCAATGCTCTGTGAACTAACATGAACAAACAATGAACGGCTGGATTTTTATTAACTAACATTAAAACAGATGAATAAATACTGTACCACATGTATTGCTCATTGTTAAAACATTAACTGTTAATGAATGAGACCTTATTGTAAAGTGTTACTATTAAATGAATGTACTGATTTTACTTTAACTCTCCCCATTATTTTACACTATCATGTAAACATGTTTCACAATTCAAATAACATTTTTTTATGCATTACTTTTTTATTTTATTTTGCACTGTAAAATATATTTGTTTAACTTTACAGATACCTCGTTGCCTTATAATTGAGTAAATTGGTTAATACAATGTAGGAGATTGGTTAAATAAACAGAAACTCAAAATATTATGTTATCTGAGTTTATACAAAAACTGCAAAACGTTTTTAGACAAAAGAAAAAAGTTATGATGACAAATCATGAAAATGTTTTACAGTGTGTGGCAAACTGCTTTAATATCATGGAAATTTCACAATACAAAAAAAAAAAAAATTCTCGTTTCTCGTGATTGGAGTGAAATATGACCTGCACATTTCCTTGGCAGGTTGTATAAGGAGAATCACCTCTCTGCTCACTTGGCAAAACTCCCTTTTACAGTGACTTTCTGTACATTCTGTAAGTGCGATGTCTAAAAGGAAGCTGATGAATGCCACTCCCTGAAACCAAAAAAAAAAAACAGGGTACCAGTCGGACTCGTTCAGTTTAACGTGTGTTGTTTAGAGGTGGCGGTGAGTAAGTGCAGATGGGGAAAACGAGTTCCTCTCCCTGTCAATCCAGAAGCACAGGTCTTGTCAGATTGAGCAAGAGTGATCCCGAAAATCTTTCCACGTCAGCCTAATGTAACTGTTGCTGCTTTGACACGTTTGCAGTCTCCCCCGCCTCCTCTCTTGCTAAGTGCATCATCTTACAGACTGTGTCATCATACTGTCAAAATGCAAAGACACAAATGTCAAAAATGATGTGTTTTTGAAGATCTAATGTGCTGACTTAGCTTTCAGTAGCTTGAAGGTGAGTCATAAAGTGGAATGTATGAGAAAGGCCCTGTGGTGTTCCTGTAGAAAAACAAGGCATTCCTGGCCTGAGATGCTGACGGGAGACTCCTGGTGTCTTTCTTGGGAACTGCACCACCATGGTTGTAAGCCTGTGGTTTAGTTATTGTGCATGATGTTCTTGTAAGATTGGAAGCATTTTTTTTAGACCATTATTATTAGTCAGATGTGGCTTCTCTCTTTCTCTCAGGATTAAGTTATACATATAAAAGAATGCGGTCTGGGTTTCCTCTGTAATAAGGAATCCCAGATGTGTTTTAGAACTGTAAAAGCTTAATTTTTTTTTTTTTTTTTTTTTTTTTTTTTAACAAGCAAACGACCCTCACTTTTTTCCAAGTTGAATCTCATGCCCCAAAATTAATATTTGGCATTAAGGACATTTCTTTTAGATAAATTAAGATTTATTTTGCATTATGACTAAAAATATGAACATTTTACCCCAAATTACAAAGAATAATTGTATTTTTTTTTTTCATTGGTGATTCTTGTCCTCAATTTTAATTTAAACCCAATATAAAGGCAATACAAATATTACCACAATGTCAGATTTCATATTGTGTGCACTTTAAAAATAAATGTTTGGCTGTTTCAACTCAAACAATATGGACAAACGCGACCGTATGTGTATATATGTGCCTTATTTTTGTAAATGTATATTATTCCACCTGAACTGAGACACTAAAATGGCAATTTATTATTAATATCATTATTTTCAAGAAATGCATAATTTTCTTTAAGCAGCTAAATGTGATTTCTTATTTTTGATTTAGGGGTGACGTATGACCCAGTCCTGTTTTTGACAGGATACGTGACATTTAAATGTCGAACGAGACTTCCATCCGTCATAGATGCAAGCAACATAAATTACATCTAATCTCTTCCAGTCCATCAGTGTACAAGGACTGTAACAGTCTTAGTATTTTTAGGTTTCTAGTTGGCCTTTCTCTCAGCTGAGTTGTGATGCTGACCGAGCAGCGCTAGGAAGTCAGAATTAGAGTTTCATCACCCCCACCCCCACCCCCCATCTCTTTTGTCCTCCAGTGGCTCACTTCATCCTTCCTTAGAACACTGAATGTGTTTGAAAATCTCACAGTTATGTAACAGAGCTGCAGTCATTCATGGGGATGAGGGCGATTGTGTCACACAAACTTGCTTTGGCTTTCAAATCATAGGTTTTTCAGTTTAAAATCCAGGCCTTTCTCAGTTTAGTTGAAACTTATCCAGCATGTTGGCTTGTTCTAATAATATGCTCAACTTTTCTTTTTTCTTTTCTTGTTTACTGTATATGCACAAGTTTGTGAATAGCAACATTAGCCCATTCATGCTATAGCTAAATGTGAATGGAACGTATTCGTGTGAGAGTGAATGTCGGCTGCGCAACTTGTGAATGTGTGAGCCCTTGTGCGGCGTGAATGATGACAGCGTGTGACTGTTCTTTGAAGAGGTGGGGGACTTCAAAGAGAACGCTGCCGTTCATGTGACTAACACGCTTGTTGCCACGTGCCGGAGCCGAGGATGCTGGGTAAAATTGCTACCCCCCCTTCTCTCCTCCTCTCTCTGTCTAAGCCTATCTCCATCCTCCATCTCTTGCTCATCCCCTCAGTAAGAACCCCCCCCCCCCCCCCCTTCCTGAATCTGTTTGTTCGCCCTCTGCGAACCCCCACCCTCCCTTTTCTCTTCTCTGTCACGACTCTGCTTTATTTATTTATTTATTTCCTGGAAAAGGAAATCTTGCATCTGCCGTTTAACATTACACCTACAATTCACATCCCATTCCGACCTGCTATTGTGAGCAGCGTGTAGCAGGAGTTTATTTGGATCTCTTTGGCTAAAATTTTAAATGCACTAATTTTAAAAATTGAGATATTACCCCCAACCCACACAAACACACTTTCATGATGCAGCTTCAAAAATGCCTAGTGTCCTAAAGACACTAATTTCGTACAGCTCTTTTACATTAGTTGGCCATGACATGTGTTTGCACATTTAATGCATCTCTTCCCTAGAAAAAAACCCCATCTAACTCTCCACTGGCGTCCAAAAATATACCAGGTCTATGTTTAGATGTTTTGAATTATTTCTGCCCTTTTCTGTTCTAATTTTTTTTTTTTTGCAAGGAGACTGTTGCGAGGAGAACTATTGATTTTTCCCTTTTTGTGTTCGTACTCATGTGACTTTTTGCTGCTATTGCTGCTATTTCTGATCTTGCACCCTCTCACCCCCACATTGTTTTTTTTTTCCTTCAATCCACCTTTATCCGAGTATAGATGCTATTTTGGGTGCTGAACTGCTCTGGTGTGTAGTTTTTTTTCCCCTGCTGGCCATGTGACTGGCTTGTGCTATTTAAAGCACGATGCTGCTTTGGGGGGAGTGGGCGGAGGTGTTATCATTCTGCAGTGCTACCGAGCCAAGAACGAGAACAGTTCATTCATTGAGGGAGAGAGAGTGAGTGATGCGACAGATTGCATACAGTAGCGGTCTGAATGTGGATGGCCAAATCCCCCCCTTATCCCTCATTTTAATTGCGCTACACAAGCTTCCGATGCCCTTCCCCTGTTTTTAAAAGTATAGTTCACCTAAAAATGAAATTCGTTATTAATTACTCACCTTAAAGTTGTTCCAAACCTGTATTTCAACCTTTGGCTATTTGACGGTGCCGTCAACTGTCTGGTTCTCAACATTCTTTAAAATATCATCTTTTGTGTTCAACAGAAGAAAGAATCTCATACAGGTTTGGAACAACATGAGGGTTACATTTTTTTCATTTTTGGGTGAACTATCCCTTTAAGCACGGTTTTCGTTCACGATTGTCCTCCCTCCGCTGCAAGAATACAATCTCTATTCCATAAGAGCCGGTCAGCTTTTGTTTTTTTTTTTGTTTTTTCCCCCTCTCTCGTACCGAAGGCTCTACAATGATCTGGGTTGCTGGGGGATGCAGAGAGCTTGAGGGTGAGCGGGCAGCATCTTGTTGGTATTCAAGTGCTGCGGCTGTTCCAGACGAGGCAGCTATTTTTACTCACTCGGCTGCTTTTTTTAGCTCTGGAATAGAGTCGGAGGAGGGCCAGTGCGCCTGTGCGCCTCCGTATTTCTGAACTGATGTTCGTGAATGTACCCGAGCACGACTGCTCGTGCCATCTCTTTGCAAAGGGAGCTGCTTCTGGGCCTGTTTTTAATCATTTGTGTCATGCCTTTGTGTTGCATCTTGCAAATACTGTTCATGCTACACTCTCAGGTTCTTCATATAACCACTGATGCCAATAAAAGAACATTTTAAGAATTGTTTTATTATTATTATTAACTGTTCACTGAAAGGGTCATTGGGAAACCAGAAATGGTGTTCTATGGCACCACTGAAAAAAACAAAACCTTTAGGCTTGGGTTTTGATGGGCAGCAGTCTGTTTATGATCTGTCTTCTGCACTAAATTATCCTCCGAATGGTCCCTGTATATCTGTGTTGATTAGTCTTGGATTTTGTGTACATTTTTGATGGTTGTTGACACTAGAGAGGCTGGATTGATGGCCCACAGTGTGCACTGTTTAAAAAAAAAAAAAAGTTGCTGCTTTACTTGGAGTTGAATATTGTATAAATTATAAACAAAAGTAGAAAAGTGACTTATTTTGAGTTAAAGCAATGTAAAAACATGTTTTAAGTTATTGATAAAATAATTTTTTTTACAGTGTGGCCAAGCCACTTTCGTGTCTATAAACCATTCATTGTGTGAAATTCTGAGAATTATCCCCAAGCGCTCCTCACTCCGTGTTTGAAGCGTTCTGGTGTATGTGCACAATTGACTTTAAGTTTGGCCCTTACATTTGGGGAAAATGTTAAACGCCTATAGCTGATCTTTTGTGAAATGCGGTTCGATGCGTGGCATCTTTTTTTGGGGTGATGTTTGCTTTTTAAATGCTGCTTTGTTAGAGGAACCGAGTTATGTTTTGGTGAAGAATGTAATATTTGTTCTGAATGTTTTTTTATTTTTATACAAGATTTTAGATCTCCATAACATTTTCTTTAGCCATATCCTCGCAAGCTCTTGCCGTTGTTCAAAAAATGAAAATTGTCATTTACTCGCCTTACTCGGTTCGAAATCTGAATTGCTTTCTTCTGCAAAACACAAATTTTTTTTTGAAGAATGTTGATAACCAACCAGTTTTGGTACCCATTGACCTCCATTGTATGGGTTAAAAAAAACCAGACATTACTCATATTATCATCTTTTATGTTTCACACAAGAAAACCAGGTGGGTTGGAAACAACATGATGGAGAGTAAATGATGACAAATTTCATTTTGGGCAGAACTATCTCTTTAATGTTATTTGTCCCATTGAGACAAACACGAGCGTGCTTCATTCTTGGGATGCATTTGAAAAGGAGCTTGTGAATCACCTTCTTTTGTTCCTTCTCTCTTTCGATCCAGTGCTCTCACTCCCGTTGTCGTGCTCTCTCACTTTCTACCCACATCTGACTTTGCGCAGTCTCCCTCTGGTTTCTATTTTTAGCAGCCCCCAGGATCCCTCCTCACCCCTCCTGTGCTGTCGTGCTCTACAGACGTCATAACCCCCCGTTCTCTCCCCCACAGCCCTGTTCTTGCCAATGACCACTGCCCATGCCACACTTTGATCAGCATCACACATTTTGTCTTATTGCTTGCTTTGTTTCCACGCGTGTTTTGTAAAACAAGAGCATTATGGGACATTGAGATGGTCCTAGTTATATTAGTAATATTTCATTGTGCAGGCTTTGTTTTAACGCATAATCGTAAATGTGAAGGCTGTTATTTCTGTGCTGCTAGAATCACTAAATGTAATATGATTGTTTTAAAACATCTGTGTATGTGTGTATATATATATATATATATATATATATATATATATATATATATATATATATATATATATATATGTATATGTTGCGACACTGTTGCTGTCTGTATATATATTGCCCCGCCCCCTACAAATGCGATTGGTTGAGGCAGTGTTGTCGGTCGGAATTGTGAAATGACAAAAAAAATGTTTTTTTTCGGCCCAGATCCGAGCCACATCTGCTACATGTGGATTCACCGCATACCAGATGTGGGCCGCATCTGAGCCGACACTTTTGCTGTCTGGGCGCTCCAAACCCACGGGATTGGTTGACCCAGTGTTACCGTGTTGGGTTTGTTAGTATTTTCAAACAACCGAGTAATGTTTTGTTGTCAGTGTGTACACTTTTTGAGGATGTCAACTTAGAAATGGACAATTGCTGGCTTTATATATCAAGCTAATATGCAAGTATTTTAACGTCAAATAATTGTTTTGAAAATGTCACAGTCGGTGCTTACACTTTTCAGGGAGATCAACCTACGAATGGCTACTTTGAACAGTCTTTGCATATGAAGCTCAAATATAGGAAGCGTTGACATCAATAAAGTTGGAAGTTTAGCAGGTGTAAGGTTGTTTTGATTTGAACCTAGTGTATCTGAGTACCTGTTTGCCCTGAATGTCCCTTTTGATAAGCTTGTTTTTGGTTAAAAAAAAATTGTAATTGAGCTGCCGCAAACTGATCCTGTCTATTTCTTTCTACTTTTTCTAGTTGTGACGGGAGCCACGGATGGGATTGGGAAATCCTATGCGGAGGAGGTAAGGGCTTCTCTTCTTATTTATCTCTTCGCTCCACAGAAAGCACAGTGACTCATCACAAGACAGAGGTTTCACTCTGAGGCCAAGAGAAGGGGGGAGACTAGAAGACTACTGGTGGAAAAAGACCTGTTACCTCATAACTCCTACAGTTCTTTCAAGTCACTGCTCACTCCAAATCTAACATCAAGCTTCATCTTTGGCTTTTTCATAAAAGTTAAGTAATTGAAGTAGTCCAATATAGTGTAAAATGTGAAAGCATGACTGCTTTCAAACAGGTTTCCCCTCAGACAATAGACTCATGTGTCATTGGTCAAACAACTAGCCACGCCCCCAAACACACGCCATTGGTTGAGCCACGGTTGCCATGCTGTTCAGAATTCTCAAATGGAAATATTTAAAAAATGAGTGTCTATGTGCCAGAGAAACAAATGCGCAGCCATCTTTAGAATTTTGTGTTTGTACGAAAGTAATCTGAAGCATTGTAATGTTTGAAGCGGATGTCAAATGTCAGTATGCTGGGAAGATTTTAAAACGAATGGTTCATTCACAACGAGCGCTGCGAACGTGATTGTAGCTTATTTATAGTTGTTTTTTCATATTAAACGTGAATGGTAGAATATTTTAACAAAATGTAACCTGTTATGCTGTAAATATTACATTTGTCAAAAGCTCATTGTCTGTCAAACATTTTATTGTATTGTAATATTTCTACTTCTCTGAGGAGAAAAATTATTCTGTTGATACCCTTGGAAAGATTTAGTCTAGTCAGGAAAAATAGTCCTGAATGTCCTTTTGTAGTTTCTGTTTTAATTCTCAATATGGTTTTGCCCTGAAAATAGCCAAAGAAGCTGACATGGATCACTTTTAGGAGTTTTCATGACAGTTATTAGCACAAATGGTTTGCATTGTTCCTCTGATTCAAACTCTCTTCTCTCTCTCTCTTAGCTTGCTCGACGAGGGTTCTCCATGATGCTCATCAGCCGTTCCCAGGAGAAGCTCGACGACGTGGCAAAGTCTCTCGGTCAGTGTTCGGCCATCTGTGTGTGTGTGTGTGTGTGTGTGTGTTGGCAAACTGCAGTGCTCATCTCTGTGAATGACAGACAGTCCTCCTGATGTTAATGAAACAGGCTTTATTTTTATCCCTAGCCTGAGAGGCAGGGTGGGGGCCTGGTTCACTGGCTGGGCGCAGAGCTGATGCAGCCTGGCAGGAGTGCACAGTCAAAGGTCCACGCAAGCTCCAGGGGTCATGCACCACACTTCTCAGAATAAGGCCGAACCACTGTTTGCCTTTCCTGTTCTAGTAAATGTGAATTACTTGGATGCTAGATCAGTGCTCACGTGATGTACACCTAGCATGAAGGTCCTTTCATCTGTCCCGACCAAGTGCTAAATGACCAAACATCGACCATTTAGACCAGTCGGATGTGTGGAGCATGACTCGTTTCCTCTACTATGCATCTAATTGTACTGTGGTCATTCGTTTCAGGCTTTTGTTGTGAAGGCAGTTTCCTCTTCAATCTTTTTATATGAAATGAACCAAACAAGAGTTTTTATAATACAATCTAACACAATACATAATTGTTGTTTTAGCTTTTTTTTTATTCAATGTTTTTATTTATTTATTTTAGATTTATTTCAGTTACTGAAAATGATGTTTAATAGTTTTAGTTAACAAGAACAACACACAATCTTTAAATATTGTATAGTATATATTTTATAAAATGTTCTTGAATTTATTATGAATTCCCCCTACATCCTCTCAAAGTGTTTGAGGTACTTATGTCTTTTTTTTTTTTTGTTACTTGCGAATTTTTTTCATCCTCATTTTTATTTTAGTATGAATGAATCCTGACTGGCTGTGAGATTGTGAATAGGAGTTGTACTTATTTGGCTATTAGGTTATGGCTAGTCCCGAACCGGGATGTAATTTGCCTAGTTCTCAAACGTAACATTTGCATTGATCACCCTCCATTTAGGGTGTTATATAAGTCACAGATAGCAGTATCCCACAAGCCCCTTGGACAAAAGTCTTTGGAGCTCATTTATGTGTGTTCTTAAAATAACCATTCGCTATATATAAAAAATGGTTCTCGCTGCGAGACCTGAGAGGAATTTTCCTCTCATAACTCAGTGGAACAGTGTTTAGACAAATGAGCCTTTGGACAATAAATTCTAATTGCTGCAGGCACATCAAACAAGCAGAGGAGAGGAGAGGAGAGGAGGGGGAGGGGGGTGTAGGAAGTTCCTGACAGCTTTTGCTTGGTACGCAGCGCCCCCTGCTGGCCAGACATCTGTGTTTTGGTGCAATGGGCAAAGTCCCAGAGAAGTTATTTTTAGAACAGCAGCAATAGCAGGGATGCCTGATCTTGGATCGAGTTCTCCAATGCCAATATTAGGTCTGCAGCTGGAACAGTAATAATCTTTTTCTGCGTTTAATGTCTTTTGTGTCTCTGATTACAGAAAGCACATATAAGGTGGAAACAAAAACCATTGCAGTGGACTACAGTCAGGCTGATATCTATCCTAAAATCGAAAAGGGTCTTGCTGGACTGGAGATTGGAATCCTTGGTAAGTTAAAAAGAAAATTCTCTCTACGCAGAGCCTTGAAAAGTAACAAACCTGTAGTCAAAGCTAACACGCACACAAGTTTCATTCACGATTCCCTGTCTGTGTTTGAAACCCTCTTTTATTTGGGTTCATCCTCTCAGAAGGGTTTTTTTTTCTCACCTGAAATCGTGATTGAGTTTGTCTGTGTTGTTCAGCGCTCGCATCTCATTCCTGATGCTTTATCGCCGCATAGTGGTGATTCTTGGAACATTTCAGATACGCATTCTTAATCGCATTCAACCACATCTAATCTTCTATTTTTGTCTCTTGATCCATAGTTAACAATGTGGGAATCTCCTATACATACCCCGAATTCTTCCTCCACATCCCTGATTTGGAAAACGTGAGTAACTACTTAATCTGAGGAGGTTTACATATTAGTAGCCACATTACTGTGAAGAAATATTCACCCTTTCATTTCCGTTGGCAGTTCATCACCACCATGATCAATGTCAACATCACCTCAGTGTGCCAAGTAAGTAGAAACAAACACACTGTGCTGCCTAAGGGCTTCGGATTTCTCATTTTTGAAATTTCTAATTTGAAATTTTAAAAGTGCTGCAACATGACCACTTTGGTGTGTCTCTCTCACAAATGCAATATTAGCATTTCAGATTATTAATGTCATTTTGGAGTCTAACTCCTTTTTTTTTGTCCCTTTTTCTTTTGCCAGATGACTCGTTTGGTTCTGCCCAGAATGGAGGCAAGGTGAGTCCTGATGTTTCATTATTTGCACCTGGAATCCCTAACACACCCGCTGTCACTAAAAGGGAATTCAGTGTAGCTTTTTCAAAACAGGGTTTTTCCTCCTGAGTGTCGCTTCCCTCCTGTTTTCCCCCCGACCCTGTGTAAAATTGAAAGGCAACAATGCACTGATCAGATTGGCTAAGCTGAAGTCACATGCAACTCTGAGGCCAATAACAGAGCTGGGCAAATTTTGTACAAATAGTTCCAACCCTCTGCACTCCCCAGCACTCTGCTGCGGCTGCAGGGGTACTGCATGGGAACTGGTGCCATGGCAACACGCATGGCGACCATCATTAGACTTGTGTTGATGTGAGACCTGCTTCCACAGCTGGAAAAAAGACCTTGATGTCAATGTCAAATGTGATCAGTTGAAATAAAGTAAGCCTTTTCTCTTTTTTTTTTTTTCATTGCAGATCTAAAGGTGTCATCCTAAATATCTCCTCTGCCAGTGGCATGTTCCCCCTTCCACTGCTGACCATCTACTCCTCCACCAAGGCAAGTGACTTCACAATGTTCTTCACTGAAAAATCAGTGCTCATAATTGTTTCAGAAAGAAATAAAATCGTTTTTTTTACGGAACAATCTGAAGTTAACTTGTTCAGACAATTGTTTTGAAATTCTGTGGTATTATGTACATTTATTTATTAATTAGTTTTGGTTGATAATGTATATTTAATTGTTTGTGCACTTCCCCCCCCCCCCTATTTTTACATTTAGATTACCTTTGCCATCTAACGCTCACTTAAAGTGAATCTTTAAAAACATTAATTTAATACCAGTATTAAATGTGCAAATCTGATTATAAAATATAAGTGAGTATAAAATTCATACTGTACATTATAATGTGGTGATGCTTAAATTCACGGTGCATTTAGAAATGATTGATTTTAATTTTTAGTTTTTTTGGAGGATGATTTTTACTTGTCATCTTTCCTACAGGCTTTTGTGGACTACTTCTCACGTGGACTTCACGCAGAGTACAAGAGCAAAGGGATCATCATCCAGGTGAGAAAACTGTCATTAAATGCTACTTCTGTAATGTGCCATATTACAGAGGGAAATATTATTAAATGGAGGGAAAAAATAGGGCTGATATTTATATTTATATATAGGAAATTATATTTTGTAACTCTAATTATATTATATAACTCTGTTGCTTTTAAATGCGCTATAGAAATAATACAAGACTTGACTTGATAGATACATACATACATAACCTATACACTGCAAAAAAAACACTTTTATCTTGTTTTCAGTCCAAATATCCAAAAATTCTTAAATTAAGATGCATTTACTTAAGTAAAATGACATAATATACATAACCTATACACTGCAAAAAAAACACTTTTATCTTGTTTTCAGTCCAAATATCCAAAAATTCTTAAATTAAGATGCATTTACTTAAGTAAAATGACATAATATATTGTCTTGTTCTCTGAGGGGAAAAAAATCTAGATTAAGTGAGTTTTTACTTAAAATTATAAGCACATATCTGCCAATGGGCAAGCAATCTTGTTTGTTTGAATTAAGATTATTTTTCTTACCCCATTGGCAGATATTTAGCTTCTTTTTTTTTAAGCAACTCACTTAATTTTGATGTATTTGCCCAGAAAACAAGACATTATCTCATGTCATTTTACTCCTCTAGAAAATGCATCTTGATTTAAGAATTTAGATATTTGAACTGGAAACAAGACAAAAATACTAAGAAAAGCCTTTTTTTGCAGTGTAGCCTTAAACTGAACAAAAAAACAAACAAAAAAACGCTGAAAGTGTTTTAATGAATAACAAACCTCTCTGTCCCTGCCGCAGAGTGTGCTGCCTTTCTTTGTGGCTACCAAGATGACGAGGATCAGGAAACCAACCCTAGACAAGCCCACCCCTGAACGCTACGTGGCTGCTGAACTGAACACTGTGGGACTGCAGGACCAGACCAACGGCTATTTCCCTCACGCCTTCATGGTACGACTGCCTGAACGTCTCGCCTCAAATCTCAAATTCAATACAAGTCAATGCTTGCCTATGTTTCCATCAAAAGTTCTGATTAAACTTTGTGCTTTATTTGCAAATGTTTTATGCGATTATTCAAATTTTCCATTCAGTGAGTCGATGCGAACAAAATCATCACTTCCTGATAAACTTCCGCTAAATATCACTAAGATAAATGGAAGTTGCAGCAGTAGGAGAAGCCACTGTATATTATGATTTACGTATATAATAAATTACTTGCGTAATTACGCAGACAAAACTCGCTTCCTTTCGGAGGCGGATGCCTGCGGTTTAGGAATGCGGTCGTGTAAGAAAGTTCTGGGAGGTAATTATACCGAAACACTTTGATAGGTTTTGCTCAGGCATTTCAGAACAACCAAAACAGCTTTTCAGATGCTGTGCAAAAAGATCGGTCCAGTTATGCCATCCCATCGCAAAGTTGCGTCTTTTTTTTGATGCGCATCAAATCATTTTTTGGTGACTTTCTTTTGTAGCTTCTTTTAATGCGATATCCCAAATACACATTAAAATATGTGGGTGGAAACCTAGCTAGTGAGCATGTTTGTCACCCTAACCTTGTTTCTTATCTTTGTGTCCCGCAGGGCTGGGTGATCGCCGTCCTGGCCCCCATCCAGCTGGTCATCTGCCTGGGCCTGCGCTTGAACAAGTCCCAGCGCGGAGGATACCTCAGGAGGAGAAAGCTGCGATAGGTCGAGGACATTCTATGATGGAAACCAAACAGGACAAGATGTTTTATAGAATATATATGTGCTGAGATTTGAGATTAATTTTGGATCTCACGTCTTTGAAGTGCTTCCTCTAACACAATCGGGGTTTTTTTTTTATATATATATAAATATCTGGACATGCTTGACTTCCACAATGACTTATTGACTTGTTGCTGAAATGGGAGGACCAATCTTTCTTTATAGGGTGAACAAAGTATTACATTTTGGAGGAGGGTTTTGTGACCACTGCTGTTGTAAGCAGAGGGCTATTCATGTGGTGGTGTTTTATATTTATTTAATTACTAATTATAGATATATGTTTCCTTTTTATCTTGAATAATCTTCTTGCACTTGTTAACTGGCAAAAAACTTTTCAATCATGCCTTGTAGTGATAAATGGGTGCGGGCTTTTCTTATTATTAGTTTATCATATTTAGCAAATCAATGGTGGCTATTTTTTGAATCCTGTGCTGTATCGATATAAAACCAAAGGTCTGATTTAAGTGTAGTTTTGTACATTGGCCTTTTCAGGCTGGAAGTTTACCTGTCAGCTTTGGTTTATTGAAACCCTGTGCCTTTTTCTAGAACATAAAACTTGGTCACGATTATTGAAAGGAGATCTAATGCACGTTTACATTATTTTCTCTGCTGAAGACTTGAAGGTGTGGTGGAATGTCACCAGTTTGTCTTGGGTTTCATCCAAAGATGGATTTGAGGATTACCTCAATAGCTTAGATCTCTGTATGATTGTTTATGGACAAGTGCCAGTCAAGTTGAAACATCCAGGTGGTTGATCCTCATTAGTTGCCCCTGGTTTAACTTGAAAGTTCTCATTCCAGACAAGTTGAAGAGTGGAACACAATGTGTTGCTTTACTGATGCCTGACAATCCGAAGTGCTTGTTTGTTAATAAAAATGACTTTTCTGTAATTATCTTGTATTTGTCTTTTTTAAATAAATGCTATACTACTGTGAAGGTTTGTTTCCTTTTTTTTTCTTCCCCTTATTAGATTTCTATTAATGTCTGTCTTTAATCCAGTACTGATCTACTTCCTCAAGTTCCAAACCTGTATGAGTTGTTTCTTTTTCTGCTGAATACAAAAGAAGATATTTTGTAAACCAAACAGTTTATGGACCCCATTGACTTCCATAGTATTCTCTCCCCCCAATCCATAAATTGTTTGGTTAAACATGTTCTTCACAATATCTTCTGTGTTCAGCAGAAGAAAAAATTCATGCAGGTTTGGAACAACTTGAGGGTGAGTAAATTACAAAAAATTTCATTTTTGGATGAACTATCCCTTTAAAGAGGGGAGAATTATAGATAACTGTTGCTTTGTTATTCTTGAAACAAATGTTTTATGGAACTCAACACAATCCTACAGAATCTAATTTACTAAAAGAGCATTCATTTCTCCTGAGTAAAGCACAACAGATCTGCACCAATCAGTGTTTACTCTTGCACAGTAAAGCTTCAAGGTTTAAGGCTTTGCCAAGCATTTTACAGCTATCTTCTACTTAAAAATGTAATCTTGCTTTTTTTTTTTTATCTACCTAACAATCTTTGAGTAAATGGCAACGCCTGACCTAATGCACCTGAATGCTGGTGTTGACTTTGTTTATCAGGTATTTAACCATTTTTGAAAATACTTTGCTTAATGCCTGATATAAAATTTTGATTAACAGTTATTCTATGTTGAAAATGAGAAAATACTTACCTTATCTAAGTCTGCGTTTCTTTTTTCAGTGTCATTCTGTAGGCTTCTAAATAATTCCTACAAAATGTTAGTAGTAATATTACAAAACAAATAGAAAGTCTAGTATTATCTATATCATACATATTGATTTTAAAACAAATATACAATACTATATTTGTATAATACACATATTTGATGATGCATATTATGTTCATATTCAAATAGCAGTGTACTTACAGAGGACAGGGGAGGAATGACCATCTGAAGGTAGGAAATATTTAATCGGTCATTGTAGTAACCCGGACACGTTTCGATGAACACCAGAACTGATTGCATTACATTACATTACACAAATGTTCAAACGCGTTGAAGAACGAGAAAAATCGATTCGAAACTACTGTGTGTAAGTATTATTGAATGTGTTAATGTTCGGGACAGCTATCAGGTCATTGAAAAGTTATTAAAACATGTCTCTGTCTAGGAAGTTTGCAAATAACTTGTAAGTATAACGTTAGATGTCTTCAGTCTGTTTACATCAAAAATGCGTATGCATTTTATAATATGGCTCTCTATATGCTCATCTTATTTTTGAAGTGAGCGGTTTTAAAAACTGACCCATAACCACATTCAAGAATGAAATAGTGGTGATATCATTTAATGAGTGATGTGCTGAAAATACCTGAAGATGGCAGCAACATCCTTATGTATCGTTTGTAAAACTGGGAGAAAAAAAATATATATATATTTTTGTGTCATTGTAAATTACTAAAGCCCACGGACGTCATATGTTTTTGTCTTGTCAGATCATTTTTTAGCTTTTGATGAGTGATAAAAGGCAGCGAGCGAGGGTCCAGGGCTCCTGGGCCAAACCTCTTCACAAACCACAACAGCCAGCTGGTATGACAACTTTCCAAGAGTTTACCTATTATAATATACAGCAAAAAATAAATTGAATGGCATATACAGTATTTACATAATCACATCTGTTTAGTATTCCACAACATGTTTCTACAGTCTTGAGAGAATAAATGTGATTTCCAGGCCTGCAAAAGTCATAGAAATTAATAAAATCTTGTAAAGGATAGTTGAAAAGTGATTCAATAAATCATTTTTATTTTTATGATTTTTTTGTTGTAAATGGTCAAATAAACCTTGTGCAGTAAGATGAAAAGTTGTGGAAATGCATAAAATCTTAAAAAGTAATTGAAATTAGATTAAACAAGGGATTTTTTATGTAAGTTAAGTTATTAAGTAAATCATTTTTAATTATCTGATTTTTTTTTAACATAAATCATTTTCAAAAATCTTTGAAAAGTTGTGGAAAAAAGTAATAGAATCTTGATTTTCTATTTAAATCGAGTGATTAAGCAAATGATTTTGATTTTTTATGATTGTTTACATAAATGATCAAATAAATGATTTTCCAAAATCCTTAAGCAGTAATATCAGTAATATATAAGCAATATATAGTTATGAAAAAGTAATGGAAACTTTATTATATAAATTATTTTCTATTTTTATATTAAGAGATTAAGTAAATTATTTTATTATTATTAACATAAATGATTAAATAAATATTTTCCCCAAATTATTACATGACTGGAAATGTCATGGAAATTCATTGTTAAAAAAAACAAACTTGAATACCCACACTGTAAACTTTTGCCAACACCCAATACAATCATCATAAACAGATCATTTACATATAGAAATCTTAAAGGTACAGTAGCAAAAACAGCCTGTTTAAATACAAGGGTCAGAGAAAGTATGAAAGGTTATATAAAACTTAATTGGATTTTTTTGTTTGTTTCAAATTACACTGAATAACTTTATAAATGGACTTCAGAAGACAAAACAGGCAATATATGTGTAGTACAGTGTATCGATGTATTGCTTTCTACTTCTGTTCATTTTGTTACAGTGTGATTCCTAAATGGTTCCTTAAATTAAAATTATTTGTGTTCTAAGTTTCAGCTCAAGATGTCCAGTCAGGGTCATGGAAATACGGACCTCGATCATTCGAGTTCAATCAGCCTGACGTAAGAGCCGTCCTGTAGCTTTTATATGCTGTTTTCTTGGACAGTGCTCACATATAAGTGTCTCTAATTTATCCTGTGTCTTTTTGTCAGCCCATCAGAGAGATTCCTGCAGAGAAAGTGATCGAGTGAGTGACTCAGTACAAACAAGGCACTTTCAAGCAATAAAACCCTGTTGATTGACATGCCACATCTATATATATATATATATATATATATATTCACTGTTGTTGTTTTTCTTTTTCCCAGAAATGCCGGTGACTATGAGATTAGTCAGGGGCCTACTGGTGTGTCCCGGTAAGAATACTTAGAGTTTAAAGTAGCATAAACTACTAAAAAATCCCCTTCAAAAAGAACATTTTCTGCATTTAGGTGATTGTTTACTGTGTTTCTGCCCAGACTGCGGCTCATACCGGGGTTCCTACAGCAGGAAGAGGCAGACTGGATGTTTAGTAAGCTGCTCGCTGAACTGCCCTGGTCACAAAAGACCAATTATAGGATGATGGGTAAGTCGAATGTTGAAGTACTGTAAATTGGGGAAGGGGAAATAGTGTTTAACCTCTGGAGATTATGTTTAAGATGAACCCCGTAAAGCCTGACATATGAAATAATTGTCAGAAAATCAAATTTTTTGAAGTGGAACAATTATGGAACCTTTAGACAAAATATTAAAAACATCTTCAAACATATGAGGTGCATCAGGCTTTTTTGGCTCATATAGTATGATATAGTGAGAACATAGAGCTCATACTTGAGGAGGAAAAGATCCTTAATATTATTCTAAGGCCCAAACCAAGCAAAAAAATGCACTTTGCTGCATTTGCTGATATTTATATGGTCAAAAAGTATGATGAAATTCTGATAGCTTATAATGAAATCAATAAGATCTTTTTAACAGTATAGCAGAATACTTTCATAAAATGCAAATAAATATCAGTTGTCACTCTATATCTGCCAATAAAATTTCTTAGTCTTATGATCAAACAGGGTTTCCGCGGGGCATTAAAAAGCATTAAATGGATTTTTTGAAAATGAAGGCATACATGGCATTAAAAAGCATTACATTTTAATCCTACAGGCATTAAAAATTGAGATAGTTTTGAAGAAAATTTTATATTATCAATTTATTTAAATATAGTCTTCATAATTAATCATTTTTATTTGCTGTCTCAAAATATGTATGTTAGTGTGATAAACACGTTACATTATATGATCCTGCTCTTATTCATGCAAATGTTTTTTAACCATTCAATAGTGACAAAACAAAAGAGAACGCGCTGCCTGTGAATGTCCCAACGCGCACACACACACACACACGATGCACAGAAAGACGCGCGCCAGTATCGTGCGCACAGACAGCACGCCAGAAAACGGTTCTCTTTCGCACCTGAACGAACAATATAACACACACAATTATGCCAAAATTTCTTGTTTTCCTCATAACATAAGAGCATTCTTAAATGAGTTGAGTCTGGAATCCTGTAGCATATGATCATATGTTGAGCCTTTGTGCTAAACACAGGAGAATGAAAATAAGCATATAATGACATTCTGCATCTGTCCCACTCAGACGTCTTCACGAAGTACACTTCCCACAGTGACTCACTCTTTCCAGTCGTTCTTCATCAGTAAATTGGCAGGAATGCCACTGCCTCCAGTTCTCTCGTCTGTTTACCTTTCAGGACCGACATCATTTTTTAGAAAGTCCCAAATATACCAAGTGTTTAAACATTTGCTTTGGACCAGGAGTAGTTCACGTTTGACTGTGACTGATCGAGACTTGTTTTGACGAATATGTTCTGGATCCATGAACTTTCGGCCCATATTTGGTGCGCTGAAGATCGACACATCATCAAGTCAAGTCACATTTATTTATATAGTGCTTAATACAATACAGATTGTTGTGAAGCAGCTTGACAGTAATAAATAGAAAAATTACAGTTATGATGTTACTAAATTCATCATTTATGAAACAAATTCAATTTCGGCTATAAAAAAATCTTTTCAGAAGACAATAGTGTCATTATTCAACTCCATTCAGTTCAGTGTTGATTCAGTTCAGTTCAATTACAGTGCTGATGTTGGAAAATGTATCAACTATGAAACAAATTCAATTTCAGCTGCAAAGCAGCTCTACAGAAGACAACAGTGTCATCATTCAGCTCAATTAAATTCATTATTGATTCAATTCAGTTCATGTTCAATATTCAGCTCAGTTCATTTGAGATTTTGTTCTCATTCAATAGTGTCAGTGCAGTCAAATTACCAACTGTAACTGAGTATTACTGAAATTTAAACTATAAATTGTCTTTAAACCCCAATAGATGTTAAGCAGTATTGAAAGTACAAATAGCAGTTTGTATTATTATAAGAATATATTATTATAAGAGTATTATTATAAGAGCAGTTAATAATTTTAAGAATAAAACATCAAGAGACTGTAATGATATTGATATGCTTTTAATTAAACAATTAATTGCAGTAATAGTAGATCCCATAGTATATATTTCCAATCTCTCTTTGAAATTGGGTTCTTTTCCCACAAATATGAAAATAGCTAAAGTGGTCCCTATTTTTAAAGCTGGTGAACAGAATCTTTATACTAACTATAGGCCAACCTCACTGCTTCCCCAATTCTCTAAAATTCTGGATAAGATATTCTTCATTAGATTGGATAGTTTTATTTATAAATATGGGATCATCATAACTGATAGTCAATATGGTTTTAGAACAAACCGTTCTATATCTCTGGCTTTAATAGACCTGGTGGAAGAATTAACAACCAGTATTGATGATTAGAAGTTTGCTATAGGTGTATTTATAGACCTCAAAAAGGCCTTTGATACAATAGATCATCATATTTTGTTTATAAAATTGGAAATTTATGGAATTAGGGAATAGGGCTAAACTGGATAAAAAGCTATTTAGAACATAGAAAACAATATGTGCAGATGGGGGAGGAAAGGTCGAAGCTCCAAAATACAATATATGGTGTACCACAAGGTTCAATTCTAGGACCAAAATTATTTTTATTATACATAAATGATATTGTTAAAACTTCCGATTTGTTGAAATTAGTAATTTTTGCAGATGATACAAATATATTTTGTGAAGGAGAGAATCTCCAACATTTGTTGATGACTGTCTCTAAAGATTTGGCTAAGCTTAAATTGTGGTTTGATTTAAACAAATTATCTCTCAATATAAAGAAAATTAAATTTATGATCTTTGGGAAACGTAGAATTCCCGATGATTTAACTATTGAAGTACTGTGTGATAATTCCAGAGTAGAAAGAGTCTATGAAAACTCCTTTTTAGGAGTAATAATTGATCATAAACTAAGCTGGAAACCACAAGTCAACTATATTAGTTCTAAATTGGCAAAGATTAATGGTATATTTTGTAAAGAGAGACACATATTGAACCGAGATACAATGTATATTTTATACTGCACGCTTTTTCTTCCTTGTTTGCACTACTGTACAGAAGTGTGGGGCAATACCTATAAAACCACCCTTAAGACGATATGCACAATGCAGAAAAAGGCAATTAGAATAATCTGCAATGTTGGTTATTATGTACATACAAATGATTTATTTTTAACATTGCAAACATTAAAATTTAAAGACATAGTGGATCTTAAGACCACACAAATTATGAACAACGCTAAAAATAAAGTACTTCCTAGTAATATTCAAAAATGGTTTAAGGAAAGAGATAGTAGATACAATTTAAGAAGGAGAGGAAATCTCTCTCAATCAATGGCACGCACAACACTCAAAAGCATGTGCATATCTGTCAATGGGGTGAGGCTGTGGAATAATTTACCTGCAATAATTAAGGAATGCAATCATATTGTGCAATTTAAAAGAAGGTTTAAAATGTCTATATTAGAAAAGTATATGAATTAAGGTGGACTTGGGACAAATGTCTCATGATGTCTCATTTCTTTTTCAAGAGGTTGATTTGAATAACCAAACAGTCTGTTTCTTGACATTTCTTTCTCATTTTATAATTGTATTGTGTGATTTATTTTTAGATAAATGTACTTCAAATGATTACGTTTTTTTTTCTTTCTTTTTTTCTTTTTTTTCTCAATAAGTATAAATTATGATATTTTGTAAAGAGAAAACAGTAGCTGTTCCAAGGCTAGATGTGTAAAAGGGGAAGGTAAATATAAGTTAGCTTCATCTCCTTTTTTTTCTGTATTTTTTCTTTTCTTTTGAACATGCTGAGATTTTTTTTTTATTATCTTCTTGTTAAAATATGTTCTGTTACTAATGATCATGTTCTGAAGAGGAAAACGAAAGAAAAAGAAACTAATTATTCATTCATTCATTCATATTTACATTCATTGTGTTTTGCACTTCAGGTGATGCATATGAGGAACCTAGACTCACTTGTTGGTATGGAGAACTGCCATATACATATTCACGCTCCACTATGGAGGCCAATGCTCAGGTAAATCGTATGATCTGCTGTTTTTATATTAGCAAGTGAGCAAACAAAAATAACATCTCTTTCCATATTTCTCTTTTATTATAGTGGCCTCCAGTTCTTAGCACTCTGCGTCTGGCTGTTGAGCAGAAGAACGGCCACACGTTTAACTCATTGCTATGTAACCTGTACCGGGACGGTAAAGACAGTATTGGCTGGCACAGTGACAGCGAGCCTTCATTAGGACCCCAGCCCACCATCGCCTCTCTGAGTCTGGGTGACACTAGAGTGTTCAGTCTCCGAAAGCAGCCACTTCCTGTGAGTCTGCGAATGGGCCATTTATAACTTGTCACAGTCATACTAGGGTTTAAATGAATTGTGGTGTTTACACAAGGATGCACGATGCATTAGGGCAGAGCGATTACTAATAATAAAACCAAAATCATGATATGGATGGCAGCTTTATGGGCTCCCTGCTGTTTTCCACCGGACAAGAGCTTGATGGTTTAACGTTTGAACTGAAAAAAAAATAAAACAATGTTAGTCTTATTCAATTCAGGTATAAACAGCTTTTCAGAAGACAATATTGTCATTATTTAACTCAATTCAGTTCAATGTTGATTCAGTTCAGTTCAATAACAGTGCTGATGTCACAAGATTTATCAATTATGAAACAATTCAATTTCAACTGTAAAGCAGCTCTACAGAAGACAACAGTGTCATCATTCAGCTCAATAATGTCATTATTCTGCTCAATTTAGTTCAGTGTTGATTCAATTCAATTCAATAATACTGCAAAGTTCATCATTTTAATATGAGTTCAATTCAGCTATAAGCAGCTCTACTGAAAGCACACTGTAGGTGTTATTGTTCAATTTAATTGATTTGTTTATTGTAGCCATAAATATTACTATTGTAACTTAACAATTGTACTGTAAAATAAATACATAAATAAATAACAGTTATTATTATAATGATTAATGATTTCTTAAATTCATTTTTTTAGTTTACAGTGAACTATTACATTAGTAATGATTCTTCTTGTTTATTTCTATTTTGTAATAATAATACTAATAAAAAATGATAATTGCCATTATTATTATTATTATAATTTTTTATTTTACAGTGGAATATTACTGTTGTAATATTTCTTATTTTGATTTAGTAATACTAATCATAATACAAAATATTATTATTGTTGTTGTTGTTATTATAGTCATATGTATATGTAGAATCACAAAAGTTTTGGCCAAATTGTGCAGCTGTACCAACTAGCTTTATTGGCAGACAATATTTTTTATCAGAAAAAACCTTAATAATTAAATAACACTGTTTGATGTAATGTTTAGCAAATCTATAAGTGAATATCCATTTTTCACGCTGTACTTTTATTATGTTGTATTGCTTTAATTCACCTGTGGCATTTATTTTAGTCTTTTATTTTTGATGTATTTACCATTTTAATTAATACAAATTTTTGTCATAACGTGCAAATAATTATCGATTTCAGCACCGGTCAGAATTTGAATATCAGTGAAACCCTAGTTTAAAAACAGCAAATCTTAATACTTTTATCCAAATTTATCCAAATCTTAATAGCTTTTGAAGTCTGCGTACCCTGATTATGTTTCCATTATGTGTCTCATTTTAAGTCTGAAGGGAAAATGTTTGTAAAACATGAGTTGAGCTTGTTTTCCAACAGGTGACTAAATGTTGTGTCTGGATGTTAAATGAATTTAAGGTCATGGTAAACTGGGTGTATGTGTTCCAGGAGGACAACGGAGATTACAGCTATGTGGAGCGCATACGCATCCCGCTGGCCCACGGGACCCTCCTGCTCATGGAAGGCTGTACACAGGAGGACTGGCAGGTACTGCTCTGAAGAAATTATCTGAATTTGATAAACGCAACAGAATCATTTAACCAGAGGCAGAAATCTAAGCATTGTTTTCTTGCTAAGTTGCACCACAAGCTCAGATGGGAGCAGAGAAACATTAAGATTTCACTGGTATTTTAGATAGATTCAGTAAATCGAATCATCCTCCTGGAAACCATTTGAGCCGATTTACAAGACGTTTACCGAGAGTTTATTCAAGATTTAATGTGACTCTATGAACTGGCAGGAGCATTTGTTTAGTCTGAAATGAGCGGTGAAGCTGCCAGTTAATAACAGTCTGCTATAAAAACGCTGCTGATAAGCCAGACTGTGAAGAAAGGCTGAAAATGGCTAAATCAGTGTGAAGGGGTTGGGGTTTGGGGGGGGATAGTGTTTGTTTTGTTTTGGCTCTACAGTACATTCTGGAAAACTGATCACATGTGATTGGGATGATCTGGAACGGTCACACTGTTTAGTAATGATAGTAATGATAATAGAATATTATGATATTGCGATGATGGGAAAAAAAATATAATATTAAATATAAATTACAAATTTAATTTAGTTTATATTTTGTTATTTCATTTAATGGTTATTTACATTTGTATATATACATTTTTGTAATTTCATTTAACTGATATTTTCCCCCCACTTTTTCGTAGTTTCATTTAACAGGATTTTTTTGCATTTTTTTTACATTTTCTATTGATTATATTAGCAGTTAATCGTCAAATGACATGTCATGACGCCATATATCTCAGATGAGTGCACTTTTTTTTCTTTTCTTTTTTTGCATTTTAATGTAAAAACCTGCTGGAAGTTATTTTAATCCTGTTTAAGAGTTGTTTTTGAAATCCGACTCCAAGAAGAACCACAGGCCTTTGGTGAGGCACAAAGAATAGATAAAGGTCAAAAACATTTAATGGCGACATCTCAAAACCGTTTAAGAAAGGTCACTCACGGATTGTGCCAAAAAGCTTTCAGGCGATCTTATTAGGTTGACATAACTCTCATTGACCTGTCAAAATAAAGTTAACTAAACCCACATGTATGGCTGTTTCCTTTAAAATGATCACAACATTTGTATAGCCTTTGAAAGCTGTTACATAATTGTCAAAGGGACGTTCTGAAGTGTGGGCACCAATTCAACATTGTATCTGTGGATGTAAACATACTACTTTTGCTTAGTCAAGCTACATTCTTTGTCATCTGTATGTCCAAATATACATGACGCCATGTGTAATCGTGTATTTGAAATATTAAATACAATATCATGCATCACCGCTGTCTTTCGAGGAGGACGCCAAGGCTGATTAACCTTATTTAAGTTGGTTTAGTGGCTACATTGCCTCATTGTGAGTGCAGTTTTAACATTATTAATGTTTTTTTGAATAGCACCAGGTCGCAAAGGAGTACCATGACCGCGGGCCTCGGATAAATCTCACTTTCCGCACCATATACCCAGAGCCAGAGAGTCCCGGTTGGAGATCTGTGAGATGATCGCTGAGAGAAGAGACAGCAGGGTGGAAGAGATCTGAAGAGGTCTGTCTCATCCTCAGACTATACTGTTAAACACATCCTTTCTGTTCAATTCAATTTTTTATTTAGGTTCACTTTCAGTCAAAGACCTGAAACAATGATAAACTTGACTGGCATTATTGTATTTTTGTTTACATAAATTATTGTTTTCTCACAGCAGTTAGCTTTTGTTCCAAGAAAGAATTACAGGTTTTACTTGTTTATGACGTTTGGAGAATGTTAAATAAATGGTGCCAAGTGGCCCATATTTCAGTTACAACCTCCCCTTGTTGTTTAAATATTGCATGTTCTGCAAATTTTCATTTATAGCTTGTGGTGAATAAAACTGAATTACAAACATCTGTTCAATGTCATTATGGGGTTTAGTTACACTGCCGTTCAAATATATATAAATTTATTTTTTGCTTTAAAAAAAGCTTGAAAAGGCTGAATTTATTCGATCAAAAATGCAGTAAAAATACGTAATATTGTGAGAGATTATTACAATTTAAAATAACTGTTTTCTGTTTGAATATATTTTAATGTAATTTATTCCTGTGATAGCTTTGCATCACTTTTTCAACATCATTACTCCAGTCTTAAGTGTCACGTGATCCTTGAGAAATAATTATAATATGATGATTTGGTACTCGGTTATTAATAAATGTTCTTATTATCTGAAAGTTTGAAAACTTAATTGTACGTTTTTGCTGCTTAATATTTTTATGGAAATCATGCTACATTTTTTCAGGATTCTTTGATGAATAAAAAATTCAAAAAGAACAACATTTTTTTTTCAATTATAAATATCTTTTTTGATCAATTTAATGCGTCCTTGTTGAACAAAATAATTTTTCTTTAAAAAAACCTTGAACCATTGTGCATATCTTCATAATTATAATTACACATGGGTGATGAAAAACATTTTATTCAAAACTATCCTTTTCAACAAACACTAGGAAACTATCCATGTCCTTTTTATTTATTTATTATATTATGAGGTTTATAATATTTTTGATGGGCTGCAAGTCTTTCCAGGACGTATGTTGTAAAAACAAACGTATCACATTATTGATGAGTCACGGTCGAGTCCTTGTGTGGTTGGTTGAGCTGAATGGATCTCTCTGTGTCCACACATTACCACCAACCTCAAGAGACAAAGACCATGTTAACTCGGTGGAAGTTTAACGATCAACAGCATTGCTATCAAAGAAAACACGAATAATATAATAATATATAAACGCGACCATTTAAAACTTTTCTTGAGTCTGTTTGTAGATGTTTGCGTATTCATTCCCTGGAGTTCAAGGCACAAAGGGTCAGATATGGGGCTGTTACTGTTTGTCACTCTTTTAAAAAAAATATCCTTAAATATGTAAACGCCATCAAACGAAAGCAACCGTTTTGGCAATGCCAGATAATATCCAAAGAACTGCAAAATGTTTTGAAACTGCAAACCGTGAATCTCTTGCTCTTGCTTGTGACTTCAGTGATTTGTCGGAGCTCTTTAATTTGAGTTACTTGGTGTTCCTTTCTGCTTGGCTGGCAATGCAATGCCTTTCACAGCTTCCCCATAAAGACTGACCTGCACATAGAAATGGTGCTTCTGTTCTGGAATGCAGGGACCCTCGCTGTGTAATGGGATCACTGGCCATTATTTTTTCCACTACAATTAACTTTGTTATAAGTTTCATTCCCAGAGTGTGCAGGGAGATCTGTTGGGTTTGAGTAAATAGTGTGTGCAACAGCTCTTCTCAGCTCTTACTGGGAAACAAATCCTGTACTCAGTTAAAGCGACAGTTCAACTAAAAGTAAACATTCTGTCATCATTTTCTCACCCTCAGATCATTTCAAACAAATCTTCGAAACACAAATGAAGCTATTTTTAATTAAACCTAATAGATTTCGGTCCCTTGTTTGAAAGTCCATTCCACCAAAACTTCATAGTTTTCATAAAAACATAGTGAAAGAATGCAATATGATTTTGACAGTCTTCTGAAAAGTAATGATTGCCTTATATGGTGAACAAATTTAATTTAGGCTTTTATTCACATTGATCAACGCACATCCATAGAGCTCATCAAATATTTTAAACAGAAGCTCAAACATGTTTGCTTGGTGCGCAAGAACCAATTAGGTTTGTTCTCATGTGTCACACAAACACCTTTGAGTTTCTGCAAGAACCAGTGAGGTTTGTTTTTGTGTGTCAGGCAAACACCATTGAGTTTCTGCAAGAACCAGTGAGGTTTGTTCTCGTGTCACACAAACAACTTTGAGTTTCTAAAAGAACCAATGAGGTTTGTTCTCGTGTCACTCAAACACCTTTGAGTTTCTAAAAGAACCAATGAGGTTTGTTCTCGTGTCACACAAACACGATTGTTTTTTTTTTGCAAGAACCAGTGAGGTATGTTTACACATGTTCAAGTACCACAAGAACTGCTAGATTCATATGGATTTCTTTTACGATCTCTTTTTGAAGTGTCGAAGTTTTGGTGGAATGGACTTTCAATGGAGAGACCGAAATCTTTCAGGTCTCATAAAAAATATATCTTATTGTGTTCGAAGAAAAGGCTTATGGGTTTGGAATGATCTGAGGGTGCGTAACTGATGAGAGAATTTTTATTTTTGGGCGAACTAACCCATTACCATAGATGGATTTTCAAGATGACACTCTTTAAAACCTTCATGGTACCTCTTTGCAGAGCACCTTTAAATAAACTTTTGGCATACTGTCCAGTATGCTTTCAACATTTCTCAATTGCACTGGGATCATAACCAACAGAAAAACAGCATGTTTGGGAAGTCCAATAACCCGTGTCCTGCCAGGATCCTCTCCCAGTAGCCTTTCAGTGGCCTTTGTTAGCAAGACCACATGGATTTGTTTTCAGCACCTGCCTCAGAACTGGAAACGGTCGCTTGTGACCAACCGCAGGGGTCTCCTGTCATGTTACATCAGAGTCATGCAAACCATGCCTCTCGTCCCCTCTTTGTCATATGAGTTAGACTTGGAACCAAAGGGGGTGGAAGTTGTTTCGTTTCAATGAGAGATTAGAGGTGACATAAGCAACAAACAAGCTTGAAGTGGCTTTGGATTGAAGCATCTGTTGAATGATTACTTACAAAGTACACAACTTTTTGTCTCGCTTGGCTGACCTGTGCTTGAGCTTCATGAAGACACGTTCCCACTCCTCCTAATTCTCAGATCAGAGAGCTGCATCACGAGTCTAGACACATAAGGCTAACAGCAACATGTGCGGCGGCGGCACAAATCCATTAGACTTGGGCAGTGTTGTGTCTGTTGAAGTCAAGGCCTGTCTTTCATTCCCACCAATACTAAGACCCAGAACTCGCTCTGTCTAAGGGGAAAACTCCTCCTTTTCCCAGCAGAACTCTGGAACAAAAACAACATCCCTTCCGAGTACATTGCACTCACCACCATTTAGATAAGGATTATGTTTACTTCCACAATACAGAGTGAAACAGAGCTAATTAATTGTCATTTGTTTAATTACTTACAGGAAGAGATGGACTGAATATTGCTTTGTGGAAACATATCTAGGAATCCATTTTTATTATCCCTGATATTATCTTGCTTGATGTATATATCTAATTTCTGACTGTTTACATCTGGGCTTGCACATTATATCGGTACCATATCAGTTATCACATTTATCAGTAATTGATAATTTCCTCTATTTTTACATTTAGATTACCTTGGCTGTCATCTAACACTCAATCTTTTAAAACATTATTAATGTAAGACTGTTAAATGTCATTTTTAGCAAATCTCAAAATTATTATCCATTTTTTTCATACTGTACATTATAATGTTGTGATGCATAAATTCAAAACAATTTGACTTTGGTTTTTAGGGTTTTATTTTGTATTAATTTATCCAAATAGTATCATCTCATTTCATGTAATCAAAGTTGTAGCATACTCTATGTTTTATACTTCTCATCCTCATATATACTGACATTTTTGAGTTGGTTATAAAATAAATAACCTGTTGAGGTAATATAAGTAATTATGTTTATGGGCTATCCATTACAGGAGTGAAATGTTTTGGTCCGTGTTGGAGAAGTCAGTATGTTGCCTCTGCTAAATTTGGATGTTATGTCGAGCTAGTGGCCTACATGGGAATGTGTCTATGTTGTGCTATAAATATATGGCTTTTCGTCCCCTGTAATGAGGCCAAGTCCAAGGAAAATAAAGTGGCTCAGTGGTATTTTCACCTTTTTTTTTAAATTATGTTAACAGCAAAAACCTCTTAATTTGACAGCAAATTTGTTTATGCCCCGTATATACACAGAACTAAATCAAGCCGCGGTGGCCCTGGGCCAGCATGGGGATTTATTGTTTTGGGGATATATGTTGCTTTGTTACTGAATGTTATCAGTTAATGTAATGGTTCAATGTGTCATGGTTGTCAAAAACAGGACGGAAGCAATCGCAGGTCAAACTCAGTTCTTTATTGAACGGTGAAAAGCACGACAGCAACACGGGTGTGGACTGATGACGCAGGGACCTCGATGGTCGAAGACGAACCCGTGAAGTGCAGTGGAAACCCAAACGACAATCCAACGAAGAGATGACGACGAATTCAACAGGAACACCACACGGAGAGACAAACATCCAACGATCTGACAAAGGAGATGAGAGAACTGTGAGAATATATGGTGAGATGAGATCGGCTGCAGCTGGTGATGTGATGACGATCAGCTGGAGCGGATCAAGGAATGACACTCATTCACGCCCACTACACACGTGCTTTCATACAACAACATAAACACGAGACGAGAAGGAAGCAATGAACTTGTATACCGTGACAGTACCCCCTCTCCTAGGAACGCCTCCTGCCGTTCCCAGACTCCCTTACCTGTCGATTGAAATCATCGATCAGAGAGTGATCCAGGATGTCTCTAGCCGGAACCCAACTTCTCTCCTCCGGACCGTAACCTTCCCAGTCCACCAAGTACTGAAATCCACGTCCCCTCCGTCTAGAATCCAGAATGCGATTTACCGAATAGGTGGTCTCCCCATCTACGAGACGCGGCGGGGGGGGAACCGGGACTGGCGGATTAATGCGAGCATGAAACACGGGCTTGATTTTTGAAACATGGAAAACGGGGTGAACCCTCCTGTACGCTGGAGGTAAACTAAGGCGGACTGTCACCGGACTAATGATCTTGGTGACAGTGAACGGGCCAATGAATTTGGGGGCAAGCTTATTAGAGACGGATCGGAGAGGAATGTTCTTAGTTGAAAGCCACACTTTTTGACCAACGACGTATACGGGAGGCTTTGACCGGTGGCGATCGGCCTTAGCCTTGGTGCGCGCCCCCACTTGGAGTAGAGCCTCACGGGCTCTAGTCCAAGTGCGGTGACACCTCTGGATTAAGGCGTGAGCGGAGGGGACCGCGACCTCGGATTCCAGACTAGGAAAAATAGGTGGCTGGTAACCTAAACTACACTCAAACGGAGATAGGCCCGTAGCCGACACTGGTAACGTATTGTGGGCGTACTCCACCATGGAAATCTGTTGACTCCAAGAGGAAGGATTCTTAGAAACCAAACATCGCAACACCCTTTCCAGATCTTGGTTGGCTCTCTCGGTCTGACCATTGCTCTGGGGATGGAACCCTGAGGACAGACTAACCGTCGCCCCCAGTAACTTACAAAATTCTTGCCAAAATTTGGACACAAACTGGGGTCCTCTGTCAGAGACCACGTCCATCGGGAGGCCATGTAAGCGAAAGACGTGGTCAATGACTGTCAACGCTGTCTCCTTAGCTGAGGGTAATTTGGGTAAGGGAATGAAATGAGCCGCCTTCGAGAACCGGTCCACCACAGTCAAAACGACTGTGTTGCCCTGGGAGGGCGGGAGGGCGGTGACAAAATCTAGAGCGATATGGGACCAGGGTCTCGAAGGGACAGGCAGCGGTTGAAGGAGCCCATCAGGCGGACGATTGGAAGTCTTACCAGTGGCACAGACCGAGCAAGCCAAAACAAAACTGTGGATGTCACGAGCCATAAGTGGCCACCAAAATCGTTGCTTGACTAAAAACTTAGTACGATTAACTCCTGGATGACAAGCCACGTTGGAGCAATGACCCCACTGTATAACGTCGGACCGTAATCCCTCCGGCACAAATAAGCGATTCGGTGGGCAACCGGGCGGAGGCATTACCCCTTCTAAGGCCGTCTTGACCTTCGATTCGATCTCCCATACGAGTGTGGAAACAAATAGGGTTTCCGGTAAAATGCACTCGGGAGTAGACGGGCGTTCGGAACGATCAAAAATGCGAGATAAAGAGTCGGGTTTGATGTTCTTAGAACCCGGGCGAGTCCAGAAGTGCTTGACAGTCGTGCTGGTGAATTGACCATCTCAGTCTTACCGGAAGGAGGGTAGATGTGGATGAGGTCTTCTCGGCGGAGATCCCACCCGATAGTAGCCTCATACTTACTATCGGGCTTGGCCTTTTACCGGGCAGTTGTAGGCAAAGTGTCCCGAACCTCCACAGTATAGGCAGAGGCCCTGGGACCTCCGCCTTTCCCTCTCCTCCCGGGAAAGCCGAGCTCGACCCACCTGCATGGGTTCGTGATCGAAGACTGGGCTGACCACGTCCCTGCCACTGGACCGTTGACCCTCTGCTCCAGCTGGAGACCGAATGGACGGTGTTCTTCCCCCGACTCTGGTGATGCGAGCGTCCACCCTCAGAGCAAGCTCGATGAGTCCATTCAGCGTCGTGGGGAGGTCCAGGGCGTAGATCTCCCTCTGGACGCGGTCAGCCAACCCATGCAGGAACATGTCCCACTGCGCCGCCTCGTTCCACTGGCTTTCGCCCGCCAGGGTGCGGAACTCGATCGAATAGTCCGAGACCGACCTGTCACCCTGACGGAGGTCGGCCAACACCCTGGCAGCCTCTCTCCCCGCGACGGCCCGATTGAACACCCGTCTCATCTCTGAGGAGAGTGCCTGGAACGAGGCACAGCAAGGGTCTTGATTTTCCCACACCGCTGTCCCCCATAACGCCGCCTTTCCGGTCAACAGAGTAATGACAAATGCCACCTTGGCTGGCTCATTATTGAAAGTTCTCGGTTGCAGTGCGAAATGCATGGCACAACGTGTCAGGAATGCTCTGCAGTAAGCAGACTCACCAGCGTATGATTCCGGAACAGGTAGGCGTGGCTCTGATGTCGTAGCGATCTCTGGTGGTGTGGGGGGAACAGCTGGTGTGGGTGGCGCAGCGGGAGCACGAAGTAGTTGGATCTGCTGGGTGAGCTCGGACACCTGCGTCACCAAAGCTTGTACCGCACGACCCGTGTCCCCTAGATTCCTCTCCTGAGAATCCATTCTTCTAGCGCTGTGCTGAAGGAATTCCTCCAACGAGGTCGGCGAACCTGCTGCTTCCATAGCACGGTCAGATCGTTCTGTCATGGTTGTCAAAAACAGGACGGAAGCAATCGCAGGTCAAACTCAGTTCTTTATTGAACGGTGAAAAGCACGACAGCAACACGGGTGTGGACTGATGACGCAGGGACCTCGATGGTCGAAGACGAACCCGTGAAGTGCAGTGGAAACCCAAACGACAATCCAACGAAGAGATGACAACGAATCCAACAGGAACACCACACGGAGAGACAAACATCCAACGATCTGACAAAGGAGATGAGAGAACTGTGAGAATATATGGTGAGATGAGATCGGCTGCAGCTGGTGATGTGATGACGATCAGCTGGAGGGGATCAAGGAATGACACTCATTCACGCCCACTACATACATAAACACGAGACGAGAAGGAAGCAATGAACTTGTATACCGTGACACAATGTGTGTCAAGTTTGATCTAGCAAATGATATTGGTATGTTTTCCTTTTTTGTCTTATATACCCCCTCAATCCCATCAGAAAGGCCAGTGGTTCTCAACCTTTTAGACTCCAAATCCCCTCACTCTCAAAGACAATATTTAAATTAGGTAAATAAAAAATAAACAAAAATTTAAGTAAATCTTGTGTGTTTACACTGTTTATTACCAATGAATTACTACTTCTTTACCTACTTCTTCCAGTTGTTTGTGATTAAATGTTGTTGTTTTTACTTGCAAATAGCTATTTCTACCGGATAAAATAATTTTAAAATTTTATAAATTATCATAACTTTTCATAAATCCAGGGTTTTTTGAGAATGCTGGACACCAAACCAGAAATGTGTTCATTTTAGCTCCTAATATATTTTCATATAATATAGCATTATCATTAATATGATTAAATTGCCCATAATAAGTCAATATTGTTGGTGAAAATTAAAAACAGACTTATCTTCTTATCTTAGTCTAATTTTTGAAAATTCCTCCAAAAAAGACCGTAACCTGTTTGTAGATGAAAACTAGATATTTAAAAAATAAATAATTTGCAGGATCAACCTTCTTAAATTGATTGAAGCGTTCTACAAAACAGATTTATTGTAAAAAATAGCAATTTATGGGGTTCAAGTGCTTTAAGGCCTTTAAGCACATGCTTTAAAAGGTATTATGTTTTATTTAGCAAGCCTGTAACCACCTAGATCATAGATAGAAAAAAACATTTACAGCCAAAACAGGGAATTTACTAAGGAAATATATGGTTTTAAAGCTTTTAAACATTTACTGAGTTAGAGCCAAAAACCTAGGACTATATAGGCCTACTTCGTGAAAGTAGGTTTTTGAAATAATCTTCGATATTTAACGATTGATTCAATTGACAGCTGGGGTCCTAGAGGCAAAGTTACTTAGAATTAGGAGAAAAATCGAGTTATATACAGGTATAGCCTTCAATCCTTTACGCAGGTGGATTTCTTTTGATTTTCTCACACGCCTCTAGGGCCGTGTGTCTAACAGGCCCAGCGAGTTTCGTTCCGATCGGCCTCCGTTCACCTTGTCTGAAGCTGCTCGACGATGGGCGTCTTTTTTCATCAATAATTCTAGATTTTTCTAGATACACAAATGTCCTCATAGACAATCGCGGCACCATTGGCAAAGTCACCGCATGCCATGCAGCAAGTCAATCAGACTGACTGTTGCTATTTATTTAATTTTTTTCATTTATTTTAATTTTTTTCATTTTATAGTGCCACCAGGCCAGTCGCTGCGTCCTTTCTCACGTGGCCACAGACTGAGGCCATAGGTGTACCAAATTTGGTGAAATTACCTCATTCCGTTCAAGAATGATAGCCGTTTTAGTTGAAGTGGTCATGCCCACTTAGACGTTTTGGCATCCCATCATGGACGTGAATCAAAATTTCTACTTTTTTCTGATAGTTATTGATAATCAGACTCCAGAGAATCTTTCTGCACTGATTTGGTTCAAACCTAGGACTAGTTCACACACAAAAAAATCCAAAATACCCGAAAAGATCCGTCTTGAGCCAAGGATTCCAATGATGTAAGACACTTGAGCCTGCGACGAATGGTTGAGTTATGTGAGTTATGGACCATCAAATACTTTTGATCGCTGTAGCGCCACCATTAGGCCGATTGGGACGAGACTTGGTGACGTTGTAGATGGGGTGAGTACTACCATCCCTCAAAGTTTTAAGTCTCTATGACTTAGTTATGGTTTGGTCTGCCCGATCACTTTTAGGGGAGAATGCTGATCCTTGGAAATTCTATCAATTACAATAGGGTTACAATAGCGGTACGTGCTTGAACCCCTAATAAAAAATAATGTTATTAAAGACATTTTAAAAATGTAAAACAATTAAGATGAATGATCCGATATCTCAAGAAAACGTAAGTAAGTTTAAGTTTGGTACATATATTCATGCAGTGTGATACGTAGAAAAACATACAATTTGTAATAAAAAAGTTAAGCAACGCTAACCCTAAACTAAAACTAACCAGTGCAAAAACGTTCAATTAAGATTTAGATTTAGCACCAATTTGCACAATCGAGTCATGAGACTGTGTTGATTTGTAAATCATTTGCTTGCTTCATTGGTGTCTTTGGCAAGGGGTTCGATATTGAGGATGAAGAAAGGCTCCTAAAATCCTGTCTATTGTTAATTTTGTTCAGGATTACCCAGCTGTCCCATGCTGTATTTATTTAAAGTGTTCAAAATTCCAGCAGCTGTTGCTGATCATGCAGGTATAGGGGGTTAAAGCTAAAATAACTTTCATCTCTTTTGACTGACATATTACACTTTTTTCATAGATGGAGACCATTGTATTTCTTTATTGTTTTTATGGTATTGTTTGATACATACATAAAGAGGGTATAGTATGTGTGATTTAACTCTCTTTGCTGTCAAGTACATCCCTTCTGCATGTTGTACTGCTTAGGCCAGAAACAAGCTATTAATCAACTTGACAAGGCGTTCCTACAACACGTGGTTTGTGTAGTTTTCCTTGACATCATTATATGATGTCACCTGATTGATAATACCCTAGTGGGTGGATGAACGTGCATGTCTGCAAGTGTCTGAGTGCCTCTCTGCCCAAAATAGAAGTTACTTAGAGTAGACTTTACGGTTACCCCTTGACGTCTGAAATATGGGATGAGTAGGAGTGTGATGGAGAGGGTGAGATGACACCTTAAGGGTTTCCTATTTTGCTTTTAATGGGTCATCCTCAGGGTTCATGACAAATGGGAACTGCCACTGTGTGTTACGTCACAATATCCAGCCCCTATAATTTCACTCATGGCTCCCGAAATGTCTCCGGGTTCATCAGACATGCCTGACATGGACTATTTGAGGGTTAATGGCAGATCTGAATGGCAGGAAATGAAGAGATTGAGAGTAAAGTGAGAGCTGATGAAACTCATTATCATGGTGAGATCATGGTCGTGGCACTGCTAGGTGAGATTCTTGCCGTGTGCATGTCGCTGAGCTTACGACACCTCTAGTAAAGGAGAAAAATAGTTCATAGATAGTCATCAACCCTCCATAATCCTTGTCCTTATCTGGCCGACTAGCAATGGCTTCATCATTCAATTTCCTTCAGTCATATTCTAGATGTGAAAACAATTCTGTAAAAATATATGTAATAATAAAAATTAAAACAAATGTAATATTGAATCATAAAAATACATATTTATTTATATTATATATCATTTTTGTCTGTATTCTATTTTTATATTCTGTTTTCTATTTTTAAATTGGACTTATATCATTATTTTACTTGTACAAGTGAATCTCACAAAAAGTCGCATCAAAATAAATATAAAAAAATATTATTATTCATAAAACTAAGCTTGTTTTCCAGGATTTTTTTAGTTTCATTTTTTGGTACTGGATCACATTTTGGGGGATTTTGTTTTTACAGTATTACAGTAATGAACTGAGAATAATGGGAATTGGAAATAAAAACACCAGACATAGTGCACTAATGAGAATTTCAAGGAAAAATGTGCTTAATTTTAATTAGAGCTGTATTGCAATGCAAATAGTTGTAATGATCCTAAAACAGCTTCATTTTCTTTACGCAAAATGACTGTATTTGTATAGTATGATGTATAGATTTCTCCAAAGCTTTTGTTCTTTTTCCTCTTTTCTTAGCCCATGTCCTCTCACTCCCTATTTTTCTGCTCCTGGCCATTGGTTTATTTCTCCCTTTTCTGATTCCCTCTCTGCACATATCCTCATCTCTCCTGCCCCTCCCACTTCTTCTTTCCCAACTCCCTCTCTGACTGGCATTTATTTCAAGGATCTGATTTGGAGGGACTGGTATGGCAGCCGGAACCATGACTGTTCTCAGTGGGTGGGCGGAGCCAGAGCGTTAGGGGAGTGAAGCATATAAAAGCCCGAGCTGGTTCATCCCTGTCAGTGGCACGCTCAGAAACAACAGAGATACAGACGGAGTGAACCGATATACACCTAGAGTATCTTCTGGAAGTTGTATTCTCAAGCTGTTTGTTAGCCTCACCTTCTGACAAGAAGGATACAAGGAAAAGAGAAAGCTACTTTAAAACCTTCACCAAAGGGAAACCTGGAGAATTGCAAGGCTCTCCTAACATCTCAGAAGACGAACGGCCAGCCCTTGCCATCCAGATACATGGCTTCCCGTCCGATGGAGACGGTGGGATTCGCCGTTCTGCCCGCACACGTCTTGGCATCGGCCATGGAGGAGTTTCCCCAGCAGCTACCGGTCCCCAAGTGTCTGGCTCGGGGCCGAAACCGTCCGCGGCGGCCCCGAGACGCCCGCTTCAAGACCCAGCCGGTGACTTTTGCAGAGATCGCCGAAGTGGAGGAGGAAGGGGCTTCACCTATGGAGGAAGAACGGGCCAGACGGTCCTTCCTTCAGTCGCTGGAGAGTCTCAGGAGAAGCACACAGACCTTGCACCACGCGGGATCCACACAGAGCTGCCGCACCGCGTCTGCACAGGCCAGTCTGGACTCCAGCGACTCAGACTCGGCGCAATGAGAAGAGAGGAAGGATGACAGGACTGGAATTCAATGCATTTCGCACATATCTTCCTGTCGAATTCCTCATTCACATCCGTTAATCCATAGTAGTTATGATATGCCTCTTAAATGTGCAGATTCCAGTCGAGTAACACTGGCACAATAATTGTTTACCTCTGCAAGAGCAGAGTTGTAGCACATTGGAAGATTTCAGAAACCACGTAAATGCTTACGCAAATTCCTTTTTGTATCGTACAAGACTCGAGGACCGGTGAGGTTTCATCTGTCATCTGACTTGACAAGAAACATGATTCCGATTTCATTTTAATAGACTGATGTTATGCATATCCCTTGTGCCTGCTTAAGTTTGCACAGTCGAATGGGTCCTCCACTGCTGGGCAGGATGTAGACACATTTGTCACATTTTGTTATAATTCATTGCTGAACAAACTAAAAGCGGTACAACAGAGATACCGAGATGTATTTTTACAGAAAATAATCCGCATTCAGACAAGGTTTTAAACCCTGATGTCCAAGTCTGCCAGAATGGTGAACTTACTAATGAACTCGACGAGGAGCAAATTATTGTACTTTTCAAATGTATCTTATATTTATTCGCAGATTATTTTGTTATAACATAGTGATATTTAGAAAATCGTTCTGTTGACACTGTGGACTTGTAAAGTCACTATCACTGTATGTAAGAGAAAAACAGCCTTTATACTTCAATTTGACTATTATCTTTGTTAATTTGTTTCATACTTTCTTTCATAGTTATATAAATAAACTTTATAACATTGAATTCATTTTTCTCTTGTTGTGCTGTTTAGACATTTACAGATCAGCCAATCATTTGTGTACAGAAACTTTTATGAAAAATATGAAATTATAAAATAAATATACAAGTGCTAAAAAAGGGAAAGTGTGATGTTAATGAGCATACTATAATGGAAAAAGGGGAAAAAATACAAGACTACAGTGTGACTAAAAAGTATGAATACTAAAAAAAGTGAGAACATGACTTAAAACTAAATTATAATGTCACTATGATTAGCAAAATAAGCATTTGTACTTTTATCTGTATCTCATTATTTTCTTTATTGGTTTCTTACTTAATATAAAAATAAATAGATACAAATAAACATTGGGGTTGTCCTCTGACAGATCCAAATGCTAAAGCATAAAACGAGAGTAAAAGGGGTTAAAAGAAAGTGAAAGGTGTTGTGAAGTCTGTTTATGACTCTTCATTACATATTATAATGAGCTATTATGACTTCTCATAATAATGATCACCTATTATCTCAGATGACAGCATGTGTCCACATTCACATGACGCAACCACATTTTATCTGTCTCTCTATATCTGGAGTCAATGCCTCTGATTTCAATATCTGATCTCTATCAGCCAATACAGATGGCATGTAAAAATAGCATCTCATGACTTGCCTTCTGATCTAGTTACATTATAAGAAATCTTGCCTCTCCATCCAACTGGGGATTCTGCAGTGTTGTGAAAGACTGTGCTTGACACAAAACGGTGTGACTGAGTTTATTTATGTTTGAGGGATTACCCTTTCACCCACTGTGTCAAACTAATTCTTCATCTCTATGCTTTCTGAATTGGCAGGCAATGTTTCAGTTGAATATTATTAACATTAAATGTGAAGTGTATAATTTCACAATAGATGTGCAAAAATAATGACTGTTTTCATACAGGTTTCCCTTTAACACCCCCTTCTGCTATTGGCCAGACAAACATATAACCCCACCTCCAAAAACTCACATTGTTTTATGAAGTATTTATAAATTATTTATCCATGCACTTTTTTAAAAAAAATGTATGTGCCCTCATAATCTTTAATTAAAATAACTTCCCCTCCCTCTTGCAGTGTCATCTCTACTCTTCTCTGATGATGCGTTTACAGGTGTGAGGGCGGGATCAACCTGTCACTCACATGAGATCCACCAATAGCAAACCACAACCATCCAGTCATTTCCCAATAGACTAAAGCAAGTCTTGCCCCACATTTTTTCTTGTTTGAGAAGCTGTTTCACTCAGATATACGTCACAACAGGCAAGAAAAAACCATTGCACTTCCATCTGTGCACAGACACTATACAAGAATGAAACTTTCTAGTGTGCACATGTGGAGTTCCTGTGTTTGCGCTCGTCATCAAATCAAGTATAGTTTGAAAGGCTATACATTCGACTCTACACATACATTAAGCGTTCACGTCAAAACTGAAGTAGACTTTGAACATTTAACGCTTAAAATATGTTAAGTATTACACTTTGTGGCATGTATACATGGACAGAATAATGAAGAATGTTGGTCTACTGCGCAAAACATGCTGTAGCACGATTATGTTAACATGCATAAAGTCGGCATTAAAATGGAAGTTGCTATAGTCTTTTCTTCCCTTTTGTGACATATATTCGAGTGAAACGGCGTTTCGAACAAGAAAAAATATAGGGCAGGACTTGATTTTGTCCATCTGGAATTGATTGGATGGTTGTGGTTTGCTATTGGTCGATCTCATGTGAGTGACAGGTTGTCCCGCCCTCGAGACAGTAAACACATCATAAAAGAGAACATAAGAGAACAGGAGGAGGAGGGAGGGGAAGTTATTTTGATTAAAGATTTTGTGGGAACATAATGTGCACAGGGATAAATCATTTATAATAAATGCTGCAATATTGCATAAAAAACAAGAAATGTCCATTTTGATTTCATGGTGACTTTGATGTTTCTGTGTCGATAAATCATCCTAAGAATGGCTCACATAGTTTTCACTACATATTAAACTAGATATGGTAACACATTTTAACATAAACAAATCATAAATCATTTCTTCAGAGGAAATATCCTTTCTGGAGTATATCCTATCCTATCTCCCCTTTCTGCAGCGAAGCGCCTCAGTAACCTACTTTGCGTAGTGTGGTTGCCATGGTGATAGTGAGGTCTGTGAAATATGATGTTTTGGAACTGTTGTGAAAACAAACTATGTTCATTTCCACCAGACTGTCTTGTCTCCTTCTATCATTCTATCATTCTATCATTCTCTCTCTCTCTCTCTCTCTCTCTCTCTCTCTCTCTCTCTCTCTCTCTCAATCAGTCTACCGGCATTTACATGTAGGCCTTGCTTCTTTCATCAAGCCTAATACACCCCTTTATAGATATGCATTATTTCTTAGGCTTTATTTTCGGACCCTTTTCAGAACTAACATCATTTTTGAACTTCATGAACTTTAGAATATAAATATGACTGCAAATCTGTCTGAATACAGGAGCCCTGTCGAGTACGTAATGTGCGCTGAACAAAAACAGGCTTTAATTAAAAACATAATGTTCCCAGCAGGCATTTGGACTGGCCCCACTGTTCTTGGTTATATAACAGATTGTTCTTATCGCTTATTCCTTCCCGAATGAAGATCTTTATGAAAATATTGTTGAGAAGGGAGTGCGTCAAGGAAACCACCAGTGTTAAAAGACTCCTTCCAAGCCTAAATTTAAAAAAAATTCGTCATTTATGAAATAACGCTTCCCCACCATTGACTAAATTTTCCGTCATTTATGAGATAACGCTTTCCCGCCATTGACAAAATTTTCCGGCATTAATGAGACAAGGCTTCCCAGCCATTGACAGACTTTTCCATCATTTATGAAATAACGCTTCCCCACCATTGACAAAATTTTCCGTCATTAATGAGACAAGGCTTCCCAGCCATTGACAGACTTTTCCATCATTTATGAGATAACGCTTCCCCACCATTGATTGAATTTTCAGTCATTTAGGAGATAATACTTCCCGACCTTTGACAACATTTTCTGATGGGCAAAAAATAATAAATACTCAGAAAATTAGGTATTGTCCCTTTTTTGGAAACTCTTAGATCCATCTTCACCACATGGCACTTGATAGAAGATCAAAAGTCAGATTTGGGGAAAATGGTACAAATAAGAGGTCTTTTACATTCATTTGAATGCATTTCATTGCTTATTCACCTGACTTTCGCTTATCATTCTCCTCTTGCCTGTTCAAGGCTGTCTGGGTTCTGTCTGCAAAAGCATTTGTTTGCTGAATCCCTGACCTACATTCTCATTCACCACAAAGCAGAACCCTTTGGGCTTTGGGTCAGAACCAAAAGCACATAACTGGAAGCGCCATGTTGCCCTTGTTCTCCCAATGTCTGTCTGTTTCTCCCTTTGACCTGATGGATACAAGGATACTGAATGAGCACAGGGTAGCCTATTTACACACTCTCATTTCCTCAAACCATCAATGAGGCGGATGGCAATTGATGCCATGCAAAGAATTATGAATATATGTGTCAGGGAATATAAATGGATCGATATTGTGTGTGATATATGGTGCTGCACTTCATCCTTACCATATAAACAGCTGTCTAATTCTGCTCTGGATAGATGCACGGAGGTTTTCGATGCGGTCAAGTTTCTGACATTTGTTGAAATGTTGAAAATGTTGATCATAATCATTTCTGTGATTATGACTGCGAACGTATCTGGGCCTTCTTTTAAATGCTCTGCTGACATTTTCATTTTGTGTTATGACGCAGAGATATTTGCCAAAGTAAACACGTCTATTCTCCAATGGCTTGCTATGTAAAATCATTTATTATTTTATCCTGCTCTTTACCCTGTAAGTTCTATTCTGCAAAGGCTGGGGGGAAATTCTGTGCACAATGAAAATGATCAAATCTAGAATCCCTGACCTGATTGATCTAAATGAACATTTAAGCTAGTTATTACAGTTTATACTAAGTTGTATTAAAGATAAAAAGGCAGTTTTTGGTTTTAATTCAGATGGATTGTAAAGCTGTGTGCTGTCACTTTTGGTTTTGTGCATTAAAAGCAACAACATTCCTTTGTTATATGTTTTTTAAACAGTGTCTGGGCCAAAGAGCCATTGGTCAGTACAATTTGTTCTCTTTTCTGTTTTTATCCTCAACAGACCCAATGACTAATGCTGTCCAGGCAACAAACTAAGTGGCCAAATGTCTTGATCTTTCAAAGATAAAAAACATAAGAACTTCAACTCAATCCATAAATGGTGTCTGCATCCTGAATATGCAATCATTTGAGAGGCTGAGGGGAGAGACCAAACTCAGTTCTGAGAAATATATCGTAAAGGAGACCCCTTTTAATACTGTTCGTATAAAAAAAATCTGCCGTCAACTAACCATATATATCTAAAAGTAACATGGCCACACGCCATGAGTAGGCCACTGACGTCGAGGTCAATATCTTTTACAAATATTCATATATTTTACTCTTTTTTTTACTCATCTTACTCATACTCTTTTTACTCTTATTTTCATGTGTTCAAACTGTAAAAGTGGAAATAATAGCAGTGTTTTGTATATAATTGCCAAATATACAAAACTATAGCAAAATTTTAATAAAAAAGTATAATACAATATATTATGTTACTGTTAATTGGTAATGAGTGGTATTTTCTTTTTTTTATAATAATAAACAATACATAACAAAAAAACAATACATTAATAAGCACATACAAACCACAATATTAGTAACACACATTATAGTAGTTTATAACACTAAACTAATTTTCTGTGCTATTCCTGCTCATTAGTCTTTTCTTTGGCGCTGTTCAGATGCTCATATTCTTAAATATTACAATAAAACAAAACTCAAATTTGAATCACTTTTCAACTTTGACTTCTGTCCAGTAGATGCCAGTAACACATGAAAACGCACTGCATACTACGCACGAGAAGAAGCTCTTTTCATTGACATGACAGTGAACCATTCACGGAGCGAAAAACGATTGACTTTGTATTTTTTACGGATGGAGCTCTCTGGACCTATCACACAAAGCGGTATTAATGACGTTTTTAAAGTTCGTTTGCTCCAGCCAATGACAGTCACCGAAATCTGAAGCGCGAAGAGTTTAAGGCAGAGAAGAAAAGCGATGGCTAACGGAAACCCAAAAGTTTAACAAAACAATACTTTCAAAATGCTGTTTTTATATATTTTCCGTTATTTTTAACCGTTTATTTTAGATAGACGTAGTTCATTACAAACTGTTTTGAGTTGTTTTTGCTCAACAGCGACATGAATCATGACTCGTGTTGAGAAAAATAACGTAACTTACGTGTGTGTTCGTTCGCAACAGCTGCTCGTGAGATATTGCTCGTTTAACGTTCAAATGAGTTTATTGACATTTTAAAAGACTGGTTTCGCCTCTGTTTTCTCTATCTTATCGAGTTTTAAACGTGTAGCATTTGCGATAATATTGTGCATGACTTCCTTTTAAGTGCAGTAATGGCCTCTCAGAATGTTGTTTTTGCCATCGATGTGGATTATCGACAAGAGGGGATCAACAGCACGGCTAGTGCCTATCAAAACCACCTCAAACGCTGGATACTGAGAGTCCTGCTTAGTTTGGGACACAAATATGGACTGGAAAAAGTGCGATGGGGCTATAAATTCTTCTATTCAAGGAATGTGCAAAGTGCAACACTTATAAGCAGAGGATCTGATTTCAAGGAACTCGAGGAGAAGGTGTTCAGTGATTTCGAAGAGGAGCTGCTTGTCAAATTCAGCCTAGAAGGAAAGTCACCCAGAAGTCGGGAAAGATCACATAAACTGAAACCCAGCCCGGCTAGTTGTGTCCAAAATGCCTTGAAAGAGATCCTCCTAGACTTCCAGTGGGATAGACCTGATCTCACATCTCCCACGAAGGTGACACTGAGACCAAGAAGGTCCAGTCGAAATGGCGGAAATATCCCTCTGCAGGACTATGACATGTTAAGCCTTGACAGAAATATCCTTTTTGTCATATCTGAATGTCCACGGTCCAAAGCAGAGTTGGATGACTACCTGTCCATCCGTAGCGTTGACAGTAGACATCATAGAAACATACATGAGCAGGTTCTGCCCAAAGGTCTCATAGATATGCTTATGCAGCGCAAAGTTGTGCTTCATTGGGCTGATTCGGGTATATTGAAGGTAAGTGGTGCTCTTATAGAGTTTAGAAAAAAGTGTTTATTTCAGTGTTTTTGTCTACAGTATGTTTTTTTTTTTTTAACAGGCTCATCATATGGTGGAGGACTACACCGGCACAGACACATTGGCAGAGCTTCTCCTTCAGGTTGGTGGACGGGTGGTGCCCATGCTGTCGCCTGGTTTGCCACTGATGGACAAGCATCCTGGTGTAAGCCATTCACTGGCTTTGGGACTAGATGCCTTTCCTATAGATTTCATCAATGGCTACCTTCAGTTTTCTGAAAGAATGCACCAACAAGTGTTTCCTCCTTTGAGTGGATCGCTTTCCTGGATTGCGGGTAAATATAATGCCGCTGGTGCATTTTTATTTACTTAATCATTTTATTATTTGTAGTAATGAATTAATAACTACTTTGAATCTTTTTGTGGCAGATGGAAACAGGTGTTCCTTTAACGTGACTCTGGAGCCGGTATCATGCAGGCAGAGGTTTCTGCGTGTTCCTGTGGATGTGATTCTCAGAGGTGTCCTGCAGGACTTCAACATCATCTCCCTCTCACGTCCAGCCTCAGAGAGCTGGATACTTCAGTGCCCAGATGCTGAACTGGGACAGGAGGTGTTTCAGCACTTAAAGGAGCTGTCTACTGGAGGATCTGCCATGGTAAAATGACCTAATCTTTTGTGCTGTTTTATTATAGAGGGCAACAGTCCGATTCCGGAAGTAAAAACTGCATTCATTGTTTTCCATAAGGAAATTGATTTTGAACAGTAACTTTTAAAATAAACCTTTAAAGAGATACAATGTTGTTAATCCATGGTATTTGCTTCTGCTGAAGCCGTCAGCATGGATTATTTTTTACAATAATCATGATTAAATGTGGAATTCCTGGTGAGTATTACCCATGATGCTGTACAGAAAATTCAGAGAGTAGAAACAAGCAAGATGCTTCAGAATAGCCCTTTAGCTCTGCCCAGTCCCATGAAGCATTGCAAAGGACTTAATCCGATATCTCTAAGCTCACAAAATACTGAAATGTTTGTATGCATTTTTGCCAATAAATGTAAAATATATTGTTTTTATACATATAATCAACATTTGTAGATAGTTGTATTATGTTTCCATCGTTTTTATTTGATTATGCCGCTCGCAATTCTTCATGGAATTGTAGTTCTTTCCCTCTCTAAATCCGTTAAGTACACAGTCTTGTACTTGTTTTGCTTAAAATCAGTGTTTGTAGTGTTGTGATTCACTTCGTAGTTGCTTGGCTTGGTTCATGGCTTATTATTCTTTAACGAAGACTATTTCTAAATCCCTGTGGGAAAAATGATTGAAAAAATATTTCCGGGAAAAAGGGGACAGGTACTAATGCACTCAGTAGGATAGTTTCAGCTATGAAATATGATTGGAATCACATGTAGTGCTGTATAATGTGGTAGAATATACATTCCTGTACAACTACAGTTAGACTAATAAACATTTTTGCTTATGGGATAACTGGTTTATTTTAAAAGTGTAATCTTAGCTAAGTATATAAATAAATCAGTATGGTATAATATACATGCTATTTTAGGATTATTATTTTAGGATGCATGTTATTTTGAGCACTCAATGTAATAGTGGACCCTTAATGTAATGCATGTTGTGGCCTTTTGCTTTATATTAAAATCTTTACGTGTTTAAGTTGTGCAAAGAAATGCAAGAGCAGTTTATGCTCCATGACAGGTGATGTTAGCATAAAATGCACAAATCTTGAGAATAATATCTTTTGACTGTATTTACACAGCTAGCAGAAGTGAGTGAAGGAGGTGTGTTGTGTTCGGCGGTGCTGTCGGTGCTCTCCTCCTGCATGGCTCAGCTCACTGTGCTTCAGCCTCTGGTTACTCAGGAAGACCAGCTTCTGCCCGCAGACCTTGTTTCTTTGGACACTACAGACATTTCCAGTGACTTACCTGATGTTGTCAGCAGTGTTCTCAATGTCATGTATGACATCATGGAGGATGAGGATTGCTCAGGTGTTTGTTTTATCTGAAGTAATTGGGGTTTTTTGTGCAGTGTGAATAAGGTTTGGATTCTATTTTTAAAATAATGTTCTTGCGGTTTCCAGATCAAGTGAAGATGCCATTAGTTCCTGACTGGGCCGATCAAGAGCTCAAGCAAGGGTCTTGTTCAAGGAGAAATGGGGTGGTAGAGGGTTGGTTTCCTCTGTCTGACCAATCAGGAATAAGCTGCAACTTAATGGAATCAATGAGGTTTGGAATCTTTCACTCTTTTAAAACATTTTATTTTATATATTAGTAAGATCTCTTAAGGTCTTTTTGAAAAAATGTAAAACATTTTAATCTGTTGTACTTTTCTATTTTATTTTATTGTATTTTGTTTGGTGTATTTTATTGTATTTATACATCTCCTATGTAACACAGCTCTTTTCATGAAAAAAAGCCTCAACTGCTGATATGGCATGAAAGGGGTCCTATGCTATTTTAAAAGTTCATTATTTTGGTTATTGGGTGTAATAGAATAGGTTATAATGCTTTAATGTTCAAAAACACATTATTTTTCACATACTGTAGATTATCACTGTACCTCTATTCCCAGTCTTTCTTAAATGCGCTGTTTACCTGAGTGTTTTAGGCAGGTTTGGAGCAGTGTTCTCTGTTAGAATAAATCCCTTTTGTGGAAGACTATGCAGATCTTATACATACACAAACAGATGCATTACACACGAAAGGAAAAGGAAAACGTTAAAAATCATCACATGCCCCATTTAAAATTTCTACTAAAAAAAGGTGGCACATATTGTTTTCTGTCATGGTCTATTTTTATTCTAGTACTAAAAGATCTGTTTTACATGTACAGGCTCCTGCATGCAGCTCCTGAGGTAGAGGAGCAGGGAGAGGAGTACTCAGATACTCAGCAGGAGATCACCAGCAGTCTTTCAGAGCTCTATCAGAGCAACACAGCTGGATCCAGTGGCAACCTGAGGTCCAAAAAAAGTACGTACCAATTGTGCATGATGAGGGGAATGATACATTGAGTATTTACTAAATATTTGCAGTGTTTTTGTTACAAATATCATGAATAAACAACTGTCAGATTCACTGTTTTTATTATTGTTATCTATGGCTTAATCTGCTCTTTTCAGGAGGTACACAATGCACACCAGTAAGACAGAAGATGAAGACCATGAGTCGCTCTCTACAGATGCTGAATTTTGCTCGCTTGAATGTGAAAGCTCAAAAGACTCAGGCTGATAGCAGCTCTGCTAGATCTGCCAAAGGGGCTGAAAAAGGGGGCAAGAGATGCTCTGGGGATCGCACCAAGCCTAGCCTCATGTGTGAGTAGATAATAGATTTTAAAGCCAGGGTGATAAATGGATATAATAAATATATAAATGATATAATCATCCGAACTTGGGTAAATAAAGTGTTAATGCTGATATTCATGGACTCTCATACAGACTTCAGCAGTGAGGAACAGCTGCTCTCCCACCTGGGACTCACTTATCAGAAAGCTGTGGAGAATAGATCTGTGTCTGTTCCCTCTCAGGTCCAGGATTTGCTTTCATTTGTAAAGGCATTCATCAAAACTAACACTGACGTGGAGGTGAGTCAGAGGAACACTTGCGTCAGAATCACACCGCTGTGTTGTCTGGCTGCAGACAACTTCAAAACATGGTCTCCATATACTGTGTGCATTTGTATAATGAACTCTGTTGTGCCCTTCTTACTCTATTTAGTTCATTTTGCATTTACTTAAAGTCAGAAATGTTAAACTACCTGTGTTGAAAATGTTTTCAAAATAAATGCTAATGTATAAATGCTTCTAAGAGTTGTATGATGTTGATATGGTAGTTTATTGGTCATGCTAGTTTGGTGAAGACCAAGTCATGTAATCATTCAGGAAATGTGTAACTGAAATGTTGTTTGTTTGGCAAAGACAGTAATGAACTTCATGAGGAAAGGGGCTTTTTATACAAATTTTCATTTAACCGTACATTTAACAATTTTTCAGCAGGTATCATTCTTGGATTTGGTGCAGAAGCATCTATTGAAATCCTGTCAGTCTATTCGTCAGCTTTATGGAAATTCTTCAGATGAAGAAAGTAAAATCAGGGAGTAAGTATTCAGACCAAAACCAAATCAATGTCCAGGTGACAGAACAGTAATCTTGAAACATACCTCCATATTGATAATGTCAAGGTAATAGATTTTTGTCTTCAAAACATTATTCTTTATATAGATGCCAGCTGCAAGCAGTTCTCAGACTTGAGTTGTGCAGACAACCAGAACAACAAGACGACGAGGAGGTTGTTGAACAAAGAGTGGAGGATGTAAGGAGACAATAAACCTTTAAAAACCTCAAAAGTCATAACCTATTGTTTAACTATCCATCAAAGTCATCATGGACTTGCATGCAGAAATCGTATGTTGTTTGTAGTGAAATATCTTGATTGATTGATTTTCTTTTTACTTTCATGTTGAATTAAGGTGGCTGATATGTTCCGGATTATATCCCGGAGTAAAGATGCTGTCTACTTATCCAAGTTTATGCAGGATGAAGTTCTGTCCGTGTAAGTTATTGTATCAGCGATTCAGGAATTTTAATGAAAATGCAAATTTAATGCAATTCATGAGATGTGATCTCTGGTATGGTATCTCCCAGGTACCTGAACAGCATCCCTAAGGTCCTGGCAGACGTGTACCACAGTTTAGGAACTCAGTTGCCCGAGGCGCTCATTGCCGTCCTGCCTTCTGATTTCTTCAGTGATGACTCTTTGGCCAAAGATAGTGTGTCTTTGAGTTCTTCACCTTTCTCTGCCATACAGAGTAACGTATCCAGTATTGGAGATTATCTGGAGGAACTCCGCAATCGCTCTGCTAAGAAGAGGAGGTTTGTTTGTTTGATTGTCATAGAAAACAATGTGTAATTATTTCAAGTGCTTTGTATCTAAGGGGACATATAACTTATATAGTATAATTTTCTCTCGTTTTTGCAGACAGAACATGATCACGCGCCACAAAAGCATGACTGAGGCTCCTCAAGCACTTCGACAGATAGAAATGCCAAGAAAGTCCACACGCCTGGTGAGCTTTCTTTTCCCCATTGCTTTTATAGTATTATTTTCGGATCTGTTCCTTGTAACGAGGATTTCTTAAGTCAGAAGTAGGGATGCTAACGATTAATCGATGGTTGATTATTCATTGTTAATAACTTTACCCCCGCCTCGTGGGTAAAGATAGCATGTGTTCATGCAAAATAAAGTTTTATTTTAAGATGAATACAATCTGTTTTGTCATTGAATTAATATATTATAGCACAGAATATAAAACTTGATACCAAAATTTAAATGTATCAATAACTAAACCAGGAAGATCATTTATAAATGAATGTCTTTAAGCCATGCAATGGAATAGGTGGGTTAGCCGTTTATTTCAAAACAAATCTTTTAAAAAATGTATTGAAAATTTGTTTTATTTGATAAACTTAAAACAATACACCAGGTTTTACATTCACTGGCTCAAAATGGATATGGAATAATGTGTAAAATGCAATGCATGATACAAGAATGCACAGTGTCTTCGAATATTCTTTGCGTTTTACCGAGAGGTTTTCTGTGACTGCAAATAAAATAAATAAAACCTTTACATTTAATTATTGAGGCAGTATGAACAAAAGATAAAATAATGTCTGACATGCAAACGAACAAGTAGACGGCAAGGAGGTTGTTAACAAATACACACAATTACAGTACAGAGACACGGAAACATAGACACGTATAGAATCTTGTAGTCAGTGACTTTCGCTTTATTTTCGCTTCTGCAAAACTGCATGACATTTCTCAGTATGGAGGTAGTAACATTGTAGTAACATTCTTGAAGCAGTTAATTTACACACGTTTAAGCCAATCAATTTCTCTCTTCCTCTCTCTCTCTCTCTCTCTCTCTCTCTCTCTCTCATAACTGCATTTGTCTGCTTATCAATGGCTCAAGCCTCCCTTACTAGCTCTAAAATTTTAAAATGTTTTGTAATTGGCAATGGAGGGTAATACATTTGTTTTACTGTACACACAAGAGCATTTTAAGGACAAAACTCTGACAAATGTCTTTAAATAAAACAACGGAACTATGTATTGAGGTGTGGTTACCGCACTATAAGTGGAATTATTGATGCCAGTCTGCTGAATCCACCTTGCTTCATGGCAGCATCGGTACCCCGGTGTTATTTTTTTTCCTAATAAATCCTCATCCAGTCATCAATTCTTTATATATTCGCTGTGATCATTTTATCAAATGATCTTAAATTAAATAGATTAATTTCACAATCCTATACTATCCTATTATTTAGAGTAAAAAAGATTTTCATTCAGGTGAGGAAGCTGGTGTTTTTAGTGGCAATTGCACACCCTGTCATGCCGATCCCAGTAGACGCATCTTGCAGTATTAAAGTTAATTAATTTAAATGATGATCGATCATGGGAATTTGTGTAAATTGGCATCCCTAGTTGGAAGAACCAAAATACTAAAGTACCTATTTGGGGAATTTCAGGCAAAGCCAAAACTATGTGTCCCATTAGAAAAACCTGCTGTGGAAGAACAACCACCACCACCAAAGCAAGCAGTTCAAGGTAATTGGCTCATCCCATTTTAGTCTTCATGTTGTCCTAGCATTGTCGAGCTACTTAAAAAGTTGTTGTGATCTGTTTTTGTAACTTTTTTGTTCACAGAGGTAACAAAGGTTAGGAGAAATCTCTTCAACCAAGTGACCGTATCGCCCTCAAAATCGTCTAAAATGCCAAGAAGCCAGTCCGTGTCAGCAGTTGAAGGACTCAAGAAACGCAAGCGTTCAAATATGGAAGATAATGGTAATGTTTTTTTGTTTTGTTTTTAGTGAGAGATTGTTTCATAAATCACCACTGTAGTGTGTGAACTTGAATCTTAAAACCTTTGAATTTCAGAACGGCACACTCTTCTGACAAAGAAAGTGTCTGAGACACCACTGCATAAGCAGAGGTCCAATCGCTTACTTCACCGGCAAAGGACTGGCAGGTGAGTCCTAAGACTTACAATTATCTTTCAATTGTCACTATATTTGTTCAATTTACCTGTCATTTGTATGGGAAGCTTCCAGTTTAGAATTTAAATCTTCTGTGTTTCTATTTACCTCTTGGTCACAGGAGATCTGGAGAATCTGATGTGTGCATTATTGAGGAGTCTCCTGTCAAACCTGCTGCTGGTTGGTGTCTTAAGATTTTGCCACAATGTCAAACAGAGTGACCACTTACTAATAGAAGGTGCTCTTATAAATAATTTGTTCTTAGATTTGAGGAGGAGCCCAAGAATTAAAAGCCTTACCAGGAGACATTCCAGTGTTTTCTATTCAAGCTCACAGCCACGATCACGAAACCTGGACCGTGCCATCTCCTCTTCTCAACTCTGCCCCTCTGAGGACAAAGGTTAGCAGAAAAAATAGTGAAAGTGTTTTAGTGGCACTAAAAATATACCACATGTCATTAAGCTACTGGACACAAAATGCTTCTGCTCTGAATGCCACAGCATACACCTGAACACCATGTTCAAAAACTAAACATTGCCTCAAAGTAGCATTGTCTCCATTTTTCAGGTGGATTTGATGTTAGTTCTGTTAGGTCACCAGTTCGGCTTCTTTTTGGTGCTACTCAGTCTCCTGGTCGCCTACGGCACACTACAGTATCCTCTTCAGAAGATCATGGCAGCAAAGAGTTGTCACTTAGCTCTGCAGTTTTGGAGGTAATATCCCTTTTGTTTTGCAGTTGATTATAATAACATGGAATACCAAAGGAGCAAGTCCTGTCATCTCCTTATGCATTAATAAGATCCAAACATTTTTTTTTCCAGAGTCATAACAAAACTCCACAGAAGTTAAGATCTGATCCACTAGGATCTGCAGCTGGGTGTAGAACCCCTCGGTCCCCAAGAACTCCTAGCCAAACAGTTAGGGAGAATGGGATGATTCTGCGAGGGACCCCCTTTTGCTCACCTGATGCGAAGAATTTGGGGATAGAGACACCTAAGAAAAGCCCACTGAAGGGGATACTTAAGACTCCAATGAAAACCCTCTTGAATTGTGTTTCTCCAGATGGCGCTTTGCTTAGGAGCCCAAATGGTAGAACGCCAAAAAAGAATGTGACATGGTCTCCATCTCCACGTAAACACCTGTCAGAAAACCCAAATAATGTGCCGGAGTCTCCGATGTTTACAAAAAGATACTCACCAAGGCTGATTACACCTGGCAAGAATAGCAGCCAAGAGGAAATAACAGTTTTCAAAACACCTGACAAGGTGCCCCAAAGGAAATCTAAGGCATCTCCTAGAATGATGCCTAGAACACTTGAAATTCCTGAAAATCTTGAACTTGAAACGTCTCAGTCCATCACGAGATTAGGAAAGATGAAAAGAACACTGAGCTTACCTTGCAAGTTTACTGAAGAGTCTGATCAGTTCGCCTCTGTTGACTCACAACAGTCTGTTTCCGGACCATTTCCTTTTTGCGTTTCACCATTAAAACCAAATTTACAAACGCCCATAAAAAGCCCCAGCCCAGCACACAGGATATGCACTCGCTCCGGTAGGACACCTATTAAAGTGTCCTTGTCGCCTTCAAATAAGTCTTGCCCCATTGCAGGTACTTGCCCTTCACCCTTTAAAGGTCTGTCTTTGGCTGTAGCAAAATTAAGTGCATCACCGGCCCTTGGTCCTTCTGGATCAGATATCAGCCATCAAAGAAGTTCATCCATCAATAATTTAGGAAAATATCCACAGGAGGATAAAATAATTGCGCAAATTGAAACCAACCATGGAAAAACGGAAGATGCATCATCTTCTGACTCCCAACAGTTTGATTGCTCTGAATTAAGTGTTACCACAGATGATGAAAGCATTGATATATCGGAGGCCTCAGTGGTGAAGACCCAGCTCATAGGGGGAATTAAGATGAACATCGCTTTCTCAAGGAAACCGTCTAGATCCTCAGAGGTTTTTGAATTTGAAGGCAAACATGCCAACCTGTCCGCAACAACAGCGAGTCGAAGCTATGGCTTCCGTCAAACTCCAGACCGGCGCCAACGAGAAGCGGAAGCACGTCTTGGATATCCCTCGGGAACAGCAAAAATGTCCACCCCAAGAACAAGGCGAACTCCTGCATGTGGAAAGAAGTCCAGTCCACAACCACTTACTTATGAAGTGGAGATGGAAATCCAGGCGTCAGGTCTGCCTAAACTCAAGTTAAGACGGACCGATTCTTTCAATGCAGGTGATGCACCTAGTAATGCAACAAAAGGCATGGTCTCACATTTTGTGCACCGTAACATGTCAAATGTCAAGGCGCCACAAGTTGACGGCCCTCTTGCGCAGTGTTCTAGACATCCTGGCTGCTTATCTCCATCACTCTGCAGTCGAGGAACCCCTGCCAAAGGTACACCTGGGAAGGGTGTACAGACATACATATGTCAGTCGATCACGCCCACACGGTATCCGGCAAGTAGCCAATCCCCTTTGGCGTCCCCACTGACTCCATCTCCTCAAAGCAGAGGATGGTCAACCCCAGAGAACCTCAATAGTTGGCCTCGCAAGAAAAGGGCTCGAATTGAGAGTTGCGGGAGCAAAGAGCTGGTCCCTCTCCTGGAAAAGCCTGGGGTATTGGAGGACCCAGAACTTGAAGGGGTTTTCCATATTCAGGGGGTGGAAGAACTCAAGGAGTCGCTGAGCACCCCAGTCAGTCAAAGAAAACTGGGTTTGAGATCAAGCCAGGTGAGGGACCATCAGTGCTCACCAGAAGGCATGGACTGGACCGAGACTGTGGTTCAAGAGTGTGATGCTGGAGACCCTACGAAGTCTGAACAGTTTGCATGGAAGAGCATAAAAGGTACAGTAAAACTTGGGTTCAATTTATAGCATGTTCCTTGTGTTTCCGTAACTTGTCTGTAAACGTTGGTGTTTGAATGTGTTGCAGTGGACACCCCTAAAGTAAAGAAACCTGTGTCTGCCAGCGGAATCTTCGCGCTCACTCAGTCACCTCTGTTATACAAAAAATCAGCTGTAATCAATGAATCATCACAATTTAATGGTAAGACAATGAAGGTATATTTAGAGCTATGACCCTGAGTCAGAGTAGACAGAGTTACTTAATCTGATGATTGAGAATGAAGCTGATATCACAGTATTTTTTTTTTTGTCAACGGGAACTTTGTTTTAGCTCAATTTTTGTTTGTTGAATTGGGTATGCTCTTTTACCCTCTTTCTTGTTGGAGCTCTGGCCAAAAGCTTATTGCGTATGCATCAACACATTGAGCTTTAGTGTTCGTTCAAGTGACAAAAGTTCAAATCTGGATCACGTTTTTAATCTCAACCCTCTCTCACCATTGCTTCATGTTGTGATTTTTATTATCTTATGAATGAAATTAGCAAAATAGCCAAGAATTAACAAGTCCTGTCACAATTGTAGAAAATATTAGATCTGGTTTTACTTATTTTTAAGCATTTATGTTAATAATAGCATAATAATTTATACTTTCTCCCAACAGCATCAAAGGCTGAGCTGGATATCTCTCCCCTTTGCCAGCCGAAAAGGCGAAGGACATTTAGTAAGACTTACAGCCGAAAGAAACTTCTAGACTAAGTCTGTCATACTTTTGGTTGCCTTATCTTTATTTTAGAAAATCAAACACTTTTTTTTAAACAAGTTTTATTGTCTATCTGTTTTAGCTGACCTTTTGTCTCATTTATAATAATGCATTACCCAATATTGTATATTTCTTACTTTTGTGTATTATACAGATGTTACATATGGCATCAGATAGGTACAGTATAACTCATGGAAGTTTAAACTAGTCTGATCTGAACATTTATTGTGAAAATAAGGTGGAAACATTTTTTACATGTTTCAGTGTAATTAAATTAAGCTTTAATTGCTTTTGTTTGTTCAATGTGTTAGTGCTTTATTTATTTGTGCTCATTGTACTGTGTATTTTTTATGTAGCATGTTTTTTTTTTAATCAGTTTGGCAGCTCGTTTGCAACATCTTGTCATAATGTGAAATAAATGTAAATGTTAAACAGATTATTTTAATAAAGACACTGTTGTTCTTAAACCTATGCATGTGGATGTTTTTCCTAATAGCCTAGTGAAATATCTGGACATGTAATAAACCGTTTTAATGAGGTGGTTAAGGCCAATGATGGCAATCCAGACTTGGAATTCGCAGTCTGCATTTAACCCATTCATGTTAGTGCACACATATTAGGAGCAGTGAGTAGTGAACATACACACACCCGGGTATACATACATACCTTGCATTTGTTCCTTCGGTAAGTTAAAAACTACTGGTTAACTACTGCAAAATTATGAATTAGTTGATGTCTAAACTAAATTACCTTTTTTCATACCTGATCAGGAGTTTCGTAGGCCGGTGAGCTCCAATAAGGCTGGAATACTCTTTTTTTTTTTTCCACCCTTTTTTTTTGCTTTCATGGGGCCATTTCAATTCTTCTAGGGGATAAAATGTGTACGAGTGGTTTAATTAATAAAACGTAATTAAAATAAAACGATACCATAGTGGAATCGATACCATACCCCACTAAAACGTTCTATTGTGCGTCTAACAGAAAAACTCTTAACATTCTATATAGAATCATTCCTTATACGAGTTAAAATTATGATGTCGATTTTCTCTAACCTATAAAGTCGGCAAACATTTCTAATTTAAAAAAATATGTTATAAATATATATTTCTCGTATGCCAGTGTCACTGACTGAGTCAAGTGCGCCATCTAGTGTATTACTAATGTTTGTTGATTTCTGTGTTCAGTTTCAATTAATTTAGCAGGTTTTCACTGTAGCCTATAGCATGTAATCTTAACAGAAATACACCTTGATATTTTTTGACAGTTAAACACATCAGATAATATCTGACTTTCAGATAAGTCAAACAGATAAAGGCAGCCAAAAACTTAAACTTTAAATGAATTACAAGTGAAAGTCATTTGAAATAAGATCATGCTGAAGATGGTTTACCAGTCTTTTCTTTAGATGCTATTTTATAGATTTTAAAATTTAGAAACATGTACATCAAGAAGATCAGCGGTCACAAATGCTCTCAAAGAGAGGTAGACAAGGATTAAAAACTTGTCAATTTTGCTCAAAACAAACTGTTTGGTGTCAGGTGTTGGTAAATAACAGTGCTACAACAATCGTGATTCTCTTATAAATATGTCTGCAAGTCCTATGCGGCTGCCACATACAAATCAAACTATTTAATTACACACACATATAAATATATTTTTTTAAATGTTTAAAAAGAAACCAGCGCGATTATAGGTTTAGTGGGCCTTTTATTTCACGATCCTTCCAAACATACAAAAAAAAAAAAAAGTACAAAAAAGAAAACAATTCACCAAATCCCCCTCCCCTTTTCCATGTGAAAGTAATGTGTAGAATTGGTCTCAAAAGTGCATCTTTCCAAGGTACAGTGTAGGGAAAACAATCTCAAATTGACAGATCTGTACCTCTTCCACTTATCTAAAAAAAAAAAAAAAAAAACCCCAGTCTGGCCGTCCCGTCACAAGCTTCATCAGTGTTCCCAGAGCAGCACGCCCAAGAGAGGGCCGACAATGTGACGTGGGTCAGAGCACTCGCTTCTCTAAAGTTTGGAATATAATTTATGTCTCCTGCAAGAATTCCCTCCTTGGTTGTTAGGCTGTGATTGTTTATAACTCAGACTTTTTCTTCTTTGGCTTCTCTTCATCTTGAACCACCACAGGGCTTGTAGCCTCTCTCTTCAGGTATGAAATGAAGTCGCTGACTTCACGACCTCCCTGAAAGTCAAACAAGATCCATTCTGTTAATTTCTTGATGGAAGTATGAAAGTTTGTATTAACCAAAGTCAAATAAACAAACCTCATATTTCTTTGGATTCTGCTTCTGACCAGCTGGGGAGAAATAGATGGTGGGGAATCTGAAAGGGAAGATAGTGGGGAATTCATTAGCAACAGTTCAAACTACAAATGAGACCGAAAACTTTTGTGTTCGTTCGTAGATGACATACCCTCTAACTTCATATTGAGAGGGGACATCATTAGCGGTGGCATCCATCTTTGCAATGACAATGTTTGGACTGTCGGAAAGCTGTGAAAAAGATCATATTTATGAAACAGTGCTGTTCAGGTCAATATTTCAAAGTGACCAATATAATACTCAAGGTCTAAACTCACCTTCTCTCCAAGTTCTTTGTATTTAGGCTCCAGGCTCTTGCAGTGTCCACACCAGGGGGCGTAAAACTCGATGAGAACGTCTTTGCTTTCATCATTTACAATTGAGTCAAAGTTCTCAGCCACAAGAACCTGGAATAACATGGGTGAAATTGCAGGTTATGTAAACTACTTAAATTAAATATACAAATATGAACAAAACATTATTATTAATCAATGCTGAAACGCAATCCTCTGACGCACCTTCACAGGGCCATCGTTGTTCTCAGGAACGGGTTCAGATTTGAGGTAACGCTTCAGTTTTCCATCAAAATAATCTTGCAGGAACTTCTCCAAGGCCTTTCCATCTCGACTGCAGACACAGAAGAAATTGATTTCTTTTTTCCTACAAAACAAGATTCTCTTTGTGCAAAAACAACTAAATAAAAACGTACGAGAACTCGTCGTTCATGACGTATTTGTCTCCCTTGGCAGTGCGGATGCCGACGAGAGGCAACTCTCCACTGCTGCCATCCAGACCCAACTCAGACACGTCATGACTGAAGCTGTTCTTACTGGCCACAGCGAAGCTGAGCGTCTTCCCCTGATCCAGGAAGCTCTTGGCCACCTTCATTACCCTGCAGAGAGACAAGGATTATCAGAGCATGACAACACACTCACTTGCGCTTCATTCAAATAAAAAAAAAAAGTTATATTTGAGAATAACACATCAGTATACAGACAAAGAGAAATTAGAGGCAGAACACACAACTGGAAAAATGTACATACACTCATATAGAAATGTAAAAAAATGTAGAAATTTCTTTAGACTTTTCCAGGCACAGGAGAAAAAATATATAGAGTAATTGTGATCAATCGCATCTAAAATAAAAGTTTGTTTATATAACGTGTGTGTGTGTGTGTGTGTGTGTGTGTGTGTGTCTATGGAAGCTTGTTTCCGCCACAGAATGAAAAATAAAAAAGGTAATTGCGACTTTTTACTCACAATTCTGACTTTATTTCTCAGAATTGCGAGATATAAAGTCAGAATTGCGTGATATATAGTCGCAATTGCGTGTTATAAAGTCAGAATTGTAAGATATAAAGTCAGAATTGTGAGATATAAAGTCAGAAATACGTAATATAAAGTCGCAATTGCGTGTTATAAAGTCAGAATTGTGAGTTATAAAGTCAGAATTGCGTGATATAAAGTCGCAATTGCTTGTTATAAAGTCAGAATTGTGAGATATAAAGTCAGAAATACGTAATATAAAGTCGCAATTGCGTGTTATAAAGTCAGAATTGCGTGATATAAAGTCGCAATTGCTTGTTATAAAGTCAGAATTGTGAGATATAAACTATTCTGAGAGGAAAAAAGTCAGTCTTTTTTTTGCCCCATAGAATTGGACTTTATAACTCGCAATTGCGAGTTTATATCTTACAATTCTGAGAAAATATGTCAGAATTGCGAGATATAAACTCGAAATTATGTGTTATAAAGTCAGAATTGCGTGATGTAAAGTCGTAATTGCGAGAAAAAAAGTCAGAATTCTTAGTTCTCTCTCGCAATTGACTTTATAACACGCAATTGCGACTTTATATCACGCAATTCTGACTTTATATCTCGCAATTCTGAGAAATAAAGTCAGAATTGCGAGATGTAAACTGGCAATTGTGAGAAAAAAGTCAGAATTGTGAGATAAAAGTCGCAATTATTATTATTATTTATTTATTTAGTGGCGGAAACAAGCTTCCATAGTATCTGTATCTTTATCTAGATCTATCTATATAAAAATTGTTTAATTTTAGTTTTAATTACCTTAATTATGAAAATGTAGTAACTTTTTGCACATTTTTTTGACATTTTATATTTAAATGTCTACATTTTTTATTAGTTTTTTTATTTCAGCTTTAGTTTTAGTTACTTCAGAACGTCAAAAAAAAAAAAAGGCAACTAGCTGAAATAATATGAGTTGGTGCATTTTACTTTATTTACAGTAAAGTTAATTTTATTTCAAGTAACGAAAATGTTTTACGATTTTTGGGAACTATAATATATTTGGGGGGTATCTTGTAATAAAACATCACATCACTTTTATATAAAAACACATTTCAATGGCCCTGAGAAAGCATTATCAACACTGAGTTCAAGTTCTACCTGTTCCTCCAGTAGTTGGAACCCTTGGGGTTCTTCTCATAGTCCACATCATAGTAGGCCACCAACAAGTCTTTGCCTTTCAGCTGGTCTTTGTTGTCATCAGTCATGTGGGGACAGATGCCAAAACTGGTATATGATGAGAAAAGGACTGATATCAAATATTTGTCCATCAAATACATCAGAAAAGAATGCAGATTTGAGCAACTCCGTGCCCTATTTTACTCATTTCCATACTGTAATAATAAAGCTGAAACTTACATGTTGTCCTGAATGAACTTCTTGATCTTTGCGCTTGTGAATTTCTCCTCAGTGAACTTCACACTGCCATCTTCAAATTTGTTGCTGAGATGAGGAGGTCGGAACAAAATAATACCCCTGCAATATGGATATATAACGTTTTTTAAATTAGAAGTGGGAAACAAGTTGAATTTCTCTGCAAAACTGAAACCAAAAGAACTAGGAACAGAAAAAAAAAATGCCACATACTCTCCATCATCGTCATGTTTCTTTATTAAGTCCTCAACGTTAGTGTGGGCGAAACGGTAGGACTCTCTGAAAGCACTGGCCGCCTTCAGAAACTCTCCCTGAGCAGTACTTCCTCCATCAGCGAAGAAGCCTGGAGACACGGAGAAACATTAGACCAAAGAGTATTGATGCAATACAGTATAATCAGGGCTAATATGAGGCACTAAACGTTACTATATAACACCGGCACTTACCCACAACACTGGCATCACGGTCCCCGATGAACTTCTCAAACTCAGCCTGACTCTTGAGCTCCACCGAGGCTGGGCCTGCCTGCTTCTTCAGGTGGCTAACGATTCCATCTGTTGGAGTAATGAAGAAACAAAAGATATTAATAATCTGATTAAAAAAAAACTACTTACAGCATCACTTAAAAGATATGAAAATATACCTGCTGTCCTGGGACCATCGTAGCCACCAGAATCCTCTCCGTCTCTGAAAATCTTCAGTGTTGGGTACCCGCTCACGCCATATTTGCTGCACACGTTGGAATTGACTGTACAGTCCACCTGGATCATATCGGAGATGAACATTAATAGCAATCCTCCATCAGACCAAAGACAACCATTGTGAAATTAATGTTTTCGGACACTTGCATGTTATTGCATGTGTACAATGCATGTTATATGCAATTAAATAAAAATGTATTACAGTTTAGAGGCATGTTAATTTAACTTTAGTGTTCTTTTTTCAACTGACTCAGGACTTTCTTTGTATGCAACTTCATAATTTCTATTATCTTTCAAATATGAATAAAGTGTACTGCTGAACTTACTAAACTAAAATATACTATGTATGATATATATCATTGTTAATTTCATGCATTTAAATATATTTGTAATAAAACATTGTTAATGAAATTGTAATTTAGAACATTAAAAACATTAACTTAAAACGTAATAATCAAACATTACATTTAAAATTATAATCAAATACTATTATGTGCTTTAGTATGTTAGTCAACACAAAAAGGTGTACTTTAAAGCATGACAAAAGATTAACAAAACAATTTTTAAAGTACTTAAAGTAAAACTTTTAATTTGACATTATAACAAAGTGAACTTAGGAAACTATGTACACTTAAGAGGGCTTTTATTTCACTAGCATTACATTATCTGCATGTGCAGCTTTTAAAAAATATACTTAAGAATTGAAGTACACTACAAGTGCACACTTCTTTTAAACAAGGGAAGGCCAAATCATTTCAAATAGGTCTTCAACGGAATACGGCAATCTGAAAAATATTAAAGTCTATAATATGATTATATAAACGTGTTACAGAAAGTTTGCAGGATTGAATAACAATACCTTAGCAAGTGAGACGATGCCTTTTAGTCGAGTGGCGGCTGCCTCATACTCGGGGGCAAGACGTTTGCAATGGCCACACCTAAAAGTGAACATGACACATGAGGTTTTTTATTTTGTAAAATCAGGCTACAAGACAAATAATAGGGAAAATATAAAATTAATGTGAATGGTGACTGAGGCCTTTCACAACATCAAAGACAAATCACAAAAAAAGAGAAATATGAGGCTGAGTAAATGCCAATATTAATTTTTGGTTGATCTGTCCTCAGTTTTTCTAGACTGCCTATGAAAGGTAACTCATTTAAAAGTTAAGTCCCAGGTTAGTTAGTAACGCTGAATTACGTAATCGAGCGTTATCCAATCACACACGGCCAGCGAAACTTCATTGACCAATCAAAACGTTACAACGGAGGGAGGCCGAGCCTCCAAACATCCTTGTTTCCCACCCACATCTAAGATTTCTACCTAATAAACTGCCTAAAGCTGCAAACTACTACAAACATTAAATCTGACATATTCAAATTGAATTATTTAAATCTGCAAATGTGTCTAAAATCCTACCATTTCACACGGAGAACAAAAACCCAATAATTTAGAACGTACGCTTCTTGCAGAAGAACAGAATACAAGTTCTTAAAGGGACAGCTGACCTAAAAATGAGAAGTCATCATCAGTTACTCAATCTCATGTGGTCCAACACCTGAATGACTTTCTTTCGCCCCATGGAATCCAAAATGAGATTTTGTGCACAACGCGAGGGACTAACAGAAAAGTAACCCACTATAGTAAGTTATTAGCAAAGAGGAAAAGATACAAACAGGAAATGATTGACAATGAGTTTCATCCACAAATATGAAGCCGCACGGGTCCATTCAAATCTCAGTGAGCGATTAAAAAGTCATCATCACTCTACATACATTCTCAGATTTATTATACGTTAGACATCTCAAGACCTTGCAGAATAAAGTGAGTAGACAAACAGCGGTTACGGTTACTTTCGCTTTAGCACGCATACATAGCCTTACAGTATTATTAAAAGTCACGTGTGTGCATGCAATTCCCAAACGTTATTCCTACTTGGTAGGTTTGGTATCTAGAAAAAAAGCTTAATAAAAATAGTCACTGTCAATTATAAGCCAATAAGATGGTGTATTGGCGTATATTAGTTACCTAGAGTAAGCTCTAGTGCACTAAATGTCAAAATCGCATGGCGAAAACATAATTAAAAAGGCAGAATCGTCTTGAACACTCACCATGGTGCGAAGAATTCCACCAGAATGATGTCGTGGTGTCCGATTTTACTGTCAAAATCGTCATCTGTGAACTCGAGCACATCACTCGCGCGCGCGGCCGCTGCAAAAGCAGCGACAAATAGCACGGCTAGCATCATTTCAAACCCTTTTCAGTGCAAAAGTGGAGGGAATGGCTAATATCCTGGCAGCCCTCAATTGATTGCTTCTTTTTAAGGTGGTGCTGTATAGAGAAGGAATGCCCGAAAAAAGGCCCGTTGTATCTAGCACCCTGCACTCAATGAAAGAGAAAGCGCAGACGGATGTACAAACCCGGAGCTCTTCAAAGTAACCAAAGTGTGGCATCTCACGATTGGGTTTTTTAGCCGCGTCATGCTGCTCCAGTCAGCCAATCAGAGCTCAGGAAACACACATTTCCGGGTGGGGGAATCATCCTTAACATTATAAGGAATATAGTTGCCTTTGTTTGTTATTAAAATGTACTGTCAAAATTGTATTAGAGTTTAAATACTGGTTTTTAACAACAAACATGCTAAGTCCAAAATACACCAAACTGTGCAGTGCTGGGTAGATACAGCATACTACACAAGTATATTTTTAGTAAGCGGTTACATTTAATTGTTTTTATTTTAATTTAACCTTTTTAAGATTTACGAACCCTCTGTTCCTATATGCAAACCCCAGTTTGAGGAAGCACAACATGTTTAATGCACTTCACATTTTCTTTCTCTTTGTATTTTTATAATGAAGGAGGTGGATTCTTCTTATATGATATAATGAATTGGAAAATATATATATATTTTGTAGAAAGAGAACTTTATTCTTATTCATTTTTTCTGCTCTTCTCATGATAGCTGTATGAGAAGTAAAGACAACTGTGTCTAAGGTCATGAAGGTCAATAACGCACTAGATGTACACTACTACTTAATTGTAGAAGTTTGCATCCGTGCTCTGTGTGGATGTAGTTTTCATGTTCTATTCCAGTGACTTCCTTACCCAACCTCAGCCTTGAAGGGAAAATATATTGCCTATGGTTTATTTAAATGTACTTGCAGGGGTTGTTGATTATTTTTAGAGGCATGTGATCATGCCAAAAGAAGAGACTCCAGGAGAATTCAACAGCGACCCAGATGAGAAGAGTTCTTCCAGATGTTATGACTTACCTGTGACCCTTACCAAAGGATCTTAAGTATATAGGACATCGAATCCTGGTTTCACAGACTAGGCTTAAACCTAGTCCCAGACTAACTGTTTCAACAGTTTTAATTTGCACTGACACATCTTAAAATTGGTCAGTGTCATTGTTTTGTCTCAAGATGCGGTATGACTAGTATAACCTTGGAATAAAGAACAGAATACCATGTTCAGATGTTGCTAAAGTTATCTGTACTGTTAACCTATCAGAACCTAGAAATGACATCAACTGATTATCCATTTGACTGAAGTATAGTGTTTCTGAATCTTAAATTAGTTCAAGGCCAGTGGAGTATCCATTCATTGAGGATATTGGTCTCATTATGTGGCTTAACTGTAATTCCCCTACAATTTCAATATGCTACAAGATTATTCTATTCAGATATGAATGTGATTTATGAGTTAGGTCAAAAGTAATCAAAAAGCAATTAGATTATAAAATGTGTAATGTAATAAATTACTGTGCTAACTATAATTTTCATCATATTTTGTATTCAGTAATGGATTACGGTTTGATCAATTACAAATTTAAATTTTTTCTGTGGAATCTCAAATCATGTTGAGGATCAGGAAAATATATTTTTAATTAAAAACTGTATTCAATTAGAAAAAGAAAGAAAAGGTCATGCAATTTCATTAGTACTTCATAGCAAGCAAATTCCATAAGATACATTTCCAATCAATTACCAATATGAGAATCATTTTACCTGATTATATATCAGCAGTTATGTTATGTTTATGTTTGTGTAAATGTAACAAAGTTCTTTGTCTTGTGTGCAGCTGGCAACACAACATGACTTTTGAAATCTGAACAGATACATACACTTGCCGAATCTGTAAATGGTTTCAAATTAAAACTGCACACTTACACTAAATGACTGAGGATTGCACACTACAAGACTCTCGGGCCTTTCTGAACACAACAAACGTATACAAAAACATGCTCAAATTCTAAAATGTGGTTGACATCCTTTGACTAGATGCATTCATAGTCAGAAGCATAAAAATGCGAGTCTGTGCCATTCATGTATACGTGAATTTATGTTATATCTGTCAACTCCGAGTACGACTGGCCAGAATCTGCCAAAGTGGCCATTAAACTGAAGTTGTGATAGTCTTTTCTTCCCTATTGTGACGTATATCCGAGTGAAACGGCTTCTCAAACAGGAAAAAAAAAAGTGGGACGGGACTTGATTTTGTCCATGAGGAATTGATTGGATGGTTGTGGTTTCTTATCCCGCCCTAGCTCCAGTAAACACGTCATCAAAGAAGAGATGACGCTGCAAGTTATTTTGATTAAAGATTACGAGAGCACATGAATTAAAAAAAAAAAATGTGCACTGATAAATCATGTATAATGAACATTTGCAGTATTCCATAAAAAATAAGAAAAGTCCTTTTTGATTTCATGGTGATTTTAATAGATGGAATGACCTCCTCCTCCCCCTACAGGGTATACCAGTCACTTCACATAACCTCAAATCAGTTTGCCAATTTAATATTGGCAGGCTTGCTTTAATTAACAGTGCAACAAGAAAAAGAAGAGACTCATGGCCAAAATTGTCCCCCTGATCGTGCCTTGGTTCATAACTTTGGCTCAGTAGTCTAACCGCGCTTGTTGATGTCAAAATGATTGATGGCCAATCAAATCAAAGAAGGCGGGGCTTACTGTTTAAAGAAGATAGTGCGAATTCAAACATAGTGCAAGTTTATTTATATAGCACATTTCATGCACAATGGTAATTCAAAGTGCTTAACATAAAAATGATTTAAAATTAAAAAAAAATCACAACAAGTCCATAGGAAAAAAAATGACAATAAAAAATTTAAAATATTTAAAATGGATTTAAAATGTATTGAAAGTCAAAAAAAGAATTAAAAGAATAAAAAGAGGACACAGATAAGATAAAGAGAAATCAGTCGGACGTACAGTGGCACAGTGCTCATTCAGTAAATGTTTTGAGTCTGGATTTGAATATGTGGCTACTGTTGGAGCACATCTGATCTCTTTTGGAAGTTTTCTGGAAGTAATCAAATAGTACCAGCACTAGGTATCGAGCCTGTATCCGGGACCCCCCATAAGAAGTAAAAAATAGACTTAGGGTGGTCCCTCAGATATTTTTTTATTTTAGTAAAAATAATAAGGGCAAATCTGATTAAATGCATGCAATAGATACGGTAAATTTCGTTTATTAATTATTTACAATAATTTCTTTAAAATGTAAACGCCCCGCCCCACATCTAAAGAGCGCTGTGCGCATCATAGACTACGTTTACATGCAGCCAATTTTCGGGTTATGTTCGGGTTAAGGTAACTATTCGGGTTTCTGAAACATTAGGAATAACCCGTTTACATGCGTGAGCAGAGAGAGTTACTCCTGTATGTATACATGGAATTGCAATATCCCGATGTAAACGGCGACGCACGGTTAGCGTCTAGACGTACGGACAATCTTAAGACGCAATATGCGTCATTTCCGATTCTTCTTCCTGTATCCAAAGACAAAAACAGCAGCAGCAGCACGCGGATAATGAATAGTGCGGGGCAGATAGCGATCGCCTTTGTTTGCGCTTTGGTGCTCTGCTTACCTCGCTCCAAAAGTATGCTGTGCTGCGTCTCGCCATGTTTACTTCCGGTGTACTGCACGCGGGTTTTTGTATGCGCCGAGAAGTTCCTCTACTCAGACTATAGAACATGCGCAGAACACAAATCAATATGGGGATATGCCGAAACGCATAGACATCATATAGAGCTACATCATCTATGTGATGTCTATGGTTTACATGACCAAAAATTCGGGTTAGAAAAGGGGTACCCCAGGTATCATATCGGGGTTTTTAAAATCCGGGATATGAGCATTTTCGGGGTTTTGCCGGTGTTTACATGGCCGTACGTGACCGGGTTATTGCTAATATCCCGGTTTTGAACGGGTTATTGGCTGCATGTAAACGTAGTCATAGATATCCATGGTGCGCATGACAGCTGTTGCAACCGGCCCCCAGGACTGCTTGATTGGCGCCGCTCCGGTCCGGTGAAACTAATTTTAGCTTTAAAAAAAATGGAGAATAATAAACCTCCACTCGCAGTCGGGAAGAGAAAGCTTCTTAATGACTTTTTTTGAGGGGTGATTTTCTCTTTATATATATCTTTTTACGATATCTATATCCACTCCATGTCGGGGCTTTTGTATACATTGCAGACATTGGAAAAATTTAGGCTAATCATTTTTCATTATTTATAGGCCTGGTTCTCCGGGGGTGCTAGAGATCTTGATGAAGATGAGTAAGTTAACAGCTGTTTGGTAATTATAAAGGGAGTTGTGTGCTTTCTAATATCCATTCAGAATTTGTATAAAACTTGTTTTTCATGCTGCTAGGACCAATGCCCACGTACACGCTGCAATGTTTTGGGAATTACGTCCGCATTTATGCGGAATTCAATCTTGAAATAGCAATGATTGATATTGATAGCCATAGCATTGTTTGTTCCTGAATAAAGCAGCCTTTTTCACTGAAATGGTTGAATAGTCTGCTGACTGACTTACTCACTTATAACAGTCCTTTGCCGCCACCTACTGGATTTAACTATGTAAAAATCGTATGTACTGAAATCATTAAAAAATCCCCACCAACACACAGACTGACAGCCTGTTTTGTCACAATTTATATGTTTAATATCTAATAAACTAGTTAAATGCATATAATCAAGTCTTTTGAAACAAACGTTATTATCACAGTGTCACATCAATCTACTAGTTGTTTTTAGGGTAAATACTACTTTGGTAACTAAAGTTAGAATCATTCTGTTGGATGTACACTACTGTTCAAAGGTATCTTCTGCTCACCATGCCTGCATTGATTTGTTCCAAAATACAGTAAAAACAGTAATATTATGAAATATTATTACAATTTAAAATAATAATACAATAAAATATCAATTATTCCTGTGATCAAAGCTGAATTTTCACCATCATTACTCCAGTCTTCATCACAAAACCTTCAGAAATCATTATAATATGGTGATTTGATGCTCAACAAAAATGTATGATTATTATCAATGTTGAAAACAGTTGTGTACAATTTTTTTAATTAATTAATTAATTTTTAACTGAATAGAAACTTTTGTAGCAGTATACACTACCATACAAAAGCTTGCGGTTAGTAAGAATTTATTTAAAAAAAGAAATTAATACTTCTATTCAGTACGGTTGCATTAAATTGATCAAAAAATACAGTGAAGACATTTTTTAATGTAACAGAAGATTCTATTTAAAATAAATGCTGTTCTTTTTTAACTTTCTATTGATCAAAAAATCTTGAAAAATAAATGTATGACGGTTTCCACACAAGTATGAACTGTTTCCAACATTGACAATAATCATACATTTTTGTTGATCATCAAATCATCATATTAGAAGGATTTCTGAAGAATCATGTGACACTGAAGACTGGAGTAATGATGCTGAAAATTCAGCTTTGAACACAGGAATAAATTACATTTTACTATATATTCACATAGAAAACAGTCACAATATTTCACAATATTACTGTTTTTTATCAAATCAATGCAGCTTTGAGCAAAAGAGACTTGTTTTAAAAACATTTTAAAAAATCTTATCGAACTTAACTTCTGAATGGTAGTGTATATTTCATTTTATTATGTATATTCATTTTTAAAAATATTGAAACCAAAACATGCCATTGTCTAGTGTGCAGGTAAAGAGGACTTCCACATGCTGTTACTGGTCTTATATGTAGTGCTCTGGTATATTTGCCATAGTTGACCTTTTGGGTCTGCTGCTTTGTCACCCTCTAAATCCAGTATTACTTTAGTAAGTAATTTAAACGAAAAATAGTACTTTATCTCTCTTTGTTATATAACATTGGACTGAAAATGTATGTGTATATATATATATATAATATCCACTCACCTAAAGGATAATTAGGACCACCATACTAATACTTTGTTTGACCTCCTTTCGCCTTCAGAACTGCCTTAATTCTACGTGGCATTGATTCAACAAGGTGCTGAAAGCATTCTTTAGAAATGTTGGCCCATATTGATAGGATAGCATCTTGCAGTTGATGCACATCCAGGGCACGAAGCTCCCGTTCCACCACATCCCAAAGATGCTCTATTGGGTTGAGATCTGGTGACTGTGGGGGCCATTTTAGTACAGTGAACTCATTGTCATGTTCAAGAAACCAATTTGAAATGATTCAAGCTTTGTGACATGGTGCATTATCCTGCTGGTAGTAGCCATCAGAGGATGGGTACATGGTGGCCATAAAGGGATGGACATGGTCAGAAACAATGCTCAGGTAGACCGTGGCATTTAAACGATGCCCAATTGGCACTAAGGGGCCTAAAGTGTGCCAAGAAAACATCCCCCACACCATTACACCACCACCACCAGCCTGCACAGTGGTAACAAGGCATGATGGATCCATGTTCTCATTCTGTTTACGCCAAATTCTGACTCTACCATCTAAATGTCTCAACAGAAATCGAGACTCATCAGAACAGGCAACATTTTTCCAGTCTTCAACTGTCAAATTTTGGTGAGCTCTTGCAAATTGTAGCCTCTTTTTCCTATTTGTAGTGGAGATGAGTGGTACCCGGTGGGGTCTTCTGCCGTTGTAGCCCATCCGCCTCAAGGTTGTGCGTGTTGTGGCTTCACAAATGCTTTGCTGCATACCTCGGTTGTAACGAGTGGTTATTTCAGTCAAAGTTGCTCTTCTATCAGCTTGAATCAGTCGGCCCATTCTCCTCTGACCACTAGCATCAACAAGGCATTTTCGCCCACAGGACTGCTGCATACTGGATGTTTTTCCCTTTTCACACCATTCTTTGTAAACCCTAGAAATGGTTGTGCGTGAAAATCCCAGTAACTGAGCAGATTGTGAAATACTCAGACCGGCCCGTCTGGCACCAACAACCATGCCACGCTCAAAATTGCTTAAATCACCTTTCTTTCCCATTCTGACATTCAGTTTGGAGTTCAGGAGATTGTCTTGACCAGGACCACACCCCTAAATGCATTGAAGTAACTGCCATGTGATTGGTTGATTAGATAATTGCATTAATGAGAAATTGAACAGGTGTTCCTAATAATTCTTTAGGTGAGTGTATATATATATATATATATATATATATATATATATATATATATATATTAATCAACAGTTTTTAATAAATAGTATATATTTATGCATATTATGATCAAATATATTGTATATTTTGTATTGTTTATTGCGAGACTAACTAACTAAAGAAACATAATGCTTTTGTTTGCTCCTTGCTGTACTTGTTCATGTGTTTTGGAGGTGGCGGGGCTTTGGAGACCTCTGAATGGGAAAAAATGACCTACCCTAATTGTTCAAAACCCAAAGCTTTTCTTAATTCAGTCGAACACAAAATTATGCTCTGACCAACAAAGTGAAAAAAATCGGGTCCCTGGTGCATCTACCAACCCAGAAAACGTGAGAAGTGCCAACCCAGTAACTTTGTTTTAGTAAGCTTTTCTCTGCAAGTATGTCGAAAAATTAGCCGATCAGGTTTCGCTCCCCTTCTGACGTAGGAAGGGGATCTTATTATAATATTACCGCCCATGGCCCCGCAATTTGGTTTTCACAATAAGCGACACCAGTGTAACAAGTTCTTACGCAATGGCAAAAGTTATAGCAAAGCATGCAAGCTATTCTGTGGTTGGCTGCCCAGACGAGCACAGAACAGTATGCCTCAGATGATCCGAGAGCAGTGGATTCTTTTTATTTTCCATGGAAATTCCCCAAAAACAGATGAACCAATGTAACTCCACAACAACTACTTAAATATATCCATTTATCATTCAAAAAAGTCCAGGTGCAGTCTAAAAGTTGCAACCTCTTGCTGAGTCTCTCCTTAAGGCTGCACTTATTTCTGAGATTTTGGATGAGTGAGTTTATTCGCATGTTTTGTTATTGAATCCGAAGCTCGTGTAAAGGATCGGCTCTCTTCTGAAGGGGGCGGGGAGCAGCAGCTCATTTGCATTTAAAGAGAAACACAAAAACTGAGCGTTTTTGATCACACCCAAAAAGGGGCGCATTTGACAAGCTATAATAAATTATATGGGGGGTAATTTGAGATGAAATTTGTTGACACATATTCTGGGGACACCATAGATTGAAATTACAAATTGTCAAAAGGAGCATAAAATGACAATTTAACACGAGAAGAAAAAAACCCACGTTATTTTAAATTATAATAATATTTCACTATATTAACCTATTGTTTTTATTGTATTTCTAAGAAAATAAATGCATCGTTGGTGAGCATAAGATACTTCTTTCAAGAAAAGTTCAAATCTTATCGACCCCAAACTTTTGAACAATAGTGTTTTGAGGATATTCGTAACAGTCTCACCTGGAGCAATTGATAATCCTGAACATGGAGTTTAAAAAATGTAATATGAGCATTCTAATATAATATGCAAGTCTTGCAATTTCACCTCAGATACCACCCAATTAGGAAAAATGACTGAGTATGGCACTCTCAATTGTCACCTTGGCACAAAGCCTCATGCCGAGTCCATTGAGAACAGTGATGGGGAATATATATATTTATTTTACATGGAGTTGGTCGATAAGTTAATCATGTCTGACTTTGACTAGAGCAATTCTACAATGCTCCATCCACAACACTAGGTGTCAGTGTAGACTTGTGACAACTGTCAGCACACTATAAAAACATCACTGAGCACATTTAAACGTGAATTATTTCATGGTAGTTTTGACATTTACCTACTTTCATGTACAGTAAAACACAATAAAACACTCCAATATCCTTCAGCAATTTTTTATCGTCAATATCTTTGACAAAATCTGTTTAATTCTCTGACACCTGAGGCAATTCTTGACAATGGCTATAATAGTATTATTGCAACACAATCAAGTTACAATGTGACAAATCAATAGCGCCACATCAACACAATCATGATGAAGTATACATTCACTCCTGTTTTATACTGGAGTGTGTTATGTCTGACATAACACAGAGGCATGCTTATGGATCAGTATCAGCGGAATATTGAAGGAACACACAAGAGGGAGGAGCCAGAAGAAAGGAGGAGCAACGAAACACTGCCATTCTATTTAAACTGGCTGATGGGGGGAGGGATTTTGATGTCTTGTCCTTTTTCCAGTTTCTTCTCGCATTCAATGAGATAGTTCACTCCATCTATCACAGTCTGAACCAGTTGGACCTGAGCACATTTTGATAAAGACAAGTGGTCATGGTGAGGTAATTACATATTCTCAGTTTTTCAAGGTATAGTTCACTCAAAATTTTAAATTCTGTCATCATTTACTCACAAAAAAATATGTGTACCATATATATATATATATATATATATAACCTATGCCTTCATATAACAGTCACTTTAAAACATATTAGAGTTGTTTTTTTCATTTATCTGTATTGTTGATATTGGATATTTAAATGTTCATGCTCATTTCCTCTATTTGATTACCTTTACCGCTATCTTAATATTTAAAACTCTGACTTCATAACATCTTTAGAAAATCTCATAATGAATATCCAGTTTTCATACTGTACATTATAATTTTGTGATAGTTAAATTCACTTCGTAGCATTTTAATGAATAAATAAATAAATGATCATTGATTTTAGTTTGTAATGTAATTTTGAGTTTATTTAGACAAAACAGAATAGATTTATGGAATCACTATCAGAATTTTTATCAGAACTTAAAACATATTTATTCTTTTTGGGTGGCTCTGCACTTTGACACCACTGACCTCTGATTGACCAAGCCTGTCCAGATTGGAAATATCAAAAGTGCTTCCAACAGCCGCGGTGTCCACTCCTCCAGTTCCTCTTTTCTGGAGCCGCAGGTTATCCAGGATTTTAGAGAAACGAGTGTCCTGCAATAGAAAAGACATAATGAACACGCATAGCACAAAATATTACACTGATTTTAATGGATTGTTACACAATCTATCAACTACTAATTTTAATACACAACAGACATGATATAACATAAATGTGGCGTGGGTCACCCTAACACCTAAAAATACTGTATTAAAATACATACATAGATAACATACATACATTAATATACAAAATGCATTAATATTACCATGCATAGGCACAACAAGGTGCAAAATTATTAACATGTCATGGGCTAAATAGAAAAGAAAGGTAATACTGTATTTCTAGAGCAAGGACCTTGCTGAGGCGAGGAAGATTAACATGGACGCCAGCTCGTAACCCAGTGCCCAGGTTTGACGGACAGGTGAGAATGTATCCCAGATTCTCGTTCCACATGAATTCCCAACCCTTCTCCTGAATTAGTCTCTCAACCTGAGCGACAAAGATTGAAAATGTCTTGTGAGAATAATACAAGAGGGATCTGTTAAACTAAAACAATAGAGAAGATAATAAAACTTACAACGTATATTTACGATTTCCTTTTAGAATAAGCAACAGACTAAGATGGGTCTACACACAGATGTATTCCTGGCAGGACGATTGTTTGTCCACAAAAGGACATTGCTCTGAGCTGCAGTAAACACAGCTGCAGCATCTCTGCTGGATATATAATGGAGGCTTGTGCGGATTTAACAGTGACTGAGAGACACATACGTACACATGCATGACCTCACCTCTAGGAGACCCTTGCAGAAACGCTCAAAGACCCTCTTCATGTTGCCCCCCTTCTCCATGGAGATCACACGAGTGTGGTCTTCCTCGTTGACCCACACCAGGAAGGTTTTATCGTTGTTGTGCCTGGAATTGAAAGGCATGTTTATTCTATATCAGTTGCAGAAATATTGAGGCCAAAGATTTTGGCGTGTACATATAAGCATGTGACACAACAAAGGTTTTTTTGAACATTTTTGGCCTGAATTAAACTTTGAAGAGATCTCCAGCCTGTGCATTAACAAAATAGTGGGCGACACTTGATTTCAATATGACATTTTCGAATATTCAATGAGAAGAGTCCTTATGATACCTAAAAGAACAATGAAGCAGGTTTAACGATTCTGGTTCTTCATTACATTTATGATTATTAAATTGCATTTCATAAATATAGAAACTGCACTGCGTGAAATGTATAAATGTAAAACTTACACAGACATTTAATGACTTTTCATCCTTTTTTAGAGATGGCAAGACTATATATTAAACAATGCACCTCATTATTTTGTTTAAAATTCATGTTCCCACATAATCTTTAAACAAAATAACTTCCCCTCCCTCTTGCAGAGTCATCTTTTCTCTTCTCCTATGATGTGTTTACTGGTGCGAGGGCGGGATCAACCTGTCACTCACATGAGATCGACCAATAGTAAACCACAACTAATCAAAATCCAAATGGACAAAATCAAGTCATTTGTTTCCTGTTCAAGAAGTTGTTTCACTCGGATATAAACATCATAATAGGGAAGAAAAGACTATCGCAACTTCCATTTCATGCAGAGTTAAAAATAAGCACCTGTTCTTGGTTTCCAAACCTAGTTACGCATGACCTTATTTCATTTTAATGCCATCAGAAGTGCTATGTAAGCTCAAAATACCATCAGGGTATTAAATCTGATTCTGAGGTAATTTCCAAATTAACCCTGGCAACGTGGGCACAGTTTCCCTTACAGGCAGGAGAGAGAAGATAAAAAAGAGGATGAATAATGCAGGAGATGTAAGTGAGCCATGGCTACACTCTGTGATCGATATCAGACCACAGCATAAGGCCGTAACGGTTGCTTCAGACTATTTCTGGTTGTAATGTAGTCCTGTCAGAAGGCATTGTTGCACTCTAGCACCCATTTAGATCTTTTCGCAAAGTTACCCTCACCAAATGCCTCTCGCGTCGGGCCAGTCGCGAGCCATGCCTGCACATGTCAGCAGGGGCGACACAGGCTTATCAAACAGGAAGTGATCCTATACAGCAAAACAAAAAGTCAGAGTGAGTATCTTTTGTGTTGAGCCAACAGCATCGAATGGCATATCATGAGATTTGTGATATACTCACATCAATAAGCTGCTGCTGCTCTTGGTCGGTCATTATAGCGAGGCTGTAGTATTTTCCTGCCAAATCTCCTTTTAGGCCGGCCAAGGCATCAATCACAACCCTCTCCACCTCTCTGCGCTCAGCACGGGTGCAGGCCGGCGGCAGACTCAGGCCTCGGATACTCCTACCTGTCCTGACTCGAGACGACAGCACGTACTTGTCATCAAAAAGGCCTCCCCGTATCTGATGGGACGAAAGTAGGAAGTAACTTGATACTTTAATGCTTGTGTTTGTGACCTGCTTTCCCATTTAAAAACATGCAAATGAATAGCAAACAATCCTGATATTATATAACTGTTTCTTCAACTATGTGCAATTTTGTTTTTTTATTTAAATGACCTCACACTGTATTTTTGTGGAAATGGTGGTATAAATGACATTTTAAAGTCACAAATCTTTCACAATAAGATCTATAAAATGCATTGGATTTTCATTTCATGCTGTCTACACATTTTAAAATAAAATTTGCGACTTCTTTTTCTTGCCAAGCCTAATTTCATAGCAACATACTTTTGGCGGCACTATTTTTTTGTGCCCTTGATACAGTGTAATTACACAAATTACACGTGTAATTACAGTAATATTAATTAACAAAAAGTACTTAGTGTTGCTTGTAATTACATATAATGAACTGTTTTTACTGAAGTAAATACATGTAACTTAATTACAATTTTAAAATATATGTATTTTATGTACATTTCATAATAAATAAAGGTATTCTATATAAACTATATTTAAAAAGGCATTTAAAAAAAGTATAAAAAATCAATTGTAAGGGCATGATAAAGCATTGTCAATATTTGTGTGCTCTAATATGAACTTGTGACAAAAATACCTCTTCAAGAATCACCCTACTACTGTTAATGTTGTATGTTTGTAACTAAAACATTCCCACATACCTTACTGGAATCCAGATCAGTGGGGTGTTTCATGTTGCAGGGGTCATACCCATTGTGCCTTTCTTTGATGACTGGGTTAAAGAGGTCAGCAAAAACCTGCACAAAACACATTTGATGTACTTTATTCCCCCAAAAATGCTGATCTCTTAATATGCTAAATGTGTGATATATAATATCCTCTCACCCCATATGACTCCTCATCCCCTGCCACCATTCCTACTGTCTTAATAAAAGGGTGGCCTGGGTTGTCCACACCAGTTTGGATAGCTTCGTCCAAAGTGTAACCATTCGGAGTGGCTTTATCGCACAGCTTTGCATATATTGCAGGAGTTAGGTGACTGGCCATACAGTTATTGTGCTTCCGCAAATCTGGATATTCAGCACTGTAGGGGAATAGAAAAGCTTTAGCTTGTATTTACATATTTATTCATTCTTATATATGGTATGGACTTTGTTTTTTAGGTATCCACTTGTAGTAGATTATAATTAATATGTATTAATATGCACAGTGTGTTATTTATTTAATGTATGATGTTTAATGTAGCATATATTGTTTACGTGACTCCACATGGCCTCGTTAATAACCACTTGGGGACAAATAAAGTGTTTTGAAATTCAAGTTGAAATTAATTTGAAAAACAAGGACAATAGGCTGTGTCTCAAAACCAAGTGAGCTGAAAATTAACCATAGTTTTATTATAGTGCTATTACATGTTTTGAGGGATTGATTACCATTTGTTAACCCACGCTAACACTATGGTTAATTTGAGGTTACCATGGTCTATCTACAATAACCATGTTTTTTGGGGGGTTTTTTTTAGAAAAAACATGTTTTATTTGTGGTTACCATGGTTTAACTACAATAACCATGTTTGTTTGGGTTTTTTTTAACCATAATTTTCGTAAGCCTACCAAGACAACTTTGTTGGGTCTGCCGTTCTGTCGTTCCGAGCGCGTTAAAACCTATCGAGCTAACTGGTGTTTGTTCTGACCCTGACTAATTCGCGTTCTAGAACGTCACAGACCTGTTCCGAACGCGTCAAAATCTAAAGCTGCCAATCCCAATAGGTTTTCAGGCACAGCCAATGTTCAACCTCTATGTGCATTTTTATTGATATAATGGAAATTACGAGACATTCATGTATGCGTACAAACTACAGCTAAATAAACACAACCTTTATTCGTATTCATCAGCATCTTACACATGAATGGTGTGAAAATGAATAACGGCTCATTCGAGATTTAATACCTATTCAAATAAAAGACATTAAATTCAGTATTTAGATCTACAATACAAAATAGAACATTAAAAAGGTCAAATAATATAATTTAACATGATTATTTATGGCCTAACGACGTGGAACTGTATAATTCCTGGCTATTAATGAACATTTTTGACACCACTTATGCATTTGTGCAATGGTTTGTGTGCCATTGCATCACAATATTTTATTGTCTTCTGTTCGATATCGTCGTTATGAGAGATAGGTATGGCTGTATTTACCTAGCAGGATAGATTCTCCTGACGTTCGATCCTGCATTGACATACTCCCTATTCAGGAAGAATCCAACGGTTAGAGATCCCGCGCCGACCAGCGACAAGATGCCAACCTTCCTCTTACTGGACAAAACCCGTGCGAAGCTGCTAGCCATTTTAAACCTACAAAAAGCAGACGAGATCTCTCCAGATAAATGCGGTTTTGAAGAATGGACAGACAGGAGGATAAGACAGTGGGATTACTGGAGGATGCAGGGGAATGCTGTGGAAATCTGCCCTTCTCCCAACACAGCAGCAGTCCGAGTCAACCCTCCCCTTCAAAGCAGCAGCAGCACAAGATGATTCAGAATCTCACCGAGACCAGTGCAACTTCTCCCACCCCTTACAGTAAACCAGGCAACAACCTCGAATATCTCTAGGCTACACCTATTTCATTAGGGTCCTAAAGTCGTGAAATTTGTATTCATGTCTTAATGAGCTATTAAAGTATCAAAGGGGGACCGTAAATGTGTTGTTAACCACGAATAAATTGACAGTCACAGCACACTTGAACCATGTACGTGACTTTGAAACCCATTGGTGCAGCTTCACCTGTAAAGTGAATGAACACACGCCCGTCTGCAGCATGCGCATGCGCGCTAGGGATTGAGGCTGGTGAGTGCATGGCCCAGTTGCATAAATTATATGGCTGTTTAGATAGGTCGAAATCACTTATGTGGTTTTGATACCATGAGCAGCTTAACTTGAGGAAAACTGCACCCAGGAGCCTTACTAGTTCAACTTTTATTAAAGTTAAAACGGATGGTTTCAGCTCTGTTATGGCAGGGGCTATATTTTCTAGCAGGATGGCCCTTGCTTAAATTGTTTTTTTTTTTTTAAATAAAAAAAATATAAAAACTCCTCAATAATATATTTATATATAATATTGTTATATTTAACAAAAGCAAGACACTCAGGGCTGTGCTCCATTGTAAATATAACACATTTTAGCCGTGACTATATTAGTTTATAATTGCAAGTAAATCCACAAGCAAGCATAGCTATTGTTTAAATATGTTTTCAGTTATCACATTCTAGAAGTTTTCCCATGTTTCCCTCAAATCTTATAAATGTAACCCATTTAACTCTACCAGTAACAATTTGTGAATCAAATTACTTTTGATTCTAAGACAAGTTTTTTTTTTTTCAGATTGTTTTGATTGCATGTGAACATTTTAACCAGTCTTCTGTAAGTCACATGACCAGATACTGTATGATATGACGTCTGTCTCAGAGCTCCATAAAAGGAAATTTATAACATACAACGACCATAATAATATTTAAAGGGTCTATTATTAATATAGTATTAAAATGTCTCTGCCATGATCACACGTCAGAATTTATGACCAGCTCTTAAACTCTATTTTGTCATTCTCTTGTTTTAAAAAAAAAGAAGAAGAAAAAAAAGAATATAAATATAATTAAATTATTATAAAAGGCATGTAGTTTGTTTCATTGGACTCCAAGCATTGAAATACATGTGCTCATTTAGCTGGAAAACATTTGGGAATAAATGGGCTAACCTACAGTCACCATAAGCCTGAATTAGGCCTAACCCTTGAGACAGATTCATAGCATTTACTGGTCTTAGTTGGGATGAAAATCCCCAGTTTAAACCGGTCCACTCGGATACTTTGCAGAAATCATGTGAAATAAACAAGAGAATTACCGTCGGCAAAACTAACAAAGCCTGTATAATAATCCCTTACTTTTTTACACAGCAAGGTCATTATTGTGAGATTAAATCAGTGTTTAAATGATGCAAACCAGAAATGCCATTGAGTGAATTGCAGACTTTGGATAACATTACTGAAGCAATACAGTGCAAACGTGGAATGTTTGAACAAGCATGTCATTTAGCCTTTACAAAGTAGACACTAGAAAACTGAATGATACATTATTTCTTTATGAACAGTCTGCTCCACCATGCATACTTGAAATGAAATTCGAAAGCTTACCAGATACTTTTTTAAACCGCTGAAGTTGGTCTTGTCTTCTGAAGTACAGGAACCAGATACAAGGGCAATGCTTTTGCTTTCTTCAATACAGCAGAGCAGAAATAGGTGTGGCCTTCTTTTTTACAGTGCCATGGGGTGGCAAGACTTCCTTCTGTTTGACCTGCCACCGTAACACACAATAGCACTGTGCCATTCATTCATTGGCTGGCTAATGCTGCCTAATGTTTCCATGGGAACAAAATCACGACTGGATTTCTTATCTATATCCAGTGTCATCAGAGCCAGCCATGAGATAATGAACCCACGAACGGTTCAAAGGTCACTGTGAGGATCGGATAAATGACACGTACCTTCACAGAAGAAACTTAAAGGGTCATGAAGATGGATATGTACAGGTTGCACATCAATAAAAATAGCAATAGCATTCAAAATCAACTAAACAATGTTGATAAGCAAATCTACATAAGAAAAAGAGTAACAACATAACATTCAGCTTAAGCTCATTAATGTCTTTATAATCTGTATTGTTTAGTAACTGATAAACTAAACTCTTTTAGTCTTAATGGAAAATTCATAAAAACTATTCATAAATACCAGTTTAAGTGAGAAGTGAGAACTTAACATATAATTACTTCATATGAAATAGTCATGACAAAATACTTTTTGTTAAATAAAGCAGACTAAAACAATACACTTTACTTTAAAACTTCACACATCATATTCTCTTTTTTGTTCTTTACATGAAATTTTATCTGATCAAATTGACTTACTATTCATGCTGCACTTTATGTAAACCTATATCTAATAAAAAACACTACTTTAGTAGACATTAAAGCAGTTTTGTTTCATTTGTTCATCTAAAACTACAATTAAAACACAAAAAAATCAGAAAAACTGCTACCTAATTTGAAAATGTTATATATATAGGCTATATATAATTTCATATATATATATATATATATATATATATATATATATATATATATATATATATATATATATATATATATATAATTTTCTGACTGCTCCCCCTGTTGGAAGTATTCAGCAATATGCCAACATGGAAAATTGTTCAGGCTTATGATAATGGGAGTGTGCTATGTGCATTATTTAAAAAGCTTCAGTCCGTAACTTTTGGGGCTCTAGCGGCTAATAAACAGAACTGCATGCGTCTTGCAGAAAAACATTGTAGCCGGAGCTACTTATGAAGAGTCACGCAGGAGTATACCAGTCTAAAATAGTCCGAATATAAACACTTATTATAGGTGTTCCGTATGATTCAGGATAAGGCAAAAACACGGGTTGGAATATTGATTCATGATGTACCTGCTTACTATATAAATGTTTGTACATTTCGAACACACAAACAAGTTATGGACTGCAGCTTTATTAGCTTTTATTTAAAAAAAACTGTAGTAGGCTATGATTGTCTGCAGAGCATGCATGTATAGGCCTATGCATATGTTATAAAAGCTTAAACATTTGTAAAACTTATTTTCCAAAAATGCACTCTTTACTGGCATACAATCCACCACAGTTCTAAACAGCACCAATTAACTCGCCACAAGGAGGCGTTACTTTCCCTACTTCCACTGGAATTGGCCCACATTCATTGGACATGATGAACTGGAGAGAATTGTAGCAGTCCATTATCTTTCATTATATTAAAAAAAATAGGCAGATTAAATTGACAGTTTGTTTATGACAGTATCAATAAGCCTTTAAAAGGTGCAATAAAAAGGGTGCAAAAAAAAAAAACATCCATTTTAGGCTACCATGTTAAAATTGAGAGTCTTAAGGATCAGTCAGTGTTTTTTTGTGTTTTTTTAATCTCAGGCTTAAATCTGTTAGAAGTTAGCAATGAACATTTAGAGTGTAGCTACACTTCAGAATGAAACTAAAACAGAGGTAAAAACCTGTTAAATGGGGTGACCTTAATCTCAGGAGACAGATGATTTCTGTCAAAGTGTTTAGCCAACACAACAGGCGAGTTTCCTGTAAACAAATCTTTCCTCAAACATTATTACTTTCATGATCCCCTGGAAATAAAAAAGCACCACTATTATCACTCTATAATTCATAATGGTGTACACAAGCACTACTTTAAAACTGAATCTGAATGTGTCCTCGCCAAATAAAAGTATTCATTTCTTTAAAACAACAGCAACAACAACAACAAAAAGCAACTTACTGACTTCAAATTTTTGATGAAGTTATAAGATAAGCTGGTTATATATAACAAAGTTATAAGATGGTACAACTGATAAAACCCTGAACCCAATATCAAACAGTATAGTAAACCAATCCCAAAGATTCTCGAAAACCCTCCTCTAACCCCCATGTCATTCACAGCCTCTGTTTCCACAATCAGTTTTCACGAAGACAATGTTTATCTTTACGACCCACGTCTTTTTAAAAGAGCAACTGTCTGTAACTTCAACACTCAACCAAACGTGTGAAAATGGACAGCAGTCTCAACACTGAAGCAGAGATTCAGTTTCAAACTTCACCATTGGAAGAAAATGAAAGCATAGAAGAGAGCAGCAATAATGGCGAAGCTGCAATTTCTTCAGCTCTGGAAAGAGAAGATGAAGATTTCTCACAACTGCCATCAATTAGCTCCAAGTTATTGAGAATGCTGGAGGCAGCGACCAACTGGCGGCCTGCGCTCGTACCCATGCAGGACAGCGAGGAAGTGTTCGATGCAAATGATGGAGCGGTCAGTGAAGCGCCAAGAACAAAAAGAGTAAGTGCTACCTACTATGCTGAATAGTTTTACAAAGGATGTTCAAGTATTTTTTAGTGCTGTGCATTATGATGTAAGAAAAGACTGCCATGTAAACTTGTTACTGCGTTCAATTTCCTGTTTCAAACCTTTCTGGCATCTCACACTTTACCACTATTTTGTCCTTCAACGCTTGATCCCATGTTGCTTTAACAAGAATGTCCCTAAAGCAAAGGAACCATCAATTTCCTGTTGCATACCAGATTTAGAAGGGGTTAAATGTCTGTGCTAGACATTGGAATGGACAGAAGTGCTGAGGTTTAACCTGGGAAAAGGGGAATCTGAGAGTTGGTGAGGACTTTTACCACCATTTTGTCCATCAACAAGGTTGCTTCAATTTGGAATTATTCAATTCAATTTCCGGTAATATCTCAGATTCGGAAATTGTTTGTGTTGGTCATTGGAGTGCACAGAATTGGAGACCCATGAATCTAAGAGTTGTTGAGTTCCCTTACTTCCATTTAGTCATAAAAACACTTGACCCAGGTTGTGCCAAGGTGACTGTCTCTGAAGCGACCTGCTGTTTCATATTAGGCTTTGGTAACCTAAATGTTCTGCTTTTAAACACTAGAAAGGGTAAGCTTTGAATCTGAGAGCAATTAACTTCCCTATTTTATCCTTAAAGACTTAGTGTATGCAACTGGGGACTGTCTCTGCAAGAAGCAAACTGGCTGTTTTATACCACATGAGGTATGAGTAAATACGTTTGGTAACCTAAAGGTGGTGGATTTAAACCCTGGAAATCTGAGGCCCTACCTCCATTTTGCCCTTGAACGACACACTTGACCCCAGGTTGCTCCAATGGGACTGTCCCTTTAGAAAGAGAACACAATGTAATTTTGGATCAAACATGCCTGCCTGCTAAATGACGTGTAACCAAATGACCAGTTCTTGATCATCATTAACAACCCTGAACAGAGGGCTGAACACAGACCAGTGCACTTGACTTCATACAGTAGTAGCTCAGTTGCACTGGGCCAGAATTAATAAATGACTTGTAGGAACTTTTGTGACCTCACCGACTTTAATCATTGTCGTACCGCGTGAGCTGACAGAGAGAGAATTTGTTGTACAGGTTTGTTCTCACAGTGTAGGATTTCACCAGACAGTGCATCCATGCTTCTCTAGCCCGCTTATTAAACATTATGGCACAACAATTACTGTTGTGATTCAGCCTTTAAATGCCTACGTGGGAGTTTTTCTACGCATTTCTGAAGCGGATCAGACACCATGAGGAAAGTCTACAGCCTGGTTAGTTTCACTAAAAACAGGGAATCAAAAGATGCTGTGTTATCTCTTAACTTCAAGGTATTTCTAATCTCTTAAGACAGAAGTTGCAGTTCGGTTTTTGTTAGAAGTGGGTCATAAGAAACTGATGCTTGTGGTCAATTTTTGTGATTTGTAGAAGTTTGTGTGTTATTCTTTAGTCATTTTGTATTGAGTGGTGTTATTAGTTTATTGAATACAACAATACATTTTACATTTCTAACCCTAGAGTGAAGATTTATTTTACCTGCCGCTCACTTTTTTTCATTAACTTGCTAATATAGTTGATCAGAGTCAGCAATTTAGTTTAAATATAAATGCATTTAGCCAAAAGACAAGACAAAGAACCTTAACAAAAAAATGAATAAATATGTGTTTAATTTCAAGTTTTCTTTGTTTGTTTAGTGTGTAAGTTGGTAAGCAAGTGATAGCTACTGTACAACTGGTCTCTGTAAGATATCTTGCCTGTACTTGAAACCATCTATGTTTCTGCACATGTAACGTGTCCTAATATTGCTACTTTTAGATATGAGTTTACTTTAAGAGAAATAGTTTTAATGCTTCTGTTATTTTGAGAAATCTCCATAAGATTTTGGTTCTCTGCAGGATGAATGGTAACATTTGCATTCAAATGTCAGTATTTATATTCTCAACTTGAAAAAAGTTGACAATACTGAGGAATCAAAATTGTGTACATATATATATAGCTATATATGATATACCGGTAATACATATAATTGTTTTTCCCTTAGCAAATCCAGTATCCTGAGCAGACTCGAGAATTCAACAGTCGATTAACAAAGACGGGCCGTCGCTCTCTGTCCCACTCTATTTCACAATCCTCTACAGACAGCAACAGCTCAGGTAGATGGAGTATAATTCAATCTGGAACATTTTCATGTTTTTAGTCATTCTTTGTATTTTCATCACAATCCGTGATTCCAGTTTACTTTCTTATTTTGTTTCTCACTTTTTCAGGGCACTCAGATGCAGAAAATCTAGAAGATGAAGTCTCTCCTCGAGACAGGCTGCAGATTAACTCCAAAGGGAACAGGGACTTCTGCGTCAAAAACATCAAGCTGGCAGACTATGGCCGCCAAGAGATAGAGCTTGCTGAGGATGGTAGGCATATATGGTGAACCCTGTGATGCACAACATGGGTCTAAAGTGTCCCGAGTGAGTTTTTATTTTCTATATCTTGGCAAGAAATTAATTGTATCATTCAGTATTCCAGGTATTCTTCAATTAACTTGTTTTTGATCATCACAAATCCTTATTTTTATTTTCCCTTACTTACTTTTTGAATAAAATTTGTTTTTGTATCGCAACCCCTCTAATGCACAATTCATATTTATATTTATGTGTCCTTTCGTACTTTATAAACAAACACAGTTTTTGTATTTCTACATAAATTTTACATACATGGGTCAAAAATGACCCGTATAGAAACCTTTGATATTTGCACATTTTTGCAAGTAGGAACATATTTACTGCATAAATACTATTACTATAGTATTACATAATACTATTCACCTGCCACACATTTCACAACTCAACACAGCTGCTTTTGTATATTTTATGCAAGTTTGTTTTATTTTAACCACAGAAAATATTTGATATTTTGTAAAAGATAACTGAACATAATATTTGAATATTAGGCTATGGTTACCTTGACCATGAAATCCTAGTGAGAAATTATTTGTGAGAAAGAGAAACATGTCCAATACTATTAGCTAGCTAGCTGTTGACATATTCAATTCTAGCTAGCTAATGTTAGCTACACTAAAAAAAGATGGGTTTTTAACATAGACAGTAAAAGAAATGGACACAGCGACCCCCTTGATTTCAACGGAGAAAACTGAAGCCCGATTATAGCACTCACTTCCTGATGGCTGAGCGTACTGCGCAGGCTCAAACTGTGCGTGACGACAGTCTGGCAGTTGTAAATCTTCTAGTAGCTGTGCCAAGTCAAATCTGAATCACCTAATTCCTCAAAAACGTTGTTGAAATATTTTGTCCTGTTGCTTTTATGGACTCTTTATCTATGGGCTTCTCCCTTGACTTTATGCCTCTATGTCCCCCCGATTGCCTCATAGACAGTAAAAATTGCCTTTGAGCTTCTCCTCCTGTCTATACGGTAATTTCTCTAGAAGTGCGACAGAAAGTCGCGTGGTTATGACGCAATCGTTTGCCTATTTTTACAAAAAAAAGCTTCTACGGGGCCATAACGTAAGATACAAAGTAATGGAGCCTTTCATACATTTTCATGTTTCTTTAGAAATAAATAATGGACAAATTCATTCTTTGGACGCCTCAGATGTAAAGTTATTCGCTGTTAAAGTGACGCCAAAATGAATGGGAGTCAATGGAATGCTAACAGAAGGTGAAGTTCTGCTATAATGGCCCCCGCGAGGCTTCAGTTTCCGGCTGATGGATTACCCCCTTGGTTTTTAAAGCTTAGGCCTAAAAGTTCTATTAAGAACCGTATCGTCTTGAATAAGCCTTTATATGCTGAAATGTGTATAGAATTTGGGGTCCTTTTTTCCCCGCCTTTTTGATTTTAAAATCAGTAACTGTCAAAGCCACCTGAAATAACATAGGAAATGAATTCCGGTCATTTTAGACCCTTGTATGTATAATTAATGTAGAAATACAAAAACTGTGTTTTTTTATAAAGTAAGAAAGGAAACATAAACATAATGATTTGTGGAAATCAAAAAAAAATATTTAATGAATACCTGGAATAACAAATGATAAAATGCATATATTTTAAAGATTCAGCAAAGAAACACTCAGCCATGACTGAAATAACATAGGAAATGAATACGGGTCATTTCTAGACCCGTGTATGTAAAATTGATGTACAAATACAAAAACTGTGTTTGTTTATAAAGTAAGAAAGGAAACATAAACATAATGATTTGTGGAAATCAAAAACAAGATATTTAATAAATACCTGGAATAACAAATGATAAAATAGATATATTTTAAAGATTTAGCAAAGAAACATTCAGCCATGACCGAAATAACATAGGAAATGAATACGGGTCTTTTTAGACCCATGTTGTGCATTAGAAGGGGTTTGTATAGCTTGTGCATCAAAGGGTTAAACACAAGCAAGAAATACACATGCATATGCAACCAGCTATGTGAAAAATAAATATAATTAATGTACAGTATGTGTACTTTTATTTGTTGAAGAGATGACTGCACTGATGGCCTTAAGAAAATCTGCTCAAGGAGAAAAACCATTGGCAGGGGCTAAAATAGTGGGATGCACCCATGTCACAGCCCAGACAGCTGTAAGTGTCATCTGCAATCTCTTCATATCATTTTGATTGTATATCGTCCTGACAGAAAAAAGCTAATACAAAAACAAAACCTGTTATACAAGATCAGCAGCACAAAAGAAACATGGATTGCGTTATATATCGGCCACTATCGCTATCGGCCAATATAAGTACATTTTTTATGTTATAGTTATCGGCCCGATAATAAAAGTTGTCCGATATATAAAATCCAATAAACAATGGATTATTTCCTCCAGCTGAGACGCTTCAGATGCGAACTTTTCGCCATGATGGTTTTGAATTGCTTGAAATATCGGAAAATACAGTTAAGTGTAACATGTGCAGCGCAAGTCATATAGGCTACATAAAATTATAATGAGAATATTATAATTGTGTGCTTGGGACATGGCTTTTAATGGTAAAACTTTACTTTTTGTAATCAGGGCCCGTATTCATAAAGAATCTTAATGCAAAGAGTAGCTCCTAGTGACCAAATTCTAAGAAAATTCTTAGAAATGTGGGCGTTTACTCTTAAAATTAAAGAAAAAATCCTAGTAAAGAAAAAAGTAATTCCGAAAGAATCTTAACCCTTAAAAGAGGTCTTCAGGTCAGAATTGTTAGGAGCATGGACGAGGACTTTTAAGAGGCTTAAGAGTCCCTTAAGGATGGCCTTGTGTTCATCCACTAACTGGGCTCACAGTAAACACTGTTCCTCTGTCCAGTTGAGCTTTCTGGACCCAGGTTCTCAAAAATGATATAAAACTTTTGGATTTAGATTTATCGGTGAATATATCTGTTATTGACTTACAAATATAAAGAATTATCGGTTATCGGTATGGGATTCAATTTTCATATAGGTGCATCCCAAAATGAAAACCCTATCAACTCCCATATCCCCCTACCTGAGTTGATCTTAAAATGCAAATATATATATAGAAATATAAATGCCATTCTTTTGAGCATAAAAATATTAAGCAACACTGTTTTCAACATTGATAATAAGTAGTTTCTTGAGCAGCAAATCATCATATTAGAAAGATTTCTGAAGGATAATTGAACACTGAAGACTGGAATAATGATGCTGAAAAAAGCGTTGCCATCATAAATTACATTTTAAAATATATTAAATTCTTTAACAAAATCTTACCAACCCCAAATCTTTGTATATTTCCCTCAACAGGTGCTGTTGGAGACTCTGATGGTGTTAGGGGCTCAGTGCAGGTGGGCAGCCTGTAATATTTACTCCACTCAGGATGAAGTGGCTGCTGCTTTAGCAGAGCAAGGTAAAAAATTAACTCCTATTCTGATTGTAATAACAATTAATTAGACCTAGGTTTTTAAGTAAAATACTTCATTGTTCATTTTTTGTGGTTGGCATCGGCCAAGTTACTTTTTTACCTTTTTTGCTTTGTACCTCGTCTTGTCCTCTGCTCTCCATGGCAGATTTTCCGGTTTTTGCATGGAAGGGAGAATCTGAGGATGACTTCTGGTGGTGTATTGATCACTGCGTAAATGTGGAGGGCTGGGAGCCAAACATGGTAGGATTCACTTCAACGATATGAGTCCACTTTCCTTTCAAGAATCAATTGTGTTATCTTATCTTGTCTGTTTTCACCTGCAAATAGAATTTTTTTAATGGCCTTTTATTCCTTTAGATCCTAGATGATGGAGGAGATATGACACATTGGATATATAAGAAATATCCTCTCCTCTTCAAGAAAGTCAAGGGGATTGTTGAAGAAAGTATCACCGGCATTTACAGGTTGAGTCACTTTCTAAACCTCGTCATTTGTCACTTGTGGATTTAAAGGGACAATCCTCTTCATAAAAAGTTATGTATATTCCAATTTAAGGAGAAAATGGCACCAAATTGACACAGGTGTTTGCACAATGAAACTTACAGCTTTGCAAATGGTTAATAATTTTTTTTGCATCACATATATCAGGCTTCATCACCTCTCTAAAGCTGGAAAACTATGTGTGCCAGCCATAAATGTGAATGACTCCGTCACTAAACAGAAGTTTGACAACCTGTACTGCTGCAGGGAGTCCATTCTGGATAGGTAAGATGATTATACACACACACACACACACACACACACACACACACACACACACACACACACACACGTATATATATTTATATATCCTAAATTACTTAGAAATGTTAAATTATCAGTAGGCTATTTATATTATTAAAGTCTACTTTCTGTCTCATTCCTATACTCTCAGTCTTAAAAAGACCGCTGATGTAATGTTTGGGGGAAAGCAGGTGGTTATATGTGGATACGGAGAGGTACAGTTCCTGATTCACATAAATTATTGTTTCTATTGTCAATATGGTACCCGAGAACAGTGTCTGTAACCTGCATTAGTTTGGTATTGGCCTCTGTTTTGTGTGTGTAAATGTAAATATTGTTGCCCACAGGTGGGAAAAGGTTGTTCTGCAGCTCTGAAAGCGATGGGATCTGTTGTGTATGTGACCGAAATCGACCCCATCTGTGCCCTACAAGCATGGTAAGCATTAGTTATTTGAAAAAAGCTTTCCAGAGAGTTAGCATGACATCTATTTTCCACAGTATCACACCTGACAGCCAATTCTATTTTGACTAGCATGGATGGCTTACGATTGGCCAAACTAGGTGATGTTGTAAGCCAAGTGGACATTGTCATCACCTGTACAGGCAAGTTTAGCAATATCATAAATAAAACATTTCATAACTGTACTAGTAATGTTATTTGCTTCGATAACTAACTCTACACAGGAAACAAAAACGTTGTTGTGAGGGAACACATGGACCAAATGAAGAATGGCTGCGTTGTCTGCAACATGGGACGCTCTAATACAGAAATCGATGTTGTAAGTGGCCGTAGGACCTGATAAAATGCACGATTAGTGATGACAATTGAATGCTTGTAATTTAATTTGCTTCCATTTCTTGTCATTTGTATTATCTGTTGAATTTTCAGGCCAGTCTGAGAACCCCAGAGTTAGCATGGCAGCATGTGAGAGCGCAAGTGGATCACATTATTTGGCCTGATGGAAAGAGAATTGTTCTTCTAGCTGAGGTGAATGAATACTATTAGAAATACAAAACAGAAATCCATTTACCATTTAATGCAGATGTAAGCTATTTCCTGTCAATGTGCGAGACTTACATTAAATAAATATAATGTATAACAACAAAACAAAAGTAAAGCTATTTTTAAAAATTTTATATAGTAAAACTATTTGTGCTACAAACCAATGTGTTAATAATTCTGATATTAAATTAAAATAATCTGATAACAAACACCAGCCTCCCACATTCAAGGGAAATTGCTGTGCCACTCTTACTATGTCAAAAATAAGGTGAATAATGCACATAAGACATGAAAAGCATGTTCAAGCATGGAACAAAGGATCTAGAAACATGTCATACATGTGTAAATCATGTTTAGTTATAATCTACATTTTCTGGTTACAACACTCATGTTATATTGGTCATTAACGTTAATGGCAAGGTTACTGTTTTACCCCGTTTGATTCCAGGGTCGTGTCCTTAATCTAAGCTCCTCCACCGTACCCATATACGTGCTTTCCATCACAGCCACCACACAGGTATGACGCAGTTTGCTAATACATGAATTTAAATTAGGTTTTATAGCCTAAAGGCTGAAGTTCTTCCACTCTTACTTAGCCTAAACATTAAAGACTAGCTGGACGAAACAATACAACTTTTTAAAGTACATTTGTATTTAGTACAACAGAATGTAATTGACATGGGAAGCATTGACCTGGGAAAGTGTTGAGTTACAAATTGTTTAAATGTTTAGTTTTCTGTTTACATTCTAGGCTTTGGCATTGATCGAGCTCTTTAATGCCCCTGAGGGGCGTTACAAGAAAGATGTGTACCTTCTTCCCAAGAAACTGGGTAAAAAATGCAATGGACAGGAGGCACCTTCTAGAATTCCATATTTCATTAAACATTGAATCATATCTGAATGAAAATTACATCTAATTCACTATTTTGTGTACCAGATGAGTACGTTGCAAGCCTGCATCTTCAAACATTTGAAGCACACCTGACTGAACTCACTGATGATCAAGCTAAATACATGGGCTTGAACAAATACGGCCCCTTCAAACCGAGTTTCTACAGGTGTTTTTTTTTTTAAATACTCTTAAATTATTGCAAAAAATTTGAAATATTTAAAACCTGCTTTGTGTTTTTCTCTCTCTTTTTTTAGGTATTAAGAACATAGAGGTTTCTCAATGTAACCCATCATCAGATTTAAAAGGAAACAGATGCATCTAAAGCTATGGTAACTTAGTCAAAATAGATTTGACTCAGCATGGATTTCATTCATCTCACTCATCACCAACACATGATATTACAGGCTTGTAAGAGTGTACAAATGTAAAGTGAACTATAACATTTTCCTTTTACTACTGTACTATGTATACAACATTATCATCATCATTTTGACAAAATAAAAACATTTATACACTTTAAAGGTTAAAGAATACACAACAAGTGAACATAATATGCCACTGGAATGCTATTTACCTTGCATGGTTCTCTAATGAAACACTGTATTCTGCCATAGTTTGAATAAAGCCTGACCTTGCTAAATTAAACATTTAACAATATTTTTTAAAATACTGAACTTAACTCAAGGTTAACTCAGAAAGTCAAGTGAAGGGTAAATGGTAAGAATTAGAAACCCATCTATTTATCTTTTCTCAATTCACTTACATACCAATGGCTAATGAACTATGGTGTCAGGTCCAGGATTCTAGCAATTTTTTCATCTAACTTCTAGTCACATCACTCTGCATCTTCGGTAGTTGGAGTATTCCCATGGAGAACAACTTCTGGCCTTCAATCTTGAAGCAGAGAAAACATTTCCTCAATGTGCCTCTAGATGGAGGTAATGTAGCTGTCCAGAGGCAGAAGAGAGTATGGCTTTGACAAACAAGCAAGGCAAAGAAGGACAGGGAAGTTTGCTTGTCTAGTGACAAGAATCTCGTTGAAGCTCAAGACAGAATTACTTTTCCTGCACTCTATCTTTTGTTTCTCCTTGGTGCCCTAGTACTTTTAAAAAATCCCTATGAGCTGTGCTTTCTGAAAGCCATAGCTATAAAGATAAGTAAACTGAGTTGTTCCATTCAGTGGTTTTTATATGCTTTCAAAGCTTCCTGTTTCTATTACAAAATATAAGTCTCTTACAAAAACAGAGTTTTAGTTTACCAGAAAGTTTGGTTATAAATAAGTTATAATTTTGAACAATATTACTCTTATTTTATGAGAAAGGGCTTGTATAAATTTAGAGAAATAGGCCTTTACTGATATGAATATTTATGAATGACCACAAGCCTTTAAAACAGCACATGCTTCTTTTGAGCAATTTAGCATGTGTACAACTGATTAAAAGGATCACCCAAAAATTGTAATTCTGTCATCATTTACTCATTCTCATGTCTTTTTAAACCTGCTCATCTCCTTAAAGACGATATGTTTGCTGTGTCTGTGTGTGCTGAACAATGCTATTTTGTTTGAAGTGTGTCTGTGACACATTTTTTCATTGCTCCGCTGAGCTCTGACTGCATAGTTCGAGATGTTTCTGCCCTAAATATAGAGCTGGCTTTTCCCTACAATGTCAAATGTAACTTGATTCCAAAAGTTGTCACAGCACGTCAGTTGCTGGCCGACCAGCTGAGTTCCTCTCACTCTGTCCCACATTGCCACATGGAGTCTGTGGGAGCGCTGGACAGCCCCATTGGGGCCAGCTTTAACCTCCTGAGTTTGCCAGCAAATTTCCCCTGGGATGAGGATGAAGAGTCACTGAGTCTCGAAGGGATCAAGCCCAAAACTTCACCCATACCAAGACGACGGAGCTCGGTGTCCTCTGATGACTCCCTGCCTCCCCCTTCAAGCAGCCGAAGAGTGTCCTTTGCTGATGCCTTCGGTTTGAGTCTCGTCTCAGTGAAACAGTTTGACGCTCGGGGAGTAACTGCACCATCAGGCCCTCTGGAGAGTGACTTGAATGAAGATAAGGAGTATTACATTCTTCCTCTCTTCACTCTTCCGCAGACCGCAGAGGAGCTAGACCTGCGGGTTCACCAGCAGAAGCTGGAACTGGAAAGTTTGGAGCTGCTTTCTGGGACTTCAACCCTAAGAGGAATCGTTCGCGTGCTAGATGTGTGTTTTGATAAGATGGTCTATGTACGTACCTCTTTAGATTCATGGAGAAGTCATTTTGATCTGTTGGCAGAGTACGTACCTGGGTCAAACAAAAGTGGGATGGATTGTTTCTCCTTTAGGCTCACACTGGTACCCCCATTTGGAGAAGAGGGTGCGAGGGTTGACTTCTGTTTGCGATATGACACATCTTTAGGCACTTTTTGGGCAAACAATAATGAAAAGAACTACTCTCTGTTTTGTTGTGAAAAAATAAAGGAGAAGCCCCAAAATGTGTGTGAAACCGGAAGAAAAAGCTGTCTAAAAACAACTAGGTGAGAGGTCTCCAAGACATCTGGCATGGCAAAGAATGGCAAATGAAATATTTCAAAATGATTACTAGAAATTATCTATGATGCAAAAAAAAGTTGTTGCCTAAAATTTTCAAGTACAATCAACTTGGATATTTAATTCAATTTCAACCTTAATTATGTTAAACTGACTTAAAAATTTGTTGAATCTTGTATAACTTGTAAAAAAAAAGTTGAAAATTGCTTAACTTATTTTGAGGAGTTAAAGCAATGTAAAAACATGTTGTCGTGTACTAAAAAACTTGATAACTAAGAGTTAACACATGAATAAAACTACAATAATAAAGACGCATCCAATGAATTAGGAATGCTATACATACTGTTTTTCCCCCAGTTCTTAAACACATGTATAATTTTTATATCACTTATCATTTTATTTGTCATCTTCCAGCCCAAATGTCTCTGCTTCAACTATTGCGGTAACAAATAATGAGGAATATTCTGGTAAGTGACCTCCTCAAAAATGACTTACAACTAGATTTGGAAATACTGCAAAATTCTGATAAATAAATGTTTTGTTTTCTCAGATATAAATCTAAAGGCCACTAGCCCAGAATCTCTAAAAGAAAACTCTGAAAAACTTGAAAAGGAAAGCATGGAATTAGAGGTGAGTTCTAAATTTTTATAGTTTACCAAAGATTAATTCATAGTCACTTGATGTTTATAATTGTATAGCGACGAGGATGAATATTGTATTACATTTTATAAAACATGGGCTGTGACACGCTACTCTTTATGAATGTCATGTGGTCACTGATGACATTCAGGCGTTGACACATGTTAGAGTAACATTATGTACTGTCCCAAACGAGACACTTGATAGGTCAGGGTGTTCAGGGTCAACATTATGAACTGTCCCAAACAAGACACTTGATAGGTCAGGCTGTTCAGGGTCACTCTAATTCTCAGTCAATTTTTATCTTAAAAGTTGAAAATGTACTCCTAATAGATCTTTAGATATTTTATTACTTAAATTTATTTATTGAAGATAGTCTTCCTTTTAGTATATTTCACATTTACCTCTTTGTAAACAGGAGGAAATAAGCAGAATCCGCAGCCGAAGGAGCAAAAGAAGGGCTGTGCGATTAGCAAAAGTCAAGGAGCACTTTGCTAAGAGAGAAGAAGAAAAACAAGAGACCAAGACCAAAGAGAGTGAAGTTACAGCAGAGACTAGCATGCAGGAACATGCATCAGTGCTGGAGAAGACATCATGTAGTCCTCAATCAACACAAACTGCTCGACCACCAACATGCAAACAAATATCACCCTCAGATGAGTCCTTAAAATTTGCAGAGTATAGTGGATATTCCGCTGACATTTACAGCCAAGCTCTTACACAACATGAAGAAGCCATGATCAACACCAATACTAATTTACACACAGCACACACACATTTACCCCTAGAAGACTGTGGTGAATCGATTGCATGCTCTGCTTCTGAGGCCCTGGAAGACAGCCAACTTACTGAGGACCTTACTGACCAAAAGGTTTCAATCAAACAGTCTTTTCCTGTATGCCAAAATCCTGACTTGTCTATTTGCAAGAATGTTGAAAGAGCATGGGAGTACTTTGAGAAGGACACTAAGCAAAGAATTCAAAGTTTGGCATTGAGCTCCAAGAAGGATGAGGACACGAATATTAGCGACGGAAAAACGAAAGAGAATGTGAGTTTAAAATCTACTAACTTTTTCCAGCCTCAACCATTTTCTCAGGGCTTCACATTTGGGACCATTGTAGCCCCACTTTATCATCAGGTTTTTAAAAGCATGGAAACAGAGAGAAAAGACTTGTTTCGGAAAACATTACAAGCAGATAAGTCATTAAGGGAACTGGAGGATGAGAGTTTAACAGCGGTCACGGCCGCTGAGACCACAGACATTTGGCCAGAGTCTTGCATTTCTAAAAAACAGAGAGTACATGATATTAGTGTTGGCGTCTGCAAAGAATCAGCAGAACAAAACTCACAACTTACAATAAACCCAACCAAAAATCCTCTTTCTGAGCCAAATAAGTACACACCAGACAATACATCTACTGAAACAAATCTTCTAAAAGTCACATCCGAACAGGTTTTAGATAAAATTTTACCATTATCTTCGACTGAATTCTCATTCCAGGGTGATCTTGGCCAAAGTCCATGTTTATTTCCCCAACAAGGACCAGAACTTTTAGTCTCTACAAATCAAACAATAGAGTCCGGTATTGACAGCCTACCTAAACAGATCCATCCTTCATCCCCCACATCAGTTTTACAAACTTCATTATCTGAGGACAATCAGATTTCTAGTATTAAAATTGAAATGTCACAAAACCAGGGGAATATCCACACCAAAGAGGATAATAATAATATATTAGAGCGAACAATGTATTCAAACACCCCCTCTTGCATTCTTGCCCAATCTCCAGAAGACCCCACAATGCTCCCTACTTCAGGGATCATCTTGGGTTCCTCTGATGATAAATCAGAGCCGGATTGCTGTGAGATGAGATTGAACATTGAAAAACCTGAAGAACTGTCTCATTTAGCAACAGCAATGCTAACTGAACCATATGCAGAATTGGGGAACACACAGATAAATATGAGCAATACGTTGGAGAGCTGTCAAATGAATGAAAAGAAGGAACAAATGCTCATCGGTTTTGCTTTACAGACTTCAGAGACAGAGAGCTCAAGCATGATTGAGTTTGATGGCGAACATAACACATTAGTGATTAAAGAAGATATTCACAAAATGAAAAATTATGAAAGCCTGGAAGAGGGAAATGGAAATCAAACAAAGCAGATAGGAAAGCAGGAACAAGACAAAAAGGAGAAAGACCGAGAACCAAACGAACAAGAAGGTGCAGGAAAGGGGGGAATGAACATTGAAGATGAGTTGAAATACATAGATGATGAAGAGGACTTGGATGCAATGGAAACTGAGAGAGAAAAGAAACAACAAGCAGATGCAGATGATTTGCTGTCTGTTGAAAGCGATTCTGAGGAACAGAAGACGATCATTAGTACCAGCAATGTTAAACATCACATTGACTTAAATGAAATAGAATATCTAGGTGTAGTTGAGGACTCAGAAAAACAGGGTAGGCACCTCAACAGTGTAGAAGAGATTTGTGAGGAAACTGCTGCATCCTGGCAAGAATCATCTCAAAAGAGTGATACTGAATTCAGTGGAAGTATGCAAGCTATGGAGAATGATTGGGACCTTATTGAATTTATTGATAAAGAAGAGAGTATGTGCTGTGGAAGTGTGAACAAAGACCGGGACACTACTGATGATGTGAACAATATGCTGGAAAACATGGATTGCCAGGAGAAAGATTCAATGAACATAGATCTTGAAAATGTTGACGACAACACCTCAACAGAATCGCAGATTGATGACGAGATGGAGCTGTACTTGATCAGTCTGAGGAATTCACAACAGTCAGTATTCAGAGAAGGCACAATGAGTGGAAGTTACGGCAAAAGGCCTTCAATGAGTAAAGGAAGGCCATTAGCTATGCCTTCAATCTCGGAGTCTGTGGATGAGGACCAGTCAAATAGTTCCCTAGAAGTTTTAACAAATATTGAGAACATTATGGAGCTGGATAGAGCTACGCTGCCCCTAGTGATCGGGAATGAGCATGTCATTCCACATAATGTCTTGTGGTGGAAAGAGTTTCTGTCCTATGATAATATGTCAAGGGTGATTGGATACACATTTTTGTTGATAGTGTTTTTGGTTGTTGCATTTTATTATGACTTCATCGCATGTTTTGCCCTATATTTTCTTACAGTGTATTGGCTGTTTCAACAAGGGAAGGAAGAGCCACTAAAAAACTCTCGGAAAAGTGAAAGAGGATTGCAGTAAATATGATTTTCTCATGAACATTTTTGGATAGTTTAGCAGAAGTGAAAGTGGAACTGAATACATGTTGTAAGAATATAATTGTTGTATGAAAGCATTTGATTCTGTGGAGGTATTTATCGCACATATTTTCATAATGGCAAAAATGTGATTTTATATGATGGCAGACTTTTGTTGACAGTATATGAGTCTGGCTGTATGGGCAATATTGCAATAAGTTTGCATACAATGTCACAATGCTCTTTACACAGAGCTGATCATACAGCAAGGGATTAAAGAGGGTCAAGATATGTAGTAATGGTTGGATTGTGTGCTTATGGTGCCTGGTAAGGTGATGTTCAAAGGACCACTGGGTGAGTGAAAAGTTAAAATTTGACATATGAGATTAATCTTGAAAAAGCATTATATTGCATTTGAATTTTATGTGTAGCTTTAATTTCATAGAAAGTACATGGATTATAATTCATATTTACATATAACACATACAAAGCAGTAAAAAAAAAATTCTTCGGGCAAAAGAACAAACGATAAGAACAAAAAGTGGTTAATTTTTCTGTTGCAATTATTTTACAAACATTTTCCCATACATGGTCGTAAAAGTTTAGTAGAGTTCAAATATTTGTTTCTTCACATGTCATCTTGTTTGTTTACAGTCATAAACTATTTGACACTACTTTCTAAAAAAGACATCAAGGGTTGCTGTCCTCCTCTATGTTTCAATATACCAAACATTATGGTCTTATCATCTCCAAACTGACCAACATTTGTTTCATAAATACAGGTACTGTATGTAGACACAGGTGTCTATACTCCCAATGAATAAGCATGTAAAATAAACAACAACTAAATTAACAATCATTTCATTTTTGTGTACGCAAAATAGATAACATGTATGGATTAATCTGTTTTTGCGTTGTTCATAAATTTATTTTGTTCAATCAACAGAGCATTTTTATTGCAATTCAATATTTTGCACTTGTCATTATTTCAAGTTGTCTTTATCTTGTTCCCTTTATTGGTGAACATCATTCACTGAAATGGCTTACAATGAACAAACAGATGAACTATGATCTCATCTCCAGGTTATATGCAATTCACAGAAATAAATCTGACCACATATCTCCCCAAATAGACTTCTTTTTTAGCTGTACATATTTTGAATAATGTTTCATTTGTTTTTGAGCATACAGTAAAAGTCACTGGGGCCTAAAACATCATTAAACGAGGACACAACCCAACCCATTTTTCAAGATATCATCTTTTGTGTTCCCCAGAGGAAAGAATGCATACATCATGTTGAGTAAATTACATCATTATCATTTCATCATAATTTTTCAAAGCATAATTAGATGAGTGACAGCATATTTATAAACTGATAGCAAAGGAAACATTTTAGTCCCAAATTCATTGCATGGGGAGGAGTCTGCACAGCTGAGCAGTGAGACTATTACGGGATTATCACTCCCTCTAAATGGGATGGAAGCACATGATGACATTTTCAAGAGAAGACACAATGGCGCTGTAGCTCCATTTTGCAAACATAATGCTTCGTGCATCATGGTATATGACAAGATTAACATATAAAATAGGGCCTACTCTGCTGATTTATGCTGAACATGTTCTTGTACAAATAACCTGTGAGACACGACTTGAAAAATGCTGAAAAATAACTTCTGTGTTAAACTAGTTCTGATTTCCATTTGGTTTTGGTGAGGTTTATAATACTCACGTAAGCCAGAGCTCGATGAGGTGAAACGTGACACAACTCATGTTCTCTCCACACAGGATTCAGTGTCAGAACGCGCGTGAATGTGACCTTCCGATGTGAATTTAGAAAGGATTAGAAAGACCTACATTACTTGGATTATTATTAGCAGTATATTTGTAGAAAAAGTCTATGGAGCGACGAAAAGCTGTATGCACATGCGCAGCTTTTTTCCTTTACATGTCAACTACGTACAAAAAACGGAAACGTTTTTCCGCTGCATTTTTCTTGTACAGACGACAACATTTTCAAAACGATTCCTGTTCACACGAATCCTAAAAATGCTGCATTATGGATGCTAGGCCAGTAGGTGACGATGTCACTTTCAGAAACACTACACGTATATAGACTGAAAACGTACGTATGCTCATGACGTCACAATTTTCACAATTTTTGTTTTTGTATTTTACACGGAGACAATAACGATATCGTTTTCAAAAACTCGCAAAAAAAAAAAAAAACGGCCATTTATGTTTATTTATGTAAATAAACGGCCAAAGCACATTGAAAGTTTTCTGTTTTCAGTTGAAAACGGTGTCGTGTAAACGGCCCCTAATTCATTTCAGGCGCGAAACTACAAGTTTATGTTTACGCACAGCCAATCACAGTTCAAAGTTTTTGAAGAGTTTACATTTAGGCTATATATATTTCAATTCATGGAAGCAATTGTATTAATGTTAATTTCCTTGACCTGAAGTAGGCTCTTCTTTTGAATTCAATTTTAAATTAAAGCTGCAAGCAGCATTTAGCGGTGTTCAAGCAGTTAAGGCCTTAAAGGCCGTTAAGCACAAAAGCATCAAAAGACATTAAGTTTTATGTAGCAAGCATTTAACCACTGACATCATAGATGGAATAGACCATGTTTTAGCATGATTTACCATGATATACCACATTTCAGTTTGATTTTTCTTGATTTACCTTATGATTCTATGATTCTTATGATTTAATATGATTCTAACATGGTTTACCATAGTTTACCATGATTTATCTTAGTTTACCTTGATTTACCATGTTATAGGATGATTTACCATGATATAGCACATTCTAGAATGATTTACCAAGATTCTAGCATGATTTACCTCATTTACTATGATTTACCATGTTTCTGGCGTTATTTACCATGATTTACCACGTTGATAGACATTATGTGAAGCATCAGAACAATTGAAGTGATAAACTCTGACAAAATATGATTGTGTTATAATAGTAATTGTTGTATAAGTGATTTATTATTGTCTATATATATGAATGCAAAAGCACATGTGAAAAGACTATTAATAAGTAGAGAGGGCAGTAGAAGACCACTTACTGACTCACTTTCATTTTGAACACACTTGATTTCACCAGTATTCTGCACTAAAACAAACCAGTTGTTAACTATATTATGCATGCTTACACACACACACACACACACACACACACACACACACGGGATATGTTATTGTGAAAATCTCTTTTAATGGTATATAAGCATTACCAAGTCAAACGGTCTAGGAGTTATGAGCAATTTAGTACTTTTGGTTGCTGTAGCGCCACCTATGGGCCAATCGGGGTCATACTCTGATAGGTTCTCCCCAAACTGAGGCCCTACCACCTGGCCAGGTTTCAAGTCTCTAGGCCTTACGGTATGGGCTGCACGATGCGTTTTAGGTTTTTTTTTTTTTTCAAATAGCAATTACAATAGGTTTTCAGCACTTCGTGCTTGAACACCTAAATATAACATTAATTCTCAACAAACACATGGAGGGAGGTGGAGCAGAGACGGATCAGGGGAAGGGATGGATGGCCAGGCCAGTGTGATGGAACTGGAGACTGTGGAGGAACAGAGAGCCAGGGCTGAGCCGACGGGAGTAGCTAAAGACCACCTCAGCAAAGCTGGAGACCACCACGGCAGGGCAGGCGGAGCAGAAGACCAGCACAGCGGAGCTGGAGACCACCACTGTTGAGCAGGTAGCGCGGAAGACCACCATGGTCCAGTAGCACCTCAATGCAGTACATGAGATCCACGGGGAGGAGTCGGATCAAGATCTAAGGGGTGGAGATGGGTAGGATTAGGGGTGGGTTTAGGGATTATGGGTGTGTTTAGGGATCAGGGGGCGGAGATGGGTAGGTTTAGGTATATGTAAGGTGGGAGGAGTTGGATCTGGATCCGACTCCTCCCCGTGGATTTCATGTTCTGCAGTGAGGACCATCTCCCATGGTGGAGCAGTCGGAGCAGAAGACCAACATGGTGGAGCTGAAGACCACCACAGCTGAGCAGGGGGAGCAGAAGAACACCATGGCTGAGCAGGGGGAAAGGCAGATCTGGAATGGAGGCCATGGCAGCTGAGTCTCTGAGAACTCTGGTGTGGTGGCTGCTGCAGGAGTGCCACGTTCCTCCAAATTCAAAGCCGCTCAGTTGCAATGCTAAGCTGATGTAGAATTCGTCGGGCAGGTCACGCAGTGGCATAAGCGAGCTGAGCTGCTCAAGACAGAAAGCACAATACATTACATGATGTGAATTATTTTATTTAGGTTATGATATAAATAATATATATATATATATATATATATATATATATATTATTAATACTAATATCATAAATAATAGTTAATAATATTAAATAACATTTATAAAAAAACATTTTAAAATAAAAACTATAATAATATAATTGTTATTAAAAATCACATTAATAATAATAATAATCATTGTTATTATGATGATTATTATAATCATTATATGTAAACTTTCATCAACCTTTCGGAGCACAGAGGCGTTTCATGTTAGCGTTCACAGATTGGCCGTGCGCTTCCGTCACGTTCGCTGGAGAGGCTCAATCAGGCTGCGCGTTGTTGCGGCGTGTGCGTGCTTGCGTGCGTGCTGACGGAGCCGGTGCGCCGGTAGACTCAGTGCTGTAATATGGACCTGCGGAGCAGTGCTGAGACAGACCTGGATCTCTCCGAATGCCAACCCGGCTCTGTCCCGACGGGGCTGCAGTCCAGGAAGCAGGAGCAGGAGAAGCTGTCGGGGTTGGTGAAGAGCGTGCACAGAAAACTCCGCAGGAAATACATTGAAGGTATTGGCTGAGAATGAGATGCGTAGCGGTGTAGCCTAACGTTAGCCTAGATCAATTTCTGTAGTCTGGCCTGAGCAGAGACACGGATATTTAAACCCCAACAACCGTGACGCCACGAGAGCAAAAACGTTATTTTATTTTAAACTTGTGTTGCATTGCGTCCCTGTTGACATAACTGATTTTGTACATGGCTCGTTTTTGGCTGTGTCTGAAAACCTAGTGAGCTAAGTTACATACATGGACTGCATTTTGCAAACATTCGAATAGAACGTTCTGAACGACCGTAAATAATACTGTTTAGGTAGCCAGCACGTTAGGTATTGAAACAGGTTCTGTCTGTCTGTCAGTCTGCAGCACGACGCTAAACTAGTCAGCAAAATTGTGAATTGTCGTTCATCTGTTCCTGTTCTGCACTGCACTGATATGATGACTGTGTTTGAAAGCATAAACAACTTTTAATCCTCCTACGGGGAGAAAAGGGCAAAAAACAATATTTTCTTGAACATGTACAGGTGACAAGTTTGCCTCTAAAAGCTTTAATCTCTTCCCTGTCAATTATTTATCAATGTACTGTTTTTATTATGATTTAATGCACGTATGATACATAATGGACACTTGACCTATTTTTAGTGTGTGTGTCTACCTGCCGGGGAAGTTTTAAACAGGCTTAAGTATTTAGCATGGGGTTTTAAGAAAAACTTTTAACACTTGATTAAAGGATGAAAATATTTCATGTACAATAACTAAACAAAAAATTATGGCCCAGGTAGCAACAGATGAATTGCAGTTAGGGAGAGTTAGATCTGTTGTACCTGTTGTTAATTTTGGTTTCAGTGTGACAATGCCATTGTTGTCATGAGTACTTATGGTGTAAATCTGGATTTTTTTGTTGTTGTTGCATAATCTAGCTTTTCCCCTCAGTTGACATGTATAAATTTGCGACCCTTCTTTGCTATATAATGTTTATTAAATGTAAATGTAAGTATTACAAGAAAATGTAAATATTACTCATATTGAATCACATTTTAAACTGTTTTGACAACTACATTTCTGTAACAGGTTTGTAAACATTGCAAACCCTTTACAAAACTGATATAAAATGAAATTAATAATATATAGTTTGACCTACCAAGAGGGTTTCTGAAGATTAAAGGGATGGTTCACCCAAAAAAAGAAATTTTTGTTCAAAACCTGAATGACTTTCTTTTTTTTCTGTTGAACAAACGATATTGTGAATGTTTGTTACTATTGACTTCCATTTGTATGGCCACAAAAAATGCTGAGACATTTCTCAGAATATCTTCTTTTATGTTCCACAGAAGAAAGGAAGGTTTGGAACATCATGAGGGTGAACAAATGAGGACAGAATTTACATTCTTGGGTGAACTATCCCTTTAAGCACCTCCTATCACTGACAATAAGAAATTCCATTCAAAAATAAAATAAAATGCCATCTTTTCGACCATATTTTGTACCCAATTTGTGGAAAGTGCATCCTACTATGTTTTCTAGTCAAGGCTCACTCCCTAAAAACTAATGAACGTTTCTGTGAAAATATTATCTTGAGAAATGTATTGTTAGTCTTTGTATTAATAGACCAGAAGTAATTGATTGTGAGGAGGATGTTGTTATATTTCATGTTCCTGTCTTATGCTGCAATGAGCATCATTCAAAAAGGTTATCATGCCCATCATCAGGTTATGACGTAGTAAAGACTAGAAGGAGATTATGAAATGTTATATTTTTGCCTGCAATCAATTCCACAGAAAGCAGAACCTTATTTAGCATACCACCACCTTTATACTATCTGACTTTAAATGTGTTGTTGAGTTTTTTTATTGAATCTTCCTCGGGTTCCCCGGAGAGGGATGAGCAGTGCTATAAATCCCACACACAGTAGTCTATTCACTAAACCCCGTGATGGGTTAATAAGGAAGGCGTGATCTGGTCTTCTTGGCATTGTACAGCAGTATTCATATGTAACGACGCTGCAGTCTCTTCCCTTGTTGTCTTATTCTCTGTAAATCTGATAAGGCCTGCATTTTCCACTCTGTTATGGGACAGTTCACTTTTTTTCAGTTCTTTCCTTCCAAAGTAGTCTTTTAGGGTAGTGGTTGGCTTCTGGTGTCATCGACGTTATCAGCAAGTTTTCGAACTGTGTGTGAATCAGCACAAACACTTTGATGATACAGTACTTTTGAGTTTGGCGATGGAATTTCACTGAATTTTTGAAGAAACCGGACTGTGTTTTGTGAGCAACTGGAGGCTTGGGTTTAGAGAAACCACTGACATCAGCTGACTTCAGAAAGAAGGCTTTGTAAGGATGTTTACACTAGTTATGCTGTGCAGAACGATCAACCCTGTGGCATGACCGTACACTCCTCTGTTTTGTCTCTTTGAATGCAGTGGGAGATTTCGAGAAAATATGGCGCGAGCATTGTGAAGACGAGCAGACTCTCAGCGAGTATGCCATGGCCATGAAGAACCTGGCCGACAACCACTGGGCGAATAAATGCGAGGGCGAGGGACGCATCGAGTGGTGCCGCAGGTACGACTGTTGATGGTCACTGTTTTATGTTGAGAAACCGATTTGGTACTTTTTAGGGCTTTTCACATTTGAAATGGTTAACCCTGGGTCATTCTTAACCCTGGTTTAATGGAATCCTGGGTTATCTTGCTACACGTTTCACATTGCTCAGAATTTACCTGGGGTTAATGAATACTGGGTATTCATAAGATGACGTTTAACACTTAATATTCCTAAACCCTGAGTTAATATCCTTATTTGCATATTTGTGGTGTCAGTGTCTTTGATTGGATGAATGCAGTATGCTGCTTGTTTACAGTAAGGCATTAAAGGATTACGCATCTTCATATTATATAGCCTATTGCTGACTTTTTTTTTCCGAAATTTTTTCTAGAACTTTTTGTACTATTAAGGTGAGAATGAGCACTTTGGAGAGAAGTAGAAAGCGGCGCGGCCGGCGTTTTCCAAGCGTTTTTAGACGTGAGATGTGAACAGCCCCTGACACTACATCACTTCGCACTGTACACGTTTGACACAGCAATGCAGGGCTAACACAAGCAAAATCGGCGCTAACCCTGGGTAAAAAGCGACACTTAATTACAAGTGTGAAACTTTCTTTTACCCAGGGTTAAAAGCAAGGTTAAGAATAACGATAACCCAGGGTTAAATGCTGTATGAAAAGCCCTATTGTTGTTAAATCTCTCTTGCCAGTGTTTGTCAGGAGTACTTCCAGGATGGAGGTATGAGGCGAGTGCTGGAGAAGGATGAGAAGAGCACTAAGCATGCCACAGCTGAAAATAAGACATCTGCAAACTCTCTACCACAATCGTCCTCTCCAAGGTGCTCTAGAATGACAACTTTATCACTGCAAATCCACAAAGATTTTCCACATGGCAACATGTTCATTGACTAAATCAGCTTTTTATTTATGCTTAGTAACCACTCAATGTTCCAGCTTGGGAGGATACGACTGTTGGATGTGGGCAGCTGTTTCAATCCCTTCCTGAAGTTTGATGAGTTTCTGACTGTCGGTATCGACATTGTGCCAGCAGTAGAGGTTTGTGTTCCTTGAAGTTATACGAGACTATATACCTCTTTTCTTTTTTTATTTGAATGGAACTATTGAACAGATTTTACGTCTGTCTAACAGATTGTTTCTCATCAAATTAAATATGGCATCTGCCCTAACTAAAGTTTAGTGATTAAATTATTGATTAAATTGCGTTTTCTTTATGGTTGTTTTCTTAAACCGTATCTATACTGGATGCAGCCAGATAGAGTGACCATTGCAAATCCATTTGTTCTTCATATGTAGTATAGGGCTGCAACTAACGATTATTTTGATAATCGATTAATCAGACGATTATTTTTTCGATTAATCGGATAAAGAGTTAAATTCAATTAGATTTTTTTGTTTATTATAACTAAATAAAACCCTAAATCAGGGTATTTATGCATAAAAGTGTACTTTAAAAAGTGCAAAAGCCACACATTGAGTTTAACTAATATCAACATTTGCATTGTTTTTAATGATAATTGCTGATGGCAAGTTGACAACCATTAATGTAAAAAAAAAAAATCAAAATTATATACAACATATTATGTTTTAACATAATTTTTGTTAAAGCAAATTTACACAGACATGTTGTTCAGATGTGAAGATATAAACCAAAAACATCTAAAATATATAATTAATTATAAGGATATATTGATAAAATAAAAGACAGAAAACAAGCTTGTGAACGTAGTAGAGCTGAAGTATATCGCATTTGAAAAACAATTAAAACTTAATAGTAGACACATGCTATAAAAAGAGAACGGAATGGAGGTACGCAGCAAGCTAACAGGCTTGATTAAGGCCATGTCCACACAAAGCCAGAGCTTTCCCTATCCAATCTTTTTTTTCCTCGTTCTAAAAAAAAATTCCGTAAACACGGCGCCGTCTCAAGAAATATCTGCGTACACACGAAACCGCTGACTGAAACCGATGTAGTATACATGCCAGACCAGTATGAAGCGCTGTATTTCTGACACAGATACACTAAAAACAGAGAATAAGACTTGCGCATAAACCTTGCGCGCCTACAATAATATTAGGAGCAGTAGCTTCTTTTTTTCTTTCTTTTTAACCAAGAACTTTATTGAACAATATGAAAAACCATAAATGGCCTGGTACAAAATAGGAATGAGTCACGATATTCGATTAGTTAGCAGATGCATAAAGCTTGCCACAAAGAACCGGCAAATAGCCTAATCATTATGAATGTGTCAAATATAGCAAGGAGACATTTTAATTATTTATTAATAAACTAGTGTTTTCTGTTTTCTCGCAGTAGGTGAAGGTGCTTATAGAGATAAATGCACAGTTCATACGGATTATTAGAGTTGTCTGTTTCTTTTCGTTTTGAATTGTTTTGTTTAAAAGTAGACATTTCATGCTTAGATATATTTCTGAGTTTCTGTTCATTTATGAGACAAGCTCCAGTTCACGTGGGATGCAAGTTATATCGCGTCGGCGCCTCCGTGTCCTGATGGCTATTGTCAGCTATATTTGCTTCTTATTTATTAAATCCAGGTAATTGGTTGATGAAACATTGATTAAAATTAAGATACAATTTATACAAAACGAAATTCACTTTAAAGAAAGGCTTTATATAAAACAAAACTTAATGAAGTGGTCAATGATGTGCCTCGATATTGCGCATCTTATGATTAGGCTACTCAGGCTGTTCACTTTTCATATAATCAACATATGAAATGGAAAAAATAACATATTTAAACATAAATAATGGCTACAACATGTAGGCCTACAGTACAGAGAAATTTTGTGTCGGAGCGAACGCCGTGTCACCGGTGAGCATGAGGGGGCAGAGGTGCGTTTTTTGAATAATAATCAAATAATTCCCAGCGATCGTCGAATATTATTTTTGCTTGAAATGCCCATCCCTACAAAATACGAAATGTCTTAATCAGACAAAATACAAGCATCATAGCATAAGAAAGAAATATAAACAAATAAACAAATAAAATAAAAATACATTAAAGTAGGCCTAAACAATAAATAAAGAAATAAAAGAGACTCGGTAGCTTCTGCAGTATGAACTCAAGCAAGTAGTCGCAGTTGTTGTTGCTGTTAGCCTGCTGATTTAGCGCGTCTGACTAGTCGACACGTGGGGTGATGACATCATCGTTTCACAAAATATACGGATTGGCCGTACACATGAAGACGCAAGGGTGTTGTTTTCAGATTTATCCACCCTGGGACCTGGTTTCAAAAAATAGCGGTTTCAGTCTCCCAAAACGCCGGATCCGTCTGGACGAAACGATCCGATAAAAAATTTGTCCGTATACAGCTAAACGCGTCTCCGTGTGGACAGGGCCTAAAAGGACAGGAAAAATGATGCATTAGTGCACAAGCATTTGCTGAAAACCTAAAAAAAATATTTTACTGCTGCTGCCCACCACGCCCTTATTTGTCATACATTTTATATCTAAATACGATCCAAACTAACGAGTTAGAAAAAAATTCACCCCCCTCACAATTGTCAGGCACTCAGAACCTATCAAAAAATACAATAAAAGTCCATGGGACCAATCTGAAAAAAAATGAATTTATGCTGTGAAAACGGACATTTTAGCATGTGGTCTATGGACATTTGCTCCCTTTTGGGACCTGCCCCTAGCGGATTTTCGATGTATTGCAGTTTTTCGCACTTCGGGGTAGGCTTAATTTTTCAGATTAGAATGTTGCCGCTTGACTGCTCCAAACCATATAGCGCGTGCACGGCAGGGCTGGAGAGGGAGAGAGACCTTGTGTGTGTGCGCGTCGGTGCCTCATGAAGCGCATGTAAGACGCATCATGATTGGCCTGTTTCAACCAATCACCAGTAAACGCTCCTCGTGAGGTGAGCAGAGCAACTATTCGATAACGACATTCCTTGAAGTGGTGTGAACCTACTCTGGTCTCACGGTTCGATTACGATTATCATGTCATCGATTCAGTTCAATTCGATATTGCGATGCATCGCGGTGCACTGCATCTGCAATTTAAATTTTTACTCCAAAATTGATGTGTGCGCGCACGTGTTCACCTGTTCGGGAAGTCGCACTGACAGAAACAGTGACATTCCAGTCAGAAAAGCGTCTGTATAACCGGTTATGGTCTATTACTGAACCGATACCGAATCGTCCTGGTCTGCATCGCGATGCATCGTAGAAACGATTAATTTCGACACCCCTAATTCCTTGACAACGATTTTCATAATCTATTATTATCGATTTTATCGATTAGTTGTTGCAGCCCTAACAGTACTTTAGAAATAGAACAGGGCTTCAGTTTACTGTTTGGAATTAGTATGTTGTTTTTTAAATCCAACATGTATATGATGAGTAGGTTTCTAAGAACTTACTGTTTACTAGATTTGTAAAAGATTTTTTATCTTGGACACTCTTATTTGCCATTGACCCTTATACTAATTTTACCTGTCCTGCATAGTAAAATGTTCTGATTCTCCTTTCCCCATTTGTCCTTTTTATGGCTACAGAGTGTCTACAAATGCGACTTTCTTAACCTGCAGCTGCAGCAGCCTCTGCAACTGGCCAGCGACGCCTTGGATGCCTTCCTGCGGCACCTGCGCGGCCCCATCGACGCTTTACCTGCGCAGCTGTTTCACGTGGTAGTCTTCTCCCTGCTTCTCTCCTACTTCCCTTCACCCTATCAGCGCTGGCTCTGCTGCAAGAAAGCGCATGAACTTCTGACCTTGAACGGTCTCCTCCTCATCATCACTCCTGACTCCTCCCACCAGGGCCGGCATGCGCTTATGATGCGTAGCTGGCGAGTTGCAGTGGAGTCTCTGGGCTTCAAGCGCTACAAATACGTCAAGTTCTCCCACATGCACCTGATTGCTTTCCGCAAGGTGTCGTCCACCACCAGCAGCGACCTGGTCAGCCGCAACTACCCGGAGATGCTTTACATCCCACAGGACTTTAACACGATCGACGAGGAGGGATTCACAGATTGCTACGAGCCTCCGCGGTCTGATTTCGAGGACGACATGTTGGCGTGTAGCTTCGCGGAATTGCCAGACACGCCAAACGATTCGGACTCAGGCGAGAGCCAGAGCAGCTCGGCGACCTTCCACGAGCTGGAAGACTCCATTTTGCTCCAGAGCTGAACTTGTTTACTGCCCTTCTTGATATTTAGTATATTACCATCATGCTGCCAATATTGCTATGCTGTTTGTGTACTCGACCCCTTTTTAAGCAGCAAAAATTTTGCACAGAGTGAATGAGGATGTTTAAGTGGGCATGATTTTTAAGAGCGTGCAAGACATCCCTTTGAACACAAATATACACACTAAACAAACTTAACTTAACAGAAGCAGCTGTGTGATATCAGGTTGGGGAAGATTTAGCTCACCCACTTTGGCTGTTTTCTCACTCAGAATGACTGTCAACTAGACAAACCTTCACGAGCTAGCATAAGTTACAACTTGGGCGTAGTTATCACCGGTGTCATACCTTTTGGCCGGAGTTATTATACTGTGTTATTCTTTTTCAGTTGTATTTCTCGAAGGGATAGTTCTGGCAAAATAGAAAAATACTCTTTCTCATTTTTGTTCCAAACCCATGACTTTGTCTTCTGTAAAAATTGATTTTTAGAAAAATGCCATTGTGTTATTATGTCCACACAATGAATGTCAATGGGGTCCAAAACAAAGTTGTTTTGGACCCCATTGACTTTTATTGTAAAGACAAAAACAGTTCTTTAACATTAAAGTAACGGAAGACATACAGGTTTGGAACAACATGATGTTGAGTAAGTAAATGACAAAAAAAATTGTGAACTAACCCTTGAATGGTTTGATTCTCAGCAAGTTTCCTGGACATTTTGGAAGGAGATTTCAGCCATCTGTTCAACCAACTTTTTGGAATAGCCTTTATCAATAATATTTGTAGCATTTTAAGTGTCTGCAGAACTTGTGCGTGTTTTTGGTTATGTGACGTTGTAACTCTGAATGTGGATTTCTCGCTTCAACAAGGTACAAATCAAGCGGAGTAGTCGTAGATTTTCAGAACAAACAATCTTAGAGATAAAACGGATTGGATGCATGTGTCGTGGGTAACATGTTTCTAATCTTGCGATCAAACCGCTATTATAACCAGTACTCCCCAATAACTTGTCAGTAGTATGTAATGTGGAACAGATTAGAGTTTTGTGCATTTTGCCATAATGTGACTTTGAGTAGGATGATTGTTTACTCTTGACTGTTTACTCTCGAAACCTTCAGTTGCTTTAAATCTACTTTCTGTATTGTAATCTGGTGTGTATCTAATTGAGTTCTTCAGTATATTATTTTAGCTTCCCACTTTCAATTATAAAATAGAACTTTTAAGGTACAAAAGTTTGGAAAGTACTTTGCCAAATGTTTCACAAACAGTTTATTTGAAGTACTATCAAAAGATTGTTGCATATCACTGTATGTTTTTATCTCCTGTGTTTGTAATTGCAGAATTTTCAGCTTTTTTATTCACTCCAGGTTCTTAAAAACACTATATTAAATGTCCAAGCACATATTTGCACGTTTTCGATTACACCCTCCATAGGGTTGGCAAAATATCGAGATTGGCATCAGCACTTCATTAGAATAGCAATACGTTCATAATCATAAAAGGTCAAAAATGCCCCATATCACTATAACCTGGTAGTTATATTGAGTAACTGATATTAGGCACTGTTTTGCATTAATGTGATTACCGATTGGTTAACCTGATGATATGAGAATATGCTGTGATGATTCTTACTCCTGAAGGAGTGTGTGATGAGATGTACATTGGGGTTTCTGTTGAAGTATCTATGTGAAGTTTGGGCGTTGGGCACTTTAAATGTGTTGTAGGGGTGCCAAATATAAGTGTAGAAAGATTTTAAACGGTGAATGAATTCAGTACGTGATCTTTCAGGGTATCAGAGAAAAAAAATCCTCCTCAAGGTGCCTTCAAACCCAAATTGTATTTTTGCATTTGTGATTATATGGAATGGATGCAAGAACAGGCTACTGATTGTCATTTGAAAGTAAGCTAATTTTCTGTCCCACAATAAACAGTTACAGTACATACTTTCAGCGAATTAACCAGCTCCTAGATAAATTACTAACAATACTGCCCTATTAGCAATAGCATTTAAAGGTGTTTAGTCTGTACTCTATTTATAAGTCTGAGAAAAAATATTTTAAAACTATTGAAAAAAAAGCTTTGTATTAAAATGTTTACTTAGTGGTGTGTTCAAACATTCACTTATCAAACATATTTGTCTTCCCCAGGCTTTAATCCACTGTTTGCATGATTGATTTTCTTATCAGTGTTAAGATGGTTGACTCCCATAGGAACGGGCTGTTTGTGAGAACTATTGTCATTCATCTTTTATAAATAAAGGTTTTTGTTGCCATCTGACTGGTCTTTCATTTGCTTAAAGCAGGTTGCTTTAAATACTTTACGGCTATTCATGTAGGAACAAATGCATTTAATTTCTGACAGAATACATTTTAAATATTGATCTACTGTAGTGCAATTTCATTCCAGTTCTCAAAATCCATTTGTCATTATCAAATAAGTTATACTACAGCTCAAACGTTTGATGTCAGTAAGGTTTTTTGAAAATATATTAATACGTTTACTCTGCAAGGTTGCATTAAATTTATCAAAAGTGGCAGTAAAGTCATTTGTAATGTTACAAGAGATTTCATTGATAATAATAAACGTTTCTTGAGCAGCAAATCAGCATATCAGAATCATTTCTGAAGGATCACGTGATACTTCATTCACTCTCGTTTCACTGCGAGGATGATGGACGCTTTTGTCCTTTCAGGGATTCCGTAGTGGCTTAATATTTATGTGCAAATATGGCGGACACTGGGTGAAGTTTTGACGATGGTTCGAGGATATTTTGCGACAAATTACCAGTTTCAATTGTTTTTCTGCTAACGACAATAACCAGTGACTTGCATATCTGCTGGCGCATTTATTTAGCTTTGATTTAATCGCTTTTACTCTCCTCATGTAGAGAAACAACACATTCAGGTAACTTTCTGATGCCGGTAGCTGCTAAATAGACTGGAATCTGCTCGCCTAATTCAGACTGACAGCACATTAAAACTGTTCTGCTCTTATATTTATTTTATAGCCTTCAACCAGTTTAAAATTTTTACATCTATTTCACGTCTTAATTTTAGTCATCATAACATAAATTTGAGTTGAATAGCTAGGGTTTATTCAGCAGTAACAGGTGGAAATTGACAACCAACTGTATCATTGTAGATGCTACTCTGACGTTTGCGCTAAAATGTCTCGATTTAGTACCTCAAATCCACACCACAACATGCTCTTACATCCTTTTTGATGAATGGTAATGCCACTAATAATTTTTTGCTATTGTGACGTATAATTGCGTCACTCGCGACGCAAATTTTTCTGTAGTTGTGCGAGTTTTAAGTCTGCAGCGATGTGCAAGCTGCTCAAGTATTGCTTGAGCCACTTCCTTTACGCTGTGATGACCCAGCTGGATGAAGCCAACAAAGGGGTCAGCACAAGGTCATCCATCCGTTACCTCGGTTATCTGTCCAGTCTGAGCTCCCTAGTGGCCATTTGCCTGGGCATTTATGTACAATGGGAGAAAACCGCAGACACTATCATCTTGGTCATTTTTATTTTGGGCCTCTTTGTTCTTGGGATAGCCTGCATTCTCCACTATTATTTCGGCATGGAGAGCGTCAGCCTCTTTCTGTTGCATCTGTGGTTTGGTTTCCTTCTGGGTTTGCTGTGCTTCATCAGTGTCCCGTCCAAAGAGCTCGATATCAAGGAACAGGTGGCCAACTGTATGTTAATAGCGAGCATGGTTATACGAATCCTTTGGGCTTTGGTTGAAAGGATGTGCGGTTATACTCAACATCGACCCGCTTTTCTCACCTCAAGGGAAGCTCTGGAGCTCACAGGCTTCGCTGTGGCCAGCACGACCTTGATCGGCAACAGATCTAGTCTTGTAGTCCTGACACTCGCTTTGGCCGCTGTAATCGTGGACTTGCGCATGAAGTCCTTCTTGGCCTTCCTAAACCTGACCTGCTTCTCTGGGATCGCTGCATTCTTCTTCGAGGAGACTTTAGGAATGTTTACCAACCCCTTCGCCTTGTCTTGTTTCTTCAGCCGCCTCGTCTGTGACCCATTCCTGGACGTCTACTTCAGTGGACTTTCGGTCACTGAACGCTGGTCACCACTCCTGTTGAGGAGAGGCCTGTGGAGACGCTTAACTCTTCTTCCTCTGGTTGTCGTGGAGGTGATGTTTATGCTCATGGCCGCTCTGAAGATGAGAGATCTGGATCGGTGGTACCTGCTCATCCCGGGTCTCTCAGCATTCACTATTTTTTGGATCATCTGCCACCTGGTTTTCCTCGTCACGCTGTGGGGTTTTCACAGTAAGCTGAGTGACTGTCAGAGGATGTGCATGGTGCACACATCAGAGGCTGGAGAACTGGACAGGGTCATGGCGTCTAAGGGGATGCGCCACTTCTGCCTCATCTCAAAACGCCTGGTGCTCTTCAGCCTGATGTCCACCATCATACTGGGGGCTCTGGGTTGGCAGGTAATATTTGCTGTGAAAATCTGTTAAATGTATGTGCCAAATTCTTAGAAATGTAGTTCTTGTATTCATGTTGGTTTCATATGTGTTTTTTAACGTCTCTTGAAAATTATATTAAAGACATTTCATATAATGCCTCTAAAAAAGTATAACATATTTTCCTTACACCTTGAATGCATGTGAGTGAAGCTTGTTACTTTCAATAAAGTTTTAAAATATTTTAAGGTACATATCATTTTTATTTATTTGTTTATTTAAATATCATCAATTATAAATTAATTAATAAATATCATACATTATTTTTGGAAGTGACAAGTCACACCACATGATATTGGATATTGGTCCACATGATATTGGTCTAATAGAGTCTTCAAGAGAATCAATTATTAATAAGTGGTAATGCAATTTTGTTAACTAGGCCTATATATTTTATTTCTAAGAAAGATTTGAAGATTTAGCTAAACTACTTTTTAATTTTGGAATTAAAATCATTTGTAACTATTTTTTTTAATTCAGAAACTAAAAACAAGCTTATCTAAAAAGAGTCTTAAATAATACAGTAAAAACAGTAATATTGTGAAAAATTGTTACAATTTAAAATAACTGTTTTCTATTTATTTAATAATGTAATTTAGTCCTTGATGCAAAGCTGAATTTTCAGCATCATTACTCCAGTCTTCTCTTCAGTGTCACCTGATCCTTCAGAAATCATTCAATATATAGCCTGTTAAATTTGCTGCTCTAGAAACTTTTACTATTATTATTGTCAATATTGAAAATATTTCTGCTGAAAATAGAAATCTTATGACTTTTAACCAATTTGATGCATCATTGCTGAATAAAAGTATTAAAATATTAAAATTCTTATTAAGAATAAAAGTAGAAAAAATCTTCCTGACCTGACTTTTGATTTGTATTTTTAATAAATTAATAGATCTAGAAAAAAATGTCATTATGTCATTAACCCATTTCAGTAGACATTCAGGCATATATATATAACAGGCAATTGTCGGTCCATTTTATTTCGCTTTGCAAAGTCGCTTCCACAAATTCAGTGGTAAATTCAACATTGACATCCAGGAATTGCAGGAAAAGCAGTCGATTACCGAGCATACTATCCATCTGCTGTTAGTCGACCTCACCAGCAAGAGGTGCAAAAGTGTGTGTTGTTGTCGAAGACCAAAGAACAGTTAGAGCAAGCCATTCACTTTTCCTGTGGGGCCTACATGCATCTTTCTCTACCTGAACGAGATTATAATGTTATTCCCCGATGCGGATGTACAGATCCAATGTTACATTTGAGGTAGACATATATTTCTCTTGGTTGTTTAGTTGCCTTAAAGGTGCTCTTAGCGATGTTGGGTGACGTCACTTCTTGAATGACGTTTAAAGTATTGTCAAACAAAACGGAGGCTAGCTAGACCCTCCCTCCTCCTCATCCGCGCACTAACCCCCCAAACCCCACCCCCAAATCCTTCTTGTCGGTTATTGGCTGGAACAGTTTATGTTTTGTGGTGCGGGTTGGCCCAGTTTGTTTTTGTTGCCGTTTGTGGAGCCTGGGGTGTCTGAAGAGACCGTGTTTTTTACAGTGTGTTTTTACAGTGTGTAGCAGATAGTGAGCAGATGTTTGCTATATGTGACAAAAAATGTTTTGTCCTAAAAAACATATGACATCGCTTAGAGAACCTTAAATTAAGCATTCCCCTGCTGGACATATAAAACGCTTAACGTAGCTTAATGGACTAATACAGTGATATAAAAGACCAAACTTGCAGGCAAGCAGATGGTCTCAGATTTAGAATATGAATTTAACGCGCAGAGTTTAATGCTGAGTGTTTCCCAGTGATATACTGGCATAAAATCAACACTTGATCAATTAATAGCCAACCTGATATTCTGAGTTAATCTTCTTGCCTGTAGTCTATATAGTACAGCCTACATCCTTAATAAGGTGCGAGTTTGGTCTTTTATATCACTGTATTAGTCCATTAAGCTACGTTAAGCGTTTTGTCCCAACGGAAGGGAAATCCTTGAGTATGATGAGGTATTGAGGGAAACCGATTATAATTCCATTCATGGTAGAGAAAGCTGATAACATGTAGACCTTGGCTACACAGGGAAAGTAACAAGGAAAGTTATTGAATGAAATATAAACACAGCTTTTGTGTCTTTATCATCTTTTCCGCATATATACTGACTCAGATAATCATCACAAAAACTTAATGCATGCTCAATTGCTATAAATGAGTTTTTATGAATGAATGGCTTGCTCTAACTGTTCTCTGGTCTTTGACAACAACACACGCTTTTGCACCTCCAGCTGGTGAGGTTTTGAATTAGCAAATTTGCAAAGTGAAATAAAATGGACCGAAAATTGCCTGCTGAAAATTATAGGTTGTATTTTTAAACAGTTTGAATATTTTGGAAGTGAAATATGAAGGTGAATATGGATTATTGAATTTTTAATAATGAAAATGTGTCTGAAATGTTTTGAATTGAAATATTCACAGCTTAAATATTCAACCATGTTGAATTTCAGCCCATAAAAATGCAAGCCCTAAAAATACAATGCATTAAAACGCAAGCATGGTTAATGCAATGCATATTTTTTTCAAGTAGTGCAATTCAACAGGTTTGTTTCAAAAACATTATTTTAATTCCATACATGTATTCAGTGGCTCTTAGTGCATCATACTGCAAAACATTTTGTAAGTTTGCTTGGTCAAAATATCTGCCTTAAAATAAGAACGTTGATTTTCTTTGGAAGTCTTAAATGTAATTTTTCCCCCTTCCTACAGCCATCCAACAGTCTGTTTATTGCCTTGTTTCTGCTGGTCCTGCCTCTTGAATCACTAGCCCACGGCCTCTTCCATGAGCTGGGAAACAGTCTTGGTGGAACCTGTGTCGGTTATGCTGTGGTGATTCCTACCAACTATTGCAGGTACTGGCCAAATGTACACTGACATCTCAGTAACTCGAATACTTCTGGTACTTGATTACTAGCACAGAGGGTAAGTGTTTTACCTCGTCCTCTCTTTCTCTCTCAGCCCAGATGGTCAGCCCACACTCCTGCCCCCGGCGCATGTGCAGGAGCTCAACTTGCGATCCACGGGGATGCTGAACAACGTGCAACGCTTCTTCTCTCATCACATGATCGAGACCTACGGTTGTGATTACTCCACGAGCGGCTTGAGCCTGGAAGCCCTGCTAGCCAAGCTCCGCATATTCATGGAGGCGCACACGGCTGACGGCCCACGACACGACACCTACGTGCTCTATTACAGTGGCCACACCCACCGCAGTGGAGAGTGGGCTCTAGCAGGTGGGACAATCATTTACATCACTTTTTACCTGTAGAAACAGATATGTGGGTGAATCTCACAAGTTCTGACTCAAGAACATTCATCTGTTGTCCAAACAGTTTTTTTTTTAACATTTAAAAAATAAATGTATTTTCCTTCAATTCTCATTACCGTAATAGTTTTTTTTAAATCATTAATATTAGTGTATTTGAAAATTTAATTATATTTTATTTTTGTCTTTAATTTATGCTAATTTTAATTAGAAAAATTACTAATTAAATATATAAATATATAAATATAATATATTTCATCCGTCTATGTACACAATTAAGCTAATTTTCTTCATATATTATATTATACATATATATATATATATATATATATATATATACACACACATATATATATATATATATATATATATATATACAGTGTGTGTGTATGTATGTATGTGTGTATATATATATATATATATATACGCAGTGTGTATATGTATGTGTGTGTGTATATATATATATATATATATATCTCAGAGAGAGAGAGATACACAGATCATGTTATTTTCTGTGGATTTTGTTGAGAAATATGATGTGGATGTTGATTTGACATTAACTCACTTATTTGTAAAATTTGCATACTATTTACATAATATATACATTCAAAAAGATAATATGCATATGGAGTTCAGCCAAACTCTGATGACATCAAAAAGACCCCCCCCCTTTTATTTAATCAGGTGGCGACGTTTTGCGTCTAGATGAGATTCTGCAGCTTTGGAGGGAGAAGAACGCCGGATCCTGTTCCCGCCTAATCATTATTCTCGACACCGACAACTCACTCCCCTGGGTGAAGGAGGTGCAGAAAATCGAGGGACTTTATGTTGCGGTTCAAGGGGCAGTGCTCTCTAGTCCCACAGACCTGGAGATCCAGGACACGCCTCAGCTCGGAGACTTCACCTGTCAGTGGGTCGATTTTAACTGCAACCCTGACAGCATTGTTCGGTGGTCCAATCGTGGGCGGTCCGTCCGAGCTGCCTATGGCATCTCCAGACTCTGGAGTGACTACAAGCTTCACCTGCCCTCTGATAGCGACGTCACCAGGCACTGGAGACTCTACTTCCCACGCTTGACTTACCCTGTGGTTCAGCTCGCCCACTGGTGCGGCGGGTTGAACCTGTTTTGGGTTTGCAGCTACTGTGTTCGGCTGCTCCGAAGGATCAAACTCACATGGTTCCCGCCTGCGGTGCTTGATACTGGCCAGGGTTTCAAGCTGGTTAAATCGTAAAACAGGACTGAGAGTGTGACGGTACTGTAAGCAAACATGGTTGGGTGCTCGCCTACTGCAGCTTTAAGTTGTATGGACCAGAGCAGCAATATATAAAATCTCAGGTGTGAAACGACTCCATGTGTGTGTTTGTGATGGTAAGAATAGCTCAAAATTGGCCAACGTAGCTTACAATATCAATTTGGTTTCTAAACAAATTCATCAGTCTGCAAAGGTGAAATGAATCATGTCTGGGTCATAGATCATCTCATAATCAAAAGGAAGACTGACATAAGATATTATATTTTGCATAAAGAAATACTTTTAAATTAATTGTCATTGAAATAATACTTTTAGGTCGTGACCGAACTGAAAAAAATTAATTATTGTAATTTGAAAAAATCATTTTATTTAGTTAAAAATCCCCATAATTACTATAATGTGAAGAAATTTTTTTAAAAATGTTTATATTATATAAAATATCCAACCTACACAAAATTGTTTATTACAGTAAAAAAAAAATCATATGATTACATGAAAATGATAAATGAAAAATGTCCCTGCCATAATTCAATCTTTTTTATATAATGATAAAAAAATTATTTAAAATAGTGTGTATATTATATTATTTACAATTATTTAACATATACTAAGATTATTACAGGAATAAATGCAATGAGAATTATTACAAAATAAAACATACATGAGGATATCTATCCATAATTTCCATGAAAATAATAAAAAAATGAATGATCCTAAAATAGGCTTTATTTTCTTTATGCAAAATTATAATTTCCTTTTGATAATGGGGTTAAGTTTGACCTAGAGATGCTTTATATGAGATCCACATATTCTTATATGCAATACGTTACTGATTGGCTTAACAGCATTGCACCCACTAACCATTTCAGCTGTTACAGCTTTAAACTAACTGTATTTTTTTAACTCTCACTGCCATTGTATCACTTCTCATTATAACTTGTTTTCAAGACTATTAGCTCTAAAACTTCTAAATTCTGAATGTATCAGCACTGAACAGTTGAATGCAGCGTTTAAGTGTCAGAACGAGTGTGAAACCTATCGAAGAGTGCCTATTCTTAACTGCACTACACAAAGCACAGCCTTATATTGGGCGTCTATACAAGGGACGTAGTGTGCGTTTAACACTATAACCCACACATTCAGATCTGTCTATTGGAGAAGTGTATTTGTATTGATGTATTTGTTTATACAAAACAAGATTTTCTACTGCCCTTTATAAATGGAAAAATTTATATTTTGTATACTTTGGTTGGTCTCATTTAGTTAATTATATTTTTGCAATTTGACTAATATTGTGTGTTGCTAGCATTTATAGCAGTTGTTTTACGGACGAGACAGGTAACATGTTCTAGAGTGCCTTGTGTAAGATTAGTCCTCACCAAAAAGAGTGAAATATGCAATATTTATTGATTTAAGACCTATGAAAAGGTCTAAAGCATTGTGGGTTTCTAAAGAAACAGCGAATGACTTCAGCAAAGAATGAACGAGATGCTGGGATGATTTCAATGATTGTTTGCGTGTATGAAATCAGACATGAGAATGAGTTTGATGAATAAAAGAGTTGCTCTTTTACTGCAACCATGTATGGAATTGTTTTTATTCCGGCATATAAAATATTTTAAAAAATTATATTCATTATAAAATATATATATACATTATATATATAGTGTGTTTGAAAGTATATTAAACTATACTCTGATATTTTGTATCCAGTAAAATACTGATATTGTACATAAATGCTCTATAATTTGAATTAATATTATTTTTGAATATCTGCTGACTATTCTTAATAATAATTTAGCATCATTGTTGTTAATGGACCTGTGTATGGAGATTACAGTTTGCTTAAAGTGGGAAGGTGTTGTGTGTAGAATATTTTGGCAATATCTTTGTTAAAACACATGTTAATATTTATAGTACCAATACTACCAGACTGCACTATTCAGCCATAAGCCAAAATTCCCAAACAAATAGGTAATGCTAAATGTTCGTCAACCAAGATATTTTCAAATCCTTTTGATTAGGGTTTCCAATGATCCACTGATGGCATATGAAAATAAATAGTTTATTTGACTTAATTTTCATGATGTGAGCATTGCCGTCATAAGCACATATGAATAGAACTGAATAATCATTTTAACATTGAAAACAATCGGAACATCAATTTTTCATTACTCTCTCATCTTCAGCTGGAGCCGCCCCTGTCTTTGAGTAGTTTACCAAGCACACTGTTCTGTTTTAAGGCCTTCAGGTTTGAAATGTCTTCAGCAATAACAGGAACGTCAGAGGAGTGATTTGGACCCTCAGATTCGCTCTCGCTGTCCGACAGAGCTGTAAGAAGTGCGTCGTTCTCGTACGTAGGAAAATAGTATCTGGAAAAACAGCACATATAAGTCTTGATTTTGTTATTGAGGTCTACTAGAATAGTTTTTAATGCTTGAATGTAAAAAAAACCCCATTATTTTTCATTTATTTCACAATGTTGCAGCACCTCTGTTCTCAGTCCGTTTGTAACATTCGGTTAAGTTCCTGTCTCTATGAAGCCTCTCCTTCTGAAAAGCTCAATGTGCTCTGATTGGTCGGCTGGATCAGTGTGTTGTGATTGGTTCAACCGCTTAAATTAAAGCGTGTTTCGTCAATGTAGCGTCCCTTTCCATAACCGCAAGTTTCAACACTACTAACACAACTCAATCAGGCCTCGCCTATTTTGCGCTTTATTTAAATGAGTAATATTGTCACATGTTCATTCCCAGAAGAAAACTCAAGACTACAATGGAGGCGTTTCAGGAAGTTCAGAAACAGTGCGCAATGATTTAGAGAATAACTTCCTTTGGAGTGACTCATATGATAAAAATATAACCTAAAATAAATTATATAACTATTTTTAGTATTTTATATTACTTAATAATAAAAACAAATAATATAAAATACCAAAGAAAATGGTGATGTGAAGAAGTAATACTCACTGCGGTTGGTCCCAGTGCGAGACTTCGGGCAGCTGCATCACATGACCTTTGTTAACAAGGTGTTGCACTAGTTCCTCTTTGCTTTCAAACTTCTCCTGACAGCAGTAGCAGCGGCACTGGTGAAGCTCACGTCGGATGTAATTCACTAGTTTGACTTGCTGATAAAACTTCAGGTCTGGAGAAACGACACAAACGACATTAAAGACCTTCTGTGTGGTCATGGGTTCTTCTCAAAAACAGGCCTACATCTCTGTTCATGCAATTATACTCACTTAAGTCTGTTTTTAATTTGTGCAGGTCAAATTCATGAGTTTCCTGGAAAAAATATATATTAATGATGCTGATAGAAAATACATTTACTATTTAGAAGCACTCAAATATATAAATGGTATAATTTACCTCCATGTGTGTGTACATTTTCTCCATTGTCTCCGCTTGTTGCTCACAAAACAGACACACGGCACACACGGGATGGGCCTGCCAGTCCGACCAATCGCTGCAGAGATTGCAGAATATCAGGAATGAGAATAAAACTGTGACAATGAAAATGTGACAAACAGCCTCTAAACATCAAGTAAAAAGATGAAGGTCTTACTCATCTTCATCTTCAAACATCTCCCTGTCATCTTCAGACTGCACCTCCTCCCATGTCTTCCCAAACTCCTGCAATAGCGTAAACAGGGCGAAATAGATTGCATACCGAGAATGTATTATTCAGGTGAGAAACATACTTCAAAACCAATACACGGACATACCAGGTAATTGATGATGTAGAAACGATCGTAGTCATTATTTTTGGCGTTAATTCGTCGATGCTGCTTTTTCCTCATGTGATCTTTCAAGGTGGTTTTGTCTCTGAATGTCTTCTCACAGTACAGACACTGCAAGCTATGTAAGATAATGTTAATATGAATGTCTAGTTTCACAACCTTTTTATCTTTACTTTTTATGTTTTACAGTATAAGGGTCAGTGCTTAGTTTGACTTCCTATGCCGATTTAAATTATACAATTATTTAGTGTGTGAACTAAAATGATACAATATTTAAGTAAACGGTTTTAGTTATCGAAAACATTTTGCTTGAAAGAGCCTTAATGTTATATGGGACAACGGACCAAACTAACTTGAACAATACTAAGAATTAAGAAATAAAATGAACAACAGGAGATATTCAGTCAATGGATTCAATAATTCATAGGAAAACTACCAAACTTTACAATATATAAAATATAGAAATATATATTTAAAAAGATTTAAAAAAAACATATACATACACTGTGTAAAATAACTTGCATTATGCCTTTAAAATGTTTCCTTTTGCATGTCACTGACCCAAAAACTAACCCAACTTGGTGACTTGGGATTAATCTAATGACAGCAAGCACCAAAAGAGGGCGATCATACCTTCTCCATCTCCATTTTAAATGTTTTCATTTGTGATAATAACAGTATGATTATATATATATATATATATATATAGGATACAATCTTAAAACACTGACTTCTCCAGTTTCCACTCCAGAGTGTGGAGGAACTGTGTGCAGTAGACGATGTTGTCAGGCAGGCCGATGCTGAACGAGTGTTCTTTAGCCATGTGGTTCAGCAGTGAAGACCTGCAGTGACAGGACAGGGTACAAATACAGCACTTTCATTTAATATGCAGTGCTGTTTGATACTGTGAGTTGCATAAAACCCATCCTAAAATAATAAAGCAAAAATAGCAGTTTATATCTCTAGACGAGCGTCAGAGTGGAGGAACGAAGAACCAAACTGTATTCATGAATTTTGCTTGGCTATTTTATTTTAATAAACAATTGCTATTTATAAATAATAGTTATTAAATAAATCAGAGATTGAATCTGTTGTAGAGGTCATGTCCAAGAGGACAAAACTAAAATGTCAACAATTTCACTTCAATTATGATTAGAAATTAAATGTATAGATCCTAGAACAAGGAATGAATCAGAAATGAGTTTTAAATGCAACTGACGGTGTAGGTTACATCATTTAATATCAGCAGGATGTGTGTGTGTGTGTGTGTGTGTCTGACCCAGAGACCTTATTCACTACAGCGCCATATTTGATTTTTAATGGAAATGAAAGCGAGGCTGTGAGGGACAGACATTCCCAGACACAATGTTTTTAAATTGTTCTACTGACGAAACACTGCAAAAAGATCTTTTCAAGAAACTTCAGTAGACAAAAAAACTGATGAAAATGGAAAATGATAACTGATCTAGGAGCTTTATACAGGTTTTTACAGTGGATCCCACTAAAAACACAGCAAGTCTATCCCTCACAGCCTCGCTTCCAGACCTGTCATGGCGCTGCTTTGAATAAGGTCTATTCAGAAGCAATAGTCACCTGTTTCCAGTAAACTCCTCACTGCAGAACATACATGTGCGATGAAACGTTGTATCGTCCCTCTCTTTTTGCTGCTGCTCCAGAACTTCCTCCTATCAAAACATCAAACTTCATCACAGACTTATCTACCATTAGAAGCATTAGAATTTGGTTACATAATTGTGAGCCTATAAAGAATATTCATAATTGGTATGAATCTCAGTGTGATGTGTTTTTATCCCTCTGCGTTTCTGAAAACCCGCTGTTCGATTGCCATAATCATCGATAATTATCGCAGACGCAATCTGCAAATGATTGGTGTTTGATAAACAGTGCTAATCCTCCCGGCTCGAGTTTCATCGACGTGCAGCGTGTCACCGAATGATTGAGAAAGGTCACAGCTGCACTATTAACAGCTGGTCGCCACACTGCAGAGCGACTGCAGAGGTTGCCTAGCAACCACAATTGCAGATTTTTTGCCAGAGATGAAATGTGTGTATGATGACAATATGTTGACTCATAATAATATCTCTGCAAAAACAATCTGTATGGGGGGGGGGGGGGGGGGTTGTGGGGGGTTTTCACTGAACACTGTCAGGTACTTTCTGGTACAGTACGCAACCACTGGATTTCTGCTGTATTACTTTTGTTATTCAATAATATTGTGGTTTTGAATTGTTGCAACAAGAAATCAGAATGGATGCTTTATAACTTTCCAAGTGATATATCAGTTCACATTATTCATAAGCTTTTAAAACAAAAATAAGTTTGTTTCAATAATCTTTTAACAAAATATAATAACATTTTCAATCTATTAAATTTCATTTCCTGTCTGACGTAATAGGATTTGTGGGTAGAAAAAAATATTAAAGTCTCCCTGTAGTCAATAATTTTATCCCTTAACTGTCACCCCCCTTTTTGAGAATGGACATTAAAATGCACTATTCAAACTTAAATGGTTGTAATTCAAGAATGCTTTGGAATTTAGACCTAAGTTTGGTCTTGTTTGAAAGAAAACACTCAGCAGATTATTGCTGAAGTGAAAGTACTTACAATAAATGAAAGTATGAAAAAGTTGTGGAAGTTTAAATTTACAGTAAATCAAATATACTGTACTTAATATTTTTCTTTTATATAAAATATATATTTTACAAAATATTTTTTACTATAAAATTGCTATAAAGTCAAAGCCATATATCTAACCAAGTTGTGTTCCAAATCTGAAGTTGATATCACAAAAATTGAAGTTCCCATGAGATTTTGTTTAATCGTAATACCAAAAAAAGCCACCGGGTGACATACATTCCATTTAATTTAATTGTATGCATTCTGCCGTAACAAATTAATACATTTCTGTCCAAATATCAAATATCAAATATCTGTCCAAATATGTGTTTTGTTAAGATTAGAAAAGGTTTTGATCATAAATTATGAAACATGCTGACGCCCAAAAGGGGAGGAGCCCGATAAAATAATTTAGAGTACCGTTTCTATGGTAACGCAAGTCCAATTTCAAGATGGGTTTCACAGGATGAATTCTGAGTTCGGAAGCTTTTAAATGATACCTAATTTATGATAACTACTAAAATATGTGATGTAATAAAAAAGGCGATAAAAAATAATAATATTATATTTTAGAGGATAATATATATATTACACTTTTTAGAGGATAATATTATTTTATAATTTTTTATTGACAAATACTATATGTTTTATTATGAACTTTTAGCATGAAAACCTAAGTTTCAATTATTAAAAGTGTGTGCGTCGACATTTTGTGACAAAGGTCAGAACATCTGTTATGATGTAGATTTTTTGAGGTGCACTCTTATCATAAATTAATCTATTACTGTCCCTACGTAATTTGTTACAAAAAATAGTGCTAAAATATATATTGAGGAGTCTTAGACCTTTCCAACGATATATAGTTTGTCATAATTAGATTAGGATTTAATTGTAATATAGTGAAGTAAACTTAGGCGTCCCGTTAGCGGGACGGTGACAGTTAATGAAAAACTCATTTTTGATCACCAAAATGACATATTTAAATGTTTTTTCCTTGAAAAAAAATCTTCATGCCTTAAAATAGCTTGAATGTAAGTCAACACCCTTGCCTCATTTAGTATATGCGGTTAATATGCAAATTAGCCCCGCCTCCACCAGCTCAGAGATCCATTCGTTGACGATCACATGTTGACGTGATTGGTTACAAGGTAGTTTATGACGTCAGAAACACCAGAAACTGCTTTTGTTTCAGTTTTAAGAACAAATATTTTTTTACAGTCTATGGAAAATACTGTGTTGACTTATGAATTTGCACATACTTTGTCTTAAAGCATATTTAAATTACCACATAGACATAAACAACACTAAAAGCTTGATTTTCACCACAGGGGGACTTTAAAGGGTTAGTTCAGCAATCCTAGATGTATATGACTTTCTTCTTTCAGACAAATGCATTAAGATTTATATTAATAAATATCCTACGCCCGTTATATACTACTATTATATACTACTATCAGTACATCAATTTTAACATAAAATTATTTAAATAAAATGAAAAAATAAATAAAACTTTCTGATGTAAAATTTAAATGCAAAAGAAAATGTCTGAAAAGAAATAATACACAAAGACTAATCGTATGATGGTGACACTCATATTCTAGGGTTTCTGAATATTAGTCCGACTGGAATCTGTGCTGCTGTAGGATCAGTTTTGAATATTCATAAGTTAATGTCACACAGGCTTAGAGCTGATCCCAGAGCAGCACTCCTGACCGCAGGTCCATGTCTTTTTACAGACACTCACCAGTCGTCTCTGTTGCAGCTGCTCTCTAAGGATTCTGTCCTCTGGCAGCGCATCACATAATAGGAAGTAGAGCTCTTGTTGTTCTAAAATGACACAAAGCAGCATTTTGGTTATTAGAGTCCAGTGTAAAAAGGAAACAAGACTTCACATTTAAATCATACAATTTAAAGGGGCATTTCTCAGATCAGTGTTAGTTTAGAATTATTTATGTACTATTATAGTATTTATTAATATTTTGAATTTACTTTTATTTTTAGATTTTCAGTTTTAATCTTTAGTGATTTTTGTACGCGCTTAGTTTAGTTTTTTCTTTTTAGTCTTAATTATTTTTATTTCACTTTTAGTTTTAGTAATTTAAGTACTTAAGTTAGGAATAAAATTGTATTTTATTGTAAATTCTATATAGCAACTAACTAATACAAAATTGTCTAGCTCAAATGTTTCTTACCTTCAGGACCTTCAGAATTGGTCTTGATAACACTGCAGAAGTCTGTGATGGGTTGTTCTGTAAGTCGTTTCTTCCAGTACAACATATACCTGCAACAAATCAATAAAAAAAGGTTTCATTATTTTGTGTTATTTGTATTATACCGGTCTAATATCGCTTTAGAGAAATGCTGAGACATGTAGGTTACAAATCATGTAAAGTCTCACCGTGGAAAGTCTGCGATGAGTTTGACATCAGCAATAACCAGTTTGTGATCCAACACCATGTGCTTAAGAAGTTGGTCTTTTTCAAGAGAGGGAAAAGAGTCGGAGCAGAGCACACAGGTCACCGGATGGCCATCGATAGAGGCGGTGAGACTACCACACAGCTGCTCAGGGAAACAAAGCGGCTCTAGTATGCAATCCTGCTCACCTACAAATGAGAGAAAACACTTAACACATCTTAATACATCATTAAATATGATGCACAAATATATTTGTGTTTATATTTGTCTGAAGCCTATGAATTAATTCGAGAAACCCATGTCTCGTACATCATGACCTTGCATGATATCATCACACAAACAAGCAGCTGATTCACACAAAATGAAGGTCTGACTCATGTAACAGCAGGTTGTTCTCCAAAAACCTGATACTGTTGTGCTCCTAAGTGCACTTAATGAGTTGTTTTGCCTATTTGAATTGAGATTTTGCAGTGACAGATTAAAGGGTCGCTGTCTGGTCATCTATTAGAAAGATAGTTCATCCATAACAACTCAACAACCACCCACTCCCAGCAGGGGGAAAACAGCTTAAACTAGTCTAAGATGGTCTACTGGTTTGAGCTGGACTGCCTAACCGGTCAGACTGGTCTATTGCTGATTTTGAAGGGTTTTTGGCTGCTTTCCATCTAGAAGACCAGATTTGCAGGGCCGGGAGACATATAACTTACAATAGCTTTGACGAGTAAACCACCAATCCAGATGAGTATTTCAAAATGAAAATTTATTATCCGGTGTCCTTTTAAAAAAACGAATCAAAAAACAACCTCATCATGCACATGTGCCATGAAAAACAGATAACAAACTTGCATTACGTTATTAATCATTTATGCAGACTTATTGTTATAACTAACATTTGCAATAGGTAGCAAGCGGGCATGTTTAGGAAAATCAAAATAGAGCTTTTTAAAAATGTAATCATTAAAATAAACGCAAACAAAGCAATATAATGTCAACATATCTGCCAATATGTTTAATTTGGTTAACCAACCTGTCAAATTAGTGTTGTGCATCTGAGCTGCCATGTTTTTTTTTTAAGTCACGTGACCTGGTAGATGGCTAATTGACCAATCAGAGTTAAACCAAAGCTTGGTGTGCGATTTATGGGCATTGTAGTTTTCTATCCAAGCTCTCTCATTCATTTCCTACATCTCCCATGAGGCAATGGTGTTTTTCTTCAGGGCTGAGAAGTGTGGTGTATGTGGGATGCTGCTGTGGCTCTGCCCTCAGAACAATACAGTGCAACCCTGTGTAACAACACTATGGATAGTACCCGCCGTAATTGCCCTGTTTTATAGCACATTTTATTTCACTTGACGCTGGAAAAAATGTGGATACCGACTGAACACGAAAAATATGGCGTTGGTAAGTAATATATTTATATTATGTTGCCGCATCGTTAATAAAACGTAAGTTAAATCGCTGCAGGTGCGATAATGAGCCGTGACATCCACAATCTGATGGCAGATGAAATGTCACATCATTTTCCGCTCATTTAAAATCTTGAAGGCAAGTGACAGAATAATGCATTTCGAGTGGTTTTATTATTATTATTATTTATTTTTAATATTTATATTATATATATATATTTTTTCATTTTTCGGCTGGAACTGTTTATGTTGTTTTCCTTCATTCATTTGAATGGTCATCTTGAATGGCTCTTATATGCAGCAATAAGAAGAAATAGACGCAGTAAAGGCTGATCTTTTGTCTTTCTTCACACAGACGCTCTAATTCATTTACTGAGAATATGATTTTACATCTAAAATCGAAACAATGCAAAAAATATATTTATTCATCATTATCACCTGTTATTGCATCAACAGCAACCACTAACGTATTCGATTTGCGTTCAGTTCATATTATATTAATTTAATGTTTATGTATCGACATTTTGTACATATTTACATTTAGGCTATACGTATTGTATGTATACACACACACACACACATACATATATATATATATATATATATATATATATATATATATATATATATATATATATATATATATATATATGCCTTTAAGGTTAATCTATCTATCTATCTATCTATCTATCTATCTATCTATCTATCTATCTATCTATCTGTCTGTCTGTCTGTCTGTCTGTCTGTCTGTCTATCTAAAGAGTTTTTAAATGCATCTGGGATCTGTTTTTCCTTTCTGTGTATGTCCACACACACACACCCTGTTTACATATTGATAAATGAATTATGGGCTAAATTACATGTAATAATGCTTGTATTAAGTGCTACCAAATTTTCAGGGCAAGATAAATAATAACCTTAGTGATTTTATTTTAAATTGTTATATATTGTAAGCTTGTTATGAGAACAGCTGACAGTTTGAAGGATGTTGGCAGATGAGCAAGAGAGCAGTCTGGAATCTGCCCGTCTCTCATTGGCTGATAGCTAGAGACAAAGTCAGTTGAGCGGCGTGAGGAATCCAGTAGTACAGAGAAGTTCACATGGACCTCAGGTCTTCTGTGATCTTGTTCACTACAGCTTTACTCAAATAAACAACAGGGTGACATTTGGTCTTTTCTTCACTTAGAAGGAGAGAAGGTCAAAGCAAATAAGAGAGGTGGTTTGAAGGGGCAGGGAGGGATGGACAATAAACAAAGCCTCTGTTTCTCTGTGCCTAAATTGTAGAATGATATTATGGTAAATTGGGAAAGGATTTTCTTTATTCACATTGGTGACATCCACATCTGGAGCATATTGCACTGGAAAATGTCTGCATATTACAGGGCTGCTCTTGGAAAGTGTACACAGCTACCGAAACCTTTATCAGTCATGAAATATGGATGGAGTCCAGCCGAGATGGCACACACATACGCACAAATGCATGCATACATTTACACACAGGCGTCCACTGTAATCTTGGCCTCTCAGCCCTTTTTGCTTGCAAATTCAGCTTAATGAACCATCTGCTATTTACAGTAAATTTATCATAAATGCAATGGCATTTCAAACAAGAATGTGTCTGTTGATCATCTTCCCACACCTGGCTTTTCCTCCAAAGCCAAAGCTGATTAAAGGAATTGAGACTATTAAGTGGAGAGAATTTTGCCAAAAATTAACTGTTTTTAACTTTTGTTCTTGACAGGAGACGTTTTTGTCCCTAAAATTACACTAAATGGGGACTGGGATGTTCAAACTTAAAAAAGGACAGAAAAGCACCTTAAAATGATCATAAATGTAGTCTATTTGATATGTGTGCAATATCTCGAGTCTTCTAAATTAATGCAAGTAGTGAGTAACAAATTAAAATTTAAAGATATAGACTAGTTAACCCAAAAAATGAAAATTCTGTAATCATTTACTCACCCTCATGTTGTTCCAAACCTGTATGACTTACATTCTGCTGTGGAAAGAAGATGTTTTGATTGAAAAATGTCTTAGTGTTGTGCATACAATGAAAGTCAGTGGATCCCATTCTACCAGATAACATGAGAATTGTCTTATTTGGGTGAACGCTCCTTTTAAACTTGAAATCGCATCATTCTGAATGTCATCTCTGCATCCCTGCTGAATTGAGATGCTGATCGGCTAGTGATGAAAACCACCATGTGGGATGTGCAGGGAACAGCTGGGAACAGACAGTATGACAAGACCATATTGGTTTATAATTGCGCCATAATGTTCAGAACATTTCATCAGTAAAGTGAAAGCTAATGTCACCAGCACATAACACTTTTCTTGTTACTTCTTGTTCCAGCCTCCCACATATGCATCAGCACCGTGTGACATCTCTTCCGATTGTTGAAGAATTTAGCATAATTGAAACATCAACCGATGTACTTATCATCAGACCAAAATCGGAGCTCAGTCAAACTCTTTAGCGATAAAAGCTGGTAGTCTGGGATCGCCGCGTCCCGTTCCCGTGCTTCTCGGCTCGGATTTATGATTGGAGCGCATTCGGCATACAAATGAGTCTCTCGCTTTTGTCACATGCTGACTGGGCGCCTACTGTGCCCTGGTCAACAGGCACGCTGCCACTCCGAGAAAGAGATAAGATTGACAGATAAAGCTAGAAGAGGCCTAGTCAGCTGCTAGATCTGTGAGACGTCGGTGGGAATTAAATGAGACTTCCAGTGCACACATAAGCTCTGTTCCTAAACCTAGTGAGCATTTAAAGGCATCATGGGATGCAAAAGCTATTGGGTCATTCCGTGTCAACTCAACCAGGGGTCCCCGGCTAAATTTTTTGATTTTGTTAATATTTTTTCTGTAGAAAACAAATGTAGACTAACATAAATAGTGATGAAAGCCAAATATTAAATGTCACAGATGTATATTTACCGAGTAATCTTGTAGAGGGGGTCAAAATGACAATTTTCACCTGAGATTTTGAGCCAATTTACGGGGGTGTAAAAATGACTTTAGAAAGATGGCAGCACCATTATTTTATTTTTACACAGAGATTGGTAGGTCTATTGGTAAATTCTGTTGACTTTAGCAATCTTTGTTTCATTATATGCCATTGGAGACAGTTTAAAAATGGCAAAAGCACCTCTTGTGTTTTTTTGTCTCAAGTTTGCATGCCTCTAACTCAAGAAGTATTAAAGATATCTTAATGTCCTTTCAGATTCTGGATCTCAGCGAACTTTTTTTTTGGTTTCTTATTTTTTTTAAAGGCCCTCAATGGTTCATTCCCAGAGATATGGATATCTTAATGCGGCTCCATGAGTAAATTGGTAAATTGTACAAATTTTCAGTGGTCAAAAACCAAATGTGGGTCACATTGCATACAGCCGTAGCAATATTTCTTTTAAGAAGGAATATCTAAAGAACAAGTAATGATAAAACTATATCAGTAAGTATACATCCATGACATTTAATATATTGGATTTCATCACCATTTATGTTTGTCTCTGTCCAGAAGAAATATTAACATAATCAAATATTGAGTCTGGGAAGTTACCGAAATTTGGTTCATTTGACACGGACCGACCCTGTATCCTTCACATTTAGACCTTATGCGCCAGAGAAACAAGCACGTTTTTGCAGGAGCTCTGATATGGCATCGCTGTCAAAGAGTAATTAGCTGGTGAAGTTACTTATTGTAGAATTAACAAAAGTCAAATTTTAAAGTGACTTTCACTCAATGTTTGTGTGTTGTTTACATTTATACTATTGGAGTAACAGGCTGAAACAGTATTTGAGTGACGAGTTGCTACCAGTGTAGAGCATTTCAAAGCAGACACTTATGAGGTTTTATTTCAGTGGGATGCTGTCTGTGTAGACAATAGATAGCAAGACAGCTTGATAGGTTTTGGAACACGTCTATACTTTGTATACTGTGATATACTTAAAGATTTGTGAAAGCTTAAAGGTTTATGGCCCATAGCGAGCTTTCACAGTTCAAACAGCTGCATGTCGCAAGAATCACAACAAGGTGTAAAAGTGTCACTAGTGACTTCTTTGAAACCGATGATCTAGGAGTGTATTTTTAAAAATATCCCGTCACTGCAAAGACTCAGTTTAGAGAGAGAACAGGATAGAGATTTGAATCATTCATGCTTAAAACAATCTCAGAAGCTCTTTCTGCATAATTCATTGCATGTTACCACTTTAATAACGTACTACTTGCTACGTTCTCAGTCACTGCCAAAACAATCGTTAGGGTTTTATTCTTTGTTACAATCAGCTCATCCAGCATCCTGTTGCCAGTATCCACTCATATTTTACTCACTCCCATAATTCCTTTCGCCCTCCAGGAGATAGCAAAAAAGAAGCCAATATTGGATTCATTTTTCTGCAGCCTTGCCTGGAACAGGAATCTCTACAGATTACAGACTTTTGATACTTCAGAGCTTCTTTCTAATTTATCTCATGGGTTTAAAATAGGGATGCTAGCGATTAATCGACTATCGATTAATTGTCGATGATAATTTAATAGGCAAAAATGCACTTGATGGTTGATTTAGCAAGGTCATCATTAGAGTGCGTAGTTTTGAGGCTTAAAAAAAACTAGCAATCGCACAAATAAATACAACTGAACAAAGATAATAATTGACATAAACAGTGTTTTAAAACTTTCAGGTATTCAGATACAGAAACTAATCAAATGTGAAATTACACTGCACTTTATAAATAAAATATACAATACAAATACAGTTGGGAGTGAATTTGCTCTTTGTTGTTTGATTAATGTTATTATAGAGAAAGCAGCAGGGATATTAGGCTGCTGTCACTTTAAGAGCGAATGCACGAATCCAATATACGCTAACATGCGTTTTCTTTGTCAGCTGTTTACGTTCACACATAACTGACTGTGTTTACGAGGATATTTTGAAGTTTTTTTGTTTATTTGTCATCATAATACCGAAGAAAAGATCTTTCACTATTTTTTGTTAAATCATAACTTTAAGTGAGCATTAGATGTAATCTAAATGTAATAGCCTACATTTAATTATAGGTGAAATGAACATGTACAATAAAATATCGAATACTGACCAATGTCAATAAATAAATAAAAATGTTATTGAATACTTGCTAATATGGATTGTGCATTAACTGGGAATGTTTCTTTGGCAAAGCCAATTATTAACTTTTTTGGTCTTTTTGTGGAAAGAGCTCTGTAAAGATTTTTCTAACTTGAGTATGAGTAAATAATGGTTAATTTTTTTGGGTGTACTGTCCCTTTAAATCCATCTTTGCTTACAATAGTTGAGCTCTATGGGGTTTTTTTGGCACTCAACAACAATTATTTACAACTGTTTCAGTAGATTTCATGTTTTATGTGATTTTTGAAATGTCCAAGGATGACCGTATTTGCTAGAATCTGTTTTTCAAGTAGTTTACAGTGTGACTTGAACAGTTGTGCGTGTTGGTTGCTGTCAAAATGTGTGTAGAGCATGGCTGTTTGTGTGGGAAGGGTTTGAAAAGGGCACTCAATCGCCAAACTGCTGCCTTTGTGCTTGTTACCATCTGTCAGAGCTCGTCGGCTGTTTTTCATAGCAACCACGTTGATAGTCAGGTGAATTTACTCTCACCTACTGGTTGGAGAAGTTGCATATGGTATTTTATTCTCTGAGAAACCTGTGAGGCCGTACTTGACATGTCAGTTTTATTTTTGCTACGCTATTGGATGGTCCCAGACAGTCGACAGGCTGGAAATACTGATTTTCCGGTGAACAGGTTCTTTCGGACAGTTCGTTTTAACAAACTTTTAAAAAAAGGATTTAGTTCATTTACGTAATCACTCAATGACGTTGCATATACGTAATTCTATTATTAAACGGTTAGTTCACTCAATGAAAGTCGGCCATCATTTACTCACCCTCTTGTTGTTCCAAACCCGTAAGACTTTTGTTTATCTTCGAAACACAAATGATAATATTTGTAATGAAATCTGAAAGATTTTGTCCCTCTATTGACACTTTACGCAACTACCACTTTGACGCTTTAAACTTGATGCATAAAAAGATTGTGAGAAGAATCCATATGAATCGAGAAGTTTAGTCCACATTTTCTGAAGAGACTGGATCGGTTAAAATAGATTTAATTTAGGCTTTTATTCACATTTAAACATTCATCAACGCACACATCAGATATGCTAAACGGAAGCTCAAGAATTTTTTCATTATTGGTGAACTATCCTATAACTTTCATTTCGCCCCCTTATTCATGTCAACTGCTTGGTTCACGCATATTCGTATCAGCAGCTCATCGGTTCTTTGCAAACATGTCTGAGTCCGAACTGCTACTGAATCGAGAATTCCTGCCATTGGATCACTGTTATATTTCCAATATTTGTTATACTTTTCAGCAAAAGACATCAGAAACATACATCTTCCCCCCTTTATGAAACCCTCGGCAGACATTTCTCAGCATGTCGGATCTGTCCGAACGACTGTTCTTAGTTCGGTGTATTGTTGGACTAACCGGTGTGGTGAATGAACTGACACTCCTCAAAATTGGCTCATTCCGAGTTGGAGCGACTATCAGGCACATTCGAAAGTACTTTTTTTTCCTTTTTTTTTCGATGTGCTGTCTCGAGCTATGAACTTTTTAAGGTAATTCAGTCTGATTTTAGAACCAGGTCACCAAAAGAACCTGTTCAAAAGAATGATTTGTTCACAAATCAGACATCACCAGCTGGAAATATTTGTAAGAGAGAAGGATTCAAACCTACATCGCCTACATGAGCATCATGAGTCAATGTGTCTGTGTCAGTTTTTTTTTCTAAAATAAAGGCATTAAGTGATAATTCACTCCTCAAAATGTGGATCAAACTGACGGAGCTAAGCGATAATGCGTTTCTGAAACGTGTTACGTGCTCTTGACTTTCTCAGACGTCTGTAACATTAGAGAAAGTGACAGCCGAAGACAAACAAATCCCAAAAGTGAGTTTTGCTATGTGTTTTCCACCACTCTCATCCAGTTCTTTCTCTCCGTCTCAGTTGTTCTCTCCCTGGACATTTTGGTAATAACGGCCGTCTTGTGCTCCGTGGAGAATGGCTACAAGACATTCCCATCTGAGAGCCACGCTTCACTAATGAACACAGACTACAAACACATTTAGACTCCATTCAGTTGTCAGAAAATCATCTGAGGATGCTCTCTTGTTTAATTATGAAGCTATGAAACAATGTTTGATATTTCTTAATAGATTTATTCACTTGCCTATCTTCACTGAAATAATGACTCTTTGCAAACAGGTTTCCAGAACACTCGGCCGGTCATTGGTCAGTCACATCCCCCAACTCAAGCTATTGGTTGAGCCACTGTTGCTATGTCAGGGTGACCGGGGTTCTTAAACAAACAGAGCAATGTTTAATAGTACCTCAGAGTCACACTGGGGGTAGAAAAGGCTGGGATATATTTTGATGTGTTAGAAACATCTTTTGACAAAGGTCAGTTACTTTTTTAATAAGAATCGTTTGTCAATAAGGCTCCTCCAGAGGTTACTGGGGTGTTTTTCTCTTGACACAAATCTGGAAACTCATAGAAGTCTCCATTTAATAACGTTTATGTCTAGGAGAAACAATTGAAATTTTATAAATCTTTTTTGTGATTTCTCTTTTTGCTAATCCTGTATATTGCTGACAGAATTGATTTGTTAATCTAAACGTTCTTTGTGCATTACAGTAGCCTGTGTTTATTTTAAGTGAGATGTCTTTACAGTGATGGCATTTTATTTTGTGTGGAACTACAATAGGACCTGCACTCTTTTATATGCAAATAAAGTGTTAATATAGAATGATGGTGCACTCAGGGAGCGAATAGAACAAAGCAAAATTTGAGAGATGTAATATCAAAACTAATATTCTCATTACTGCACACAAGGGCTGAGTCTGGGAATCATTGCACATCAAATGAGAAAACTGCACTGCTGGTGTACCTGATACTTGGATTTTATTAAAGTTTGTTTTTTAGAGACTGGCTGAGACATTTTCTGCCTATACTCGTGTCTCTCCCAATGCTCCGTGTGATTAAATGAACCAAAAGCTTTATCACCATCCTGTAAATATTTTAGGCTTCCAGCTTAACCCTATAAAAGCCTAATGTATCATATTTGATACAATAATAATGTCTAAAGGTTCAATAAAATGTTCCATTTCCAAAAATTAGATTTTTGGACTATTGTGTCAGGCTTTATAAAATGCATTAATAAAAATGGCTCGATGAGTGTAGTTTTGACTTATGTCTCATTGAAACATGAACCCTCATTGAACATGAATTTCCTTTGTAGGGCCAAGAGGTATTGGGGGAAGGGCATTTTCATTCTAGAGTGCATTTGATTTAACAAAAATATGGACACGCCCCTTAGTGCAGGATGAGTCATCAATGTTTTTTAAACATTATCCCACAAGAGAAAGACTGTAGACTAATGCATACACTTCCTGGACCAAAATAAAATGAGTCGTTGTTAGGGAATATAATAGGCAAATGCTTAAGTGTCTGGTTGGATCATTATTGCGTGATTATTATGTTTTTAGCATGTTATATGTTTGGGAACAGTTCTTCTAACCCTAATTGAAGGAGTGTAGCCTTTCAGGCTCAAATTGTGAAAGAATAGTTGAAAGGAAGCATGAAAAATAATTTTCACACATGAATCAGCACCTCTGAGTCCAGACTTTAAATTCATTGAATTTGTTTGGGATGTGCTGGAGGAGACTTTACAGAGTGATTGACTCTTGCATTGTCAATACAGGAATTTGACCAAAAATTGATGCGGCTCTCGATGATGGAAACAACATTGAACATTTATTTCCATCCAAGATCTTGTACTGACAATGCAAGAGTCAAGCACTCTGTAAAGTCTACTCTGGCAAACAGTGACTTGGTTTTTAAATTCAAATTAAGTTCCAAAGGAAACAATCATATAATCAAATATTTTGTGTTATCGCGATTTCGCGATTTCATGCTACCACTACAAATCTTACAATGGAGAAACAGGCTTAATGCAAACGGTGTAGTAACGTTATCTAAGCTAAAATCTTATTTTCAGCCTCTCCGATTGTAGTCCAATCCCATGTTACTTTAGTTGTGCAATTCCAGCCTCACTCAATGCAAGAAGAACAGCAGGACTGATCCCAGACGTACTCATACAAACATCCCTTCCATTAGCATTCTAAGTGTTGTGTTGGTATTTCTTTGTATCAAGAGTATCGCGCTCTGCCTTCGGCTGGCATTGTCCTCTCTCGAGGCTGACTCAATCCAACATTACAGCTAGCGTCAAAAAGCAACATGAAGAGAGTTTAGTGTGCACACCCATCCATCACCCTGACATACAGACAGATTTCAGCGAGCTCTGACTGTCTACAGGGACTCTGCTGCACTCTGACACCAGCAGCCATTTACTGTCTCTGATAATGGTGCTAAAGGGCGTTTGCATTGAATACATTAGCACATGTAAAATATAAGTCAGCAATGATGAAACTACAGAATATGCAGGATAAATGTTTTGTGGTAAGATTTTCAGTTGTGCTTTCCTGCTCAACTGCAGTGTGAGAATGTTTCAGGCCAGTTGATGGTTCTGTAACTTCATTTACCGAATCGGATCAGTGCTGTGCTTTGCTGGCTGACATATATGAGATTTTGTCAAAATTGCAGGAATGGTAGTCATTGAAGCATCAAACAATTCAGTTATGTTTGCATTGTATGAATTCATGACTTTGATAAAGTTACATTGTAGAATCATTTTACTGTTGTAAATGTAAAAACCTAGTAAATTATTTGTAGTAGTTTTTTGCTCAGAAAATGCAGCATTACAATTTAAAACATATATTTATATATAAATATTATAGCCTTTTCATTTTTAATTTATATATTATATATGTTAGGATTAATATTTACAGTACCCGTCAAAAGTTTGAAAACAAAAAAAATTATGTTGTTGAAAGAAGTCTCTTATGATCACTAAGGCTGCATTTATAAAATAAAATAAAATACAGTAAACACAGTCATCTTGCGAAATGTTTCCAAACTTTTGACAGGTACTGTATATGATTCAAATAAAATATTTAGCTGAAAAGTAAAATTATGCTCTTTTTGTAATATTAAAATTCTGTTTGATATTATAATTATTTCATGTTAGGGATGATATCTAATATATTACAAATCTATTTTGTCCAGATAAATAAAAAATAAGACAAAATAAAACTAAATCAGTTGTTTAAAATACTACAAGTGAATTATGGCACCACAACATTATAATGTGCAGTTTAAAAAAGGTATATTCATTATTTAAATCTCCTAATTATATATTTACTTTAAGTGGACATTAGATTACAGCAAAGTTAATATAACTGTACAAATTGTGGAAATGAACAATTATATACAAACTGTAACAGCCAATTTGATACCGATATTTTGTCTATCCGTAATGTTTACAATACTACTGATCATATAATGAATGCACAGGCTAAAGCTTTATGCATACCTGAATTTTAATTGTTACACACTTTTCTTACAGTTCATAACAACAAAAAACGTGTCAGCAAAGCAACCAGAGTGATGCAGTCGCTCAGTCCATCATGTCCTTTTACCCCCAAACATACCCAGCTCAAAAATGTGATATTCTTCATATCCACAGAGATCTAAAAACGTGAAGTGCATAACATTATTCAGTCTCTAAATGTGGCCACATTAATTAATGCCACCTTAACCTTTCTAAAATGCTTTGATGTCTAATAGCAGCCGCATTACATCGCAGAAGCAACCTGACAGAACGTCCCAGCCTCAGGGTTGAGTCACAGGGGCCGCGTTACAGGGGTCCGGGGGGCTCTTTGCACCTGGTCAGGGTTCTGTGAGACGGGCCTCTGGCTGCCCTGTCTCTCGGCCAACACAAGTGTGTGTCCACAGCGCTGACAGCAGGACCGTGGGAAAGCGTTTAGCACAGGCGCACATCTCAAACGGGTTTGCCCGTCCTATTACAACAGAGCTTTTGTCACTCCCGTTGGCCATGGCAGAGGTTCAAATAGAGGTTTAAGCTGAAATATAAGAATCATATGCCATTTAATATTTGAACTAGATTATAAAAAATGAAGTAGATTTGTGCATATCTGGAAGACAACATCACTATAGCCTTAACTATAATACTTATAAATTTTTATCAATTTTTTTTATAAACTAATTAATTCAATTTATGAACACCACTTTTTTTTTCCCTTCTGTTAATCACTCAAAACTGGTTCATGAGTCATTAGTCATTAGATTAGATTCATCTGAATCAAAATGATTATTAAAAGTCTTTATTCCAGTAATTGCATATGATTGGTCATTGAAAAGATTGCGAAATCCATTGGTTAAATAAGATATTTATATTTTGGCCATTGACGTGACGCTCAGTTTTGTTCTATCAGTTAATTTATTCAAAAATGCATTATCATTTTAAAAAAAAATTATCTATTTTTTTTAAAATCAGAAATATCAACTGGCCAGATATCATAACGAAGGAAAAAAAGCCTCAATAAAAAAATAAATGTTTCTTAGAAATGTTTTTTTAATACTTTAACAAAATTGCTTTAAAATATTTGAAAATGTTTAAAAGCATTTTTTTTTTACTTAAAGTTTGGAAAAACTTGATAAGAACTTTTTTTAAAATGAGTAAAATGTGAGCACTCTAATATGCACCCATTTATTCAATTATTTGATATCTGAAGTTGATAATTTTTTGAATCATTAAAGGTTGATTGTTCTAAAAGTTTTGTTAATAAATGTAAAACATCAACATAACGTAGTCTAATAATTTACAGTTTGGACCTATTTAATATATTGATAATAGCTTTTAGTTAAAATGGCTGTAATACCCATTTTGTGCTTAGACAAAATGTATTTAATAGAAGTATCAATATTGATATTGTTGATATTGACCCTGATCACTTTGTATTTGATTGGAAAAAAGTGGTGTTGCCCACATAGATTTATATATATATATATATATATATATATATATATATATATATATATATATATATATACACACATAATATGAAAACACAAAACATGCAATGTTGTGGCATCATTGATTCTTCCAAGATGGAGCAGTCGAATATGGCATCTACATATATATATATATATATATATATATATATATATATATATATATATATATATATATATATATATATTTATATATATATATATATATGGTTGCCCATCCTTACTCGCAACATCTCTGGTGGATTCATGACGAATGCTGTGTGTTTGCTTCACGTCTCTGACAGGCAGTGAGTACAGCAGCACGTCTCGTGTTTAAAAGCTGACATGGCTGTTCTAGGAGCCTGCTTAACCTCTGAGCAGTGTCAGAACTCTGTCGGTTCTGTTTATGCATATGATTATTTATTTATTTCCATGTCAGATAGTTTCCTTACCCACTTGATATGCAAATGAGCCCTCAAAAGGAACATATTTGTGCATAAAGAGTGTAGGCATATGGATGCAGAAAGTGGTTGATACTGTAGGTTGAGCCTGTGTGCTCCTGTGTGGAGAGATCTTGTACTTGTTATGTAACTTGTGCTTTGGGAGGTGACTCAGGGTTTTTTTAAGAAAGAAGTGAGATTATGTTAGAAGTGCAGATCTAAGCGTAGTATGGTTTATTTTTCATAAGGAAATGTGTACTGGGTTGAGTGTTATTCAGAAGGGAATTGAGAATGACTGTTCCTGAATTTGCAGTGAATATTGAATGTATTGTTTATATCACTTCTTCCACTGGGCCGTGGTAAAGATGGTTTCCATGCGGATTTTGTGAAGAAGAACGATGGTTTTGTCACCTTGTGGTCTGTCAGAACTGTAACTTTACTCATGCGTCGCATTTGTTTGTTTTTCCCTCAGTGCTGGCAAATTTTCGAGGAATGCTTCAGCATGGACTCCCGCTGGAGATCGGCGACACAGTGCAGATTCTGGAGAAATGTGAAGGTAGTCAATCTTGTCGTTGTGTTCATGACAATCAAATTCTTGCCAACTGTAGATCCTCAGATATGGAGATGGATTCTATTGAATTTATTTGTTGATATGCAGTCAGTCGTTTGTAGATTATAACAGAGATTATAAACAGATTATAACTCTTTACAGTTGGTTCCTTTTTCATAAACTTAAAATTAGTGCTGTCAAATCACATCTAACATTAAAGTTTTTGTTTTATATAATATATGTGTTTATATTTATAAATGTATACACACACACTCACACATACACAAACACACACATACACATATGCACTGCCGCTCAAATGTTTGTTTTAATGTTTTAAAAGAAATCTTTTATGCTCACCAAGGCTATATATACACACACACACACACACACACACACACACACACACACACACACACACACACACACACACACACACACACACACACAGCTTATATTATTTAAACAAAAACTTTTATGTTAGATGCGATTAATCGATTTGACAGCAATATTTTTAAGTTATAAAATATAATATTGCAGTGTCAGTTTTTTTCCAAAATCGTACAGTCCTACTCTCTAGTATATTTTGTATATAAGGCCACAGGGTCAAAAGTGCCCAGAGTTGAAGAAACGCCCTTAGTGAACCCAGTATATTTGTGCATCACATACTCAAAGTTAAAATGGTTGAAAATGTTTAATACTGTACATAATCCATTGTGCTTTTGAAGTGTGAAAGTGTGAAATAATTCTAAATGGCGTTTTGTAGGATGGTACAGAGGATTCATCACAAAGAATCCAAATGTAAAGGTGAGAGAAATACTACGCCGCTTCACGGTTGACACAGTAACAATGTACAAAATTTAAACGATTCCTGTTCCTTTTTTGATGTATCCGTATCTCTTTCCACTGCTTTGAATCTCAGCACATTTATATACAGATGGTAGCACATGTTTGTTTACTCTTGTGTGTTTTACAGGCTCATTAAATAACTTTGTGTTTTTTCCCCAGGGAATATTCCCAAGCTCCTATATTCACCTCAAGAATGCCCACGTCAAGAACAAAGGGTATGAGTCTGAAAAAAAACAAAAAACTTACATACTGTAAATAATGGTAATTCCTGCATTAAACTTGTATTTGGACAATTAAGCCACACTGAAAAATTGTCATTGCATTTATTTGAAAGAAAGACAGTTAAGAATCTGTTAAAGTAAGGGATAATGGGTTCGATACCAGGAATTGGTGACCTAAAGAAATCTCACCTTTGACCTGCCACCAATGTCCTTGAGAAAAACACTATACTGCTACTAGGGACCGTCTTTCTGCTTTGGATAAAATGCATTTGCAAAATGACACATCCGCTGTATTGAAGTGACAGGAGCCTTCACTATCCCACAAGCCATTGCTAATGTATTTGCGGACATGTCCTCATGAGTCAGTGTTACTCCTCATGGTCATGTGAGGTCACTGCTTTCCATCCTGAGCTTGTGCAGATGAGTGTGTGTGAATCTGTATGTTTGTGTGTCTTGCCCTGCAGGCAGTTTGAGACCGTCATTCCCACCGAGGACTCGGTCATTACAGAGATAACTATGACCTTGAGAGACTGGGGCACCATGTGGAAGCAGCTCTACATGGTAAATATCTCTCTTTGTGTTACACTGAACAAATGGAGTTGATTTAACTGTCACTCATGAGTGAATTTATTAAGAATAGATGGGAAACCAGGAAATATGATGGAATTTAGGCCTGGAAAAATCATTGAAATGTGTCTTGAGCATGATATCAACAAATTTGAAGGATCGTTTGACACTGAAGACTGGAGGAATGGCTGCTGAAAATCAAAAAATAAATTACATTTTAACTTAACAGTTATTTTAGATAGATAGATGATTTTTGAGCTAATTTGATTTAATAAAGGTAAACATCTCTGTCACCCACTCCTGTTGTTTCTGTCTCTCTCAGAGAAATGAAGGGGATCTCTTTCACAGACTGTGGCATGTGATGAATGAGATATTGGAGCTGCGGCAGCAGGTTCTAGTGGGTCACCTCACTCACGACCGCTTGAGTGACATCAAACAGCACATCACGGCACGGCTTGACTGGGGCAATGAGTGAGTTCCACCTCAAGAGTTAGTGGTGCCCCAAAATACAAATTCTGTCATTATCACGATGGTATTGTTATCGACTAGGGGTGGAACGGTAAATGTATTCGTATTGAACTGAATCGGTACGGGCGTCACGGTTCGGTGCATGAATTAACACGGAGAATACACGGTATAAAAATAAATAAAACTCGCGTGCAAATTAATTAATGTAATGCGGAACTACTGTTAGATACGCGGGTCCTTTAGCGACACCTAATCTGTTGCCCTGCTAGGTTTGTTTACTTTAGCCTGCCTCCGCAGCGCAAGCCTCCGCCGACCGCGCGCGCGCCTTCCCAAATGGACGAGGCATACTTCGCGCTTGCCGGTGTACTATTCTTTGAATTTCTTTGAAATCAGTGTGCGACTCGGTGTAATTGTCCTCTAAACCATCAGGAATCAGCGGTGAGAAGTAAGGTACACTCGTGAATGTTTATTTTAGTACTTTAGTACTCTACTAACACTTTAGGACACCCAAACCACACTACTAAAGAATCGTGTAAAGCAGTAAACCAGATTATTCCTTGTGACATTAGAAAAAAAATGGATATGAGAATGAACCTACAACTAAATTAACGTTATCTTACATATTTTCTAAACATTTTTATTTAGTTTTGTGAACCTTTTTATAAAACATGGTGTAGTAAAGGTTCAGTGTTGGTGTGATGGAAGAAGACAGGGGTCGGCGTGGCTGGGACTCGTACACTTTTATTTGGTCCAAAACAGAAAAAATGCGCCGTGCGCACTTTAACATAAACCTCGTTCACGTTCAGAGAACACTCTTTCCACTATATAAAAATATCACTCTTCCCAAATAACACTCTTTCCACTATATTAGGCAACACTCTTTCCACTTTTCGTCCTCAGCGCTCAGCTCGCGTGTCGTGCACGAGTACCCAGTCCTTCTCTCTCCGCTCTCTTGCACCAGCTGGCTTTTATGCAGTCTCCCCACGCCAATTACTGCAATCAGAGACAGGTGTTCGCCATTTTGCACTTGACCTACTTACTCACCGCTCGGCTCCGTCGTTGCTCTCGCACTACAGACTTCGCTGAACCACGCCCCCCTCGCCACACATGGCCATTTATTTTTATTTAAAGGGCTTATGTCTGCTATTGTTGGCTCATTTTGTTAATGTAAGCAACTAATTTAGACGCAAGAACTGGGTGTAAAAAATAATAAAATAAAAATAATTGCCTTCTGCATTTTTGTTTTGCTTTTCCCTCCATTGTACCGAACCGTGATGTCTGAACCGAGGTATGAACCGAACCGTGACTTCTGTGTACCGTTCCACCCCTAGTATCGACTTCTGACATTTTGGGTATTGCGACAATTTTAATGCCATGCATTATCATTCAATTTGATTCATTTATGCAATTAGAGTTTTGCTTTCCTGTCGTTGCCACATTATGTTTTTTTTTTCAGTGATTGCAAATGTATTGTACATAAAAACAGTGGGGGGAACGCAATGGCGGGGACGGCCATGATGAACTGCCGGCAAATGTTAGGCAATCTGTCAGCCATGTGCTCGAATGCTTATATGCCATTTTTCTCAAAAAAATAAGTCGCAGATGGTAGTAACGAGCGGAACGTGTTACGTATGTGTTTTTTATGTCTCTCAGTACGTATATTGTAATTTTTGGAGGGTTTACAATGAAACGGATTATTCCATTCCATCCATATTCATGCTTTGTGAAAGTTACTGCAGATTGGTGTCTGAAAATGACTTGGGTTTTTGTCGTCAATAGGGCCCTGTTATTGACACGATGTGAAAACACGGACGGAATCTCAGAATTCAATTTACTATATATAAAGGAATGTCATGGAATTTGGCAAAAAAAGTACGGGTGTACACTTCAAGTTGCCAAATGGACTAGTGTCTGTAAATATTACACTGAAACGCTGCTATTTAAATCTGAAGTCTGTGTGAATGAGCCCTGCAGTTTCGTCTACTGCACACACACTGAAGCACGCGTGACACACACTCATGGTGTTTCAGTGTCTGCCGTCTCACTACACGAGTACCTGAAAACACAAACTTCACCTCCTAGAGCTGCACTGAGAGTCGCTTCATCAGCATTTCACCGTTTAATTTGATAAAGCTAAGTTTAATAAGTTTTCCAGGGGGACGTTAGAGAAATTCATGTTTCACAGACGTACTTTGTGATTTTAATCCCGTCTGAATCTGCCATCTGTGTTTTTCTCAGTCAACCTTTGTAAAAATTCCAGGAAAAAAATTACCTACTGTTTATCGGCAAACTCAACAGTCAAGAGAAATCTAATCCCACCCGGATGCGAATGTCTGTGATTGCTGGTGTTGTATCCTACAGAGCCCCTAAAGACACATGGTGGTGAAAAAAAAAATGAGATGGGAGGAAAAATCAATGCTTTTGCATTTCATTCGCTTCCAAAACCTTTGCGTTTCCCCATGAAACTTTGCGTTTGCTCGCATAACGTTTCGCACTCCCCCAAGAAACTTAACTCTCTCTGGCAAAACCTTTTGAGCTCTTTGCAAGCGGATGCAAAGTTCCCGGCGGAACGCAACATTTTTTGTTAGGGAAGGCAAAACATTGGCTATATACACATATGGCTATATGGCTATATACACATAGACACTCAAAGGCCTTTACGACAACCTGTCAAAATAAAAGTTTGGTTTAACTTGAAGAAATTATGACAGAAATGTTTTAGTATTGTACTTCTTTACAATTTATGGTACTGTTTAATTTGAACAGTAAACCTCTGTTGTGCAGCACAAATTAAAGGAATGTTTTAATGAAAATATTCATTGAATTTTGTGTGCATTGATTTCATTAACACCATTTAATAAATTTGCATTAGATCATAAAAAATACAATCCAGAAATGTTTAATACATTATTAAATTGTTAGTTTTATGAATTCAATTGATTAGAATAAAGGATTTGAATAAAATTATTGATTTAATAGCAGTTTCAAAACAAAACAAAAATCCTGCGGTTATGGCACGTTTGACTGCTTTTCTCAGCCAATAGTAATTAATTGCAATTAATAAGATAAATTTAATATCATTTAATTTAATTACTATTTCATTAAAAAAAACTATCTAACAATATTATGTATGTATTTATACAGTATAATATAAAATATATGATTTAAAAATGTATCCATGAAATAACAAATCCATTGATAAACTAAACTAAAATGAAAAGTAAATCTGAAAATAGTATTGAAATAGCAAATGCAAATCTATAATAACCCTGGTGAGATTTGATGGTTATAATCAAAATATGTATTTTTGTGTGTGACAGGCAACTGGGTCTGGATCTGGTCCCCAGGAGGGACTTCGGCATGGTGGACCCTGATGAGCTTAGCATCACAGAGCTCTATCGGCTGGTGGGTAGTCATACATTCATGCTCACATACATACACATACACACACACACACACACACACACACACACACACACACACACACACACACACACACACATTCCCATTACCCATGAGTCACCTCACCTCCCTCCTCTGCCGCCCATATTCTTTGCTGTGTTACTATGGCAACTGCAGCTCGACCTGACGCCAAGGCTCTCTCTCGAGTGCTTCGTCCTCTGTTTTAACAAAGAGACACACACACACACACACACACACACACACACACACACGCACACACACACACCTCCAGTCGCTTGTGCATAGGGAAATAATAGTAATTAAGAACAAGAGAGAAATGCTAAATGGCACATTAACAGGCTGTTTGCAAACTGCAGAGACACTTCACGCATGCAGTTTCCTGCCCTTATAATTTGGCATACATGCAGCATCATTGGCACAATTGGTTCAAATCTCTCATAGCCACAACAGTGCCTGTGTACAGATCTTTGGAATATAATATCTGTTCCAAAACCTACTGAGCTGCCTACTGCCTACATAAGCAGTTGCCATCTAAGGGAGCATCCTAACTGATGTGGAACGGCATAATTTTGAATGCCTTTATTTTATTAAAGCCTTTTATTTTATTTTATTTCATTTTATAAAATAATTTTTTTTTTTATACTATAAAATGGTGTTTTTAAACTAGGCTTCTCAGAATTAAATATAAATAGCAGATGCCAATTTTTTTATTTAAGCAATTCAATATTTTATTATAACGTTTTATTTATTTTAATGTATTTATTATTAAATATTTATAAATTTATAAAATACATATTATTTCTATTAATTATTTAAAATACTATACATACTGTTATTTTATTAAAATTCTATTGTTTAATTCTCAGTATTAAATATACATAGCACACACCATTTTTATTAGGGCCCGAGCACCGATGGTGAGAGGACCCTATTGTTTTTGCTCCATTTATTATTATTCCGCTTCTTCTTCTTCTTCTTCTCCTAAATGAATCGCTTTTTAGAGGGCCTAAACATGCTTGAAAACTCATGAAACTTTGCACACGCTTCAGAAGTGGTGAAAATTTACGTGTGATATGGTTTTCAAAATTGGGTGGGGCAAATTCTGTAAATTATTGCCCCCACATTTTGCTCCGGCTCTACGTTTCACGTACAGGTATGAAATTTGTTATATACATGTAATGACCCAATACCTACAAAAAAGTCTCTTGGAGCATAGCCCTAAACACAACAGGAAGTCAGCTATTTTGAACTTCCTTCTAGATTTTGTGCATTTTTCGTAATTTCCTGATGTTGTACTTTAACAAACTCCTCCTACAGTTTTGATCTGATCCTCTTCAAATTTGGTGAGTGTAATCTTAAGGCCTTTACGACGTTAAATTGCGAAGATCTTGAGTTTTCGTCGAAGGTTGTGCTCTCGGCGGCCTGACAAATGTGTGGGGCAAAATGGCTCAATAGCGCCTCCTACATTATTGCCCCGGCTCTACGTTTGACGTACAGGTGTGAAATTTGGTACATAAATGTAATGACACAATACCTACAAAAAAGTCTCTTGGAGCATAGCCCTAAACACAACAGGAAGTCAGCTATTTTGAACTTCCTTCTAGATTTTGTGCATTTTTCGTAATTTCCTGATGTTGTACTTTAACAAACTCCTCCTACAGTTTTGATCTGATCCTCTTCAAATTTGGTGAGTGTAATCTTAAGGCCTTTACGACGTTAAATTGCGAAGATCTTGAGTTTTCGTCGAAGGTTGTGCTCTCGGCGGCCTGACAAATGTGTGGGGCAAAATGGCTCAATAGCGCCTCCTACATTATTGCCCCGGCTCTACGTTTGACGTACAGGTGTGAAATTTGGTACATAAATGTAATGACACAATACCTACAAAAAATTCTCTTGGAGCATAGCCCTAAACACAACAGGAAGTCAGCTATTTTGAATTTCCTCTCAGATTTTGTGTAGTTTTTGCCATTTCCAGACGTTGTACTTTAACGAACTCCTCCTACAGTTTTGATCGGATCCTCTTCAAATTTGATGAGTGTAATCTTAAGGCCTTTGCGACGTTAAATTGCGAAGATCTTGAGTTTTCATCGAAGGGTGTGCCCTTGGCGGCCTGACAAATGTTCACCCAATTTCAGCCTTTTGGTGATTTGTGCATGAATATGTCATATAGTTCAATATTGCTTGCAGTTCCGATGTTGCGAGGCAACCACAGACAGCCTGCAGTAACTCAGGCATACAATGTCCGATCTGCCCCAAACTTCACATGTTCGATAAGAGTCCTGTCCTGAACACATGACCATGCTCATATTTGGTTATAGCAATAGTGCCACCTGCTGGTAGCAGGAAGTGTGGCAAATACATATACTTTGACATAGTCCTCCTATATCTATTATCATTACATACTGCCCATCGTGCTCTGTCTTCCAAAAACCTGCCGGGTGGCGGCGGCACGGGTGCGAGGGCCCTCTTCATCGCTGCTTGCAGCTTTAATTTGATTTGTTTTTCATTTTCTATTTTCATTTATTTATTATTGATTAATTAAAAACTATAAATAAAATAAATTATTTTATTATTTTTATTATTATTTTAAATACTGTTGTTTTATAACTATAATATAGTTCTCAGAATTAAATGACAAAAAATTACATACTCAAATTTGGGGTAAAATGTTTTATTTTATTATTATTTTAAACTTTTTTAAATCTATACTTCTCAGTATTGAATGAATAATCTTATGACCAAATAAAATATATTTCTCACAGATTATTGCATTATGAAATTCTCTGCAAAGGAAAACATACAGTTCTGCATTTGAATTCCGCTAGATCTTTGTAGGCTGCATTATTAAGTTAAGCCTTTGTATCGGGGGAATTCTAAAATGCCTTAAAATGCTGCCTAGCTTACTAGGTTTTTAATAGAGAGCTAGAGAAACAGCTTCATGTAGTCAGAATTCACAAAATTCTCTTTCTTTTTCTCTCAGCTGCAGCCCTGACCACACGTGTCCCAGTTTTCACTGGTCCATGGGTGGGCAGAGGTGTGGGGGTAGGGGTTAAAGGAAGAAGGAAAGAAACAACAGAGAAGAAGATGTGGGTGTGGATGTACTGGACTAGAGAGAGCATTTAAAGAGTGGATAATAAGAAGTGAGGGCGCAAGAAAAAAAGACACCAATGTGGCGTTCCATGGGTTAAGTGCCTTTTTGAAGGATGTTTCAGCAAAATGTTCTTCAGAAGAACAAAGGAAAGGTCCAAAGCTTAAATATAAAACCACAGTGCTGGGGTTCTAATGGTCTGTTTTTACCTTATATAACATAATAACGTTAATAAAAGTTATTATAATTTGAAATCTATGCTTTATAGCAATTACATTTTCCATTGTTTATCTAACAGTACTCCATCCCTACTATAGTGATCTTGTTGTTGTAAATGTCTTTGTAATTGTAATAATATTTTCTTTTAAATAGATGGAGAGACGTCATCGTAGACGCGAGGCTCCCCCGCAGGCCAGCATGCACCACCTGTTCCTTCAGATGAAGAGTATGATGAGTTCAAACCTGGGGGAGGAGTTGGAAGTCTTCTTCTCTATCTATGACAGCAGGGAAATGCGACCAATCAGGTGCCATCTCTGACTCTAGTCAATAAAAAAACTTGAAATTGGGTGTCTAAAGTATGATTAATTCACCCCAAAATAAATTTGTATTAAAAACTCTGTTTTTATTTAATCATGTTCACATTGTTTAAACCTGTATGTAAAACAGGAACAAATATTTTCGTTACAATGAAAGTGAATGGGGTCCAATGTTGTCTTGTTTTGGACCCCATTTACGTTCATTGTATGAACAAAAACAGCTGAAACATCCTTCAAAATATCTTCTTGCATAGTTGTTAAACATTTGAGTTAGTAATCAAAATTTTGTAAGTTTGAGTGCGACAAAAGTCTGTCACTGTTGACTCCTCACTAAATTCCACCAGATCTAGCAACAACAACAAAAAAAGTAAAATTCAGTCTGACCTCGATTTCATTAATTATGAATCGCTGTATTCCTTCCAGCTGTCTGAAAGACGTCAACCAACCCCGACCAGTCGTCCATCAGTGCGTGTACAGTACCTTGAGTATATTTTTATGACGCTATCAGAATATTACGTTGATCGTGCCACTGCTGGGAACTAATTTCTGGAATTAAATTCGACTGCGACGTCAATGCATCTGTTTACCACTATACATCAGCCTGAGGGATGTTTCAGTTTCACATCCATGATGGAACTGCGGCCTGGATGTGTTTGTTGAATTTTTCATTGGTTTCTGTCTCTTTTTCTCTCCCTCCTTCTCTCTCGCCACTCATGTTAGGGATTGTACTGTTCAGGCACCCCTCCTCGTTGTAAATTATTCAGAACGAGTGACGCCCCTGGGCACTTAGTGAAAGTGAAGGAGAATCGAGGAGATATTGAGCCTCAATGGGCCTCTCCTTGTATTTACCTAGCACAAGTGTTAGAGGAAACCCACTAACACATGCAGTTGTGGACGCACATGTTCACACTCACACCAGACTTGTTGTGATTCCTTATGCTTCATGGAATGTCTGTGGTGAACCTGACCGTCTCTCTCTTTCTCTCTGTGCAGTGAGAGGTTCTTTGTGCGCCTCAATAAGCAAGGGCTTCCTAAGTCTCCAGAGAAGACTGAGAGGCAGTGCACACTCTTTGTTGTAAGTATGGACTTTTTCGAGGTGCACCAAGGGCGTGTCCTTGGTCCTTTTTGGCATTAAATGGATCTGGAACTATTGTCGATAAATAGTTTCCTGAGTGAAACGCTTTTCCTTGACTGATCATTATTTTTGAAAATGTGGGAGATTTTTTATTTAATTGTGAATATTGTAGAAAATAACAATTTTAGATGTGTTTCTCAACAGTTTGCTGCCACATTTGCTGTCAAAATTATATAATTTAAGAAATTAAATTAAACATTACAAAAAGGCTTTAAAAATATTGTTTTGTTGTTTATCAGGATATCATGTCATGAACACCCAAATATTTAATTTGTTGTGCTCCTGTGGTTGTTAGTTCTTTTCTTTTGCCTGTTAATTCTTTATCTTTTGTTTGATTTTGATTTGTTAGTTCTTTTACTTTTATTCTTTTATTTTATTTTTATTTTATCACTATTTTTTTGTTGCATTGCATTGTTTTTAATAGCAATAAATCCCCCCCGGATTTTTATTTGATCAATTAAATAGTAACTTTTAAACAGAGAAGGTTTAGAGAAATGTTTGGTACATGGAATCTAGTAAATGTTGCTCAATGAAACATTTGTCTTTTTTTAAGGATTTGGGAAGTAGCGATCTTCGCAAAGATGTGTATGTTGTAGCTCATATTTTTAGAATAGGTAAGAGCTGTTGGATGCATATCACTCTTCTTGCCGTGTGACCTGTCATAATGCCTTAGATACTCTATCTTAGGAGTCATATGGATCTCACAACTTGATAGTGCACTTCCTGATGCTTTAAGATTTGACAAAGTGACAGATTACATCAAATCATGTCAATAGTTGTGGCAGTATTATAACGGCTAAATGACAGGCCACAGGTCAAATGTGACCAAGATGGTGTCTTTGTCTGTAAACGTCACCTTTGTCTGTGTAGCAGTCGTTGCTACATGCATGGCCTGCATCGGTACAGAAACTGACGTTACAGTATAAATTAATGCTCATTTGCATGTATGTTATTCATGTCACTGTGGACTGGGAAGTGTTTGTTGTGTAACGGTTGTTGGTATGTCTTTTTGTGTTTCAAGTGTCATTAAGTTGTGTGTTAATAATTCTGCCATAAGAGCTACATAAAACTGACAAGTCAGCTAGAGTTTCTGAGTAAAACACGGATATAATGCTTAAGTGTCACATGACGCATTATATCTTGTGACAGTGCTATGTGTTCTTTGAGGCAGAATAAGAAAACGTCGCTTTTTATGTTGCAATTCGCATATGTATTTATTCTCAGACAAGCAGTGTGTGATCCGCAATGTGTGTGTTTGCAGGGCGAATGGTCGCAGGAGAGAAGAAGAGTGTGAGTAACACACAGTACAAACGTCCATACGGATGTGCCGTGATTAGTGTGGCCGACCTGTTAACGGCTGACTTCAAGGACGATCACTTGCTAAAGATCTACTCGTGAGTATCACACACTAACTTTTTGAAGTAACTTTATGAAGCTAATTAATGTACAATTCATTTTTTAGGACTGGGTGATATAACAATTTTATTTATATATAAATATGTATACGTACATTTCACCCTATTGTCGATATGCATCTGCATATTTATGTATTTGCTCTGAAATGTTTGAAATATCTAGGGCTTCAAAAAAAAGTGTGTGTGTGTGTGTATATATATATATATATATGTTCAAAAATGAATTGAATTTACAATCTCTAGCCGATTTACAACAGCTTAGACAGAATTAAAGCAAATTGATGCACCGATGCACCAATCATTTTTTTTCATACTGTAAATTATTATTTATATTATTTATATTTATTTTAACATTTAATTTTAGTTTTTGCTTTGTTTTTATTATTAATTATTTTTATTTAATTTATTTATTCAAATTGAAAGTTTGAATTAATTAACTTAAAATAATTAAATGTGCCATCTCTAAATGAAAATCATTTCAAATATATCACACAGCCCTCATTGTAAGTGGCTGAAATTCATAGTAAACTTGCGGTGTATTATATTCACAGATGTAACACAGAGAGCGAGTGGTACCAAATCCATGACAGTATTATCAGGAAGGTCAGCTCACGATACAGCCATATTGGCTCAAATACAGGTAAGATCCTCACAATCCCAATTTTAATTTCTCTTGTTTTTTAAAGGGATAGTATAACAAACCATAAAAATACTTCAAAGTGTAACTTTTCTGATTTTCAGCCTGCTTTGTATTGTTACAATGTCAGTAGTATATGTAAATGAACAATGTTTACTCTTTGTCCATGTTACTTGGCACATTTATTTGGCAGACTTTTGACAATTCAGGGGTTTTCTACAGATTAAACTTCCACATTTTTGTATTCCCGCCCATGGACAGTCGGATCGGAGGAGGGTTATTAACAGAACGATTATTGTAGGGTAGGTTTATCACTGAAAATTGTATCGTACTTTGCAGCATTATGGTAAAAATGGAACACTATGGCAACAGCTTTCTTACCTTCACGTGCCAGTGTTTTGCTTCGAGTAGAACTGTCAGTTTCTTTCAAGTCAACACCATTATGATTAAAAGTTTGCTAAGAAGTATTTCCTACTAAAGCAAGGTGGTATTTGACTCTGGTCCAGCTTATCCATCGCAAACTTTGGACAACAACTTGCCCAGTGCATTCTAAGCCCATTTTGCCACAATCTCATGTCATTCCAATCCTGTATGACTTTCTTTCTTAAAAAAGGACAAATTTCAAAATGATGGTCTGTTTCTCGCACAGTTTTCATACAACTTCTTACCTCTTTGACTATAACTCACAGAATTTCCATTTTTTTGGTGAACTGCCCCTTTAAAGAACATTTTGTCTGTCATAGCAACAGCGTTTTTCTGAACCAATTGATCCATTTAATTGAAGTATTCAAATCGTACCAAATCATGCTGCAGAATTTCTTTTCTTCTTGCTCTTAAGATATAAATAGCAGAACTCTTTACAGAGAAATGCCGGCTTTTCTCCTAGCAACAGGTTCTGAGCAGCAGAAGAAGCCTGCAGTCAAAGCATCTGCCAATATGTATTCAACAGAGAGACCTAGCAGAGCTGTTATTCAGGCACTTTTGTTTTTATGACGTCTGTATGACTCGAAGAGCTGCAGTTTTAAACATGTTGTTACAGTATGTGGTGGCTATGATGTTTGTTTTGAAATTGTTTACTGGCTCAAATCAAAAGAGCGCACCTCTGAGTCTCTGTGATATTCTGATCTTTAGATATGGCTCAAGCGGCCTCTACTTCAATGCAAGTATTGTGTATATATATATATATATATATATATATATATATATATATATATATATATATATATATATATATATATTCAGCTTTCTTTAGTGTGTAATGTTGCTGTTTGAGCATGAAAAAGGTCTGCAAATTTACAAAGTCTCTCCAAAGGAAGTTATTCTCTATATCAGTGCACACTGTTTCCGAACTCCCTAAAACGCCTCATTTAATGCCAGTTTTCTTCTGGGAACGAACACGTCACAATAATTCCTATTTAAATAATTCCTGCCCAAGTCAAACTCAAAATAGGTGAGGCCTGGTTGAGTTGTCTTAGTAGTTTGTTGAAACTTGCGGTTATTGTTAGGGGCGTTACATTTACGAAACACGCTTTAAGCGGTTGACCAATCACAATAAACTGATCCAGCTGTCCAATCAGAGCTCATTGCACTTTTCAGAAGGAGGGGCTTCATAGAGACCGTAACTAAACAGCGTTACTGACAGACTTGGAAGAGAGGTGCTGCAACAATGTAAAATATGTGAAAAAAAAATAAAAAAAAAAAATATATATATATATATATATATATATATATATATTTTAAATATTCAAGCATACAAAACTATGGAAGCAAGAAGAAGCAAGTTCTTTAAAGAAGCAAGTAGCTGCACTGATTCAGATTTTGTTCATAATGTATAATATTTCATATAAATTATAACATAAATTGACTTGTACTGTATATTGTATAAATTATATACTTGTAAATGAGCATTTATTTTATTTAAATTTGTTTGTAAACTGTATTTATATTGTATCCATTATTTTGTTTTATTTTTAACAATGTTTTCTTTGATTTGTTTACAGCATTGTTTTTTTCCATTTTTTTTCGTAACACTATTTATTATTTACAAGCCAAAATTGTTTTTTGTTCTCTTTTGGACAATGTTGACTACCTAAGAAAATCTTGTGGCTGTTTTTATCTGAAAGTCTGGTTTACCTTTTGGTCTACAGGTCCTTTCTTATGGTAGAATCCACCTTCCAATGACTGACGTATAGATGTCTCAGCACATTGAAACAGGACAGGATGGGAATTACTTGAGCTTTAAAAATAGTAGAATCCAAAAAAACAGACCTGTAATTCATTCAGCTAGATCTGAATTAGCTGATAAATGCGTTCCAGTCATCTGCAGTAATTCATTTACACTAAATGATTGTGGATGACTATTAGTAGTAATCAGTCACACACGGATCGGCTATCAGTGTGAACTAGAACGCCATATTGATTGCGTGCACAGAGAGCAGTTGACCCTTTTCATTGTCTGTCATTGTTGTCCCTTAAGGATGTTTTGAATGAGCAAATCGCCAGTGCTTTCTCTCTAATCGCTTGTATAAAAGCCAAATTACTGTTATTGATTTTATTGCTGGGTTAAAAGACTAACAGAAAAAAATAGAAGCAACAATGTTCATTTTAGGTTTAAAAAGGCAAACAGATGAAAGTGCATTGTGTTGTGTTGTTGATGCCATGTTTTGTGGAGGTGGTGGAGTAGTAGTTATGCAATCGTGGTGTGCATCATCTCGCAAGTGGTTTCAAAATGAATGGACTGCTGGTGATTTCACTCGTGTGGGCAACTTACTCTGAATATATTACGAAACCATAATGAAGCCATGATGCTTCCAGAGCTTATAAACCCATCAAACCTAATCTATGCAACACAAACCTTAAAGATTACCCAGAATGCACTTGTAGTGTCTGTTGTTTGTGATGTATTTTCAGCAGAACGAAAAAGTCAAGGACACTGAGGAAGCAGGAAGAGGGCCAGATAAATAAAAAAAACTGAGTTAGTCAAAAAAGCTGATCTAGCAGGAAGAAGATTATGCAGTTTCTCTCATGTCAATCTAAACCGCAGGCCGTGTCCCTCAGCAGATGTACAGCAGGGTTACACTTGAGATGAAAGTCATTCAGACAAATGAAGGAATGGGAATGGGCGAAATTTCCATCTGTAAGAACTCAACATCTAGCTTGGCTTTGTGATTAAATTACTCCTAAAAAAAGTGTTTCTTCAAAGAGACTTGGGACTTTAAAGTGTGAATCTAGTGCACGGATATCAGAATCATTGGCTTTCATCAGTAGCATAAATGAGGGTGGCAGAGAAATGCGTGTGTTGGAAAACAATAAGATCTTACTGTTTCGATGGAGCCGTTATGGTAACAAGCACAAATGTTACAAATGGGGTTTAAGGCACCGGGCTACATATAATTAATTTACTCAAGAGGCAGTCGGGTCATTCCTGTTATGCAGGACCTTTTGAACTCTGTAACTTTAAAAAAAATGTAATTGTAACTTCAGATTAAACATTTACAGGGTGGATCATAACAGAGTGGAAATAAAACAAAATGAGGCTGTTGTTTAGAAGGATTGAGTTATTTTGCGTGTGTCTGAAATTTTGATAATATTTTAATAATATGATGGTGATTCTGTCGCTGCTTTTATTAGGGGTGGAAAGCACGGGAAATCAGGCTGAACCAAAACACAGGAGACAAGAGAGAGCGCTCAGAAATGCAGTCTGACACGTACAAGACTTCGCAACGAGTGACTGAATAAACAGGGCTTATATTAGACAGCGTTAACAAGGGTAATGACACACAGGTGGAAGTAATCAAACAATAATGAGTCCAGATAATTGGTTATGGGATTGTAGTTCAAGGAAAACGGGAGGAGTGCCCTCTAGTGGAATCATGGGCACTCCAGCTGCTGGATGTTTCAAAGAGAGTCAAACCAACGAATACCATAAAACATTACAACATTTATCAAATTCATTGCTGATACTTACTGATGTGTGTGCTGTTGCTTTCCCATCAAAAATCCCCATCATTTCCTGGTGGATGATGTAGTTAACTAGTTAAGGTGATTGTGTGAAAGTAACAGGGCGGAAATGATATTGAAGACACGGGGAAAAATATAGAAAAATTACAAGTGCAGTGATTTTTATGCACTGCGAACTTTTGCAGGTGAAATTTAGTCATTTCAGTAGGAATCCACACAATCTGGAATTTTATGAGAAGGCGAAACATTTGCATGCAGATTTTGGGACTGATTGAAGATTCGCCATGTTGACCAATTGATGGCTCCTTGGTTTGAAAGTGACTTCTGTGTGAGCGGTGCTTTACACTCTTGACAATAGACAATGGTTTTTTTCCCCCTAATGTGACCGTGCCTTAAAAAACACTATTCATGGGAAAATGTTTTGCTGTGAGATTTGTGTTATATTTCATAATAAAATGCTGGTTTATAAGTAGTGAAACTATTTAGTTGGCTGTGGAGCTATTTAAAATAGACCCAATAAAGTGTGATTGAATAATACACATTCTGTCAGGATTATGTTCTAATGTTCCTGACATGCTTTACTAACCAGGAAGTACAGCTGTTTTTGTTGGCAGGCTCTCATGTTACAGTATTGTCAGATGTTACCGCAGAGGTTCATTAAAATGCGTTTGTGTTTATTTTCTAGGCCTTAATGTCTCTCTTCAGCTCCTACACGGGGATATGGAGCAGATTCGTAAGGATTACATGCGTCTTTTCACCCGCAACGTCTCCATTACGAAGAGGCTGGGTTTCTCTGATATCATCATTCCAGGTGGGATAATCACGTTTTGTTGTCATTATGCTGCTTATTTTACATCACATTACCATTGAATTTATGTTCATACCAAATAAAGCTCTAGCTTTACAGTATCTTTTGTCATTCAACGACGACATCATGGTAATGTGGCCGCTCGGTGGCATCTGTTGTAATGGCTTAATCATGTCATTATGCAGTAAATGAATAGCTTTGCAGTGTGAATACAGGCTTTACAGGAGAAAAAGACTATTTTTATTGAATTACCGTGAACTTTAAGATATAAAAGAGTCATTTATACCACAATATAACAGGCACATCTACTAAAGAAATGAAAAATAATGTCAATGTTGTACAAAATTAGATTGATTTTACAGGATGTTCTTGTTTTGCTCGCTGTCACGTAATGTACACAACTAAAGGACCAAAGCAGTGGGAGTTATTCATGAAAAAATGGCTTGTATTCTGTTCTTTTTTTACATAATGCATTGGTTTGGCCACATTTTATTTGACATTTGCTTTCACACCATCAGTTGGCGATGAAGCACCTTTGAGCCACATGTGTTGACAGACTAATTAGACGTGTTTTGTGGTGTTTCTAACATCTCTGAGGAGCTGAAATTTAATGACTAAAAAGTGTGGGTTGCCAGAAGAAACATTTTTGTGGTCCTCCCTAGATTGTACAGGATATACTTTATGTATAAAGGTATATGCCTTACATGAATACATACAACAATATTGTATTGAAATACATTGTAAACAAAGTGTTCATGGTCACTTTTCAATGTATCAGCACACAATAGAAAAAAAAATCCAAATCCATTTTCAGCAACCTCTCCTGATAGGCTGATTTCAACACCCGATAACCGGCTGAAAGTGCTGTGCTGGTAAAACCGATTTACGAGATACTGTTATCTTCCTTCTGCAGGTGAAATAAGAAATGATCTGTATGTGACCATTGAGAGGGGTGAATTTGAGAAAGGTGGAAAAAGCGTGGCACGTAATGTGGAAGTCACTGTCTATCTGCTGGGAGGTGATGGGCAGATGCTGAAGGTGAGAACTGTGTCATTTGTGTCCTTCATATAAATTAATCAATATGTCTCTCTGACTTTTAGTTTTTAGATGTTTTATTTCAATCTTTTCATCAACTTTATTAAGTTTTCAACTTTTTAATTTTTTTTATTTATTAATTTTTTTTCTTAATAAAAGAGAATATTTAGTAGGAATTCATATATTGTTTTTTTTAAACAATAAAATATATTATAAATATGAATAATAATTTTATTTATAAAGGCCCATAAGTTCTTGATTACATCAGCAGACAAGTATTTTTTTTAAATATATATATATAATGGTTTGACTTTTTTTTAACTTTGTTCTGAAATAGATTTCAATATTACAATGACCAACATTGACACATAATCATTCTATTTTTTTCTTTTTATACAGTTGCAGTGTGTTTTCAAAATATTTTTGTTATTGTAAATAAAAACAACTGAATAAATAATATAAAAATGTATATACAGTTGTTGTCAGAATTAATGGCAACCCTGGTAAATGTGATCAAAAATGCCTGTAAAAAATAAATCTGCATTGTTTATCCTTTTGATCTTTCATTCAATAAAATAGCAAAAATCAAACCTTTCATTAAAGTAAAAGAATTGAAAGTGGGGGGAATCACATTATGAAATAAAAAAAAAATTCTCCAAAACACATGGCAAATTTCGCGTTATAAAAATAACTATATTTATTTTATTATGAAAAAATTAATGAATCAATTAACTTTTTGCCCAAAATGTACAAAATCATCATATCATTTTCTGTTCATATAATATTCTATAAATATTTCTTAAAAATGTTCAGGTCAGTTTAATGTTCTCTATTTGTCTGTCTCAGGGTCTGGTTTGTTGCGGTTCCGGGGAGCCAGGGGTAGATGAGCACCGCTCTTTTGTCCTGTATCACAGTAACAGCCCTCGCTGGGCCGAACAGATCAAACTGCCCATCCCTCTGGAGATGTTTCATGGCACACACTTGCGCTTCGAGCTCAGGCACTGCTCCAGTAAGACTGCGCTATGCTTCACATGCACTTTTTTTCTTGACCGTTGATTTTACGTCTGCTTGTTATTCCACCTTCTGAGATTTTAGACGTTCCCATTATTGACCATTTCACATAACCACTGTTCTCTCTGTTCATGCAGCAAAGGAAAAGGGTGAGAAGAAGCTTTTTGGCTTCTCTTTTGTCCCTCTGATGCAAGACAATGGGAGACCGGTGCCTGATGGGACGCATGAGCTCATTGTCCACAAGGTACTGTGTGTCTTTGTGAATCTACCTCTAAGTATATGAATCTTATTATCATATATAAAATATATAAATTATTATCGTTATTTTTATTAACAGTGAAGTCAAAATTGAATCTGAAAGCAACAGAAATGGACCCTACAATTCAGAAAAACAAAAAGGCTATTATTAATTTAATATGGTATAATATGATATAATAATATGATATGCTTTAATATAATAATGCTTATCTAATAATGTTATTAAAAATAATTCAGTACTAATTCAGATTTTATTAATTCAGACTCAAAATTATCTCTGAAGTACTGGGAAAAATACATATATAAATACAATTAAATGTATTAATATATGGAATCCAAATTATTAAAATATTAAAATAAATAATATAATAGATATAATAAAATTTACAGAATTTGACCGATTTGTCCTGAGGTTTATACATTTTACAGTACACTAATGGTGGGTAGAAAAAAGGATGCAGATATATAAATTTATGTAAAAATTTTCCAGATAATATTGTGTGCATTAGCATTAACACAGATTAGCATTACACATTAACAATACATGTAAGTAGTTTGGAAAGGAGTCCCTCGCAAAATGAACATCATATTTGGGGGGATCCATATTTTGATTGATCAAAATCCCAGCCACACAACCAAAAATGTATTGTTCTGGCACCATTGCCCTTCTTTAACCCTCTGCCGCTGCTCTTGTGGCAGTTTTAATGAAATAAATGTACTATATTTTAGTTTCGATAATGTTTGTTATTTAATATTTTGTATTTTTAGGGGGTTTTTATGGTAGTAAATTATATTACTATGATCCATTTGTTACCTGTTAACCACTTTTGGAACATAGACCTGAAAATGAAATTTCCAAATTAAACTGTTGTAAATATTGAATGCTTTAGATCGCAGACTTAAGTTTGGTCTGTTTTTAGCTGAAGCAAAAAAAGTTGCTTCTTTTAAAGTGGAAAAAAAAGTTAGAGAAGTTTGTTTATTATTATGAAAAATGCATAAAAATACTATTTTTAAATTTTATATGAAATATATTTTTTTGCAAAACGTCAAATTCAAAGCAACAAATCTAAACAAGTTGCGTTCCAAATTTGAGGTTGATATCTTAAAAAAAGGAGCTTTCAGTAAGATTTCCACTTAATGAAATTCTATTCCCATTCGTTTCCAATGCAGTTATTTTTGACCGCGAACAGTACAAGTGCGACTTTTTTTTTTCAGGACCATTTAACCTTTTCGAATCACGTTCATGAATTTTTTTGTGTTCACACAGCAAGTGCCAAAACCAAGTTTCGTACCATTCTGATAAAGTTAACAAAATAACACGTAAAATATTTTGTTAAAAATTGACCGAACACCACCAGAGGGTTAATATAAAATTACCCTGATGGTCTCACTGTGTGTGTATGTTATTAACATCTCATGCCTTAGAACTTCTCTCTCATAACAGTGTGAAGAGACAGCTGATCTTCAGGATCCTGCTCGGTACCTCAAACTGCCGTTTTCCAAAGCCAGCCTCCAGCCGGCCAACAACCTGACAACAAAGAACAGCAAAGAGTCCTTCTGGATCCAGTCGTCTCTCTGCTCCACTAAACTCACTCAGAATGGTGAGACAAAATTCCTCCTCACAGTATGCCATAAAACCTCAGTTTTGAAATGATGTTATTTGGATTTAAAATGTGCAATTAAGTTAAATCGTCTGTTGTAAATCGAAATTAACATCTCGGTCAACTGTTCCACATGATCTCAAATCTATCCCATCCAGGCTGTTGGAAAGCGGTGATTTCAGAAATACTTTTGTCTTTGTGCCATATGGCCCCGTCCCTGCATCACGACCTTGATATTGTGATATATTGATCTGAGCCCTTCAGCAGGTGAATGTCATGGTAACAGTGGCAGAAAACCGCGAGGTCTGCGTTTGGAGCAGAGATCACAGCGGGCTGAGCCCACACCTGCCTCTGTTGACCTTGGAAGTTCGCCCAGTGTCTCTGCAGCTCTGCCGTGCCTTCGCCCAACTGCACACTTATTAACTGCCATCTGGCTGTTATTTAACGAAGGCACTGATCCCAAGTTAGATTCAGTTTATATCGCATCTATACTCAGCTGAACTTTAAAAAGCCTGAAGCTTGAGACTGATTATATTCATCTTGACCTTTGACCTATAATGAACTATAGACAAAACTACTTTATTGTACTCACGCAAATGAGTAATATTAATTTGCTACGAGTACTTACTATAGAGTTACGGTTTGGTTTAAGGTAAGGTTCTTGAAATTATGCATCATTGACTGTTATTACTATAGTAAGTACAGTTAGTAATTTGTAACTACTTCACCATAAAATTAACCTTAAATGTTACCTTAAGGTGAATCATGTCTTTATTTCTCTGTTATTCTTGCATTGTCCCATGAGATGTAAATGTTTGAAAAGCACCTATAAAGGTTCATAGATAATTTGTCCAGTTGATTCGCCAGCGGTTGATTTTGTACCGGTTGATTTGCCACCGGTTGACACCAATGATGACGGTTGATTCACCTTAGATTGATTCGCCAGTGATTGATTTACTACCAGCTGATTCACCAGTGGTTTATTCACCAACGGTTGATTCACCTACAGTTGATTCGCGAATTGTTGATTTTGTACCGGTTGATTCACCTGCAGTTAACACCAATGATGACGGCTGACTCGCAAGTACTTGATTCACCAATGGTTGACATGACAACTGTTGATTCACCTACAGTTGTATCGCAAATGGCTGATTCAGTACTGATTGATTCACTTGCAGTTGATTTGCCAATGGTTGATTCAGTACTGATTGATTTGCTAGCAGTTGATTCGCCAATGGTTGATTCAGTACTGATTGATTCACTCGCAGTTGATTCGCCAATGGTTGATTCGGTACTTGTTGATTCGCTAGCAGTTGATTCGCCAATGGTTGATTCAGTACTGATTTATTCGCTAGCAGTTGATTCGCCAATGGTTGATTCAGTACTGATTGATTCACTAGCAGTTGATTCGCCAATGGTTGATTCAGTACTGATTGATTCGCTAGCAGTTGATTCGCCAATGGTTGAACCAGTACATATTGATTCACTCGCAGTTGATTCGCCAATTGTTGATTCGGTACTGGTTGATTCACCAGCTGTTGATTTGCCAATGGTTAATTCACCAACAGTTGATTCAGTGATTGATTCATCAATGATTGATTTAGATTCGTCAATGATTCACCACTGGCGAATAAACTAACTGTTTTCATATCAGAAGTTGGCGAATCAACCTCTAAAATATTAACAAATCAGCTGTCTGCAAATCAATTGTCAAAATATTACCTAGTTATTGATTCATCAACGATTGATTTGGATTTGTCAATGGTTTATTCACCCAACAGTTGATTTGTCAGCAGGTGATACGTCAATTATTAATGTGTTAATATTAATACTGGTTAATATGTTGACAGTTGATTTGTCCATCGTTAATTCTTTAGTTGTTGATTTGTCAACTGCTGATATGAAAAAAGGTTATTCTCCAGTTTTTAATTAAATAGTTGTTAATTCACTAGTGGTTGATATGGGCAACATTTGATCCGCAATGGGATTTAATGGACCCATCAATGGTTGTTTCACTAAAGGTTGATACAATTTAAATGGTTTATCCTCAAAACTGTTGTGTTGTTGCAAATGTTCTTGTGTTGTTTTCAGGTGACATGTTGGACCTGCTGAAATGGAGAATCCATCTGGACAGAATCCTTGACTGCCTCTCCAAACTCAAGGACATTGACGGCACTGAAATTGTTAAGGTATAAACCACACACAGCAATTTGCTTTTACCACTGAGATTTCAGAAATAGCATAAAATATTTGTTTTGACTCTAACATTTGATTCTCTCTGTACAGTTTTTACAGGACACTCTGGACACCTTGTTTGGGATTTTAGACGAGAGTCCCCAGCGGTATGGACTAAAGGTGTTTGACTGCCTGGTGAGTGATGTTTTGTTCATCACATGTGAATGTATAAAATGTAGACAATGCATTGCTCTGAAGTTTTTCTAGTTTCCACAGATAGTCTACATTTTTTGACTGCAAACTCATACAAACTCATCCATCTCCTCCGCAAGGAGACAGTTTCTTGCTGTTAATGAGTACAAGATGCTTTCCTCATCGCTCCTCGACTGTGTTACCACGGTTACATGCCAAATATGGCAACTCATAAAATCCATCTTAGACTTCTCTTGCTATAATCCAACTCCTGTCCTCATATCCTCTCTATTTTAGGCAGAACAAAGTACTTCTAGATCAGAAAGCACATTTTAAATAAACTCTGCATGATTGAGTGTTCTCTTAGGCTATGTTTACACGGAAACGATCTGAAGAGAAAACGCAAAAGTGGCGCTGCGTTATCACTTTTTATTCTGCGTTTAGACGAGCGTTATCGGGGGGAAATCCGCGTGCATATGGTGACGCAAAAGTGTGTGAAATTCGATGTAGTATGCACTCCAGGCGGCTAGGCGGCAATGTGAAGCACTGCGACACAACAACACCGATATCTGAGAATATTTTGTACAACTGCTGGAAAGACTCTTGTACGTTTATCAGAGCTGCTATGGCAATTTGAAGGTCCGACGTATGGAAATAATCCGACATATTGGGGTTATTTTCCTGTAATGGCGCATGCCTGTGACGTAAACACGTACGCTACGAGAGCCACAGTGAGCAGATTTGCGTTTTTACTGTTTAGATGGGAACGCGACCGTGGATCGTTTTTAAGATTTCCACTCTGGAGGGTGGTTTCACTTTTTTGCGTTTTTAAGCCTCCAAACCGCCGTCGCCGTGTAAACGAAAGGCATATCCGATAAAATATTTTTACGTTTTCACCCAGAATCGTTCTCGTGTAAACAGGGCCTTAGGCTGCGTGGGAAGTGTTTTATACAATAACTTTACTTTTTACTTGGCTCTCTGGAATACTTGATTCTGATTGGTCAATTGCTGCATTTTGCATAAAAACAAATTATGATTGTCTAGTGCAATTGATTTCCTACAAAGCTGTGTTAGTTTCAAGCCTCATAGTCATATCATTCCACAGCCACCTCTTTTTCACGTAATAAAATAATTTAAACCGAAATCAATATTTAATATCATTCATTTGGTATTATACACCAGATAATGTGTATTAACCGTTGATTCACCAGTGGTTGATTCATCAATGATTGCTTCACCAGTGTTTAATATGTTGATGTTTGATGCACAGACAGTTGATTCAATAATTGTTAATTCTTAGTGGTTAATTCATCAACTGCTGATATAAAATAGTTGATTCGCCAGTGTTTGATCTGAAAATGGATTTAATGGATCTGCCAAACGATTGATTCATCAATGATTGTTACACCAAAGATTTGTACACTAGCAGGTGATTCAGAAACTGATTCTGCAGTTGTTTATTCTGCTGATCAGTATTAGAAAATAAACTTTAATAGGAATCCAAAGGGACTAAATTAGCGTAAATTATGTTCGTATTTTTGCTCAAGTTAGCTTACGACCTTACTGAGGTGACTATTTTTGTTTTGTCTTCAGGTGCATGTTATAAATCTGCTGCAGGACAGCAAATTCCAGCTCTTCAAGCCTGTAATGGACAACTACATCGAGAACCACTTCGCTGGGGCCCTTTCCTACAGGTAAACATTAGGGATGGGGGAAAAAAAACATTCTGTTAAAAATGGCGATTCTTAAGACAAACATTTTTTTAAATCGTAACCAATGAAAAAACTTTCTGAAGCAGTAGGTATGTCTTTTTTTTCGTTCCACTGCACTTTTTTACAGTGCTTTTCTATGTAAATATGCGCTTGACGGACGTCTTTGACCGATATGTTCACGTCTTCTGCAACGTCTCACACTGAAAATGCAGCACGTTTTTAAGATGCCAGTCAAGTCAACTTTTAAAACGTGTATTTCTAGGTATTCGCCTTTGCTTGTACAATGAAAAATTGAATGGTAAGAAAAAAAAGAAAACAAAACTTTGGAAAACTTTCATACGCAAGCCCTCTGAATGAAAGCACTATCTGTTTTATTGCTCATAATGTGTTTCTTTTGTCTTTTTGTATGTTTAAGCTATTTAGTTGTTGGCATTGTTTATAATTTATTTGTCTTTTTTTAAGCAGTACTTATTAATTTAGTAAAGTAATTATATATATTTTTAAATAATTAAATATTTAAAGTATTTAAACGGAAATCAATCCCCAGGACATCAAGTGACAAAAATCCTAAAATGCTAAATTCATAAAACATTACTTGCATACTTAAATACACAAGAAATTGCAATTCATATCAAAACGGCAGCTGAATATCATGTAATATCGAATTAATTAAGGTTGAATTAAGGTCTATGGCAATTCCCAGCCCTAGTAAACAGGTTACACAAGTAAAAATGATGTATTGGAGAATTGTATGAGTTTCGAAACACTCAGAAATACTGGAGCTCCTGTGGTGTTCAGCTGAAATAGCGTGTCATGCTTTTGAAAGAGTTGCGTTTGGTAATGTAGAAAGATGAAAGGAGCACAAAGCACAGCGCAGTCTTGCTTTCATCTGTCATAACTGGTTTCATTTTACTGACAATGCAGTTTTTGTCCTGTATGTGTGGTCAGGAACATAATGTGTGTTTGTGCTGATGGCAAATATTTAGGGGTTTTCAGATTGCATGTGTAACTCAATAGGTTGATGCTCTTCATTTGTCTTTTCCTCCTAATATTTTAGTTTTTCTCTTTCTCTCTTTTTCTTTCTCAACAGACACACACACCTTCTCCTTTCTGTCTCTCCCTCTTTCCCCGTCATGTTTACCTGTCTTCTCTCTGTGTGTGTGTGTGCGGTGTGTTCTGGCCGTGCTGTCTGCCAGTAATGAGGCGTTGTGGTTGTGTTGTTGTGTGTGGGCAGTGATGTGGTCTCTCTTCTGTAACACACTGAAGTGTAGAGCGTCAGTGTCAGAGCTGAGGTGGATGTGGGCGGCTTGCAAAATACTCACTCTCGCACTGTTCCCTTCACCCAGTTCCCATAATGCCGTGCCGTGTTTCTGTCCCGTGTAATGCGGTTTTATTAGGGCCCAAGCCTTGAAAAGGCGAAGGCCCTATTGTTTTCCTAAGGATTATTATTTTATTTTTTTTCTCCTCTTTTATTTTTCTTACGACTATTCGGGCACTTTTGGGGCTCTTAACGTGCACGAAAACTCTTGAAACTTTGCACACAGGTCAGAACCCGCGGCCATCAGGGCCAGGCTGAAGGTGGCACCCGGGCGTGGCAGGGGGGCTCGACAGCGCCCCCTGGAACGGGGTCCGAAAACTTGGTCCATAAATCAAACACGCTTGCATGTAATAATATGAAACTCGGTACACATATAGATCTCATCGGTTCATATATACTTCATGCTCTTACTTTTTACCCCAGCCCAACAGGAAGTCGGCTATTTAGGGTTGTTTGTAAAACGCATGTAATGGAATTTAAAGTACTTCTCCTAGAGAATTCAAAGAAATGCCACGAAACTCGGTCAGCATGAAGTCAAGACATTGAGGATGAAAAATTGCCAGGGGACTTTTGATATCTCGAACGGTTTGGCCGTGGCGAGGAAACGAATTTATGGCGAGAAACGTGAAACAGGAAGTGTGTTATAACTTCAGCATACATTAGCTGATCTTAATGAAACTTCAGCAGTGTGTTCGTTGTAAGAGGCCGATCACATGGATGTGACTATTGTGAGTCAAAGTTATAGCGCCACCAACTGGCAGCAGGAAGTGTGTCACTTTCAAAATGCTTTGAAATCACCGTCTTATTTTAACCCGATTTGCTTCAAACTTCATCTGTATAATGTAAATACACGGCAGATGTAGACCTGTGAAAGGATTATTGATATCTTAGATACTGGTGCCATGGCAAAAGTATTATCAAACTTTAATATTCTTTTTGGATGCTTTTGAGACTCTTAGCATGCCTGAAATTGCTTAAAATTGCATGAAACTCGACAGACAGATCACATTTATTAGCCTGTAGACATGTGCAAAGTTTCAGAAACGGGCGTGGTGCAGGGACTCAGTAGCGCCACCTTTTGACAAAAGTGGGGGGGTTAGTTTTATAGTTTTATCTACAATCATAAAACTCGGTACGCATATTGTTCAGATCAAGCCGGACAACTTTATAATTAACTGTCATTAGCTCAGACCAAGAGGAAGTCAGATATTTTGGTTTGAATATGGTCATTTTCTCTCTCTCTCTCTCTGAGCCAATATGGCAAGCCGTTTTAACATTTAATCATTTTAACCTACTAGTCTCTATTTTCATGCTTCTAGTACTTATTTTTTAGATACTAGTATCTATTCCATTAAGTACTAGTACTTATTCATTAGCGAATAGTGCTTATTCTTTAGTACTAGTGCCTATTCTTTAGATACTAGTGCTTATTCTTTAGATATTCTTTTGAATACGTATTAGTAGCTAATGAATAAGTACTGGTATCTATTTAATAGGTACTAGTATCTAATGACTTAGTACTAGTATTTATTGAATAAATACTAGTATCTATTAATAGGTACTAGTATCTAAAAGGTCATTTTCTCTCTCTCTCTCTCTGAGCCAATATGGCAAGCCGTTTTAACATTTTATCATTTTAACCTACTAGTCTCTATTTTCATGCTACTAGTACTTATTTTTTAGATACTAGTATCTATTCCATTAAGTACTAGTACTTATTCATTAGCGACTAGTGCTTATTCTGTTTAGAATATTAAAAGTGCTTATTCAATTTTTATGCTTATTTATATTTTCAGAGCAGAAAATCTGAATTTTCTGCTTATTCAATATTGCATCTAAAATGGAAGTGACTTGACGTGTGTGTGTGTGTGTGTGTGTGTGTGTGTGTGTGTGTGTGTGTGTGTGTGCGTGTGTGTGTGTGTGTGTGTGTGTGTGTGTGTGTGTGTGAGAGAGAGAGATTGTGTCTGTTACAGTGACAAGAGTTTAACCCTTTAAGGCCTTGTTTTTTGGATATATATCTTTTTTTTATTAAAAAAAAGTGCATACAACCCATATCTTTTAAATGTATTGTTTGCTTTAAATTAAATTAAGATTGTATGTTTGGTAATTGAACCTAAATAAATTTAAAATTAATGTGCTATATTTCAGATCAATATATTTGTTTTCCTTCATTTTAATCAACACTAACTTTATTCTCATCTGAATTATAAATAACTTATTTCTGTATAAAATAAAAAATCCCGAATAATCCAGACCAACCAGAGCGCACTATTTCTACAACATCATCAGTGCTGAAGCGGAACTACCAGAGCCGTTCGGCAGATAGCCAGCAGATATTTTGTGTCACGTCGTGCACAATAACCCTAAAGGCACCAGGGTGGCGGTGCCACCGGCTTTTTATATATATATATATAAATATAGCTGCGAGCAGCGATTACGGGCCAAAGCCGGCGGTACCGCCACCCCGGTTCCTTTAGGTAACTAAAGGCACCGGGGTTGCGGTGCCACCGGCTTGGGCCCGTAATCGCTGCTCGCAGCTATATTTCTTTGTTGTTATTTCTTCTTTTATTTTATTTCATTTCATTTGCATAGTGTGTCTATAGTGCACATTTACATTTCCTATGATGTTGTGATGCCTACATTCAAACATTTATTTTATTTTATTTATTTTGCATTAGGTGTATATTTACATTTCTTACAATTTTGTGATGCCCAAATTCATACTATTTTATATTATTTTGCTTTGTGTGTTAAGTATTTTTTTACACTTCTTATATCTTTTGATGCCAAAATCACACATTTTTATTTATTTTATTTTATTTTTACTTTGCAGTGCACATAAGTGTGTTTACATATTATTTATTTGATTTGATTTTGCATTGTGTGCGTTTGGGCTATGTTTACATAGTATTATATTTTAATATTATATTTAAAAAGAGCCTAGAAAATCCCACTTGAAATGTTTCCAATAGATTTTAGTTGTTTTTTTTCACAGCCTATATTCAGTTTAATGGTATGTGCTTTGTAACCACACTCACACACACATACATTTTCACACTCCGCTGAGTTTGTCTCAGCGTAGTAAAAATCAGAGTCGCTGGCTCCAAACAGAGTGTTAATAATTCTGAAGTATCTAAAGTCCGTATTACATTAGTCATTTATGGTGTAGAAATCTGCTCATGAACTGAATCGGATCTAACAGATCAGATTTGAATCGATGTAACAGAACAGACTGAACTGAACAGAGTTGAACTGAACTGAGATTAACTTAATCAAACAGAACTAAATCAAACTGTATTGATTCTATTTGAACAAAGCTGAATTAAATGAAAAAGGCAAACAAACAAAACTGAACCGATTTATATCACATTGAATCTGACTGAATAAAACAGAACACAACTGAATCAAATCTAACTGAACAGATTTTTTAATTGACAACAAGCTGAACTTAAAAGAAATGAGTTAAACTGAACTGAACCAAGCTGAATTGAATCAAGCAAAACTAAACTGAATCGAATTGAATCTATCTGAAGAAAGCTGAATTGAATTGAAATATACAAAACAAAACAGAAAGCTGAACTGAACTAAACCATTTCCAATCAAACTGAATCTGATCGAACTAAACTGAACTGAAGGCTGTGTAGACAGATCTTGGTAAATATAGATAGGATAAATAATATATAAAGATTATTCTTGATATGGTTAAAGACTATGATAAGAATATTTTTAAGGAAGTTGATTTTATCACAATCACAAGTGTTACAGTGTGTTTAATTAAGATCTAATTGTATTTCAAGTGAAATCTTTAGGGGGAATGAAAGCTAGTATTACACTGTAGCTGACATTAATTGCAATCCCATGCTGGGAATGTTAAAATGTTCTCCTTATGGCCAAATTACTCTCATGGGCTTCCAAAATCAACAAGAGGCTCATAAAGACCCAGTTTTCCTCCAATTACCCCCCCCATTTGTAATTTAATCACAACATCCTTAAAGCAACATGGCCAAATAGAAAAGTTTAACCAAAAGTAAACTATCCTCACTGTTTCCTCAAGTATTTTTTTCCAGGTTTTCCAAGATTTTGACCCACTGTAGGCGCCATCCACAGACTGTGAATATATGTACACCTTTACACACACTGTCCTTCTCACTCTGATCTTGATGGATTGGACCCGAAGGACGTTTTAAACAAGTGTAATGGGTTTTGACTGGCAACAGAGACCATTAAACCAGAGTTTATTTACAAAGTTTCATGGCAGCTCCATTAAGTATTCATGAAGTCCTCAGCACTCAACTCCACTGACGCATTGTTACCAGCACTTGTAACATCTCCGACGTTTCATCGCTTGAGTGTTTAAGACTTCTCATGGGATACACTGGACAGTTAAGAACCTTTATTGACCTTGGAACAGCATTCAACTTGTCAGACCCCAAATTCTGGGGGTCGGTTCCTAAACTTTACAAAACCTGTTAGGTGCATGAGCAAATTTTAAGATATATGTCATTTACTTCATATACCCGATGAGGAGTCTTGGAATAACATCTACCAGTCAGATTTAAGGAATACTAATTTTGGGACTTCCTTATCAAGGTTATGATTGTTGATAAAAAATATATTAATAATATTATGAAGACGACAACTAGCAGTGAAAAAAATGTTTGCCAAAAACTATACAATTGAGCAGCAAATCAGCATATGTGACCAGTCACGGAAACTATAATATTATTATAATGATTTCTGAAGGATCATGTGACACTGAAGAATGATCACAGGAATAAATTACATTTTAAAATATATTCAAATAGAAACGGTTATTTTAAATTGTAATGATATTTAACAATATTACTTTTTTAAATGTATTTTTAGTCAAATAAATTCAGCCTTGTGAGCAGAAGAGAAATCTTTAAAATCTTCTTAAAAAAACACTTTTGATTGGTAGTTTAAACCTGTTTACTCAACATAAAATCTAAAATATAACTAAATAAAACCTAGTGAATTCAAAATCTAGGATGTAAAGGTACCAAACAGTGTAAATGAGCATGCAAACATTTTTCTTTTCCTGAAGATGTCATTTTAGAGGCTCCGGAAAATCTTGAGCACTGCCTATGAATAATTTGTTATATTATGCATGTTCCCTGCAGGACATACAGAAACGTACAAGAATCATACATAAACGGGAAATTTTAACAAACATTTTTTTTTTTTGTTCCTGATGTCTGTCTGATATTCCCGGCTTGTGCTTGCAGGGATCTGATCCGTGTGTTGAAGTGGTATGTGGATCGTATCATTGATGCAGAGCACCAGGAACAGATCCAGCAGGTTTTGAAGGTGAGAACGCTAACATACACTTCATTCAGGATGTATTTCACAGTATAGTATGTATGCAAATCTGTGAGGAAACATATGCACCCTATCTCTCTCTCTCTCTCTCTCTCTCTCTCTCTCTCTCTCTCTGTCTGTCTGTCGGTCTATCCTGAATAAACCCTCACCCCCTGCTGGTTCTCTGTCCTGATCATCTAAGCTTTCTCCCCAGCTGCTACGAATACCCTTGATGCATCTGTTCTACCTCTGCAGCCTCTCTCACCCACAGGAACTTCTTTTCGTACCCATCATGCAATTAAGCTACAAACATTCAGTCTTTTCTTTCTTTATTCGCTCGTTCTGCTTTTATGATCCTCCGTGAGACCTTGAGACACATTCTCCAAATGCATCCACACTCGTTTACACCCTTCAAAGGTGTTGTTTGAAAGCAATTCCCACTTTCTTACCTTGAACCTTTCAAACCTCTTTGGATACAATGCGTTTCATTCATCTTGTGGTATTTTTGCTCTTTTTGATTAAAATGTTTAAAAACAGAAAATGCTTTTTACATTATGTTTACTGATAATTTTTTTCTTCAAAAAGAAATAAAGAAACAGATAATGCATCCCAATATATATATATATATACATCAGGCTTTTGAGAAACATTTATTAGTTCATCTCTCAATCATCATCATCATTATATTAAATTGCATTATATATTTTGCCCTCACAATAAGAATCTACAGAGCTTTGATCATACAAATAAGCATTTAAATATAATCTCACTAAGACTTATTATTGGGAGATATAGAGTGACATCTGATATTTATATACTGTATGCATTTTAGTTATACTAAAATAAATTTAGTTATACTGCTGTAAAAATCTAATTGATTTACATTACAATCTTTTTTTGACCATATAAATATAAGCATCTGCACTAAATTGCATATTTCTGCTCAGTTTGGGCCTCTGAATAAAACGGAGGTGTTTTTTTCTTCTCTAGTGTGAGCTTCATATTTTCACTATATCATTCTATATATCAAAAAAAGCCTTAATGTATCAAATATGATAAATTCTTTTCTTTAGATTTTGTTTATATTTTTTCTATAGGTTCAATAAAACTGTTCCATATAAAGAATAGATTTTACTGACTGTTATTTCATATGGTGGGCTTTACAAGGTTAAGAAATCATTTTAAACATATTTTGGATTTTTAGTTAGGATTTCTTTTTAATGTGATCAAACTATTGTTATTGAAATAAATATTTAATGTCATATGGCCCACAGGCGTCAGAGTACTTGTTTAAGTACATTGTGCAGTCACGGCGTCTGTACGCGGCGGCCACCGGAGGCCAGAACGAGGAGGAATTCCGCTGCTCTGTTCATGAGCTCTTCAAATCCATCCACCTGTTCCTGTCTCACGAGAGTAAGGGGATCAGCCCCATCACACACACACAGGTGAGACACACACACACGTGCCTGTACGCCTACACTGGGTTCAAATTCACACACTTCTTATACAAAAAGTATGCACTGCACTGAGTGATGAGAAAGTATGTACTTAATGTGTAGTAAGCTGGTATTCCAGCATTTGAACATACTATACCATCATAAAATTGCATCTTTACAACCTAAAGTGGCTCAGTTTCAAGTCCAGTCCAGTTTCAAGATATTTTTTTTTTTTTTTTTGCAAAGATCTGAACAATCACATTTTAGCAATTGGACCTACAGAAATCATTGTTTCTGGCAATTGTTATTCCTATTTCACATGCTGCTTTAAAAATTCTTTGCATTAAGACGATTTGTGGATTATGGTCTATTAATTGGTGACCTCTGACCTAGAGACAGAGCCTGTGGACAATGTTAGCCGAAACACCACCCAGACACCTTTGATTCAGACATATTTTCAGTGCATTTATGGTTTGGAATGCACTAATCTGGTTGTCGCTTACCTGTAAACTGGACTTCATATGTCAGGGAATTGAATTATGATGATGATATAGGGTGTAACGAGTCAGATTACTCACGGTTTGGTTTTTATCACGATTTTAGGGTCGCTGTTTCGGTACGGTTCGGTATGTGCTATGTTCAGGGAAAAAAGGGACTACTGTCAAATAAAAATAAAGAAAATAACAACAAATAGCAACAGCACAAATAAATACAATAGAGCAAATATACAAATAAAATAAACGGTGCTTTTCAGGTACAGAAATTGAATTAAGTAATCAAATGCAAAAATTCCATATGATTTTCACTGTAGAAATTAAATAAAGATTAATCTTTGTTAAAGTTACAAAAGCTATTCAGTCAAGAGCAGTGAGTGATTTCCTTGTCTTTTATAGTTTGATGAAAAACCGACTGCAGGAATGTTAGGCTGCTGTCACTTTAAGACATAATGAATGCATGGATCCAGTGAACTGATACTGATACACATGCGTCGTCTTTCTCGACTGTTTACGTTCACTTAAGACATAACCTACTTTGTTGTCATCATTTTTGTTTGAATTTGTCCTTTCAAGCACGAGAACTCATTTGCGCGTTGTCTGAGCCAGGCTGTGCACGCTTCGGATAAGTGCACACACAAATCTTCTCGCAGCCAGTTTTCTTTCGTGTCCTCTTGCACTTGATTGTTTCAATTGGCAAGGCTTAAATGAGTTTAGTTTATATCAGATCGCAACATGTGCTGTTCAGGTTCAAAACCCAGGGGATGATGGTGTACATGACTGGTCATATAAGTTTAGAGGAAGTCAGAATGCGTATCTATCGACAGAAACATACATTAGACTAACTCTGTCTGTCTGTTTTACATGTTGTTATTTTCAACAAACCATATTATAGATGCGTATGCGTCGTCAGATTTGAGATGAACACTAGGAAGACAGCAGGAAGTTAGAAGTGTTTATTGAGGACAGTACATCAGCCCCACCCACATTTGTTCTGCAAGCATAGCGGCGTTCAAAGCTCAGTCAGCCCGTGGAGAGTTAATCCAGTCTTGATATACACAAACAGAGAAGCATGCTGTGCGTGCTAAAAGCCTGCCACACACTGTCACGGCCCGCGAGCTTGCAGTCAGCTGAGCAGTGTGTGTCCGTCGGGCAGAGAGACCCGCTCCCATTCTTTTAGAGATTCGTTTCGTTCAGACGAGCGTTAACGGTGGCACAGGGGGGATGCGCGCACACATTCGCACATTCACACTCACACTGAACTCGCACACAAGTCTGTTCTTGTTTTGGCAGCCCAGCAAGAGAGCAGATTTCAATTAACACAGCCAAGAAAACAAAGTGTCTTTGGACACCGCGGCATAATCCAAAGCACATGCAGGCGACTGGGTCTGTGCCAGATTCGTGTCACCACAATATTTGTGTGTGTGAATAAGTGCCTTTGCTTACATCTGTTGTTTGACGTCCCCTACCGCTCCAGAAGAACATTTTCCCACTAAATCAATGTGTTTGAAGCGGTTTGAATTACAGTGACACAAATGCACAAAAAACACACATACCGCAGCACATTACACGTATTATTAAAGTCAGCATGAAACAAGCTGCGATAGTCTTTTCTTCCCTATTGTGGCATGTATTTGAGTGAAACTGCTTCTCGAAAAAGAAAAAATGTAGGGCGGGACTTGATTTTGTCTATCAGAAATTGATTGGATGGTTGTAGTTTGCTATTGGTCGATCTCATGTTGAGTGACAGGGTTGACAGCCCTCGCTCTGGTAAACACATCATCAGAGAAGAGAAGAGATGACGCTGCGAAAGAGAAGTTGTTATTTTGATTATAGACAACGAGGGTACATGAATTCTTTTAAATATTGATGTGCACAGATAAATAATTTATAATAAATACTGCAGTATTTATACAATATTACATAAAAAAATAACAAGAATTGTCAATTTTGATTTTAAACTTATCTCTCTTGGGCTCCACCTAATGAGCTTGACTGGGGGGTTTTGTACTAAACAAACACTTAGCGATGTGTTTATTGGCATTTTCTCAGGCCGTGTTCCTGAGATCGTTCCCGACTGTGTGCTGCGAGCTGCTAAAGATCTTCAGCATGAGAGAGGTGGCAAATCTGGCCCGTGACACGCTGAGCAGTCTGCCCGCCCTCACGCACAATGACTGCCCCCTACAGGCCGTCAAACTGCAGTGCATGGCCAAGACCGTGGAGAGCCCTCTTTACATCAACCCGGGTAAAGAATCACTCCGTTCTCTGATTTAAATTATTGCTGAAAACACCAGAAAATCAAGTTTAGATCTATTAGAGGCCATCTAAATGCTCGTGCATACTGTTTCTTAACCCTTTAAAGCCTGAAATATGAAATAGTAGAAAAATGTGAACCTCAACCTTGAGGTGGACGTTTTTATAGTTATACTAAAAGGTCTTTTACTTGCTAAAAAGCATAAACTATCAATCAGACAACAGAAGAAATAGTAGATTGTGTACAACAGTTTTTTTTTCAGCAAAGTTCGGATCATGATGATAATTTAGGGTCTTTAGATATTTGACACAGTAGTCTTTCTAGGGTTTTAAGATGCTTGAATCTTATGTATGTGTATTTGTTTGTTGTCAGAGTCGAGGTGTGTGCTGTTACCTGTAGTTCTGCGTCTGCTGCACACACACCTGCAGGAGCAGAAGGAGCTGGTTCTGTGTGCCAACATCCTCACCAGCATGCTGACGCTCAACACACCCGCCACGGTCAGAAACTGCTGCTACACAACTCACTCGCATCTCTATGCATTAGTTAGCTTCTAGCTCTTGTCCTTTTTTAATTCCTTTTTTCCTCTTTAGAATTGCTAGGGAGATTTGATACTTTTTTTAGTTGATGATTTTGTATGCAAAATATTTAACAATTATATTGCGTTCAAAAGTATAATTATCTAAAAATAAAGTACAAATTTAATCATGACTCCCTGACCTGTATGTAAATTTCACAATATAGTAACCATTTTTAGCATAAATCAGATGTTTAATCAGTGGTCTACCACAATTCTATACTCTGAATAAATATTGTATTTAATTCATTGTTATTTAATTTGATTAATTACATCAACATATTATAAAATTAATTCAACATATTATAAAATTAATTCAATAAAAAAATAATCAATTGACAGCTCTAGTAAAATAATTAAATAAATATACAAAAATGTCATATCATATAATTCATATTTAAATGTATGTGTATGTATGTATATATATATATATATATTAAACATTAAAATGACTTTGAATTTCTACAAATTAGTTCTTACTCCTTCATATAAAAATTATAATAAATTTTCGAATCAAATAAGATTAAGAAATTTAATTTAATCGTTACCTCCTGACCTATAGGCCTATCTATATATCGCAATATAGAATTTGATTCCTCAAACTATTTTTTTTTTTACCTAAACTAAACTGAATGTTTATTCAGTGATTTTCTCTTCTACCACGGTAATATAATGGAACTTTTGTTAGTAAATTGATACGTGATCAATTATTTAATTTGATTCATTCGGTCATCATATTGATCACATCATATCATCATATAAAATGAATTCAAAATGTAAATATTTAAATCAATTGACAGCCCTAAAAATATGATTTAAAAAATGAACATCTAATATCATAGTATTCATTTTATCTTCTTTTTTTAATATTTCAAAATAAATGTTTATTCGTTTTTATATGTCAAAATGAAATGAAATATTTTTGTTAATGTCTGTAGGAGTGTGGCGTGCCTGAGGAGGTGAATCTGGTCATGGAGAGTCTGTCTGGAGTCTTACTCAGAACTATACTGGAAGTGACCAACCGGCCCCAGCCCGCTGCCTCCTCCCTGCGCCTGCAGTACCAGGATGTTACCGTGCGTCTGACCTTTCTATTGACCTTTTATATTTACTTGAGGGTAAGTATTTCAGGATATTGAATAACACTCAGATGTGTTCATGTTTCAGGGTGAATTTGTTGCCTGTTTGCTCGCGTTGCTAAGGCAGCTTAAAGATAAAGAATACCAACAGCTTCTCAGCAGATTTCCCACAAAAGATGAGTTAACGGTAAAATCATTTTCTGCACATTACCAAAGCACAGCTGTGATAATAGTGATTGCTGTAGTCTAACTGTACAAACTCTTACACTGGTTTCCCAGAGTTTCATTCTGCAGTTATTCACCGTCTTCAGAATACTTATCCGACAGGATATGTTCCCAAAAGACTGGACGGTCATGCGACTGGTCGCTAATAAGTAAGGGATTGGAAAACCAGGCTTGAAACAATTCACATTTAATCTCATTCAACCATAGAAATGTTTTATTGCTTGACGTTTCTGTTTGTTTGTGTTTAGCGTCATTATTACCACCATCTTGTATCTCTCTGATACCCTGCGGAACAACTTCCTTAATGAGAAATTTGACTTCAAGGTAAGGACATTTTCCTGTTATGGATTCAGTAAGATTAAAAAAAAAAGAAAAAAGAAATGGATACTTAGAGTCATGAAGATATTCATAATGTTTCAAAAGCTTTCTATTTCAAATAAATGCTGGTCTTTTGATCGTTCTATTCAGCAAAGAAAAAAATGATCACGGTTTTCACCAAAATATGAAGCTGTTTTCAACATTGATTTTTAAATTGTTATAATATTTCACAATATTACTGTGTCTATTGTGTTTTGATTAAAAAAAAATGCAGCATTTATGAACATGAGACGTCTGTCGAAAACATTGACCCCAGATGTTAATGTCACCTGACACTTTTGCCTGGGAATCGAACACAGGGAATAGCAAAAGTTCTCAAATGTAATATTATTACAATCTATATAATGAAACTGTGAAACATCTGCACATAATCTTAATTCTCACCTTTTAAGTAAAAAAAAACCTCAATAAACATGTAGGTTGTTAAATACTACAGATTATTAATGAATTTTCTGCTCTCCAGAGAACTGGAATACCAGGGAAAAATTTGCATATCATATACTATATTAAATTCACTAATGATTGCCTGTCACTTTAACTATTTGATTAAATATGTTAATATATTCAGACGTCTCCGGTACATGTGTACGTGTGAAAGCAGTGGATCTAAAAGCCACGATCTCTCATCTACACTATAAAAATGTTTGATGAAGTACCTACCATAAAAAATGTGCTTCTGACATCAATTAAATAAAATATTTCATATGACAGAATCAACTTGAATTCTTAAGGTCACACCAGGAAAAGTACTTTTTAAAGGTCAGATGAAGTAGAAATATTTCCTCAGGCTAACGACTGCACATTACCATTCTTTACCGTGTGCCGTATGACATCAATAATGACTGCAAAGGAGAATTCTCTTTTCTTCCTTCTCTCCTGGTGCATCCTGGGAACATGATAAAAGTTAAATGTTGAATCATTGTCAGCCTTTTAATTAGCTGTCTTTTTATCTGTAGGTATGGGAGTCCTATTTTTATCTCTGTATAATATTCATCAACCAGCCTTGCCTCCAACTGGAAATGTTCCCGCCCTCCAAGAGGAAAAAAGTCCTGGAGAAGTGAGACCCCCTTCCTGTTCTTTTCCTTTATATGATCCATACAGAATCCTACTGAGAATGAGATTGAAAGTTTTTACAGTGTAAAATTACACTCTGTGTAATGACACGCCATTACTAGCATCTCATTTATTGTACATTGGCTAATTAGTTTTATACTGTATGCATTTTGCAAGTTGCATCATGGGAAAACCGTTGTAATATTACATTGGCTGCGTCCGAAATCTCATACTCTCTTGAGTAGGTACATATTTTGAATGAGTAATTACTTCATGCCCACTAAAAAAGTACGTTCTATATAGTATGAATGTAATCTGGATTGACTACATTCGCCATGTTGTCATTATCATGTGACCCACCAGCGTCAGTACGTCGCTTCACTGCCATATTCATAAATCATCTCCCGTGGCCTTATGGGATAGTGAAGTGTCTATCATATGCACACTTTAGAATCTCACCGTGAGTAGTAGGTCATCCGGGTACTTTTTGCTTAATCTTTTATGAGAACTGTGAATTTCTTTTGTCACATATTGTTTTTTGCCTATTGTATGCGATTTTGGACACAGCCAATATCCTTTCTATCACCGCAGAATTAATATGACTATATTTGTGTTTTTAAAGGTATGGTGACATGAGAGTGATGATCGGTTGTGAGATTTTCAGCATGTGGCAGCATTTGGGTACGGCTTTCGGTACAAATCAGCGTCGATCATTTATGGATTCACATGAACATGAAATATATGATGGTGTCTTCCAGGTGACTATAAGTTAAATCTCATCCCTACCCTAATTGGCCCGTTCATGGAGGTGACTCTGGTACCACAGATGGATCTGCGGAACGTCCTCATCCCCGTTTTTCACGATATGATGGACTGCGAACAGCAACGGAGCGGCAACTTCAAACAGGTGCTGAAATCGCAGTGACATGAACATGTTTCAGCGCGCGAGAGCAGCGTGATGTTCATGTCACAGGGAATTATGTGCGGGCGTCACAGTAAAACGCTGTGGATGCCAGGAAATCTAGCTTGTTTACTAAGATCGTGACGCTTTTGAATGGAATCATAATTTGAAAAGGATTGTCAGCAAGATTTTGAGCCAGATTGAAAATTTAATACATAATATAATTTTAAAGGTGCCACGTGATTTACAGCAAGTCTGTTATTTCAGTTATCTTGCAGAAAACCCTTTTATATAATGATAAAAAGTGCAAATATAGCTCGGAATTGGTCATGCATGATTTATACATGATGATGTTTTTGGTGCAGGAAACCTTGACTAACATTATAAGTGAACTTATTTATGACTTCATGCTTTAAGAAGGAAAAATAACATTTTGATTGGTCTCTAAAGGTGGAGGCCAAACTAATAGACAAACTCGAAGGTCTGATGTCAGAGGGCAAAGGAGATGAGACTTACAGAGAGCTCTTTAACAACATGTGAGTCCTAATTCTGAAGAAATTGGTGCATTAAAATGATCATAAGTGACAGTAAATACATTTATAATATTACTAAAAAATGCTGTTCTCTTTTGAATTCATATAAAAATATATTCAAATAGAAAACACTTAATTTAAATATTTATAATATCCCACAATATTATTATTTTTTTTTTCTTTTACCAATTATGAATTGTATAAATAGAAAATATCACAAAATATGAAATACTTCAAAATATAATTTAAGAAATATATTCTATTTAAATGTACTAAAATATTGTCGATTTCTTTCTGTTTTTCTGCATTAGAATTCCTTTGTTTGGTCCATATCCGAGGTGAGAGCATCATTTAATACTGTGAACTAAAGTCATTGTTTTAAATGAGTTTAGTTCCTAGAATATATCTGAATACTGCATGTCTGTGATTTAGCCTGCTGAAGAAGATCGAGAGAGAGACCTGGAGAGAAAGTGGCGTTTCCCACATCGCTACCGTCACACGGTTGATGGAGAGATTACTAGATTACAGGTAACGCACAAACACACACTGCATACACTATACAGTACAAACACACTTGAGTTTCATGCAGTGATGTTCTTCATCTCTTCTCAGGGACTGCATGAAGATCGGGGAGGTTGATGGGAAAACCATGGGATGTACAGTCAACCTTCTGGTTAGTTTGGATATCACTGATATTTTGTCATTTATTTTCATTTATATACTTTACTTGAGATCAGAGAACATGTTTTAGCATTTAAAAATATGACACATTTGACTTTTTATTTGTTATAGTTGTTTGGCATTTATTGAGATGACCTTCAGAAAGAAAAAGGATGTTCTGCTCACATTTTCCTGTTCTTTTCAGAACTTCTACAAAACTGAGTTGAATAAAGAAGAAATGTACATCCGTTATATTCACAAGCTCTATGAGCTGCACCTGAAGGCACAAAATCACACCGGTAATAATTGCTCAATATACTTTTATTAATCTGTATCCTTTTTATTTGACAGTATATTGGTTATGTTCATTTTGTTCTGTATCCTACCTCTGATTAAAATATTCGGCAAGTAATTTCTACAGCAATTAATTTTAAATTATTTAAATGTATGCTATTTTCAAAAAATAATTAATATTATTTATTTTAAAAATATAATTTGCTAATAATAATTTCTAGTATAATTTTTTTTTTTTTGATGAACTGTGCATCTATTTAATAATAATAATAATAAGAAGAAGAAGAATATTTTATATTACAAATATGTTTTGTAATTTTCAATTTGTTATGATCTGTGCAACTTGCATAATGATAATATTTTCTATTGTAAAAAATATTGTATTAATTTTCTGTCTTTATGATGTGTGCAACTGTGTTGCATAATAATAATATTAATAAAATGTTGTATAATCAATTTTTTAATTTAAATATTTGTATGGTCTGTATAACTGTTACAGAATAATAATAGTAGTAATAATAATTTATATAATATTTTTTTCAATTTTATATGATCTGTTTTACTGTGTGTTGCATAATAATACTAATAATAATTTGTATAATAAATATATTTTTAAAATTGTTTAGTTAAATTATTTTTTAATTTTCCATTCTTATGATCAGTGTATCTGTGTTGCATAATAATAATAATAATGATAATAATGTTTTTTTTAATATTCAGTTTTAAAAGCTGTGTGTAAATGTGTTGCAGAGGCGTCGTATACCCTCCTGCTGTACGACGAGCTGTTGGAGTGGACTGAAAGGCCTCTCAGAGAGTTTCTCACGTACCCCATGCAGAGCGAGTGGCAGAGGAAGGAATGCCTCCATCTCACCATCATACACAATTTTGACAGAGGGAAAGTGAGTGATCTCTCATTTTAAGATGCACTCCACCCACCGTAAACTCACTCATGTGGCTAATAATGCTGAATGTTGAAGGATCTGGGCAGCTAAGTAAAAATCCGTTTAGATATTTGCAGTGACAGTGTGACTGGAAATCCTTTATTTCCAATAACAAATGGCTGATGATGATCAGCTACTGGAACCATAAGAGTTGTTCTTTTCTTTCTACATACTGCCATCTGGTGGCCGCAACTTATAACTGCAATTACTCAAGTCTTCGAAAAGTTCAGGGGTCCTTGTTTATAACTAAAAATATACTTTAATGTATGAAGTATTATTGTTATTTAAAACTCAACTCAACTTTATTTCTAGAGCACTTTCAAAAATCACAATGGGTATTAAACTCCTGTACATAAAAATAAATACATCCAACCAAAAATGCATAGAAATTACATAATGAACTCTTCCTTCCAGTGCTGGGAAAACTGCATCATACTGTGTCGAGAACTGGCCAATCAGTACGAAACGCATTATGACTACAGAAACCTCAGCAAAATGAGGGTGAGTATTTCCTGTTTATAGACCATTTGTGTAAGTTTGTATGTCATTTTTTTATTTGCATTTATTTTTTATTTATGTTTATTTTTGTACACCCTAATCTGCAGTTCAAACGTCTGCTTTTTGTTTGCAGTGGCTTTAAATACAGCAATTATTTTAACTAGATTGAGTTATTACAGTATGTTCATTATACTTATGGCCAATTGTTATCCTAATGAGGCGTTTGGCTTCGACTGTTAAACTTCCCCATTTGTTTTTTGTTTATTCTGTTACACAGTCGATTGCTTCACAGATTGTGGGAGTAATTTGTCATATTAACAGTTGTTTGTGTTACATTGTGCTCAATGGTCTGTTTTATATGCGTTCTTGATAGATGATGGAAGCCTCTTTTTACGACAAAATAATGAACCAGCAGCGTCTCGAGCCAGAGTTCTTCAGAGTCGGATTCTACGGCAAGAAGTTCCCCTTCTTTTTAAGGGTACTCTTAAAGCATATTTATATTATATTCATATATATAGCATATGTACCAGTAATAATATAATATAAATGATTATTATTTTAGGTCAATATTTTACAAATGTCGTCTTGTTAATAAACTGTTTTAAACATGTTTTTAAGCAATAGCTCACCAACAAACAAAAAATTATTAATATTATTATTGAAGTTAAATATTTTTCAGATAGTGTTGTCTTGTTCATAAATTGTTTTTGCAGTTTTTTTTTTGGTTCTTCCAAAAAATAAATTCTTAACAGTACCTGGTCACAATGTTGTATGATTGCAATTATTCAAAAATCCCTAGCATTTTTATATTATATTTATGTATATTAGCACATATAATATAATATAAATATAATAAAAGGATTATTATTTTAGGTAAATATTTACAGATATCATTGTCTTGGTTATAAAAAAAAAAAGATTTTAAGCAATAGTTCACCCAAAAATAAATTCTTGACAATCTTTGCTCACAATGTGGTATGATTACATTTATTTCAAAATGTCTACTTTCATGTTTATGGATCAAGTACAGCCATGCAGGTTAGGAATGATATGAGGGTGAGCAAATAATGACAACTTTTCAATTTCGGGATGAACTATCCCTCTAATATTAAAATGTTGTCATCTTTATCCTGTAAATCAACATCATATCCTCTAGGGGGCACTTTACTTCCATATCTCACTGTAATTCATCTATGATTTGGAACATTTTCTTTTTATTAAGACATTTGGTTTACCAAATACTATTCTTTGTATTTTCACACCAGATGTTAAAATGACAATGAAGGGGGAAATGAGAATAAATCAGGATTGAATTATGAAAGATTTATTCTATTCACATTCAGTCCCTCAAAGTCTCCATTGTCTAGTTTCTTCCATTTTCCTCATTACTTCTGTCTGTGTGTGTTGCCGCCGAACAGAATAAAGAGTTTGTGTGTCGAGGGAACGATTACGAGCGCCTGGAGGCCTTTCAGCAGCGGATGCTCAGCGAGTTTCCTCACGCCATCGCAATGCAGCACGCCAACCAGCCCGACCAGACCATCCACCAAGCGGACGCGCAGTGTATCCTTAAACACGTTTTTGTTGATTTTAATAAGTATAGCTGTTTGAGAATGTAAAAGGTCTGCAAAGATCAAAGTGTAGGAAAAATGGAAAGAACCGATTCTGAACTGCCTGAAACGAGTTGTCAGTAATTCCAGTCTTACTTCCTGCACAAACTTACATAGGTTTTTAACAAAACCTAACATCTACTTTGACCCTCCCTCAAACACTGTAGTTGTAGCTGAGGCCTGGAGGAGTGTTTTCTGCACTGCGAAAACAAATCCACTTCGCATGCACTTCCAAAGGATGAGAACTCAGGCTCTAATTAAAACAGTAAAACTGACATTGTTACTGTTAGAATCACTGTGTACAAGATCCGGAGCTAGAATTCAGATATGGTAATGGGCGTTTCGTTTCTGACACACAATGTAATCTGTAGACCAATCACAACAGACTGTGCCATCTAACCAATCAGAGCAGAGTAGATCAATTACAACAGACCACTAGGCCATCTGACCAATCAGAGCAGAGTAGACTAATCACTACAGACCACTAGGCCATCTGACCAATCAGAGCAGAGCAGAGTAGACCGATCACAACAGACCACTAGGCCATCTGACCAATCATAGCAGAGTAAAGCAATTACAACAGACCACCAGCCCATCTGACCAATCAGAGCACAGACCAATCACAACAGATCACTAGGCCATCTGACCAATCAGAGCAGAGTAGATCAATCACAACAGACCACAAGGCCATCTGACCAATCAGAGCAGAGTAGAGCAATTACAACAGACCACCAGCCCATCTGACCAATCAGAGCACAGACCAATCACAACAGACCACTAGGCCATCTGACCAATCAGAGCAGAGTAGATCAATCACAACAGACCACAAGGCCATCTGACCAATCAGAGCAGAGTAGATCAATCACAACAGACCACAAGGCCATCTGACCAATCAGAGCAGAGTAGACTAATCACTACAGACCACTAGGGCATCTGACCAATCAGAGCAGAGTAGACTAATCACTATAGACCACTAGGCCATCTGACCAATCAGAGCAGAGCAGAGTAGACCGATCACAACAGACCACTAGGCCATCTGACCAATCATAGCAGAGTAGAGCAATTACAACAGACCACCAGCCCATCTGACCAATCAGAGCACAGACCAATCACAACAGACCACTAGGCCATCTGCCCAATCAGAGCAGAGTAGATCAATCACAACAGACCACGAGCCCATCTGACCAGTCAGAGCACAGTAGACCAATTACAACTGACTGGACTGTCCGACCAATCAGAGCAGAGTTGGTTCTCGGAAAGGAGGGGTTTAGAGCGACTGAATCCTTTATCGAAACATTTCAGATACTGAGAAAAGAGGTAATGCTGCAATGTGTATAATGAGAAAATTCAAGTGTTTATTGACCTTTGATGAATGTAAACCTATTGTAGGAGACCTTCAAAACAAAATTAGGAACCTTTAAAAAAGCACAATAGGGGCACTTTAAAACTAAAGTGTAAAAAACTGTATATTCATTCCATTTTTTCTTAATGAAAGTCACATTAAAACAGTCATCAACTTTTTTTGTTTAATTAAATATTCCAAACAATATACTTATAAAGTTTGTTTTACTATTGTCCTCTTAAAATATGAAAATCGTGCTGTAAAATCTTTGCACACCTCTGTCTCTGTATTTCTGAAAAAGTTTGTCCTGTAATTAATTTGAATTTGTTTATTCAGAACGGTAAAGTACAAGTTCACATTTAATTTCTTGAGCTTGCCAAATTGTTCCTCAAGGGTTGGTAGATGAGGGCTGGTGTGAGGATAAGGGCAATTAAAGTGCGAGAAGTGCTAATAGTGCAGCTGTTAGAGTGTAAACTGTTGGAGATTCTCATCAGATGTGTATCTGAACTGGGTTCATGCTGTTCCATGACCTCTTCTCTATACCAGCTCATAATGATCTCATAGTTGTGTGTATCTGTGGCATGAGTAGCGCAAACAGAACAGAGGAAAGTAGTATTCCTCGATTTCAGTTTAGGAGTCTCCGTTTCATTTAAGTTTGACCTTTGTCTCTGATGTTTCTGCTCAATCCTATAAAAATAAGACGATAATAACTTGAAATAAATGAGAATGAGATTACTGCAGTCTCTGCGAGTAGTTGTGAACTGACCGTCGTGTGAAGACTGAATGCTTTGTAAGTTCTTTAACTGGTCGTGATTCAGATCTGCAGATTTATGCCGTTAGTCCTGTCCCTGAAAACCAGGACGTCCTGCAGAGAGACGGGGTGCCCAACAACATCAAGAGCTTCTACAAAGTTAATCATATTTGGAGGTTTCGCTATGACAGGCCTTTTCACAAGGGCACCAAAGACAAAGAGAATGAGTTTAAGGTGTTGTAGATATATCTATCTATTATCTATCTATCTATCTATCTATCTATCATGTATTTTTAATGTTGCTTAAAGGCTTGGGCACCAAGATGAATCTGAAACAATTACATTTTTGAAAATCAGTTTTATGATGTCCGTTATTTGTGTTGTGTTGTAGAGCCTGTGGGTTGAACGGACAACACTGACCCTCGCTCAGAGTTTACCTGGCATTTCACGCTGGTTTGAGGTTGAGAAAAGGGAATTGGTGAGTCATAACTTAAAAAAAAGAAAAAACATTTTACAAGACACTTGTAGACTTCAGCCCTTGATAGATCATAAACATGGCCAATCACGTACGAGACAAGGTTTTCGCACTTCGGCACTGTCATAAATTTAAAGTAATTACTATTTTCAAGATGGCGCGTCCACCATCAAAACAATCATTTAAACATAAACAGAGAAGTCACAACCTCTGTGTGCTTTCAATATAGGTTGAGATGAGTCCCTTGGAGAACGCCAGCGAGGTGATTGAAAATAAGACGCTGCAGTTGAGAACGCTGATCGCCCAGTGTCAGATGAGGCAGATGCTGAACATCAACCCTCTCACCATGTGCCTGAACGGAGTCATCGATGCCGCTGTCAATGGAGGACTGGCTCGATACCAGGAGGTACAGGACTGGATGGAGAGCAGGGGCAGTCTGGTTCTGCTAGATTAGAGGTGGACTTTGGGTTAGGATAAAACTTGGATCAAAAATATAGAAAAGAATGGGGGAAAATACTATGGTCCATTGTACAAAACTGATAAGAGCTACTGTATCCACACGGGCTCGAAGCTTGTCGCTTACAAGCTAGAGTTTCAAATATTTCAGCAATGCTTTAGTTTATGACATGAGGCAGTCAGAATATTGAAATATTTGAACTGTTGAAGTCCAAAATGCCTTGACTTCGTTGTTGTCTCGTGGTCTTCACAACATGAATTGTCTGTGAAGTGATTTAATGGTCTGAGTGTTAAGACTCCAGTTTCACCTTATTCCTTTTAGCAAGATGAAAGACCAGTTTCTAGCTGTTGTTTTCAGCGAAGCCCTCAAAAAAAAAAGCATTCGCAGGAGGTTTAATGACTACCCTACGTCCTCACAATTCATAAGACTGTTGGCTTCATGTATCTCTGACAGTTGCCAAGCAACAGAATGTTGAGCACTGGCCTTTTGTGAGCGTAAGCTTCAACTAAGTCTATTAAAAGGGAAGAGTTAACTGCAGGGGTCCTCCTGAATCCCAGCATGCACCACACTCCACAGATGATGAGTTTACCACAGAGCACAGGGCTGCAGTTCTATGAAAGCTGGATCAAAATGTCACTTACACATGACAATTAGCATGATAGATTTAACTAGAGTCGTAGAAACATTCTCAGCGTTATTGTAATGTTGCGTAATGGTTTCTGAGAAATGAGTAGGAGTGCAGGTTAGTTTACAGCAGAGAAATGGCCGTGAGACATGCAGTGAATTTCAATGTGTGGGTTTATTTATTAACTCGTCTTTTCATAAAAATGTGTCTGAAAACAAATGATGGACGCATCTCTTTATGTACTTTCACCCGCAGGCATTCTTTGCGAAAGATTACATCGCAAATCATCCAGAGGACGGAGAGAAGATTACTCGTCTTAGGGAACTCATGTTTGAACAGGTACAAAACCGATCATTATTTTGGTCAATGATGTGTCATTCATTTTGTTTGTCTGCTAATTTATTCACAAATATACATACAATGACTTAAATACATTGAAAGAAGCAACTCATCAAAAATATTATGATATTTATGCATTAACAATTCATTATTATTCAGTTTCATGTTGAAAAATATATTTTATATAAAAACTAGTACTGTCAAATCGATTAATCACAATCAATCGTATCTATGTGTGTTTACATAATATGTGTGTGTGTGTGTGTGTGTATATTAATATATATATATATAATGTGTGTGTATATACAGTATATACACATATTTTTATATATATATATATATATATATATATACACATGTATATACTTTTATATACTTTTCGTATCTATTATAAGATTCGCATCTAACATACGTTTTTTATGTGTAAGACATTCAGACACAGGCGTACAAACACACACACACACACACACACACACACACACACACACACACACACACACACACACACACACACACTCACACTCACACTCACACTCACACTCACACATATATTATGTAACAAAAAATTGTATGTTAGATGTGAATAATCGCAATTAATCGATTTGACAGCACTAATGAATACAAAACAAAATAATGAATAATATTTTACTTTTTATTTGATAATTATTCCACATGACCTTTTTAGTAATTAAATGTAAAAAAAAAAAGTAATTATGTAAGACGTTTTTTTAAACCATATGAAACCAACATTCATACAAAGAGTATACAGATCTAAGAGATTTTTCCTGTTTGTGTATTGCGTATGTAAATATTTAGTTTGTTCTAAGAATAATAAAATGTTCTCTCTGACTTGTTTACAGGCTCACATTCTGGAATTTGGTTTAGCCGTCCACGAGAAGTTCGTCCCGCAGGATATGAGGCCGTTACATAAAAAGCTTGTTGACCAATTTCATGTAATGCGCTCCAGTCTGGGAATTCAAGTATGTTTACTTTTACACATGTACATATAGAAACATATTCACAGGTCTTTAAAACTGAATTGTGAAAAAATGTAGATGTTAAAATGCATATCCTAGCTTAATATGCAACCGTAAACAAGCCTAGCTTGATTTCCCTGAAAACTAGTTTAACTGTGTCCCTGTAGTGCTAGTACATTTTTAGTTCGTGTTTGTTTGAAAATCCCGACCAGTCTGACATAGCAACACTGGCTCAACCAATGGCATGAGTTTGGGGTGGGGCTACTGAATTTATCTGACCAATAGCAGATAGAGGGAGTGTTTTGAGAAACCCGTTTGAAAAGTTAATTTGCTTAGTGCCTTTCAGAAGACCTTTCAGAAATGGTGGTATTAATTTCAACCAATGAATCAAGTGCTAAAACAGTTTATATTGTGTCATCCAGCCACAAGAGTTTCCCGCTTATGTACGAGTTAGTCCGCTGCATTTTGCCAATGGCAGTCCGCGCACATGTAGGACCCCCGTACCTAACGCCATCAGCCCAGAGGGAGGCCGAATCGTGGCAAGACGCAGGTTTGTGTCGTCTTACCCGCATGTTTCTTATAAGGGTTCTTCTGTGGACTTTTTTGTGATACAAGATAAAAGGCTTTAAGGTATAAGAGATAAAAAGTTTTGTAGTTTGAGAAGTTGAACTCAATTCAAATCCCATGCTTATGTTTTACATCAGGTTTGACAGATTGGCAGTGAGAACACACCCACACGTTTGCTAAATTTAGCCTGAGACTTTCTCTTGTGTCTTTCAATTCCCTTTCAGTCCTCTCAGCTATCCAGCCATCAACCGATATTCCTCTTCCTCACTGTCATCACAGGCCTCAAACGAAGTGAGCAACATCACTGGCCAATCAGAGAGCTCGGATGAGGTCTTCAACATGCAAGTGAGTTATATTATTGGCATTACAATTTTAAAACGACATGTATATGAGCAATATCACACAGGTAGGCGTGCGATATGATCTATATCAGCACGGCGTGATTCAGCTGAGTGCCGTAGGTATATATAGCCATATCACACGACTATGAGTGTGATTTTGCATAAGAAACAAAAATAGGGTGTCTTAAATAACCCTCTTGTGTGTGGAACTACTTCCTTCCGCCACAGAATCAAATCTCAAGTAGACAGTTTAATAGATGAGCCCAAGCCTCTGTTTCTAATTCTAAAAAGTCATTTTAAAATACTTTAACGCTATATGTTATAAGCTATATACTACAATTATTCTGTAGAGTAAAGTAGAGTATTATGAGAGAGAGATTGAATAAGCGAGTGTGATTACCTGCATCTGATACAACCTTCATATTCAACATACTCATATTCTTATTACGCTGAGTAAAACGATATCTTTGTCCTAGTATCCTTTTAACGTTTATAATAATACATTTTATTTATAGGCGCCTTACAGACACAATAAAACAATCAACAACAATCAAATACTCATTATCAAAACCTTGTATACAAGTATTAGAATATAAAAATAATCCCATAAAAGCCTCCCGGAAAAGATGGGTCTTAAGGTGAGATTTAAAAACATGAATACTTTCACTGTTTCGCACATCCTGTGGCAGCAGGTGCCATAAATATGGAGCTGCATAACTAAAAGCTCGGGGACTACAAGTTATGGGGATTTCCCATGAAAACCCTGGTTGTGTCTTGCAATGTGTTGTTGAAAGTAAAAATAATGTCAATGAACAATAATATTTAATAAACAACAATAGCCATTATAAAAGTTATGGAATTTGAAGCTTGAAAAACCACATTCTTATCTAAAAAACTCTTAAAACTACATACCGTAACACAACAACAGTAGTATTTGTAAAATTATAGCGGGTTCACTCCATTGAAAAACGGTTCTCGTGCTGTTTCTGGTAGAATATCGCATGGATGGAAAGACCTCCCAGCCAATCAGATTCGAGGACCAGAAATACCTGTTGTATAAATATGCCTATTCAAAATCATACTTATATATATATATGCCTTAATTATATATAAAGTGCCACTAGAGGTGCTGTAAATTATAAAATATAATTTATATTTATATGATAATTTGTATTATTTAAATTTACTTGCACAAAAAAATACTAACTCCCATTATTTATCTGTTGTATTTTTTCTAGCCCAGTCCATCTACCTCAAGTCTCAGCTCAAATCACTCTGGCTCACACAATGTGAACAGCTCTGCACCCTCCAGCAATAGAGGTGAGTGAATTCAATAGACTATAAGCAATACGGCACTCGAAAGCCAGCAGTACTTATCGTGCCTCACAACATAATTGGCATCATTTTGCAGCATTGCCTCATTTCCTCTGATATTTTGTATCCTTTCAACGCGCGCACTACGTGTCTTTATTCCTCTTCATTAGCTTCTCCACTGCCGTCTGACAAGCACAAGCACTCCAGAGAGAACGCCTGCCTCTCTCCGCGGGACAGACTCTGCAGCGGCATTTTCCCCAGCCCGCTGGAACACACACAGGTCAGTGCAGCTGTGCCTGCACGGTTTAAACACACATTTAACAATTACAAGCCAAACACAAATTTCAGTAGGAAATCATGTAGTGTGGGGCTTCATTTTTATCCAAAAAGATTTGGTTGTTGTAATTATTATTTGAAATTCTAATAAAATTTATTCAAGCCTAATCTAAAGATCATAATATTTTAAAAATGTAAAGGTGGACTCTTGATTTGATTTTATAACGATTATATTTTTAAAACGATTATTATCAATTATATATACACAGGTAAAACTCGAAAAATGAGGATATCGTGCAGAAGTTATAATTTTGATGATTATGGCTTACAGCTTGTGAAAACCCCAAATTCAAAATCTCAGAAAATTAGAATATTACATGAAATCAATAAAAAAAAGGATTTTAAATACAGAAATGTCGGCCCTCTGAAAAGTATAATCATGCATATGTATATAGTTATATATACTAAATATATTAGTTTCACCTTTTAATTTGAATTACTGAAATACACAAACTTTTGCACAAGTTTCACCTGTGTATATATATTATTTCAAAAGTTTGGGGTTAAGTTTGATGATGAATGATAAATATTTGATGAATATAAAGTTCAAAACAACTGCAATTATTTGAAATTGAAACAAAATTGTCTTTACTGTCACTTTAGATTGATTTAGAACTTTTGAATGGTAGTATATATTGTTTTCTAAACATTCATTATGTATTAAATATATTACTTGTTCTGTTCACACAGTAGAAAAAAAAGTAAGAAAATTAATTTGATTAAATATTGAAAATAGTAATTAAAAATGACTATGCATTATATAATGTAAAAATAATAAAAATGTATATTATATTGTCATATTATATATAACTTATTTACAATTTATAAATTTTTGTATGTGAATAGCATAAATAATAATTTAACTATAAGTATTAAAAAATAATTGATTGAAAATAGTAATTAATAATTACTATACTGTATGCACTATATAGTGTAAAAAATATATTATGTATAATTTATTTATAATTAAGATGTTTTGTAAATATTATAAATAAAAATTTTAACTATTAATATTAAGTTTATTATATTTTAAAAACTCTTTAAAGTACTGTGCACTGTCACACTGGTAAAATCGGTTACATTTATTATTAAAGTAAAGTCCATTTTGCTTTCATGTTGTTTTTAAAAGTCCAGCGCTCAGTGTTCAGTTAACGCCCAGACAAAAAGACACATAGAAGGTGAAGCGGATTCACTCAGATTTATATCTTTTATATCCATTGCAGAGGATGATTCCGTTCCAGATACCAGTGGATTCACCATTACCACGGTGTGAAGCCAATCTCCCCACACCTGAGACAGGTAATGCAGCTTTCTGCTGTGAGATAATGCACCCGATACACTTCAATCGGTTATGTACGGCTCAATGACATGTCCTTTTGTTCCTGTGTGTGTGTGTGTGTGTTGAATAGGATCTCTGTGCAAGAATGTGAGGTCACTGTCTCCCATGCCGACCGCCCGCTCCCCTCAGAAGGTGATTCCTTTATGCCTAATTTTCCCTTCGCTAAGCCCCGCCCTCCCTAGTTACTGTTGCTACGCCTGTCAAGCTTTCGCGTCTAGCACATCTATTACAGTGTGTATGCACCGGTGTCAGACATTCCCAATGAGATAATTAGTAATTTTTGGCGAACATGTGAAATATCTGAGAGAGTAAGACAAAAGGGACTGCAGTGTGCATTCGAGGGATAAATCCACGACATAATATGCAACCGATTAGAGAATAATTTAATAAAAATTGAAGCTAAAGCCTAACGTTATAGTCGGAGCAGCAGCGCCTCATACACTGACCATTCAAATGCGAAGCTATGTTCGTGCACAGCAGGGTAAGTGAAATGTGAAAATAATCTAATAATTATAAATCAAACAGCTTATCCATAAATCTTGTGGAATAACACTAACACCGGGAGAGCCGCGATCGGATTGGGTTAAAGTTACTCAGTCAGGGGTAGTAGGCCGTCGATTAACAAAATGCTGAAATATATTTTAAAGTATGTCAGTGAGCCTCCGTCTTGTCTTTAAACATCTTATTTTGCGTTAAAACATGTGCATTATGAACAAAGAACGATAATTATTTCCAACTTCCAAGCAATACTCTATGTGTTTTTGTTAATCCTGTCGACATTTAGTTGTGAATTGGGTCTCCAACACTGCTGGATCCACGCACATCATTTCTCCCCTTGGCTTTTAGATTTTCGGGAAGGAAAAAAATTCCACTCCCCCGTCCAAACTTTTAGGATACCGGGTATCAGATTTGCACAATCCATACGCACAACGCTTCGGCATGTTTCCCTTGCTCGAAAGCTTGCCAGACCTCCCGCGCCTAGTTACGGTTGCTAAGACACGATTGGCCAGTGACGGTTTTCGTGCGTGGCTCAGCGAAGGGTCAATTCCCTCTATTATACGATTTTTATTGTGATTATTATTAAATAATATATTAAACATATTAAGAAATATATTACAATGTTGTGAACGTACTGTAAAGAAATTGAGTAAATTTCTAGTTTTTTATTTTGAATAAATATGAAATACTTTGAATAAAAAAGGGAATTAAACCGATATATCAGCCATAAAGCGCTATAGAGTGGTGCTATAGTTCCGGAAGTTTTTCTTCCATTCATTATTCCCATAGGGATTTTTAAAAAAGTGTTTATTAAAGATTTATAAGCTCTGAACCAAGCCAGTCAGCTTCAAGGTGAATCACAACAAAGTAAAAAAGTTTATGAATATTAGACAAAAAGACAAAGGTACAAGACTGTGTACTGAACGGCTTTAGTGGGGGAAATAACTGAAATCCAATGGAGCATTGCGAACAGCATAAGCAAATTTCTTGGGAGAAAGCAGAGCTTAAGAGCTATTTTGGCACATGTTACTTTTTTCAACTCTCTGATTCTATACAGCATCATGGGTAATGTATGTTCAACAGGATTATTGTTAAAAATAAGCTGAAATAATGCAGGCTGATGGCTTCAGCAGAAGCAAAAACCATGGATTAACAACATCGTCGCTAACAGTAGGGCTGTCTTTTAACGGTTTTAAAGTTATCATTTAAAATCAGTTTTCCTATGGAGTAAATGAATGGAGCTCTTACTCCCGAAACCCGACTGTTGCACTCTATTGTGGCTGCGATGTCACATGACAAGCTTGACATGGAAATAATAAGGTTCTAAAATAAGGGTCGCTTTAAAAAAACTCACGTCGGGGATATTTTAAACTCGCTTGTGAACGAGTTAATGAATTGATTGTGCTTGATTTTGCTCTGCAGTCGATGGTGCCGCCCCTCACGCCCTCCCCGACCGACGGCTTGCCAATGGGGAGCCTGGCATCTCACTCCCCTGCCCGTTCCGGCAGCTACAGCAGCGGTATCTCGTCCCTCAGCCGCTGCAGCGTCTCTGAAACGTGTGGGATCGACCTCCCGCCGCCCGACCCTCCTCTGCCCCCCGCCGTTCCCATGGACATGCCCATTCGGCGGGGCAGCAAGACTCCTCCTCCCTACAGCGTCTACGAACGGAACAATCCCCGGCGAGCGACGCCACTGCCTCACAGTCTATCAGTGCCGCCCAGTACTGACAACCCCAGCCTGACGGCAAAACCCCAACTGAACCGCACACAGCGAATTAATTCAGAACCGCGCCACCGGCCCACCCCCAGGAAGGTCTCTCAGCTGTAGTGTGTCGTCGGCAACCGCAAACTGGGACTAAGTTGCATTTTTTTTGCAGCTGTTTGCTGTAAAATTATTGTAGGCTATGTATCATAATTGGGAATGTTTTCAAATGCAAGGAGGTGCATTTATGTGAAGGACAGGGAGTGACATATTCATAAATAAATCTTTCAAATCTATTAAATAAGAGTGTCAATGAATAAATATTGTAAGTCTATGTCAATAAAGCGTCAATAAATAAAAATGGTCAATAAATCAATTAATACATCAATGCAAAATATAATTTAAAATAAAATTGAATAAAACTATATATAATATAATAATATATATATATATATATATATATATAAACAGTGTGTGTGTGTGTATATATATATATATATATATATATATATATATATATATATATATATATATATATATATATATACTGTATATACCCTATAATTCATTATATTTGAAGCTGATAACTGATATATTGGCCAATAAATCTAAATCCAATTTTTTTTTTTATAATTTCTGAAAGCCTAATTAAATAAGCAAAAGTCTCACCATTAAAAGCCATGTTCCAAGCACACAATTATAATGTTATCATTATAATTTTATGTAGCCTACATGACAGACTTTTTCTTTTTAAGTTATTTTCCTTTTTGAAGTTATTGCAATCATATTTCAAGCAATTCAAAACCATCATAGCGAACAGTGCGCATCTGAAGCTCTCAGCTGAAGGAAATAATCCATTATTTATTGGCTTTAATATATTGGCAAAATTTTCTTATCGGGCCATTAGCGGTAAAATTAAAAATGAACATATATCGGCCGATACCGATATGGTATTAACGATATTAATAAATATAGATATATATTTTAGGGATGCACGATCGTATCGGCCGATATATGTTCATAAATATATATATATATATATATATATAATTTATCAGTAAGTAAGTACATTTATTTTATCAATAAATGAGAACATAAATTTATTAAATAATTGTATTACATAAATTAATCTTTTGGACTTCTATGTATTCATTGACAAACACATTTCATGATTTATTGACATTTTTGCTACAGATTTATTTATTATATCTCACTATTAGTCCTCCATATATATTTTGGTTTTTAATTTAGCGATTTGTATTCTACAATCGAAATGAAAGTAAATCGGAATGCACCCATGATGAATGTTTTTCTTTTTTGTTCGTTGATATTAAGTAGATCATCTTAATTTCACTTTACAGCTGCAAATTTGGTGACTATTTTGTGGAAGTGCAGCTCAGAAACGTTCTTCACCGATGAACTGAACCGGACACAGTCCCTCTGATATGCAGTTACAGCTGGAAATGATAATGTACTGGAAAAGCCTTGAAGAGATTATGTACGCTTTGAAATGGCATGTAATTTACAGCAAAAATCTGAAGATCTGGCAGGTCCATATCCCATTTAGAGTGCACTGAAACATATTGCTAGCAAGGTATTTTTGATAGAAGTACAAAATCAGTGTTGTACAGCTTTTCTCTCCACACTATGGCAGTCTTTCTTTCTTTTCTTTTCTATTTTATTTGGTCTTACACGAACCGAGGCGTGCAGCTAGACCTGCATCCCGTTTTAACCGCTTTGTACTTTCCGGAATGGCTAAAAGGTGCTACATATTTCTTAGTGTTTGGTTTTTTTCTAATGTAGCCCCGTATCTACCGAAACTGCCTGACCGTTTAAATGTGCCATGTGATGAAATTGTGTGGTCTCCGAGTTTTGTGCCAAAGATGCAAACAGTATTAACTTCTTTGTCAGTGAGAGTAGTTAGGAAAGCTTACCTGAAGTTAGCGTGACCGCTAGTGCTCAACAATGTGCTTCTTAAACCGTGTGCAGAGGCGTAGATCAAGACTGCATGGGGCATGAGCAGTACAAAGCAATATAACCATTGTAGTTTTCAAAGAGTGATAGAAACAAACTTCTTCTAGTTCTGAGATGACTTTTCCCAGCAGCCAGATCCCAGATCAGGTTATGTCGCCGCAGTCACTTCCGAACAATATTGGCTGGATCAAATCTGTGTTTCTGTCTCCTTTAAAGGTTAAATCCGACAGAACTTTTCACATTGAGGTCAGAAATTCAATTTGGACTTTAGGTCATAGATGATAAACACAAAGTTTAGGAAATGCTGTGTGGAATTGATTTTCTTTTATGTTGGTTTATCTTTTATATTGGTTTTTTTTTTTAAAGAGTCATTTTCGAACCATATTTTCATTGAAAATTTCTTTAAATCATTCAAATAAATCATTTTATGTGTAATTTTTACCATGGAAAATTAACTTAAAACATCAAAACATTCATCTTGCTAACAAAGCCAGCAAATGTTTAATGAAGCGGCTGATTTTTAGACATTTAAGAAGTTGCATTTTAAAAGAAAAGAGAAACGTTGCCAAATTTTGATGTCAAGTTGATAGTAACAAACAGCTTTTTCACTGCCAGCTTGAAAGCCCGCAATTCTTTTAATAAATAATGCATAATTTTATGTATTTAGCTGTTGAAATACAACTTCAAAAACACCTCTGTGAATCACGTTGACAATTGAAATGGTCTGCATTTTATAAAAAATTGTTCATAGCAAAAATGTCCCCTGTTATTTTATTGCATTTTTGTATATAAATACAAAGTACAAAGTGCTGTATTTTTTGGCAACCTAAAACATTTGAAGCGCGAATAATCAAACTAAAGTTGGAACAGTGACACAATTCTTACAGATGGGCACGATTCGTTTGTTCCCTATTTTATCAACGGCTTTGCAGCAAATGTTCTCACATTCCCATGTTTTACGAGAGTTGCTCATTTCAGGCAATCGTGTTTTGTAATTTCGATGGATTGCCAATGGTCAAGTCGTAGGACGCTTGTATTTCTCCTCTCCTCTTCTCTCCTTTCACTCTCCTTTTTATGGATTATACTCTTTCTGTTCAATTTTTTGAACTTGTAAAGTTGTACTTTATATCATACAATGGGATGAAAGTATTCCATATAGCCTGCGTTACAGATTTTGTACAAAAGGTGTTTATATGAAAATGTAACCAGTTCATAGCTTTGAATGTTGCAACTAAAGTTTTTATTTGTAAATGTTGAATATTAACCATCAAACAAATAAAGGTTGATTGATGTAAAGTGCGAGTTTTCATTTATTATTGCTTCTCTTGAGATAGATCAAATTCGAAGACTGCAAACAATCATTAACCACGGCTTCTTTAAATCACAGTAAAAAATAAATAAAGTTGCTGCCTTAAATTTATAAGTACAATCAACTTGGATGTTAAGTCATTTCAACTTCAATTACATTAAACTGACATAAATGAGTTTAATCTTGTACAACTTAATAAAAAAAGTTGAAAATGGCTTAACTTATTTGGAAGAGTTAATGCAGTAAAAATAAATGTTGTCATAACTTAATGATCATATAATTTTGTACAGTTTGACGGAGTTCAATAATTGCATAATTGGAACATTTTAAATGACCAACATATACATCTGCCACACATACATTAAAAACAGGATTGTCTTTTTAAAAAAAAATTATATTACCATAATAAATTTTTTTGTGGACATACAGTAGTATGGTGTATCATGTAAATGTTATGATACAATGGGCAATCATTGTATGATACAAAATCAAATCAAGTAGACGCCATTTTTTTTATTTTTTACTCATATCCTTGTTTTCTTATGCTAAAATTGAATATGAACTTAATCATGTATAGTTTTTGTGAGGGCTTTTCCTCGTATATTATTATATATTTGTAATCTTCCTGTCAGGAAATATATGAATCAGACCTGGAGGGCTTTAGGACCCGGGAAGCAGCGAGCGTGGTGTCCCACTGACGGAGCGACGTACGGTACATACATAAAGACATTAGGTGAGTGTGTTGACACGTCTGAAATCATTGATACTCAGCATTCAGACCTTACCAGTGTTGAAGGGTTTATGCTTCACTTTTGCTTTTGTGTTTTAATTGCATCCATCCATGATAAAGTGCATCACACGCCCATTGTTTGCTCTTGTTATAGTAACGTTAGTAGCTGCATGTCCTGTCAATCCAGCGTGGTCGACATTCACGCTAAACTAGTAGATTCTTTACCACTCATGTGGTGTGAGTTAGTGTTGCAGTTTTTAACTTAGTACACAACAAAATGAAACAAGAGAGATGTAAGATAAGACGACGACATTTGCTAATGTTGTAGCCTAGTGTTGTATGAACAGACGATCTGTCAGAGCTCACATGCTGTCTCAAAACCTGCAATTATTTTGTAATACAAATGTGCAGTAGCAGCTATACTAACTACACAGAATACTATATCCCACACTGCAGTGCACTTGAATCGACTTGACCTTCCATTTCCAGAATCACCTTGTATCAGACACAATTTCATTTAAAGAGATAGCTGTTAAGAATTTGTTATGCAAAATAATAGTTTTTATATCTGGAATGATTCACTTTCTGAATATAGACACATGCTTTGTTAAAAGGTCATGTGACGGTGATATAGTTTAATAACATTTAAATAGTTTGTTGTTGTATATTACTATTTCATGTAATTTTTTTGTAGTAGACAGTATGCAGTGTATACTGTGCAGTAAACAGTGTGTTAGTAATCCATTACTAACTGAGTTATTGTTTAACGTTTAAAGCATGAAATGAAGTTGCGATAGTCTTCCCTGTTTTAATGTATATCCGAGTTTGCTTTCTCAAACAAGAAAAGACATAGGGCGGGATTTCCGAGTGGTGCAGGTGTGACGTAAGAACCCAGAAGACTAATTTGCTGTTTCCTTCGAGATCCTTTTATGGGGTTTTAAAACAGGCTGATGATGCCCACATGTTAATTGTCCTAATAATATTTATTTTTTCTAGGTAGGCAGTTTATGATGTTTTGAGGCACAGCTTGTTTTACTGCTCATCACAGTCTCTCAGTTCAGGAGAAAAGATCAGTATCTTTTCCTTTTTATTGCGATATATATACATATATCATAATATATTGCCAACACGTGAATATACTGATATAAAAAGATTCTCCCATATGAATGCTGGATTTAGATTCTAGGCTAATTAATTAAAGCTGCCCTGTGTAGCTGCCCTAATGAATAAGATTATTTTGAATTTCTAATCAGTAACTTGTGAAAACGTCACTTCATATTGGCTTCGCAGTATAAAATGGTTGTATATATTATTAAATATATAAACTACATAACAGCTGCAGTCCGTATCTTTTGGCGCTCTAGCGGTTAATAAACAGAACTGCATCCCAGACACAACATAGTGTCGGCCCAGATCCGGCCCACATCTGGTACACGTGGATTCAACACATACCAGATGTGGGCTGAATCTGTGCCGACACTGTGCCAACACCAAAACCGAACCAGTCTAAAATAGTGCGAATATAAACACTTATTATAGGTGTACCGTAGTGATTCAAGATAAGACAAAAACACTGTTAGGAAAATGGATTCATGATTTACTTGCTTATTGTATGAATTTTGTAAATTTTTAAAACAAAAAAAGTTACGGACTGCAGCTTTAAATATATAAACTATTTACAGGTTAATGTTTACCCAAAAATGAAAATTCGGTCATCATTTACTCACCCTCAAGTTGTTCCAAACCTGTATAAATTTCTCTCTTCTGCTGAACACAAAAGAAGATATTTTGAAAAATCTCAGTAACCGTTGAGGGGCACCATTGACTTCCATAAAAATAAAAATAAATCCCCATATACAGCATCAACTGTTTGGTTACCCACATAACTAAACTGCATATAAATGTCTTTACTAAATGAAAATGAAATTGCATTATGCATTATTGTGAAATGCGCTGTTAAAATATGCCCATGCATCAAGGAAACCCGAAAATTGCCTTGTCAAGAGTGTAAATCTGTCATTGCAGTTTCAAATTACCCGAAAGCAGCGAGTTCACTAAGCATTTTTTGACATATTTGATGACTAGTGCAATTAAAATGGTTACGCTCAGGTATGCATAAACATAAACAAAGATACCAGGCTACAGTTTTACTTTATGCAGGTGGCATATTTGACAGTATTACTTGCAGGATAAATGGGTTAGGAGTTATAAACGGGAAGCATATGATAAATTGATTCTGCTGGAGACCACCATGCACCGCTTCGCAGCTGTGTGGAACGGTCACCTAATATTACAGAGGAATTTGCTTTCAACTCTAGAAACACTTTTTTAATTGGGTTCGGCTACCATAAAAATCCATCTACTGTATGTTGCACACCTGCTGTGCCAACCTTGTTTTTTTTTTTATCACTCACGGTTTTATTTCTGTCCGTAGCACATGGAAAATGGTGGAAAATATTCTCGACTCTGAATCTGAAAGGGGCCTTTGATGAAAAATGAACTTGATGCTTTCTTTTGATCACCGCGCCCCAGTCCTAGATTCTACCATCTGCCCGTTTTTAAGAATAAACTATTAGATGCTCCACTTTATGCACCTTTGAGATCCATGTGCCAACCATCTACTGTATATGCCTCGGGCTGGGCATTGCACCATTACGTCGCTCTCTGTTTCTAGCCTGAAGGAAAAATATAGGATTGTGGCTCGGGACAAGCAAAAATAGACTTTTTTTTTTTTTTGCCTGTCATGTGTTGTGTGGCTCGGGGTGATTGGCAATCTTTCACTGTATGTGCTGGTGAGGGATTATTGTTAGAGCAACCTGACAGCTGGCACTTGGCAGGTTTACCCCAGAACACCATGGATAATTTAGCCGCTCGCTGTAATAATAGTTCATTAGTCGAACTCTTGTGCTATATGCATCTCTTCACGAACTAAGCGAATGAATACTTAACACTACAAGAAGTGCCAGCGCAGGGTAAGACACATCAGAGAATCTGGTAGGCCAAGATGTGAAATCAAAATTGACCCTGTTTACTCTCTTAAAGGGATAGTTCACCCAAAAATGAAAATTCTGTCATCATTTAATCACCCTCATGTTGTTCCAAACCTGCATTAATTTCTTTCTTCTGCTGAACACAAAAGAACATATTTTTAAGAATGTTGGTAACCAAACATTTGACGGCACCCATTGACTATTTTATTTCATTATTTATCAGGTGTTTTTTTCAGTGCAGCCCACAGTTTGGTTACCCATATTCTTCAAAATATCTTCTTTTGTGTTCAGCAGAGAATGAATTGTTTACAGGTTAGGAACAACTTGAGGGTGAGTAACAGAAGTTTCATTTTTGGGTGAACTATCCCTTTAACACATGAAATTGTGTTTGATTCTTGCAAGGTCTTCCAGAGAAAAATAATGTTTAATCAAAATTCTTTAGCTTGGCATAGCTTACTATTTATTAGAGAATCCTGAAACAAATGTATCACGATTTTCAAAATATCAAGCTGTTTTATATCAGGTTTTCGAGATTTATTAAAATGAGAAATAGCTCTTGAGCAGCAAATCATCATTTTAGAATAATTTCTGAAGGATCATGTGACACTGAAGACTGGGAAAATGATCACTTTGCATCACAGAAATAAATTATATTTTAATACATATTCAAAGGGAAACCAGTTATTTTAAATTGTAATAATATTTCACAATTTTACTGTTGTTACAACTTCTAAGAGTTCAATGGCTTACTTGAATTTATATGTCAAAATTTATATTGATAATCATATGTATTTTAGTCATTTATAATATTTAAGAAGTGGGCATTTTTATATAATTTATACACTTTCATTCAGTCTCTTGCTTTAGAAAGTCTCAACATAAGTCAAAAAACGGTCACAACATTGTTAAAAAAATGAGTTACTACAGTACTAAATGATTTAAATTCAGAGCTGTGAAGTTTTTGCTGGAAATTTCTGACATCTGTACTTACATGCTTTATCAGAAAAGTCTGGCTACTATGACTTGCTCGTATTACATATTTCTTGGATAAACAGTACAGTTGGTCTTGTAGGACTTTTTCTAATCAGTGATCTGCGCTACACTGTAAAAAGTGATAAAATCAGTTGACTTAACTTAAAAAAAGAGAGGAAACTCCTTTGCCTTAAAATTATTACACTGTAAAAACACTGTATTACACTGTTGTCATAACTTATTGATCATATAATTTTTTACAGTACAAGTAAATAAACCATGCGTAATTTAAACGAATAAGTTAAGTGGAAATGTCAAGTTCACATAACTTAATTTTCACAATTACGAATGAGGTTATTTATTTTCCTTAATTTTAAGGAAATTGGTTACGTCAGTTTTTTTGAATGTACATTTTTTAACAAAGTTAAAGTAATCTGTGTATCTAGTAAAAAACATCCTACAAGTAACCTGCTTTTTTATGTCAACTTTTTAATGTCGATAGAGAACGTAACTATTTCACAATTTTGAATTCATTTCTCACAATTGAGACGTTATTTCTCATAATTGCGAAGTTTAGTTACAGAAGTTTACGTTTATGCATGTTTTTATCCAAAGCAACTTACATTGCATTCAAGGTGCGCATTTACATTTGATCACTTCTTCCTTTTCATGGGAGTCGAACCCATGACCTTGGTGTTGCTAGCACCACGATCTACTGTTTGAGCTTAAGGAAAGCCTACAAAGAAGTAAAATGTTTTGCGAATGCCGTTTTATGCAAATTTGAAATAGACAGTGTTTCTATTACATTAGCGTTTCTGCTAGAGATAGGAAGGTGTCTCTTTTTTTCCACCACAAAAGGGTTTTTGTCATTTTCTCTGTTTGAGCCGTATCTGACTCACAGCAGTGCAACCCTGACAAATCCTGCACTGCGTTATGATTCGCTCAGCATTTTTTTTCACCCTCACATCTAAGTTGTTGTAGTCTCTGATTTTTGAGCCTCTTGAATGCCCTCCTGTAAGCAAATGGCTTCAAGACTTTCTTCAAGTGCTTACCAGTAAGTCTGCAAAGTTGCTGCGGGAGACCTCGAGGGCTTTTTTGTGAAAATAGTACAAGCCGCTCTTCGTCTTTTTGTTTCTATGGTGAGCTCTGTATAATGAACGAGAGGCATAATTGCATGCCGTGTACCTCCAAATCAAGCATCACACTATCATTTAATGGTATTAGAGCAAGCGTGCTCTTGTCAGATTCAATTTCAATGCCTCAGTGGGTTTTCTGCCCTAATGCATTGAGTCTACAGAGTTTTGGCATTGCGAATACGGTCTACAGATAGGTACAATTATTAAATTTATTATTTAAGTGGTTGCTTTATGAGTGTTGTCTTCTTTTTGACCTCACTAGTCCCTTGCATTTTGATTCAAAACAAGATGGTTCATACTTAAGTGTGGTTATCTGGTCTGCTTTTGGTACTTTTGTTCTCTTTGTGAGGCTAGTCATCCAGCATATCTTTGAAACATGCCTGAAAGACTTTAACAAAAACATTTTTTGTTGTTTCTTCATAAGATGTTACCAGACTCTTTGAACTAGTCAAGGTCATTTTCTCTTTTCATTCTCTCTCTCTCTTCAGGCAATGGCGCAGACGGGCTTTGGGCGAAGATACTTCAGAGCGTTTGTTAGTGGCTTCTTTGTAGCCGTCCCCGTGACAGTGACGGTTTTAGATCGTCTTGCCTATGTGGCACGCGTAGAAGGTGCCTCAATGCAAGTGAGTTGTCCTTTATCCATTTCATCAAACTATTCTTAGTAACATTGTTGTTTTGATGAATCTGGTTTAGTCTAGTTCTGCTGAAAGCAAAGATGTGCAGTTTTCTTATGAAACAACTTACAAGGTAATTCTTTTCTAATGCATTTGCTGGCACGTTGAGCTGTGGTGCTCTTTTGGGTGATGCAGGTTTGAGTCCAGCTTTTTTTATCACTTTACTGTATTTGTCACCATAGTCATTTTCTTTCCTCATCTTCAATATTTCAATGTAATAATTTATATAATATAAAAAATAAAAATGGTCATAGGACTTAATATATCTTGATATATTTTCGACATTTTGGAAATTGATAAATCTTGGTATTTAATATATATATATATATATATATATATATATATATATATATATATACGTCTTGACTTTTTTTTTGTTTTCAGTTTACTGTAAAATACCATAATATAACAGAAGTATATTTAATAATTTCCATTTAAAATGCAGCAGTGTAACAATACAGTTTAAAAAAATAGTATTTTAAAAATGTTATACTTAAAATTAAGTGAAAGTTTTTGAGTGATGATGGAAATTTTGAGTCGCTCAAAGAAAAACTTAGAATCATTTCATTGAGACAAACAACTTAAACTAAATCATAGAAATGCATCAAACTTACCAAGTTTAGCAGCAGTTTTTCCAAGTTTAAATCAAATGCACTATTAAAACATCTCTGCTTGCTTGCGAGAAAGTTTTGCGAAAGTTTAGGAAGCTTTATAGCCAATAAAAATGACTGATATAATACCATCAAAATAATTGCAAATATATTATGACTATTCAATATATTGCCCAGCCCTAAGAAATACTAAGAGAACTTTACTTTAACAAGCTTCTCTATTCAAACCTTAATAACCTTTTGTTTATATATAAGGACTTTGCATTAGGGCTCAATCAAACCAAATGTCATAAACATTGCACTAATAGCAGTAAGACCACAATGAAAGACACCTCTAATAATGAGAGAAACCCGTTTGAATACACATGCTCATTTTCTCGCCAAACTGAAGTAATGGTTCATTATGTACCTAATGATCACTAACTAACCAAAACGCTGGTGTTGTTGTTGTTTTCCTTTTGGAGTTCGGTTTTCTATCTCGGTTCATAGTGTTATAAATTTGCTAATGGCTTTTCCCGGTCCATCCACGGCCTTTGAATCCAAATAAGTCACTCCATGGACAATGCTGAAAGCTGACACCAATACAGAATGAGAAAATGTGTCTGAATAAAAAAGATAGAGCGCCCAGCTGTGACAGATAAATTCTCTAGGCGGGAACGCTCGTCGGGATATTTATTTTAGAAGGACAGATAAGAGATATTTCTGTCAATTATCCCAGCAAGCGTGAAATGGCTCATCGAGATCTCCCTTAATGATTCATTGGAGGCCCGTGTATCAAGTCAGTCGTTGACTTGCATGTTTGAGAAGGTTCGTCACACACAAGTCGTTTGATATACCACCACAAAAAGAGTTAAGAGAAAAACAAATTCTGTTTTTGAAGTTAACTTGCAGACGTTATTTTTATCCTTCAGTCGAAAGGCTGAATGAAGAACAGAGCGATTCTTTTCCAGAACAAAATTAAAGCAAAGTTGCTGCCACTGAGTTTATTCTTAGAGTTACAGTAGTTTTGGAAGTTTTTTGTGGAGTGGAGGATTAAAGCAATAAATCACAGACCAAAAAGAACAAATGATAAAAAGTTTCTAATCTGTCACAAATCTTCTAGAGACTCTTAGACTCAGTGTAGACTCTTAAATATCATGGTTTGAATCTTTCCCAGCCATCCTTAAACCCAGATGGAGGGTCGTCACCTGATGTTGTGCTGCTCAACCGCTGGACTGTGAGGAACTACCAAGTACAGCGAGGGGACGTTGTGTCAGTTCTGTGAGTAGTCGCATTTAAGCCGTATTTTGTCCTAAACGTGTGAGCCATTACGTGACATTTCACTGTGGGCGGAGCAACCGAGCGTGACCCTGCAGAAACTGTACATATCAAGTGACTGTTACTAAAGTTACTAATGTGGTGCTTGACACTTTTTTTGCATTTAAATGTATTGTGCGTTGTTGTGGTACGGTGTGAAGTAGGGATGCTATTTACCGGTAGTTTGGGATGAAGGATATATCAGTTAACAGGCAATTTTCGAGATTTTTATTTTTATTTACAATGTCTATTTACACCAAGTTTTAACTGGTAGCGTTTAAAACAATTTTAGGTTTTAGTGTAGTGTTATGTTTTTACTATTCTGCCTCAAAATGGAAATCTGTTTTACACAATTTTATTGATGACGTCGTGATGCTAAGTTCACTTAACATTAAAAAAAAACTATTTTGTATTAAAAATATATTTTAAGATTGGCCAATCATCAGTTATTGACTGTAATATCAAAATAATTATTGCTTATTATATCAACCAAAATTGTATTTCGGTGCATTTTTAGTAATAAGCTTAGTTTCTGCCCCTCCGCTCTGGTGAAGGCCTTGAAAATGGCCTTGATGGAGAAGTCCATTTATTAGCTGAAATTTGTCAGATGTGATGATTTTGTGACAGAACATCATGTTGATGTCAATCGGATGAGACTTAAGACCTCTGCTGTTCCACGGGTGTCTTGAGTCCTCACATCCAAATCTTTGACGAAAAATATCACATTCTTTCCGAAAATTGAGGTGTTCTCCATCCAGACAAAGACATCTGTGCGCTCAAAATTGCTAATTGGATGATTTTGGATCTGCCACAGATCTCCTTGACCTTAAACCCAGCTGCTCTGAGTACACTAACTCAAGGGGAATCCTCCTGTGGATAATGAGCCCACTCTGTCAGAAGGGTTACTGTCATCGCAAGTAATTGGCATGGACGCAATCTTCTGATATGCTTTAATGCGGTGCTCAACACCAAGAGCCTTTTGACACAGACCCTGCGGAGCCTATCATCTAGAGTAGACTCTAGCTAGGTAACTCCTCTTCACTTTTATGTATGGTCTGTTTTTTTTAAGCACCGGGGGGGGGGATAAGTATTTTTTTCGTCGAACTTCTCGATCAAACACTAACCCTGCTGTGTTCTTTGGCTTTTACACGTTTGGTAGGCCAGTAATGGTTGAGCGCCTTTGGCTGTTCAAATGAGGTTTTGATGCTGTGAAACTGAGAGACTTGTTTATGATTATAATGCCACCACAGGATGTTTTTTCACAATTAAAGCATTAGTCTGTTGGCCGGAATTCTGAACAGAGAGTTATTGAATTAATGAAGCAGAAACCTTCATACAATTAGGGATGGGACGGTATGAAAATTTCATATCACGATTATAGTGATCAAAATTATCGTGATTATCAATATTATCACGGTTTTGTTAAAACAAGATGAAAGTGTTAAAAAAGAACTGATGATCACACTGAAAACATTTCAACAAGTTTTATATTTGAGAATCAACAAATAAAACGAGCAGCTCTATGCACTTTTTAAAGTAAGATTCATTCTATTCTGTGGCATTTCCTTCCTTATAATGACAGTCGTCAATAGCTACACATAACACAGCGCACATCACAACGGTGGCGCTCTCTAATTTCATTCAAATACAACTTGTCATCTCGCGTCTCCATTTGTGATTGCATTGAAAATGAGTTGATTGTTTACACAATTTGATAATAATTGTTGTGATCATCTTGTCAGGACGAGTTTTATACGTTGTACAAAATGGATTTAACAGAGAATAGAGACTAATCTCTATTCAATATGTCCCCGTAATTATGTGGTAAAAAATCGGTGTAATAAGTGTACAATGAATATACATTATTATCTCTTAAATGTCACTCTTAATAGTCTTGTTTGAACTTGTTCGTTTTGGCTCAAAGCCACTTGCTGTGAACTTATCTTCGCGGAAGCTTCAAGTTTATTTCAAGTGAGTGAGATAAAATATTTCAACTCAAAACAACATTTTGTGCCAAATTATTTCCCAGACATAGTTTTAGTATTGAGATCAAAGTTAACTTGCCTTGCGTTCGCTATACAACAGTGGGTGATGGTCACAGGACGGCTCGGCAGATTTGAAGTGTTTACCCCTATCGCAGCGACTTTTTTTGAGCATGTTCTGCAGACGAGTGACCATCCTCGATTAAGTTTCCCTCAGGATTTTTGTGTAAACACCTCAGATTTGGTCCTCTTAAAAGGCTGAAAAATCTCCCGAGCACGGTCACTGCCTTCCTTCATTCCTTCTCGAATAAAAAAAAACCCAACATTGCGCGCTGCGTCAGACTGTTGCTGGATGGACAGGATTTATAGTAATTAAAATCGCGATAATCAAACACGGTTTTAATAATAATTGAATTTTAAACGATATTACTAACCGTCAGTACATTTTATCGTGGTTTATAGTGAAACCGGTAATCGTCCCATCCCTACATACAATTCATTAACAGTTACTATGTTACATTTTTAATGATTTTTTTTTGTTTTTTTGGTATGCCTCTAGCAGTACCAAATTAAGCAAAAATTATGCTTTCAAAAGGGTTTTAGAACACTCCCTCCATTTGTCATTGGTTAAACAAGCAAATAGCTCCGCCCCCCAAACTCACATCATTGGCTTGAGCTTGAGCAGATTTGCTTGGTATAAAATCGTAATTGCGAGTTATAAAGTCAGAATTGCGTGATGTATAGTAATTCTGATAATTTTTCAAAATTGTGAGATATAAACTTGCAATTTACCCTTCATGGGGAGTTTGATTGACAGGCGTCTGATCAATCATAATACACCATCCACCGAATCCGCCATTTTTGTCCGACAAAGCAGTCAGGGGAGTTAGTAGATTAACGTTGGTGAATTTGATACATAGCAACAATAACTAAAGGGGACGGGTCTTTGCGAATGGTCAATTGCGAGTTATAAAGTATGGAAGCTTGTTTCCACCATGGAAAAAAACTATTTAAAATTTAATTGCGGCTTTTTATCTCACAATTCTTTTTTTCTCAGGATTGCTAGATATAAACTCGCAATTGTGAGTTATAAAGACTTTTTTCTCACATTTGCGAGTTTATATCTTGCAAATCTGACTTTTGACTTCTTTTCTTAGAATTGTGAGATATAAAGTTCCAATTGACCCTTTGCAGGGAGCTTGATTGACAGGTGTTCTGACCAATCATACTTCGCCATCCGCCATTTTGTCCGACAAAGCAGTCAGGAGAGTTAGTAGATTAAAGGTTGTATCAGCGATTGTGGGTGAAGTCACTTCTGTTTGTGTTTGAAGCGAGATCCCAAACAAACAAAGTTAGCTCGCCCCTCCCTCAAAGAATTCCAATTCGTCAGAATCAACTCGCTCACTAGCATGCCAATCTCACCCACTAACGTTAAATCCCTACAATCTGATATTCGCTAGAGCTATCCAAGTTTAGTCGAGCTTCACTCATATTTTTTAAATAATTATATTTTCACACACAGTTCACATACAAAAAAGTCAGCACTAGAAGCTACTCACCTGTCCAGAAGAAACAGTGCATCCTCAGCGTCCGATTAACAATTTTTCAATTCTTTGAGTTCTGTCCACCGTTCAAAAGCCTTCCCAATTATTATTCGTTTCTTTGACGAAAAACGAGGGTATTCCCTCGCCCTAATCCTCCTTCTCTTCTTGGGGATTGCCTCGTCCATGTTAAATGTATCTGGTCCGTTGATAGCATAGGGTTGATAGATGCTGCCTTATTCTTCAGCTCCGACTTCGCGTGCAGGCGCTGTGCACGAGCGCAAAAACAAACAACACCCGTCCCTGTCGGTGATTGGTTAGAAAACTGTTTATTTTGATTTTGAGTGGTGGTTGTACCCATTTGTTTTTGTGTGCAGATCTCAGAGCCAAGGCTGCCTACAGAGACACGTTTTTTTGACAGCCTGCTTATGGGGCGGGCAGCTGGCGGATCGTTAGGAAAGATTAGATGAATGTGATAATTTTTGTTTGGGCCTGAAATCGCAGATACAACCTTTAACATGGGAGGATTTGAACTTGAAATACTGAATATACTGACGCCTTTCCGCGGTTAAAACAACATTCCTTCTTATGTTCATTCATGTTTATTTGATGCTATAAATGAACTAGAAGGAAGAGATGATCGGTTCACGAGCAGCTTTAACTGAGGCTCTACAGCGATCTGTCACGACACATTAAAGAGCAACAAAACGGTATTTATTGTTTAAATTTCTTTTTAAAAATGAGCAAATTTGAAAGGTGAGTCTTTGTTTAATATGTTTAATATCAAAAGTAACCGAAAAGTAACCTGTCTGTCAGCGTATTGTCAGTCTCCTCTCTGATCCGCGATGCATTTTTCACTGCGTGAGAACATGGTGTGTGCGTGAGAGCGGCGAAGCTTGTCGGACATAGCGACAGTAACTAAGGGGGGCGCGTCTTTGCGAAGGGTCAATTGCGAGTTATAAAGTCCAATTCTGTGGGGAAAAAAAGACTCTTTCTCAGAATTCTGAATTTTTTCTGAATTCTCAGAATTGCGAGTTTATATCTCAAAACTCTGAGAAAAAAAGACAAACTCACAATTGCCAGAAAAAAGCTAGAATTATGAGAGAAAAAGTCGCAATTACCTTTTTAAATTTTTTATTCTGTGGCAGAAACAAGCTTCCATACATTTCAGCTTTAACTCGATACTGTGCTGTTTTAGTTTTTTGTAAATCCCTTCATTAGGAACAATGTTGAGAGAATGGTAAGGCAGATTCATTCTGTCATTACCCAAAGATGGCACTCTTCCCCTGCTGGGAATTCTCTGCGCTGGGAACATGATGTTCATCCTTTACTGAACTATTCTGTGGGAAGAAACTAGCATTGCATACTAATACTCCTGACTTTGATTGCTTTAGAATTTATTCAAGGCCCATATAACATCATGTATAATATCTTGTTTTTAAATCAGATTCTTTCCTTTTATATCAATATATTCAATAATTCTTGTATTTTAAAGTAATAGTTGAACCAAAAATGTCATTATTTACTCAGCCCCATAATATATCATTTTTATGTGATCTCATGTGTCCAAAAAACACCATAAAATAACCAAAAAAGTAGTTTAGACTGTATTTCATGTCTTCTGACGTCACAACCCAAATTTAGGTCATTATTCAGTGTAAATTTTGGTTTCTGTTACAACAAATTACATTTCAGCCTTTTAGAATTCATATGGACTACTTTATGATACTTCTATTGTGCTTTTTTGTCGTTTTGTTTTTGTACAGAAAAAAAGCTGCATAAAGACTGCAAAATGTCTCATTTTGTGTTTTGAGTATATATTGGCAGAATGTTTATTTCTTAACCATATTTATCATATTTGAACATATTTAGATCACATGACCATCTAAATTGGGACAAATCAGTCTACATTTTGAATCTGAATGTGTTTATGCAATTGCAAGAGTTTTGTTTTCCTCTGCATGTTTGGATCAAATGCAGATGTAAATGGGACTCATTTCAAACGTTGTCTAAGGAGATTTCTCAGCCCACAGAGTAATATCTTATTTAGAGAACATTCCTCATCTTCAGACAGCAGTCGATGGGGAAATGGTTCTGTCAGGGTGTTTTATGCACACAGAAAACATTTTGTCATACTTTCAGTGTGAACAGGGACAAACTTGATGATTTTATGAATTGCCATTTGCACACATTACCACTTCCTAAAGAGTTCTTCCACAGCATCATTTGGTCAAAAGTGAGGATTTTGAATCTGTTACAAAGGGGAAACGGTTGCACAAAATTTAGAGCGCTAAAACATTTAGTCCTGAAAATTTCCAAACATTTTACAAATAACCATATTTTGCAATGGCTGCTTGGAAAATAAAAATAGTCGTTCTGACTAGGAGCATTGAAAGTGGACAAAAAGAACAGTTGTAAATATCTATTGGTTTGCAACATGCAGATGGGATTTGCAACATGAAGATGGGATCTCGCTGGACTGGGTTGAGTGTAATTTGCCATCTACATGGAAACCAGTTTAATTCATGCATCCTCAGAGATGTTTCATAGGGTCGAACCTGTTTTCTGAGAATTTTGCATTCAGCCTCAGAGTATGAGGTGAACTGAGGGTTCTGAGGTGTTTTTTGGACCAGCGTGCTTCTGCTGTCATAGACAACCTGTTTGGTTGTTAATGTGGTGGTGGCCGGAAGCCATGATGGTGGCAAGCCTCACTGTTACATAAGAGTGCTGAAGGAGGGTCAGGTTTGGGGCTCTCTTGAGTCTTGAGGAACCAGAAACCTGGTGTGTTTTTTTTTTTCAGAGTTCAGAGAAATATGTGAAACATCTCAAACCATGGACAATGAGGATGGTCCAGGGCCAGTGTAAGGGAGCTTTGGCAAAGTTGTTGAAACTGCCAAGCATTAAATCAGACCAATGTTGCATTAATCCAGATGCCAATGCCAAGTGAGGTAAAAATTCTGACCCTGCAGGAAGAGTGGACTATCTTTCTAGGATAAGAGTGAAATATTATTAGTTTAAAATAGCTGGTTTCTATGTGAATATATAATGTAAATAAATATTATAGCCTGTAATAATTATTATTAATTTGAAACTACTTAAAAAAATTGCATTATCCTGCTGGAAGTAGCCATCAGAGGATGTGTACATGGTGGCCATAAAGGGATGAACATGGTCAGAAACAATGCTGCCCAACGATGCCCAATTGGCACTAAGGGGCCTAAAGTGTACCAAGAAAACATCCCCCACACCATTACACCACCACCACCAGCCTGCACAGTGGTAACAAGGCATGATGGATCCATGTTCTCATTCTGTTTACGCCAAATTCTGACTCTACCATCTGAATGTCTCAACAGAAATCGAGACTCATCAGACCAGGCAACATTTTTCCAGTCTTCAACTGTCCAATTTTGGTGAGCTCTTGCAAATTGTAGCCTCTTTTTCCTATTTGTAGTGGAGATGAGTGGTACCCGGTGGGGTCTTCTGCTGTTGTAGCCCATCAGCCTCAAGGTTGTGCGTGTTGTGGCTTCACAAATGCTTTGCTGCATACCTCGGTTGTAACGAGTGGTTATTTCAGTCAAAGTTGCTCTTCTATCAGTTTGAATCAATCAGCCCATTCTCCTCTGACCTCTAGCATCAACAAGACATTTTCGCCCACAGGACTGCCGCATACTGGATGTTTTTCCCTTTTCACACCATTCTTTGTAAACCCTAGAAATGGTTGTGCGTGAAAATCCCAGTAACTGAGCAGATTGTGAAATACTCAGACCGGCCCGTCTGGCACCAACAACCATGCCACTCTCAAAATTGCTTAAATCACCTTTCTTTCCCATTCTGACATTCAATTTGGAGTTCAGGAGATTGTCTTGACCAGGACCACACCCCTAAATGCATTGAAGCCACTGCCATGTGATTAGTTGATTAGATAATTGCATTAATGAGAAATTGAACAGGTGTTCCTAATAATCCTTTAGGTGAGTGTATTTAATAATATTACTAATTGTATTAATAGTAAAATAATAATAATAACCTAGTATAGATAAAATTGTACATTTTCATAACGTTTTTATGATGAGGATGATGATAATAACAATAATAATAATCTGAAACAACTTTTAAAAATGAAAAAAAAAATTGTTTCAGTTTTTTCCAGTTAAAACAAGGTTATCAAGAATATTACTAGATAAAATTCCAGATGTTACCTGTTTTTCTTGAACTGTAGCAGAAATGTGGCCCATTGAGCTATAAGCTATATTACATTTATAGATAGCATCATTTTGTCCTGCTTTACGTCCTGGATGTCCTCTTCACAAGCCCGCAGTATCGTCCAGGTTTAATATCGTTCTTATGCTTTATGTATTGCCTGGCCCAGAGAAGCTTGATTTTGTCACATAAAGATTGGTATCATTTATTGCCCTCAGGTTTGCTGATGCTTTAACTCATCGCTATAATCTGTGAGGCTATTGTGCTTGTGAATCAGACTTCAGATGGAGACCGTCACAGCACAGAGCGCTAAGAAATGTCCTTTTCAGGCAAATTGAAACTGTTTGAAGATCCTTTAACACGAAACTACTTTCTTATGCAGCAAGATCTTATAAATATTTAGAAAGTTGATCACCATTATTGTAATTTTTCTTCTTTTAGTCTGAACTGCAAGATGAACCTTCCCCTTTTGGCCAGAAAATGAAATTATCAGTGGAGGAATTGCTCGCAGATGTTTAATTTGCAGAAGCTTTAGGCAAGCGCCTGTTATTCATCCAGGGAACTCTGTAACTCATTTTCTCCACCGAACAGCCTCACCAATTAAATCTGAGGTCAACTGTCCATCATCCTTAGCAGTAAAGCCTGTGGGTTCACTCGTAAAAGATGAGTTATTCCATTTGGTTTTGCGTTAGATGTGGTAATTATCTTTGTTGAATATACAATGCATGTAGTCTATTATTCTTACCAGTCTTAATCATATTATTTGAGAGAATATGAAAAAGAAAGTCAAGGAATGTCTGCTAGAAAACAACAGTATAGCAACTCAACCTCCAAAAAAAAAATATATATATATATATATATAATTACATGTAAATCATTTATAAAAATATATTTAAAATGTTAAATTATATTACATTACATATATTATATTATATAATATTAATATACTTTTACAATTCTAAAAAATGTAATTCTGTACTATTTTGTATAAATTAACCAAATTTTCTTCTACATTTAAGTAATAATTATCAAAAACCTTGTGTTGCTGTGGAGACAATCTTCCTCTGCAGCAGTTTTTACATCTAAGAGCTGCAGTTAACAATACAGAGACTTCTGCAGTGCCGAATTTAATGTGATTATTATATAATTTTTAATCTCAACAGAAAACTACATTAGCCACACTCATGTACATATATCTATAGTTGTAAACTGTTAGTGGTCTGTCATCATGGCTGTTGGTTATTTTGTGTGTGATTGGAGCAGATATCTCTTTCCCTTCTCGAGTTGTTGGACAAACATCAAAGAGGCTTCCCTGGCACTCTCCACCAATAGGATCCATCCTATAAAATGAATTGCCACTGGCTTTGTACGTTCCCCTCATCTCCTACATGAACTGTGCTCTGCCCACATCAGTGGGAGATGTTAGTCCCTTGACATATTCAGGACATAATAAGGCTGGAAGATCTGGATGTACCAGATTGAAAATTTGTCTTACTGATGTCAACGTGTATTGAACTAGCTTACTATTCTTACTTTTTTTCTCTGCTTTAATGCGTATATATTACATGTAATCAATATATTTAAAATCATATTATTGTTGTAGTTTTTAGTGTCAATATAGTTTTATATCAGCCATTTATTATATTATATTATATTAATGTAGTGCTGTCAGATTGATTGCGATTAATCGCATCTAACATAAAAGTTTTTGTTTATATGTGCGTATATATATAATTATATAAACATACTTATATATATATATATATTATATTCCCACACACATGTACATATAATATATACACGCACATATATTATATTAACAAAAACTTTTATGTTAGATGCGAACATTGTTATATTTTTATTTATATAGACAATTAGCATTGAATTTTATATTATATTGTATTATTTTTAGTATTTTTTTTATTTATGTTGACAAAATAGTATAGAATTTTAATAGCTGGCATTTGTTTGTATCAAATAAAATAATATCAATAAAATAACAAAAAATATATTTTATTTAGCATTTTTTCTTAATTTTGATTATAACTTTTATTTAATATTTATTGAAACATCCTTTTTTTTCTTTTTTTTCTCTTTTTTTTGCAGAAATTGTCCCTAGGTTATTTCAAGACTTGTTCATCTTTTTAAGATTTCCACCTTTTTGTTATTCAATGGTTTGGCATATCAAAGCTCATATCACAGCAAAATCCCCAGTGTTATATGAACTCTCCTGGTGTACATATAGATCCGTGGACAAATCCGTGTTTCCATATGTACACCAGGAGAGTTCATTTAACACTGGGGATTTTGGGGGAAAAAACAACCCAAAAATGCCTGGGTTGTCATCCTTGCCCAAGTCATTGCTATTCGTGAAACTATTTCTCGAATCGCACGAGTCACATTTTCTTCGGAACACAAACAGCTGTGTCATCACAACGCACGGTGCAGCCGTCGCCATGGCAGCAACATATTTCTGTCCCTCAGCATTTAGAGAACACTCATTACAGTCAGGTCACACTGATTCACTCCGGTCCAGGCATTTGCGCTCCTGTGCTCACCCACTGTTCACTTTATTATCAGTATCAGGAGTGTTACAATTCATTTCCCCAATGGCGGCTGGTATTAAATTCCCTGTCACACTTGGGAGGTCAGCGCTTTAGTGGAGTCATGGTAATGAGTGTGAGGGAGACGGGGGAGCTGGCCATGGCAGATTAAGACAACGTGTCAACATGCTAAGCTTCTAATAAGAAAGATATTCTTTAGGAGAATTAATGTCTGGTCTTAGACATTCACAATTGAGGTTAAGGCCAAGAGATAGAGGGGATTTGAATGAATTCCGAAATTCATTTCCGTGCTTTTCAGACCTTTTGATTTGGAAAATTGGGGACGTTTAGAGACGATTCATATTTTCATAAGCCCTGAGAATAATGCGAAGAAAGAAGAAGAGGGCTTGACAGTAAATGTGGTCAGATGGGCCAGGGCCAGTGTGAATATGAGACCTGATCTGAAACACATTCAATCATCACATACATGTCTTTTGATGCCTTCCAAATGTAACACTTTTTTTTTTTTTGGTGTATTGAACATTTTTGCTCAGAATTTTGCCAATTTCAATATGTCACTAATGTTACGTTAATATTTTGTTGTAGATCCTCTTGTAAGAATAAAACAAATCAATATTGCTTTGTAATGTTTGCACTTGTTTGCCAGCAAAATTGAATGGATTTATTTTACCGTTAATTATGATTAAAGCTGCAGTAGGGAGTTTTGAGAAAATGTTGACTTAGCCTGAAAATTTGAAGAAGCATAACTTACAGGTCCAACCCCCTTGCTCTCTGCTACGCTACAGCCCTCCCTCCACAGCTCCTCCCCCACAGCGGAGCCTGCCGTGAACGCGCAGGCTAGTAAGCAGGACCACGGATGACGGCGGATTATAAACAGTTATGGAACATTCACTAATAGGGACGAAACATCAACAATATGCTTTACATTGACTATGGCCTGCCCATACTTTGAATACAAACTTGGTCCTCAAATCATTATGTATTTTGCAATACATGTAGCAGCTAACTTTCTAACGTTGCACTCTTTCTATAAGTTATAGCTACTAAGATAACGTTAAAGGATTAGTTCACTTTAAAAAAAAACTTTTGCTAATAATTTACTCACCCCCATGTCATCCAAGATGTCCATGTCTTTCTTTCTTCAGTCGAAAAGAAATTAAGTTTTTTGATGAAAACATTCCAGGCTTTTTCTCCATATAATGGACTTCAATAGGACAGAAACGTTTCGAGGACCAAATGACAGTTTCAGTGCAGCTTCAAAGGGTTTTAAACGATACCAGACGATGAATAAGGGTCTTATCTAGCGAAACGATCGGTCATTTCAAAAATAAATAAAAAACTAAGTTTTATAAGCACAAATGCTTGCCTTGCTCTGTTCTGTGATGCACGTTCGTGATCCTGTTCATACTCGTTCATCCAAATTAACAAATCTTTTTTCGAGTCATTCGTTCGTTGAATGAACGAAATGACTCGAAAAAAGATTCGTTCATTTGGATGAACGAGTTCGAACAGGAGAGTCACGAACGACGGTACGCGCTCGCGCTGTGCAAGAGAGGGGTGATCAGCGCGTACACCAGCGTGATTGACACTGCTAAGACATTCCTCCTGGCTCTGATTGGTTGTTTCTGACCGGGAGCGGTGTATTTCTGCAAATGGCAATAGGACCACAGGGAGGAGCCAGAGGAGTTTGATTTTTTTCACAGATTATCTGTCTCATATTCTACTATTCAGGACATAATGACAGTTTTAACAAATATTTGTTTACAAAAGCTACCTGCTGGAGCTTTAAGTATAATTTCAAAAACAAATATTGCAATTATAATTGTAAATTATATTACATTTTTTTCTTAATTTTTTCTTTTCTTTTCTTATTATTTTTTTTTACATAGAAACCTTTATTAAAACATATTAATACTCATTGTTGAACATTATGTGTGTGTATATAGTGCTGGTCCGAATTATTTGCTCCCTTGGTAAATAATTTATGATCAAAGATGGCTGTAAAAAATAAATTGCATTCTTTATCCTTTTGAAATTTTATTAAAAGAATTAGCAAAAATCTTACCTTTCTTATGAAATAATGTGCCCCCTTTTATTAAATACTTTTTGCAACCTCCTTTTTCCAAGATAACAGCTTAAAATAAAATAAAGACAAATGTAATTTGACATAGAATTCAAATAATTTTTGTTCATATTTTACATATATTATATTTCATTACCATATTAAAAATATGGCCAACTTTTTTTCTAAAAGTTTATACTATTTTGTCCACATAAAAAACACAAAAAAAACAGTTTGATACAATATAATGAATTAAATTCTATTCATATTATTTTTTAAATATTGTTGTGGGGACAATGAAAAATGTGTCAGACTGAGCAAAAAAAATCTAAACTATTGACCTTGTTAAACCCTGAAGAAGAAAACCTGCGCACTGGTGTAGCTTGTGATTAATGAAGCTGTGACATTTAAGTCATATGACCTTCATCAGACATACAGCATTTTAGAAAAAAAGGTTTTAATCTCAGAGGTACAGCCATTGAGTGACGATTGTTATGGAGTGTTTCTTGTGCATCAACAGACCTTCTATCTGTGTGAGCTTGCACACACTTCTTCTGTCATTACCTCACAGCTATCTCAGAAAAAAACACTCCCTCTACCCAGAGACCCGGAGAAAGATTGATGTTTCTTTTACTTCCAAAGACATTTTTCTCTGCACTCAAATATAGCTTAGAGCCTTTTTTCAATCCTGCCCTGACTGAAAAGACCGTGTGTACGAGAGAGAGAGAGAGAGAGTTGAACTATACAACACTCAAGCCATCTTGAGAATGCAGAATGCTCTCCTCCTGTCTAGACCCAGATATTTCGAAAGCATTATTAGCTGACACAAACCTGTGGGCCTCTGGGTTTCATTATGCCTATAGGTGGTCTCTGCTTATGGCTAATGTGGCAGGTGTCATTTCTTGCCTCGTGAGGCTCCATACTAAAGACAGCTCATCACACTCATGGTGTTGTTTGCAGTGGTGATCCCCATGGAAACAAATCAACCCACAGTGGATGAGGGAATCAGAATCACCTGCTCCATTATGCAATCATGACCGCAATCAAATCCACAAGTGGTGTGAATGCTTAGCCAACTTGCAATCCTTAATTTGGATGCCTGTGAAAGAGAGCATGTGCGTTCCTTGCATTATAAAACGTAATTTTGTGGCAAAAAACATGTACATTTTTTGTCCTTTTGTTGTTGTAGTCTGTAAGGGCCTTTGAAGTAACTGAAATCTTTTGGCGAAGTGATATGAAACTGTAATGCGGTCAATACCTGCCTGGAACTACTTTAGCTGTGCGTTTCCCTGAAAATAATTACACACCTTATAATGTTTGTCAACCAATCAGATTCAAGCATTCAACAGCCCCGTATTATATTATATTATTTTAATTGTCAATTTGTGCCAGGCTTTATCCAGAAAGAAATGGAAGACAATCTTAAATTAATTTTCCTAATTTAAACCTGAAATGATAGGGAATTTTAAAATGTGACAAATTTTAAAATGACGTGAAAAAAAAAATCTCCGATTCTTCACTACTTCCGTTTTTTATTGCAGCTCAAGGTGCATTATTTTTTGTTAAATGAAATGGAAATGTTACGTTTTCAGATTATGATAATATAATAATATAATTTGTAATGATATTAAAGCCACGTTTTGGTTTAATTCTAGGTCCTGTTTCCTTTGTTCTCATTTTCCCGCCATTAGTTTGTTTGGTTAATTATTTGCCCACACCTGTTCTGTTTCTACCTCGATTACCCAGTTTGTAAGCCTTGAGTTCTCCTTAGTTCTTTGTCCTGTATCACTTACAGTTTGTTGAAGTGGTTGAGCCTGTGTGTTTCCTATTAAATACTGTTTAGTTTGCAACTCCATCGCTGTGCACTCTTTACAGCGTGACAAGCAATTGTATAACAAAGTTTTGTGTGTTTATACTACATATATGTATATATGTAATGTGTGTGTGTGTGTTTTATTTTTCCAGCACGAATGTGTGTGTACCGTTTCCCTCTCCACATTCATCTGTTTAAACTTTCAGGTTGTTGCTAGGGTAACCTGTTGAGGGAAGGCAAGAACATTTACGCCTGTACTGCAGTACGTGTCTTGATCGCTGCTCACTTCCTAATTTCTAGTCAATATGCGCAACATATTTAATGGTGGGTAATTTATTTATTGCCATTTTTTCATCTGGGTCTCCAAACGTCTTCCTCGGCAATGGAATTATCTCAAATGGTTATTACGTTGCATGCGTTGAATTTAATTAGTGCATTATCTTTGTGGACAGAAAGTCTCTTCATTACGTTTTTGATTAAATTAAGGTTGCATACCGCCTGAGGTTTGTGTTTTTGGAGTGAAAAGCTACGGCTCTGGCATCTCTGCTGCATTACTTCATCACTTCTTCAACTTGCTAAAAGATTTGATATGGGCTGAATTGCTCCTACTCTTGATTTGATGTAGGTTATATAATAGTGGAATATGTGGTAAGTTTGATAGTTGTAAATTTACATATATTATTAGCTTCCAACATACTATGGTGTAAAATGCACATTTTTATATTTGCAAACTTTACTGTTTGACACTCCGGACTAGATGTTTTGTATTTGTTATTATTTAATTGTGTAGTTTAGATGTTCATATTTTAGGTTGCACTACAATTTTGATCACATTAATGAACTGGGGCTCCATTTACAATAATAATATAAATTATCATAATAAAATACAATGATAAAAATGTTTTATTTTTTATTTAAATAGACAAAATAGCATGGAATTTTAATATCAGCCATTTATTTTTTTATATAATTCGATAACATTATTTTAATATTATAAATGGCGGTCCATAAATGACTTCCAATTATAAAAAATAAAATATAATAAAATAATGTTAAATTATTATATATATATATATATATATATATATATATATATATATATATATATATATATATATATAATTTATATTATTATAATGTAATTTATTTTACATTATAATAACATTAAATGAGTTATAATAAAAATGACATTATAAATTACAGAAATTATTAGTGCTGTCAAATCAATTAATCGTGATTAATCGTATCTAACAAAAAAATACATACACATTATATATTTACAAACTTTTAGTTAGATGCGATTAATCGCGATTAATCGATTTAACAGCACATTATAATTATATAACATAATTTTAACATTAATTATAATGATTTATTTATTTATAGTATATTATTAAAATAATTAATAAATAAGTTATATATAGCATATATAACATTATTTACAATAAAATTATTAATAGATGATCAAATGTATGAACACAAAGTATACCGGTACATTATATAAAGGATTTATATTTTTACTTTAATTGGATATTTATTTATTTATAATACATTAGTAAAATATAATTTATATTAATAAATAATATTATTATTAATAATGAGCACATATCTCACAAATGTGACCTCGGTAAAACTAATAAATTCTATTAATTTCATTACAAAAGTTTAATTTGAAAATTCAAATCTTTTAATTAATGCATCTCTAACAAAAAGCAGTATCCGTTTCATTGTTGAGTAAAAGTGTTGTAAAAATGTTTAGCATCATGTCATCAAGTAAAGAGAAACCTGAGAAGATTTGTTCACTCTGCCGCTACATTGCCACTTTTCCGTGACGGTTTTCTCCTTTAGCAGGCGTTATTCCCAACCACACCTGACGTTCAACACAATTACATCCAGCCCGACCCTCCTCGCTAATTAACTAATTGATTTGCGCTCGTTCATCCATTGTTTTTTCCAGAGTAGACTGCTGTTCAGGCCAGCTGGTGGAAGCCAAGGTGAAATATGGGCTAACGTGACTTTGACTAATAGCTCAGAGGAAGAAAGATGGCCCTTGCGCTCCTGACTCCGCACATCTTGTGGAGGTCAGTCCTGGAACGCCGCTGATTAGAAACTTCCCAACTGTAAACCGGTCACAACGTGTTTCTGAAGTGGACAGAATGGACTGGAAACATTGATGTAATAAGCTCAATAATAGTTAACGCCACAAGGCCACGGAAGGCAGCAGTTCTGACGGCCAGCGCGCATTGGAGGTTATTGGAAAAAGGCACTTAATGTATTTTTTTGTAATTAAATCTCCGGTTTCACCTCTGAAATCGATATGAAGTGCCGTCATAAACCACAGCTATTGAGCAGGACGCTGACTGCAAAGCCTCTGAAGCTTAATGTCGGAGTGTAAATGGTTCGCCGTAAAATGGATTAATAAGTATTAGCATTAAGGCATTTCCAGGCCCTGCATACAGTTGTTTGCAGGAAGTTTCTTATAAAATGGCTTAAACATTAAAGTTAATAGACCTTTATATGTTAGCAGTGGCGCATATTATTGAAAAGGTCAATTTACTTTCTCACAGCTCAGAGTGTGAAATACAGCAGAAAACTTGTGATTTATTGTAGGCCATCCTGATATTGCTCATAAAGCTTTGTTGCCAAAAACCTTTACTTTTTTTCTTGAGAGACCTTGTTCAGTTTTTAAATTGGATCCTATTAAGGCTAAGGCAAGCATCTCTGTTACTCATACTTGGGTTTATGTATGTGCGCTATACGGATGTGAATGATGCCTCAAATCATGAGGCTTGTTAAGAAGTGTGATGTAACTTTTCTATGCGATAAGACTTACCATTTCCCCTGGTGGACAATTAAACTATATCCTATAGAGGATTGAGGCATATCTAGGGCTCTTTTTACTTACCGCCAGCTAGCAACCATGTTTACATTTTTCATAATTAAAAAAATAATAATTTTTATATTATTTAAAAAAAATGCATTTTGTTGATATTGTGCTAAAAAGAATCGTACATTTCTTATAATTAGGAAACAGGATATCTAACAGTTTGATTTTTATCCTTTTGAGAGTTTTCAAAGTGTTTGAATGAAGGATGAACTGATATTAAAATTCTGGCCAATACTGTTAAACACTATAATACTATTTTGTCTAGATTTTTTTTTAAATGTTATGGTGGATAAACAGACAAGTGGACGATATTACAATTCTATAATATTTTGTCTTTATGAATTTCAAATTAAATGTTATGGCCAAAAAACTGACTAATGGAATATATTCAAATGTTCTACTATTTTGTCTAAATTGTAAATGAAATGCTATAGCCGATACCCTGACATAAGGATGATATTACATTTCTATACTATTTTGTCTAAATAAATAAAAAATAAAATGTTATGGTTGATAACCTGACAAATAGATGATATTAAAATTCAATTCAATACTATTCTGTCTAAATGAATTAAAAATGAAAAATTAGGGCTGATATACCCCAACTAATGGATGATATTAAAGTTCAATTCAATACTATTCTGTCTAAATTAATTAAAAATGAAATATTATGGCTGATGTAACCCAAATAATGGATGATATTAAAATACAATACTGTTTTGTCTAAAATTAATTAAAAATAAAATATCATGGCCGATAACCCAACTAATTGATGATATTAAAATGTTATACTATTTTGTCTAAATAAATTAAAAATAAAATGTTATGGTCGATAACCCGACTAATGGATGATATTTCAAATCAATAGTGTTTTGTCTAAATAAATCAAAAATAAAATGTTATGGCTGATCATTTGTCTAAAAGGAGCAATTATAAACTTGTATACTCCTAAAAAAGACAGTAAAAGACAGTAAACAACTAAAATCAGACATTTTAAATGTGAATTTACATGTGAATTTGTGGCATCTCGACATTATAATGTACAGTATAAAAACATATATATATATATAAAATAATTTAAAAAATCTTGGCTGTAAACCAGTGATTCGCTTGTGTCTCATTAGTCTTTTGTGGTTCTCAGTAAGAGTATGCAAAGGCAGTAGAGGATTATAACTCTATTAAAGCATGCATTGTACATCATCCAGTCTATTGTCTGCATGCTGCAAATGGTGATGAATGTTATCCAGACTGCAGCGTGGTGTGACAGGAACAGAAATCATCAGTGGAAACTGTTATCTCTTGTCACTCCAGCATATGCAGTGTTATATTTAAGCACACATGCCTTTTCAGTGCTCTGTTTTATTCCGTGTTATTTGGCCCCACCACTGAGAGCTCATCAGGGCGGGACAGCGGGAGGCAAGAGCGAGAGAATGTTGCCGACACGTCTCTGTTGGGGGGGGGGGCGGTGACGTGTGTCGTATGCTTTCTGATTATGCATGAGGGTTGAAGTTTTAACTCAATCAATTGCCTTTCAATCTGTAGGTCAAATATAAATGTCCTGGGGTCTTTTAGGCTACTGTTGCTTTGTTCTTTTTAGATGCATTTAAAGGAATGTTCTGGGTTAAGCTCAATCAACAGCACTCATGGTGATTACCACAAAATTAATTTCCACTCGTCCTTCGTTTTCTTTAAAAAAGCTAAAATGCGGCAGTGTAAACGTTAAAATAGACGCTGTACTCAGTTATAAAGCCACAAAAAGCAAACATTATGTGTTAAAATGATTTTAGTGTGGAAAAGATTGCTTACTAAGCTTTGCTGTGTAAAATTATATCCATTTAACTTTGCAGCCATGATAATATAATGCCTAAAACCATAAAACGACTGTAAAAATGAATATTTTAACAGCTTTACAGCAAAAAAATAAAAAAAATAAAGTTGAATGTAAAATGTAAAAATGAAGGAATTTTAAGGTTTTTATAAAATCCACATACCTTTAGTCCTTCAAAACATTGGCCCTGTTAACTTACATTGTTGATTATGGATGTATGATATATTGGCCACCATATTGGTAACGGCCGATCTATATTCATTTTTAATGTTATTGTTATCAGCCCAATAAGAAAATGTAGCCAATATATTAAAGCCAATAAATAATGGAATATATCCTTCAGCTGAGACACTTCAGATGCACACATTATGGTTTTGAATTGCTTGAAATCACTTCAAAAAAGGAAAATGCAGCGCAAATCTGTCATAGTCTACATAAAAATACAATAAGAACATTATAATTGTGTGCATGGGACTTGGCTTTTAATGGTGAGACTTTTGTTTTGTTTTGTAATCAGGCTCTCAAAAATTCTATAAAAATTTGGATTTAGATTTATCAGCAAATATATCAGTTATCAGCTTTCAAATATAAAGAATTACCGGTATCGGACAATAATTTCATATCGGTGCATCCTTAATTGTACGGGGTTTTTTTTTTAAAGAAAATGAGGGATGAGTTTTTTTTTTTTGGTAATCCACATTATGCCACAAATGCTATTGAACTTGTCAATATTGTGTAGCCTTTAATGCACATTACCTTTGGCTTTATGCCGGATTCAGGCTGTTTCCAAATTGAAAGTCTGAGTCTGAAACTGTTGGGAATTTGCAGTACATCGACAGAATTCTCCGTAATAACTTGAATTTTAGCTTAAAAACACCCCGTCAAGATAGACAGAAGAAGCCATAATTAAATAGTAATCCCATCTGTTAAAATCAGCATGAAAAAGCCGATGATAGTAAGATCCTCAACCTTTGATACCGCAACAGATGCTCTCTCCTGAGAGGAAGAGACGGCCCAGAAAAGCAGTCTTCCTCCTCTTTAGTTTCCGCTTCTATCAGTCCAGCTCTATTTGATAGTTATTCAATGTCTCGCTTGTTTGCACCACATCTGCCTCCTGCCACCCCCTCAAAATCAATACTAAGAAACTGTGTCTTATAGATGATTAAAGCAAGTTGCCGACTGCAGATATGTCATCCTTGAAAAGCAAAATCAGTCTTCCCCAGCAATACAGTTGCACAATGTATTCTTGATTAATTGCTTGTCTGAAATTGTCGATAGGCATCATTATTTGCCATTATTACGTTCATCAGCTTTTCACATCAGGAGCCTATTTAAACTGTCTAAAAGACACACTGGGACCTGAATCAAGAAAGAGAGCAGTTGATTTTAATATCGGTGCGGTTTTCCTTCTTAAAGGCAACATCAGATGGCATTCACATTCATTTAACTTCTATAATGTGATGTATTTTTTGTGAGCTGCCTGCAGAGATGGCATTTTAGGGCATCGACACGCTCCCATCACGAAGGTTGTTCCAAAATACTAAGGTAGAATTGCTTGTATCCTTAGTAGATTGCATTGAAATAAGTTCAGTTGAAAGTCCCAAAAGAAAATAATTTCACCCAATGTACGTATTCATTGTTTTAAATTCCGATTAGAGTGTAAAAATCGATTAACCGCATCAAACATAAAAGTTTTTGTTTATATAATGTGCATATATATATATATATATATATATACATACACACACACATATCAGGGAACTACACTAACATTTTCCACTGGTGGCACTTGCGCTACTAACTTTTTCAGTTACTAGCGCAAAACATGATTTGGTCGCACAAATTATTTATATAGTAAGCCGCTCTGGATAATAATGACCAATAGTGAAACTGTATTGCATACAGATGTGCTTTTTATTTTTACTCTCCATCTTTTAAAACACATGCCTTCTTGTTTTCTTTAAAAATGGTTGGGATAGATTTACTGCAATAGAAAATACAGTAGCAAACACAATAAAGTGCTAAATTAATTTCTTTTGGATTTCACCATGCTATGGTTGGCACAGATGGGCAGACTTCTGAAATCTTAAGGAAAAGTAAAATAAATATAATATGTCATTGTGAAGCTTCAATGATTCGTGTTTGAATTGTTTTGACGCAGTTACAAATTTGGACAGTCCTGCAATTGAAGGCCCACAGAATTTACAGTAGGGCTGCACGATATTGGTAAAAAAATGACATTGCGATATTTGATTTTTCTGCGATATATATTGCGATATAAAAACAATTTCACCAGATGACTTGAATAGCTCTACTTGGAAAGAATGAATCATTCTAGAATGACTCTTGAGTTCAGTGTTGGACAGATCAGTTGTTATTTTAACCATTCATTAAAGTGAATCGGTTCAAAGGAGTCAGTTCGCGAATCGGACGTGTCATTAACGGACCACGGCAGACGTTGTGTGATTATCCAGGCAGTTTAGGACATCTCACAAGATTTGTCTCAACACAGAAAACATTTCATCACCAGATAGATTTTTTGTTTTGTTTATTGAAAGAGTGGTTTATGCCATCTGAATGTGTGGAAAGCTTTTCAGAGAAGATGAGGCAACGTTATTTTAGCACAATTCACAACCAGTGGTAGTTCAGAAAAAAAAAAACTTCGGTCTTCCGACCTTTTACCATCGTGTATTCTCAAAGATATTCAGTCAACTCAATTCATTATTATGAGCGAGGGAGGGAGAGAGAGCGCGCGCGCGACTGGGGCTTTCACTCTCTCTGCTCATTCTCTCAGTTAAACAAGCGCGAATCCGCGAAGCCAACTTGATGTGTTGAATGCTCAGAGCGCGTTATAAAACGTATTCTTAAAATACACATTTCTGTTTTAATAAATGCTCATAGTAAATCATAGCATATTGCCTAAAACATTAGGTAGGTACAAAAATAATCAAACGGTGATACATTTGCGACCCATTAAAAATTAGGGTCGCAATGGCATTTCAAAAGGTCGCATATGCGACCATTTTGGTCGCAGTGTAGTTCCCTGCATATATTATATAAACAAAAACTTCTATGTTACTGTAGATGCGCTTAATCGCGATTAATCGATTTGACAGCACTAAGTGCAACATTAGATTAGATATAAGGTAACGTATACTAACTATTGAAATGTTTTAAGTCTTATTTCAGTTACATAAGCAGTTTTTATAAAAATCTAATTTTTTTTCAACGTTATCTTAGCAACATGTTAAAGGGATAGTTCACCCAAAAATGAAAATTCTGTCAGTATTTACTCACCCTCATGTCGCTCCAACCCCGTAAGACCTTCGTTCATCTTCAGAACACGAATTAAGATATTTTTGATGAAATCTGAGAGCTGGATCACTCCTCCATACTAGTCCATAGGCTTCTTGAGGGATTGAAACTTGCCGGCCTCGAAAAGTTATTAAAGGCATCGTTAAAATAGTCCAAGTGACTACAGTGGCTCAATCTTAAGTTTATCAAGCAACGAGAATACTTTTTTTCCGCAAAAATAACGACTTTATTTCAACTATTCATTTCCTTCTCTGTGGGCCTCGAGTGAATTCATGTAGTGTAATAGTGTAAGCTTTTGTGTTGTGCTGTGTTGACGTAGCTCTACGCTATTACACTAAGTTAACTGACTCGAGGCCCACAGAGAAGGAAATGAATAGTTGAAATAAAGACGTTATTTTTGTTTGTTTTTTGCGCACAAAAAGTATTCTCGTCGCTTGATAAACTTAAGATTGAGCCACTGTAGTCACTTGGACTATTTTAACGATGTCTTTAATAACTTTTCGGGGCCGGCAAGTTTCAATCCCTGAAGAAGCCTATGAAGGAGTGATCCAGCTCTCAGATTTCATCAAAAATATTTTAATTCGTGTTCCGAAGATGAACGAAGGTCTTACGGGGTTGGAGCAACATGAGGGTGAGTAAATACTGAGAGAATTTTCATTTTTGGGTGAACTATCGCTTTAACATCAAACTATTGAAAATCAGTTGTAAGTCAAGTTTTGGCTCTATTAGCTGAAAAGGAAACTCATTTCAGAGACAAAGATGTAATTACTCTACATTACTGTTATACAACCTTTTTATTGAAACATTGTTTTTGTCAGCGTTCGCTTTGTGTCTGGTAATGTCAAACTATTGAAAAAACCTTTGTAAGTCGAGTTTTTGTGACATAAACAGAAAAGAAAACTCATTTCATAGGCAAAGAATATAATTAGCCTACATTACATCACTTTTCAAAAACCTATTATTTTTTTTTCCATAAAAACCTAGTACTTTTGCAGCATTAGGTTAGCAACATACTAACATCAGACAACTGAAAAATCAGTTGTAAGTCAATTGCTTTCATAAGCAGAAAAGGAAACTCATTTGAGAGTCAAAGAATGTAATAACATTACATAACCGTTCCAAAAACCTATAGTATTTTTGCGGCATTAGCTTAGCATCATGTTAATGCCAAACTGCGTAGAAGCTCACTAGTTTTTGGAGCATAGATTGTTTTCATAGTATCAAGCTGTGTTTTGCTCTGTGCCTGCTATCACCTCATGAGACCTTTCATGAAGCTTGTTCTCGTTCCTGCCTTTTTGAAAGAATAAGGTCTCAATCTATAACCCCAGCAGTTGGTGTGTCCTCACCACCCATAATGCTCTCCTACCAGTTCTTGGTTTTAATTATGCTAAGTGCTAAACGCGTCAACCTTCAGCCGCATGCAGAAAGATGTCACTTTTATAAATTGCAGCCTCCCTCCTCTGTCACTGGTTCCTGTCACAGTTTTAATTAAACAGAGAGAAAGAGAGACTTACGGCCAGCGAGCAGATTTGATTGGGGTTTGAAGGCCGTAGGGGATCAAGACAAAATTGTCATTTGGCGTGAGGAAAAAAGACCAGCATATGGGCAAATTCATGCACATCTCTGTTTGCACGACATAAAGACAGTCGGTTTGTATATTAATAAGTCGATTTTTTAAAGATATTAAGTCGATATTAATAAGATGTGCTTGAGTTTTCAATGTTATTTGGAGTGACATGAGATTTTATATGAGCATGTTTAGAACATTAAAATGCATTTCAAGCATTTCAAGTGATCCTGGATATTAAAAAGGAAAATGTGGGATAGAAATGGATTGGATATTACTAAGTGGCCATTTCAGGCTGAAGTCAAATCGAATGCCTGAATAGCTCTTTGGCTATTGGCTAACATTAATATCCAATAGTTTGGGCAGCCTCAGTGACATCAGGAGAACTGGAAGGTTGTTCAATTTTGATAAAGATTATTAAGACATATTACATTTTTCTACAGAATGTTAATGTTGATTTTAAAAGGGTTGTTTTTGTTAACTAAAACTAAAGTATTATAATCGATTTTCGTTAATTGAATAAAATATTGGATAAAAAACAAACTTAAGAAATTTGCCATGGTAACTAAAATAAGTTCAAGTTTAAGTACTAGAATTACTACAGCTACGAATTGAAATAAATATAGATTAAAGCTAAATAAAAATGACAAAATTACTAAAATTTTAACTGAAATGAAAATTTCTAATAAATACTATTATAGTATATTGTGTAAATAATACTACAATAACACTAGACTTTAAAGTAAGAAAGTACAAGAAACACCATTCCAACCTATTTTACTATGTTAATTGAATTGCACTTTTTTTAAATCACGAACAATAACCAGGAATAATATATATATGTAAATATATTATGTAAAGTAAATATGGTTAATTTTGATTTCTTGTTTGCTTGACTTTACGGTTTTGAATTTCTTAAATATCAATACTCCCAATATCTCATTCCTGTCCTGTCGCTGTTATCTGCTGTTGGATTTATTGGTCACCCTCTGTCTCTCTGATTCTCTTTGTCTCTAATTCTCTCCCTCGCCTTGATATCTCCTGTACAGCACGACCAGCAGTTCCTCTCTGATCGTATCAGGCATTTCCCATCACTGTCTCTCATTGATGTCTACTACAGTACATCCAGTTTCACAAACGAGAGAAAAGAGGCGAGGGGAAAAGAAAACTAGAGTCTTGGTTTAAAATAATGGATCTGGTTATAATGGAGCATGATGATTAGGTAGCATCAGCATTGTCCACATCTGAGACCAGCCGGGCACTAGCTAATAATTTAGAAACTCACTTTTGGGGTGCACAAAAATTTCGATGATAGGAAGCTGAGTCTCAGAGTGTCACAAATCACAGTCTCAGAGCAGCAGGAAGGTGGTTCCATCATGGAGCAAATTTTGATCAGATTTTGAAAGTCTTTATGTGGTTAAGTCCTCATTTACTGAATCTTTATTGACTAATCCTTGAATTCAAGGCAGTCATGTCCTCAGACTCCCACCAGCCGGGGAGGATATCAAAGACTAACAAGCCAGGGACATTTGCTTACCCAGACTGAGTGCTGATGTTCCTCACTCCCTGAACTTACATCATTCTTCACTGCATCTGTGTAGGTGTGTGTAGATGTGAAGGTGAGAGAGTCTTATAGAGGTCTCACCAAGAAACTAAAACTTTAGTTTCTTTTTCCTTGACCTTTTGAAAAAAACATTTTGAACTTGCTATTAGCAAACCACCCTGAATACCCTAGTAACTGCATAACAACACCCTGGCAACCACATAAATGTCTTATTCTAATCTTCTGACATATAGTCTAACAACATAATAAACTCAATGTCCTACTGTTTTGTACAATGGATTATGGATGTGTTAAAGTATATTTTTAGTGGTGTAGTTTAGCATATTTGACTCTTATGTTTGATTTCTCATGATTTACACCTCCCTCACCACTTAGCGGTTTAATGTGTTTTAATACAATTTTGTCTAAAATGTTTAATCCAATAAAGGCACTCATAACAGTGAATTATTATGATCCCCCATCTCTTTGGGTCCAAAATCTGGTTTCTTTCAGACATGGTGTGTTCTGCTTCATGGGGAATCAAACATACTGTGTCTACACCGATATTGCAACATAAAATAAATTAGCTACAGTACATTTTTTCTTACCACAGTAACTGTCCTTGCACACAGAGTGTATTAGTGTATAGTTGGAGCACTCAAAGATAAGTCAGCTCGTTTCCACATGTAATGGATTCCTTGTGCCTCACTGCAGGAAATGTAATGTGATGTAATGCTATTAATGGCCCGAATTAAATCAAATATTCTTGGGCTGAATCCCTCCATGGTTGAAGCAAGAGCAGATGTAAGGTAAATATCTTCAAATCTCATCCACCCGGCTTTTATTAAACCCAATTCTCAGAGCCATATTGTCTTTTGAGCTTTGTGAGAAGTTGGGTTTAGTGGGAAAAAAAAGGAAAGAACTTGCTAAACTTCTTAGTCTAGAGAGTTTTTGGTTAAAAAATGGTCTGAAGGTGCAAAGTTGGGACCGGTCAATATAGCTTAAATAAATAAATAATAAATAAATAAATATATATATATATATATATATATATATATATATATATATATATGTGTATTATAATTATTTATATTTATTATTATTATTTATTATATATATATATACACAGTATATATATATATATATATATTCCATTAAAAAAAACACCCTTTTAACAGAAAATAAAAATATGGGTTGTATCTCGGTGAAAGGGTAATATATATATATATATATATATATATATATATATATATATATATATATATAACAGAATATATATATAACAGAAAATAAAAATATGGGTTGAATCTCGGTGGAAGGGTAATATATATATGAAAGTATTGGGGTCAGTATGATTGTTTTTTTTAATACATGAAGATGACACTAAGTTAAAGGTGCATTGTGTAATATTTCGGAGGATCTGTTGACAGAAATGCAATATCATATGCATAATAATGTTTGTGTTGTACCGTATAAAGACCTTACTTAATGAACTGTTACCTTAGAATGAGCCATTTCTATCTACATACACTGCGGGTCCCATAGGCGTAGCCACGGGTGTGCCAGTGCCACCCACAGTGGCAGCTGGCACACCTAAAAATAGATGCAGAATTATTTTTTAAAGTCTTAATAAAAATGTTTTACTAGACTTGGACTATTGTTGTTTATTTACAATCTTTTGTACATTTAAAATGTATTTTAATTTTTAAATTATTATCGTTAAAAAAATATCTGCCGACATTCGGACTGCCAAACAATCGGGATGGTTCTCACTGCGGAACATGAAATCCACGGGGAGGAGTCGGATCCAGATCCAACTCCTCCCACTTACATACACCTAAACCTAGCCAACTCCACCCCCTGATCCCTAAACACACCCCTAATCCCTAAACCCAACCCTATTCCTACCCATCTCCACCCCTTAGATCTTGATCCGACTCCTCCCCGTGGATCTCATGTACTGCATTGAGGTGCTACTCAATCTGCAAACGTGCTGTTGAGGCACGCGCCTCATGAGGAGAAACGGAAACAATGAGCGCAGTTCACACAAAGAAACTTAACGAAAATACAGCGGATAAAAGATTCATGTGGAGTTTTTATATTTATAACATATGATACAGTTTAGTAACATCACACGACCACGAGTGCTGAATTGCCTACCATCACAATTGAAAATGTGATACTGATTTCATATGACAGTTCAATAAACAAGTAATTAATATCAAGTCACTTACATTTTATACACAATATTGACTGTTTTTGTTCTATTTAAGCAGCGAAAATAGTTCAAATCAAAGATCACAGCAGAGCAGAACCACATAGCATCTCATCGGAAAACATAACCGAATTACTGAATGATTCAGCGCTTTGAATGAATCGGTTGAGTCAAAGAGCCTGGCTACAACACACACAAAAAATCCCATTTTTTTCTGGACAAGCAATTTCTTTACTTGGACAAGTGAATGACCGATTTACTTGTTCGAACGACAAGCACATGAAATGCCTTAATGTGGAGCCCTGAGTTATATTTTATATAAGCCTAGTATTATGTTTATGTGCCGAGCCTGAGTATAGTTTTACACATCAGCCCAGTCTATTTTGCAAAGTTAGTGATACGCCGGGTCAAGGTTTTTTTGCAGATTAATCTGACAATAAATGTGGCACACCCAGTTTTTCTTATGCACACCCAGAGACGCTTTTCTGGCTACACTAGTGGCGGCTCCCCTTACATTGAAATATGCTGTCATGTTTTTACAGTTGCCCTAAACTGACAAGCTAGCTAAAGTCAGCGAATTATACACTGACACAATGATGAACAAGTAACAATAATATTCACAATAACATAGTTTTACTAAATAATTAAGTAAACCTATTTTTTTTTTTTTATCTTTGTAAAGAAACCTCATTGCTTAACTGGCTACTTTCTGTTGTCTCAGATGACGAAATCTTTTCCTGTCGGCCACCTTAACTTCTGTTGGTTGCAACTCGCAACCTCACCACTAGATGCCGCTAAAAATGACACAGTGCACCTCTAAGACGGTTAGTAAATATTTGAAATTATATGACAATTAAGCAGCACATTTCAACATTGATAATAATACGAAATGTTTCTTGAGGAGCAAATCAGCTTATTAGAATGATTTCTGAAGGATCATGTGATACTGTAGACTGGAGTGATGATGCTGAATATTCAGCTTTGACATCACAGGAATAAATTTCATTTTACTGTATTTTTGATGAACATAAAAAACATATTTCAGAATCATTACAAATTCTTACTGACCTCAAATTTGAATGATTTTGTGTCTAAAAAGTATCTGCACCAGTAGAAGCATATACTTGACAGCAACATTTACCTGTAGTTTTATTTAAATTCAATTTTTTATTTAAAATGTCACAAGTAAATTTCAATGACCATGAGCACTTTTTAGTTAACCGACTCAACTCTTCCAAATGAATCAACATTTTAAAGTGGTTTAAACAGAGACGCAATTGTGTGTTCATAGGTCAAATAAGGGCAACACATTGGCGGCAAAATATCGTACATATCCGTTATATTGCCCAGGCCTAGTGCAATCCACTGAACCAGACCGAAACTAGCAATTGTGATCGTAACAACCAATTATTTTAAAATCCTCTTTCACTAAAGGTGGTGCCCTTATCAGAGTTCTCACTCACTTGCTTTCTCTTTCCGTTGTTGTTTTCTTTGGTTGCTGAATTAAGATCAGACTGCAAGAGATCGAAGTGCTCTCCAGCGAGCAACTGAAAGACCCAATTTAGTCAGGATCGGTAAAACCTTACGCCTGAGAGGAATGATCTTAGAGCCTAAATGGGCCTGTGTAGCTCATATCTGCTTTCATGCGCTCTCTCTCTCTGCAGGCTGTTATTTAACTACTAGCTTCCTGTGGATTGGGTCATTCTGTGCTGCTTCCCATACTCTTCATCGGTTCTGGCCTCATCATGCTGAAGTGAGGACACTACTTAGTGTGTAAATTAAAGTTTTTTATCTTTCCCTGCCATTGACGTCATTTTCTGTCATTTGTGACACAACCTCTGCGTCCGAAAGCTTAAAAAAAGCTGCCTTCGGAGGACGCATTCCAAGGAAGGCGGCATCGATGTATCCTTCACTGCCTTCGATATCCCACAATTCTGTGCGTTCCATTCTGAGACGGTTGAGCTAAAAAATAAAGATGGCGTCTAAAAATCGCGGTTTGTGTGGTCGGTTTGTGTGTAAATGTTTTGTTTTTTCACTTCTAATAACTGTACATTTAACAGTCTATTAAATCTATTAACATTTTTCACAGAGTAAGGGAACGTACCATTTAATAGGTTTTTACCATAGCATTTTTACAATCTTTTCCCTTTAAAATATGATCATTTTTACAGCCACAAGTCATATTGACCAAATTTAAGACACTTTTATGGTGCTCTTTTCTCTATTTTGGAGCTTAGCAGACCAAGTCCCCATCCGCTTTCATTGTACAGAAGAGCAGCGTGAACATTCCTCAAAACATCTACTTTTGTGTTTTACAGGGAAAAAAAGTTTTCAAACAACACTAGTAGTGCGAGTAAAAACCTTTTTTTATAAACTGTCCCTTCAAAACATTATGTTCAGGAAATGCGGACTTAATTGAAAAATGTTGATGGCAATAGTTAAAGTGACCCTAGTTTTTAAGCAAACTGTTCGTTCCACCATAAAATAAATAGAGAAAACAGAAGACACTCAGAACAAATGCAGTGCTCTGTTTTCCATCAGCTGTACCCTAAATATTACAAGAGAAGAAAACAACATGATTGACGCATTTATTGCCACATACAGCAAATGCCACATAAAGTGTCTCACCGAATTTAGCACAGCGTAACTTTTAATTGAAACGTTTTATGGGGGATTTGAAGTTTGTTTGACTGACACTGCACTCCCGGATAAAAAGGGACTTGTGGAAGATCCACCTCAATCTTTTGCTTGTTTTGTAGTTTCTGTTTCTTTGACCTTACTGGCTTTTGAAAAGAAAAAGGGGGATTTTTTTATTTCATTTTTTTATACTTTATTTTCTACAAAGAAGAAAAACAGTTGAATCCTTTACCACCAGTCTCAATGTTTATACAAAAAGCATCCAAGAATCATTGACAAAAATGGTTAAATCCTAATTACTGATTTTTCCTCACTTTCATTTTATGCATTCATATGTTTCCAAGATTTTCTGCCAGCACTCTCCAATGCCGTGAGTGCTGCTATATGTCTTCTCCTCAGGAGATGTAATTCATCTTTGTAATTTATCACGGTTTTCGGCCGTTGAGCTCATTAATTAGTTCTTCCATTCGCCTTTTAGCTGTCATGGCAACATCGCAGCTAGACTTTTGCCGTCACACGGGGCTTTCAAAATTAGCTTCGCAGGCTGTAATTTCTTATCAGGGCATTTTAACCCCCTATGTCACCTTGCGTACAGTCTCTCTGCTGTTATCTAATGAATACTGAAAGCCTTTTGTTTTGTAATTAGTCATTAATTATATAAATGGAAAGAGCATTGTGTGAATGGGCACGTTTGTTTACTGCCACTCTTATTACTTTACATATTAACGTTATATTATAATGCGTTCCTGTTGATGCATTTCTTTTCTCTAATGCTTTTTCCCCCCTTCAGGGTTTGTCGTTTCTCTATTCAAAGCTTGGTTTTCGAAGTAAAATGGTTGCCTAAGTGAGAATTACACACTTAGATAAGTTATTGTACTATAATTCAACATTTTTTCAGAGAACTGCCTGATGAAAGATTGTGCAAGTCTGACTGCACTTATAAAAATTCAAATGGTTTTGCAATGCAATTCTCAAGAGACTTCTTGGCATCCACTTCAGTTCAGTTTACAGGTGTGTGGTTTCATATTCAATAAACTAATGCAGCTAATACAGGACTTTCCAAACAGCCTGTTTTGGATAATTTTGTTCAAGTGATAGTGGTCGACCGAAAAAAACCTCCATTCAGAAACACTGTTAATAAAATCTTAAGTAGACCTGCGTGTATCATGTTTGATAATAAGACCACTATATGTTAGTGCCAAGATCTCAAGATACACACCAGTAATGTTTTTTTCTAAGACACAATTATAAAAGCTACTTAAATGTCCTAATTGAACTAATGCCTAAATAATCCTGGCTTAATTTAAGCTCTGTCTGTGAAACCAGGCCTTAATGTTTTTAAGCACACAGATACAGACCTTATTTTTTGAGCATATTTAGACTTTAACATGAAACCCAGACCCCTTAGTTCTAAAGGTCTGGTCACATTAGTGAAAATTCATCAAATTGGCTCTGGCTCATTGCAACAGCTGCTTGTCAATGTAAAAATGTTTGAGATGGCCAATAAAAGAAGGCAGTGTTTACTGTTCACAGAAGTCAAACCCAAGCAATAATTCCATTGCTGCGTTTTTAACGTAAGGAGCTATTAATGTAAGGAGCTGAACTTGACGAGGCTGAATACAGCAATATTTTCCAACTATTCAAAATAAAAATGCTAAATAGGGTGGCCATCTGTCTGGCTTTAGGTTGGACAGTCTGGTTTTAAAAATACCATATCGTCTACCGGCACAGCCTTGAGCTGAACACTCATTTGTCCTCCTTTTAATATCTTCCCTATTGTATACTTTATCCTATGGTATATTATTAATAAATTAAAACATAGGCTAAGTTTATAAGATAATATTACATGACGTACATTTTACACACAATATTGTCAATATTGAGTGTTTTGCTCCAAAATAGTTTCAAACAGAGTCACAACAGAATGTTTGCGTCTCCGATCAACACAGTGGTGTTTTGTTCCTAATTCAGCATTTTTTGAATTGCCTGAATCAATAATTCAATGACCCATTTATTAAGACCTATTCACTTGCTTCGTTCCTGAACGAATCAGCCATTTTTAACCAATTGGTTGAATTATTTGAATTTATCAATGAATCACTTAAGACAGTGACTTTCATATTTAAGGTACAATTCATTGGTTTCATATTTCTATATTCAATATATTTTTTTATATTAAAAAAAATCTTATTACATTATTTATGCATTTGTAAACAGTCTGTGTTAATACATCTACACCTTAATACATCTTTTGATTCCCAGTCTACCCCTGGTTCCAGTTAAAAGTTTCTACTGGTCCTTTGAACCTCGGAGTACAAATACAAAGTTCTATGGCACAGGCTAATAGGTCCTTTAACTCAATCTGTTTAAAATCACATCGTTATCTATGGGCACAGCTGATTGGTTCCTGCTGTATCAGTAGCCAATGAGCTTGCATGCTCTACCTTCAAATACTTAGGTAGCGTTTGCCTTAGCAGTGCAGCACGCTTTCAGAAACCCTCCACCTTCCCCAGCTCCACCTGTATAGATCTGCTACGGGCAATTCATGTACGCTATATTGTACAGCAGCAGCATATCTTATTTGCCCACAGCAGCTTGTTGTGTATGTATTAGCAGTAGCAAGTCCCATAATTGCTCTGCCGAAGCAGCAATGACCTACAGTTGCAGCAGCAGTAAAAGCAGCAGCAGAGGCAGCAATAACCTGCAGCAATAAAAGTAGTAGCAGCAATAAAAGCAGCAGCAGCAATGAAACTAGCAGCAGAAGCAGCAGCAGCAATAAAAGCAGCAGTAGCAGCATTAAAAGCAGCAGCAGCAATGAAATGAGCAGCAGAATTAGCAATAACCTACAGCAGCAGCAGCAATTAAAGCAGCAGCAATAACCTGCAGCAGCAGCAGCAATGAAAGCAGCAGCAATAACCAACAGCAGCAGCAATGAAAGCAGCAGCAATAACCAGCAGCAGCAATGAAAGCAGCAGCAATAACCAACAGCAGCAGCAGCAATGAAAGCAGCAGCAATAACCTGCAGCAGCAGCAGCAGCAGCAATGAAAGCAGCAGCAATAACCAACAGCAGCAGCAGCAATGAAAGCAGCAGCAATAACCAACAGCAGCAGCAGCAATGAAAGCAGCAGAAGAAGCAGCAATTTATCAACAGCAGCAACAATAAAAGCAGCAGCTTAGCAGATCTATTTCGCCAAGACCAACCATAGTTACATTGTCATACTCATTACCATGCTAATATAATCTGAGAGTTGTCATGACAGAAATGGAATTTAACATAAGGTTTTTGACTACCGGTATTTCATGTTTATTGTTTTAAATCTGTGTCAGAACTCAATGGAAATCCTGTATCTGTTTGTAGCAGTGTATGTGTCTAGCAAGCCCTATCAGCTTCATCAGTTCACCATCATCGAATAAAACTACCAATTAACTGAAATTAGCTCTTTGGTTAAAGAATTGTTTTTTTAATTAGAGTATTTTGTACGCAGCGGGATTAAAGTGTTAAAGAGTTTACTAAAGTGCCATAAAACCTTGATACATGTGCCTATAAACACTTGGTGATTATGATTGTGATAATGACAGTATGTTGAAGTCATTCTTTTATACGACCTTCTAGTAGCCTAGACTTTAATTTTTCCTGCCTATGAATACATCTACATCTAAATGTAATAAACTAAAGGACAGCCTTTGTGTTTCTGTCTGCATAGCATCCTCCCTTTCCAGATCACTGTTCACTGTCTTGGCAGTGATTCAATCCCCGTCTTGCTCTCTCTTTAGACTCTCCACAGGTGTGCAGTTGCCAAGGAGACTTGTGTTCAAGGCTAGACGTCCCACATATATTCTTTCAGAATAAGCTAGCCTGGATATTTCAGCCACTGTAATTCATGTTTTACCAAATCTGTTCTTTGCATTTTGAACTGCCAATATTTGTTGAAGTTAAAGTGAGCATGAAATCAAATATAGTTTCAGTTGCTGTACAAAATCACATTCATTTTCCTCATAAATATAATAATATATTAAATACATTTAATTTAGCATGGTTTGTTAAGTGTTATATGGTCTACCTAGACCCTCATGTCTAGGCATTTGTGTTTTGCTCAATATTTTGCAATATCAAAAATCAAGTATCAAGTGCAGATCAATGTAAATTTTTTCAAATCAAATGGAAAAATATATACACTATCGTTCAAAGGTTTGAGAATTTATTTTATGTTTTTGAAAGAAGTCTCTTATGTTCAACAAGGCTGCATTTATTTGATCAAAATTGAAATATTACTTTAGCTGTTTTCTATTTGAGTATATTTAAAATATTATTTATTTCTATGATGGCAAAGCTGAATTTTCAGCATCATTACACTATAAAAAAGTTGCCTTAAATTTTCTTGTACAGTGAACTTGGGTGTTTAAATCTTTTCAACTCAAATTATATTAAACTGACTTAAAAAACAAGTTGAATCTTGTTGAACCTATTAAAAAAGTAGAAAATTGCTTAACTTATTTTAATGAGTTAAAGCAAACTTATTGATCAAATATTTTTTAGTGTACTCCAGTCTTCAGTGTCACATGATCCTTCAGAAATCATTCTAATATGCTATTTGCTGCTCAAGAAACATTTATTTTTATTATCAACGTTGAAAACAACGTTGGCGCTTAATATTTATGTGTGAAACCTAGGGATGGGAATCGAAAACCGGTTCCACTCGAGAACCGGTTCTAAATTTTACGATCCATCGATATTGTATGCCCTCGACGTTAACGAGTCCTCTTATCGATGCTCCTGCTCTGAGTCAGCCATAGTATGTACAGACCGTGAACTCACAACTGTCCCTTTTGTCCTTTATCAAGCACCATAGCACCGCGTCCAAAGATAATCTTTGTCCTGCAAAGTCTTATTTGATCAGTGAGTAAAATTGTCTCTCTCTGGTAATGTAGATGAACCGCTGCGCTTGTGACAGGGCGCATGTTAAACTGATCGAGCAGAGAGAGAGAGAGAGAGAGAGCCCCGGTCGCGCGCACGCACTCTCTCTCTTCGGAGCAAGGCGAAAGTAGGCTTCACCGTCTCAAAACTAAGCGCTGTCTTCCTCTCTCCCTCGCACATATTAATCAAAATAAACGACACGATGGTAAGGTAGGGAGACTAAAGTTTTATGTGGAGCATTCGGAGATTTGTTTTTCCTGAATTGCCGCTGGGTGTGAATTGTGCTAAAATACGTTGCCTTATCTTCTCTGAAAAGTCTTCCGCACATTCAGCTGACATAATCACACTTCAAATAAACGAAAAAAAACGATCCAGTGATGAAATGTTTTCTGTGATGACACACATCTTGTGGGATGTCCCAACTGGCGGGATAATCACACAACGCGCACACGTCCGATAATGACACGTCCAATTCGCGAACTAATGACTCATTTGAACCGATTCGTTTTAATGAATGGTTAAAACAATTGATCTTTCCAACACTGAACTCACGGGACGTTTAATCGGTGTATAACTAATCGGTAACACTTTACAATAAGGTTCCATTTATTACAGAAATTACATAAAAAGTACAGTTTGCTTAGTCAAGTGTAAGCATTAAAACGACTTGTTTCCCCCCCGAAAAAGACTACTTTTTCCCACACAGTGCTATCAGGAATCGATAAGAGAATCGTTAAAGAATCGGATCGATAAGCAGAATCGTTAGTGGCATTGATATTGATAAAATCTTATCAATTCCCATCCCTACAAACCATGATACATTCTTCTATGAAAGTTCAAAAGAACAGCATTTATTTCAAATAAAATGTTTTTATTGTCACTTTTGATCAATTGAATGTGTCCTTGCTGAATAAAAGTATTAATTTCTTTTAAAAAAAATCCATTTTTAATTATTTTACAAAATATGTTATATAAATTTAATCATTTATTTTGGCTCTGGTACAGTCTCAAATAGAAACTAATTTAATTAGCTTTCAATTTAATTTTGCAAACCACATATTGTCTTCATCATGATATCATGCTTATTATATTTTAGGAAGGGGATCTCTCACAAAGTAGCCCTGGATCAACACCGTGAATGTAATGAATTGTTTCAGTCACTTTCGTGTGAATGAAAAAAATAACTGGCCTGTCAGAAATGTAATGACGTCAAAATTGTGCTGAGTTATGGATTCTATACTTCTGAAATTGTATCAAAACGCTGTGCGGTATACATATAACAAAAGAGCTTTGTCAAGACTGATCTAAACGGGTGAAACCGAGGAACCTAGACTGTCAGCCCGACATCCTCAGGCGTTCTTATGACCTAACACACACTGTCAGTTTCAATGTGAGCTCTGTCAGTGCCAATGTGGCTTTCCAGCAGAAGTCAGACATCACTCTGACATTACAATGCAGACCGGCTTGCCCACACATGACAGTGACTGATGTTCGTTCTTGTAAATGACTCCTCTTTTATGGAGGTGAAGACTTTGTTGGTCTCGTGGCGAGTCTCGTTTCACCTCATCACGCTGATTGGTCGACGTGTCTGAACACCGTCCGGTTCCTCAGAGGTATCATTCGACTTCTTGTCAGGTTTCTGGAAGTTTGATTGTAAATGATTTACCCCAAGGATGGTTAAATGTTGCATGTGTTTCAAATGAGATGTTTTTGGATTCACACTGTTTAGTTTTCACGGTGTGGGGCCATGCTAAATAGTTAGACTGGGTATTGGTAGAACAGATTTCATGATTTGATTCAATTCCAGTTCACAAGCTCAATTCAATTCCGATTCCGATTTGAGTTGATTCTGATTTACAAGCTCTCAATTCAGTTCTGATTCCAATTTGATGCGATTTTATTCTGTTTCACAAGGTCTCAATTAAGTTCTGATTCAGATTTCACTTTGATTCAATTGCAATTCACAAGCTCTCATTTCAGTTCTGATACATTTTTTAACATGTTTTGATTCTGATTTCAGTTTGATTCAATTGCAATTCATAAGCTCTCATTTCAGTTCTGATTAATTTTTTAATGTTTTGATTTGATTACAAATCATAAGCTCAATTCGGTTCTGATTCTGATCTAATTTTTATTGCTCATTCACTTTTTTCAGTTTGATTTGATTTCGATTACAATTCATAAGCTCTCAATTCAGTTCTGATTCTGATTTCACTTTGATTCAATTGCAATTCACAAGCTCTCATTTCAGTTCTGATACATTTTTTAACATGTTTTGATTCTGATTTCAGTTTGATTCAATTGCAATTCACAAGCTCTCATTTCAGTTCTGATTCACTTTTCAATTTGATTTTATTTGATTCGATTACAATTCGTAAGCGCTCAATTCAGTTCTGATTAGAATTTATTCCTCAATTAGATTTTGTTTCTGGTTTCAATTTGATCCCGATTCACAAGCTCAATTCAATTTGATTGTGATTTCAATTTGGATGGTTTAAGTATATATATTAATTTGTAAATATTTCAATATTTTTAGTTTGAATCTGCTTCAATTTAATTCTGTTTCACAAGCTCTGATTTAAATATGTTTTGGTTCTAATTTACAAGCTTTATCGATTTGATTCCGATTCCCAAGTTCTTGATTTGAATTTGATTTGATTCAGATTCCCAAGTTCTTGATTTGAATTTGATTTGATTCCGATTCCCAAGTTCTTGATTTGAATTTGATTTGATTCCGATTCACAAGATCTCAATTCGATTACTGTTTTAAATTAAATAAATGTAAATTAGTTTGGATCTAACTCTGACACAGGTCAGTTTTTCTCGTAGGAATTATAAAATATATCTCAACTAATGCTGTTAACTATTTGTAAATTTATTTTTGAGTTTTAAATTTGAGTCAATAAAAAATTATATAATTATGTTTCTACTCCGATTCGTTGTTGAAATAGAATAATTTAAATCTGATTTATAAAACGCATAGATTAAAACATCAATTTAGGATTTATAAATCATAATCGAGGTCATTTAAATGAGGATTGCAATAAATCGACAAAGGTCAAGAGCATTTGTGCGCATGTATTCATGTGTCCACATGCGTTTGTCTTCAAGTGTGCAGCCGTATACGTGAATATAGAATAGAGCTAGAGCTTGTATGTGAATTGCTACATAATCCCAGCATTATTCAAGCAACACTGAATGAAACTCGTATGCATTTGCGAGCTTCTAACTCTCATTCACTTAGCAATCCGAGCGAATGGACGACCGCCGTCATTAACATATTGATTTTCACTGACAAAGAGCTGGCATTGGGTACAGGATGATTTTCAGAATGAAAAATCCCCAATTTATTTCAATTTGCTCATCACTTCAGGCTGAAGGTGTGTGTGTGTTTGTGTGTGTTTGTGTGTGTGTGTGTGTGTGTGTGTGTGTGTGTGTGTGTGTGTGTGTGTGTGTGTGTGTGTGTGTGTGTCTGTGTAGATGCAGTTTTAGATGAAGTATTTACCCTGAGCCAGGACAGATTACACTGGGTCTAACAGACCTAAGGCTGTAATTAAACCCACTGAGAAATCAGGCCAAACACTGAGGCGGACTCTATTTTCCAGAGACAGGCTGAAACGTCAGCTTTTTAAAGGCCACAAAATAAGGGCTTAAGAACCTCCCGAAAGCTCTAATCAGGCACAGTAGTCACTTATAGTCATTTTTCACAAAGTTGCAAAAGATCACAATAAACTTGTCTCACCTTATAGAAAGACCTTAAGGTATATCTTTAAATGCTGTCACTCTCAGTTTAGGACGTTTGGATGTGTTCTTATTCGTCCTTAAATACTATAATGGACTGAATTACTGAAGGCATAAAGCGAATCACTCTTTTAAGTTTGCAATGAACTGGTTGATTAAGTTCACAAATTGGACGGAATGACTTGAAGGGTAGCACACAATTGTTGCAGCACAATCAACTAATACTTATAATAATAATAACTTTCAATCCATAATATTAATCTGAAGGATTGTGTGACACTGAGCACTGGGGTAATGGCTGCTATAAATTCAGCTTTGCTATTACAGATTTTTTAAAATTTTTAAATATATTAAAATAAAAAAGTTTTTTTGGATGGTAATAATATTTTGCAATATTACTGTTTTTACTGTAATATTATATATATATATATATATAGTGTAAATAGTGCAGTCAAATCGATTAACATAATTTTTCGATTTTTCGAACACAATAATAATCGATTTGATTATGTTAAGTACTTTTAACATAAAAGTTTTTGTTTGAAATTTTAAAAAGTTGTAAAATCAAAACAAAAACATTGGCTTTGTTTTCACTACATGATTATTATTATTATTTATAAAACTGTCTGGGAAGCAGGACTGTAAAATTAAAGTAAAGTTAGCTATAAAGCTTCTTTTTGCGCTTAGAATTGCATCAAGTACAAATATTTGATTTAACTCAATACCAAGATTATAAAAAAGCAACAATACCAGTTTTTCTACAGTACTGGTACAGTAGAAAAACTGTTATTGTTGCTTTTTTTATAATCTTGGTATTGAGTTCAATCAAATATTTGTACTTGATGCAATTTTGTCGTTCGCTGACATAGTTTACAATAAAGACTTGATGGAATTGTTCAGCAACTGAACAATTGAAAAATCTTCCTAGCTTCTAAACACAACGGTCACAGTGTGATATTTCAGAAGTTCACAGAGATGGATTGTTCTGTTTTAAAATCTTGTTGTTCATGTTTTCCATGCCAAAAAAATCAAACTTGGTTTGCACGGGAGTTTGGAGTTCACTGGATCTATAAAAAAAACAGGCACTTTGCACAGAGTGGAAAGGTTTGGCTCATTCGAATTTGATGAAGCCTGTTTCAGATCGTCTAATGGAGCTGTGCCAAGATTTTTGAAAATATCATAACAAACCTGCTGTTTCATAAGTTCTGCTTTATATTCATATGAAAAATGAATATGCATGACTGTATAGTTAACTTAACACCTGTAGAAACTTTATTTAATTTGCAAATAGTTCATAAGGACTTTTTAAACACTGAAGCCTACGCGGTTCTGCTTTAATAAAGCACACAGTGTTTAATGAGACCCTCAGTTACACAGCTGTTGTCTTGAAAAGTTAAAAATAGTCCATTGTCATGTTCTCCGATAAAGACGAGCGGCGTGCCAAAGCTGGAGCTCACCAGGCTTTATGAGCTGTCTAATTAAGTTCGTAGCAGTTGACGTGAATCAAGTTGCTTATTTCTCCAGATGCTTTAGAAATGCATGTATTTTGAATCCAGATGATAAATTCACAAGCTCTATGCGTCGTGTTAAGGAGGCTCGAGCGGCCCTTAGAGTCACAGGGAAGTCAGGGATTAATTAATTGGAGAGCACAACATAGTGTAAAAGGCTTAACATAGGAAGGAGGATGTATGTGTGTGTTTGTGCATGTAAGTTTGTTATTCGTGATGTGTTGTCTCTTTGATGCCCTTACTTGGGTGTTCACCTCAGCATGAGCCTGGATCGATCGAGATGTTTATCTGAGAAGAAGATGCCAAACTGGAAGGACGTTTGATTGTCATAAGATCATAATCTTTGCTTGGATGTCAGTCAGTCAGTGTTATTTATGGCTGTGCACTGTAAGACTGATTTAAGCTTATCTTATAAAATGTATGAATTCCGTTTTAATTGGGAATTTTACAGTAGTTAGTTCCGGTCCTCGAATGAGCTGCATTCCAATTGGAATTGTTTTCGGTGGAAGAGAAAAAAAATACAAACCAACTGACCACATTTTGCCAAAACGTAACTTACTCAACATTAACTTCTTGTTGTTTATGGAAGCAATATCACACTATCACACACTCAGGCTGTTGTACCATAAATATTGCATTTTTTGTTATGACAGATACCAATACAAATATATGTAAAACATTTTTTATTGATTTCTGACATAAAAAAAATAAAAACATAAAAAAAATGTATGCATTATTATTATTATTATTACTATTTTTGTTATTGACAACAACTATTATTTACTTAAATGATATATATATATATATATATATATATATATATATATATATATAGCCTATATATATATATTTTTTTTTTTTTTTGGGGGGGGGTCATTTTATTTATGTTTTTATTTATTTATACAAATTTGTTTTATGATCTGTATGATTGCAAATTTATTTTTCATTTTTGTTTTGGGCTATGAATAATAGTTAAGCTACATATTTATCACTCGAGAATGAATTTGTTATATATTATACAAACAATACACTGGTGACTAAATGTCAGATTTTTCTTTTTTGGGTGAACAATCCCTTTAAATTAAATATGCGTCCATTGATATGCATAATTGTTGAATGCATTATGTATTAACATGTATGGATGTATAAATATGAAACAGCACCTGAATCAGTCTGTTTAAAATCACAGTTCTAAATTATGTTGGATGGATTTTCAGAAGTCTTTAGTAATGTAGGCGGTCTGGGAACATTTAATGCAGTATTTGTTTTCCATTTAAAAATAGAAGCTGGCGTATGAGCTGCAGAGGAACAGATTGAACCTAACAATTAAGGATCGAAAAATATTTTAATGCAAAGGCGTACAACTCTATACAGCCAAAAATACACAATAAAAAATGCTAGGTTGTTTCAAACCACATTTGGGTTGAATATAGGCAAACCCAACCGTTGGGTTTTAAAATTTGCTTCTGGAGATATTTCCAAAACATTTTCGACTCCTAAAGTTCACTCCCTTTTCCAGGTTATTGTTAATGAATGACTCGTTCCTGAAGATCCGATGTGTTCAGAAATGTTCCTTTCTTTAATCCTCAGTATGAAAAACTTCTCGAAAATCAGTCAAGCATTTATTCTATTGAAGCGCCAGGTGATGTTTTTATATGATTTCCTTTGCTGTGCTGTTGAAGTTGCCCCTCGCTGCTGAACTGAGACCAATTTTACTGTTGCTCTAGCAATGGTTGTATTTAATGAATGGCTGAGGGGACTCGGGTCACTTGATGCAGTACCAGTGAAGGACCCTCACTGGGGTTAATTGAACTTCCTCTTTGTTTCTCTGGAGAGAGAGAGTACGTTTAACTACAGCTTCTCCTCTCTGTTCTCTTCCAGTCGAGCCTGGGCCGCATCTTTGCTCTCTGCAGAAATCATTTGTTTTACTTTCATTACAATGACTTTTCATTTTCCTTTCTGCCTTTCATCATCTTAACGGCGGATGGACGGCTCTGGGAATGAGAAGGAATGAACTGAGAGCGAGATATGTAATAGGACGGGGAGATCTCACGCACAGTCGGATTAGGCGGCATATATTTCGTAAATAGTACATCGTGCCCTTGTCTGGGGTTAGCTGAGGTTGTACATCTGTGTCTTTTATGAAAAACAACATTTGCAAATAAACGTGATTATAATGAGCCAGAGGGATCATTTCAGATCTGTGTTTATTAAGAATAATTACCATTATGCTCTGTGACTGTTTAAGATTGGATCTCATAAACATCTAAACTTTGTTATTAATGATTTGTGTTGCAGAAACTAAATTGAGTAAAATGCAATGCAATATAATTAGACAAACAATTAATACAACTTAATAACTTATAACTAACCTTTAGCAACCAATAGCGCACGCTAAATGTAAATGTTTTGATGAACATTAAACACAAGCAAGATTTTCTCTTTTTGTTTAAAAACGCATAAAATGTCATAAATTTTCGCATAAAAAATCGCATAAATCAACATTTACTCTCCAGGAACTGGAAACTCCTGACTAGTTTAATGCTAATGTCTAATTCTACGTTGTTCACGTAGTCTCAATGCAAATGGATTGAACTGTTGGAAAAACAAGTGAACATACATTATAGTAAGTTATGTTGTAGTATAGTAATGTTAATATACAGTACATTAAAGTAAGGGTTAACTGTACAATAAAGGTTGATTTTTTTTTTTTACCAAAAGGTTTAACTGTTCTTAGGACAAGGGTAAACTTTATAAATATTTGGTCGATGCAAGTTACATGTGTTTTAAATTTAAATAAAGATATAGAATTATGAATTACAATATTGGTCGACCAAACCAATGGTTTAATGAATTGTATTTCATTATTATTTTACTGCTTGTTTTTCTGAAAACCCATTATAATAAAGTATTTAATGGAAATTTCTGCTATGACAACTTACCCCATATAATGGCATCAGTGTGTGTTTAATGAACAGTTTGTATTATTTTTATTTTTTATTTAGCATTTTTTTTATATCTAAACTAACTTTGGTCTCCCATTAATTATTTTTTAATTGGAATGAAATATAGTATAGTGGTAATAAAAAAAAAAGTATTAGCCAATATGAGCCCAGATTTCTTGTGTGCCTAGCTTAAAATTAATGACATCTCTCTGCCAGATCCAGCTTTTTTTCTTAAAGTTTAATCTCGTTTTAATATAGTCTGTTGAAAAATGTGAAGCCACACATGGTCCTCCGCTGATACTGATGTCCCAAACTGCTGACTATAGACCTAATGTGTACATAATTATCTCAAGTTTGCAAGGCTCTAGCTTTTCAAGTAGTGTGCCCCAAAATGTTGAGCGCACAATATTAGCATTGCTAAATGAAAAGATTATAGAATGGATTTGAGTATGAATGCAGTATTCAGGCCACAGCAGATTTAGTAGAGCAGAGGCACAAAAAAACTAAAATAGTTTTCAACCTACAGTTACAGTATGTGGGAAAGGATTATTAATTAATTCTTTCTATAATGCAAAGTACATACTTATTGCTTTTGTACATAATTTGTCTAAAATTCTGCATAGTTTACATATGATAGGAATATAATTTGATTTGAAGCTTTTGCTTTTGCTTTTGAATATGTGCAAGATTACTTTCTATATGGAAATGCAAACTCAGGAAGATCCATTAAATCTGACTTGGCTTTTAAGTTCATTGCTTTGTTGGAATTTAAAATGCTGTCAAGTTCCAGAAGAGCATAATTTAGCACTAACATCTGTGGATCCCTTGAGAGGTGCATTGAAAACACAGCAACACGCACACATGCGGTGTCACATAGTGATTTTAGTTCCCCTTTGAAGGGCCGTCATGAAGCGGTACGCCGGTAGTCACAGTTCAACACTGCGTGATATGCATGACTAAGCGCTGATGTCAAGAATGCTACGAACTAGCATGACTCAACTAAAAGATGCTCTCTGTGGAAAGCACGAAGGAATTTGTTCAAGGGAATTTGATATAACATGCGAAATGAATTGAATTGAATGCATTAAGATGAACAATTAGAAATGTTAGCGTCATTAGCAGTAGTAATTAGCCATTTAGCAGAGCCTGTTTTCCAAAGCTGTTTTGGTTGTTTCGATACTTTTATTAAGAATGTACTTCCACCCACTTCAGGTCTCTTTTTTGGTTCTGTACTGTTGTCTGTTTGCTTCATCAAGGTAAATATCATAGTGAGTATTAGCGCTAGCTGTTTGTCACTGTAAATAAGTGGTGACTCAGGGGAGAAGATGCCAGATTCACTGTTTTATTCATGTGTCACTTTGCTTTTACTTCTAAAACTTAACAATGCTCTATGAAACTGCTTTTTAGAAAGGTTTTATATGTTATTAATAGTGGTGCATAGGCTAGTTTGTTGTCAGTTGAAAACCAAACTAAATGGTTAAATAGTTTGTGAACTCAACTATGATGTTAGATCACACTTAAAACACATGTAAAATCAACTTAAATCCTGTTTGCAATTAATTTTAGTAGGGATGCACAGTATTATAAGTGCTATTAAAAATATGTTATTTAGATGTTCAACCATCAAAGGATTTTCTTCTTCTTCTCCCTTATTGTTCTGCCCTAAGTTTATGGTGGTCAGAGACTGTAAATCATAGAGACCCCAAAACTGACAGGATGGTCCCAATCGTGCAGGATGGATCATTGCATTCGGTTATACTCGGAGCGGTTCGTGACTTGAATTTATGCGTTTCAATGGCAACACTGTCAAGGCCAGCACTGTCAACAATATCTGCAACAGTCAGGTGGTACAGGTCAGAGCTCTTTAAGTGGTTTATGTTCATTATTATTGTAATGTTATGTGCTTTGAGGTCATTTAACGCCGTCTCTCGTCTCGTGGTGCTTTGCAAACTCTGCTGTGTGCGTTCATGTGTTTTGAAGGAGACGTGGTTTGGAGATGCTCTGAAGGGAGGGTGGGATCTCATGCTTTCAAAGCTAACTTGCTATTGCTAGCTGCTCTGAAAATAGCCTACCTTACCTTTAACGAAACTTGACACACAAAGACAAAAGGACATTCTGAGGATGCTAACCAAGTTTCATAAAATTTCTCTGATAGGGGGCGCTACACCTGAAAAACGATTATAATTCCGCAACTGTATGAACCATGAAGTTGAAAATTGGTATGCATCTTCTCTGGTGGACATCCTTACATATAATCTAAAATGATTTGGATACTTTAATTAAAAAAACGCCGCCAGCATCCAATCAAATTTCAGCGGCTAATAACATCAAATATGAATGGTCTACTCTTACAAAAATGTGTATATTGTACTTCCTTGTGAAAATTAATATGTGTACCAACAATCAAAATTCTTATTTCTTTTGAATCTTTGTGTAACATGGTTCAGTATGAGGGATGAAAGAAGACAAGGGTCGGCGTAACGGGGACTCGCACACTTTATTAAATAAACACAAAAATAAAGAAAAGGTGCGCCACATGCGCGTTCACCGTAGACTCGTCTACAGCACAGTTCATAAATACTCCTTCATGATGACACAGCTCTCAGTCCACTCTTCTCGATGTGTAACTCAGTCCATTCATAAAACTCTTTCCGATGTGTATCCTCAGTCCGATTGTCAGCCAGCAGGTCGTGAGTGTTTGGTACAAGTCCCCAGTCCTTCTCTCTCCTGCTCTCTTGCATCAGCCGGTTTATATGCAGTCTCCCCACGCCAATTACTGCATCAGACACAGGTGTTCGTCATTTTGCACTTGACCCACTTACTTACCGCTTGGCTCCTCCCTAACTCTCCCACTGCAAACTCCGCAAAACCACGCCTACCTCATCACACTTTGCTTTAAGCCTGAACAATAGTAAATCTATTTTTTATGATTATCTAAAATCCTCTGCCATTCTAATTTGTTAAACAAAACTACTTTTCCGAACTCCTCCTTGGTTTTGGTTTTAGTTAACGATAACAACACTTTGCGGGCGAGCAAGGTGTCCCATTTTGATGAAAGATTACGAATACCAGGAATGTTATTTAAAAAAGTAGTTCAATTTTGATGTCGTGCTGTCTTGCCCACGTGCGGGTTTCGTACATACAGGTCCTTCTAAAAAAAATTGCATATTGTGATAAAGTTCATTATTTTCCATAATGTAATGATAAAAATTTAACTTTCATATATTTTAGATTCATTGCACACCAACTGAAATATTTCAGGTCTTTTATTGTTTTAATACTGATGATTTTGGCATACAGCTCATGAAAACCCAAAATTCCTATCTCAAAAAATTAGCATATCATGAAAAGGGTCTCTAAACGAGCTATTAACCTAATCATCTGAATCAACTAATTAACTCTAAACACCTGCAAAAGATTCCTGAGGCTTTTAAAAACTCCCAGCCTGTTTCATTACTCAAAACCGCAAACATGGGTAAGACTGCCGACCTGAAGGCCATAATTGACACCCTCAAGCAAGAGGGTAAGACACAGAAAGAAATTTCTGAACAAATAGGCTGTTCCCAGAGTGCTGTATCAAGGCACCTCAGTGGGAAGTCTGTGGGAAGGAAAAAGTGTGGCAAACAGGTGCCGCGTTCCCCAGGTCAAGCCACTTTTGAACCAGAAACAGCGGCAGAAGCGCCTGACCTGGGCTACAGAGAAGCAGCACTGGACTTCAGGCATTTTGACATTTCCTTCTCCCCAGTCTTCCTCCAGACTCTGGCATCTTGATTTCCGAATGACATGCAAAATTTGCTTTTATCTGAAAAAAGTACTTTGGACCACTGAGCAACAGTCCAGTGCTTCTTCTCTGTAGTCCAGGTCAGGCCCTTCTGCCGCTGTTTCTGGTTCAAAAGTGGCTTGACCTGGGGAATGCGGCACCTGTAGCCCATTTCCTGCACACGCCTGTACACGGTGGCTCTGGATGTTTCTACTCCAGACTCAGTCCACTGCTTCCGCAGGTCCCCAAGGTCTGGAATCAGTCCTTCTCCACAATCTTCCTCAGGGTCCGGTCACCTCTTCTCGTTGTGGCAGCGTTGTTTGCCACACTTTTTCCTTTCCACAGACTTCCCACTGAGGTGCCTTGATACAGCACTCTGGGAACAGCCTATTTGTTCAGAAATTTCTTTCTGTGTCTTACCCTCTTGCTTGAGGGTGTCAATGATGGCCTTCTGGACAGCAGTCAGGTCGGCAGTCTTACCCATGATTGCGGTTTTGAGTAATGAAACAGGCTGGGAGTTTTTAAAAGCCTCAGGAATCTTTTGCAGGTGTTTAGAGTTAATTAGTTGATTCAGATGATTAGGTTAATAGCTCGTTTAGAGACCCTTTTCAAGATATGCTAATTATTTGAGATAGGAATTTTGGGTTTTCATGAGCTGTATGCCAAAATCATCAGTATTAAAACAATAAAAGACCTGAAATATTTCAGTTGGTGTGCAATGAATCTAAAATATATGAAAGTTAAATTTTTTATTACATTATGGAAAATAATGAACTTTATCACAATATTGTAATTTTTTGAGAAGGACCTGCACAATCTTTTAACCATTCTTTCACACCAATTAATAGCCACTTCATTTCTACCCCCTGTCTCCGGCAAAAAGCCCTCCTGTCTCTGCTTCATATCCATCTTCCACCTCTCTCGTTCTCTATCGTTCCTCTCTCTTGAGGAGAAGGCAGTTATAGGAGGGTTGGGGAGGATTTCAGTACAGAACACGAGTATCTCTGAAGCAGCTCTGCACGGGCCGTGTGCCATGTTCCCAGTCCAGCTGCCGGGATGCAGGGAGCACTAGAAGATGGATGAAAGGATTGACAGAAAATGACTGAGCGTGGCAGGGGAAAGATAAGCGCCAGACGGAAGGCTCTAGAAGTCAGACGGAGAGCAAGGCAGGTGAAACATCTTTCAGCGGTCTGAAAGAACAGCCACAGTCTGGATGCACTGTCACCAGCCAGAGAGTATCAGCGTAGGACGTAAACGCAAAGATGAGTTGTGTCAGTCGTCATGTTTTTTGTTAATACCGTCTGTTGTCACAAATGATCGAAAGACACAGAATCAAAACATCCTTCCTATAAAGCGCAACATTTGTTTGCAAATAAATCATGAAGCTTTCATGTCACATTTATGAAGGTTTTAATAAATTATGCACACAGGTTTTACAGCTCTTTGGTTGAGGCATAGCTGCATAGTACAGTTGTACTCTTTTTCTTTTTTGCTGCAAAAAAACTGTTCTTGATAATGCATTTACAATGGAAGTCTTAGGATCAGCCACTGTGGGACTTGCAATGTAATTGCATTTCTGTAAACATGGTTTTTCTTCATTTATTTTCCAGTACAGATACATGCAAAACAGGTATAAAATATAAATATTACATAATAAAACAACAACTGCATGTCTAAAGTTTGACTCACAATTCTGAGTTTATGTCTCCCAATTCTGACTTTTTACTTGCAAATGTGAGTTTATATCTCGCAATCCTGAGTTTTTTCTCGCAATTGCGAATTTATATCTTGCAATTCAGATTTTTTTAATTGCAATTGCAAATTTTTATGTCAATTCTGACTTTATTATTGCAATTCTTATATCTAAACTTGCAATTGAGAGAAAAAAGTCATAATAGCAAGTTATAAGCTTGAAATTGTGAGAAATGCAATCAGAATCGAGAGATAAAAAGTCAGTTACTTTTTTATTGTGGCAACTTTTTTATATCACAATTCTAACCTTTTTTTTTTACAATTCCATCTGTATATCTTGCAATTTTGATTTAACATCTCATAATCAGGAAAACAAATTCTCAACATTACAAGTTTATAACACAGTTCTGACTTTATTTCACACAATTTCAAGTTAATATCTGACAATTTTGAGTCAACATCTCACAATGTGGACTTTTTTCTCAAGATCTCTAGTGGATTTAGTTTTCAAGAGCTCAAGTCACTCGCACATGCGCAGTTGTTCACGCACTCTCCGCGCGGTCACAAAAATTGGGCTGCACACGGACGGGGTGTGCGGACGTCCGCGAGCCCTCTTGATGATAGAAATTACTTTATGCAGACAGTGCGCGGACCGTCACAGAACGTGGACGGTCGAAGTACTCTATTACCTTAGCTAATTTGTTAGTAAAAATGTGTTTTTCTGTACTGAGGTTTCGTTTGCATAGCACACAGACACAACTAATCAATAATGAAATTCGTTATTGATTATTTGCATTATTGTTTTTTTCCCTTGTTTCTTTTTTTTTCATTTACAGATGATATCAGTAGAGTTTAACTGCTACTTAGCCTGGAATATTTTTTATCAGTTGACCTTAAATCTGCTTCATAAAATATTGGACCGAATTTAAATTAATGAGAATCTAAAGTGCTTTATTTGTCAGTTGATTGCTGAGAGCTTCTACTGCAAGAGCCCATCAGTCAACCAATTAATCAGGAGTGCTGCATTTGCATTTGCATTCATTTAAATAAACTCTACCGCTGTCTCCATTCAGATATGTTTCTTATAAGGTTGTTTACATTCAAGGGTTCCTGTCCACACCGTGTCTTGTTTTTTCTTATAGATAAATGCTTTTCTGTTGCCTCAGTCCAATTTCTTTTCATTTCATGTTCGAATGCAAGTGCAGGTCTGAGAAAAGTAGATAAGTGTAGTGTTCTTATGCTTACGAGGGATTTATGTAGGAGAAGAAGTCCAGTTCACACATACTGTATAGGGAGGTACAGAAACATTTATATATAAACAAGTGGGCTACCCGTGAAAGCAATTGTACATGTGCACAAGATATTTTGTGGGCGTCTGGAGGAGACTTGAATAAAAGCTCTGCTGAATTTCAAAGTTTTAATCCAAAATAGTCCTTTCAGTGTGTTTTTTGTCATGAATAGTTTAACGTTCCTACAGTGAATGCCTGGATTTAGGTTTGTGGCTCCTTTTAATATCTAAAACATTCTGTTTTGAGTCATTCTTGATTAATGGCATGAAAGTCGCCTATTGATTTAAAATACTTGTCGACATACAATCCTTTCATTATTTTTATGTATTTTCCTGGTCTTTTTGGGAATGTTTCATCAGTCAAAATGTCATAAATTGCTTCGCATCTTTCTGAATTTTATGCAAGCTATTGGATTATGTTAACCAATACTCAAACAGTGTTGTTTTATTATTCAGGTCCAATTCCATTCTGATATGTAATATCTTTTTGCGATCAATACCTGATGGATGAAATCCAATCATACATTTTTTCAGTGAATATTCCATTTTCACTTGGACAAGAAACCACAGAAGAAGTTTTAACGCAGAAGTTTAAATCACTAAATTAAACAACAATAAGGAAAAACAAAAGCACATAGTAAGTGTTTAACAGATAAGAGGCAGAATCTGAACATAGCAATGCGTTACTGTCATTTCTTTGGACCCTTTTTTCAGTTTCCATGTGTTACAATCTCTTTCAAAAGGGAAGCCAGTTTGTGACTTTTATCTTGCAAATCTGCCCTTTTTCTTGCAATTTCAAGTTTATATCCCACAATTTTGAGTTCAAATTTCACAACTCTCACTTTTTTTACTCTTGTGAGTTTAAAACACAATTGTGACTACACTGTAAAAAACTTTTTTTTTCTTTTGACGAATCAAATTAGATAGTTAATGGTTCGGATAACTCATATTATGAGTTTCTGTTGATTAAACCAATCTCCTTCATTGTATTAACTCAAATTTTTAATTTCAATGAACTAAACATTTTAAGGCAACCTGGTAACTTATTTAAAAAAGTTAAATCAACAATATTTTTTTTACAGTGTAGTTACTAGAGTATAGCTTGCAATTTGGACTTACTTCAAATTGCGAGTTTATAACTCTGTTTGTCATTTTCACTAATAACCAATTGACCCTTTGCCTCGCTTCTCTTGGTTACTGCTGCTAACGCAGGCAAGCTTTGTAGAACATCCCATATGAACTGGTTATTTATGTAAACAACATAATTTACTGTATTTGTCAAATGTGCTCATAAAGTGGTACAAATTGATCTGATTTCATTCTTTTGAGGCCTGGAATAAATTGTGACAGTGCGAAGCATTTTTATGTGCTGTTTTTTCTTGAAAGAAACTGTTAAATTTTGACATAAATAAAATCTGCAGGCAATGAGGCAAACACTTCAAACAGTCAACACAAAAACTTTGTTTGAAAATGATCAAGGAAAATGGCTCAAGTAAAAATATCGTTTTTTTATCCTCTTTGGATATCTAGTGTCACTATTAGAAGTGACCTGGTAATAAAGTTTCGATCATTTCCATAAAATAACATTTAAAACTTTGCAAACGCCAATACTTAAACTTGCATTAAAAAAGAACTGCAAAAACTTGTCTGAGAAGAGGAAGATGGCAACAGTTGGTAAATTAGGATTGGCCAGTAGGGTGACCACCATCAAACAAACCAAATGTGGGACGATTATAAGTTTGAGTGGGACAATGTTGGACATGTTACCAACACTAAAACATAACCTGAAACTGTTATATAATGTTTATCTAACTTTTGTATTCTGCCTTTCAGCTGATAAAAAAATTGTTGTTCTTTAGTCTTCCAGAAAACACCATTACATCAGAATGTAACATAACGTCTTTATTTTACATGACATTTACATTCAACATCACTGAGCACAAAGGCAGCAGGCATCATGCAGATCACTATTTTTGAAACAGTTTTGACCAAGTCCAACTAAAATCCAACAAAATAAATAATGAACAAATTATATATAAACGAACATGAATTTAGATCATTGACAGTCTATATATATATATATATATATATATATATATATATGTAGAACATATTAAACCAAAAACGTTCATATTTTTTAGAAAGGATGTGAATTAAAACAACCATTGCAGGCAACAAGTTGATAAATTCTGTTAAATTTAAAATTTGATTTACCGAATTATCCATTTGTTTTCTGACAGGGAACACATGGAACGAATCACCGCTCCACATTTTGATTGACAGCCGTCACAACCCACTAGTGACCGTGTTTACTCCTTTGCTTTCAACCACTGGAGAGGATTTTAAAAACGGCTGTTGTATTAGTACTTCTGACTAAGCGCTGTTAAGTAGCCTATAGGTGAAAAACTACGCCGCAAAAAGAATAAATAAAATGCTTTCTTAAAAAGGCATCGTAACGCATGCACGTTTTCTTAATATGATCATTAAAAACCAACAGACTGATGAAAATGCGGGAATTCTCAATATGCGACGTGCGGGACAAGGGGTGAAAATGCTGTACGGTACAACGCGAAGCAGGATGGGTGGTCACCCTATTGGCCAGTAATGTTTTAAGGCGGGGCTTAATAAAGTGTCAATTTCTTGTAAAAAAGGACACAGACTTCATAGGCCATGCCTTCCACGAAGGTTGAACCGAACGTAGTTAAAAGGGACGCATTTGTAGGCCACATTCGTAGGAGCCTCTGAATTGGGACGCAGCTCATTTGTGTCCCTGCAAAAGAAACTTGTCGATATGGATTTCCAAAATGTGCCAACAGAATAAGTGCTCCTTTTCCCCCCCTGGAAACACAATTATCAAGGTCACCTTGACAGCTATAATTGTCAAAACCTTTAACATATTTTTGGTATAATTCGGGGTTTTTTGTGTGTTAATGGGCATATGGCTCTTGGTAATGGGATTCCATCCCATGATGACTTACGGATTGATTGCAGAAAATGTAGATGGCAAATGTATTATGTTAATGTATCTATAAATGTGCTCCCAAGTTTCTCATATTAAAAACACAGTAGTGTCCTCCACTCCCTGCAGTGACATTGTTACAAGCCTAGCCGTCTTGACTCGCCATAAACTGCTGAAGAGAAAGAGGGTAAAACAGTTTGCGCTTGTAGACACCGTTTATATTTTCATCAATAATTCATTAGCTCAAATCATATTGTAATATTAATGCCCAGATTTATGCCCAGATTGGGAGTTGACTTGAGTACACTTGTGTAACGTCTGCGTGTTCTCAGTATGCGTCTGTGCTCTGAACACCTGTCAAATCAGAAACTTTCTTTGTTGTGAACTCCAGCTTCAGAGACTTAAGGTCCTAGTTTCTTGCTTAGTTTGAGCTAAGGAATAGTTGTAATAGAGATTTTCCTTTTGAAGTTGATCTATGTCTGGGTTGAGGCTTACAGCCCTGGGAACATCCTGGACCCAGGTGACGGTAGAGACTAGAGAACCTGGCTTTATCCTGCAAATCTCTCCTGACAGGATCCTGGCCTTGTGTTTTGTGATTGAGGGACTTGTCTGCAAAATGAATACAAGAAAGATTGGATAAAACCTCATGATAGGCCAGTATATGGTGGGTTTCACAAATTGAAAATGTGGGATTCTTCTTATAATAATAATGATGATTCTGTTTTCCATATTTCAAATTGAATAAAATTGAATTGAATTCTTACCACATTATTTGCAAAAGAAATTAAAGGAAACCACTTGATTAGTGAGCTACAATATTATGTTAAATATTAGGGATGCACTGACATAAAAATTTTGGCCGATACCAATAACCGATAATTCTTTATGTTTGAAAGCCGATATCCGATAACCGATATATATATTAATCGACGATAAATCTAAATCCAAATTTTTATATAATTTTTGAGAGCCCGATTACAAAAACAAAAGTCTCACTATTAAAAGCCATGTCCCAAGCACACAATTATAATGTCCTCATAATTTTATGTAGCTATATGAGAGACATTTTACATTTAACTGTATTTTCCTTTTCGAAGTTATTCGGGCTGATAACGATAGCATTAAAAATGAACATATATCAGCCGATACAGATGGTGGCCGATATATATATCGTGCATCCCTATTAAATATTGTTGTTGTTGTTATTACTATTCATAATAATTCTTCTGTTTTGCATTTTTCAAAATTAATGCAATTTTTCATTTCACGTTTGTAAAATAAATGAATAGAAAACATTTCATGATTGATTAGTGACTTAGTCAAACAAATATTCACATATGAAATATGTATAATTCTTTTAATTATATTAATAATAATAAAAATGCTTCTGTTTTGATTTATCTGTTAAAAAAATGTATTTCAATTAAATGAATGCACAATATTTTAGTTCGCTACTAACCAATATTTATGCAGTTGTTATTATCCATTTATTACCACTTTTTGAGCATAGACCTGAAAATGAAATTCCCAACTTGAACTGCCAAAAATCTTGAATGAAAAAAGTGAAGTTTAAGTTCATTGTTATGAAAAATGCACAAATATACTATTTTCAATTTTCATATAAAATATACATTTTCCTAAACATGCTTTACTATAAAACTGAGAAAAGTTGTCTTCCAAATTTGAGGTTGATACCGCAAAAAATGTGTTTTAAGTAAGATTTTGTTTGGGTACCAAACATTTCCACTAGATGAACTTAGTTTCGCATTAATTTCCAATGCAGTCATTTCAACCACGAGGAATACGAGTGTGACTTTTTTTCAGGACCATCTAACCTTTTCAAATCATGTCCATGATTTTTATTTTCGGTCAAAAATTACCAAAGAGTGCAAGAAGAAAAAAGGAATATTATCAGTTGTGTTGCTTTGACTTACTCCTTATACCAGCAGAATAAAGCATAGATGTACATAGCTGTATGTGCTTAAAAAAAAGAAAATCTTATATTTTTAATTCATAGTGTCATTCTTATATCACACTGATGGACTGGCACATGGAGGCTTTAGCCATCTGTATATCAGCACTGCCAGAACATCAACTCTTCATCATTGCTTTAGAACAGAGGCCAGAATTACTCAGCCTTATCTGTCACCCTGTATCTCAGTGGGATTTTAAGTCTGAATTTCTCACGGTTCTTACAGTTCTCACAGTATCGTTTTTTCACAGGTGATGGAGCTACTGCGCTCAAAACGTTGTTCTTTTTTCATCAGGCAAGCATCAGCCCTTTACGTACAATCAAATCATTCAGGTCTCTTCTCGTCCAAATGAAAGTGTAAAAGTCTTTCCACATTAGCGTTTCTTCTTTAAGCAGAGTAGATCTGCTTGTATATTTGAAATATGAGCGCACATAAAATGAAGTAGAGTGATGTATAGTGTTATTATGTGAAGGGGTGCATGAAGTGAATCTGTATTATGACTATGATACCTTGGAAAACATGACTTTAGTCATCGTTTTCAAAATGCTCAGAAAAGGAAATTAATTGAATTTGGCCAAAATGCTGTTATCAAGGCTGATAGTTTTTAGTTACAGTACATAATTTGAGTTTGAGTGCTAAAATCAAGGTCAAATGGTGGATCCTATCACTGAAACATGATTTTTGCTGTTGATTTTGGCTAACAGGCCATTGCACAGTAATGGTCGTTTTATATTCCAGCATGAAATATTTAAACGATGTCCATCAGCCATTGTTTGTTCAATCTTCAGACCCTTAAAATGTCATCAATTATTTAAATGGTTGTGGAGTGCATAAATATCTGCCTTCATGTTGTTTTTATTTTTTTTCTGAGGGATGTGAAAAATAAAAATAAAAAAAACGAATGATTTTGGGGAAAAAAATCACTTTTTTATTGGACGTACACTGTTATGACAACATAGTTTTTACATTGCGTTAACTCATCAAAATAAGTTCAGCAATTTTCAACTTTAAGTTTTACAAGATTCAACTTTTTAGTCTTTTAATCAACTTTTGATTCAGTTTAATGTAACTTAAGTTGAAATGACTTAAACACCCAAGTTGATTGTACTTAATTTAAGGCAGCACTTTTAATTGCAGTGTAGAAGTGCAAACATGTTTTTATTAACTGAAATATAAGACAACAGGGAGTTTGATGAAATACTAAACTAATAATAAGTTCAAGTTTTTGAAAAGATTTTACGTAGGAATGGGTTCCAGCAGTAACGTGCGGTGAAATCTTGTCATGGGTAGGCTGTGACCTATCAATGTGGCATATGTTCATATATTCATTCAGTTAATGTAGCAACCCAAGTTCATATCAGGCATCATCACATCGCTGCCTGCATACAGCAAAGTCAGTCATATGTGAGGCTAATGCACAATCAAATCTAATAATCAAATGAATGGACACATCTATCTTATGACTTGTTTTGTGCGGTGCACAGTAAGAGAGGGAGGCGGCGCGTTGTCAGCGAACCGACAAGCAGCCTAGTCATTCCTTCAAAATGCGCAAACGCGCACAGACAGCCACATACACACTATTGGTCTGGTCACTCTGGTGACGGCGCACCAGGATTTGAATAGGCTACAGTCAGAAAACATTGTGTCAGCAGTACAGCTTTACAGTACAAAAACAGCTTAAATTCGCTCCTACAAACTGCGCAAGGCGCACACACCGACACGCAATGAGCGTCTGGCGACGGCGCACCAGGATTAAAAAAAGAGAACTACAAAACAGCATTTTAACCCTTACGAAATGCACCATAATCGCACAGATAGACCTACAGTACAAATATGGCAGAGGTGACGGCGCACCAGGGTATGGAAGAGAGAACATTTCGGTGTCAGCGCACAGCAGGCCTATAACTGTTAGCCCACCATCAGACAACAAACACAAGCCAATATAAGGGTTTTAAAAATAATAAATAAATGAATAATTTACGTTTTAAAGGGGGTGCTTACTTTTATTTGTAGACGAAACTCCTTTTCCTCGATTTACTGAAGCCTATAAAACGCATTTGCAGCTGCACAGCTAACGTTAGCACAGTGAGCGTACGGCTCGCTCATAGGCTGTGCTGCGGCAACTGGACATCTAATGGCGCGGGCGCCTCTGACGTGAATGGAGCAGAACAGACTTTCCTCCTGGCTCTTATTTCCATTGAAAAGGAGAGACTCGTGAAATTGAGAAATACACCCAACAAAGAGGACTTTTACAACAAAGTAATTGACATCTTTGTCCAGAGGGATAGACGCATGGACTTTCCCGTTAGCGACCACAGCTCTTTTTCTTCATAGGACGCTTCCAACGCTAGGCGCCGCTAGATGCTAAGTAGCTTGAAGCGCGGAGTGAGTGAGAGCGAGTGGATCACGTGACATGAAGCACGCTCGGTCTCTGGCTCAATGTTGATAATTCAAGACAGCACGAGAACTGATTGCGCATGCGCAAATCTACGTAAACTACGTTCTATGGACCAAAGAGGCACTGCTAACATCTGCCTCAATGGCCATTGCCTTGAATTTTCTGCATGAAACAATGATTTTTAGGAGCAAACAATGGCAAAAGGAGTATATTATATGTGTATTCCTGAAAAATTGTGTTACAAAAATTAATATTTGGAATAAAATAAATGCAATTAATAATGTGGTGAATGAATAAAGCTCTTGGAATTAATAAATGTAATGTCAACATTACCTTTGGTGAGGCACTGCCTACCCTGACTGCACGTCCCTGGGTTCCAGAGTTTAGAATTTCTTTCTACTCATTGACGTACAAAATACAATTGCTAATTAAAACAAAAACTATTAAACTATTAAAATAAAATTTTAGACAAAAATAAATAAAAATATATATACAAAAATTACTGAAATAAGTTGAGGTTGATAGCTAAACAGTAATATAAAAAAATACTAATACAAATGGAAAAAAGCACATGAAAAAATACTAGAAATTAAACTAAAATTAAAATTAAATCATATAAATAAAAGCTAATTCAAAATATTAATAAAACTAATACTATATAAATAACACTAAATAATAATGCTAGTTTAGCTGTAACAATTTAGTTTACAGCACCTTCATAATGCATTTATTACCTGATGCTCATTCTTTTTTTCATCGTTTTGCAAAACTACAGTTAAAAAATCTTGCTGTATTTTTGGTAGCACTTTATTTTATGATTAATGTACTTATTACAGTATTTACAATAACTGGGTATTAACTGTAAAAAAAAATTGCTGCCTTGAATTTTTAGGTACAATCCACTTGGATGTTTAAGTCATTTAAACTTAAGTTACAGTAAACTGACTTAAAATATGTTGAGTCTTGTATAATTTAAAAAAAGTAGAAAACTATTATTATTTTGAGTTAAAGCAATGTAAAAACATTTTGTGTGAGAAAATTTTGAATTTTGTGTTTTCAGTCGAATGGTCTTTTTATTAATTCATTTAGACTTCTGACTATCTGTGAAAACATAATAATTATAATAACATTTTCAAAATTACAATAAACCTGCCTTTTATATGCAGCTTTAGGGTGAAGGTAAAAACGCTATCATCTGTTTTGAAGGAACAGATATGACCATGCTAATCGCTGTTAATCAGTCGTGACATCTCATTGACATAAACTGACATTTTAATGCTAGAGATTTATCACATCGGCCCTTGCCTGCAGCTGTCAAGGTTCTCTGAATGATACGGTGAATGGCTCTAAATAAACTGTGAAGCGAGTGAGTGAAAGAACATTAGATGCAATTTGGTCACATACTGTATTATCCAAAAACTTGTCATTGAATATGTCTCTTTATATGCAGTAACGTGCTGTAAATTGGATTCCCCAGGCAAATCATGGGAATTGATAATTCACTGAAGATTTTATTTGCCTAGATAAGACCTCATGCAGTCAGGCTTTGGTTTTTGATAGATTTGTTTTTTATGACATACACATAGTTTGTGGCTCCCAGTGATTATTTCTCTTCGAATTTATTGTGTTTTTAATGGGTATAGTGTTGTTGCAGATGTCTGTGTCCACACATGCCCGCTTCTTTCATTTCATAGCCACCTTCACTGTAAAAAATTATATGATCAATAAGTTATGACAACATATGTTTTTACATTGCTTTGACTCATCAAATTAAGTTAAGCAATTTTATAGTGTGCCCACAGATCCTTCACATCCTCGCCATATTATACAGTCATCTGTAGTTTAATTCAGTTTTTATATAAAAGGGGGTTTAATCATCATTGAACAAAGATGAACACCTGTTTAGTGCCAATGCCGAAAAAACTTGTTAGCTTGTTTTAATACTAATTCAATAGCTGTTTGCAGCTAGACTCTCACTAACCTCCCCCTGAACTGTGCTCATTTTTTCTCTAATCTTGGCGTCTCACATTGGCTCACTGCTGTAATCACCTCGTTCAGAACGATGGCGCTGCTCGAACGGCCCGGCTTACAGGGTCATTAGAACCAGGTAAATTATTCATCACAAAAAGTGCCATCAAAGTGGAGCGTTAAGCACAGTGTTTTGGTCCAGCCGAGAGGCACATTCATGTCTTAATGTCCTTCTTCATTAAAATCTTAAACTTTTACAATCTAAGGCAAGGGTTGATTTTTATGACTTATTTATTTATTTATTCAAATTTAATCCAATTAATTACATATGCTGATTAATCAAATAATCACATATGTTGTAATATTAAGAGTCCTCAAATGGCATACGCGCATAATCATATATTTGCATAAATATAATTTATTTTTTATTCCTATTTCTGCATGAATGAAAATGCATTATTTATCATATACTATTATTTTATATATATATATATATATATATATATATATATATATGTGTATATATATATATATATATATATATATATATGTGTGTATATATATATATATATATATATATATATATATATATATATATATATATATACACACACAAGCACACATGGTTCTGATGAACTGGGTGATTTGGATCGTCCTTTAACTTTCAGTGTCTTTCAGTGTCAGTGTTAGCTTGATGCCATGGCACAAACCCATGACAAAAGCCTTGTAATGGAGATGTATAGTAATTAAACCAGGTGGAGCTTGAAATTGATGTAGCAAGTTCACCGTATTAGCCAATTAATAAAGTTATTTTCAGTTGCATGATCATGGCGTGACCATGTGGAAAGAAGGACATAAACGCTGTGATAGGTGAGATAATCAAGATTAATCGAACTAATGTTCCTGAAGATCTATCCCATTTGGTAATTTTCTCAGTTGCTGAGCACATCACTTAATTAAAAGGTAATACGTCTTCCTGTACACACACAACGTGTCATTCCTTATATTAATTGTGACGTTATGTGGTTGGAAATTAATGGAGTGTGAATTGGTTTTCTTGATGGGGCAAATGCTAGTCTATAGTGTCCTTGTTCTAGATGAAAGTTGTGGTTGATTAAATGAGTCTCAAGTTGAAGTTCTCACATGAAATGTCATCATCCAAACATTGAGCTATATAATGCCTTTATAGTCAAAAGTTGGAGATATGAAGTAAGAATATTCCTTATATCTGACTTTGAATGGAACACAGCTTTATCTTGAAATGTGATTTTTATGTCAAGAAAATTATCTAGTTGTGAATTATTTCATATGTTTATTTAAATGATGGGTTATCAGATCCACTACTTGCAGTGAACTTATGTTATGTTATATTAGTTGTAATGCAAACAAATTTGCTAGTCTTTTTAATTGAAGTACTGCACAAATGATGTGTACAGTCTGAAACCGTTTTAATATGTTATATAAATAAATATTTTAAAATACTTTTCAAATATTGAAACAATATGAAATACAATATGAAAAAGTTTGAAAAGTTCCTAATTATAGTTAAGATATTTTAATATAATTTTTTCTATTTAAAATTTCGGAACTGTTCAATTTTTTTGAATTTTGACACATCATTTATAAAGTCTGAAACGGTTGTAATATTTTCTTAAAGTATTTTGAATATTTAGTTTTAAAGTCTTAATATTTGGTATTTTGATTTTAATAATTATTGTATTTAACATGTCAAAGAAATATTATGGCACATCCAACACTGCCACATGATATAGGTAGGTTATCTTGCCCTCGATTATTGCTTGCCCTCTCAGTGTGAACTGCAAGTGTTGCTGTGTCCAAAATGTTCACCATGTCTCAGCAGAAATAGTGAGACCAGATGCAGCTCATTCCTGCTGACCTATTCGGTACCTACCGCTATAATACCGCATAATTTAGCTCCTGTGTAGGTGACAAATGGCCCAACTATAAAAGCCCATGTGTTGGGTGCTAAAACCCCCTGTGATATATGACCATGCAAGTCTGATAAATCTCCCACATCATTCGTTCTGTGACGGCAATTCATCACCTGTAGGAGTTTAGCGTTGAAATTCCTATTGGTTTTTTAATGAAAGGGAAGATAATGTGACTTAAAGTCAATGAGTTTTGTGATTTTTTTTTTTTTTTTTTTTTTACAAAATCCCACCCCACTCAGAAACAACACTTTTTAATCATATTTCCTCCCTAGGCACATACAATTTCTTGGACAGTCTGTAATTTGAGATTAAATTTTTCACTCACCAGCCGTTTTGGTTACTAAATTTTGAAGTTACCAGCTATTCAGAACTTCTACTAGTCAAAACAAAAATATCAAAAGTAAACCAGATTTTCAAAGTCACGTCGTAGATTTAAATATATTTAATATTAAATCTGATTCTTCTGAATCATTGTATGGCTTTCAGCTTTATGACAGTCAATCACTGTTTGCGGATACCATTCAAAGAAAATAAAATGGAAATAAATACAAAATTCTCAGTCACTTGTCTTATAATTGCCATGAGTTTACCTGCTTATCGCACACCGGTCACGTCACTCTGTACTCGCGTTCTCAAGTCCAAAATAGTGAATCTAACCACAATACAGGCAAAAGTTCACTCCAAGATTGAACAAAGTCAATGAGTTTGAATTAGGGTATTTGAAAAAAACAATGCAAATGGAAAGAGAAAGTGCAATCTATATTATTTCTCTATATGAAGCATATGTATTCAAGCCAAAAAACAAACCTGTTACTGAAAAATGTATGAGAAAAATGATGTGGCGCTGCGTGGCATTCCTCTCAGTGTGCAGCCCTCTTTACGCGTTGGTTTGCTAATGTTTAAGGCTCCTTTAAGGGGTAGGGCTCTTATAGTGATGCCATGCAAAGTGATAGAACATAATTTTGCAAGGTGCATTTCACCTGCATTTGGTGGGTTGGTGTGTGATAATATATGTTTCGTTAACTGAAAATTTTCCTTCATTGACTGAATTATTTTTCCGGTGATGAAAAAGCCTCCAGAGCTAAAATAAAACTGCCACAAGAAGTTGTCTGTCCGAAGCAAAGACGGAAAGTCTAAGGAATATTGCCTCTGCATCAGTCTCCCTTAATGCATTTGGTTACGCACAGGCGAGCACCAAGTTTAAGTCCATGCGGACCAAGAGGAAAGTTTGAGTTCAGACCGATACAGAAAGACGATTGAGTTTAGTTCAGGTTATTTTTTACATGTTTTCTTCATATTTTAATTGTAATTTTTCTAATATTGCGTTGTTCATATTTCCCTGTTTAGGCTACATTCATACTCTGTGTGGTGTTGAAGTTGAACATGAAAAGTGACGCACAGTCTCTGTTCATCTGTTCTCTTCATAAATAAATAAATGCATAATCTAGTCTTGTAAGTTTGTAATTAAAAATTAAATGTGAGTGAAAACAAAAGCTATTAAATGTCTCATTAGACATTACCATTAAAATATGAAAATTAAAATGATGGGTAATAATAGATTATGATGGAATTTTTACGACCCTTTGTCAAAATGATCAACAGTGACAAAGTCTAACCACTTTCAAACCAACCAGCTTTCTGTTGGTCAACACAGATGCCCTCATGCCAAATCCTTTTTGCGTGGAATCCTATTGAATTGACTGGATTTTCTTCAGTTTCTTCTATATTTATTTCTTCTCAATTGACAGTGTAATTAGCCAAATGAAGACACTGTAAAGAGTAAAACACTTGCAATGAAAACAAGTTGTCATTTTCTGTATAAATGTATTTTATGACAAAGTGTTGTACATGGGTACTCTTATGATCTATTCTACAAAGCGTAGCCCATCATAAACTTTGACATTGTTTATTTTACCATTGATACAGCACAAGTAGTGTTGCTACAAGCCCACAATAAAAAGACTCGGCCTCTGAGGCTTGGCACTCTGTTTAAACAATCATGCCCAACCTTTCAAATGCTGTTCTTTGATCCTGCACGAAAGAGTGTTTCTCTTCATGCTCCCCTGTGTAGTGTGACATTTAAACAATAAGTGGCTTTTTGGTAATCAATGTCAGATTTAGCAAGAAATGCCTTGGACCACAAACCACAACGGAATCCATTTAATAATGATCCAGTGGTGTGAGTCTGTATCAGATTGAGAGGGATATTAGACACACAGTCCAGTGTCCAGTGCATCCCAAACCATTTCTCATCTCTCAAATTGAGATTTTTGTCAAGTCTGTTTCTGAATCATTGTCTTTAGCCCTTGACCCCCAGATTGGTTTGGTGTGTGAAGGTAATATCTCAGCCTGCTGATTTCGTAATTTCCTGTAAAAGTGATCACTCCTCTGAAACATGCAAATGAACGAACAGACCATTGCAGATACAATCAGGAGAAGCGCAGTGATGCTGATTATCAGTCCGTCATTGATACCATCATCAGTTTTTCCTATTAAAATATCAGTGGTGCAGACATTCATGCAGTTTTTCAAATGCCTACTTTGCAGGTCCGTAATTTCCACACACACCTCGTACTGCGTCAGTGGGTGCAAGTGTGTGAGGTTGAATGTTTTTACATCAGACAACACGTGTGCCGTGAACTGCAAGGAGCGATGCTGTGATGTGGTTGACCACTTAATATTTGACACAAGACTGCCCTTGGGGGGCACCCAAGAAATCCTCACCGAATATGGCTCAGTCGCTTTGACTTGGATGTGCAGGGATTCATTTGCCGGCAGTGGATAGAACCCGTTTACTACTACCGAGATGGATCTCATGTCAGCACCTATGAGATTGTGGGCCACGCAGGTGTACTGCCCAGCCTCATTTTCTGTGATGTCATAAATGTCAAACGTTCCCTCAGGATGCAGGTGATACTTCTTGGAAACCATCTGAGGCGAGATTTTCTCACCTGAAGGTGTGACCCAGTAGATCTCAGGTTCAGGATCGGCAAACGCCCTGCAGTGCAAAGACACCGAATCCCCGCTACCCACGTTAACCTGAACGGGAAGGCTTTCCGGGGATATCAGTGGCAGGCACATATCTGCCATTTCACGGAAGTGCACATGCCTGACAAGACGACCTTCAAACTCTGAGGGCCCTGCGCATGCGAGGGCATCCGGTTCCATGAAGCGGACGTTGGTCTTGTTCATATTGATCCAGCGGATGACACAGTCGCAGTAAATGGGGTTGGTGTGCATGCTCACCTCCTGAAGGTTAGGCAAGGATTCCACCGTGATGTGATGAAGGGCCCGGAGCGCATTGCTATTCAGCATCAAGGACTCGAGCCTCGGGAGTTTGGAGAATGCATTTGGATGGATGTAGGAAAGTCGGGGGTTGTTCGTGGCTTCGATTTTGGTCAGCTCTGGTAGATTATGCATGGCAAAGCTGTCGATTGAAACCAACTCTGGCATGCTATTAATACCAAGTTCTTTCAGATGGATCATGTCCACAAAGTCACCCCTTTTGATCCTCTCTATGGGATTCTTGTTAAGGTCCAGAAACTTGAGGTTCAGCACTTTTCTGAGAGCAGCTTGAGGTACTTTTGGAAACATATTATCATAGAATGACACGCTTTCCAGCTTATCAAGGCCAACCAGGGCACTGTCAGGGATTTCAGTGAGGTTCATTCTGGTTAGCACAAGACTGCGGAGATTGATAAGGGGCTTGAAATTCATGTCTTGTATTCTGGCAATTGGATTCTCTCCTATCATCAAGATTTCTAGCTGGAAAAGATCCCGGAACCACTCTGTTCTTATGGCCCTCAGCTTGTTTGAATTAAGATGGAGCCTCGAGAGCTTGTTAAGCCCTTGGAAAGCCTCTGCACTGATCAAGGAGAGTAGGTTATGGTTAACATAGAGCTCCTGTAAGTTTGGGAAGTGAGCAAAGCAATTATCATGAAGGCTGCTTAGCCAGTTCTCCTCTAAGTGCAAAGACAGAAGTTGTGGAAGGTGACCCAGATAAACATCACTCAATGAGGATATGTTGTTTCGAGATAGGTCAACCTCGGTTAGGTTTACCAGATAGTCCAAGGGACGGTCGATCTTTGCGATGTTGTTGGCCTGTGATAGAAGTACTTGCGTGTCTAAAGGCAATCTCTCCGGCAGAGACAGAAGTCCTAGATCATTACAGTCTACAGTCGGAGCCTCATTATACATGGACGAGGGGGAGAACCAGGGTTGGACTTCACATTTGCACAGATTGAGGCATACAGCCCTCCACTCAGAGGCCTGAACTGAGTTAGTCAGCGCAAGTCCTGCCAGCAAACAAACTGCAAACAGCAAATATTTCATCTTGGTCCTACTCTCTTCAGCTTGTAATCGTTCCTGATGGGGTCCGGTGTTAGAGGCGTTAAATTCACAAATACAGAATCATTTGTTATGACAACAGGGTGTATTTCTGCTGATGGCTAGTCCCCCCAAAAAAGCAGCAACTTTGCCTGTTGTCGTCCTTGGTGGAGAGTTGCAACCTTTCAATTTACCCTCTTTTGGGTTGTCTTGCATGTGAATGTCAGCGTATCCTTAGGGGAATGGAAGCAGGGAAAGTGGAAATTTGCAGGGTGAGCTCAGGTTCCTGTGGGGGATGGACCACTTGTCTGCCATCGTTATTATGTTCAATCAGTCACACTCGTCACTTCCCATCTGAGGAAAATAAGAGACAGGAGAGAGGTAATGAATACGGTGTCACATTAACGTCAAGAAGAGCCATATTGGCATTTAGGAGCATGACGATATATTTAGGCCGTGTGAGTGAATGTATTATTGCTTTTTTGTGCCATTAAATAATTCATTATTGCTGGTTTGACCTCATATATTTATATGGGGGGGCAGGTGTTAAAAAAATTTGCATGGATCACCACAGTTCTGACTGTTTAGCAGTCTAACAGTTTAACAGAAGTGTTTTACTGAGCTTGGGCTGTGCATATAAGAGCATTAGTATGTAATGCTGTCTTATTAATGTCGTAGCTCATTTTGTAAGATAATGTGTTACAAAAAATGTGGTTTATTTGGAGACTGATGGACCAGACACTTAAATCTGTTGTAACATGCTTTCAATCCTACACTATGACATGTTATGAATATAATAACTTATTTTAATTGCATTTATACGGAATCCAATTTAACAACTGTGATTCCTGTCATGCGTAACATTTAATTTGTGTTGTACATTTCTTTCGAACTTGTTATCCAAGCATACTAAGGGCATTGCTAACATTGGTTTTTATTGTCTCATAAATAGACATTAAAGCCAGCTGAATGCACAGAGGGGCAATTATTCCTCAATGAAGTGCTATCCCAAAGGGCTCTGTAATAACCACCGTATTTTGTCTCTCAGTGGCAGCTGCCAGTGGGCAGAGTAAGTTAATTAAAATGTTTTAAAATGTGCTTGTGAACTGCTTTTTACCTATTGTATGGTTGAGTAAAACTATATTTAATATGTATTAAACAGTGAGCAGCTTTGTGTGCATGAAATATTTACTTGTGCAATTTCAGTGGTCTGTGTTTTTCAGTAGCATTTAATATAAACGATATTTAATCAAATTGACTGGGCGTCTTATAAATCCAGCACTTTTGGACAGGCTGATAACTCGATTACAAAAATGGATTGACTGTTGTGTTCTGTGATAAGGTTTATGTTCAATGATATTGATTGACAGCTAATCTTAATATACAAATTTGAGTGCTTACACAGAAAACCTCTGTGTATATTTGCTAGGTCTTACTCCATATGTTAAAATTATGATTGGTTTGCAACCTTGAGGACAGAAAGCACAAAGCCGCCTGGCTGTGTTAGATGAAGCTGTCAGTATCACTATAGGAACAGGTTTGCAAAAGAACCCCTGTAGGACAGTGTGCTTATGTCAGTCCGACTATGGCAGCGAGTCAACACAAGCAGGTGGGAGCATTTTTTTTCTCCTTTCTCCTTGCATAGCCATCTGTTTGGTCCTGTATTCCGCTTTTTGCCAGGATTGTGCAAAGATCCCCATTCATCCCAATGACCGTACAAATTATGAGGTTTTAAACTTGTTTTAGAAGCTGCTTATTGTCTGATGTATGAGAATTAGGTGGTGTGTTGCCATGTTGAAGAGAGACTAACAAGCAATAAGTATAACAAAAACATCACTGTATTGCGCACAGCATTCCAGTCAATCAAGATGTCAAAATCAGATGTGCTCTCCTAGAATCTTCCTTTCTCTTATACAGTGTTGGAAGGTCTGATTTGTTTCAATGAGGCGGTTCGTTAAAGAACAGATCAAAAATAAATGACTATTTGATTCACATTTATCTCATAATTAAATATATATGAAGTCATAAATACATGACTTTGGCTTTAACTGGCCAAATTTATGTCTCGTGATTTAAAGCAGCTTCCCCAGCAAAATGGCTGAATTATTTAACGGATAATAAACTGCCATTATCTGTAGAGAACATGCATTTCAAGACTCTTTGTTGCTATGACAAGCACAGCATGGATGCACCGAGCTGAACAAAAGTGTGAACAAGTAGTGATACACACACAAGGACACATCTCGCTTGCTCTCTCTAACTCTCCCATTTCCGTCCATTTACTTTTAAGAGCTTTGCAAGATAACCTCGCATGTTAATTTGATTTGTTCATGTATGTGTGCTTCTTAACTAAGAGAGCCCTCAGGTGTGGTTCAGGAGTGTTGTGCTCGCTTCATTATGGGAAATAGGGATTTGAATTAGTAGAGTGCTTTTATAGCTGATTGCTGGAAAGGGTCTAAGGGCAAATTATTTCTGCCCAGTTTACTTGCATCATGGTTCGATCCATGCACACAGATGCACAGTGTCTTGCAAGATGTATAATGTACATAAAATGCTAATATGATTAATTGTGGTTAAAATTGTGGTTGATTCAGAGTTATTGCTGGTCCTCGAATCTAATTGGATATGTGGTGTTATCCTAATCAAAAATAAATGTGTATAACATATTTATTATTTGGGAAATATTTACTTTTTATTAAAGTTGACACTGTGTTCTTTTTCTACCCACCATTAGAGAAGTATATGTAAGATGCAGATGTAGAAGTAAACATAAAAATGAAATACTTTTATAAAATAACTAGGGATGCACCGTTATGAACATTTTGGCCGATACGGTTAATTCTTTATTTGAAAGCCGATAACTGATATATTGACCGATAAATCTAAATCCAAATTTTATATAATTTTTGAGAGCCTGATTACAGAAAAAAATCTCACCATTAAAAGCCATGTCCCAAGCACACAATAATACAGTTCTAATTATAATTTTATGTAGTCTATATGACAGGCGCACGTTGCATTAACTGTATGTTCCTATTAGTTAATAAGTTATAGAATATTATAGAATAAGTTATTCCAAGCATATTTCAAGCAATTCAAAACCATCATGTGCGCATCTGAAGTGTCTCAGCTGAAGGAAATAATCCATTATTTATTGTCTTTAATATATCGACCAAATTTTTTATCAGGCGGATAACGATAACATTAAAAATGAACATATATCAACCGATACCGATATGGTGGCCGATATATCGTGCATCCCTAAAAATAACTGATTTAAAAAGGTGGCTTTAGAAAGCAGAATGAAATTTGTAATAATGTCAAATTTTAACTTAGGTATTTTATATTAAAGTATCTTATTAAGATTTATTATATAAATGTATTATTAGTTAAAAAAACATTACAACATACTTTATCTAGCACCTTTTACGGACACCAGTGTCCCTGCATTACTTAACTTGCTTATTACAATTGTTCAGTGTGCGCATTACGTGTTCAGTCTATAGACATGTAGTTTTTCTTTACAAAGAGACATCGCCACCTACTGGCCTGGCAGCATAATTCAGTGTTTTTTATCGTTTTTGCGGATCCATGTGAACGGGGATCGTTTTGACAACGCTGTCGTCTGTACGCAAAGAAAAAACTTTCAATTTTAGTACATCGTTGTCGTGTAAATGTAAAATATTTCCAAAAGGAAGCTGGATTTAATGTTGGAATTACCGAACAAACACATACAAGCGGAGTGATGCATACTGGGTTGCCCTTCCCACAGTTAAATCTGTCAAAATCCATACAGAGAGTTTTTTCTAAGATAGTTTTCTATTGGAAGTTTGTAGTGTTTTGTCTGAACAAGGCCAACACCCAGTTCCCCTGTCTATCTGCATGAATCACACATTTTTGTTGACAACTGGTCCTTTCCGAAAGTCAAAAGTCCAACCACTTTACCTGAAATATTTATGGTTTGCCTCCTTTAGGGAAAATACTGAACGAAACTAACACACATAGACACACACTCTCTCCTTTCCATCCTCTCGTCTAATGCAACAGACACACATAAAGTGGCCCTGCTGCACTATGTTTTATTCACAAGGCTGGAATGAATAGAAATCTCGCCGTACTTCGGGAGCAGGACAGCGTGCTCTTAGTGAAGTGTGTGCGGGGGGTGACATCATGAATTGGAGGTGACACCCTGTCACATTACGATGGCATGACGCAGACTGCGAAGCGCCTTTCCCTCTGGTTTGTGTTTAGGGAGTGGAGTGGATCTGAGAGGGCTGCTCAGGTTTTGTTTCATACCAAACAGTGAGTGAAAGCAAGAGCAAAAAACGTGTGCGACAGGCAGAATACTTAAAAACACAGCAGAGGCAGACTCAAGTGACTGAAGTTAATGGATTATACATTTAGCCCTTGACCAATTGAGTTCACCTGCGTGGATACAGGTCCACTTCTACTTTGGCTTCAATAATAGAAATATTATCAGTTGGAACAATGAGGGAAGGTTTTGCTGTATTCATCTTACCTTCCACTTTGGGTTTAATTCATTTACAGAATCTGTTGCTGTTCGATCAATTTTTTTTAGTTTTTTTTTTTATTAGTTAACAATCTCTTTAAGTTGACTTGTCCAGTGTTACACACAACTAGTAATCACACTGTGTATATACCTGATTGAAATTCAGAAAATAGATTTTTTTCTATTCTGTCCTATTATATTCTACTCTACTCAAATATTATTTTTCTTTTGTGCCCTTTTCTTATCTGTTCTAATTTGTTCGGTTCTGCTTTGTTCAATTCTGTTCTGTTGAGTTGTATTTTATTCTGTTTTATTACGTTCTGTTATCAATTCTATAGTGTTCGGATTTCTGCTCTATAATATTTTGTTCTGCTGTGTGACAAACATAACTGTTCAATTCTACTCCATTCTGCTCCACCAATGTTTTTTCTATTTCTTCCCATTCTGTTCTAGTTCATTCGGTTTTCAATATAATCTGTTCTCTTCTACTCCTTTGTTCTCTTTTTCTTTTAATCACTAATGTGTTCTATTTTATTTTCTCTGTTGTATTTCTTCTGCTTTTTTCCTGTTATGTTGTATTCAGTTCTATTCGGTTTTGTTCTGCACTATTCTCTTCCATTCCATTCTGTTTGTTTCATTCTTTTACTTTGTTTGCTCTTTTATATTCTATTCTTTTATTCTGTCCTGATCACATACTATACAACAAGGTTACCAAGTTTAATTCATGAGTTATAAGCTTGGCATGGCTACGCGAGTGTGTTTTCCCCAGCGTCCTGTAATATATGACCATTGTTTCCTATCACACTACATGGTGTCACTTCAAACGCCTGGTGTGAAGTATAATTAGCTAAGATAGTACGCTGACACAGGCACCGATAGAGTGTGTGTGTTATAGTCTACAGCTCTCACCTGCTCCACACTGCCGGCGAACACACTGCACGACAGCAATTAATTATGCTTCAGCACTGCTGACAGAATCCCTATAGATATATCAGCCATTTCTGTCGCATATTCTTCAGCCCTGTCTCAAGATGTTAGCATTTTTTTCTATTGTCCCTATTGATTTCTCTCTCTTTCTCATCGCTCCCATCTACACCTTGTTCATACATGAGGCAGGGGCATGTGCCATAAATCAGAGGTGCTTAGACTATATGCCCCTTTTTTGGTTCCTAGTCCCTTTTTAGCCTGTATTATTGCATTTTGATTCCAAACCAAAAACACAATTTTTGTAACCCTTTTGTAACCACCTACTATAAACTCCCTGAATGTCCTATTCCAGAACTGCATAGAGTTAATCATGAACTATGCTAAAGTAAACTCAAGTTCATTGCCGGTTTGTTTCATACTGCTGCATCATAACCTCTCTTATCTGAAATCTTTTTCAGTTTGTAGATGAAACGTGTTTTATTTTGTTCTATTTTAGGCGGCGGGGTTAAACAGTAGGTCTTTACAGCAGAACTGAATGACGTCTTTACACTCAGTTATATAAAATAGCTTAACATATTTTTTGTTACTTTTCACTGTAAAGCTCAAAAGCATCTGTGATCGTCACAAATTTCACACACAGTGATACAGAAAAATGTATGAGACAATTTTATGATGGTTGATTGTGCATGAACAAATCTATATTCTAAAGATTTGCTTTAAGGTTAAGGTATCTTTTAGGTAACATCCAGGTGAGTATGTGCAAAAAAAATAGAGTTTGACTAAAAGTTGCTGCCTGAATCCTCAATTTTGATGATGAAACGTATGGAACAAGAAGGCCTGATCATTTTTTACTAAGCTTTTTTCAGAATTATATAGCTAATATATTAATATATTCTCAAATTTGTTACAGAATACATTCACTTATATTACACCCACTGACAAATGAATGTGTTTCTAAAATCCCTTGCAGTACCAAAAATCAATAATTTTCTCTTAATCACTAACATCACATTCTCAGATATTCCTCCCCTTGATACCTGTAGAGTCTCTGCACGCGTGAGATTACGACATTTCAAACAGGGATAGACAGAGCTTTCGAGATAATGATTAAAACGGAAGAAGAAGTGATTCTAATACTCATTTGTGCTTATTTAAACATTCAGAGAGACATACAGTCGGCTAGCCTACGTTAGGTTTAAAGACCTCCGCAATGGCACGCTATTAAAATCCCCCATCATCACAGGAATCAGGATGCACATGAGTCATGAGAGCGTGAGAGAGCCGCGCTTACCTGAGAGAATGAGATTCCTTGTTTCAAACGCATTATGTATTCCTCTCTTCTCAAACTCCAGACTTGTGCGGTTATTATAGTGGTTTAGTTCCAAGTGAATTTGAGCTTTATTTGAGTGTGTGAGAGATGTGGAGTCTCTCTCCATACGGCTCTACTGGAAAAGATGCTGAGCGCACCGCGGAGAAGCGCGTATCCATCCAGCTCTGTGTGCCGCGCTCCTAATGATACACACATGCTCGTGCGCGCACCCTCCACACAGTCTCCCCGGGGACAGGCAAATTACTGCCTGTCGTTCGCTCGTTTGCTGCACGCTGATTGGTCGAGCCGTGCTGTCAGTCAGATGAGGGCTCCCTCATACATATATGATGAGCTAGAAGGAGGCGGGGCTACTACATCGCTTCATTTGAATAGTATTTTCATACTCCCACGTTCTCTCTATTATATCTGTGCCTTGTTAACTTAATCTCTATCTGTTTTGTCTGCACTCTGCCTGTGAGGCTAAGTCTCTGATAAAGATGCGCTATTTGAATAACCAAATGCTGTAGTGATTTTCAAGTGGTTTTGCTCAGATTTTACATTAAAGGAATAGTTAATCCAAAAATGAAAATTTTAATGGTGAACTATTCCTTTGTTTGTAACGATGTTGGCTGTTTCCGAAATTGTATACTCTCTTGAGTAGGTACTTATTTTGAATAAGGTATGCCTATATCATTTTGTCATTATCGTGTGACCTACCAGCATCAGTTATGTTGCTTCACTGCCATATTCACAAATCCTCTCCCGTGGCCTCATGGGATAGGCTAGTAAAGTGTCCATCGTATGCTCACTTCAGAATCTCAACGGAAGTTGTTCGTTATCCGGGTACTTTTTGCCTAATCTTTTATGAGTAGGCGGCAGCCTACTGTGAATTTGGACATACTTCTTTTGTCACACACTGTTTTTCGTCTACTAGTAGGGAAGTATGCGATTTCAGATGCAGCCATTGAATAGAGCCTGAGTTTTTTTGAAGCTCCAGAAAGCGCATCCATATATTTGTCACTCTACCCCTGTCACTCGCCTCTCTCGTGAGCACTCTTACGTTGCCGGTGATTATAGTTTAAAAAGTTGTATATATGGATATTTTTCTTACAAAAACCCATCGCTTCGCTTCAGAAGGCATTTATTAACCCACTGGAGCCGTGTGGATTACATTTATGACGGATGAATGAGCTTTTTGAAGCTTCAAAAAATCAGACATCATTCAATACCATTACAAAGCTGGGAAGAGCCAGCCAGGATATTTTTTAATATAACTCTGATTGTGTTCGGCTGAAAGAAGAATGTCCTATACACATAGGATGGCTTTAGGTGAGTAAATTATGGGATAATTTTCAGTTTTGTGTGAACTATTCCTTTAAGTATAACAACGTGGATACAAATTGGTTATATTACAAAAACCAATACTGAGATGCATTAAATTCACCATGAAATAAAAATGGACAATTCTTGTTTTGTTTTGTTTTTTATATAGAAAATGTCTCTTTATTTGATAGTATGAGTGATATGGAGTCTATATATATATATAGATTACTATACTATTTTTGGAAAGCTCTGCAAAATGAGAGCTTTCTAATTTTTCCAGTCTGGACAAAATATAATCTTTTTGGGAGCCTTTAGATAAGTCATTCTTAACACACACTCAACTGGGTTCTTGCAGTTACTGCAAAATCTTACTTGACAAATCAGAATATATTCTCCCAGCACGCCGTATGTAACACTTGAGATAAACACCAACAACATTCAGGCCTGCAGAAGTAATGAAAAGCACAAATCAGTCTGAGCGTCAGGTATGTTGCAGAGGAGGTGTGTGTGTGTGTGTGTGTGTGTGTGTGTGTGTGTGTGTGTGTGTGTGTGTGTGTGTGTGTGTGTGTGTGTGTGTGTGTGTGTGAGCTAGAGCTGTCTGAAGCTTTAATGGTGCATAGGTTCTGACAGGAAGCTTGAAGTTATGTACAGTGGCGTTCAGTGAATTTTTATTTGTATTGTTTAAATCTGAAAATAAATTTTACATTTAAATAAATAGATGAACTTTAAAACAGAAAATGATGGCATAAATATTTGTCTTTTTTGGGAACACATTATACTGTAGGTCAACAAAAAACTTTATAAATGTTGTTTAAATCGGCATGAAGCAGAAGTAGCGATAGTCTTTTCTAACCTATTGTGATGTATATATCTGAAATAACTTCTCGAACAAGAAAAAAATGTATGGCGGGACTTGATTTTGTCCATTTGGATTTGATTGGATGGTTGTGGTTTGCTATTGGTCAATCTCATGTGAGTGACAGGTTGATCCTGCCATCGCGCCAGTAAACACATCTTCAGAGAAGAGAAGAGCTGCAAGAGGGAAGGGAAATTATTTTTTATTAAAGATTATGAGGGAACATGAATTGAAAAAAATAATATTGTGCACAGAGAAATCATTTATAATTAATACTGCAATATTCCATTCCAACAAATTCACAACTATAATTATCCATTCTGATTTTATGGTGGCTTTAAAAACTAGCATTAGAGTAAACACAAATAAACTTTATTCAATAAAAGATAACCCAAACTTTCTTACTGATATCTTGTAACAGGTTTGGTTCTTATGTACCTAGATTTTCAAGACATGGTGTTCAAACTGTCACAAAGAAAGTAGGCAATTTCTCACTGAAGTGCTTGCTCAGCATGTGAGAGATGTTTGGCACCAAATTACACATTTCAGCCGTGAGAAGTCATCTTATAACAAGACTTACAGGGTGTGTTTCAGCTGAGAAAGCATTCTTGCGGAAAAGCAACAAGCAGAAAAGATTACCGTACACGAAATTCCATAAAGCATGGAGTGACAACCAGTGGCAGAAGGTTTCAGAAGTTTGCAGTCTTCCCGAAGACGAGGTTGTGGCTCGCTCACGGTCAGGGTTAGCCTGGCAAGCCAGACCCACATCAAGATGTTAGGTCTGGGAACTCACCATTGGCATGCCTCAATTCGAGGGGGGGGATAAACGGTTGTCTTTCAAATTCCCTCTGCATGCAATAGGACAGTGCTACAACCAACCAGAACATCGAACGGTTGTGGCTGAGTGAGTCCCATGCATTTTCCCACCAGCGGAGCTAGTTGATATATTAAACTTTTGCCGTATCCGGTCGGCAAAACTCAGAACACCTCTTACTTTTCTAAGAATGACTTAAGTGCCGTTCTTTGTTCTTTTCTCAAAGAATAGCCAAACTCCAAGTCCTCCAGAGTCACGGCCAAAGCTGATTCGAAAGATCTTCTTTATTTTCAAGTAGCAGGGGAATCACCTATGGAAATCACGCGGAACCGTCACAACTCTGCAGTCATTATGTTAAGCCCGCCCACCAACTCTATACACGATGTGATTGGCCTGACTGGAGTTTGGTTTTTCCAGCTCGAAAGCCAACAGAGAGTTGCTAGATTACCCTGGCTGCAAAATAAATGTTGCTGCCGCTAGGGTGCGTCTAGATTTCTAGGCTAGGTCAGGGTCATCGTGGGTTAATGGTTTAAGGGAACAGGTCAAAATTGATGGGACAAATATTTTAAACACTACAGATATAATACTTACAGAGCCGTGAACATAAGTGTAGATGTGTTTTTCCTTGAATTTTTTTTTTATTCATGCCTTAGCTTGAATGTGACTCTACACCCTTGCCTCATTCAGTATACGTGGTTCTATGAATATTCAAATTAGCCCCGCCTCCACTCACTCACACCAGCTCAGAGATTCATTGATGTTGATGATGATCACTGTCTTTGTAAACTGCAGTTTTAAGGAGAAAATACTCAGTAATAGTGTTGACTTATGAATTTGCACATGGTTTGTCTTAAAGCATATCAAAAACAACATTTAAAAGCTTGATTTCCACCACAGCGGGACTTTAAGTAATTATTACTTTAAAAAGTCATGGAAAATTAATTTTATTCGACTATGGAATGTATTATGATTATCTATAATGTCTACAATATGATCTATATATAATATGGTTTTGTAGTCTTATTTTAGTATTATTTATATACTATTGTAGTATTTATTAATATTTTTTAATTACTATTTACTTTAGTTTTAGTACATTTTATAAACTTTCGACATTTTTAAAAAGTTATTTTTCTTTATTTTCTATATGTAAAGTCACAATTACGAGAAACAATGTTGTTATTTTCAGTAAAAGCTTTTTGATCTATTATGATCTTATAATATTGCGCCTCTGAAAAATCAAGAGTTTTGACATTTCATAGAGTCTTTTCTTGACTTCTCTCCAACAGATAAGACCCATCTGGTCTCCGAAAACTGTCCCTAATGCCCCATAATCCACTGAGCTGAGCAGCTCCCTCAAATAAACCAAGAGCAGTTCTGTCATCAGTATGCAAATGCTGTAGCCAGCCATACCATCTAATATCTGTTCACTCCTTCTGTAGGAGCCCGAAGAACCCTCAGCAGAAGATCATCAAACGGGTCATTGGGATCGAAGGTGACTTCATCAAGTAAGTTTGTTCGAAAGTTGTTGGTGGAGTTAGAAATGAACCTCCAAGTTTAATGTGGCCTAGATGGCTTTATGATTGATTCTTGGGTTGAAATTGAAGAATATTGTTTTGTTGCCACTAAAATGTTGCCTGCAAAGTGTTTACACAGACTAACAGGCCTTTGTAGCAGCAGACAAACCGCTAGAAGGATCTGTTTGAGCTTATTAAACACGCCAATTGAGACTTGGCCCTCTTTAAATGCTTGTATCGCACAAAATGCGCCATTTAGCCGTAAGTATCATTAAACATTAATGTCTCATCAAACCATTTATGGCCAACAACATTACATCTCAAGGTGATCTTGGGATTCGGTCGAGGAAATCCCAGGCTTGGTGACTTCGAGAGTTTGATTTCAAGATGATTCATAGGAAGACAAAGTTAATTTAGTTTTATGATGGCTGAGTTTGAAAAACTACCATTAAAAATCCTAAAATCTCCTCCACGCTCTCGCTCTAGAGCACTCACAGCACTGCCTGCAATGGATATGAGCTATTGCTATGTCAGAAAGTCATCTTAAATATAAAACAAAGACTGCAGCAGCTGTGCGAACATTAATTATTGATCTTAGATTTAGAGAGCGAGGCAAGAGCCAAATGCAGGATTGGTGGATACATGTTGCTGGTCAACTGTAAAATAAACAATGAAAAATGAAAAACAGCCTGGTTTTCCTGCATTAAGAGCAATCAGAATCCTGTGTTAACACATTATTTTCCTTTAACAGAACGCTGGGATATAAAAACCGTTTTGTAAGAGTTCCAGATGGACATCTGTGGATCGAGGGAGATCATCATGGCCACAGTTTCGACAGCAACACATTTGGACCGGTAATCAATTAGTTGCTTGCTAAGAACAAAATCTCTAGTCAACATTGAAGGATGGAAACAAGTTATATCTAGTGGACACAATTAGGAATGAACTCTTTTAACAGTATAATAAAGCAACCACCAAGTATAGCAATAGCATAGCAATGCCTTGGGAACCACCAACAGCATGTTAGGGAGTTACACATTACACTTATTCTCTTAAATCAACATTTTTAAACATATTCAAAAACATTTTTCAACATTTTAAACACAATGGATGATTTGATTTAGTAACTAAAATCACACATCATCATCTAACACTTGTGTATCATCCAGGGCTAGTTGTTGATGAATGATACTTAAGTGCTAGATGATGATGTGTGATTTTAGTTACTAATTATATTTAATATTTAGCATAAATTAAACCTGTAAATTGATTGTGATGTTAAGAAATAATGAATTGTATAAATAGTGGGTGATTTCAGATAACCTCACACACTGAAGAAGGCCTGAGAACCGAAACGTTTGTGTTTTCCTCCAAAATAACAAAAGATTTTGAATTTTGAGTGTGAATCATAACTGGATTCTTAATGTTATTGAAAAGATGTATGGACCAAAACGAGACGAGAGAGCGTCCTGTAAACAACCTTGTTGAATTGATTTAGTAGCATACGATTTTTTAAATTGTAGTTTCAAATTAATATTTTGTTTAAATTATATTATTAGGTATGGGTATTTAGATACATTTGTAACTTTAACACAACAATTGATTATTCAAAATAAAATATAAGCTCAAGATAAGAATAATGATAATGTTTTATTCATGTTACTTTACCAATAAGTTTCAAAATAACATCAACAACATATATTTTATATATTATTAATAATATTATTTATTATTAATATTTTATATATACATACCATTCAGAAATTTGGCATAAATGTTTTTTTCGAAAACATATTAAAAAGATCTTACTGACCCCAAATTTTTGAACGGCAGTGTAGGCCTAAATAACGTACATAACTAGTTATTTAATTGACTATAGCAGGCAAATAAAAATTAATGTTATATGAATATGAATTTGAAATTTCAAAATGAAACATGCAATAGAAGTAATCAGGTAGTAATTTTCTCATGATGTTATACATTTGTCTGATGCCACAGGTGACCGATGAAAACAGCAATTTCAAAGGATGTTTTCTGAAAGCAACCACCGTAGGCAGATTTAGCCACAAATAGATGTGGTTATAAAAAATTCAACAAAAAGACAAAGATTGCCGCTTTCTGGGGACTTTGTTAACAGCCTTGATGTGCTCGAATACCCCCGTCTGTAATGTATAGAGATTGAGGTATTACTGGTTCTTTGAAGATGCTTTGCTGCACGGCTCCTCAGATACATTATTAAACAGAGAAGTGATTCCTTCTCCCATTTCAACCATGACTGTGACATCTCACTACAGTCATTCACAATACATCAAGATCTGCTGCTCAGATTCGTCCTTGAAATGTTTTAATGTTGGGTTTTGCTTACTTGGACTGAGAAAGAAAAACAAATGGCCCTGTCTGTTAAGTCACTGACTCAGCATGATTTTGTTGTGTATACCTTCAGTACTCGCTGAGGTTTGTCCTCAGGCAGATTTTTAATGATCCTTCTTGTCAGAAAGCAAATGAATACGTTTCTCACTGAACCACATACTTCCTAGGTCTCTTTTATTATTGTTTCACATCCATTACCCAAAACACTTTCTGTTCTCTCCAAAGACCAGGCCAGAACATGCAAGGGAGAGATATATTTGGCGAAAAAACATCAAGTTTTAAATTACTATGCAAATACACTTGTTGGATGTTTCAGGCAATTGCTTTCACTTTTATCAGTAAAGACTGCGCTTTTACCTTTACTTGATGTATAATAATGGAGCAAGATGTGTCTGTTTACGTGTGTGTGGAGGGAAAACCTTGTCTTTTTTTTCCACTTAATGCCCTTTTCAAGACAACATTTAAATCTGTTTGAGAATTTAGATTGATCTTTAATTCTGCTCTGGCTTCTAATGTTGTAGTTTGAAATATTTTGTTCTAAAAATACTGACAAGCCCTCCAGCATTTCCCAAAGCACTGATTGAAAGTCGGGTCACAAAATCCTGACTGTGTGTTTATTTTGCCCTCTAAACAGCAAAATGTCAAACGGATTCGACTCAGACATCCAATTTTTGGAATTAAAGCAATAGTTCAGCCAAAAATGTAAATTCTGTCATCGTTTAGCCTACTCACCCTCATAGGGCTGTACAGGACTTTCTCCTTTCTACAGTGGAACACAAAAGGAAGAAAGTAGAACGTTTGTGGGTGAAGACTGGAGGGGATTCTGGTTTCTCGGGGGGGGGGTAAATCTATGAGTCTTTTTCACATCTTTTGATGTGAAATATAAAAAGCAAACACAATTTACTTATGAACGGCACAGAGATGACGGGAAAACACGGAGAGCAGCAGCTTTTGTTTCTGCTCTGATAGCCAGAAGATCACGCCGACTGTGAGAGTGTGTTAGACATCAGGAATGGTGAGAGAGCATGTGGTTTACGTTTTTCATCTTCAAACCAAACTTAGGTCTCCAGTCGACAAAGTTTAAATCCCATCTGGCTATAGCGCTTCCCATAATCTTTTGCAGCTGTTTGAACATTTGACCACATGAGCGTTAGCAATCCGCTCAAATGTGTTTTTGACTACACTTCCACTTGTGATCCGATATATCAAAGCACATCTTTATACCAGGTGTAAACATGGCCTAGGTTCAAAACAGGGGTGATGGTTAACAGGTTTATCAAAACTATATAGACAAGTGGAAAAGCTATGAAATATAACAATGTTATCGTTACCATGTAAGGACGTAGCACGTTTATGTTCACAGGATGGCCACGGCTCCTTAAAAAGTCTTAAAATGTCTTAAATTCAGATTCGATGGGTCTTAAATATTTCAATTTTTAAATTACTTCAATTACTTAGGTTAAATATTACATATAGGCTACGTATGTAACATAATGTGTATTTCCATCACAGTTTTGGTCTTAAATTTCATTCAAAGTGGCATTAAAAAGGTCTTAAAAAGTCTTCAATTAAACTTGTTTATATTTGTAGACACCCTGGTTCAGTTTAATTTGAAAATGGCAAAGCAAATATCTATCAGTTTATTACTTTAAAAAGCCTAAATTGGATATCAAAATTGTACTGCTACAAGCAACCGAGTCTAGCACAGAATCCGTTAAATTCCTTTAACACGAACTCACAGACACTTCATTATAAGATAATTTGCGTGTTTAACCAGAAGGCCCAGCTGTTTATAGTTAAAAAAAAGTAATTCATAGGCCTAATATTTATTCTGTCATTGTACTTTACACTTTGCCCATCCTGTTTTATGAAGGCCCACCCACTTGAAGATTTCTAGCCTCGCCCCAGATATAGACATAAAAAAAATGACCAAATAAAAACCCCCACATGAAATTACTAAAACTTTTTAACTATTTAAATATTAAAAAACACTATTAAAATCATTCTGGACTGGTAAGATTCTTCTCAGTGCTTCTCTGTACTTTTTTAAACTTGTATTGCGGTCTCGTCATGCTGTTAAACCCAAAGATTTGTGAGGTCTGTATCCTCCTCTGCAGGTGAGTACATTATCACCCCTTCAAGTCCCTCCAAACCTTGCAGGTATTTACAATACCCTCCAAATCAAAGTTTTTTGGGAGCTTGTTGGAATGTCTCCCATGTCTTTCTGGCTATAAAAAGCAATGAGGTCCTGTTCTCTTCTAGCTAGAGATATATTGCTTCGTATTCACTAGATGAGAAAAGCATCTAATTCTTGTTCCAGTTGGTCTTTGTTAAACGACAGCTTGCAAAAAGCTACTTTCTCCTTTAGAAATCGACCGTTTTGTTTGATTTTATAGAGCTTTTCGTGGTAGTTTAGCTTAATGATTCTGATCTCCGCAGGTTTCCCTGGGTCTTATCCACGGCCGGGCGTCTCACATCATCTGGCCGCCCAGTCGGTGGCAGCGGATCGAGCCGTCTGTCCCCTCAGACCGAAGACCACTGTTAAACTGGAATGGAGCAACGGACGACAGTAATGATGACTGAAATGAAGGACATCCATGTCCACCCTCATGTACAGTAAATTTGAAGTCATGTGCTGTGGACTATAGAAATGTTCTTGTTGAAACCATGTGGGTCAAATCAGATCCTAAGAAAAACTATGCAGTTTTTAGCCCCAGTTTAGGCAGATATTGTCAGTTGTACATATTCTTGACTGTTTTGACCGGTCTGTGCCAGGTTGATGATCAAATGACACACAGATAAAGGCAAAATCTATTATACACTTCGTTTTTAGCAATAAACACATTGTCATACCATCATTTGCCAAATGATTTATTTCTAAAGGTCAACGTTATACATATATATTGTTTGTAACATGGACAAGTAATCAGTATCACATTATAAAATAAAAAAATTTCTCCAAAACTCTTTGGCCACAATTATTAAAATAAAAAAGTAAACAATCTCTGAAGTATATTTCCATTAATATTTACCTTTTTTTTAGCACACCAGGGTGACTAGGAACATGACATTGTCTAGCTATGACTTCTTGTTTCAAAGGAGTTTAAATATGAGGAAACACAAAGGCCAAATTCCCCTTATCATCCATCACAATGAGTGAAACCAAAGAATATAGTTCTGATGTGCATCAAAAGATTGTTGAGCATCACAAAATAGAAAGTGACTGTAAGAAAATAGCTAAAGAATTGAAAATCCCCATTTTGACCATCAGGGCAATAATTAAGAAGTTTCAATCAACTAAAGATGTTCTGAATCTGCCAGGAAGAGGACGTGTGTCTATATTGCCTTAATGCACGGTGAGGAGGAAATTTTGAGTGGCCAAAGACTCTTCAAGGATCACAGATGGAGAATTGCAGAGATTTCTTGAGTCTTGGGGGTCAGAAAGCCTTAAAAATATATCAAACAACCCCTACATCACCACATGTTGTTTGGGATACATGGCATCATGGATTCTATCAAATACCAACAAAATAAAAAATAAAAAAATAAAAACCTGACAGTTTCTGCTAGAAACCTTACGGGGCGTGGTTGGATCTTACATCAGGACAACGGTCCAAAACAAACGTCAAAATCAACACAAAAATGTGTCACTGAGCACAAAATGAAGCTTCTGCCATGACCGTCCCAGTTCCCTAAACTGAACCCTATAGAAAATGAGTGGGCTGAACTGAAGAGAAGAAGCACCAACATGGATCTGGGAATCTACAGGATCTGGAGGGATTCTGTATGGAGGAATGGTCTCTGATCTCTTGTCAGTTGTTCTCCAAAACTCATCCGGCATTATAGAAGAAAACTCAGAGCTGTTATCTTGGCAAAAGAAGGTTGCAAAAAGTATTTAATAACAGAGAGCCAATAATTATGGCCTGCGTGTTTTGGAGAAAATTTCCCCACTTTCAATTCTTTTACTTCAATGAAAGGTTAGAATTTTGCTAATTTTTTTTAATGAAAGATCAAAAGGATAAACAATGCAGATTTACTTTTTACAGCCATTTTTGATCACATTTACCAGGGGTGCCATTAATTCTGACCATACATGCATATATTATACATTTGTGGTTAATATACAAGTGGCTAATAAAAAAAAAATGCTCTTACACTCATGAAACCTTGGTGTGGTAATAGTCTTTATGGCTATTTGCAGCTATTTGCAACTTCTAATATATTTACTAAGTCAAATTAAGCCTCTGCTTGTGTCGTGTATGTGCTGTGTATGAAGTATTTTCATATGCACAGATCCAATGTAAAAGCACAAATGGCTGCATTTTTCTATCGATCTTGTCCTCCCTAAGATAGATTTGCACTTAAATGCTATAGCTATGAATTGTCCTATTGCTCTAAGACAGCCTTCTTTAAGGAGGTCGAACATCATGCAAGACTAAACTCGATAGGATTTAATGTGAGTGGCCACAGGTCAATATGGATATTCGCACAAGGCTGTGATGAGTTCAATGGCTGTCAAACATAAATCAACACAGACAGCCCTAGGGCTAAAGTACGCTGGGGAATAGACACAAATCTTAGGATACTGCCGGAACCGAAGATAATGGAGCCGCAGCCAAGCAGGGCTTGAGGATCCTTGATTTTAACGGTGTGTGCGTGTACACGGCAGAAACGTGTTTTTCACGTCTGACATTCTGCGTTCCTTGCCCATTCGGAGTAAATAAGATGTCTTGCATTGGTGACGAAGCATGATTTCAATATCAAGCTTTTAATCTTCTCTTGAAGGACACGGTGAATGAGCATGTCATAGCAACCTATTTCAGTGCCCACAAAGCTCTTCAGAGAGGAAGCAATTTCTCATTGAACATGACAACCACATTACATATCCACAAGAGGAAATTGAAGCCCCGGATTGAATTTACCTTACACAGGGTCAAAGAGATGTGAGTTTTCACATGTTGGTGTAAATGCAATCTGAATTGTGTACGTTTCATATGAATTCCATTTTAAAATGATTACAGTTCTTATTAGAAATACCAGAAAAGGCAAACTATCTGTCAAAAATTATTAAGATTTTTAATGTTTTTGAAAAAGTCTCTTATGCTGCATTTATTTGAAATAATCATCATAATAAAAATACAAACAAATTTAACCGTTTTCTATTTTAATATATTTTAAATTGTAATTTAGTGTAATTACTCCAGTCTTCAGTGTCACGTGATCCTTCAGAAATCATTCTAATATGCTGCGTTGCTCAGTTATTATCAATTAGTGTTGAGGGAAACACATTACAAGTAACGTGAGTTACATTATCAGATTACTTTTTTTAACGAGTAGCGCATTACTTTTTAAATTTACAACAAATTATATCTATGTTACTTATGCAAACCTGCAATAATTAAATGTTAAATAATGCTAATATACTTCATGTATTTAACCTCTCGCGCAAATTTGTATTTCCTTCAGCCTGAGGCTTATTCATTTCACTTTTGAAAATTTTTGAAAAAACAAACGAGCAAGCCCAGCCCAGGTGAGAAAAAGTAACGCAAAATGAATGTAACGCATTACTTTCCATAAAAAGTAGCTAAGTAACCTGCTACAAATACTACATAAAAACTATGTTTACTATGCAAGAACTACAGTAAATCTTCATAATGAAGTAGCAGACTGTTCCAGACGTGTGTGTGTAGGCTGAAACTTTTGCATCTCCATAAAGAGGCAGAGTGATGCTTTTTCCAGCTCTCTATACACTCATGATATGGCAACAGGCTGCAGATTCAGACTGACCCAATTAAAACACCGTCCTCAGCTCAGGGCCTCAAGGCAGCTTGCAGTTGTGTAGTTTCACTGATAAGCAACAGAGCAAAGAAGCCGCTGTATTATAACCTGGCTTTTGTGCTGACATCCCCTTAAGGCCTCAGTAATGGCAGCCACAACAGGACATTTGCAAAGGGTAATAAGCTCATTAAAGGATTCAGAATGCATGTGGCTTTTTGTATGCTATCAGTGCACACTTTGCATCTTCTTGTCTGTACCCTAGGGTATTTTTGAAAATAGATGATTGTAATAATATATTGGAAATAAGTGGTTTTTGATGGTTATCTCAGGTGTGGCATCAACCCAAAAGAAATCTGAAAAACTTTCTTTCCTCCTGGGGGTGTGAACTGTCTTTCATGGCACAGCAATTAAAGAGCAAGGAGAAATGCTGCATTTACAGGTTGAAATTAAAATCGGCATGAAACAGATCCCCTAGTGAAACGGCTTCTCGAAGAAGATCAAATGTAGGGCGGGACTTGATTTTGTCCATCTGGAATTGATTGGATGGAAGGTTTGCTATTGGTGCACATCTCATGTGAGTGACAGGTTGATCCCGCTCTCTCGCCAGTCAACACATCAGAAGAGAAGAGAAGAGAAGAGATTTTGATTAAATATTATGAGGCACATACATTTTTTTAAATCACGGCTAAATTTATAGGTACTTTTAAATTTAAGTACTGCAATATTCCATAAAAAACAAGAATTGATGATTTTGATTTCATTGTGACTTAAAAGCAAAATGCAATTCCTATATTTTATTGGGATAATGATACATTTAAATTCTTTCGAGTGCAGATTCATCTTTAGAGCCTCACTAGAGCAGTTTGCTACCAGCAGAATCTGTTTAACGACTTTAAAAATAGTGAAGCAGTGCCATCTTGAGGCTGAATAGAGACATCAAGGGTGTTTTTTAGTAACATTGTTAGCGTTCAAGTGTTGTTCTTTGTTTGGTTTTTTGCCATTCTCCTGCTCAATACTGTTTTCTTTCAAAGTAAAATTAGATTAAAAAGAAGAAAAAAGCTGGTAGACCATCTTAGACCAACAAGAAGCCAGCTGGACAGCTAAAACAGATAAATGAAAAAGAAAGTTCACACAAAAATGAAAATTGTGTCATAATTTGCCCCCCCCCCCCCCCCCTCATGTTGTTTCAAACCTTTATGACTTACTTTCTTCTGCTGAATACAAAAGAGGATATTTAGCAAAATGTTGGTTACCAAACAGTTGATGGACTCTATTGACCATATTAGCCTATTATTTTTTTGTTCCTATGCTAAGATGGAAATCAATGGGTGCTGTCAACTGTTTGGTTACCCATATTCTTCAAAATATCTTCTTTTGTGTTCAACAGAAGAAAGAAACTCATACATGTTTGGAACAACATGAGGATGAGTAAATTATAGAATTTAAATTTTTTGGGTCAACTACTCCCTTTGCTGTGTGATGCGCGTCCTCCAGGCCGGTAGGTGGCGCTGCGAACACTCAACTTAGTCCTTCAAGAGAAGTTGTTTTGAAAACGTCTGTTCTGTTCTGTACTGTAGCAGTGTTCATACAGTGGGAATAGGGATATTAGCTTTAATCATCTTTCTAACCTAAAGGCCAGCCGGGTTGTCTTCATCATTGGTAAGTTTTTTCCAATGCAAATTTCAAATTTTTCTTTTCTTGGGTTTGTCCTCATAGAATGAAAAAGAGGCAGTCCGGTTTGTCTATGCTAGTTTTGTGCTAGTAATGAACAGCTCATTTATTTTGAGAATGTCTCAGGATGGGACGATTAAGATGAAATATAGATTAAATAAAGCCATTTTTCGTTTATTAGTGAGACAGCACATCTGTGTGCCTTGCATGTCAAGTAACGTTACAGTTTGGTGGGTAAGTTAGTTAAAACTATTAACTTGGAGACACTAACTGTAACTAAAACAGTTTAAAATGGAATAAATCGTTGACCACTGGCCATTGCAGTATTTTAAGATTTGATAATGAATGATTTATTGTTAAACTAATATGAAATCTACTTATAGCCGGTTTGTGAATATGCATAACGTTAATCTCATATGACTCTTTGTGAAAATGCATATTTAATAAATATAATGCGATTTACGTTAATACATCTTATATTATCAGCGTAACATCTATTTAAAATTGAATTTAAAAAGTGCCTATTATTTTAAACGACTAATAAAAAAATATTATAAAATATATACAAATATTGTTTTATTTTTAATATAGCTTTACATTGTTATTAATGTGAAACGATTCATTTGACTGTTAAATTAAAACGACCCCTTTAGCAGCGTGATCTAGAAAGAATTCAACTCCACAAGATGAAATTAACTGAGTGTTAGGCATGTAAATTGAACTCATATTTCTGATGATTATTGTTTTTTGCTCTTTCAGATCAGCCTGTTGCTGTGCCCTTAGGCCAGTGTTTCAAATGAACATGTCCCTTGCTCAAAGAGTCCTCCTGACATGGATCTTCACACTCATCTTCCTCATTATGCTGGTCCTCAAGTTAGACGAGAAGATCAACTGGAGCTGGTTCCTCATCTTCCTTCCTGTCTGGACCTTCGATCTTATTCTCCTCCTCATGCTCATTGTCAAAATGGCAGGCCGCTGCAAGCCGGGGTTCGACCCTCGCAACGGGACGGAGAACTTGAAGAAGCGCGTGTGGTACCTCGTGGCCATGCTGCTTAAACTGGCGTTTTGTCTGACTCTCTGTGCCAAATTAGAGCACCTAATGAACATCTTGGTGAGCTCGGTTTGCATCCCTCTGTGGGCTCTGCTCATCGGGGCCATGGTGGAACTGGGCTACAACGTTTTCCACTTCAGAAGAGACTGAATATATGAACGGTACTCTTTGAAAGCCAGCGGAGAAGTCTTTACTGTATTCTTCAGGTGTAAAATCATCTTGAAAGTAGATGTTATTCATAAGGAGGGGAATATATAACGGACAATAAGAATGTACAGCTATTTAAAGCTCTTTATCAGGAATTGCTTGTTTCTTTCAGGCACAAGGATGAAGCTGAATAGCCCACGTTTCATGTTCACAATGATGCAGGGAGGTTAACGAATTTTGGCTCAGTGGTGAGTTTCCACTCAGGTGACAGAAATAACTGATTGTGAATGTTGCTTAGAATATTTATTGCATTTTAGTGAAACACTGAAATCATTAGCAGCATACCATAATGGACATTTGAAAAATAACAGTTAACGTGCTGCATACACACTGTTTTTTCAACCAGTACTGTAACACAATGTGGTTTGCTAACTGAAAAGACATATGTTCTAATGGTGTATAATTTATAAGTCTGTCTTTCTTAATTATACACTTATTTGTTTTGCGTTGCAGAACTTGCATAATACATGTTTACGAAATTTTATTTTCTCTTGTGCAGTGTGTAAATAAAAAGAAATAACAACATCCTTGTAATTAAAAGATACACATTTATTTTCTTTACGACAACTATGTTCCATCCATAAGTGCCTATAGTTATATTTACAGATGTTTTCAAGATCATGCAAAGGTGTTAAAATTCAGCACACAACTTTCAATTATTCTTGAGATTGGAAATTTGTATTATTGCTTTATTATAGTTATATTTCATTATTTATTCATTAGTACATTTTAAGTAATGATCCTCCTTTTTTACTGAGTTTGAAATTTCCTTTTATTAGAAAGAATTGTCTGTACATGGTACTTTTTGGGGGTTTATAATTAAAATGTTTGAAAATAACACAGATACTTTAATTCAGCTATTAAAAAATAAATAAATAGTGCATATATCTATGTAAACATTCATGGATTGGCCAAGACTTACAAACATTTTGTTGTTTGTAAGTAAAAAAGTAGCTGAATCTGTAAATAGTATTGTTTTATGCAATACAGTATTTATAAAGCAACTCAAGAGGGCTCAGTTGTGTATACTAATGCATATGTGTACAGTTCAAAAAACAACATAGATACAGAAACATTTCTTGTACTTAAAGGACTTTCCGTTTTCTTCTATAGTAAAAAATCATAAGGTAGCTTAATTTAATTGGTAGGTTTTAGGATTGGTATTAGTTTGCATAATGTTTAGGTCTTATCATCATTCTAACAGTCCTAAAAGCTTGTCTTTCATTGGTTGGGTAATATTCCATTGTAATGTTATGCCACGTACCCCAAAATATCCCATTACGCACCCCTTTGTACTTTGATTGATAATATTTCCCATTTAAGTTTGCAGACATGCATGCATCAAACCACCAGCCTGAGCTGTAATAGGCCCCGCAGTTTCCGGAGGGATACTGGTCATTGTCTCTGTCCGGTGTGGTAAACAGCTTCTGGTCGTGATTGTATTTATTACTGAACCGCATGGCATTACCAGCTGTACCGGAATAGCCACCGATGGACAGGCGGTATTGTTGGCTTTCATTGGCTACATGGAAGTGGTCATAATGGGCATATTCTCTGACACCCTCAAAGTCTTCGATATCTATTCGCAATGACATGTTTTTTGCCCTGGTCAGCAAGTGAATCTTGTCATTGCCAAGCCAAAACTCCCCTATTAGTTTACCAAATCCATTCTTGTACTCGTCCCAGGTGCGATTGAAGCTTGTGCTGCCGTCAAAACGGTGCTGAATCAATGTCCAGCCCCCACCAGAGGACTCCATGTCACAGAAAACAGGAAACGTGCTGTTTTTCGGCTGCGGCGTTACTCTGTATACACTATTCCTTCGTGATTTCTTAATGTAATCAGCGCAGTCTTGTGCGGGTCCTTTTTCTGTAGGCAATAAAAATTATTTTAGGTTACCTCACCCTCTGTTGATGATAAATGCTATTACAATGAGTAAACAACCTAGATCTGCATGCTTACATTTGGTTAAACATCTTAGGGAGTATTTCCTTACCAATGTCATCTAGAGAACTAGAAGCCTGTAAGGAATTTTTTTGTGTGTTGTGTAAAGCACAATACAAATATATTCAATTGGGTTGAAATAAAAACATTCAGCTGAAAATCTGGATCATATTAATTTTTATATGAAAACAGGGCAAAATGCACTGAAATTGTTATCTGTCCCTTATAAAAAAGCTGCACTCGGCAGACAATACTTAATATTTCATTTAAGAGAAATGCTAAGGCTGTTTTATACATAAAAATGTGGACCATCTGATTGTATTTATTCATGATTTCAAGAGCTTACTGTACATTTAGCAACGAGGCCAATTGTTTTTCCCTCCGATCACTGGACATGTATATTTAGGCACAGGATGGTACTGAACTTAGTCTTCATGCATTAATTATGCTTTGCTGAAAAGTTTTTAACTTTGAGCCTTTCCTCAAGCTCAACAAAGACACCGCATCCTGATACATCAGACAAAAGAAGACGCCTACAGCTGGTCCTCTTCACAAAAACCACAACATCTGCTACTCAGATGAGGATCTATATCCTTATCCCTGCTATGGAGAATTTTGGAATACTATCACACGATCAAGATAAAGTGCAGGGTCACAGAACATGTCCTAGAGGATACTGAGGATAAAATGATTATCTGGGTTGCTTTTACCTATAGTCATTTTTGAAGATGTGTCCCTGTTTGCACTCTCCTGAAACCTTGAGAGTAATCTATACAAAGAGTAATAGTGACTTATTTCACTATACTGTAACTTTGTCAAATAAACATTTACTACTGTCATACTCTAAACACTCTGGAGTAATTTTTTCAGTGTGAAATAAGAGTAAATAATCCTTCAACTTGGAGAGAACTTAAAAATTAACAACCTGGGTTGTTCCTTACCTTTTCCAGAGTCCAATGGAGGCCTTGTCTGGGTTGTAGACTTTTGAGTTGGTCTAGTGTTACAATCACCGAGACAGGTGTTGTTGATCTTTTTCTCTACTTGCTCTTTCTCTGTTACCTCATCACTGACTACATGTGATTTAAATCCCTCAGCTGTGTCCTCAGGGGTGAGTGAGAAAAGCTTTGAGCCTTTAATTTCTTCAACATTTGTAAGCGTTTCCAAAACAACTGGAATTGTGTAACTCCCTTCACTGTAACCTTGGTCCGTGTCCTCACTGTTTGGGTTGGACAATATCTCTCCAGGGTTTTCTTCCACTCTTTCTTTATTAAGTTTGATAATTTCCAGTTCTCTTGTTTCTCCGATATTTTCAAAGCTTATGGGTGTATCCTGACTGACATTTTTAGCCATTTCACCATGTGTGTTTGTCACTGAACGAATGTTTTTTGTACTATCTTTATGGTCTGTGTCCGTAAAAGAGAGTGTTGAGGTTGTGAATTGAGTTGTTCCTAGTTTCTCTTTCTTTAAGGTGGATGCAGTTGGCCTTTTATTCCTGCTGCTGGTTTTTTCCACTTCAAATGGGTGTTGACTGCTTCTATCAGCGGTTCCCAAACTAAATATCTTGCTTTCTTTCCCATCAATAGGTGAATTTGACGCTTCACTTTGAGATTTAGAATCCTCTGCATGGTACCCAATGTTTGATGTCTCTCTGTTGTCTCCAATTCGGTACTTATCTTCATGAACCTTATCCCAATCTTGTGCATCACCTGCATTTTTAGTCTCTGATTGTGATTTTGATTCCGTAATGTTGTTTTTTAACCAATGATTATCCAATATGTTTGACCTCGTCACCTGCGGGGTGTGTTTGATTTCTTCTTTTTGTTCTTGTTCTACAGCAGATGTTGTACCATTGGGACTGAAGAATTGAGTCACTGTGCTTACCTTTGTCTTGAAGTCTCTGTTTATGTTTGTCTCACTTTGAGAGATTGGCTTCCTCCTTATATAACTTTGTTTTATAATTCTAGTGCCATTTTTCCTGGCTATATTGCTGCTTCTGACTGGAATAGACAGCTTCGAAGTTACTCTAATAGTCCTGTTTCCTGACATTTTGTTAATGATATTAGGTTGTCTTTGTTTGGGGCCTCTAGGTGGATTCACAGTTGTTGGATGCATCTCAGGGTGTCTTAGGAGGTTTGGCATTACAAATCTTATGTTGTCTTGACTTACTTCATGTATCTTGCTGATGTTTTTGCTATTCTTTGCTTGTTCCTCTTCAACTTCAGCTTTGAGTGGAGTTATTGAAATTCTCTTTGTCCCCTGGCCTGCCACTGGTGATTGAACCGTACTGGTCAAACTCACTGTACTATCTATCAATTTACTCTTTGTAGTTGGGACAAGGTTAGGCTTTATTAGATCTTTTTCCAACAAGATGCCTTTGCTGTGCCTCGGGATGTCCTTCTTCACAGCCACTGCACTCAGGGAGCTAATACTAATTTCCTCCTTTGCCCCTTCAATGAACGTTCCTGGCCGTATCTTATCTTTAAGGTCTGGTGACAGTGGATTAACTGTCCTTTCATTAAAAGTGCTGTCAGCTTTATCCAAAATTGTGGAATCAATTTGTCCATTATTAGTTTCTGTGTTTGGGTTTAGATATTTTTCCTTTTCCACCTGTTTTCCTCGGAAAGGCAAGTCCTCTCTATCCACTTTGGAACTAGTCTCTGACTCACTACTAATAACTACCAGACTTTCACTCAGTCCCGCATGCTGCTTTTCCTCTTTAAATCTGTTTGGCTGTTCAGCTTGGTTCATAACGCTAGAGGTTGACTTATTTGTGGCTATGTGACTCACATCTCCTTGGTTTTCTTTACTATGTTTTTTTGGAAGTCTTGTAATCTCAGTCTTGTTTACCTTTCTCAAATTGTTCTCAATATGGATAGTGCCTTGGCTTGCATTTTTCAGGCCATGTCCATCATCTGTTCTGGGACCAGAAACCCTTCTGATGTCTTGTTTGTTTTGGTCATCTGTTGATGGGATCAGTCCACTGATTACACCAGATTTTGTGTTTGCTATATGAGAACTTGTTTCCTTTACCCTCATAACGCCACTTCTCGCTGGGGAAAATCCAGCCCCTTCTGGCTCAGTCTTGACTGTCATGTCCCCAGCTTGTGGATTAGTCTTTCTCACCAAAGCAGGGTTCTTCAGTCTGTCTTCATTGTTAGCCTTGACAACTCTACTGTTTATGTAGGATCCCTTTGGCCTCAACGGTCCACCTACTCCAGGAAACTTTACAACTCTTCTGTTCCCAGCTGATGTGCTTAGATCCAATGTCTTAGTGTTAGCATCTCTTAAAATGCTGCTTAACCTGTTAGGATCAGGCACATTCTGCACTCTTCTTCTTGCCCCCAGGATGCTACTGATGTTCTTTACTTGTCCATCCCTGAGGTTGTTTGGCTGCAGTTTCCCATGGGTTGCGAATTGTACATCGTCCTTTTTTCTAGGAAGGGATGGTTCTATAAATTTACTTTGTTTAGACTTGAGTTCCATCTCTTCAGTTGTAGGTGAGGCCACCAGTTTGACCTCAGATATATCCTCTGGTATCTTATCAAGCGAGGGGTTGAATATTTTTACTTCCCTGCTCATCTCAGAACTCTGATCTGTGGTGCCTTGGTTTAGATCGATCCTCTGATCAATGTTCCATCTCTGACTTTCCAGAGTGGAATGATCGAGCCTCTTCACGCCACCCTTGACAGTTCCTTCACCTTCTGATGTGTCTCTTTGCGGTAGGGTTGAAGTGAAGATCTGGACAACTTGTTCTCCACTATGACTTTGTGTCTCCTTGATGCTGATGTTATGCCTGAGACTTTGAGGTCTCTTTTCCTCTTCTTCGCTGTGGTGCTTCCATTCACCTCTCTCAATACCTTGGCTGTTCTTACATTCTTGGCAGTCCTGTCTCAGCTGGTTCACCACTTCCTTTAGGTTCTGCAGCTCCTTGGCCATTTTTTCCAGTTCCATAAAAGACCTAGGAAGCTGGATTGAGAGAGGAGGGAGGGTGAGTCGATAAGGGCACAAATTCTCCTCGTCCCCGCAGTGCCCCAGGGGCTTCAGCTTTACCCATGAAGCAGCATCCTCTGAGGTTTCTGGGCAGATGTCACACACAGAAAATGCTAACAGGTTTCCCCATATGTAAAACACAGCGAGCCACATTGTGTCCTGTTTGGTGAGCAGGTCTGATAAGTGCCGAGGAGTGTGAGGGAGAAGGAACAGGAGGGGTTGGAGGACCACCTCCCTTTATAGAAGTACGAGAGCTCAGAGAGGGGCGATGCTCTGTGATGACTCTCAACAAAGAGAGTCACAAAGTAACAGCCTCTTTGCAGAATGGTCAACACAGGATATACTCAATTTATCAATAATATTTCTCAGTATTGTGTCTTTTTTGCTTATTAAAAAAAGGGAATGATTGTCGACAATACTTTTATTTTTATTTTAGATAAATTATTGTGTATACAGCTTTTTATGATATATATATATATATATATATATATATATATATATATATATATATATATATATATATATTGTGTATATGAAGAATGCAAAAAAGTTTGCCTTTTTTTTGTTAAATTTCCCCCAGTTAAATGTCTCAAAATACTTAAATGAGGATAAATTTAACACTGCATAATACTTGCTTACTCAGATAATGTATCTTGAATACAGTGTATATTATCTTATTGCACTGGTTGTACAAGTATAAACAAGTTTAAAAACTATAAAATATGTTAATGTCATAAGACAAAATCCACTTGTTTTAAAGATACAGCATTAAAGGGGTGGTATAATGCCCTTTTCACAAGATGTAAAATAAGTATTTTATGTCCCCTGAGTGTGTATATGAAGTATTAGCTCAAAATACAATATTTATATAGCATGTCAAAATTTTCACTTTTTTAAGGTGAGCAAAAATGCACTGGTTTTGTGTCTGTACCTTTAAATGCAAATGAGTTTCTGCTCCCGAAACAGAGGGCGGAGCTTCAACATCTTGTGTCATTTTACCTCACACAGACATGTCCTGAAAATTTCAAAAACTTTTAGCCTTTTATGTTCAAACCAGAGTCAGACAATGATGGAGATACCCAAGAAGAAGTGACAACATGTAGAATTCAACAGGGCATTTCTGAATGGTTAGTTGATGAATTTATGTAGATTATGTGTAGTTATCTTCTAGTCATTGATTAGCATATTCTGTCATAATACTGTAATCTATAAAGAGCGGGGTTTATGTTAGTGATGTCACTAACCTGGGAGGAATGTCTTGTAGTCCCTACCAGCCATTTGTTGTACTCCTTAAAAAGCGATTTCAATACAACTTAGATTATGCAAATAGAGCTCTATGGTTTGTCTTATTATTACAGTCATTGTTGGATTAGGGTTGTTGTTGTTGTTTTTTTGCCATCTCTTAAAACGATGACTTCTCAAGAGACAGTGTTGAAATACCAGCAATTTTGTGTTTGTACTGTTGAACAGCACACACATTTTCTTTTCCTTTTTTTTTACATTATTTCAAGCTTTTTAAACGCACCAGAACTAAGAAGCAGAATGTTATTTGTCAAAGTCATTTGTGTTGGCTGACCCTGACATTTAATCTAAACCATCACACTTACAATCAGTCTTTAATCTAGAACATAATGCATTCTCTGCATATGTCATTTCCTTTCTCGCATGTGCAGATATGCATATGTGTGAGAATTATGATGGCAGCAGCTTCTCAACATCCTGCCAATAAAGCAGCATGCCCCACACACAGACATATGCACCCAAGCCACAGAAGATTCACAGTTGCATTGGAGTTCTAAAAAGTGAATAAATGTCTTTTCAGATTGGACTATTTTCCTAAATGTTTTTGTGTTCCTTTCATACTTTCATTTAAATCATGAATTGAACAAGCCTGTCTGAGAACTCTAATCCCACCTGGACGGGAGTGTCTGTGATTACGGTATTAATACAGTAATGTATGATATTGTTGTCAGACATTATTCCTTATTTACCATTATTCCGTTACCAAGATGGCCACAGAGCAGGCTAAGTTGCCTTCAAAGCATTTTGGTAATGCCCACATCTAGACGATGGCCATTTCCAATTTAGTTAAACTGCAGATATCCAAATCCCATCGAAAGAGCACATGTTTTGACACACGTCCTTTGTTAGCATCTGCAACTCAAATGTTGATGTTAAAGAGATGTGGCGACCCCACATCAAACTGAAAATGTAATTACGAGAAATGTTGTAACATTCGTATAAACAATGGAGCCATAGTAGTCCAGACATTAGGCAAGAGTGGAAAACATTGAGTCAAAGTCTCTCTAATTTCATTAAAAAAAATAAGATAAATCCCCTCTCCAATGTTTACAATGTCAACCTGTGTCCAAACAGAATTGATCGGCTTTAAAGCATAATTTTTTATAGCGCAAAGCAGTGAATGTATTACGAGCCAACTCCCAGTTTTATTACCACTAATCAGAAAAACCTTACCATTTATAGGCAGGACTGTTATTGTTCGGTTCCCTTTATGATGTCACAGTTTGAAATCCTTCTGGGATGGTTCAGCCCATCGGTGTCTGTGTAAACACTGAGATTTTTCCATAAACCATCTCACAAACATTTGACGTGCCGGTTGGGTTCGAGTACTACATTAGTGACTGCTACTCTGACACATTTGCATGATGTAGTAGTGGTTATGTAATTTCGATAAAAGAACAGACAAATGCACTTAAACTGTTTTCTAACAGTTATATAACACTAATGAGGTCAATTCTGTGGGAAACCCAATGCTGATTGGATATGATTTGGCCGCTTTTAACCAGATTTTCAAACTGGAGAATGGACATCTGGAGTTGATGGTTGCAGTGCATCAACAACAGATAACGTCGTCAAGACCGATTGTTTGCATTACAAAAGCCTTGACTTAATTAAAACGTTGGCTAATGCTTGTAAGGATTCCTCTCATTGTTGCATGCAATGAGACAGGCGACTTCTTGACTTCAGGCTTTTGTTTCACAGTGATGAGTATCTTGGAATCAATTTAAACAGATTAATTGTAAATTTGTGCAGGGTTTCAGCCTAATGACAAATCAAATATTGGGATCAGTGATGGTGTCAGACTTGCAGAATGAGAGATCACATAGGATTAAACTTGTTCTCACAAAAAGTCAAAATCATTACAGAATCATAATTTTGGGGTGAAGTACTACTGTAGCGATAAGATGACAGGGTGGGTGGAAATTTAGTGTAGGCAATTTTTTGAGCTTCAAATAAATAGAACATGACATGTAGTCCATGTTAAGTCAGCTGTGATTTAAAACAGATGTTTAGTTACTCTGCCAATCAATGACCTTTTCAGTGTATATTGAACAGGGTAGAACATACAAATCATTTTAATTTCTGAATTTCTTCTATATTCCACTTGCTTGAAAGGAAAAATTGACCACTGCTGCACAACAGCTGCAAAAAAATACCATCAAATCACCGGACAGCTAGATTTTGGAAAATGTCAGAAAACTAAAAGTTGCTGTAGCCACGCCCACTGTCAAATTTCATTGGTCCAGAATGTGTATTTATATTTTGGTTAATGGCGAAATGTATATCCCAACACAAGCAGTAAAAGAAAACTTCAGAGAGTGAAAACACTGATAATACATATTTATATACATACACATTTATACAAATTCAGAACACCCATACCCGTGTCTTTTGTCTGATTTGATCATCTCTTGTTTTCTTTTTAATTGTTTTGTCTTTGTTTTTTTTAGTGGACTATCCATCTTTTATTGTAATTTTAATACACGAAGACAATAGGCCACAAATTAAACATAAAAAATCCACTTTGAGAGAGAGAGACACACACAATGATATCCATGTTTATGAGAGTACATAAAACCAGCAATGAGCTCTCAGAAACTGGTTATCAGGATATGATATGAAGATATTTTGGGAGCCTACAAGGTCCTGTCTAAGAGCTGCTAGAAAACAACTATAGTCTCAGTAAGCGAGAACTGTACTTTCTAGCGCAAACCCCTCGATGACTCCTTCATGAGCACTGCAAACTGTTTTCACATATATTTTATGTCTATTCCATGTAGCAGCTGTTAATTGGAATTAAAGGACATATAGAACCTGATTTTTTCCACCGACTTGGCGTCAGGTGTGACAAATAGACATCACTATCTAGAAATGTTTACATCATGCTCTTGAAGGTGTCCTATAGGTTTTCGGTAAAGAGGAAGGGTCATCCAATGAAGTATAACCAGTGCAAGACGCTACCTAAACGCAGAATAGATCGAGGGTCTAATAGTCTTAATACTGACTGCAGTTAAATTAGCATAATACTCTTTTAATTGTTTAACGACAGTTTGGCATTCAGTTATGTTTATATAGCACCACCCATTGATCAGGTTAACATTCTAAATTTTTTTTTTTTTTTTACTCAACCATGATGACATATCAAGAGAACGAAATTAAAATTGCATTCACGACTCAACTAACACTGCATATTTTCAATGCTGCACCAGTATTAAGACTACAGACTGTTACAGACTCTTTGAGGGCTCCGGTTTAGTTCAGGTGAGAGGTGAGGGCAGAGAGACAGTGGAGGAAGCTGGAGGGTTTGATCAGGGCCAGTTAGGTTCTGGAGGTCCAGTGCAGGGTCCAAGGATCCTAACTGCAGCTCCACACTGACTCACCATCCCAGGCTCCCACTGAAACCCAAAAAGATGTACAAGCTTGTGAATCAAATCATATGCAACACGTTTTGACACCAGTAAAGTTTTCATTTTAAACATTTTAACTTTAGTGTGAATATTGAATATGTTCATTGCAAAAAATCTGCCTGATATTTGTAATATCAAATAATATTTCAATAAATAGTATTTACAAAATACAAATATATACAAAATAATAATATTTTAGTAATTAAAATAATTCCTTATAATGAATGTTGTGGTCAGGTCAGGGGCAGGATTACTTTTACATGTTTTATTGCATTGTTTTTTTTTTTTTAAATAATGAATAGTATTAAATGAACACTTTTTAAAAATGTCTCCATCGCATCAGAAGCCCATTTCCGCCATATAAAAAAAATCATAGTTTTGGTAAATCATAAAAAGTTGAATTTATACATAATTATGCGATAAAATGTTGAAATTATTACAAAAAAGTTGAAAATGAGATACTAGGTTATAATTATCTCATAATTAAGAGATAAATCCTAAAAATTATGAGATGTCAATTATGAATGGTAATTTTCTTTAACTATCTCAGTTTCGACATTTTACAGAAATCGACTTGTCTTAAATGTTTTTCTTCAATTTCACATTTTTTGCCAATAGTTTTTGTCATAATTTTGACTTAGTATCTCAACTAGTATCTAATTGATCTAGTAGTATTAGTATCTCGAGATGTCATAATTATGAATGGAAATTTTTTGCCATAATAACTGTTTATTTCAATTACAACGTTTTGTCAGAACTTCAACTTATGGTTTAAATGTTTTGCATCAATTAATTTGTTTTTGGTCATTTTCAACTTTTGTCAATAGTTTTTGACTTAGAATCTCAACTTTTTATGCCGTTAGTAAGATTATACCAAAGAATTGTTTTTTTGTTGCGGAAATAGCCTGTCCATAATTATAAGCCATAACAAAATATTTTTGATTGACTTATGGACACCTAGAAAATCATAAAAGTACTCTAAAGCCGCTTTCCCACCGTCGGGCCAAAACCATTCTCATTGTTTAACTGTTTCATTTCTTGCATTTCTCGAGTTTTTTGGAATGTAATACAAATACGTCAGTCATTGAGTTGGTAACGTAAGAGTGTACAGATGATATGAGATCTGAATAGTGACTGCGTTATGGAGGATGATTTTATTATTAACATGTTTACTTTTATCAAATTGCGATTGGCCAGCTACTGAGAAACTGGCAGTCAAGCAACAGACAATTGACCAATCCTGAGTGGCGATGTCACTTCAGAATTCCGGGTCCGAGAAAGGTTTGTAATCTTGCAGTTCTGTCCCAGGCTCAGGTGGAAATATAGCTGGAATTGTTCCTTACCGTTCTTAGAATCGTTCGGAAAAGCGGCTTAAGTAGGTCTGACATGACATAATTCAATTATATTACTTTCAGATTTAAATTGCAAATTTTAGACAACATGATAAATTACAGGATGCATTAAAAAATACATTAATCACTTCATATAATGGTACCTGTGAAAATGTGTGTGTCGTCACTGACGGTGGGTCCTGGGTAACTGATGTGATGAGATGTGTGCTGAGTTGATTCTGTAAGTAAAGGGTTTTTGGGTGGTTGTTCGGGATAATCAGCTGGCCAGTGTAGAGCTCCGGTGCACTGTAGCTCTCCGCCCAGATCTTATCTACAGAGCAGAGAGACTGTCACTACCACAGAACGAAGGGTTGTGGGAAACAGACAGTCTGTTCTCATGCGTCTGCAAACTTTAGCTTGCTGGGGCTGATATTGTTCAATGCAAGCACATCATTTCTATCAGCACGGTGCTTTGAAAAGACATATTTTGGCATGCAAACGCATGCTTTTTAGACATGACGAGACAAGACATTACCCCAAAACCCTAAGATTTCATGTAGTTTAATTTCATTATTGTGACTATTTTTTGTTGTTGCTTTATGGCTGGGCTCTAAAAAAGGAACCATGTATGTCATTACGCTGTCTCTTAATGTGATTTTAGTTTATTTGTTGATAACTTCCCTCATTCTGGGTCATACCTAACTTCCAGTGAACATTGGTTTAGTTAAATACTGATAAAGAGTAATGAGCAGTCCTCATTAATTTAGTTGATGTTTCTGTAAACTGACAGCAAACTGGAATGTGGAGTAATCTCCTCTAGCTAGACCAGTTCAAATTAATATGATATTTAATAATGCCTGCAGGGATTTAAATAATTAAAACACACACAAACACAGTGCTGTTCAAAGGGACTCACCCATTCATTTAATTGAATAATAATTCAGAAATCTTATCTTGTCAGTTAATAGTTAACGGTTGGTTAATGTGCGTCAGCTAAAAACTGTCCACACGACACCCGAAACGCGCAGAAATCCGCTTCACAGACAGATTTGAGTTCTCTTTTGTGTCTTATCATGCTAGAACGGACAAAAACACACAAAATGATTTCAAAATGTCATTTTTGGCAAGTATCCTTGTAAGTCTTAAATGAGTAAACGTGTCAAAACAATGTAAAGACTGGATAAAAACGAATGTGTCAGATCCGAGTCATGTGCATCAGCTCTTAAAGTGACAACGACCTAATAAACCTGCTGCTGTCTGTGTCATTAATGTTAATCAAACAAGATTAAGATTAAATCATTGCTCTTGACTGAATAACTTTTCTAGCTTTAATAAGGATTAATCTATATCTCATTTATACTGTAAAGACTATGTAGTGTTATTTGGATTATATGTATTATATGTAGTGTACATTTGATTACTTTATTTAATTTCTGGATATTACTGTTAGACCTGCCTGAAAATCTTAAAGCACTGTTTATTTCATTTGTATCTTTGTTTGATTTTATTAATTTGTGCTATTGCGTGTAATTTGTATATTTGTTTTATTACTGACTGTTTACATGTCTTTAATATTTTTTAAACTTTATATAAGGTAGGCTAGTAGTTTTTGTTGTGTTATAAAAATTTGAATCGAGAATTGTGTAATTTCACTGGTAAAAAGTTGGTGTCATCATAACATAACCTTATTTATTATGGATCATATGGGTCAAAAACAATGTAAACAATCATTTTTATTCATCTCATCCCCAGAAATTAAGACAGAATCTATTTAATCATTAGCAGTATTGGTATTGGTGAAACTTGCCTTCATTCACAGTACTTTATAAAAAGATACCATTAAACAGTTATTCAAATGTACCATCTTTGTGTTGTCTCTACATTAATTTGGAGATTCACAGTAAAATTATGTATTACAATGTAAAATATATATATTATACATTTTAATGTTAGGTGCGATTAATTACAGAAAAATGTGCAATTCATTATTTTTTTTAAAGACAGCTCTAACGTATATACAATTCAAAGGCTGCATTTATTTAATCAAAACAGTATTTATTTTAAATAAAAATCTTTTGTAACATTATAAGTCTTGACTGTCATTTTTGATCAATTTAATGCATCCTTGCTGAATACATTTCAGAATTTATGAATATTTAGTACACCAAATGCATAAACTTTGTTTGTTTCCAGATTTAAATTACATTTTGAATCATAGATTCTCAATGTGGTCTCAAACCTCACTTTTACATTATTTCATATTTGTAAAAAAACATATTTAACTATGTACTGGACATTTTCTTATCAGTTTATATACAGATTTAATTGTTTGTATTTTGTATTTGTTTAATTTTATTGACTTTGTAACCCTGATAATTAAAGAAAAAGTGCTTAAATGGTTTTTTTATTTATCTATTTTTTTGGGGGGAGGAAGAGGGGGAATTGAATCTGGTGAGGGCAGAGAGAGTGTGTTATCTTCATAGTCTTAATGCACCATCTGGGATTATGTTTAACCACAAAACCATACATAGAGATAACAGGCTTAAAAAAGGAAGGGGAAAAAACAAAACCAAAGGGAATGAGATTCGTAGACTATTTCATAGCAGTGCAATTATAAATAAGTTATATATGTAGGTTTTGTATCAAAACAAATAACCTTTGAGATATTAAAAAAGGGCTCAAATATTTGCTAATAAAAAAATCCAACTGGAAACCTCAGAAACATGTTTGCACTGCTATGACATGGTCAATAAGCTCAAACAGGCACAGCGAGACAGGCAGGGTTTGATGTCACATGGGGAGGAACAGGGCAGCTGAGATTGGCTTTTACATGTCCATCAAAGAAATGCTCACCCTTCTAAAACAAAATGGCTGCCAGTGAGGCTATGCCCAAATGCCCTCCTCATCATCCTATTGGTTAAGAGATGGCAGGGTTTTAGCCAAGTGCAGCATGGGAAAAAAGATCAGGTTAGTATGCGAATATATCCAAGTAGAAGTGACCCGTAAGCGCAGACGCAGGATCAGCTTTCAGCGTATTTGATGTTATTATTGTATTGTGAGGTTTAAGGGAAACTGATCCTGGATCTGCGCTTAGGGGCGATTTCTACAGTCATGAATAAGAATAAAATCCATAGGGTTGAGAAGTTATGATCAATATGAAGGCAGTAAGGAAATGATGGCATCTGCGTTGGAGATGAGGGCAGCTCCATTTCAATTATGATAACGCGACTGCAATGGAAATGGACAATGGAGCGTCCGTTTCCAACTCAGTTTCTAATATTAATATTTTATGAACATGTATGAAACTGCCCACACCTCCAATTTGTCTTTCTTTGGCTTGCTGTTAAGATTAAGCTCCTATGAATATGAGATAAGCAAAATACAGCAAAGGTACAATTATTTCATATTCAGCCATATTGAATTTCCACTGAAGAAAAAAAAAAAAGCAGATGACAGGAGTACACAATTTTAAAGGAGCAGTTCACCCAAAAATGAATATTTTGTCATAATTTTCTCATGTTGTTATATGGGTTTGGAATGTCATGAAGGTGAGTAAATGATGACAGGATTTTCATTTCGGGGTGAACAGTCCCTTTAACACTTTTCTGATGTTTGTAGAGGACCGGATTGTGACCTGATCGGGTGATTTTGGAGGCTTGTGGTTGGTCTGGTCAGGTGGTGTTTTCAAGTAGCCATCGTCGTAATTATTCGCCATGAGCTTCATACGATTCTGTGTCTAGGAGAAAAGAGGAGGCACAGATGTAAGGAAAGAAAGGGGGGGGGGGGTAGAAACGGATGAAAGCAAAAGGTTAGGGTGGTTGATTAGGGGTCAAGAATAGATCAATTAAAACAAGCACATCAATAGACCTTGTTTGCATTCAGAAAGCCACCAGTCAAAACAAAGATGTATTAGGTCTAGGCCTTTTAAGTTGAGCAAACAAATAACTTGACCTTGAGGACAAACAGATATATACGCTTTGAGCTTTGTGACGCAGTCCGTACCTGCTGTTTGAGTTGCTGCACCAAACGATCTTTCTCCCTCCGCAGCTGAGCCACTTCCTCTTGTGTCTTCTTTTTTTTGGATGAAGACAGCTCAAGCAAGGCTATGTTAGCATCTTTCTCACTTATGGCTGCCAGCAGAGCCTCCTGTCTGTGAATTACAATTGTTTCAAGTTAAACAAATATTTTTTCGTTAACTAAATTGAAAACATATCTATATCTATATACCTGGTTGAAATGATTAGAAGTCGAAGCCTAATGCCAAACAGCACTTTACGGAAGAACTGTGGAAATGCTCTTGAAAGCAACTAACCACATTGACAATGACCAGGTGGCTTGCTAAACTCAACAGAGCAGGTTAAAGGAGTTTTGCTTTCACAAGTACAAAATATCTCCGTGGAAAATGGATTTTGTCAAAATGACTGTGCGTAATTGTTTCAGAAAGACAGAAATAGCTTGTTTATTCTCAGTTTTTTCTCCCGATTCCCAGGAGCACGGCTGAAGTATGAAGACAGAAATAGCAAACAGAACAAGCCACGTGCAGAATGAATCATCCTCTGCATTTATGATGGTATGAAAAACATATACTCATAAAATTTTACAGCCTATTTTTCTGCCATGATGTTTATCTCTGTTTACTCTGTATTCATTTATTTATATTATTAACACTACAGCTTGCCAAAGTGACCTCAGGATGAGATCTGATGAAAAAGATGGTTATTTAATGATTTAAATATCTGATCTGGAAAAGCAATTTAGATCATCTTAAGTTCATTGCATAGCACAAATGTGTCTCCTGCATGAATGGCAGAGGGAGATACAATATTCTAAATCTTTACAATCTGCTGTTTGTTGCTGTTCCTGCATATTATCTTGTACGTTGATGCATGACTAAGAGGGACTCGGATTCATGAGTAGATACGTTTAAAGTTCCAATTAGTGAATAAATAATGAGGATTATGATTGCAACTAAGTTTTGATAACCAGTAGGTCAAATCCCACTGTATCAAATCAATAAAACACTCAATTTTACTCATTTTGTAGATGGTTTAACATCCAATACAGGTTCTTTATTATCATTGATGGTCCCATGAAGAACCTTTTAACATCCATGGAATCTTTCCATTGCACAAAAGGTTCTTTTAGTGGAAAATAGTTCTTTATTAGAAATTATGTTCTTTACACTAAGAAAAAATGGTTCTTTTAAGAACTGTTCACTGAGAGGTTCTTTGGGGAACCCAAAATGTTTCATCACTTTTGCAACCTTTACTTTTAGGAGTGCGTAGACTACAAGCGAGTGATGCAACTAAACTAGATACGGTGTAAATAAGACATTTATACTACATTTCAGACAGCTATATGGATTATAACGGAAGAACTCTGTGCACGGACAGGCAGTGGGCTCACACTGTGCTCAGATACATGAAACTATGTTAACTAGCAGTGACAGCTTCATTCATAATAATAAGATGAAAGTGTTCTAACATTGTTGTGTTTCCCGGTTTCTGTGTATAATTTATTAAAAATCTGAATAACACTTTTGTTTTTCTTGCTGCTGTGAAGACCAATGCGAAGTTGGTCGTTTAGTCACTGTCTTGATGTACTGATGTATAAACATGATAAATTCATTGAGGAACAGTTTGTTTTGGACGTGTAACCAACGTAAAAAAATATGGCCTACAGGTTCCCCATGCATAAAATGTTCACAAACCCTCTTCGTTCTTTCAGTCTTTACTGAAGTTTTCACACTTTTGCAAGCACCGTAATGGCAAGATGATAAAAGAAAGTTGGTAACGTACTTCATCTCGAGCACTTCCTCCAGATGCCGCCTCCTCTCTGCCCTCAGTGTGGTCAGATGAGCTTCTTTCTCAGCCAGAGACTGTTGGGTGGACGACATCTTGGCCTTCATGGACTCAAGCTCCAGCTTCACCTTCTCCATCGCTCCAAGTAACTCTTCCATCTTTTTAAGAAATCAACAAAAGGTAACTCTTTCATTATTGTTTATTCTGTACTTCCCAGACTGACTAAAGATACAGTCCCCGCTGTAACCGATGTTTGGGAAATTTTTCTGGGCGAAATCCAGTAATTTCAATATCCATGGAGTTAGAAATGTCGTGTGAGGGCAATTCATATTTCAATTCAATTCACTGTTATTTTTATATCGCTTTTCAAATACATATCGTTTCAAAGCAGCTTTACAGAAAATGCATGATTCTACATTACAATTTAGAGTAATCTGTTATCTGAGATCACGCCATTTTGACCAACAAGATGTTGCTTGGTTTGAAAGTGACTTCTTTGTGACTTTTTCATTAATGTGACATCACCTTAACTAACATATCATGACCAAATGCAAAAAAACATAAAACATTGACTGATCTTGAAACTGATCCTAAATGTTTTGATTTGAAATCAGCTAATCTCTAGAAGAAAATCCAGGTAAATCTGGCTTTTGGTGGTATTAAATGTTTTCTAGCTGGTCTAGATGGTCTATAAGCTAGTGCTGATCATCTTGGTCACGCTTGTTAGTGCTGTTAAGACTACATTAGACCAGTAAGAAACTGGCTACCATGTTCCAAAAATTAGCATGACCAACTTAACCTGGTATGAGCTGGTTTCTCCAATAAGGGAATACAGAATGTAGTAATGTAAATCCCACTTTTGGTTTTCTTATCCTGATAAAATATTTTAGAGCTTGGCTTAACTTGTATTCATTATAAAAATCCCCATAAAGTTTTAAGAATTTATTAATAAACATGACTTTTCTAGGTTTTTAAATTACACTTTAATAAAAGCTTGCTTCCTCATTGGAGGAAAAAAAAAATCAACTCTCAGAGAAGTTGTCTTTAAATTCATCCCGTTAAAAGCACCATCTCCACATACACATGCAGATAGACGTCTTTGATAACTGACTCAGTTATTTTTAGCATCTTGTGTCAAGAGCATTTTTAAGACGGCTAAAAATAGTTTTTAAAGAAATAGTCAACTAGTTATTCACGTAACACATTTACTAGTCAATTGTGAGCATTTGTAATTTTGCTAGTAAGCACTGTAGTGTTGACCTGTTTCTCCTGGTGGGTTCGTGCGGCCTCCTCCTGTGCCAGAACCATCTCCCTCTCGGCAGTGATTTGAACGCTCTCTCTTAGAGCCTCCTCCAGCTCCTCGATGCGCTCTGCCTTCTGCCGCAGGGACTCCTGGGGTAGACAAGGCTCAGCTCATCATAAGCACACCAGCACAGTTTGACAGTGTTGGGAATATACAGGGATCTGTCAAAACAAAGGAGCTTATGACAAAGCTGTCATAACTATCCCTGTGTACGTCTCACCTGCTGTGGGCCATCGTTGACATTTCTGCCCTTCCCTGGTGGCTCCTTGTGTTTGACAGAGGACTTCTTACTCTGCTCTTTCATTTGCCTGAAACATAAACATTAAGTGGTTGTGAGAGGAACTCTCTGGGGTTTAATAGTAAAATTAAGAGTTTTGGGGCAGAGAGGTTTATAACACTAAATATCTAAAGCTCTAAAAAGAGCTGGTTAATTATCAGATCAATAAATATCACTAAACCTGATCACATGTATAAATACTTCCTTGTACTATTCATAAAGCTAAAACAGTGATTATATGGAGGAGCAAAATACATTCCCTTTCTTTTTTTGCACTTAAAAGCCCATGAAATCACTTGATGAAACGCAACTTTCCATGGGACATATTGAAGGGCTCATAATTTTATTTGAAAATAGGCAAAAGGCTCTATTTATGTCATTTATGAACTATGATTTGCTACTTTCTAGTTCATTTTAGAGATCATGTGATTGGAAATTAGGGATACACAATATATTTGTAATCAGACATTTTTAAAAATCTAATTTAATGTTCAGATATTTACTTTTTTTCATGCTTTCATTATTTTTATATTTAGATTAAGTTAATCTTTAATCTCTAAAACTTTAAATTATTAATTTAATAACACTGTTAAATGTAAAAGCTATAATGTATTTAAATTTATTTAGACAAAATAGAACTTAATTTATCGGTTATCAGTCATAACATGAAAATAATGATTGGCCAACATTTTAATATTGGTGCATCCCAAGAAAAAACAATGGGTAAATTTTAAATTCGTATGCCTAAAAACTGTTTTTGTCATTTGAAATTGTAAGGGTTCACTAACAGTTGACTAAAAACAAAAAAAAAACTCTAATTCTTGAGGACTTGCTTCATTTATGTGTAGGGAAGTACACATGTATCTACTAACCTGGAAGCCACACTAGGTACACATTTCCAGGTGAAAAAGTGAAAAAGAGAGAGACAAAAAGCAGAAGTTCAAACGCCGTTTAGAGTGAAGAAAAAAATACTTGATCAGTGCTTCAACACACAACTCAAAGAAGGGAAGGAAGCCCAGTCAAAACATCAGCCTCGTCAAACACAGACACGGAAAACTTTTGACGGTGATGCTTAAACACGGCAGCAAAAATGGACAAAGACTTCACACGTTTTGACCGCTACACCAATGAAAAAAGATAATCACATTTAAAAAAGAAGTGAGAGCAAGCCATGGTGAGCAGGGAAATAGACTGACCTCTCCAGCTCACTAATTTTTCTGTCCTTGTCGTTCTTCTCGTTCTCCATCTGACGCAAGATGTCTAATAGACGATCGACTTCAGCCTGGGCTTTGGCCGAGTCCTCTCTGTGTCTGGCCACATCAGCCTCGAGTGAAGAAATCCGCTCAGATATCTCTGTGTTGGCCTGTGCATTGGCCGCGGCATTCTGGACCTAATAGATGAATGTGATATAAACACACCCACAACTTACACAAACTCAAATATATAAGTGCATGCTCACTCTCCCCTTTGTTTGTCCTTTGTAGTTTACAATGGCTTCGTTTCAATTCGCATATTTGTTCTATGCACTGTGTTCCTGTTTTTTTACCAAAGTATTTCAGTTACCTTTCCAATTTTTAAATTTTGTTTTGCATTTAATTTTGTACCAATCTTTTGAATAAACAGATTTGAAGGGATAGTTCACCCGAAAATAAAAATCCTGTCATTATTTACTCACCCTCATGTCATTCCAAACCTTTATGCCTTCATTTCTTCTGCAGAACACAGAAGAAGATATTTTGAAGTTGAAAACCAAACAGTTTCAGTTCCCATTGACTTCCATTGGGGTTTATTTTGTCCTTACAATGGAAGTCAATGGTAACTGAATCTGTTTGGTTTTCAACTAAACAAGGGTGAGAATTTTCATTTTTGGGTTGAATCCCTTTAAATTATTATATCTGTTTAAACGTTTTCAGTATATTTTTTTACAATTTTTCTCTACAATATCTGGCCAAGTAAATATTTTACATAAGAGCAAAAAAATGTACCAAACTATTTTATTTTATTTTACTAATTTCCATGATCTTTTTAAGACTTATCCATGCCGGGAAATCGCATTTGTCCCATTTAAAGAACTTTGGCTTACTATATATATATATTTTTTACTAACATAATATTATAATCTTTTAACAGTCTTTTACAAATTAGGACGCTCTCGCTCACCTTCTTCAGTTGGTTCTCGAGCTTAGTGCATTCCTCCCTCCTCTGCTCGAGGGCGATCTCCAGGCTTTTCAGTTTGGAGTCTTTCTTCAGGCCAGATGAGGCCAGTGACGATGCATGCTCTTTGAGGTCCAGCAGAGAAGTCTGAAACCAAACTTAGCATTGAGGTATACAAGGTGTACAACTTACACTTTTAGTATACATGTACCTTTAGAAGCTCATGGCATGATAGGCTCAACCTGTCACATAGGACACATGCTTTGGAACTTGTAAGCCTTGTTGTACTTGTACTTGTTGCCTTGGCAACTAACTGAAATAAGTTTAAGTTGAAACACTAAAATTACTTATGGATATAAATAAAAACTAAAACAGAACTAAAATGAAAAGTTAAAAAATTTTTTTTTAAAAGCACATAAAATTACTAAAAATGTAACTAAAATTCAAATGAAAACTTTAAAAAAATTCAAAATATTAATAAAAACTAAAAGTATTCCAAAAATTGCATTGCAACAGATTTACTTGAGATGTAAAAATTGTGACAAAACTTGTTTCAAAAAATATATGTTTTAGTTGCGTTTTATTTGTCAAATATTAAATACTGTATTTTAAGATTTACTTGAGAGCAAATTTGCAAGATATTAAAACTGGCTTTGGGAGAATAGATCTTAAATTAAGTTTCTTTTTCTCAACCTAATTGGCCAATAATATGTTCTCATTTTAAGCATAAACTTCACTTTATTTTTTTATAATCTATTTGCCAGTGGGGTAAGAAAAATAAACTTGTTTCCATAGAATATATCTTGAAAAAAGTTTTAATATCTTTAAGTAAATTTAACCTAAAATATTTCTAAAGGACAAAAGATAAATTACATTGTTTTGTGTGGTGTTTTGTGGTCAATTCAAAGGTGCATGTTATTCTACAGCCAAAAAAAAAAATCATAATCACATAATGTGCTTTTAATGGCATTTCTTGTCCTCTTTCAAGACTGGTTGTTGATCTCTAACCTCTCGGTCTGACAGATCTCCCTGCAGAATGCTGACTTTATCCTTTAACTCCCTCAGCTCTTTTTTACTGCTGTCCAGCTCCTCTGCTTTCTCGCGCTCCTCACGGTCACGTTGCTCCTTCAGACGCTCAATAATACGTTCCTGTTCAGAAATGGACACATTAACACAGTGCCAAGACGACAGCATATACAACGAACATGAAATGTTTATAACTAGGCACAGATGTTCCGACTCCAGATTACGACCGTGCCGATGCCATTTGGACATGGACCAACGATTTGTCCTGTAGTGTGATGGAGTGTTATAGCGTCCTCTAGAGGTGATCCTCACCTTCTCAGCCAGTGAGTCCTCCAGTGTAGTGAGGGCTGTGTCTGTATTAGACGTGTCTGTCTGTAGAGACTTCACCCTCTCTCTAAGGCTGCTCATCTGCTTCTCTTTATCCCTCAGCTGCTCCTGCAGGTTTTCAATCTGAAACACAGGAGTTTTATATACATCCACATTTTTACTGTAGGGAATTTTCAACATTTTCCAAGAGTATTTTTTTAATAGTATTTCCTGCATTTGAAGGAAAGGCTATTAGTTGAGCCACTGGCACAGCTTACCCCAAAAGCATCTGACACACTTTACCCCACAGCTATTTGGGAAAAATACTTCATTAAGTAAATCATGGTTAAAGTATAAAAAATGTTCACTTACATGTATGAGACATGTTTTTAGACCTGGATCATTTTGACATGAAATTGAAATATTTAGTTAACAAATAACTAATGTAAAAAATGCATGATGTGCTCATACAAGCATCTACAATGGTAACAGGGACGTGCACAGGAATTATGAGGGGCAGTTGCTCTGACCTGAAAAAAGGGCTTCCCCTACATTCAGTTGTGCTTCTTGCTCGTATTCAGTTCTGATGGTAGGCTACGGGCAACTACGCATGATTTGAGGTATGATTGCGTAAAGGGAACAGGAATTCCGGTAGGGAACAGAATCGACTGCTAAAACCAGGGCCGATCCTGAACTCCCCCTGGGGCCCTAAGCAAAAGCCTGTGACTCTACCTGACCTGTGACGCCGTGAGCTATGTAAACCATTTGCCATTGCCACACAATCACACCTGACACTTCAGTGCTCCCAATACAATCCTCCCTCCTTGAAACAAAACAGTCAAAGAATAAGTACAACAATATAGAACAGAATGAGGTTCAAACAAACAATATTTATTGAATAGAGTATTTTCTATAGAATGTTAACATAACAAGTGAATATTAACGTAAACATAAATAAGAAGAAAATAATAAATTATAACCCTGAGCTTTGGCTTTTGGGATTAACTTTGGTTCTCTCTACAGCCTGGGTATTTTCTGCATCAGTATGATTTTTATTTATTTATTATTATGCATGTTGAAGCAATTCTTGATTTATGGTTATTATTCACTGAGGGATGTGCATCCATATTGACCAGTATGTCCAGCTAATCAACATTTTAAATTCAATATAGCCTATAAATCAATAGTCAATCAATGTCAAATTGTCAATACATTGCTTTCTATCTTGCATAATTAGTGCAGTTGTTTAGAGTTTTTAACTACACTGAGACTAGATAATCAGTTTCTTGTTTTATAAATGTGACTTTGATTGGGAGTGCCATCATTCACGTGCATGTATTGTACAGTATGTCTGGTCTCCACATATTTCTGCTTGAAAAATGCGAGTTTCATTTCGTGCACGCGCATATGAACGCACGATAACACACGCGACGCGGTTATGTTTTCCGAGCTGCAGTAAACAAACACCGTTGCACTTTGTCGTTTATCAAAAACAAAAGTAATAAAAATTTTTATTTTACTCTCACTTTTGTCAGGCACAAAGTGATGCAAGAGATGCACTGCCTGCCCAGCTAGGTTAGCAAGACCGAAAAACATCAAACTTTGCTGACATCAAACTTAGAGAGGAGAGGACACAAGTTTACCTGATTGTTGTTCCCGCAATTCACTCTCATGGGTTTTTTCTTCTTCCTCTTTTCGTGACCAGAAGGATAGTTTCGCTTCATTTTGTCATGGATGTTGTACACATTAACTGACACGGACACGAGATGGAGGCGGGGCCTTAAGTAATTTGTGGGGTCTTACGCACCGGTCGCGTGCAGCGCTGCAGCCACGTAAACAGTTTGCCCTTCCCTTACTGACTTTCAAGTTCGGTGCACGAATGGAAGTGAATGAGGCGTTGCGATTTAAAAAAATAAAAATAAAAAATGTATCTAGGCCTATGTGAAATTCTGCAGCCATTATACGATTTTTTTTTTCCTCGGAAGGGCAACTTGAGTCGAGAAGGGCATATGGGCAGTTGCCCGGGCAAGCTGAGCAACCCCCCTGTGCACGTCCCTGAATGGTAATCTATCATTTGTTTATGCTAAAATACTATGAATACAGATATTGTTGTAATTAACCCTATATTAATTTATTATGGTTTTACAGTAGCAATAACTGTGTTATTTTGGTGGAAATTATTGGTATTTTGGTCATCTTTATCAGTTTAACAGCATAATTATATATAAGGTTCTCGTAGATGTATTTTTTTTAATGTATGGCATGTACTGTATGATTTTCTAACTTTAATATTTTTTAGCATAGTGGATTTGTGACATTAGTTCAACAGTATTACCCAATAATTAACCAATAACCAATAATTTTTTTATATTTGAAAGCCGATAACCAATATATATTGGAATAGAAATATAAATCCAAATTTTTATACAATTTTTAAGAGCCTGATTACAAAAACAAAATTCTCACCATGTCCAAAGCACACAATTATGTTTTCATTATAAACTATTTTCCTTTTCAAAGGGATTCCAATCATATTTCAAGCAATTCAAAACCATCATGGTGAAGAGTTCGCATCTGAAGCGTCTCAGCTGAAGGAAATAATCCATTATTTATCGGCTTTAATATATCATCTACATTTTCTTATCAGGCCGATAACGATAACATTAAAAATGAACATCGTCCAATACCAATATCATCCAATACCGATATGGTGGCCGATATATCATGCATCCCTAGTATTAATTGTTCATTAGTTTTGTATTTTTTATGTTTGGCATGTACGACTTTGTAACTATTATTTTTAAGCATAGTGGATTGGTGACCCGTTTCTGACACATACAATAAGAGAACATTTCATTCATTGTTATCAACGGTTTTCTGTAATGAAAAGTAAAATAAATAAATTTGCATTGGTGAATCTAGCCCTCACTTTTTTCTGAAGGACGTTGACTTTCCGCTCCTTGACATCCAGCATGTCCTTCAGATCATGGATTTCTCCGTTGAGCGTGCTCTTTTCTTCAGACATTTCCTGGATTTGCTTACTCTTTTTATTTAAGGTGGTCTCCTTCTCCTCCAGACGCAACCTCAGAGCATCCACCTGCAAAATAGTTGTGCGCAGTGGTCAGAGAATCTGGCGGCGTGGTGGGTGAAGACTAACCACTGGTGTGCTCTACTACCTCTGTCTGGAGAATAGCAGCACGTTGTTCTTTGGCAGTCAGAGACTCTTTGAGCACTTCGATATGCTGTTTGCTGTCAGAGAACTGGTTAGTCAGGGTTTCCAGCTTGGTCTGCAAGCCGAGGAGCTGGGTGTCCTTCCTGGAAAGGTCTTGCTTAACTTGGTCCATCTACAACAAATAATTTTTCAACATTTGTTATTCATATGTGAGCTAATCCTGATGTGCTCTTCTAAAGCAGAGCATGCAGTACCTTGTTCTTCATGAACTTGGTGTGGTTGCGGTAGACCTCCATCTGCTTGGCCTCCTCCTGCCGTTCTTCACAGCTGAGCATGCTACTGGATCGAAGCATCATGACCTGGTCCTCCAGCTCCCTGAGACCCCGCTCTAGAGAACTGATCTGAGACTCCTAAAACATGCGTCAAAGGTTTGATGTCAATAATGTCAACCAATCACAAATATGCCAAATTTGAATGTGCAACTTGGAATATACTACAAAAGTTGCATGGTTTACTTAATGCTACTTTTCTGTCGTGCCATTTTAGGTCAACGTTTACTTTCATTATATGAAAAATACATCCTGCCTTATCGATTGAAGAAAGAAAATCTGAGGGTGAGTAAATGATGACAGAATTTTCATTTTTGCTGAACGACCCAAAAAGTTACTGAAAAAGTGCTCGTAATTGTACTGAATGTGCACTAAAAGCATGTTTTTTAAAAACTTGCAGATAATAAAATATAATTGAAATAAAAGGCCACTTAAGTGTACACATTGTACACTGTTAAAAAGTGCACTTTGTAATAATGTCAAATTAAAAGTATTAATGTAAAGTATATTTTAAACCATTTGTACACTTATTTTGATGTGTTGACTGACATAGTAAAGCACATGTAAATTACTTGATTATAATTTTAACTGTATTGTGTTATGCAATATTTAATGTAAAATCTAAATGTACTTAATTGCAACTATAACATTACAAATGTGTTAATACAAATATATTTAAATACACGACAAAAGTTTCAATAGAAACAACGTTTTGTCAATACATTCAGCAGTACACATTAACTATATTTGTAATTATGAAATTACATATAAAGATGTTCTTAAGTCCTACTCAAGTGGGTCAAAAAGCACTCTAAAGTTAAATTTAAACTAAAATGTATTTTCATTAAATTGCAATTACATGCAATTAAGTGTCTGAATACATTAAATTCAATTCACACTTAAATATGTTATTTTAAAGTATATTATTTCTCTTTTTAAAAGTACACTACTTTTTCACAAGGGTTTTAAGCTGGGTTTTACGATTTTAATGCACTGATAGACAAAAAAGAATGTGGTTCCTTCCATCATACAGTTTGTAAACAGATTAACACATTAATTAAAATAGGAGCTAAAGTACTACCTTCATCTCAATTACAGTCTGAAGAGCTTTGGTTTTCGTAGTCTCTGGCGTCCCCTCGAGGCGGCGATGCAGCTCCTGCAATTAAAGACACGGTTGGCACTTCCTTCACACCAGTGCCAGAAATAGAGCTCTCAGATATGTCATCATACCTTGAGGGAGAGCAGCACTGTTTAGATTTGGCTGAATTTTCCATCACATTGCAGGAGCTGTACTCTATTATAAGTACAAATAGGGTCTCCTGCTATCTAGTTCTATTAAGTATCCTACTTTTCTGAGCTTTGAGAAGAATACCTGCCGTCATTCTTTGACTGAATGTTGTATAATGGTGCATGAAGAGAGAATAGTCTTTCTGCTTTAATTCCATGTATTGCCTGAAAATACTAAAAATGTATTTATTTAGCACATGTGCAATAAAAGGAGGTGTTTAACCTTCAGAAAATGTTGTTTGTCAACGTCAGGATGTCGTACTAAATATTGTACAAGCTGTTTTATTTGCCATTAATTTTATATGAGGATTGTCATTTTTGCAAACGTTACCCAAGTTATTCAAACTATATAATGTCAAAATACAGTTTAAAAATGAATTTATTTTGTTAAAATAAACATATACGTTAACATATATAAATATAATCTTATATCAACTTATTATCTAAAATAAAATAAAAAACATGACAATACACTACACCAAAGTTAGTATTGGTATTGTGTATATATAAATGAAAGAAAATAATTTTCCTTATAATAACTTGGGTAATATGGTTGAGTGCTTGAGCTTGACCAATGCAGACAAATACAATTTGTGTATAATTTTAGACAACTTTTAAGGAATATTAAAAAATTTTGTAATGTGGAAAATCATCTAGTAGGTAACAGGGTTGTGAGTAAAGAGCTAAACATTATTATTATTTTGAAATTAAAATTAAAAATAACTTTTAGTAATGTGAATATAAAATATTATATTAAAGTTATGACTTAATGTCAAATTAAATAAAAATAAGTAAAATAATTATGTTTTTAAACAACAGTGCACCAGATTTGCCATATGTAACAGTTTTTTAAATATCATTTTCATATTTTTTCATTTGTATTTTGTATTTTTAACTCGAGTTACTACACACCTCTCTCAAAGCCACTAGCTCTTTATCACGCTGTTCTAGAAGGTTCTCCAGGTGGTGCGCGTGCATCTCAGCATCTGCGAGGCGTCGCGTGCGCTCATGGTCCTCTTCGCTGGCTTTAGCCGAGGGTCCCTTGCTGTGCAACATCTCCAGGAGCTTTTTGACCGAGTCATCGCGAGCAGCTAGTGTCTGCCGCTGGGTCTCCATGCGAACCTCCATCTCCTCCAAGGTACGGCGGAGCAAGAACAGCTCCCGAGCCTGTCTCTCCTGCTCCTCGCTGGGCTCGCATGCCAGCGGCTCCCCGGGTGGCTGGAGTAGCTGGTTCAAGTCGCGCTGGATACGCAGCTCGGCCTGCAGCGCCTGCACGGTTGTCTGCAGGTGCTGTGATGGACACGAGGATCATTTACTCACAATTCATTCAAAAATATTTCAAAACAGAAATAGTTCAGAGACATTGGCTGTTTGTAGATTTGGCCACTGATATAAAGGAGAGTTAACAGCCAAGAAATCAAGGTTATCGGTTTCACATCGTAGTTTATCAGCTAGTTTATCGGCTATTGTCCTATAAATTATAAAAGCATCCCACAGAAACCATCTCTTTATTCATCAGTGAATACAGTTCAATCTATAGTATCATCTTTCATAGAAGCAGTAACATGAGTAATAACTGAGAAGAGTTGGGATGTAAACATCTCATTTGTAACTACTACTGTCTACATCTTGAATTGGTAAAAACTGCTCAGATGGAGCAATATTTAGTGCATATTCTCCTGACATGTTGCGCTCTGTTGCACATGTGGATGATGAAGTTTTTAGTAACATCCGGCTCTTTTCCACGCAATTTCAATTAATAGAGACTGGGGTTTTCAGGCTTCAAAGCATCGTAAAGGTATCATAAAAGATGTTCATATCAGAGTTGTCATTGTTAACTACTTATGTGGAATAGAGAAATATTTTTGAATGCTTAAAACCCCGTAGTTCCAATTCACTGACTATGTAAGGCCCTGTTTACACTTGGTATTAAGATGCGTTTTGGTTGATCGGATAACAAGTGGATGGCCCTAAGTACAGGTCTAAACAGGGTCTAAAACGTTTTGAGCTTGTCAACTTTCGACCACTTCCAGAGGTAGTCGAAAACGCATTCAACCGGATTGCTTTCGTAGTGTAGTCGATCGAACGTGGTCGAATGTATTCGAACAGCCACAAAAGACGCCTACTCTCCGCCTACTGAGCCAACATGTAAACATTTGAGGAAGCGCACTAACCAGACAGGATTTACATTTTGTCGGCTGAAGACCCAAGTTTGGTTTGAAAATGAAAAACGTACTAAGCACAATGTTCTCCCACCATTCCTGATCTCTAACACACTCTCACCGCGTTTACCCCCCTATATCCTCAACTTTAAGAAATCAGGACAGAAGTGGTTGAAAGTGGACAAAAGAGACGGATTAAAACACCAGGTGTAAATGGGAATGTGTCCCCTTCGACTACTTGTGATCCGATCGACCACAACGATCTAAAGAGTAACCAGTATAATTCTTCAAATTTCCTTTTGTGTTACACAGAAAAAAGCAAGTCGCATAGGTTTCGAACAACAAGTGTGTCAATTTTCATTTTGTGGTGATCTGAGTTTAAGAAGATTTTTATCTACAACCCATCATGCGCTTGTCCTCAACACTAGTGGTAAAGGTGGCAAGGAAAAATTAGTGTATGCTAATTCTATCATCTCTTATACTCTTCTTTATTCCAAATTCATCCATGTAAATGCAACTACTATGATGAAAACTTGATGGCAGCCAAAAGGCAACTGAACAACAGTAATTATACATTTTCTTAATCATACACGCACATACACGTAGTGCCATAATTAATGGTACAATCTCATTAAGCCCAACAGGCACAAAACTAATAGCCAAGAATCACCAAATAACACATACTAAGACTCAGAGCTCTCTGATGATTCGTGTGTTAGTTTCAATCTCAAGCGAATGGTGTGAGGAGCGTGATAATGCTGATTATGCTAGTGAATAACCAAGCTGTCATTAGCTTAGTGCTGTACGCCCCATCGTCTGGGAATCTGTCATGACAGCCATGTTGCAGTGAATCATGGTTTGAAGATAATCATTCAAATAAGGGGAGTGTTTCAAACGCAACAAAAATGGAGGACTATGCCACTTTCACTGCTACCAAAACCCGTCTTAGTATCTCAATGTGCATTTAAAAGAACCACTGAATATCTGAAAACAGAGTTTCATTCTTAATTAGCTCAGATGTATTGCTCAGCGAGCATATTGTGGCTTGCAGGAATCAGGCTGTGCAGTGAGCCGCACGCAGCAGGACTAGGATGTCCATTTCAGGATTGGCCATTAGCGTCACCTCACAGCGGAGGTAGACTTTTCCTTCTCGTTTGAAGATGAGCTGGATCTTTAATCACTCAATTCTCAGTCACTCCTATAAATCTATGAAAATGCATTGATGCAGTAAGAATGTGTCTATAAATAGCTGGTCTTAACTAGTTTAAGCTGGTCAGTTCTACCTGACATATGCATTTCAGGGCAGTGTTTGGAATGGAAAACTATAGCACTGATTACTTACTGAATACTGAGGAGTATAATATATACTGTATACTGCTTGCTATTTTAAAGATAACATGCATGACAATATGCATTATCAAGATGAACATTTTAAACAGTAGCATGCTACGCTGTTGTCACATTAAATGTCCTGTTCAAATAAAAATCTCCAAATTTTGCACGTTTTTTGGTAAACAAAAATGAAATAGTCTTTAATAATTAGTCAAAAAGATGAACAAAACATGTCTGAAATTACAGATATTACACTACCGAGGTAACCGAGCACAGTGTGCTCTGTATAATGCATATTTTGGCAAATATAGGGAGTCACGGGGTATTCTGTGCATACTAAAACATGCATACTATATGCACAGTATGCATATTATATACTACAGAAATAGTATGGGTATAGTGGTAATATATATGTGTGTGCTGAGATGTTGAATAACTTGTGTCCCAAAGGTTGTATTAATTTTACAGTTTATAGATACTACTATAGTAAATACTACTACAGTTATTTTAGTAGTATTTACCTGTGTGTGTGCTGTGTATATATAATATATGTGTGTGTATATATATATATATATATATATATACATACATACATATATATATAGTATTTATTAATATTTTTAAATGAGCTTTTACTTTCATATTTTGTTTTCCTTTTAATTTGTGTATTTTTGTTGTCCTTTTTATTAGTTTTTAGTTTTTTATATTTCTATACAGCTTTATTTTATCCATTTTAGCAATTTTTCAGGTTGACGAAGTACATCATCCATGTACTCATAGTACAATACGCTTCACTGCACTTTTCAGCGTGAGAACAGTACGTCCAGTACTTATAAAATGGCAGAGAATAGTGAAGAAGTATGCGAAATGGGTCGCACTTATCCTAAATGTATCAGTGTAAATCTGTTTCTACTGTAAATAGAACTGCACTTTTTTTAGATATACAGTGCCTTTTAGTACTGATCTAGGATACTAATTTAAATCTAGATTCCTTTAACCACATGCTTTATTCCAGAAAACAACTCTCCGATCAGCAATAAAGTCTCACTTATACTTAAAAAAACAAGCATATCCTGCCAGATGTACCCACCTGTGTCTCATCTTGCACTGCGCGGTACTGCTCCTTCCACACCACTATTTTGGACGCCTCGTCTTTGCGCAGCGCACGCTCCTTCTTCAGCTCCGGGCTCCAGAAGCTTTTGATGGAGCTCATGGACGAGCTGAGCTTGCTCTCCTTCACCTCGATCTCCTTCCGAAGGAGCTCGTTCTCCCTCAGCACCTCCTTGAGCTGGGCTTGGAGCTCCATGATGGTGTTGTCCCTCGCCTGACGTAGGGAGTGAGGAACGGTTGAAGCGGCATGGATCTCCCCTCCAAAGCCCATAGAGTCGGTCGACACTGCCGGCACCATGGCCATGTCAGGTGTGCTGCCTGTAACCGTTCCCCGGACCCCGTAGGGAATGCTGCCTCCAAAGCGTCCCGTCGCTACTCCGCTCTTTGGGAGGTCAGGGGATGTGCCGATTGCGACCTCGTTGTCGCTCATGTACATCGGGCCTGACGTGGCATAGGCGGCATTGAGAGATTGAATGTTCTCCATGGACAACGTCTTTCCTCCAGAGCCGCCCGGGCCTCCACCGCTGCCCCCCATGCTGTTGGTGCGACGGTGACCCATGCGAGGTGACCGAGGCAGTCGTGGTGAGCGGCCCGAGTTGCCCTGGTTGTTTCTACCCCCGCCGTGATTACTGTCCATTTTGCTCACCGAGCGTGAACTTCCGTACATTTTGGTAAATTATGTTTTTGTTTTTTTTGAGGAAATGTGCTACTAGGCAGGCCAGGTCGTCTTCATCTCATGTATAAGGAATGTGATCTGTCAAGCAAATGCTGGTCTTCAGTATCTTTCAAATGGAGCAAGGCCTGTAAAATGAAATAAAAAGGCAAACCCCTCAAAACACACAGAATTATATTATATAATTATGGTATCTGTAACACAAAACATCAAATTGAGGCCAAAACGACCCAGACATTTTAAATGTGGGGGCAATCCTCAAATATTTTCAATTGTAATTGTATCTCTTTTATACTGATACTGAGTATTTCCATAAATTGTATTCTATGCAAATATTAGGATGGGTGTAATGCCTTTCAAAACCCAAACCAAAAGTGACCTGTAGCTGGCATATATCTGTATTCTCTGTCTCAGAGGCTAGTTTTGCAGTGGTTTTTGATTAAAAACACTAAAATCACTGAGAGCTAATTATCTAATAGTGTTAGTGTTTATTGTGTTATGATATCTTGTGTATTATTTACAGCTACTGATTTGCTTTAGTAGATATAATTATAGCTATAAATGTTCATATTGAGACTTATCTCAATATATTCTAAATGTACAGCATCTTTAAAAATGCCCTCTAAAATGTACAATAAATCTATTCAGGAAATAAAGCTACATTTTTACAGTGGTTTCTACAAACAACAAGCTTTTCCCCCACACTACTTCTATGTTAACATTACTATTGTTCATATCATTATTATTATTATACTAGATTTTAATAGAAATCTGAATCGTGCTATGGACAATTACACTCATATACAAAATTAATTCACTATGTAATAATGCATCACCCATTTATACACCGAATGAGTGAATCGAAGGAAAGGTGGGGTTTTAATGTAGGCTCACACTCCAAGGTTATCAAACATTTAATGTCAACAGTTATAACAACAATATTATGGGATACTCAGCTAATGATTTATACTCTAAACACATATTCATAGTCCATCGCTGTCGATTCAATATTGTAGTTCTATTTAGGTGAAGGCTTCTCACACAGCGTTGACAAACCAACCAGAAGCGTCGGCTTTTCCACACATCACGTCAATGAGACTTGCAAATGCGCAAAATTACAGACTACAATTCTAATATAATTTAGATTACGGATATACTAAACCCAATGTTCCGTAAAATCCAGTCTTGCAATCGCTCAGCCACAGTCCTGAGCATCCTCCCTCAATGTCCTTCTTCTCCACCATTGCATGCCTTAACACATTTGCCTCCTCTTTTGTTAGTAATAGCTGTCCAGCAAATGCGACAGTAAATGAGAGGCGCTATTTGAATATCAGTATATGTAGATATTAAATAACCGTAACCATATGCGAGCATTCACTATTTTATAATAAATCACAATAGGTTTTTTTCTCTCTCCAAAAATCTATTTACCTTGAATGGCAGGTCTATTTCATCCGATATCGAACAACCGTCTGTCCAAGAGATGTGTGATAGAGAGGAAGGCCTATTTTTCTTTGTATTGCTTTATGATTTTATTATTTGCAGACATACACCAGCATCTTCCCAGAGCTGGAGGACTTCAGTGACGTAACGCCTACGCTGCGCGCTCACAACACTCGCCTCTGAAATGCCAACGCCATGCTACGAAGGTCATTTTATATATATAAAAAAAATATATATATATAAAACAAAATATGACATTCATTTGTCAATACTTACTGTAGTGTACATTTTCAGAATCATCAAATATTTAATATATGTATTTATAGGTCTATTTGGAAATATTTTAAATACTTATATTTTTTAACAAATATTTTTGATTTCTTTATTTTGTAATTTGGACAAAATATGTAGGCCTACTGTTCATTTAAAAAAAATCTGGTTCTTGTATATGGCATGATGTGGCCTTTACATGTATAATATTATCTTTGTTTGTATCTCTGAATAGTCATCCTGCCTCAAACCAGGTAAATTTCTAAGCTACACTTTATCACCTCCCAGTCAGTTTATAGATAGAGAGAACAGAGATAATCACCAGTTGGTGGGGTTTGATCCCTCTTAAAGGGACAGTTCCTACAAAATGGACAAATCTTTCATCCTTATACTCACACTCAGATTGTACTAAACCTGATTTTCTTTCTTCCGTGAAATATGGTGCTAAGTGTAATATTGTACATTTAATTTTTTGGAAACGTTTTTTGAACCTGTAGACAAAATATTAAAAGTAAATATAAAAGAAAACTTTGCATATGTATTTGATGTTTTGTAGCCTATCATATTTAATGCATCAGGCTTTTAAGGCTCATATGTGATATAGTGAGAATATGGCGCTTAGTCTGTGGAAGTGAAAAACATCAGTTTTATTCAGAGGCCAAAAATATGCAATTCGGTGCAAATGTTGTTATTTCCAAAATGTAAGATGACATGTAAATCAATGACGAGCTACTTGACTTAAAATCAATGCATGAAAATATAAATTATCACTGTACACCAATAATGTCTTAAGGTGTTATTTAAATGCAATACAATCATGATTGAGAGATTAAACAAACTTATCAAAAGCCTGTTGTTTCATATTTGATACTTTTTTTTAATTCTAAAAAATAAAATAATATGGATAATCAAGTATCATTGAGACGGCAAGGCATGAAGAAGATTGTGCACAAAAGGTATTTCAGTAGATTTTTGATAAAAATTGATCATTTAGAAGCTTTAGGAATGTAATGGTTTAAATATGATATAGGCTTCATAGGGTTAAAAAAGTTTTTAAATGTTTTTTTTTATTCTTGAGACTTTTATTGACAACATATTGCGGATGCTAATCTTTTGTTTCCAGTTTAATAATAAAATGCATTATTTATTTTCTGTAATTTTGTTTGTTTATTGTAATATTGGTGTGTTTTTTATTTTATTCTATTTTCTATAGCAATGTATATGAATATGATTTTTTATCTGGTACCTTTGATATCTTTAAAGGTTTGGTTTGGTATGTTTTTAGGCGCATGTGTCCAAGTGAATCGCTTTGTCCTTTAGATGCAAAGAAATAACTTTTTTTCCAGCAATTACATTAGTTAAGTTAAAGTGACAAATGTTTGGCCGTTTTGAAATTTCAGACGACCCCTTAAAGGGATATTATCCCAAAAATTAAAATTCGGTCATCATTTACAGAATTGACCGATTTACCTCAAATTGCTCACCCTCAACCCTGAATGAATTTCTTTCTCCTACTGAACACGAAAGAATATATTTTGAAGAATATAGGTAATCAAACAGTTGATGGACCCCATTGACTTTCCTATGGGGGGGGGGGGGGGAAATACAATGGAAGTCAATGGGGTCCATCAACTGTTTGGTTATAGACATTCATCAAAACATTTTCTTTTGTGTTCAGTAGAAGAAAGAAATTCATATAAGTTTGAATCAACTCGAGAGTGAGTAAATGATGAAAAAAGTAAATTTTTGGACGAACTATTCCTTTAAGATTAAGAATTTATCAAGGCATGTACATTTTACACTGAGAATGAGAACAGTCTCAGACGCTATTTACTATGAAAAAGGATGCAAAAAAATGAATGGTGACTGAGGCTTACATTAAACCAAACATTTCATTTTGTGTGCCACTGAAGAAATAAAGTCATGCATGTTTAGTAAATGTTAACAGGATCGCAATTTTGAGTGAACTGTTACTTTAAAACATACATGCGCGTGATGCCTCAGCAGGCGGCGCTATTTTCTAACTGCAAGAGATTATTCCAGATAGACATTAGACAACCAGGGGGAGTGGACAGAGTCCGGTTTATTGTTGATCACGAACCGGTTTATTCATGTAACATGAATTTGTGCGATGGCGAAAATGTAGAGAATCGATGGGATGAGCAGATTGCGCAGCCTTAAACCCAGCGCGTGCAAATCGTCTACATCTGGGTGGGATCTTGAACTGTAAACAATAGAGCCACAAAGCGCTTGCGAGCGTGCTGCACCCAAAGCAAGTTTCGTGGCGGCATAAATGGATATAGTCTCATGGGTCTTCAATTGTTGTTTTGCATCCTGTAGATGTAAATATTTTAGCGTCAACTAGAACTGCGTCGTTTGCACGCGCGACGTCATGCAGTGGATGAGTGTACAAGGAAGATGAATCGAGGTCAGATGAAAGGGAATAACAAAGAGAACCTGCTCTGCAGTCTCGCGAGCAACCATTAGCGGAAGCGGCACGTTGTTGTAGTGTTTGACATTCGAACTTCGCAGTGTCGCTCGAGACGGTTTTGAGCCGAGGCACAGTAACCGACGTTCAGCCATTTTGGCTTATTTTTACCGGCTAAAAATCCGTTAAGCGAGAGGCATTTAGTTTCTCACTTGATTTCCGCCGGTTAAACGTTATTTCAAATACTGAGCACGCGCGTTTAGGGAATTACCGGTTAAACCTGGAGTTGGCCGTTGGTTATTCACCGATAACTGAAGATGACGACGCTTAACATTATGGTAAGTTTTTTGTCTTAAATGTGCTGACAAACGGCCGTTTGTAAAACTAAACGATGCTCGTGACTAATATTTATTTATTTACTAGTAGTTAACCTTGGTTTTAGCTGCTTTTTGGTCAACACCAGATATAATAAGTGGAAATAGACTCACTTAAAGGGATAGTTCATCTAAAAAATTAATTAATTCACTCGTCATTATGTCGGTTCAACCCCTTATGACTTTATTTCTTCTGTGTAACGTTAATACTAAAAAAGAGACATTACGAAAAGTTGCTGTTAGTTTTTTTTCTTTTTTCATGATTGTGAATGGAGACTGGTTCTATTATAAAAGTATCATTAAACTACCGGTAGTCATATGATAATTCTGAGAAACTGACATAATGACGTTTGTTTAATGAAGCTGATTTTGAGGCTTGACATCTTGATTCGCCACTCATTTCCAGTCATTGCGTGAGGAAAAAGTGGCCAGTACATTCGTCAGTAATTAAGTTAGCTTATTTTACTTTGTGTTAAGGAAAATAAATACTGAAGTTAAAAAAAAATCGCTATATTTATTTTATTTTATTTGAAACTGTGGACTGTATGGTGTTCACACATGGTGTGGGTGAATCTAATTTACTAATCCCTCAACATATGTTCACTGTAGCAGTACTGAATATAGATGCGCTACTGCGTGTTCACTGTCTTGAAGGATTTACTGCAAACGATTTGTTAAATATACAAAGCAGAGATCTAAGTTACCTTAATTGTTTGTATTTAAATAGAATATATATTTGATAGATTAGCTAGTACGGAGATCCATCAACAAAAATAATTTTTAAGGGTTACATTTAAAAAAAATCAAAGAGTTACATCCTCCTACTGTGTCTTTATCTCATAGTTTCAGTATGACTATCTATTTTTATGTTAATAAGCGTTACATCCTTGCTTTTTAGTGAGTGAGAGTAAACCCGTAACCTCATTTTAATTGGTTAGCCTAATATTTGCTTGGTTGTGGAAAAGCCATTGCAATCTGTACATGCAGACTTTTAAGTTGAGTGTAAATTTGTTAACTCTGGCTAACCACCTTGGTTAAAGTATATTTTGTCTCTTTCAGTGAATCGGGTGCAAGGGTTAAACTTTGTGCCCTGGCACGACCTACGAGTCGAAAGTGATCATCACATTTATCAGTGGGCTATTGCCTTGCCCCCTCAGGAGACCCCCTATGTGGATTGAATACACCTCGCAGTTTTTCACAGGATGGATGAGCTGGATGTGAGGTCTCCTTTTTATCATCAACGTGTTTTGATCTGTGCATGGATCCTGCGTTACTTTTATCCCCAAGGACTTTCTGTGCTCCTCTCCAACGCTTTAGTTTGCAAGAGCATTGACTTTATCTGAACTGCTGTTTTGAGAGGAGGGAGGTTTGTTGAGTTTCCACTTCATTATCATATATTTTTACTGCCTTTTTCCCATGCATGGGTAGCATGTAAAGTTTAACCTGACTTTTCACTCCACTGGGTGGAGAAATGTCAGAAAATCTCAGCAACAAGATGGTTAAGTTCCTTTCCCCCCATTCGAAGAATGTCAACGGCTCCAGCTCAGACACGCTGGTGGGTGAGCGTCTAGGTGTCGATGTCCGCCGTCGCCACCACACAATGGAGCGGGAATTGCTGAGAGGAGAGCATCGTTTTTTCCGTCGCAGCGTCATTAATGACTCCAATGCTACAGCGCTGGAACTGCCCAGCAAGAACGCAATCCTACCCATCTCTACGGACTCCCATGCTCTTGTTTGTGAACCTCCTGCCTTGGAAACCAAAGCTGCTTCTGTGGCCCCACAGGCCTCACAAGCTAAAGTGTTGGTTGCACCTGAAAGGAAGGCAGCTGACTGTGTAGAGACAGCCGTAGAGTCAAAGCCAGTGTCGATTGCGAATGCCGGACAGCTTCTTTCTGCAGAATTACCAAGTTTGGCTGCAGAGCTGAAGTCTGGAGATTGTGTTGATGTGAAACAAGAGGATGAGAAAGAGGACGATGAAGAAAGTAAAGAGAAGGCACGAGTAGAGGCAGAGTTACGGGATGCTAAGAAGGAACAGGACGAAATTGAGGAAGTTGAGACAAATGCAGTTGGAACGTCGCCGGATGGCCGTTTCTTAAAGTTTGACATTGAAATAGGACGTGGCTCTTTCAAGACAGTCTACAAGGGTCTGGATACTGAAACCACAGTGGAGGTAGCATGGTGCGAGTTACAGGTATGTTTCTTGTTTATGTAAAACTAGGCCTAGTTGTTTCTTTAAATGAGGCCAATTCACACAGAACCGACAGGCGTCAACAGACAATTCGTCGAGTTTTGTCGGATCAGTGCGTTACCCCAGTTGGCGTCTATCTGTGCTTGTTTTCACAGATTGAACATGCTGAATCTGAATTAGAATGTCTGAGAAGTGACATGCTGTAATCTGGTGATTGTCGCCGTTGTTTTGCGTCTGTCGGTGCAACGTGAATTGGCCATTAGCCCGACTCCCCCATCCCACTTTTTTTCAGCCGCCAACTTTTTCCATTCACTTTTACCAGAGGGCTTTTAAAAAGTCTCCATTAAACCATTATAAGCTATGAACCTATTCAACCAGCTACGAGGTGAATCACAACACTACAAACTTTGATTTGAAGCCAAAAAAAAAAGGTACACTCTATTACAATTTCAAAACCACAGTTACTAGTCTAATCTAAAAGATTATTAAAGACAAGTAAACACTAAACAGTCAGTAATAAAATAAGAACAAATAATAAAATGGCAAGCAAATGCACAAATGAATACAATGTAACAAAGATACAAATTAAATAAACAGTTCTTTTCAGTTTTCAGGCATTGTTAGGATTTATAAAAATGCAACCGACCAACTGGTGAGTGACACTTTTTTATATACTCCAACGCCGATTTTTACTTGCATTTGGCGCTTGGCGAGTGTTCATTTTATATATCAAGATTCAACCCTCTACAATGCAAGTAAATCACTTGCATATGTGACCAAATTTCACATTAGGTGACTAAAATTTGTCAAAATGCCTGTCTTGGCGAGTAAACGTAGTCCGTTATGTGTTAAGTGAACGTTAACGGTCTAGAAACAGTGCATGTGTAACAGTATCAGTGATTCTGGATCTGTGCATTGTCTTAAAGTGAAAACAGCCTAATATATTTGCTGCTGTTTCTTAATGTTAATCAAACAACAAATGACTCGCTGCTCTTGACTGAATAAATGTAGTAACTTAGATAAGGATGTATCTATATTTAATTTATATAGTGAAGACTATGGAGTGTTAGTTTACATTTCATTACTAGATCTTCCTGAAAAACTTGAGAACGCTATTTCATTTGTATCTGTGTTCTGTTGTTTATTGTGCTATTGCTTGTAGTTTGATACTTTGTTCTTATTTTATTAGACTGTTTACTTGTCTTTAAAAAAATTTAAATTGATATTTTAACTTATTTTATTTATTTTTTTCTCTCATGTGCATTGTTCTAGCATTCAAAAAGTCATAAAGGGTGTCACAGCTTTTGACCGATAGAATTACAAAGTGCAACACTTGATTCAGTTAGCACTCTTGATCTGTCTGCTGATGGTGGTAAATCACTAGCTGATCTGCTTATTCAGGCCTCTAGATTAAATATTATATCCTTCTCTTAAACCTACAACCCCGTCTTAAGGTCTTTCCGGTACAGCACCTTGTAATGACAATCTTATGACTAGTTTGATTTTATCTTAAATGCTCCACCTACACCTTTCCAAGTGAGGTGTCTCAGTTGGAATTGTTCTTGTTTAATTTTGCGTTCTAATCTCTCTACAAAAAGGAAGGCACTTTGACTAGTCCTATTGTCACACCTTTGAAACGTCTCACCTCTGAAGCGTCTCAATACACACCCTGACATTTAACCCATCTGGCATTTGGCCAGTGTTTTTATAGCTGTTGTCATCTTTTGCCATAGCCCCGGCATTGTATTATCATCCTTTAATAGAAAATTCTCATTTTAGGGTTATTTTAGACCACCAGGTGTGTAAGTGGTGTGACATGCAGTAAATCATAGTTAGTGTTTGTTTAAAGTGTACTTTGAGACAGTCTAATTGCTGGCTGGGGACAGTCTAATTGCTGGCTTTTTTTTTTTTTTTTTTTACGTAATATTGTGTAGGGCTGGGTTAAAAATATAGATTTCTTGATTTTAATCGATTCCCATTTGGAAGAACATCGATTCTTAGATCCCAAATGTCAATCTTTTAGTCTTTAAGCTTTTGTGTTTTGTTACTTCTGATATGGAACAGTCTCAGCTTTCAAATTCTGTCATTTGTTTTGACAGAAAAAAATCTGTTTTATTATGAAATTTAAACAATATATACAGTTTTGGCTCTTTAATGTGGTGCGACAGATCGCTGTGTTCAAGAGAAGCATCAGCCACAGAGCACATATGAAATGATCGTCTCTTCCTCTAATTCTAGATACAGCACAAAATAAAGAGTCTACAGTCATTTAAAAAAAAACTACAATTATTCTAAATAATTTTTTCTAATAGTTTATGAAATTTGAGAAACATGAGCTTTTTTACTGTATGCTATGGCAGAATTACACAATGAATACATCCTTGCAATCATTCCGCTTTTATTGGTTTATGATGTGATAAAAGCATGAGTAATTGCGGTGAGGTGTGCTCGCACAAGGGAACATACTGACGCTGACAGACTACATGGTAAAAGCACCTCTGTTAAAACAAATCATTGGCTCTTAAGTTGTGACCCACTTAAAAGTATTTTTACATTTTGATACATTTTATTCTTTTTGATAAGTAGCAGTTTTTTACGTATTGATGTGCCACATAAAGGTGCGATTTCAAAAGTAGGTCAAGTTTAACCACCAAAGCAATTGCAATCTGTGTAAAGTATGGTGAGCTTTACTGCCAAGGCTTGACTGCTGCTGCTCTCCACCCCCTGCTGCCTCTTCTCTTGCAGAGTGATGACGAGGCAACACTACATGAGCTGCTGTTCTCCTGCTCATGCCCCTCAGGCCAGCTCCATTTGAAACAAAAGCCTCTCTAGCTTTCAGCCTCTTTACATCACTTTCTCGCATTTCATGCCTCACTGTCCCTAATTTTATCTCAGCCATGTCTTGTGCGACACAACGGTATGTGTTCCAAGCTGCACTGCTGCAGAAAATAGAAGGGCCTGTATATCTCCCCCAGAATGCCATCTGTCTTTAGCGTCTTATGCTAAACTCAGGGATATTCCCCTCCCACATTTCCCTCCTTTCTCGCATGCTAAACACATTTGAACAATATATAGGTCACCACAAAAAGAAAATGAAAATGGATGTCAGATGCTTCTCTTTACAGAAGTTCCCTCTAAGCCTCCAATTCAATATACCAATACTCTAGTTAAAGTATTTAGCTAGGTAACTAAGTCATCGTTGCAAGTGCATATTACTGATTTTCAAGTGACTGCTTGAGTTTCACCCCAGTTGTCCTGCATTTGATCCCTTTAATGGACCCCTGTAAATCCATTTAGCCTTCAATAGTAACATTACTCTTTAAATATATCTTTTCCCAGTTTACATGATTTGTACTTGGTACATTTGCGAATATATTATTGTTATTTTAAAGTTAAGCAATTATTTGTATTAAAATTATTTATTTTTTTAAGGGAAAATTAAAACTTTTCAGTAAGGATCCATTAAATTGTAGCAAAAACATTGTAAAAGTCTTTACTATTAAATGGTAATAAAAATAAAATATCAAAAATATCTTATTTTCTTGTTCAACAGAACAAAGAAACTGGTTTGGAACAACATAAGGTTCTTTCCCTTCAATCAACATTCAGCTTCGCATTACAGGAAAGAAATTCATTTAAAAAATTTATATTAAAATAGAAAACAACTATTTTATATTAAATAAAATACTAAATAAGCTGTATTTTTGAGCTAATATCCTTTATGAGCATAAGGGACTTATTTTAAAAACAAAATCTTACTGGCCCCAAACTTTTGAATGGTAGTGTATGACTTTTCTTTTTTACTTCCTTAATGTAACATTATTGTCATTTTAGATGGGAAATGAGCCCATGCAGATTCCAACAAAAAATGTTCACGAAGCATATGACCCCCATGAGATCACTGATTAACAATACAGGCTTATAGATGAGTGTATGAATGAACTCCCTGTGCGACCCCTTATAAGCAGTCAGACCTCTGCACTCTATCCCAACCAACTAAACTACGCTGTCAGTTTAATTAATTTTTAAATGTATTTCTAGGTAATTTAGGACTGTCAAAATTAATGTTGTATTTATTTGTATTTTTATATTTAATGCAGAATCCACTTTTTTTGTGATCCTTTCCCTGCGCTACAGTATATGATCATGCTGTTATTCATTCAAGTGCTATTAAACCAGTCAAGTACAATAAGATGCCAAAAAAAAACTCGCTGTCTGCGCAAGCGGCTCTCTGTAACCAAACACCCAAAACACAGAATGCCACTTCAGACAGTGCACCAGTGCCGCATTGAGTTGTCATTCGTGCTTGAACAAACACACTAAACTGTCAAAATCCCCATTTTGTCGAGTATCCTCATAAGCACAGTCTTAAATTTGTTAAAAAGTGTTAAATGAACGTAAAGAGTTGTGAGAAAATAGGATGTGTGTCAGATCCAAGTTGTGTGTCATGTCTTAAACTGTGAACTAAAGACAAAGAGAAAATCACTTACTGGTCTTTACTGAATGACTTTTGTAGCTTTAATAAAGATTAATCTATATTAAATTGATAATTTATGCAGTGAAGACTGTGAGTGATAGATTCAGTTTCTGTATATTTATTTACACGTTAGACCCACTGTTTACAAGGCTACATTGGTCAAAAACAATAGGCTAACTTTTTTTTGGGAATTTTTGCAGGGCACTTAAAAATCTGAACCTGGAGAAAAAAAAACTTAGCATTGAGCCCTGATATATTAATGGCACAGCTAAATGTGACGTTTATGTGAAGTAGTTTTATGTTCACTGAAATTGAAAGTTATGTTTTCAAAGCTTATTAAATGTTCAAATTGATATCTCTCAATTACACTGCAATGTTGAATGGCTATAATGGCTAAAATTGAGAGAAAAAATCCACCTAATAGAGACATCAGTATCAGTACTGGTATTGGTGATACTGGCCTTTATTTATAGTGCTTACTAGTAAAAAGATGCTATTAAACAAATGTTTCAAATATAACGTCTTTATGTTGTTCCTACATTATTTTGTAGATTCAATGTGAAAGTATTACAATATAAAAAAGTGTATTAAAAACTTTAGGTGCGATTTAATAAGAAGTTTTTCTTTTTTAAGGGTTTTCCCCTCTCGGTTGACAGCACTAGTAATTTGTGTTTCAGATCATCTCACTAATCCTAATTCCTTATCCTCTGCCTGAAGTGGTATGTGCCCTTGCACGTGAATCTGATTCATGCCAGGAGTTTTATCCTCATGCTGGAATTCAGTGTGCGGTCCGCCCCTCCTTTGGGGAAACGCTCCCACGCTTAGCTGGCCTTGTTCTACAGGCCACAGAGTGCACCGCATGTTTGGAATAGCCAAAGAGGAAGAGAGAGAAAGTAGGTTTGTCATAGGGTGGGGTGCAAAGCGGAGTCCCCCTTCCTTTAACCCGCATCGATCGGCACTGAATTAGCTTTCTACTGGGCTTCACCCTGTTATGGCTTTGTGCTAAAGGCCTCGAATTGTTACTTGAAGTTTTAACCCTAGCCTAGGGTGTATGGCCGTCCCTGTTGGGCTTGACAAAGGCAAACTCACAGCTAAATGTTTCTCATTCCAGAAATGGCAGCTGACCACACCAACTGTAGGTCAACCAAGAAATGCCATTTGAATTGTGTGCATTGTTTTAACTGTAGTCGTACACACAGCAGTTCTGTCTACTTGCTGGACTGGGTTTGAGGCAAGTACTTTGCAGTTTCATTGTAGATGATATTATTAGTGCTGCACCATCTACTTTGACTGCGAATGAGGTTTTTGCCGCAGCAGTATTTCCCCCTAGGTGACACTATCATTTTTTTTTTGTCATCAAAGAAAAGTTAAAGAGGTGTTGAACATGCTTAAAGCAGTTAAGGGATGCTGGTGTTTTATAAGAAAGGTGAACAAAATCTGGTTTATGTCTACTTTTGTTTATTTAAATTAAATGATAAAGAAATGGTCAAACTTTTCTTATCAACTGCTTTGAGGGCACTTATTTCTCATTCATTTCAAGTTTAGAGGTTTAATATATAAAATATTTTGAATAAAATGAGATGCACATAAATTATATTATAATGAAATTTTTTTTTGTATTCTCCTAGTGCTAAATCAAATTTTTTTCATTAATGTTCATGATCAGTTTTCCCTTCTCGAAAGTGAATTTTTTTTTTATTTAAGACGGGTGCCTAATCCTGTTCCTGGATATCTACTTTCCTGCAAAGTTCAGCTCCAACCCTAGTCAAACACAACGGAACCAGCTAATAAAGGTCTTCAGGAGCACTTGATAATTACAGTCAGGTGTTTGGGATCAGGGTTGGATCTGATCACTGCAGGTAGGTAGATCTCCAGTGACACGATTGATGATTTAAGATGTGGTCAAATTTAATGTTTCTGGGCAAAATCTCATGAGCAAAATCCAGTCATTTCAATATGAATCTGTGCAATCACGTAAAAGCGAAATATTTCCCTACGTAGATTTCAGCAAAATTTTGCTCAGATATCGTTTTGTCACCATCTTCTGATAAAGCTAATATTGTAAAATATGACAATCTTTTTCAGGATCGCAAGTTATCCAAGTCAGAGCGGCAGCGTTTTAAAGAGGAAGCCGGAATGCTGAAGGGTCTTCAGCATCCCAACATAGTACGCTTCTACGACTCCTGGGAGTCATCTTTGAAGGGAAGGAAGTGTATTGTCCTGGTGACTGAACTCATGACATCTGGGACTCTCAAGACGTAAGTGCTCTAATTTGTTCCTGTCCTATTTTTTTCTTTTTTTTTTAAACCATGTTTGTCTCAGTGACCTCTTGCTATGATTGACTTGTTTTCGGTGCCCTTGTAGGTATCTAAAACGGTTTAAGGAGATGAAGATCAAAGTCCTGCGCAGCTGGTGCCGGCAGATTCTGAAGGGGCTGCACTTCCTTCATACCAGGTCGCCTCCCATCATCCACCGAGACCTCAAGTGTGACAACATTTTCATCACTGGACCTACTGGATCAGTCAAGATTGGAGACTTGGGCTTGGCTACCCTCAAGAGAGCCTCCTTTGCCAAGAGCGTCATAGGTACGGCTAAGTATTTGCAACTCGGTTACCGCCTCCTAATCCATTTGAATTGGCCGACTCAGATTTGTGGTTGGGGGGAAAAGCAAATCCTTCATTGCGTGTTTCTTTTCTTCCTCTGCTTCTTTACAAAGCGCGTTTTAATAACAGTGGTGAGAAAGCAGACCACAGCGTTTCCCTGACCGATCGAACCGCAGCAAACCAGGGCTCTCGCTTTATGGAAGTTGTCTCTTGACACCCTCCTTTAGTTTAAATGTAGTTTTTCTCTGGTCTTCTGTCTTCATTGTCACAATTTCAGGTACCCTCAGACAGTGTAGGAGCGGTTGTAGGTATTTTGTGACTCGTCTGCAGGGAAACCTGATCTGATCATGGAATAACACTAGAGCTAGAGCTGAGCCCTGGGCTGGCAGGTACTGTGAGTGATCTTTGCTCTGGTTTGGAAATTTGTGGTCTGTTTCTTCAGTCAACCATGTTTTAATGATGATGATGCTAATGAATCTGTTCATTTTTTCCCCCCATAAGGAAATGCTTGTTTTCTTTCAGTGTGTCAGTGTCTGGAGCTCAAAGTCTTAAAATCTCTGCTCATCTCCCTCATACTTTTAGCTTTGAGATCTTTGTGTTTTTGTTTTGTTTTGGAAGCCTTAGGCTCTAACTTCAGGTCTCCCCTTATTCTACTTTAAGGATTATTTAATGTACTGCAGTACAGAAAGTAAGTACGCAGAAATGAGCCTGGTAAGTCCACCAGTATTATGTGACACATCAGTCTGAATCCATTATAAATATGGGAAGTTTGTCCGTGTGAGACCTTTGTCAATGGGTAACTTGGTTACTAGTTCGCCTGGTGCACAGAACTTCACTTTTCAGTAAACTTCGGAGTGTGTAACATTTGAAATGCTCAACCTTTTCTTCACAGGTTAACCCAAAGGTAGGACGTTTTTGAAAGGTTTATGTTTTCCATAGCTAATGCTTCGGTTTGGTCTTGTGATTAAAAGCATAAGGCCCTCTGACCATGGACTCGTTTTAACATCCTGTTTGGGCTAACATCTACAAATACATTGATTGTTTGAATTCAGGCTACCTTGTTTAGAGTCATGTAGTCAGTCCAGGCCTGAGTGAGTCCTGTGCACCAGTTTGTTTTTTCTCTTACTCATTCCTGCCCTTGAAGGTCTTACATGGAGAAACTTGGGCTTCTTATCACTGCGGTCTAACTGAGGACAGTTTCCCCCTTTTCTTTTTTTTTTTTACTTTTCTATCCCCTTTTTGCTCTCCTTCCCTCTACATCTCTCTTTTCTCGCAGGTTGTGCCAGAGCGGTCTTCAGCGACAGCATCATCTTCCTCTCACCTCTTCACTGAGAGGGTGTAATAGGGTACTGAGAGAGTTCTGAACCATTCTTTTAATTTAAGGTACCCCTGAGTTCATGGCGCCTGAGATGTATGAGGAGAAGTATGACGAGTCGGTGGATGTGTATGCCTTTGGGATGTGTATGCTGGAGATGGCTACTTCTGAGTACCCGTACTCCGAGTGTCAGAATGCAGCTCAGATCTATCGCAGAGTCACCAGCGTAAGTCCACACTTCACTGGCGGAGGAGAGAGCCCCCGCACACTCATCCTCCCCCTTGTTTGCTGCACTATTTTAGTCTTTTTATCCCTTTTTTGCCCTCTGTGGGGGTGTTTCCTTTCTGCTTTTTTCTCACACAGTGGTAAGTTGGTTTTTTACCTCTACCAGTAAATGCTTAAGTCATGACCTCTCAAAAAAACCAATACGATCTGAAACAAAATGGTAAATGGTACCAGACAGAAATACATGCAAAATTTAGTTTGAGTGATTCAAATGTAGAAGCCTTGAGAAAATCCAGTTCAAGTTAAAGGGGTCATGAACTGCTTTATTTTATATATATATATATATATATATATATATATATTATTGGTTCAGTGAGGTCCACTTATAATCTTATAAATATTTTTTACAACAAAAAACATTTAGAAGTAATAAGCTATTTTCTATCCTGTTTTTGACCCTCTTTTTAAAACGCTCGGTTTTAACAGGTATTCAAGAGTTGAAAGTAAATGTCCAATTTTATGATTGGTAACAGTTTTGCATATTAATATAATTTTCAATGTCCTCGCTATTACATGGGTGGAATTGTTTCGAAAATTATCTTGTTACATAGTTGAAGAATTTGCCAACAATTTGGAACATTTATGCGTATTACATATGCTTTATAAGTCTTGGTTGTGGCAAATAAAGTTTTAGGTACCTGGAGTTAACAGCTATAATTGACAAATGATAACTTAGTGTTTGTTTTAAACCGAATTATGAATGAATGTACCATTGTTTGTCACACTGTCGTTCTTATAGGCTATTCATAATTCATACTTTTCTATAAAGTGGAAAAACATATGCATTGTCGGTTGCAGTTTTAAATAAAACGAAACGTGTTGTAATATTTTACTGATGTCAAACAAGGTCTCACTCACTGAAGCTTTTATTCAGAATTACAGTGAATGGCTTTGATCAAAACGATAACAAAAGCAGCATTCTTTACATGCTTGCTTCCTTCTCCGATAATAATCCAACGCATTAACCCCATAAATGTCTAAGCAAAGGATAGAACAGCAAATCACAACTATTCAACTACAGCTATTAATCAGTACATATCAAACGATCTGTAACAGACAAAGCAATAGTGACGCATTGTAAAAACAGTGTTACACTTGTGTGTCGAATTCATTATAGTTGTATATACATTTATATTTACTACTAAATGACGTGTGAAGCTAAAGAGGCGATCGTAGAAGTAGGCATTGATCTTCTGCAGAGGTGGTCTTTCATTGCACTTTGATGTAATAATGTGACGAAATCTGAAACAAGTCGTTTTCTGTTCTTGGTTTAAATAAAAGCTGTTTTTGGACTAACAAGAAAGTTTTGAGTTCTTAAACTTTTTTATTTTTATAGTACAATGACCTCTTATATGTCAAAAGATCAAGTAAAATTTGACTTCTCAATTCATGACCCCTTTAAAGCCATCTTTCTACATATGTGTAATTTGATTGTTTCCTGTGCCGTGTTTACAGGGGGTGAAGCCTGGCAGTTTCGACAAAGTGGCTATTCCTGAAGTGAAGGAGATTATTGAGGGTTGCATACGTCAGAATAAAGATGAGAGGTGGGCTGACATTCACAGAACATGAGAGTGCAGTTGTCACAATGTCTTAAAGCAGGGACTAAAATTAGCACTCGCCTGTGCCAATAGCCAGTTGGCCGATAACGTTATTAATGTAATGTAATATAAAAATGTATATATTGAATAAAACACATGTATGTATTTAATAAAAAAAGTTTTTTTAAACTTGCTTTTTAATGTGTGCTCTCAGCCTGTTTAATTAGGTAATAGAACCTAAGATACATGATTTATTTTGAGATTGCATAGGTTGGTTCTGTATGGACATGAGGACATTATATCATCATATATAGACATTATATCACGATATTTCAAGAATATTTGCGATAATGATATTTATGACGATATGTTAAAAAATAGACCTTTTTTATTACATTTAGCTCACCTAAATGTTTGCTCACTCATTGTATTTTTACAATTGGTTAATTTTGTTGTTAAGAGTTTACACAACACAAGGATCTTGATTTCAATCTTTGAATTAAATTGAAAAAAGTAGCAAAATAATAAAGATACAAATAAAGAGAAGTTTTTGGGTAGGCGTTACACTAGTATTCAGAAATACTACAGAAACTGAATAAGGTAATCAAATGTAAAATACTTCTTTTGCACAGTCTTTTAGTCCTGAATCCTGACAAAATTAAATACATAAGCTATTAATTCAGATATCTTACAATTAAAGCTATCTTTTGTTGTTTTGACGACAACATTAACCTCCTGCGACCCAGAAAAAAGTTTTTTGAAATTTTTTTTCATGTCATCACATTGTTTAGACTTTAGAGCATAAGAATAAATGGTAAAAAATTTTTTTGAAAAATGATATTTTATTCATATGTTATGCTATGTACTCTGTAGTGGACACCAGGACTCAGTTGTTTAAAAAAGTAAAATGACATGAAATTACATGTATAGGCAAAAACAATGGGATTTTTCTTTCAATGACCAAACATTTTTTAGGTTTCAGGATTTTTTTTAATCAAAATTTGTATAAAGATGATTCTGACCTACGTTATAAAGATATAACGAAATGAATTGATACACCATTTTTCTTATGCAATATGTGGGTAAAATGGCCATAAATTAATATTCCCATCCAATGCAATGTATCTTTACACTGTATCTAATGTGCACATTAATGTGTTCTTGGAGTAACATTTAATGAAAAAAGAAGTGTAATAATTGGAGTAATAATTAGCAACATTTTAATAATAATATCTAATATTTCATAGGAATATTAATGGATAATTTATTTCCATATTCACTTGTTGTGTCTCCCAAAATTCCTGATAAACATGATTTAAGTCCTGATGTCCTCTACAGTGGACATGAATGAAATCAATGTCCTGTTCTGTAACAGTAATTTTTTTATTTGAAACCCCACAATGGTTTCCTGAGACGTTGCTTTATGAAATACAATTTGAAAAGTAGTCCGGTTGAAATTATAATTATTATATATTATCATATTTCCATAAGAGTGCTACATTTGATGACTAAATTAATGTCAGACATTTTTAAAGACCAAGGAGAAGTTGTTTTCATGGTGAACATTTGGTATCTCTGAAAAGCCCTGAATGTGCTCTTTACAGGACACCCAGGTGTGACATGTGACATGTATGATGTCAGAGAAATTCACTAAATTATAATGTCCACTACAGTGGACAAAAGTATTTTCCTGGGTCCCAGGAGGTTAATGACAGACACGTATGGCTGCTGTCACTTTTAGAGCTAGTGCACGGATCCTGTTTTCATTATACTGTCGGTTACACTGTCACATGCGTTTTATGCTTATGTAAGACATAACCAAATGCGTTTACGAGTATAACCAAGACAATTGTGCATGTTTTTTCCCCCGTTGATTTTATAATCTGTGATTCATTTAGGCTACTTATACAATCTGCATGCTAAAGTGAATCAGTGTTTGCTGGGGAATTTCCCGCATTATAAGTGGTAGACCACTTATTTATTAAAATACTATTGAAGTAGCTTCCCTTTTTAGGTACTAAATCGTCATTGGAGGCTAACATTCTGCTCTTACTCTCAGACAAGTGTTGTTGTTGTGCCCGCTAGGGAACGTAAATGCGCCATACGTCATTGCGTCGCTATATCATTGATATCGCGATATGATACTTTTTTTTTTTCATGAAAAAATGTATACTGGTGTTATCCTGAACTGTATGGTATGGCACACCCCTAATGGACATGCATTATTAATGTTATTTGTGCATGTCCTAAGTTTTAAATTAGATTTTGTGTTTTATAGATTCATCTCCATTTTCTTTTTTTTAGGTATTGCATCAAGGACCTCCTAAGTCATGCCTTTTTCCAGGAGGAGACTGGGGTTCGTGTAGAACTGGCTGAGGAGGATGATGGAAAGCTGGTGGCCATAAAGTTGTTGCTGCGCATTGAGGATGTAAAGAAACTTAAAGGAAAATACAAAGAGAATGAAGCCATTGAGTTCTCCTTTGACTTAAGTAAAGACGTCCCAGATGATGTTGCCCAAGAAATGGTAAAGATACTTGAATTTCTGTTCTGTTACCTAACTCAAGATTCAAACTGTTAATTTGTGGACTTCCATGTATTATCAATATTTATAGTAATTCCACAGACTTATACATAATACAGTACATAAAATCCCCCCTGGTCGCCTATAATAATGACTAATCGTTATCCTTGAAGTTGAATTATATATATTTTTTTCCTCCAGGTCGACTCGGGCTATGTTTGCGAGGGAGACCACAAGACCATCGCAAAGGCCATTAAGGACAGAGTGTCCCTGATCTCCCGTAAGAGAGAGCAGAGAAAACTTGTGAGAGAGGAACAAGAAAAAAGGAAAATATTGGAGCAGGAGAATGATCCCTCACAACCTGGACCAGATACTAATACCACCGCCAAGCCCCCTGGTCCCGCTCTGGCCTCAGTCATCATAGAGTCTGAGGAACCAGAAGCAGACCAGCACCAGCAACTGCAGCAGTCTGGCGCTTCTGCTTCCAGTTAGTGTTGCAAAACTGTCATTTGATCTAATTTCAATTTAAAGTACTTTATTGACATAACTGCATTTACATAACATTGCCAAAGCATTTTACACAATATGTAAAGACAAGAAAAATAAATATACAGTATAACAAACAGCACTTAAAATTATTGTATTGGACATTCATTAGACATTTATGATGAATAAATAATGTAATATGCGTATGTTTTGCAGCTGTAGGTTTTGTGGACCCTCAAGGTTCAGTGACTGTCCCTGAGATTCACCCTGCCCAGCCAGGCACATCTTTCGGCACCGTACCGACTGATCCGCAGCCACAGCACACCATGACCCATCCACAAAGCATGGTGAGCCATTTCCTATCTATTTTGTTAAAGTCCCACTGTAGTCAATAATTTTATCCCTTAAAACTCATCTTTGATCACCAAAATATAAGCGTTTTTTTCCTGGGAATTTTTTTTTCCCTCATGCCTTTAAATAGCTTGAATGTATCTCTACACACTTTCTTCATTGAGTATACGCAAAACCATGAATATGTAATTTAGCCCCACCTCCACTCACTTACACCAGCTCAGAGATCCAGTCAGTCAACTGTACTTCAGTAAACGCTGCACAATGGCTAGTGGAAACACTGGTTTAATTCAGCTATATATGTTTGAACCAGAAACTGATTCTGAATAAGTGGAAGAGTGAATTTTACAGGCTCTTCTAGAAGTCCATGTATCAGAATGGTAATGCGTTTTATGTATTGCTCTCTATAAGTCGGACACTTTAATATTATTAATTAGTTAATACAGTAATTAATATGATTAGCCTTTTCCTTTGACTTCATTATCTAACAGCTAAAAATGTGTTGCTAATGTTACACAAACCTTATTCCTGTTCGCCATCTCAGAGTCAGAAAGCTGCCTTCTAAAAATTTGTATCCTTAGAGCATGAGTGGAGAAAGGCATATATTTCATCATAACATTGTAATATACATAATTCACCCACTATATTGCCAAATGTACCCGACTTTTCTCAGTGTGAAAGTACCCTTAGACTCCCCCGCTTCACAGCAGTTAATGATATAATAGAGCCCACCTGCACGTTGACTGGATTAGTTACAACATATTTGTGACGTAGAGAACATGGGCGATTTCAAACCGTTTACTTTAAGACAAACCATGTGCAAATTCATATTAAAAACACCACATAGACATATAAACAACATTCAAAACTTAATTTTTCACCACAGGGGGTCTTTAAATGTATTGGTTTTCAAACAGAGCTAGTTGTGTTCATCTGAAAACAAAACACTGTATTATTTGATTTTATGGCTTGATTGCTAAATTTCTAAATTGCTTCTCTACATCAGTCGCAGCAGGTGAGCAGTACTTTGCCCCCAGTCCCCCTCTCCCAGACTGGAACTGCGGCCACACCCCAGGTACACTTCACATGATCAATAATATAATAGCCACGTTTCCAATGTCGGGCCAGTTCGAGTCGGGCTAGTGCGAGCCGGGGCTTTAAACAGGCCTGTAGCACTGAGCCCAAAACACACTGCGTTTCCACTGTCGGGCCAGAAGCTCCACAGCGCTTCACTAAAACACGCCCGTAAAACGCCTTTCTGGAACAACATCACACTAACCCATCATTTCACCAACAAATAGAAGTTTTATAAAAACTTTAAAAAAGGGAGTTTTATCAAAAAAATAATGAGAAAGATATCACTGGAAACTAGCGTGATAGCAAAACAAAAATGCTAAAAGCGACATTTGCAGGCATTTTTGTTGTTTAGGCTACTTGAATATTTAAAACTCAAGAATCGATGTTTTACCACAGGTTTAGAATAAAAAGTGATACATTTATCATGAATTTATTTGTCAAAATTGTACATTAGTCAGACAGAAATTAAGTGGTTTACCGTTTGGTCTATTTAAAAAAAGAAAGAGAAACAGAAGTAACTTAAGTCTGTCCTGTTTATTTGGTAGTTACAGGACATATTTACATCACATTTATAAAGAATGATAATTTCTACAAATATGCCACCAAACGACCTGATGAGCTTTAGTACTCTCTCCTAGTAGGCTATAGTTATATTTTCAGTAGGCCTGGGCGATAAAACGATAACGATAATCATCGCAATATAATTTTTCTCGATAAAACGATATCAAAAGTTCGATAAATATTCGATAATTTTTATGCGCCAAAAGCGGAACGAAACTCATTTGAAACACGCGCCACACGGATCATTTATCTGCTCGGCTCAAAGTTCAAACGTAAGCGCAGCGCGAGCTCACTAGACCAGATCGTTTACTCTGATCGTCTCTCTTACGAGATCCAGTGAGAAGCGCTTGAATTCAGCGAAGAACACAAATGGCTCGGTGATTTAAACCAGTTTAAAGGCAGATGAAACAGCGCTGACAAACAGGATACAGTCAGAATCTGAATTGATAATGAATCCATTTACCATGGATTTACTGTAACGTTAGCCTAGTAATATTAACTGCACCATGAAATGTGGGATATACACATTGAATTGTATTATATTATTAATGTAGACAATGTATTAAATGACTAATGGAATATAATTACAGTATTTAATAATGTATTTAGGCTACTGTTTTTCATACAAATACCATAGAAACCATAAAGTTACATGTTGCCATGATAGTGAGGTGCTATAGGCTACGCCTGGTTTTATCTGTGGTTATCATGATCTAAATGCATGATACTGGATGACCAATGGTTAATTTTATTAAAACTCAAACAGTCAGAATATTACATTTTTCCAAATAAAAATGTGGTCGTTAAATTTTTTTTTAATGTTACTGTTTTTGTTAATGAACATAAATTTAACATAGTAGTATTAGCTTGAGTTAGGATGCAGATTTACTGTCAACTCTCTGTCAAATATGCGTTTCGAGAGAAAACATGTGATATTAATACTGCAGCCTGCACTGCAAACTGTGCTGAAGATACGTGCCAGGCAACAAAAACCTGTTTCAAGACTTGAAACAATATCCTCCATTAGCACATGCAGAAACTAAGAAATATATTTTAATATTCAGATATTTATTTTTTTAAGGAAAAATTAAAAATGTTTGAATGTTCTACCTCAGATTTGTGAAATGTTCACCTGTTTGGCAAGTGTTTGTCATGATATGTTCTGACAATAAAGAGTAGTTGAAAACCACAACTAACGCTATGGTTTCTACAACTTTCACTTAGGAGCAAAAATCTGCCTTTAAACTTGAAATTAAGATTTGATATTTATCGTGATAATTATCATTATCGACTGATGTAAAAAAAAATATTGTGATAAATTTTTCTGGCCATATTGCCCAGCCCTAATTTTCAGTCAGAGAAACAGAGGAAGCTCCCGCAAAAAAAAAGGTTGCTTTATTTTATGTTAGTCCGGTATAAAGAGACGAGACATAGGCCACTGACAGATCAAATAAAAACATGATTGTGATAGCCTTTATGATTTGTCTGATTTCTTCAAGCGTTCATATTTACCATTTTTAGGCTACTATGGTAATGGTTAGCGTGCATAGTCTTTTGCACTGCGGATAAATATTTCTATCTTATACGGTGAACAGAATCCACATTGGATCACAAACAGAAGGAATTCCAACATTAAAGTGAGTTTTGAGGTAAATTATTTTAAAAGTCTTTAATGCTGATGTTAGCTGACAGAATCATCTGGCGCTGCTGTCTCTCGATTCAGGTAAAGGCGCCTCTGTTCATAACCACTCCTCTAGCCCGAGCTGGCACGCTTTGGACCAAGGTATTCGGCGGGTGAGAAAACCCTGGCCATTGGCCCCGGGGAAGCCCTGACAAGGCCTGGAAGTGACCGTGTAAACGCGACTGGCCCTGGCACGCACTAGCACGCCCGCCCGACAGTGGAAACGCAGCTAATGATAAAAACATCTTGCTCTATGGGTCTTTTGTTTGTTAAACATATACCAGAGTTATAAAAGCCCTTTTAATGTATACATGAACTCCCCTCTCAGATGATGGGACAGGCAGCCTCTGTGCCCCCTGCTGTTCAGCCTACCGTCCCCCTGCAGTACCATCAGCCACCTCAGGATGGCAGTGCTCCTCTGTCACAGGTACAGCATGAATAGTGCCCTCTTGTGGCTGATATTACATCTTCCATTGGCCTGCATGTTGCTTGATGAATGTTCTGTGCTTTATGCACAACATCCAGCTTATTGGCAGTTCTTGCATTAATATTGATGTTCTTTACTTCTCCATCTCTTTCTTGCATGCTGGCTGCTCTTACATGTTTGTCAGATATGGGCATGTCAACTCAGTCCTCCTGTTTTCTCTCCACCTCCAAATGCTGAACAACTCTATTTTCTATATCAGGCTTGTCAGGTACTAGCTGTGCCTAACACTGGTGTGTGAATTAGCAGTTTGCCGATGTGGGTTTTTAGTTCTGATAACAATATCTACAATGCTGAGGGCTGATATAATGCTTATGTGTATAATATACAAAAAAATGATGTGTATTAAAAACATTTTTTAATGGTACTCAAAATAGCTAAATATTTTATTTACACAATATTTTTGCAAATTATTTTAAATGCAATTTAAAAAAAAAAATATTCAAGTATGTTGGTAGATTTTGAAACAAGCTCAGTTTCCAGAGGATTTTGAGGAAATATTGTGAAAAGAAAATGTTCTTTTAATGTCAGTAATTTAGTGTACTTGACCATTAAAAGATTTGGGGTTGGTCATTTTTTTAAAACAATTTTTGTAAGAAGTCTCTTAGATGCTCACCAAAACTATATTTATCTGATTAAAAATACATTAAAAACTGTGTGATGTGTGTGTGTGTATATATATATATATATATATATATATATATATATATATATATATATATATATATAATATGATCCTTCTGAAATCATTCTAATATGATGATTTAGTGCTCAAGAAGTATTTCTTATTAATGTAGGAAACAGTTGAGCTGCTTAATATTTGTGGATTCTTTTTCAGGATTCCTTGAGTAGAAAGTCAAATCTTTTATTTGAAACGTAAATCTTTTGTAGCATTATGCATGTCGTTACTTTCACTTTTGATCAATTTAGTGCATTCTTGCTGAGTAAAAGTATTCAAAAAATCTTACTGACCCCAAACTTTTGAAATGCCAGTTAATCTCCCATTAACTTTCATTAAATTAGTGTGTGTGTGTGCAGACATTATAAAGGCCATTGGCCAACGTCCTCTTTCAATGGCACCGACCATTGAAAAACTCACTGAACAGTATAACTTCCTGTTACTTCACCCTCTCCCCCCAAAGCCTTATAGGCATGAGTCACCACAAACTAACAATTTACAACAAGCCTTTTTGTCTGGATGAAGACCACCTTCTCCATGTGATTGTTTGTGTTGTGGCAAAAATTCATCTCAAACAAACATCACTGCGTAAGAGACACTCAGAGTCAAATTATATAAAATAGAAGTATTTATTCTTGCAAGAATAGGAGCAGTCTAATACACAGTTGTTACCCTGTGCAGAAGAGTGACACACAACAGGAAGATATGAGACAGCCTTTATACTGTTTTCAAGGTTCCTCCTCACCCGCTGTACCTTTCACCCACTCAGATAAGGTCCTTACTGCTGTTCAGTTTCTACTTAAAGACACAAACTGGTACTGAAATAAACTGGCCAAAACTGACTGTCCCTAAGGTCAGAGGTCCTGTCCCATATGTTCCTGAAAAGTCACGCACAAGCACGTACACACATATACTTTTATACATTGAATAGGTTCTTTCTCTTATGATACCTGTTTGGGATCAATGACTATTAAAATTTCCACAACAATTCCCCCCTTTTTATCATTCAGATTACCCAATCATAATAATAAAAATAATAGAACAAATTTTAAGTCATTTCATCACACTTATACTCTTCATCTCTGGTTTTCACTGACCACTCTCTTAAACATTTGTGAAATAACATTTGGAAAAGTAAAAAGCTTAGGCTGTTTTTGTGGGGATAGTCCCTTAAGTATTAGCAAGCAAGTAAAGACTTTATCTGCAGCCGGGCTGAATGAATAAGCACTGTTATTGCACTCCCGACCTAGGTCGGACCCTCAGTCACCTCAGTATAAACAAGAAATAGTGTATAGTTTAAGTAGGAAACACATCAATTTAACACCCTGGTTATCATTACACATCTTGAAACCCACATGGCATTTCAACAGGCTAAGAAATACGAAGAAATAAAAGTAGAATAAAATCCCTCATTTCGACCCCTCTCCTTGTACGTCATCACATAGCGGATAACCACAGCTTTTAACCTTCTGTTCATATCAAAAACATTCATAGAAAGAAAGAAAAAGAAAAGGAAACATACACTTTAGCACATGTCACAGTAGCTCCCACTACTTGTATCATCATATTTTGTTCATCCAATTGAACAGACTCCCAGCTTTAACCAGTCTCTGTACTGAGCTGGAAACACATTATAATGCATGGTAAACATAACAATATTGATAATCCTATCGCTGAAATTGGTAGTACAGTACCCCCAACCCCCCAAAGATTAACCAATCTTATCCATTTACCATCAGTCCACGCCCATTTCCATACATCGCCTCCATTTTCCTAACCATATTTTCTTAACTTTTAACTCGATTCAGCCAATGGTTTTACTTAGTAAGCTCTATTTAACACCATATTTTCTTAACTCTATCCAGAAAAGGTTTTTTTTTTTTTTTTTTTTATCCATTCTTTTAACCAATGTAGTTGTTCAAAATTAACTCTAATATTTCCATTACGGACACAATCAATATATTTTCTACATTTACAATCAAATCAATACCTAGTTTGATTCAATCAAACAAAATCATCACAAAAACAGATTCTTCTGTTAAACTTCAACCATCAGTTGTGTTGATCATCTCGTTCGCCCCACGGACGTTCTGTGTTCTTTTACCTTTAACTTCTAATTCAAATATGCTGTGGTTCTACTTAATAAGCTTCAACAATTATACCTATAATTTACATTAATTAATAGATCTTCTCTTCCCCAAAAACATTTTCCTTAAATATTTCCTAATGAATAAATAACCAATCAAATCTTTTGATCTAGTGTATATCAATACTAAGCCCTATTTTGATTTAATCGAATCAAATCCTCAAAATAATCACAAAACCACATTCTTAAACCATTAGTTGGTTCACATCCTCCTCCAGGCGTGTTGATCATCTCGTTCGCCCCATGGACTATGGGATGGTTGTGGCCTGTTGGTGTAGGTGAGAGGCTTGGACCCAGGTGTCACACTCTCCAACCATTTTCTGATCCTTATAAGGTTTTCCCTTAAATCACGACCGCACCCCCACTGGAGTGAACTGTCACCTGTGAATGGAGACCTTAAGTATTTTGTTAGTGACCGCTTGACCGCTCCCCTTTGGTGTGACCTGTGGAATCAACAACCTGAAACATTATCTCCGGATAATTTCTTGCTCACTTAATAGCACTCGGGGTCCTTTTACCCTGAAAAACACTCAACCCCTGTCCTCATGTCCACACAATATTTATACATTTGGAACAGAATTAGTTCTGTTTGATCCAATCCTTCCTGACATTCTGTAAAAGGAAAATTTTAAGTTATGCGCTGCGCAGGTGTAGCACCTTTCTGCCACACTAATAACCCAGGCCAGGACAGTTGGCCAAATTCATCCATAACCATTATTTTAGTGGGCACATTTTGCCCTGTCTCCCAATCCTGCATGCTCTCTGTAAAGAGAAACAGATTTCGAGGTTATTGTCAGATAGTAAAGTACGTAGTTTCTTTTGTCTACTGTTCTCCCGTGGCCTTCGATGCCCTGGCGTTTCCTGTTGAAACAATCTTTGTTATTGGTGTGTGCGGCACACTCACAGACATCCATTTTGTTAGGCAGAAAAAATGGCTTCTTTCAGGGCTTTTATCAAATTACCCCTAGTGTTCTCCCAACATTTTTTCAGCAAATGTGAACCCCTTAATAAACCATATTTGGCAATTGTTATACCATCTCCCTCTTGATGCACGACACAACTCGAGCATCAATTTAACATAACATTTAACATAGTGTTTTTTATAAAGTTTGCCATCAACAATAACCCAAATGTTGTCCTTCAGACAAATTTCCTCCAGACATCTTTCTCTGCCTCTGAAACAAAAATATTACATTCTTCACTTAAAGCCACAATCTCATCTTCTTATCGAAGTATTTGAAAGGCAACGGCCCTCAGTTTCACAGCGTATTCTGCTTTTCAGGCCTGTTGTTTGGTCTCTCAAGTCAGTCATCTACAAACATTTCCAAAGTCATCAATTTTCCCTATCATTTCAGGTCGTGCTGTGCAGACTTGGTCAATGTCAGTCAATCATTCAATCATTTCTCCCCCTTTGTTCACAATAATCATAAATGTGAGGGGCTCTCTTGATAATTTCATGTTGACTTAGCCAATATGTCACTTTGTTGTTTCCCTCAAATCTACAACATTTTCATTTATCTCAGCCCATGCCAGATGGTGATCTACAACTACACAATTCCAATTTACTGATCTTCAAATCTACATTATGTATGACAAAAGTATTACTACCAGACAGAGCTTGATGGCCAATCAACTTAAAGCTTGTCCCATGTTCTGTATTGTCTCTTGATCAGAATTATCAGCTTCTTTAAAATTTGTCATTTGCCTTAACCCATCTGTAATGATAAACTCATTCCAGAGGTTAATGACGCAATATACACACCATTCAGGCGGAATATTAGTGCCCCAAACTAATACATACAAGACATAAAGTGCTGTCACCATCACACACACACACTCATACTAGACACACATATGTTAACTGCTCATTCTCAATGTTCACTTTTCTTTATATTATTGCTAAAAGATTTAAATTTTAAATAAGATTTTAAACTTCCCATTTTCCTGTAGCTTCAACCTAATTTTACATGGTATCTTAACCACTTTCAAAGCACGTCTGTTCATTATTCATTTGATTTTTAGACAAGTCAGCTGGGTTGTTTTGTTTCATTATCATTATTTTGCTTCAGCTTGCTCTAGCAGGCAGATAACAGAAAGACAGACACAGTTACCATCCCTTCCTCCAACTCAGGCAGTCTCTCTCGCTATAACAAATAATTTTTCCACCAGCCTCCTAAGGCTGTAACTTAGACAAAATTTGTATTCATTACAATAACCTTTGACCATTCACCTTTGTCATCCAGACTTTCCTTAAATCAAAAGCTGTCTTCATCTTTAGCCACCACCATGTCTAACGACCTTCAAGAGTTAAAACTATGTCATAGACCTATTAGTTCAAAATCAACACTATGATTTTCCTTGCCCATAAGGCAAACCAGTACATAAAAAGTTTTGCTACTGTCTCCACAACAACTAATGGGAATCACTTCATGGCCTCAGCTGGCTCTTGAAAGCCCACTCCTGTTAGCCCTTTATCTATAATCTCCATCAGGGTGTTTTCCCCTGGCATATTTGCAGACGCTTGTCACAATAAAAAAACAAGCCATACAACTAATGCGGTTTCTTCTGGCGAGTGGTATATATAGAGGAGCTTTGCTTTATTGGGGAGACATGCCGTGACTCGTCACCGCGTCATCTCCCCTTAACGGCATAAGTACGCTGCTGGCCTCACAGCTCCTGCTCAACCCTCATACCTGTCTCACATAACACACCTCCATTCAGGAGATGCCCAATGACTTTACGTGATCCACTCTGGCTTAGGTTGCCTCCTGTCTGGCCAAAGAAGGTCTTACCCGTCATCGAGATGGTCACTCGTGCCCACTGGTGACCGCTCTTTCCAATCACACAATCAGTTCTCTTCAACAGACCTCAGCTGTTTTCTGGAGCTTAGGAAAGGCACGTTCAAGAGTCACCAGGGCCATTCGGATTGCCTAATAGTGTTCACACAGGGAGACAGGTCAATAACAACAGTATTTAATCACTTAAATCCATTAACTATCTTAAAAGCAGAAACCTAGCTGCTTAGATTATACTCAGTGAATTTAGATCACAACCGTACATTCAGTGTACTTCATCTGTAGCCGGAGCCATCGGTCCTGAATGGTGGAGACTAAATGAGACAAAGTTGTTACTGGTCCTAAAATACGCTAATCAAAATGTCACCTCTATCGTTTAAGGTCTGTATTATTATTTTAAAGACTTCTTTAAAGTCATTCAGTTTTACTTAAATCCATTTACAAATACAAATTGCCCTCTGAACGGCAATGATTTCTTTTAACCTCTCCATGTCTATGATTTTCAACTTAAACACTGTGCTTTACTTATGACACAGGCTCAGATAACAGCTTTTAGCTGACATTGAATCAGAGAGAGACTCTGAGGCATTCAGGACTGGTACACTGCATTTTCATAAAACTTTTAACATCAGACTTTATCTACCATATTTTAACTCTAGCCCAGCTTAAGGCATCTTTGCCAGAAATTACATGTGTTTCAAATAAACATATTATTTATATTTGTCTTTTGCCCACCTCAGGGAATTTAGACATTACAAATTTCCACTCAGATTGAGTCTCTGTCGCACTGGCTGTTTCAGCCACAGCACACATCAGATTTAGATAAGCGAACTGTTTCATTACAGCCAATAGCAGACTTATCTTTTGGAAGCAAAACATCAGCTTCTAGTTCTTTCATGGTCAACTTTTCAAGCTGTTTGTTTACTCAGATGCCTTTCAACACATTTTACATTTAGCAACTGTTAATTCAGTAGCCTACTGCTTCTGCTTATTTGTTCTTACATAAAAATAATTATTCTAGTTCTCACTAACGTTTCACATTTCTCAATCTCAATTTTAATTGTCAAGTTCTCAACCATAGTTTAATATTTGACTTAAGTTTTCTCTTGGAGTTTATCAATCTCCAATTAGGATTCACACTAATTTTGACAAGGCTTCTCTGCATCTTGTGCATTTATTATAAATCATCTTTGAGATCTGTCTCTCTATATTACCTTTACATATTTTGCAACTCACATTTGTTGGAGTCACAAAAGGATTCACTTTAAGACTTCAATCTTTTGACCTTGTTTTTTTTATCTCTTATTTCTCAGACCAAAAATTGTCACTGTCGTCATTTAAACACTGATCTATTTTCAACCCCACATTATTATCAGAAATGTGTCACGTGTTAAATGGTCCTGCTGACCACAATCAAGACACTCTCTGTCATCTGGTTGGTTCGTGTGTCAGCCTCAACTACAGCATCAGACACCTTGCAGTTTGATCACTGTGAGCTTCCAAAGGGCTTCAACTTAACTGCACACCCTTGAAGCAGTGTGTGTCCCATTCAGGAATGTAAACAGACCCACTGATAAGCAGTTCTCTGTATTCCTTTGACCATCCACCAATGGCGGATTCAATCACAATAGCCAACTCATACTCTTCATCATTATTATTGGCAGAACATAATTTCATGAGCAGCACAGAGAATGCTCAAAATATTCGAATTTGTTTTCTGTCTTTACCTTACTAATTTGGTATTATCATCAACAACACTAATTACAAATGTACTGTTGCTGTTATCCCAGCTTATCTTTTACAAAACATCATCTGCAAATCTCTTCAAAATGAGATCTTCAGAGCAGAGCTGTTTACAGCATTTGCTCTCTTCTGTCTCACTATTTATTTATTTATTTATTTTCCCGGACTGTTCAGTTACTCTTCATAAAGTGTAACAATTTGTACATCATTATTTTCATTACAACTGGTTTGAAGCCTTTTCCCTTCCATCACATGGTCAGTCTGCAGATTCAACTTAATATTATCATTATTGTCTCAGTCTTATCTCTACTGTTTCTCCAAAACAGATTATATTACTCAGTCCGTAAATTACACAGACAACCATTATAGCTACTTGCTTCAATACCCTTATTTTCTTAACATTAATAAAATAAAGCAGATATATCATCATTTCAATCATTATTTTATCAAAATCTAGAATTGTTCCCCATTCTGCTTAAAACATTCTTCATATCATGTTAATCCCTGTCAATCATACTCAATGCCTTATTTTTATTCTGAAACTCATTTTTCATACAGTTAATTTGACTTCCATAAATTCTGTCAGACATTTTATTTTCATCACATATAGTTTTCTACTATATTCCTTCTCAATCTTTCCCTACATGTCAGTTCCTTCTGCATCCTCTGTTCTACATGCTAATTCTTTCTTTTCTCTACATGCCAGTTCCTTCATTATCTAACCAGTACATGATTGTTTGCTAACAATCCCCACACACATATCTCTCACACACCACCTTTTTGTTTTTTCACTTCCCTCTTCCACCAAGTCTCACTTACAGTTCCCTCTATTTCACACAGACAGCCTTATTGCTTCTTCCTACTTCAATATCTAAAACATACATTTCCCCCCATACTTTCCTAGTTCTACAGAAAACCGGTGTATCAAATTTGGCATGCTTACTCTGAGATTTTCCCATACTGGCTGTTTTCTGTTCCCTGTGGATTTCTCTTCAACGCGCGTTTTCTCTAATCTGTTTAGGCGTCCCCAACAGACCCGATTCTTTCTTTTAACCCAAATCGGTCGGGTTGCACTATTAGTGCCCTCCTAATTAAGGTTTACCAAAAACTGTTCTGGTTCCCCCTAATTAGCCTCAGTACCTAAAAACAATTTGCTCCGTCGTGGAACAACTAATTTTCAGGGTACCTATCTGTTTGAAATCTCTTGATCTGTTACAGTTCTCACTTAATCCCAGATTATTTATCTGCTTGAAATTTCTTGTTCTGTTACAGACCTCAATTAATCTCAGATCATTTTCCCTCGTATCTGTTTGAAATTTCTTGATCTATATAGATCTCAATTAATCTCAGATTACGTACCACAGAAACAGCCTTCAGCCAATATGGTTCAATTTCACTCTTCTTCCCAATTAAACTGAATTTAATTAACTTACCCAAAAGAAAATAAATTTAACTGTCTCTTACCAGAGATGCTTCTGTTGCCACCGGGTTCTTTCAATTGATTCCAGTGGAGTTTCTCCTGGCCCTGATAGCGGTCGGCCCCTCTCTCTGAAATTTACGAGGTAGAGCTGGAACTGCTCAGTCCAGGTGGCCAAACACCGTCCACTCTCAGGTCCAGAAGGCACTTCCAAGGAATCCCACTATTCTGACACCAATCTGTTGTGGCAAAAATTCATCTCAAACAAACATCACTGCGTAAGAGACACTCAGAGTCAAATTATATAAAATAGAAGTATTTATTCTTGCAAGAATAGGAGCAGTCTAATACACAGTTGTTACCCTGTGCAGAAGAGTGACACACAACAGGAAGATATGAGACAGCCTTTATACTGTTTTCAAGGTTCCTCCTCACCCGCTGTACCTTTCACCCACTCAGATAAGGTCCTTACTGCTGTTCAGTTTCTACTTAAAGACACAAACTGGTACTGAAATAAACTGGCCAAAACTGACTGTCCCTAAGGTCAGAGGTCCTGTCCCATATGTTCCTGAAAAGTCACGCACAAGCACGTACACACATATACTTTTATACATTGAATAGGTTCTTTCTCTTATGATACCTGTTTGGGATCAATGACTATTAAAATTTCCACAACATTTGTTATAGGTGATTGATTCTAAAATTCAAATTTGATTCTCAATTACAGGTACCACTGAGTGTGTCCCAACCGCAGCCAGTAGAGCAGACACAACCTCAAACATCTCTGGTTCCAGCCTCCACGGAAAGGTGAAACATCTTTTTAATAATTCATGTGTATTAATATTGACCTTCCATTAGAGAGTTGAACCAATTATGTTTTTGTTCCCTCAGTGGGCATTCCGATGCTGCATCTGGTCTGAGCGATGGGAACGAGGGCAGGCACGAGGGTCGCTCTATGAAACGAGCCCAACGTCGCTCTGTACGCAGCCGCTCACGCCACGAAAAGATGGCTAAGGGCAAGCTCAATTTGCTGAATGTAAGTTACGCCCAAATCTAACATTTGTTTTTAATATTGGTATATACAGTGCGTGTATATATGTATATATATATATGTGTATATATATATATATATATATATATATATATATATATATATATATATATATATATATATATATATTAGACGTGGGCATAGATTAATTTTTTAAATCTAGATTAATCTCACTGGAATCTTGGAATTAATCTAGATTAAAATGGCTCATTTGAATTCTGCCGAAGGCATTCAGAATATGTGTGCTACCCAAATAATGACTAAAAGTAAGTCTTTGAGAATAGTTCGCCTCGCCTAGGGATGTAAATTTCTGCCAAAAATGCTATTCGACAATAGAGGAGCAAAAGTCGAATATCGTTCAATAAATAAATAAATAAATAAAATATAGCTGCAAGCAGCAATACGGGGCCAAGCCGCTGAAGGGGCTGTAGCGCAATACGGAGCCAGAAGAGCAAATACAGCAGAAATAGAATGTACATGAAGAACAGATAGGTTCAGAAGTACAGATAGGATGAAATCAAAATGAACAGAAGGTCTGATGAGAATGAACACAGAATGAAGTAAAAAAACAAGATTATTTCTAATACAAGAGTAAGAAAGATTAGTACAGCTCTTACCCGCATAATAAAGGAATATAAATGACAAGTTTATACACAATTTTAAAGTTGTCCCTCATAGGACTCGAACCCACTATATATGGGTCAGGTGTCTGTCACTCATCTTGTTGTGCCACTTGGCAGACACGCATCTACAAAATTCAATAGTTTCAAGAGAGAATCAAGTCAAAATTAAGAATTTTGAAGAAAATGAAGAGCATAGAACAATGAATTGTACATAAAAGCACTGCATGTTGTATGTGACAGCTTCAGATGAGACCATTCTTAGGCACAATGCCTGGAACAGATGCAACTTCTGCATCTTTTCCTGCCACAGTACCTCATGCGGTCTGGGCACGAGTCACACAGGATTCGAACCCACGACCGCAATGGTTCGGGATTCGTGACACGTGGTTTAGCAACTTGCGCCACTCAGAGGACGCAAATTACACAGCTGCAGAGGAGAGGCTTCAGTGTAAGAATAAGCACACAAAATCATGTTAACGAGATTAGCATGCTAAGATAGCTCAATGCTAATGTAGCTTATGTTTATCCTGATAGCTGAAGAGACACATTAGAAAGAATGGCATCTGGTTAGCATGATAACCCATTATTATGCTAAGCTAACTAGCATAAGGCAACAAACACAGGCTAAGTCAACTTTGCAGACAAATACCTCGGGAACGGTAGTGAATATCAAAAATCTGTTCAGTCATTTCTATGCGGCTTCGTCCAAAGATCATCTGAGCAAACTTTGGGCAAAATTGAGCAAGATTTGAGGAGGAGTAGCGAAAAAACTGTTTACTGTTTGCTTCAATATAGCGGACATTCACATTGTTGGAAAATGACAAATGAGATATCGTCTGAATCGGCTTAACCCAAGGAACATAATGACATAAAGAAATCAAAATCTGAATAATATTTTCAAAAAAAATGTATATCTCTGGAACACTAGGTGGCGCTGTGTTTAAACTTCTCATGTACCTTCAGGACATGGTGTTGATGATCCGTATTAAATTTTGTGAAGACATGTCAAATAGTTAAAAAGTTATAGCAAATTATTACAAAATTCAAAATGGAGGACACGTGGTACATCCCATCATGGCAAAATCGATATCCACGGATTCGGCATGATGCAAGGAATCCATAGATACCACACTTATGATTTTCTGACAAACTGTTCAAAAGTTATTGGCCAAAATAGCAATTTTTCATATCTCATGACCCATAGGTGGCACTATTCCCAACTTTGGCATGGAACCTCAGAACATGCTTCAGATGAAGTGTACCAATTTTCGTTTCAATTGATCAATCTTTGGCCGAGATACAGCCTCTTAGCCAATTTTAGATGGACCTCGTTAAGTTTGCGACATCATAACTTTTTTTTTCCCAGTGAAACAAAAAAATCGGGAACAGTACTTTTATGCGGCTCAGTCCGAAGATCATTTGAGCACATGTTTGGAGAAAATTGGACAAAATTTGAAGGAGGAGTAGCAAAAAAACTGAAAACTGTACATTTCAAAATGGCCACTACTGTAATGGGCGGGGTCTTAATATAAGGGATTGGTTGTGATCAGCATGATGAGTGGAATCAGGTAGACTAAGTTTCATGTCTGTAGACCAAAGGGTTCAAAAGTTATAACCATTTCAATGTTGAATTTTAGAACTGGTGGTGGCGCTATAGAGTTGGTTCTAGAGGGTCAAAAATTGGTCCAATTACTATTCATTAGCATCACTACAAGTGTGCCAAATTTCATCATTTTCCTACTTACGGTTCATAGGGCTGCCATAGACTCCCATTTGTGGAATAATAAGAAGAAGAAAACTAACAGATACAATAGGTGGCTCAGCCCCTTCGGGGCTTGGCCCCTAATTACACAATTATCTAAAGTTGTACAACATGGGGCTCAAACCCACTATCTCTGTGTCAGAAGCCTGTCACTCATCTCATTGCGCCACTGTGAAGTTGTGTTGATGCTAAGATGCAGAAGGTCCATAGTTCAAGTGCATAAACCAAGAAATATAATGACAAAGCAATCAAATTTTTAACTATGATTTCAAAAGTTATAAGCGTTTTGGCAAAAAAATAACTTATATCTCTGGAACACTAGGTGGTGCTCTGTTCAAACTTCTCATGTACCTTCAGGACATGGTGTTGATGATCCATACTAAATTTTGGTATCTGTAAAAATCAGTATCTGCGGATTCGACATGACACAAGGAATGCATTGATACCACATTTATGATTTTCTGACAAACTGTTCAAAAGGTATTGGCCAAAATAGCCATTTTGACCAGATCTCATGACCTGTAGGTGGCGCTGTTCCCAACTTTGGCATGGACACTCAGATCATGGTTCTGATGAAGCGTACCAATTTTCTTTCCGATTGATCAAAGTTTGGCCGAGATACAGCCTCTTAGCCAATTTTGGGTGGACCTCGTTAAGTTTGCGACACCATAACTTTTTTTTTTCCAGTAAAACAAAAGAATCGGGAACAGTACTTCTATGCGGCTCAGTCCGAAGATCATTTGAGCACATGTTTGGAGAAAATTGGACAAAATTTGAAGGAGGAGTAGCGAAAAAACTGTTTTACATTCGCTCCAATATGGCGGACAGACACATTGTTGGAAAATGACAAATGAGATATTGTCTGAATCGGCATAAACCAAGGAACATAATGAAATAAAGTAATAAAAATTTGAACAATTCTTTCAAAAGTTATAAGCGTTTTTGCAAAAAAACGTATATCTCAGGAACACTAGGTGGCGCTGTGTTCAAAATTTTCATGTCCCTTCAGGACATTTTGTCGATCATCCCTACGAAATTTTGTGCTAATATGTCAAATAATTTAAAAGATATTGCAATTTATGACAAAATTCAAAATGAAGGACACGTGGTACATCCAATCCTGGAAAGATATCCACAGAATCGACATGACACAAGGAATCCATAGATACCACAATTATGATTTTCTGACAAACTGTTCAAAAGTTATTGGCCAAAACATCTATTTTTCATATCTCATGACCCGTATGTGGCGCTATTCCCAACTTTGGCATGGAACCTCAACACATGCATCCGATGAAGTGTACCAATTTTCGTTTCGATTGATAAAATTTTGGCCGAGATACAGCCTCTTAGCCAATTTTGGGTGGACCTCGTTAAGTTTGCGACACCATAACTTTTGAACAAAGATGAATAAAAAAAATCGGAAACAGTACTTTTATGTGGCTCAGTCCAAAGATCATTTGAGCAAATTTTGGACAATTTTGGACAAAATTTGAAGGAGGAGTAGCAAAAAAACTTCATACTGTACTTTTCAAAATAGCCACTACTGTAATGGGCGGAGTCTTAATGTACGATATTGATTGCAATCATCATAATGAGTGGATTCAGGTGTATTAAGTTTAATTTTTCTAGATCAAAGGGTTCAAAAGTTATAACCATTTCAATGTTGAATTTTTGAACTGGTGGTGGCGCTATAGAGTTGGTTCTAGAGGGTCAAAAATTGGTCCAATTACTATTCATTAGCATCACAACAAGTGTGCCAAATTTCATCATTTTCCTACTTACGGTTCATAGGGCTGCCATAGACTCCCATTTGCGGAATAATAATAATAAGAAAACTAACAGATACAATAGGTGCCTTTCCCTTTGGGCTTGGCCCCTAATAAAACGCACAATTAAAATGACAGAAAGGGAGGCCAATTTCATCTTTAGCGATTTGTCATCAAACAAACTGTTTATTAATTGAACAAGTAACATATTTTCATCGTTTTTTTAACATAGTAGGCTAATTGGAAGAAGAAGAAAAAAACGACGAAAATATGTTACTTGTAGGCTACGACGTAGCTACAGTCCGTTTTTGCATCGCCAAACCAGATGCTCGTTAGATCAAAAAATTCTGTCATATGTCATAATGATTTTATGTGAACCTGCCTTTACCGGCAATAGCCTCCTCCTGTTTAAACAAATTAGTTTCAATCAATGTAAACTATTCGTGTGTCTATGCCCCTGCGCAATACACACACATTACCGATGGTAATTACCACAGTGGTAGCTTATTAACCTGTTAACCTTTGCCAGTGCGCCGACGCTCTGAAGCGGTTTTTTTTTTTTTTTTGTAGCCTATAAATTAATGTATATGTCCAACGGATAATGTCATACTTTTTAGTAGTGCTATCGCGCCGTAATAATCTGTTTGGTTGTAAAATGTATTACCTGAATGAAATGAAATCGAATGTATCGTCCTGTGGAATCATTCATTCACAGACAGTTTACGAAGATGTTCAAATAATAAAGATCTTCATCGCTGGCAAAAATATGATGCATTTGCAGATTTGCTTTCACTAGACTAAACTGTAGCTCTTGATGTTCTTAAATCTTCCTGTTACGACTCCGTGTCGAATGTGATTGAACGCGCTTCAGACGATTCAGTGCGTGAGGAACTGAACAGATCATTCAGACTGATTTGCGATTTAGACAGATCTGCCAACTTGTTTGATGAAGTCTTTGAAGAGAATCGACCCAAAAGAGTGATTCATTTGTAAATTGAGCATCGCTCATGCCCATAAAAAAGATACAGCGCGCTTGGAATAAACGAATTTAACAACATGTAAAGTACCGAGAGGAACGTCGCCCAACGTAACATGTAAAAGTAGGCTATACACCTTGTGTCCCTGACAGGAAAATACCCTGCTGCGCTTTGCGATTTGCATGAAAATATAACGATATTGGAAAAAGCTATTTTATGATCCCAACCCAACTTTGAGAATAGATTAACGGCGATATTTTTTTTATCGCCCGATAAGAGTCTCACGTTAACGCAGCACGTTAACGCCGATAACGGCCCACCGTTATATATATATATATATATATGTGTGTGTGTGTGATTACGAGCACAAAAATTTACAAAAATATTATCTGTTTTTTTTTTTTAGATTTCTAATATTGGTGACAGAGTCGCTGAATGTCAGCTGGAAACCCACAACAGGAAGATGGTCACATTCAAGTTTGATTTGGATGGAGATAATCCTGTAGAAATTGCTGAAATTATGGTAAACTTTTCTCTCTTACTCTCACCCTTTTTCAATATAGTGGATTGGCCTGGGAATTGGCATATACCTCCATTCGAAATAATAATGATTTTTATTACCGATTTGATATGTATTCGGTTGTATAGATGCAAGATTTTTATTATGACATGTTATATGTTTTGTGCCGTCTGTTTTCACTCTCTTAAGTCAGAACTGGCGGTTTACATAAATTTTACATTATACAAGAATTTTGAAATGTTTTCACAAAGGCAAAAACCTACTGCATGTATCAAGACAAGTGTTTTAAAACTTATTTTAACATGACATGGCATTTTACAAATGTGTAATCCATACATGAGACACCAGGACACGAACACAACTGTCAAAGATGTCCATCTATTGCATGTTCACTGTGGAAAACGAGCACAGTGAAAAGAAAAGAAAAAACTTGTGTGTGAATTGCCTTTGGAAGGTGAAGTCTGTGAAATTTAAAAAGGGATTATAACTACTGATTAGAACACACCCCTGAGTTGGACATACCTTCTGCTGCAGAAAGAAACTAATATTTTAAAATTCATTTATTTATAAAATAATTTATTCTATCCCTAATGGTGGAGCAGGATAGTTTCCCTAAGTTTTATGTAATTTATCTTCGTTTTGTATCAGGTCAATAGTGATTTTATCTTGGAGAGTGAGCGGGAGTTCTTCATAGACCAGGTTCGAGAGGTCATTCAGATGGCAGATCAGAAAGGAAAAGCTTTGAAAAACAGCCAAACTCAGGTATCTACTATGATTTTCAGACCATAAGAATGAATTTAAGAAATAATTTGTGGACTACAAATGAAATTCTCCCCATAACACTTGTAACTTCAGGTGATCAATAATTTGGCCCAGCAAGTACCTGAAATTTCAACATCCAGTGTGCCTGGTAAGTGTACTTTATAGTGATGTTAAATTTTATCTGCCCCCATCTTGCATCCTGTATCATTTGTCATATTTTACATTTAACAGGTGTGCCACCTAGCATAGCAGCACAGGTTGTACATTCAGCAGGCCGGCGCTTCATAGTTAGTCCAGTGCCTGAAGCACGACTTCGGGAACCTTTATTTGGAACTCCTTCTGCAAACACATCATTTGAAGACTCTGCACCAGGTCTGATTTACTCATCTGCAGAAAAAGATTGCTTAAACATACTTCAAAACATTCAGACTGATTTTATCCATGTATTCTCATTTCCAGCATCTGATCCCACATCAGCCAGGAGTGTTCAGCAGGAACAAGCCAACTTGGCCCCTGGTTCAACCCAGGTTTCTGTGGTACCAGCCACACCTGGAGGTCTTGCCCCAGAGAGCTGTATTCCTCCTACTTCTCAGTCATTATACCAGAGCCCTGTACCTGCAGCCACTGCAAATCTGATAACAGTTACCACTCAAGAAATCACTCCTACACCATCGACCACCACTCAGCAAACCAGTACAGGAAGGACATCCCCTTCCCCAGCTCCAACTGAATCACCAGAACCACGTCGACTGTCAAGTCCTACCCCTTTCCAGCCCCCTCAAAACATTGTGGGTCAGCAGGCTGAGAGCAGTGGCTTGGATCAAACTCAAGCTACCATCCAGCAGGTGCAAGTCAGCCCTGCTTCTATCCCCGTGACGCAACCAATTGGGACAGATGGTGAGAGTGATGTACAGGGTAAGCCACCTGGAATTGAAGACATTCACGCTTTAGACCAGAAGCTGCGTTCCCTTTTCAAGGACTCCTCTCAGAGCTCCTCCACTCAACCTGATGGATCTGGAGAGCCATCTACATCCTCCCCACCCAACACTCTCACTCCTGGCTTGGTCTCCAGTGTGACGCCTCCCAGTTTGTCTCTCAGTTCCAGTGGGAACTTTGCACCTGGTGCTTTTGCCTCCGTTGGGACACCTACAAGCCATGCCCAGACTTCATCTGCAGATCCGACACCACAAAGGCCACAGGTGGGGAAAGTTGCTAATCGAGCATCTATATTAGTATTTGGGTGACATGACACTTATACATTAAAAATTCAAGTCATGCTATTTTTTACTAAAACTATTACAAATGAATTGGTGGACAAGTGATGTAGAAGGTGTTGCTTCTGAACACCGGTAACACCGACTATCGTAGCAAGCCTAATACATATATATATATATATTAGTGCTGTGCGTTAAACGCGTTATTAACGGCGTTAACGCAAACACATTTTAACGGCGTCAATTTTTTTATCGCAAATTAACGCTCTTTTTGGCCAAGCAAACTTTGTATTTTTATCAAATGCTGTTGCAACAACTAGTAACGTTAGAACAACTACAACATCACACCGGATAGCTAGACCGGAAACAAAACAACAGGCACGCCGCACGTACTTGTTTGGGCTTGCGCGCCGGCCAAAGAGTAGTAGGCTAACGTTACGTTTTGAGTGGATGGCGCGAGCGCGAGACGCCGATCTATAGACGTGCACTCTCAACGCAATAGAGTGCGGCGCGGAACTAGATTTGATGGCCGTGTGCGAGGGCGGGCTCGAGCGGTAATGCACTCACTCTGTGTGCGGATACGGGAGAATAAAAAGATTCGCGGGACTCCCGCAAACTAGAAATATCTATGAATAAAACATAAAAACTAATACATTTTTATTCATATGTTGCAGAAAAGCAACAAGAAAAACTAAAACTAAATAGAAACAATTTACAGGCCAAAGTTTCTTTTTATAACATGTTTGCAGCGTTGAGGGATGTAGCCAATCACAGACATATGTGTTGATTTCTTGAACGCAATGGCCAATCAGAAGCATTTAAAATAGACTCCCCTCACCGCTCAAAACTGACTTTTTGTTCAGTGCTGAATTCTGTATACTGGCAAATCCTCAAATTATAACAAACAAAGTGTATATATTATGAAAGATGCATTGTGCAGTCAGCTTCATTGATAATAACAGATGTGTGAGATTGTGATGAACTGATGTCAGCTTTTTAGGAATTATTAAGGGAGCGCACTTTGCGCGCATTCAGTAATGCCAAACCATGCACTCAGTAGCCTGCTTGCTTTTATGTTATAACAGTGGTTTGTGTGTTAATGCTTTAATAACAAATAATTTATCAGGAGCATTTATGCTGATGTGTATGGTGGCGACACGTAGGCGAAAGTATTTGGAGGTAGCCTACAAAAAAAGAGTCTATTTGCGGGCGGGAGCGGGACAAAAATGTTGCGGGCGGGAGAAAGTAACATAGAAAGTAGTTGAGAACGTCAGTTATAACGACCCACGTATTAAAAAAATGGACGGGTTTAAATCGGGCTCGGGCTCATAATTACAGTTTATGTGTCGGGCCGGGCTCGGACACAATGCGCACGGGCTCAGGTCGGGCTTGATTTTTTGGGCCCGATCTAAGCTCTACAATGGATGACTTCAGACAGAAGCACATGGATACCACAGCTAAGAACAAACTTACTGCTGATCCACTTTTCCATGTTGATAAGAGCATTAAAATTAGAAAAAATAATGAGACAAATAGAAATCAAGGGACATTTAGAATAGATAAAAATGTGCGATTAATCGCGAGTTAACTATGGCATTAATGCGATTAATCGCGATTAAATATTTTAATCGTTTGACAGCACTAATATATATATATATATATATATATATATATATATATATGTGTGTATGTATGTATTAGGCTTGCTACGATATTATATATATAGTAATTTCAAACTACAATTTTATTTTTTATTTTGCTTATGCTTTTACTGTAGTAGACACTCTTATTTGTCATCGACCCATTAATACATTGTTATAGCATTATTATACTTTTTTGCATTCTCTTTTAAAGACCTCAACAGCTGTAAATCAGCCAGATGGACAGACAAGCACTGAGGAGCCAGAGCCAGTGACATCACAACTCGAAAAAGCTTTCAAACTAGGCAGATTTCAGGTAGCCTTATAGATTTCTCAGCGTGCAGTAGGGTTCATATTTAAATGCCTGAAAGATTTAAACAGCAAGTTCATGCACATCCTCGGTCTACATTTCAGGTTTCTGTGGCCAGTGATCAAGACCCAGGCAGTGCTCCAGATCCAGCAGTAGTAGTCTCATCTTCCTCCATCACCCCTTCAACAACATCATCATCGTCGTCATCCTCCTCATCACCATCATCTCTCTCTAGCCCTGAAAACACAATTCATAAATCTCAGACCCCTCCCAGGGTCAGCCCTGAACCAGTCTCGTCTATCACTACAGTTGGCCGCTTTCAGGTGACCTCGGGCACTGACATCAAAGTGGGCCGCTTCTCAGTGACCCCAGCAGAAGGAAAAGTCTTCTACATAAGCTCTACTGAGGGACCGGACATCGCTAAAGAGCTTAAAATGAACGCTTCCAGCATGTCCATAACCAATCACTACCTCAGCAGTGACAATGACTCTGAACCAGAAGATGAGGGCCTTAAAGGAGAGATGAACAAGCTCAAGGAGAGGTACCACTGATCTTTTTTTGGTGACCTTAATTGTTCATGTTTGACTCTGTAAAGATAATCATGTGTCATGTGATTTTATATACATTTATGCATTTAGCAGAGGATTTTATCCAAAGCAAATTACCAAAAAGAATAAAAACAATTTGTCATCCTCATGAAAAAAAGCAATTAGTTGTTATCAATTTGTGATCCCCTTTTATTTCTTTTTGCAGACACATGGTTGAGATCCAGGCATTACATAATAAACAGAAAAAGGAAATCGAGGAACTCTTTACACGTCTGGGCAAAACGCCGCCTTCTGTGGTGGTCCCTCCCACCGTGACCATTCCGTCAGGAAGGCGGAGACCCACTAAGGGCAAGGGGAATCGGTCAAGAAGTGGTAGTGGCACCGGTTCTTTTCAAGGTATCGGAGCGTAGTGGTTTATATCCAACTGTAACATCCTGCTTAGGCCTTGTGAACAAATGGCTTAAAGGGTTGTTTGGTTTTGTCCAGGGAACAAGCAAGCTGTACAAAGTGGTCAAAATTCAGTCAATCAGTCTGCCACCGGAAAGACTTCAACTTCTGAAACCGTACCAAGCTCAAATGTTCATGTGCAAGGTATGACTCAGCATTTTAGTTGGAGAATTCATGTTTTTTTTTTTCTTAAAATGCTCAAGTTCTTCTAATCTGTGAATATTAATTGTAACTTGTAGGGACCACGAGTCCAGTAAGAGAAGAGATCAGACAGAGCCATGACCAGGACCAAGCCCCAGCTACTAATCTGCCACGCAAGGGCACATTCACTGATGACCTCCACCAGTTGGTTGATAACTGGGCCAGGGATGCCAAGAACATGATGCCACAGGTCAAGAAAGACTCCAAAAAGAAAAATGTTCACTAGATAGGATACATGTATAGCCACCAGGGTCAAACATTTATGGCGGCTTGGGACAAAAAGGCCATAAAATTAACGAAAATTAACCCCAAATTCAAGTAATATTTCCCTGCACAATTAAAATAAATTTACCACAGCTGTCATGATTAAAGTGAAATGTGAAAATTAATGAAAATTGTCGATTGCAGAATTACATAGATCTGCGGGTTGAGCATTATAACCAATCACACATTTCCGTTGAGCTTATAAATGCAGTGGCTAATCAGAGGCATTTAGATTAGTCACCTCATAAATTGTTTTGTCTGTGTAGCCAGAATATGAAGTGATTGTTTTTTATGCATAAAATATAAACATTTGTGTCACAACTGAAGTATATTTTGGCCTTTAATAGTAAATACACAATTTTCATGTAAGGTCACACCCAAATAGAAACGTCCCCACCTTTTATAAGTTTTGTACTAAGTATTAATGTACTAAGACTGTGATATTAAAAGACCCAATTCAGTATACACCTTATTGGTGATGCATACTATGTACAGGCTAGCAGATGAACTCAGAACATAAAAGCAATGTGCCGTTTTACACGAAGCATTTTTCCATAGAACACCATTATAAATAAAACGCTTACTCATTTAGTGCATTGTGTTCATATTCTGGGCTCATCTGCTCGCCTGTGTATAGTATGCATCATCAATAATGTGAATTCTGAGTTTGGTCTTTTAATATCACCATTTTAATACATGCACTTTATCTGTTTTTCACATTAAGCATTTTAGAATGTTCCACCGTTTTTAGTGATTGAACTACTGCAGCAGGTGCTGTACTGTATCTGGATCACAAATGCACAAAAGTTTTTCTTCTGTTTCGAGATGGTCTTAATATTGCCTGAAACTGTTCTGTTGTTCTGAAACAGTTTCTGTCTGTATGTTTTGCCCTCTAGTCTTTGTGCCAGTCATGTGACTGATAACTGAATAGTTAGATGAGCAAGTGTTTTACATCATATCGTGCATTTTAGCATGCTTTATTGACTAATCAAGATCAAAACTATGTTTTATAATAAAACTGTCTTCCTCCCTCCTCAGATGTTGCCACGTAAATTCAGTGCACCAGGTCAGCTTTGTTCCATGGGTGGTCACATGCCAGCCAACGTCAACCCCACAACTGGACGGAAGGGTTCACTGTGTGTGAGCAATCAGCAGTTTGGCTACAACTGTCCCACCTACAGCATGCCTCAGTGGGCCCCGCTGTCTTCTCCTGCAGGACTGCAACCGGGCTTCCTCGTTCCCTCCGGAGCTCACCAGTCTGGAAACAGCTGTGGGTCAACCAATCTACGTACCACTCAGGCGAGCTGAAACAGCTGTTGATGGGTTGGTACAATGAAGAGAGAAGCTGTGCTTCATGGAGTAGAGATTATCGGGCCTAGTCCTTTAAGTGGACATGTTTTATCTGACAGTTTACATTGGAAAGACTTCTAGGTCCATTTAACGTGACTCGGGTTATTCAAATTGGACCTAACCTGCTGTTTAACCTGCTGATAGATGAATGTGTACATTTGATAAAAAGGCACAAAGGGTTAAACTGGGTTAAGTTGTCTTAAACATCATATATATAGCCTTATAGTATATGGATCCCATCCGTATTGTAATTAAGCCGGGCAGTGTGACCAATGAGATACAGTGATGGTGTTGCAGTTTGCCTGCAGAAGAGATGCTGACATGTTAGTGAATGGATGGAGAGATTGAAAGACTACACCACCAACTCAAGTCTCAATGGGCGGCGACTGTACGTATCCTACAAATGAGTCTAGAATGTTGGAAGGTGGATAAAGAAGGTAGTTAGATGTAACTGCATTTGAGACAGTCTTCTGTTTTCATTTACATAAGTTGGAGTTTGAATTAAAAGGAAGAGGATGTGCAATTGAAGGAGGTAAAAGTAGGGTTTTATAGCTCTTCGAACTTGCACGTATTTCATAGCATTGTTCATTTGTGACCTTTTTTTTATCATTTATGGTGAACTTACAATAATACAGTGTATCTTATATAGACAGTCACCACTACACACTGCCCACACCCTTTTTTGTATGTACGTGGATAGATGTTTTAGTTTGGATATAGATGGTCCTTGAGAGGGTGAGCATCTTGTATGCATATTAATGAAAGCATATTTCTTCATTCAATCACATATTCCTTTCATTTTGAAAGAAGCTAGCCTTAAACCACAGGATTATGTCTTCCCGTCTTTAAAATGTCATTCAAACAACCTAGCCCATGCAAATGTGGTCAATGAAATACTTGATTTTGGGCAAATCAACTTTTTGGCGACCAATTTTGTTGAGAAAAGATTTAACATGGTGCATTTGACTGCAGCAACAAAAGTACAGTATTAAACTACAGTATATCTCAAACCCCACCCCCCAACCCAACATTTTTTCTATACCACAAATTGAGTGCCAATCGTTTGCGGAAGTGACATCCCGTCATCTCTGAAATGATCCGCTTGACTTCTCTAGAGAAGGTAAATGTTACTGCAATGCAGAATACGCGCCGTTTAAGGTTTAACCGAGAGGGGAGGGTTATTTGTTACTTTTGATACTTGACTGCACAGATCGAAATACTCTGTAATTGACCCGAACCACATTTAGAGCCTGTGATTAGTGGCATTTCCTCAGTTTCACTATCACACACTCCTGTCACATAACTGAAATTCTGAAAACTGCATGTTTTCACACTCCACATCTCACAAATGAAAACAGCATTAAATTTGTGGGTTCAAAAATTGCTGCTGCTTAAGTTTTCTGTCAATTCGTTTCATCCAGGGTCCTTTTGGTGAATATGTATGGTTTTATGTATCAGTCTTGTAAAAAAAAAAATGTATATATTCAAATGCTTAATAAAACATTTTGGACTTTTTCTCCTCCTACTACATTGTGCTTTTTTTTTTTTTTTTAAGAAGGTGGTTTTCAGTAGTTTATTCCCTGTTGTCAGCTACCAACAGTAAAATAACGTGGAAATACGGTTTCAATGCTTTCCACAGACTTTTATTCTCCAAAAATCAGCTTAAAACTGTCCTGCTTATGTTTTCATATTTTACAAATTAGGTTTATCAGTCAAAAACAGACCACGTGACAAACATTTATTAGTTTTTCATATTCACAAATTAGTTAAAAAAAACAAATCTAAATAAAAACAAGATTTTCTAAAAGAAAAATAGTCAAATTCATTGTGGCTCCAGTTTTCGTTTCTTCATCATCTGGCCGTGTCTGTATGGGCTCTGTTGTCCACCTTCATTAAAAATGACAACATCATTACCATAATTAAATAATTACCATATAGCCATAATTAAAAGAAGCTAAAGTAATTTTCTCTTAATGAACAGGCAAAGTCAACAAGCAAGCACAGGCTGGTTCAAGAATTGTGGGCCACACACTGCCAGCTCTGAGAGTGTTAAGTCCCTGGCTATTTATATTAATTGGGACATGTGATGTTTGCATGAGTGAAGAGGCAAAAACCAGAACTGGGCATGCATATACTTGCCTTCTACAAAGTTTTTGTCAATGAGCATTTATTTATTAAGTGAACATGTGTCAGATTGTACCTGCTCCTGCTGTAGTTCTCATCTCAGAGGACCTGAATTGGCCATATCCTCCCTGGCCTTGAGGAACAACATGCCCCTGAGGTTGAGCCGGTGGTCTCAAGTACTGGGCTCTCTGCGGGGTCTTGCTGCGTGTCATCATCTTGTGTTGGCTCGGCGTGGTGGGACGAGGAGGTTCTGTGGAGCCTGCTGCAGGATCTTCAAGAATATCAATGCCATCCAGGGTGAAGTTCCATAATTCTGGGTCATCTGAGAAGTGAGACATTTTTATATATTTTATAATCGAACAGCCTTGTTCCTGTATTAAAACCTTGAGTTTTTCTTTAGAATAGTGAGATCTATTAAATGAAGAAAAAAAAAATTCTGTAATTTTAAACCCCTTAAAAAAACTTTAAATATAAAGGAATAATAAAGAAAATTAAATGGATATACTGGCCATGCTTGAGTCAAAATGGAGGATTGGTAGTTTAAGCTTCAAAGATGTTTTACTTTTTTTTTTGTTTAATATTGCTTCAAAGCAGGGTTTTCAAATTGTGTGAAGCCAAGAACCCCCAAATATGAATATCTTACAAATTACCCCTTCCTAAAATATAAAGTCAGCCAAATGGTTTTAATACACAAGAACAGGTTGTAAGAATAAATCTTTGTTTTTTTCAGACCAGTGAAACTGCAATAATGTAAATGTTGAAACATCTTTATTACATATATTTTAAGATATGTTACCAATGACACTTTTTCTTGAAAATATTCCTTACCAGCCAGATACTCCTCCTGTTTAGTGGTGGTCAGGTGTCCGTTTGGTGTACTGTGGTTAACAGGACCTACAGCCTGTCCTAAAACGATAAACCCACTGATGGACAACGCTACACACCTGACACTCCTGCAGGTGAAAGGCTTAAATGTTTTATACTCATGGCTAAAACATGAACCCTTAAATTTTCCATCACACCTTGCTCAGACTGCAGCGCCGCTTCCGTGCAAGCGTTTGATGGCTTGCTTTTCTGTTCCTGTAGCAACTTCTTTGCCTCCATTTCCTGTCTGAACTTTAGCTGCAGCTGCTGCTGTCTCAGCTTCCTCTGCTGCTTGGAGTCCAGTGCAGGATCAGACGAGGACAGGTCAGCCGTGTCAGCTGCTGACCTAACAACATGAGAGTAGCAGATTTATCACAAGCGCAGATGGCTAGTGTTGTAGTCGAAGTTAGCACCAAATAAATTCACCTTGAGATGTTGGCCCTGTTTTCAGAATCCTGGTGAGCTGATATGTTGCCAGAATGTGCTGTCGTGTTTGTCAATGAAGTCCTGGATCCGGTGCCGCTCTCATGCCCTCCTCGTACAGGGCGACTTCCCATTCGCTCAAAAGGGATATTGGCTGGTTCCGCCGGTTTGATAAATTCCCTGCTGTTGGCTCGGGCCAGGCTGTCGAACCTGGCCTTCTCCACGGACGGCTCGCCATCACAGCGTTTGGTTTTGTCCGGGTCTAAAGGAGGAGGTGGCTGCGATGACAGGAAATACAACGTATTTCAGGTACATGCATTAAGTGAAATGAGTCACAAATTTGGCAAATGTTTAAGATGACTTCTTACCTGCTTTGGTATTTTATTGATGGCTATGAGATACTCCTTATTCAGAATACAGTTTCCAAGCGCGTTTCCAAAACACCTTATGGTAAAATAAAATTGTGTAAGGTGTGCTGGACAGTCAGCCAGTAAATTATATAATAATAATAAATCTGGACAGGGTGATCGGGAGCCTGTTGAGAAGTGGAAGGGGTTTTATATCACCTATTTAAATATATTCTCCTACTTATTATATAGCTTCTTATCAAATAAATACATTTATGGACATGAAACGAGTTCAAATCATTTTATCAGGCTAGATATACATTATATTAAAAAATTGCTGGATTTTCAGCAATATTACTCCAGTATTCAGTGTCACGTGATCCTTCAGAAATCATTATAATATGCTGATTTGATTATCAAGAAATATTTATTATCATTTATGTCGAAAACAGTTGTGCCGCTTAATATTTTTTTTAACACCGTGATACATTTTTTTCAGGATTCACTAATGAATAGAAAGTTCAAAAGAACAGCATTTATTTGAAATAGAAATGTTTTATAATATTATAAATGCCTTTGCTGTCACTTTTGATCCATTTTGAATAAATCCTTGCTGAATAAAAGTACTATTTTGATTAAAAATATTGACCACAGAATGCCACAAATGACTGCTCAGAATCAAGTATATATATATATATATAAAGGCAGAAATAATTACTTGAGTGCTCGTTTCAGTCCATCTGTGACGGCTTCTTTTCTTGCTTTTTCCAGTGACAGAGCTTTGGATTTGAGGCCTTCGCTCACCCCATAACCTACATCCTCATGGAACGAGCCATCCTATGGAAAAGACATAGAAGAAACAGAATGGTACATGCATGCTCCTCACAATGCTGCTTTATCCCATCAGAGTGCTTACCTTCAATTGGACCTTCACAAAGGCGCTGACTCCAACATAAAACTTCCCATTGATAAGGTCTACAAAATCTGTAACACAAGATTGACCACACCCCCTTTCAAAAACAAGCATCAACCTGATTTAAATGCAGCATAAATTTGAGAATCTGTGCCCGTCTTGATGACAAAACACATCAGTGCAAATGTGAGGGTGTCCTTACCGACATTTTGCTGAGATATTGAGTGCGACCATCCATTATATCCAAACATTTCATTGGCAAGGCTTATAACTTTGTGACCTTCGATATAGCACACCTGCGAAATCAAGGCAAATGTCAAAAAATCTGGAAAACAGCAAGATCATCAACTATATATTAAATATGCAAGGCTAAATATTGATAAGTGTACAAGAAGCACATTAATTCCGACCTTTTGTCCTCCTCCAGCCTGTCTGGAGCTGATATATTCAGGCCCGAGTTTCTGCCGCAGAGCATTCTGGACTGCCTGGTACTCCTCTGCAGTGTATGCATACTACAACAAACATCAAGTTACAAATGCATTCTAAACTCCGGAAATATTTTTATAATATATTATGAAGTGTGCCACACTTGTAGGTGTAGTGTGTAGGTCTTCACATGACCATAACAAAGTGTTAAAGACTGTCCCCTAAAAAGACACACCTGACCAAAGCATGTGCCGGTTGCATGAGGTTTCCTCTCCTCTTGCCCCCCACTGCAGTGATCCATGTGTGTTTTCTGATCGCCAAGTCTCAAAAGCCGTCAATATTCTCTTTTAAACGATGTTGAATATGTATAATGTGAGTGGAGGTCGCTAAACTGTAACAACAGGAAGTCTGACACAACATTACGCGCTAGTGTACGCCCATAGTGCGCTTCCATCTATCTACCCCACTTTCTGTCGACGGGTCGACACATTTAACTGGTAAGCGTTTAGTCAATGTTTCTACGGGAAGGTTCTAATGTAAAAACCGGACGCCGAACGGTAGAATCCTCTGGTCTTGGTTGAGCGTTTGAAAATTCCCGCCGCAGCAACACAACCACGTTTACGCCGGCCCGCCCACACGCACGCACGTACGTACGTACGTAATACGTCATAAAGACGGGGAGAAATTCAGTAATTGTAGTAACTTAGAGTTAAAGTCCCCATAAAATCAAAATTTACGTTTTTTGGCTTTTAGATTTATGTTAGCTTTACTGTTATCTATAAGATAGTCTACTCTATAAAACAATGACAAAATTCGCATTTAGAAGCATTCAATAGGCTCTCAGTTCCGCCAATATACATCAAGGATTTTGATTCTCTGCACTTCAGCTTCTCATCAGATTTTCTGTCCAATCAAATGCTCTCTAGAATCTAAGGAAATCTGTCACTTGCAAATGTTTTAACTATGATTTTGACTATGATAGGTGTGAAAACAATTAAATTATTAAATGAAATCATACTCACAATGTTTCACAATTTCTTTAAAAATGCATTGATTTGTTATGAAAAAAGAATACTATTGAACATTTGCATTTGAAATTACAACTTTTTAATGTATAGAAACAACATTCAAAACGAATACAATCTGAATCTGAACTACATAATAGAACCCATATTAAAGAAAAATAAATAACTGAAGGGATTAAACTGGTCCCTCTTTTTCTCTCTTCTTTATTGCCATGTTATGGTTATAACCAGCATGAACTATCTCACTAGTTATGTTATGTATAACTAGCATTTGAACTTACCCTATATATAAGTATTAAATGTCCAAATATTTGTTATTATTTCGATAATATCCATGTTATCTGTTCGTATTTTTATTCATGCAATTTTTCATATTATTATTATCATCTGGCCCAGCTCTCCATGCTGCCCACCCCAATCTGTCAGTGGGTCACCAGCTTTCTGACAGATTGGCAGCAGCTATTGAAAGTCTGCTTACATACAGGAGGTTAAACAACTGATTTTCTGGTGCAGTCACAACAACCTGGAGCTGAACACACTCAAAACAGTGGAGATGATAGTGGACTTCAGGAGCAACCTCCATGCTCTCCCCCCATTCACCATCATGAACAGCACTGGAAGCAGTGGAGTCAATCAGGTTCCTGCACAACCATTTTTAAGGACCTGAAGTAGGACACTCACATTGACTCAGCTAGCCAGCTGAAGAAGGTCGACCTGCCACAGGAACTTCATAGTGAAAAAGCTGAGGAAGTTCAACCTGCCACAGAAGCTGCTGAGTCAGTTCTACTCAGCAGTCATTGAGTCTGTTCTATAGCCTACACTTCAATAACTGTCTGGTTTGGATCAGCTACCAAATAAGAAATAAATAATCACAACGTGTAAACTCGTAATTTTCTTATAATAATAATAATAATCTTGTAGCATGTGGCTGCTGTACCACCTGACCACTGCAGATTTAAAGCGTGTTCGACTTGAAGCCGCGCTGTGTGCAGACCGATCGGTGTATGACATCAAACTACAGCGAGAGTGATTCGAAAGCATATGGAGCTTTATTTACGGTAATTATGACATGGTGTGAACGCAGCGTAACTCCCACATCTCAAAAAAAATCTAATCAATAGCCGATGCGAACTTGTCCCTTTTTTTGGGATAATCTGTTACACTCAGATACATCACAATACAGAAAAAAAGATCTGTCGCTACTTCTATTTCATCGCATCTTTAAATTCGGTCACCAAAAAGATTTGTTCACTGTTCAGTGGCCCTTTCTGCCAGAATAAATTGTCAAATAGGCTACATTTATTTTTGTGTGGTATGAATATATGATGCACTGAATCATTCGCTCAACATATTCATTAAAAACACTGTAATAATAACTCTATAATAATAAGTCTTATTGTTCTTTTTTATTTTTAAAATACAAATTCTAAAAAATAAAAATAAAAATCCAGATGCAAACTATTACTAAGTATCCTTCCGTTTGGCCATGTATCAATAGCAGATTTTATTTTTCAAAATCAATTTATTTAAATTCACTCCGCCCCTTTAAGATAAACCACTGGTGTGCTAAATTATATCCCTGTCACCGTCAACTCAGCAGGGATTTCCTAAATCTAAAATAGGGATCCGAATAAAGATTGCAGTCTGGTAGCATCACTCAGTGACTGATTGCATTAAATATGGATTGTATTATGGCTTCCTGCTGAGCTCTTAATTTGAGCTCTTAAAGCGAAATGGGAATATAATTTCCTTTATTAATGTTTATTCAATGTTAGAATATCAACCCTAAAAATTATACGTTACATTGTAACGTCTCTCCGCTTTGTTTCAAGAATATCTCGACCCTTCGCACAATGGCGCGTACGCACGAGCTCGGGCGTGAACGCGCCCAGTCTGGACTCCCGTCTGGTCAGACAGTCTGCAACTCGGGAAGCGAATAGGAGGGGCGAGTATTGGGGATGCCACGGGAATGATCCATTAACCCCGCATAAACCCACATCCGCATTTATGGATTAGTTTCTCCAGAAGTGTAGAGCGTCATATGTATTGCTTCCGTCCTCATTGAAGTTACTTAAATATCCCTGACTGCTCTTATTCACTTTGCACGCGGAACACATGACGGTGAGTTGAAACATTGTTACTGCACTACTGTTTGCGTGGAGTGTTTTGTGCTATATTGCGTTTTATCCTGGATGAATGGTGCATTGTTGCGCTGTTTGTCAATAACAAAAGTGCCATGATCACCATTAGGTACATTGAGTACCCAGTGCGTCAATCCCGAAATGAATAACTTATAGTTACGGATGGAATATGTAATCAATAGAAATTGATGCATTGTAACACGGTCAGTTGAGTTGTTTGATTCGTATCGAGTTTTAACAGCGATATCTGTTAGTCCAGGGTGGGAAGTGATGCTCTTCCTCTCAAATAGCCTTCTCGGGTTTACCCAGACGTCGACGTTTTACCGTCCCTTTTACCTGTCTGCACTTTAGAAAGGGAAATGGACTCCTCCTGTAATACATCGTGGCTCGTGTCGTGTCCTGGCACGTTCAGTGAACAAAGGGAAACTGACATGATGCTTCAGGGAAAGTGAAACATATAAAGCAAAGTCACATATTTAGGTCGAGGATGTTGAGATGCGTGTGTCTCTTTTAAGAGCTCATAAAAAGCTATTACGGCCGCCTGAACAAATGATGACAGCCTGATGCAAGAAGTCTTTTGTTGTAGTAGCCTATTTTCTTTTGCGACGCTTCCCCAATCATCCTGTAGGGGGCGCGGGTTGAATTGTGTTGCTGAGGAACACATGGAGAATGACATGAACAACGTAAACAAGCACATCGATCCATTTAACACAGCCGAACAGAATAAAACTGACATTTCAAAATTTTCAGCAGAATAATGGTTAACAAAGAGTAGGCTATGTCTTTACTTTAGCTGTCTTATATGAATTGGTTATAACATGACCTCATAATCTATTCTAGACTGTTTACCAAATGCATGCATCTGGGATTTGTGAAATTTAAGGGGCTAGTTCACCGAAAATTGAAAATATATTTTTTTATTTACCCTCATCTCGTTTCAATAATCTTTATTACTTTATTTCTTCTGCAGAACACAAAATGTCGATTTTTAAAAAATGTGTCACTAAGCCGCTATTTTCTTTGCATTTACAATGCATGGAGACCGGAGCTTCAAAAATGATTTTGAGAACCGGATCAGTCCTATTCGTGAACAGATTCAGATGGATCAACCGATTCGTTAAAACTATCCGATTCTAAATAAAGATTATTTAACTGCTTCCCAATTCAGAGGCTGCATCCTTCGAAGAGCACATTCAAAGGCCGATTGCTTCACTGCTGTGCGAGGAAGGCTGTCCCAATTGACCCTTCGCTAAGCCCCGCCCTCCTTAGTTACTGTTGCAACGCCTGTCAAGCTTTCGCGTCTAGCACATCTATTACAGTGTGTATGCACCGGTGTCAGACAAATCCACGACATAATATGCAACCGATTAGAGAATAATTTAATAAAAATTGAAGCTAAAGCCTAACGTTATAGTCGCAGCAGCAGCGCCTCTACACTGACCATTCAAATGGGAAACACACAAATCGAGGGACAGCTATGTTCGTGCACAGCAGGGTAAGTGAAATGTGAAAATAATCTAATAATTATAAATCAAACAGTTTATCCATAAATCTTGTGGAATATCACTAACACCGGGAGAGCCGCGATCGGATTGGGTTAAAGTTACTCAGTCAGGGGTAGTAGGCCGTCGATTAACAAAATGCTGCAATATATTTTAAAGTATGTCAGTGAGCCTCCGTCTTGTCTTTAAACGTCTTATTTTACGTTAAAACGTGCATTATGAACAAAGAACGATAATTATTTCCAACTTCCAAGCAATACTCTATGTGTTTTTGTTAATCCTGTCGACATTTAGTTGTGAATTGGGTCTCCAACACTGCTTGATCCACGCACATCATTTCTCCCCTTGGCTTTTACATTTCCAGGAAGGAAAAAAATTACACTCCCCCGTCCAAACTTTTAGGATACCGGGTATCAGATTTGCACAATCCATACGCACAACGCTTCGTCATGTTTCCCTCGCTCGAAAGCTTGCCAGACCTCCCGCGCCTAGTTACGGTTGCTAAGACACGATTGGCCAGTGGCGGTTTTCGGGCGTGGCTTAGCGAAGGGTCAATTCGAAGGCTCCTTCAGATGTGTCTTTCTTCCTTCGTTTCCCGAGAAATGAAGGATACAACAGATGAATCCTTCGTGGTCTTGGCTACCCAATATTTATTGCGCGCATGTGACGACAGTATTTTTTTTAGATAAATTGTCCAATTACACTTTAAACTTAAGTATTATTGGGGTTCAACTTACTCAAATATCTATTGATACAAATGTAAAAATAAAATTAAAAACTTTAAAGCGGTTTAATTGTTGACTTATATCTTACTAAAATGTGATCATATATAGCCTAGTTTATACTCTATTATATACAGAAATGGACCTTGGTGAACAAATTTAGAGAGTTTGTGAACCCTGTTTTGCGGTCGTCGACGGCAGCTGTCACTGTTGCTAGGTGACAATAACAGTCCTCCTTCACTGCATTCGAAGGCGTGGCTTTTGAAATCCGAGTCCTTTGAAGGATGCAGCCTCTGAATTGGGACACAGCCACTGAATCAGGCATGGCTAGTTCTCTCATGAACATTAGATAGTGATGCCTGTTATTGAACTAATGATCTTTTTTTCATGAATCTGACTGATCTGATTCTAGAGTTTGACTCAGTTGCAGTTAACAGCTCACTGAAGGGAAAGAATTTCAGTGAATAACTGCTTAAATTTCAGTCTGTTTTTAACACAAAGCAATTGTAATCAAGAGGAATATGGCGGAATATGGCGCCAAGTTGTATGAACCTAGTTTATGATTCATGTTTGGTTTTTTTTTTGCATCCTTTTGGAAGTTTCAGTTAATTGTAATTTCTTGGAAAAGAGCGACCAGTACACAATAGAAATTATTTTGTGTTCTTCAGAAGAAAATAAAGCAAATAATACATATTTGGAACAACATGAGGGAGAGTAAATGATAACAGAACAGAACTATCCCTTTAAAGATGTAAGTAGTAGCAAACACCACAACCCTCTCTCATTTTGTTTATTTCTTCATTCTCTTGTGTTGAAGGACCAGAGATGTTCTGAATGAAAGGAGGATCTGACAGCCTTTCGATAACAATGCTGGAGAACTTGAGCGGAGCCCACATTGATCGACCCGTCCCTAGATCATCTACGTTCAGCTTCTCTGCCCTGTTTGCTCTGCCACACCATCTTCACATGGATGGGAGCAGTCATCCATTCAGGAGGTACAAGTGATGTTGTGAACGGAACTATTAACACACTCACATCCTGCTATACATACTCATATCCTGTTATTTGTTTATGATTCCTGTGTTTTCCCTTGTTACTTATACCCGAAATGAGCCATATTTAAAGCAAGTCTCACAATGTGTGACATTCATCAATTTACTATGCTGAGGGACCCATTTTGTGTACATTTATTTAGCATCAGTATGATGCCACAGGAGACATGACATAATATAGATTACTCAGTTCCAGGAACCAGACCGATATTAATGTAAGTTCAATGAGTTCAGTCAGGACCAGTGGGAAATGGATTACATTTTCCAGGCTAAAGTCAATAGAGAACAGTCAAAACGGCAGCAAATAATGTACATGATATGAAAATCATAGTTTGTATTTTGTAATTGTAATTGGTTCTTATATAAATACATAATAATAATAATATTTTATTAAAATTTTATATTAGGAAAATATGATTATTTATTTATTCGACTTTTATTTTTTAATTTTCCGAAAAATCTACTTTTTCAAACTTCTAGAAATGATTTTCTGAATTCAAGTTGATTTGTCAAACAGTTCTTGAATAGCATGCAAACTTTGGCATCAAGTACTCGGATGGACATGAAAAAATGGACATGAGGCTGTATCTCCGCAACGAAACTTGGTATCTATAATCGTAAGCATGACTTGAGTATGCAGTGCAGTGTACTGCACTCTTTCAATTTGGTACCCCATGCCGAGTTGGACGATTTCAATTTGGCCGTTTTGGGTGTCGGCCATTTTGAATTTTGTCGTAAAATCCTATATTCAGGGCTCTCAAGTCTCACGCATTGGGCTTGAGACACACGCATTTCAACCCGTTCACACGCTCATACGCCACACCGTGTATTTCTCACGCTGAGGAGTAAGGGAACTTGTCTCGCTATACAATTAATGGACGGAAGGCAAACGGAGGGAAATTCTCTGCCGAGTTTATAGCATCTGTCTCGAGTTATACAGAGTTAACCCTTTCACACGTAAGTTTAAAATATTCTAACTGACCCCCCAGCGTGAGTTTTTCAAGGAGACCGTTATTTAGAACTTGTCACTTTAATGTTTCCATGGTGACGCGTCATTGCTTGTCACGTGACACAGCGCAACCACAACACAGCGCTGAATGAATGATGATCTGCTTTTATGTAATTTTTCCTTTATTATTAAAAATATACACAAATGTATTAGCTATAGCATGAAACACTGATATTCCGATTGCCAAATATGTGCTAGTGGATGTGTTTTGTTGTTTAAACACCTTTATAACGATCGCGTTAGTTGAGCTGTATGCGCAATGGGCGGCGCCATGTTAAGTTTGTTTCACAGTTCAGAGAATCGGATCTGTTGGATTTACAACATGTCAATTCCTCCACTTCTCACGAAATACATGAAAGTAAGTGGCCGGTGAACTGGGAGAAGAATAGGATAAAATGTAAAGCTACTTACACAATGTGTATCTGATATGAATAAAAGTGTTGTCTTATTATAATGGAAAGGATTATTATTGCCGCTTCCATAGACATCAGTGTGTATTTTACAAACTCAAAATCATTGTTTTGCTAGTACTTTAAGTGTCTGAAACCTAAAATAAACATTATGTGGTTGAAAACACTCAATAGTTGTGATATATGACAGCACTGAGTCCGTCCTTTTCTGGCTCAGCACCAGTCAACGTGCGAAAGCACGTTTGAATTTAGCAGTTGATCACGTGATGCACTGACCGTTCTAATCACACCGGTGTGATCGTACGCTCCAGGGACCAGCCAAGACTGATCACACCGGTGTGATCGTACGTGCGAAAGGGTTAAATGCTAGCTACCAGCCAATCAGAAATTTGAATTAGTTGTTTCCGGGTAAATTATGTGTTCCCGCTGCAAGCTCGTTCGTTACTAGACACGCGCACACACGGAGTGGAAGTTGAAAGAGCAAGATCTGATGAATGCGGTTTGCGGACATCTTCATTTATTTTTTTATTTTTTTTTGCATTTTGATTTTACGACTCCTGGACGATATCTCTTGCCTGTGATCAAAGACAGTGAGAGCTGATGATGAGGAGTATAGCCAAATCCGTGCTAAATTATTTTTGATGCATTCAAAAACTCTCCAACTGCTTTTAAAGGGGTCATCGGATGCAAAATACACTTTTATATGGAATTTGCAAATAAATGTGTCTTTGCAGTGTGTGGACATAATCACCATGCAATGAAAAAAATCCATTCACGTATTTTTATCCTCAAAAAGCCAAAAAGTTGTTGCTCATTATCATTTAAAGCAGGGGTGTCAAACTCAGTTCCTGGAGGGCCACAGCCCTGCAGAGTTTAGCTTCAACTCTAATTAAACACACCTGATCCAGCTAATCAAGTCCTTCAGGCTTATTTAAAAACTACAGGTATGTGTGTTGGAGCTGATTGGAACTAAACTCTGCAGGGCTGTGGCCCTCCAGGAATTGAGTTTGACACCCCTGATTTAAAGAGACATGCACCGAAACGGGTCACTGTGAACAGAGCTGTTTTATAAGAGGTAAAAAAGGGTGTTGTTTTACACAACCATTGAGAAATTTTAACCAAAGTATGTTACAAACTTTACATGAAGACCCAAAAGAATCATACCAACTTGTGGAAAATGGGCATCCGATGACCCCTGTAAAGGTGACCGGTTTGGGTCTTGACATACATGCTCAGGGCAAGTTGTTATGACACAATGTTATGTACATTGAGCACTGATGTTCAGCTGGCTTGTTTGGGGTCAAATTTATTTTTATTTTTCAATAAATTTGTATTTTTTAAATATAACTATTTATTTTATTTGGATGAATGTCTTTTTATCAGATTTAACAATTGTTATAATTTCCATTTGTGCTGGTCAATTATGAACAATAGGCAAAATTGAACTGCTAGCAAAAATTTAAGCGAATTTGGTTGGGTCGAGGGACCGCTGCTGCAAATATTTGGGTGGCTCCTCCCCTAAATCTCACTCTAAACTTTTGATAAAACTTGAGAGCCCTGCTATATTTTACGAAGGCATTGGCGTATCGTTACAAAACTTGGTATGAGTCTTCGGCACAATGCCCTGAAGGTACTCACAAGGTTTTAGGGCAGCGCCACCTTGTGGTCAACAATTATAACAAAATTAAAACTAAATGAAAAAATTCGAATGGCTTTTGATTAGTTTTGCCCATTTTATTTGATTGATTCTCTGAGTCATACCTAGAACATAGATACCAATTTTTCCATAGTCGGCTGTAATTCCTGTCTACCATTTTGTCCTTCTTAAAAAATCTACTTTTTCATACTCCTAGACCATGCAGAGAACATAGATACCAATTCTGCCATAGGCAGCCAAACTTCCTGTCTGCCATTTTGATTTTCTTTTTTACAAAAAACTTTTTGGAAATCCTCGTCGACTATTTGTCGTTTTCACCAAATTTGGATGTATAACATATATAATTTGGAATATAATCTATATTTTATTATACAAAATAGGACATTATTATCCTATTTTTAATTTTTAATTATACATATATAAATATCGGAATAATATGGTAATATTAATATAAAATAATAATAATATAAAAAATAAATATATTCTATAAGATATATTATATACAAAATATATAGTCTATTTTTTATCATCATCTTGGCACAAATAATACGTTTCAGTGCTTAGAAAAGTAATACCACTCACCTCAACAAACCTCATGATTTGAAGTATTTTAAAACCTCACACTGCGAGTGTGAAAGAAAGGAGTTTTTGTGTTGCATAACTATTAAACAAGATTGGTTTGTGTGTGTGTGTGTGTGTGTGTGTGTGTCTGTGTGTGTGTGTGTGTGTGTGTGTGTGTGTGTGTGTGTGTGTGTGTGTGTGTGTGTGTGTGTGTGTGTGTGTGTGTGACAGAGAGAGACTGAAGAAAAGGATAGGAATGTAATGTTAGGAGGAAGGAAATTGATTTCTCAACAGCAAAACAGTAGTTTCCTCCCCTTCCACGTCTCTAGCTGCATCTTTCTAGCTCCTCCCCTTCTCTCACTTGTTGTTGTGGTTCTGAACTAACTGTAGTGTGTTTTTAACCATGAGGACTCTGTACCGCTTAAAGTTGGTGAGTTCTCCAAATCTGAGTCAGCTGGGGAAAAATGAAAAGGCTTCATTGGAGGAGAGAGGATCAGGCCCTAATGCCACATGGAACAGGTTAGTGCGTGTTTTGTGCCCAGCACATGTCCATAAGTGTCATAAACTGAGATGTAATTTCACGTCTGTGCTATTTGTTGCAGCATTCACAACGCAGTTATTGCTGTATTTCAAAAGAAAGGACTGGCAGACAATGAACTCTATACGCTTAATGAAGGCGTGAGGTGAGGCAAAACAACATTGAATGTTTTGTAACAGCATACTGATCTTTTGTTCCTTTTTATACATTTTTGTGAATTATTTATTTAGCTATAATGGTAACTGTTAGCAGTGTGTGAAATGTAGACTTTAACACACTGTCAGCTGTGATCTGAGGCTTCACATTATCAGCACAGAACAGTTGTGAGAGGACGCAGAGCCTCAGTCCGCTATTATGTAACTATTACAAGACATTTTTTAAAGCAATAGCATCCCAAATAAGGAAAACATACCCACATCATATTTCACCCCAAAATCAAGAATAAAAAATAAAAAAATATATATTTTACATAAAAGGGCTTTTTACACTTGAAATAGTAAACCCTGAGTCATTCTAAACCGAATTCTTGGTTATCATTATAAAGAAAACTAAGCTTAATTTTTGTACCATTATTATTATTTTGCATTGGATTTGTAATAATATTCTATATGTCATAAATAAGAACACCCCTCATTTTCATTACTGTAATGCACCTGCATTGTTTTACTATTAGGTTTGGTTGTGATTCTGATTATTTTCTATGCATGTCTCTCATGAAACATTTGTTAACTTGTTTACGATATTATATATTTTTTATCAGGCAGCTATTGAAAACAGAGCTGGGCTCGTTCTTTACTGAATACCTCCAGGTGAGAAAATGTTTTAAAAAATCAGTTTTTCCAGAGATGTGTTTGTTCTAATATAAACTCTTTTTTTTTTTTTTAAATAAACTATTTCCTCCCTTTTTCCCTCATTATAAGAATCAACTTTTAACAAAAGGCATGGTCATTTTGCGGGACAAAATAAGGTTTTATGAAGGTATACCATCCCATTTTAACAACACAAAACACATGTACAGAATTGCAACATTACACAGCATTTCACTTGGTACACAAACAACACAATCTGTTTCTCGTCTTGCTGAAAATAGGTCAGAAGTTATTGGACTCTTTGGCTGAGACATGGGACTTTTTCTTTTGCGATGTTCTCAATATGCTTCAAGCCATCTTCCACCCAGTACAGGTACTGTCCAGTCATTCAGCGAAAAAGCTTGTCAGACATCAGATACAGCAGTGGTGTGTGAATCTGTGTGTGTGTTCATGTTCAGGGGAAGGAGCCGTCGGTGCGTCAGCTGGCCCTGCTGCACTTTCGAAACACCATCACCCTTAACGTCAAGCTAGAGGAGGCTCTATCCAGACCACGAGCCCGTGTCCCTCCCTCCATCGTCCAGATGCTTTTGGTGTTACAGGTACACATTAACTGCAAGCACTACCTTTTCACAATCCTCTCAGATAACGTGAAGGTTCCAGACATCCCGTCATGAGCTGCACCCAGAAATGATATCATAGTGACTTCAAGACAGGTCATTTGTGATGTTGTGAGCGATTGTGTCATATAGAGCGAGACATTAATCATAAGCCTTGTGTGTCTCAACTAGAACGTCTGTAAAAGGGACAGTCAAAGTGAAACTCCTAAATGTGTCATCTTCACGTCTTACAGGGGGTTCATGAATCCAAAGGTGTGAGTGATGAATACCTGAAGCTGGAGTCTCTGATTCAGAAGGTGGTGTCTCCGTACCTCAGCACGCAGGGACTGTGTTCACATGAGTGTGGCGCATCTCACTGCTCATGTGTGATTGGTGAGAGAGCATTACAGACACGACATTAAGTCTGGTTTCTTTCTGAAGTAAAGAACTTCACTGGATAGTTCACACAATATAAAAAGGCAGCAGTATATAGGGAAAAAAATACACCACTGTTCAAGTGTTTGGGTTCAGTAAGAATTTTTAATGTTTTTGAAAGTCTCTTATGCTTACCAAGTCTGCATTTATTATTTTTTAAAATCTAAAATACAGTGATTTAAAAAAAATTTAAATAACTATTTTCCATTTGAATGTTTAAAAATGTAATTTATTCCTGTGATGCAAAGCTGAATTTTCAGCATCATTACTTCAGTTCTCAGTGTCACATGATCATTCAGAAATCATTCTGATATGCTGATTTGCTGCTCAAGAAACATTGTTGAAAATTATGGAAAAAATAAATGTTTGTATGTTATCATGGAAATACAGAAAAAGTATGATAAATCATTATATTTAGAGATTAAAAAAAATATGTTAGGTAAAAAGGTGGATGAATTTAGTACGACTCCTTTACACGGTGTGAGATTAAGCTCAAAATATTAAGCTTGATATCATTTGTTAAATTCAAAATAATATCTGGAAAGTATTTACTTTGTATTTGTTTCTTTTTTCTACACACTGATAGAATACGGTTAATTGTATAAACCTAAGATAAATATTTTTAATTCAATTATTTGTAAATAGGTAACAGTGGCTAGGAGAAACTCCATAAAAAGAATACAGAAATACATGTTTTTCTATATTTATATTACTGTTAAAAATTAGGGCTGTCAGTAGAATAAAATTATTGTGATTAATCTCATGAATTACAGCAAAAGCATATTGAAAACGTAATATCAAATTTGATAAATTTGAAAAAACTTGCATACAATTTTGCATTTAATAAATAGGTGAACTGTCCCTTTAAAGATCTTGCAATTATGTTCTCCACCCATAATCTTTTGCTCTGATCATATGTGATTCAACCACTGATATTTTAATTAAGTCAGAACGGTACTACTCCAGTAAAAAAGCAGTACATCATTACCAATTTCTTGAAAATCTTTCCAGAGAGGCGTTTGCAGTATTGCTGGTCCAAGTCTGCAGACCTGCCCTCCACTAACCCGGTAGTGCGCTCTAAGAGTTACAACATCCCCATGCTGACCCCCGTGGCCGAGTACGACTCCGAAGTGAGCTCTGTGGGCAGCGTGGGCATCCGGCGCCACTCCGCATGCGATGTCACTTCCTGCATAGAGCACCAGGGCTATTCGGCCCTGTCTGTGGGAATAGAGACCAGCTCGACCCCCAGACTCTCACTGGATCATGAGCTCACCCTGTCCGGTGTGGTGCGAGGGGCCACGGGACAGCCCGCTCTAATTCCTCCGCCTGTCTTCATCCACTCCTCCGCGGGGTGTCTGCACGCACCGGACGCCCAGGTGGCTTCATCCAATGTGGACAAAGGCCTTCCGTCACCCCCGAGCTGCTCCTCCAGTCCGGAGACCATTGTAATGCAGGGGCTGGACTCACTGGAATCGGATCCTGATGGAATCTTCATCGACTTTTCCCATTGCCGCTCCGATTCTTTTGGAACAAGCAGGAAAACTAGCTGATGGAATGAATTGCTGTGAAGAATCCATTTCAAATAATTGATTATAAACTACTACTTTTCTGTGAACTTGTGTGAAGTAGCTCTGTACGTTATGTATTTTTTTAACTGGAATTTTTTCCAGGTTTGCGCAAAAGCCAAGGCTGCTTTGTGGAAAAATGGGAGAGGACTTCATTTAAAGCAATTGTTTTTATTATCTTCTAAACCTGTGAATTTTTCTTCATAGTTTTTCTTTGATAATACGTGAAATGTGTCCATTTTAATTAATATGCATTTTACTGTCTCTCATTTTATGTTTAAAGCTGCAGTCACATTTTCTGCTGTTTGGCGGGTGCAAAATCCAGTCATTTCAATAGGAATCCATCTCTACATTATTGATAATAGACAATTGGCCTTTTTAGCTCCCAAAATGTGACTGCACCTAAAGTGAGCTTCACTTAACGTTTTGTGTTATGAGGTGACAGTATCACTAAATGTAGAAATCTCTTCCATTACTGTTACTCTTGATCTCATGCACTATTTATTGTCATAGGGCTTTTAAAAACTACATTTAGTGCTTATAAATCATTGCAAATCTAACCTGCACTCTTAATGGTATAAAATTAAATTTATCTCTCAATTTGTGAGAATAACTATTGCTAATGACAATACATTGCAGAACATTGTACGTTCTCAAGCTTGTTGCTATTTTATGTGATGATTATGAGCTGCCAGAGAGCAAACAGGGTTTGCTAATTGAATGTGTTAACAAAAACTCCGTTTTAGCTAGTTGATAAAATAGTACAAATACAGAAAAAAATGGTGTTAGATGAGACTGAAACAGAAAATGTCTCATTGGCTATAATATGCTATTTTATAAGGTAATTTTATATAACATTTACTTAATTTAAAAAGACTATTGTCTGATTTCTTTAGAATTGATTAGTTAATTTAATCGGTTAAATAGCCGTAAGCATAATTGGATAAATGTATATTCTAGAATAGAATATATGAAAAATAATAAGGTAAAGAGTTGTTATTTTTTTGTTGTTATTTTTGTTTCTCTTATGTATGGAACCTTTTTGACTTAGGTTATAAATTGATCGATTTCTCTGTAGTTTTATAGAAAGAAATTGAGCATAGATTTTTACACAAGGAACATTTTTAGAATTTTAAAAGGTTTACAGTGGTACTTTAATACCTTGCACTGTCATTTCTGAAGTCTGTGCTTTGTTTCATACTGAATTTGTTATCAGCTTTCATGTGTGCTGCTGTGGGCAACCTCAACAAGACTGAATTTGTAGTAAAATACGTTTATGCTTCATGTTTATGACTGTTTCAAAGTACAATAATATGGCTCGATTTTATACGGGTCAGGCTCATATATCATTGTTTGTCTTTCTAGATTTTGTTATAATTTACTTTAATTACTCTTTCGTTAAGATGAGCAGGTTTGCATAGGAAATAAGCGTGGAAAACTAGATAACTGGAGCTTGTATTTGTTTACGTCCGGTAACGTTGAGCCGGAAGCAAGATTTAATTCGTGAATGAATCGTTCTTTTGAACCGAATCTTTTCAATAAGTTGAAACCATTTTTTACAGTCTATGGTTGAAACGCTTCATAAACCAACAACTCGCCAATTCACTGAACCGAGACCCGTTGAAATCCCAATTAGCAGAAAACAGATTGCCTACGAGCTCAAATAAGCATTTTGAGTGAAACGAGGATTTGAATCAAAGTTACTTTAGTACCTAAATATAAGATATGAGACAGATTTTTTTCTCACACAAAACAGATTTTTTGATTATATCTTCTAAATGTGCCATAACCTTTTAAACTACGAGACGTAAATTATTTTGTATCGTTTTTTTTTTAGCTGAATGTCTGGTTTTATGAATAAAAATGAATTCAAAATGTGATTTTTATGTTTCATAAATGTAAAATGTCTGACAATACGCGCATTTTAAAAGGATTCCGTACGGAAGTATTTGCGCCTTGACGTAAAGCTTCTATCAGTTTTGTGAACCAATTCTTTGAAACTGCTCAAAAGAATCGATTCGGTGAAACGAGTCGGACATCCCATCACGAATGGGGGTGTTGTTGTCGTTTTAAATAAACACAATTTGAATTAATTTGAGAAAATGCAATGCCTTATATGTTTTTAAATAAAAATATTATTTTCATATACGCTTCAGACATTTTGAACATAAACTTATGGTGTTTTTCATACAATAAAAACAGTCCGGAGAATAGTCAACCTCCCCGTTCTGAAAGGATGAAGACAAAGGCTACCGGAAACCGGACTCCATAGTTTTCGTCAAATGGCTGGTTTGTATTCATGCGAAATCGTTGGTTTTCTCCAACCATAAACGTTTCGTTTTTCAAAGTATTTTCGGCTAGCTTTTTCATGGATTTACATTTATGTTTACTAAACATGTGTCGCGATCTGGAAACAGCCGTTACTAAGACCTGGCGGTGCAAATACAGCGTCTACTCCGACGTAAGCTGGCTATTCCAAGCGAATGAATCTCACACCAAGTTTTAAATGCAACAAAGCGCGGTCGTTTTTTATTTTTGTTGTACGTTTACTTCGTTCTGACATTTCTCCCGGTATTTTGTTTTACATGCGGTCCTCGCCGGCAGAATTACAGAATACTAACTTCGCTAAGCTAACGAGCTGCTCTTAGAAATGGAGATCCACATCTCGAGCCTTTTCCCGGAGATCTTAGCGATGATTTTCAACTACCTGGACGTTAAAGGCAAAGGCAGAGTCGCGCAAGTGTGCACGGCATGGAGAGACGCCTCGTACCACAAATCAGTCTGGAGGGGAGTTGAAGCCAAACTCCATCTGAGAAGAGCAAACCCATCACTCTTCCCCAGCCTCCAAACCAGAGGGATCAAGAAAGTCCAGATCCTCAGCCTGAGACGCAGCCTCAGCTATGTTATTCAGGGCATGCCCAACATCGAGAGCCTTAACTTGAGTGGATGCTACAACCTAACAGATAACGGCCTCGGTCATGCTTTCGTGCAGGACATCCCCTCATTGAGGATCCTCAACCTCAGCCTTTGCAAACAGATCACCGATTCCAGCTTGGGCAGGATTGCACAGTATCTAAAGAACTTAGAACTGTTGGATCTCGGTGGGTGTAGTAACATCACCAACACGGGGTTGTTGCTCATCGCTTGGGGCCTTCATAACCTCAAAAGCCTGAACTTGAGAAGCTGCCGGCACGTTTCGGACGTGGGCATCGGGCACCTGGCCGGCATGACGCGCAGCGCCGCGGAGGGATGCTTGAGTTTGGAGCATCTAACCTTGCAGGACTGTCAGAAACTCACTGATCTGTCACTCAAGCACATTTCCAAGGGCCTCAACAAGCTGAAAGTCCTGAACTTAAGCTTCTGCGGCGGAATTTCCGACGCCGGCATGATCCACCTTTCACACATGACCCAACTCTGGACACTTAACTTGCGCTCCTGCGATAACATCAGCGATACAGGCATCATGCATCTTTCCATGGGCGCTTTGAGGCTGTACGGGCTGGACGTGTCGTTTTGCGACAAAGTGGGCGACCAGAGCCTGGCTTACATCGCGCAGGGCCTGTACCAGCTCAAATCCCTGTCGCTTTGCTCGTGTCACATCAGCGACGACGGGATCAACAGGATGGTCCGGCAGATGCACGAACTGAAGACGTTGAACATCGGCCAGTGCGTCCGAATCACGGACAAGGGCCTCGAGCTCATTGCGGATCATCTGACGCAGCTGACCGGGATCGACCTGTACGGCTGTACCAAAATAACCAAAAGGGGACTAGAGAGAATCACGCAGCTGCCCTGCCTTAAGGTGTTGAACTTGGGACTTTGGCAAATGACCGAGGTCAAGGGTTTAGGAGACGCCTCTGAGATCCTGCCCTGCTACGCCTCGTAACGTTTACGCTACCTCAGTGTCGCCAGTGATGTCTTGTTTTTCTAGAGACGTGTATTATATTATTCAGTCGCACCATGTACTTTGTTACTAAGCCTGTTTGGAAAAGGGGCTTGATGTAGTTCAAATTGAATCAGCAATAAAACACTGAACAGCCTTCCTAATGGTATAGACTGAATTATGATGGTTCCCTTGAATGCCTTTGTTTTTCTGTACTTTGTTTTAGAGCCTCAAATTGAGGTAAAATGTCTTTTATTATCATTTCCACTGACAAACGCATTTTGTCACTGCCTTTAAGTATTTATCCTGAAATACCAGCAAATGGAGAGAGAAAAAAAGTTTACCATGTGTGTGGACAAGGACGGAAAACTTGCTTGTTCGTTTTATGTGATTCCTCCCTGGTAAAATGAAACATATGCAATTTAAACTTTGTTTAAAAAAAAAAAAAGAGGCCAGTTTGCTTGTTAAAGACCTACAAGATGTCTGTTTATTTTCCTATAAATGATTAAAGCTAAAATTGTTTTTAACTAAATTGTTTTCCTGTTATTATTTTTATATTTCATCATGTTCTACAACACTCATTACATTTGTTTTGCATTCGATTTTTCCATAATTCCACACTTTTTATTTTTCCCACCACACAGATTAATAAACATCTAAAAAGTGCATGTATATACACATAAAATAATATATTGAAGGTGTATGTACATTTAATTGCAAGTAAAAATGCTTATTTCTACATAATCACATACATGCAAGCACAGAATTATCACAGTAAGTCCAATTTTACAAACGTAGAATATTGCACCAGCTAGAAATTCAAATTTCTATAAAATGCTTTTTAAAGTATTTCTTTAAAAATTGTAATGACAAATAGCTGTAAAAGAGATTTAGTAGTCAAAAGATGGTGAATCCTAAAATACTAATATAATAATGAAACACCATTATCAGCTTAAATGACAGGAAAATTAAATCATTGATATGTAGAGAACTATTATTTATATATACATATATATATATATTACATTTATAACATATAAATGTTATGCATATATACACATATTTACAACATTATAAATATATTTATACACACACACATATATATATAAATATAATTTTACAAATAGTTTTAGGCTACATTTACATTACAAAAGGTGAATTGATTACTTTTGATTTTGAATTTAATGCATCAAAATACTGATAATGCTTAATAACGACTTAATAATGCAAGAAATACAACACTATTGAACTGTTCACTTCTTTTCCATAGTCCTTATAATAATTTAGCAGCTAAAATAACATTTGAATGTTTCAACAGTTTGGCCTAGCCTGGTATTTTTTCAAACCCATGAATAGACCTTATTCAGAGCAGCGCCATGACAGGTCTGAAAGTGAGGCTGTGAGGGATAGACTTGCTGTGTTTTTAGTGGGATCCACTGTAAAAACCTGTATAAAGCCCCTAAATCACTTATCATTTTCCACAGCTCATGTTGTCAGTTTTTTTGTCTACTGAAATTTCTTGGAAAGATCTTTTTTCATTTCAGTTTCATTCGCAAAACAATCCAAAAACTCACTGAAACCCACTGAAGAAATATGCCTCACAGCCTGAATCAAAGATGGCTTTGCAGTGAATAAGGTCTATCCACACCAGCAGATATTCTCTGTCTCATTGTTTTCTGCTGGCATGAATATTCCTGTACTTGCATGTCAGCAGCTGTTTGAAGGTGTTCTTGAAGGTGACATTGCAAAGGGCATAGCAAGCGGGGTTAACCGTACTGTTTATGTAGCAGAGCCAGTAGCCAAAAGTCCACATTGTGTTTGGAACACAGGCAGAGCAAAAAGTGTTGATGAGTACCATGACATTGTAGGGAGTCCATGTGACTGCAAACGCCACCAGAATGGCCATAATGGTCCTTGTTACCTTCTTCTCCCGCGAGGATAAACTCTTCCTCTTCTGAGACCGTGGCATGAGAATCTTCTGCGACACCAGACTCAGCCTTTCCTTCCCGTTGGTCATGTCCTGACCTCCGTTGTTGGGTTTATAGTTGTCTTGCGGGTCCTTTTGGGATGTTGTTCTGAAGCAGGTGAATCTGACCCAACTTCCTGTGGTCAGCAGAGCTGATTGGGTCTGACGGCTTCTAATGTCACCGTTAGTGCTTATAGATACGGCCTCCTCGTCCCGCTGGTGTGAAGAAGCGACCACACTTCCAGATATAGAGTCATTCTCACTCTCCCGCTCTTCTCCTGCAGGTGGGTACAATATATTTTCAGTGAGATCTTAGATGATGACAAGATTGAACTATATTTGGTTCAGATAACTGGAGGGAAAAACCATACTTGTGTTTGACTGAATACGGTCTGCTGCCAAGCTCCAAAAAAGACCATAAAACTAGTTCATATGTCTCAGCAGATTCAATTGCTTTTTCTTTTTTCTCACATAAAGCTGCTTACGATATAAGTGCACTTATATATATAAAATTTGAGTGAACAAAACATTTTTTTTTAGATTAGATAATTAGTTAATGTTTTATTGTTAAGATTGATTATTTCCAACACATTTACTAATATTACTGTCAGATATCATAAGATATTAGAGATTACTCAATACAATAAAAAAGAAAGAAATGCATGCAAACACACACACATATATATATTTCATCAAGGATCGGATGCATTCAATTGATCAATAGTGTCAGTGAACACATAATATTACAAAAGATTTTAAGATAAATGCTTTAATAAATGCTGTTCATTGAACTTTCTATTCATCAAAGAATCCTTGAAAAATCACCATTTCCACAAAAATATTAAGCATCGCAACTTTTGATGATAATAAGAAATGTTTCTTGAGCAGCAAATCATCATATTAGAATACTTTCTGAGGGATCATGAGACACTGAAGACTGGAGTAATGATGCTGAAAATTCAGCTTTGAAAACACAGGAATAAATTACATTTTAAAATATATTAAAATAGAAACAGATTTAGAAAATAGAAAATGTTTACAGTATTTTTAATTAAATAAATACAGCCTTGGTGAGAATAAAAGACTTCTTTCAAAAAAAAAAATATGAATGTTTTCACAGGTACTGTATATATATATATATATATATATATATATATATATTTATTTATTTATATTTATATATATAAACTAAAAAAAAAAATTCTGTAGGTATATATATCTAAAACACTTTCGAAATAAGCAGATGTGTTTTATTAACTCAATTTAATGTTATTTGACAAATAAAAAAAATTATTTTATTTGCAAAAACATGTTGACTTAATGATAAGCCTAAATTCAATCTGTTCATCATATAAAGCGATCAAGTCTCTTCAGAAAATTTTTTCTAAACCGCTCAATGCATATGAATTAGTTTTATGATATGATATATTTTGCTATAAATTTATGAGGGACGGAAATCTCTCAGATTTCATTAAAATATCTTCATTTGTGTTACGAACATGAACAAAAGTCTTTCAGGTTTGGAACGACATGAGGGTGAGAGGTTAATGACAGAACATTTGGGGTGAATTAACCCTTTAGACAATAACACTTCATCAAAAGGTTTGGAAACTCCTCGTATAGACTATTTTTATGCTTCTCTTTTGTCTTTTTCGGAGCTCGGGCCCCCGTTCTCAATATGTACATTGTATAAAGTGCAGTGTGAACATTCTCCAAAAAAATCTCCCATTGTGTTCATTGGAAGAAAAAACTAATACGAACCTGTAGTGGCATCTGAAGCACTCTGTCTGCGTGGAATCATTTCCTCTCCTCCTTGGATTGACTTCCTCTCCTTATTGCTTTCAGTTGTGGGTCCAGCCTGGCCTCCATCATTACTGACTCTAGTAATTCTCCGATTGTCTCTGCATCGGACACGACTGCGGCTGGCTTTAGAGATCTGCCAGTACAGTACGGTCATAGTGACGACCGGCAGGTAGAAGGCAGCGATGGCGGTGCCGAAGGTGACCGTAGCATTGGAGAAAAACTGGATGTAGCACTCGCCTTCAGGAACCGTCCGGCTGCCCGTGATGAACTGCCAGAACAGGATGGCTGGAGCCCAGAGAATGAACGACAGGATCCAAGCTGCTGCGATCATCATGCCTGCCATCTTGTGGGTCCTTTTGACCGGGTAGCTGAGAGGTTTGGTGACGCAGAAATATCGGTCGAAGCTGATAATGAGGAGGTTCATAACAGAGGCGTTGCTCATCACGTAGTCCAGAGCCAACCAGAGGTCACAGACCAAAGCTCCTAAAGGCCAGTGGCCAGTCACAATGTACACGGTGTAGAGGTTCATTGAGAAAACACCAATGAACAGGTCGGCACATGCTAGACTGAACAGGAAATAGTTGTTGACCGTCTGGAGGTTCCTGTTGACCTTGATAGAGAGCATGACCAGCACGTTGCCAATGATTGTGATCAGGCTTAAAGTGCTCAGTCCGAGAATGACGAGAACAAGCTCGACTTGTGTGAATGGACTGTTTAGGAAAAAGTTAGTCTTGTTAGCATGGCTGGGGTTTGGAGAAAGAGTTAAGTTGGAAGTATCCATCTTTCCTTGTCACAGGACATCCACATCAGAACCTAAGGGTAGGAAAAAAGGTGTAAAATTACCAATATTAACTGATGTGCTTTTACCTGAGGATGGCCCGAAAGACTGGAGCAACTACATAGCATTGGGATAAAATGCATTTAGAGCACCTCAGAAATGGGATAAAACCACTCAATACCCTGGCAACTTTTATCACAGTTACTTTTGGAGTCATAAATATGTATCTGAGTTTGGTTCAAGCTTTTCTAATTACTATATTGGGTTTTTTTTATTTCAGCTTTTTTTCATTTACTTTTTCATTTCATTCATTTTGTTTTCATTAACATTGGTTTTTACTACACATATTTTAATATATTAAAAAATACAATAAATTGTTAAAAGGTTAGTTCACCTAAAAAGAAAATGATCCCATAATTTTCTCACCCTCAAGCCATCCTAGGTGTATATGACTTTCTTCTTTCAGCCGAACACAATCTGAGTTATATTTAAAAAAATATCCTGGCTCTTCCAAACTTTATAATGGGAGTGAATAGTAACTGAGATTTTGAAGCACAAAAAAAAACACATCCATCGATCATAAAAGTAATCCACATGGCTCCAGGGGTTAATAAAGGCCTTCTGAAGAGAAGCGATGGGCTTTTGTAAGAAAAATGTCCATATTTATAACTTTATAAGTTGGTCAGAGTGACCTCTGACTGATGCCTTTATTAACCCCTGGAGCCATGTGGATTACTTTTATGATGGATGGATGGATGCACTGTTTTGGCTTCAAAATCTCAGTTACTATTCACTCCCATTATAAGGCTTGGAAGAGCCAGGATATTGTTTTAATATAACTCAGATTTTGTTTGTTTGGAGTAAGAAAGTCATGAACACCTAGGATGGCTTGAGGGTGAGAAAATTATGGGATTTTCTAAGATAATTTTCATTTTTGGGTGAACTAACCCTTTAATGCTTTCTTTACAATGCACAATGCACAAAAGCCCTGTGCAAAAGACCACTCCTATCTTTAATGTTCATGATATCACATCTAGTAGCATGTGGAGAGAGAACTAGTGTGTATCTTTGCGGATTGAGTCTGTTTGCCAAACATAATTCTCAAACAGAGAGCTCATCTGTATTGTTTATGCTGCCAGATTTCCAGTAAGGCAAAAGAGAGAAGCATCACATTGATGGGCTTGATAATACAGAAGGGAAAACATGACGAACTGTGATATTATCTCAGATATTTTAATGTAGCTGGATGGAAGGAAGGACTCTGATAGCACATGTCTTATTTACTGTAGCCAGAAAGGCCTCTGAGGGGCAATAAGCTTATTACCTTTAGCAGAACAGCATGTACTGAACTTCACGCTTCAGTTTGGAACAGTACCAAAAACTGCATTTTAAACAACTAGATTTTACATTTTTTGAAGAAAATGGTGCCATTGTGTTATTAAAGCATTGGCTATATGGTTGCTTAAGCGGTTAAGAGGGTTGTTAGTGAGTTCTGGCCGGGTTGTCTTAGCATATTATTGTGTGGTTGCTGGGTGTTTTGGTGTGTTTTTGGTAGGGCTGGGGAAAACATTTATTTCTCGATTTTAATCCATTCTCATTTTGAAGAACCGATATGTATTCTTAAATCCAAAGAATCAATGTTGTTTTCAGTTGATGTATGAACAAAGCTTGTAGCACCTCCCATTCAAGAAATCTCAATATGCTTTGCGATTACTTCTCAAAACAAAGAAACAAAGTCTCTTTCAAATTATGTCAATTCTATTCCGAAATTCAAACAATGAATAGCCTATACCGTTTTGGTGCTCTTTAATGTGACGCGACAGATCGCTGTTGGTCAGATCAAGTGAGCACATGAACCAATCGTCTCTTCCTCTTTACTACTAGTTACAGCACGAAATAAACATGAATAAAACTTCTAAAGGTATGTTGAAAGATACAGTACAACTTACAGAAATGTATCATGTCTCATGCAAGACGTCAATAAAACATCTTTAACAATATCTCACATAGGCAGCCAAGTATTAAGCATAATTATGTCATTAAAAATTCTCATTAGAACCTTGTTATCATTATTAAAACTTCCTTATTTGTAATTTAAATGCAAGTAGCCTACACATTATTTATTTTTAACATTTAATATTATAGCCTAGTGATGTAACTGGGATTCAGTTTACACCATTGAGGGATATTTGTTGAATTGAATCGAATTCAAACCAAATCGTAAAATTTGTGTCAATGACCAGCCCTAGTTTTTGGTATGTCACTATGAGGTTGCTGTGGTGTTGCTATGTGGTTGCTAAAGTTTTCTGAGGTGTTCTCCTATAGTGTTTTTAGCATGTTATAAATAATTCAGTTGCTGGGTTTTTTGTATAGTGGCAAGGGCTTTGCTGGGGTGGTCTCTATTGTGTGGTTGGTTTTGAGCATGTGACTGTGGTTACTGAAATGGCACTATGAAGTTTCTAAGATGTTCTGAGTGATTTTTAGCATTGCTACCATGGTATTTTGCGTTGCCAGGGTGTTCTGAATAGTTGTGGTCATCATTTGGGTCATTAGTGTGTTGTTGTGCAGTTGTTTGAGCATTGCTAGGTGCTTGCTATGGGTTTGGGGTGGTTAGTGTGTTACTACTCAGTTTCTTGGTTGTTCTGGAAGGTGTTCTGATTGGTTGTTATTGTGTTGCTATAAGGTCTCCATGCCTTACCAATTGCTGCTAATTAAGTAACTCTTTGTGAAGTCATAATGGGCGGAGCTATGTAATTAATGCATAAGTATATGTTGTTCATATAGGTGAGCTACTGGGCAAATATGTACTCTGTTAATAAAGTTTGAATAGATTTAAAATGACTGAGTGATGTTTTGTTTTTACTTCTGTGCTTAAAAGTTAATGGCCTTCAGTCGGTTATCCTGTTTGTTAAAAGTAGATATTGTGGGGTCTGGTCGCCATCACTCTCAGGATGAAGAGTAAAGGCAAGGATTTGAGGTGGTCTGTGCTGCATATTCTCTTTGAAGGACAAATGACATTATGACCTAATCTAATATGAATAATGTGAATATGGATCAACATATTAACGATTCGAAGCACTTGGTATTTGTCTGCTGTTTTAAGTGAGACTAATAGTACTGATGTGCTGTCACGTTCGCTCACTTCTCAGATGTTGCTGACAAAAAAAAAAAAGAGGACAGAGCAAACTATCAAGATGGAAGGTATTAAACTGTGAAAACATAAATATTTATTCTTTATTTATCTTAAGATCGTACTGACTTCAGTCAGCCATTCTCACCTTTCTAGCTTGTGCCACAAGTTCTTGTTAGAAAGTCTGGGTCATACAGGACAGCCATGTGGGAAATATCTCAGCGCTGTGACAAAGAACAGCAATCTTAGCACTGGTGATAAAATTTGTACCTCAGATTGGTTAGTGTGTGTAAGTTTATGTGTTTTGCTTCTGAAATTCTTTACATATTTGTTTTATAGTGTAGGGCTAGTTGTCACACTTGTTACTTGTTTCAGTGAATTTTACCCAGGGTGGGTTTGTTTTTGAAAGTTCGTTTTACAGTGCTTTAAAGTATTGGCTACAAAAATGCAAATATTTCCACCATTGTTGCCTAGGCAAAAACTACAGTTCATTTAACCCACATTGACATTTTGTGACATTCCCCAATAACGAATTTATGTAGGGGTACGTTTTTCACATTGGTAGTCACACTCTAAAACACTTATGAAATGCATAGCAATTTATGAAATATCAGCATTTTCACTGTTATTCTCCCCCCGAAAAAATACAGTTTTGTGATAACATGCCTTAATAGCATGTTAAAGTGTATACGCAATAAAACCTGCCACTGAACAGCCTATCAAAGACTTTTACTTAATTTTAAACAGTAAAATAATTATGAAATAGAAAAAATATATATAAAAGGAAGCAGAAATTCAACATATATTCATAAATTGTGTAAATAATATAACATTTAAAGCACATGACAACATGTGCTTTTTGAGAACAAATGCACTCCTTAAACACAGCCAACCTGTGTAAGTTATAAAACATAAAATACCTAATACCTTATTTCGGCACTCAAACGTCCTTCGTCATCCAGTCGTAACTCATATGAGAGCAGATGATTGTCAGCAGCATCCGTCTTCTGTGAGGATCAGAGTGAGCTGTTCTCTGTTGTTCTCTGTGCCAGTCACTGAAACGAGGGTGGGCTCTAAACACACCTAGATGAGAAGCGTTGCAGAGAACTGCAAGGAACGTGGTAGAGCTTAAACATGAACTGAATTTTTTTTTCATATTTTAGGTCTTCAGGTCCAGGAACAACGTCACAAATGCAGCTATTCTAGCAAATGTGTACACAATGCTTTTGTAATGTTGTTGCTTGTAATGTCTGTCTGTATATCAGTTTATCTATCTGTCTGTCTGTCTGTGTCTGGCGGTCAATTCAATTCAAAACTTCTTTATTGCCAAAGCTTGGAATACATCTAATAATAATAAAAAGATCAATAATATCAATAATCAATAATAGAAAATAAAATATTATACTATTATATAAGTGGCGCTCGCATAAAGCCGCTTCTGAAACTGCTCACGAGTACAAAATGTACTTCTTTTTCGTGGCTTATTGTGCTTAAACGGTCAGATACAAACAAAATAAAGTCAACATGCCATATCTTGCTGAGTATTTAGGTAAAACATTTTCAATACTCAAAGGTCATTTTTGGAATGTAATACAGTATTTGAGAGAAAAGGCATGTTTGTTTGATCCGCACGTAAGCTCTTAAAGTGTTATTCAAGTTAATCAAAGACACAAAAAAACAGAGAAAGTTACTCTGCTCTTGACTGAATAACGTTTGTGACTTTAATTGTAAGCATTAATCCGTATTTCATTTTTACAATGAAGACTATCCCCAGTGTTATTTTACATTTGATTACTTTCATTTGAGTAGTATTTCATACCTGAATACTACTGTAGGACCCACCTGAAAAACTTAAAGCCATGTTTATTTCATTTGCCTCTTTATTTTTTGCTATTTGTTTATTTGTTCTTATTTTATTACTGACTGTTTACTGGTCTTTTTTTGTTTGTAAATCTAGTTCAACTACACACAAAAAAGCCTCCCCTTTCTGTGTGAAAGCTATTACAACAAAATTACCCAAATTATTAAAAAAAACAAAAAGATAATAATAACAAATTATCTGTATGGTGGTATATATGGCATTGTTGAAAATGGTATTGAATATCAATATTTTTCAAGGTATCGTATCAAAGTTAGAAATTCCAATATTGTGACAACACTAATATACACACACATATAATGAGGGTCACTGTGGTGGACAGTAGGGTAACACACTGAGGTCAGACACAATACACACATTACACACATTCACCTGTTGTCTCTCGCAGCCAGGGCGTCTGTCAAGTCAAGTCACCTTTATTTATATAGCGCTTTTTACAATGCAGATTGTTTCAAAGCAGCTTTAAAGAGATAACAGGAAAATAATGTTGTAAAAATATTGTTAAATATAAAATTAAATTTAGCAAGCCAAAAGCCAATGGTGACAAAGGCGAAGAAAGAAGACAGTGGCAAGGAACCAACTCCATCAGGTGACAGAATGGAGGAAAAAAACCTTGGGAGAACCCAGGCTCAGTCGGGGGCCAGTTCTCCTCTGGCCAACGAACGAACAGTGTATGATTATTATTCAGGCAGCGTTACAGGTCAGAAGTCAGATTGGATAGGAACATTATATTATGCAGTCTGTTCATCTGGTTGAAGATCGGAGTCATCACGCGCGTATGGGGATGAGTTTGTTGAGGATCAGTGCCGATGGCTGTCGTGTCGATGAGGCCATCACAGGGGAGAGTCTAGTTGACACAATCTCTGCTGACACTTCAGGGATGCGTTGTGGTCGTGTCTAGGTGCAGATCCACCATATGATCTGGATACGGCCCGGATACGGCAGATTACATCATGCGTTTTGTTCGTGTCTAGGTGCAGGTCCACCATCTGATCTGGATACGGCCCTGATCCGGCTGATTACAGTAAACCACGGAACAAACAGAAAGACTCAAATTAGCGTAGATGCCATTCTTTTTATGATGTAGCGAGTACATCAGTTGTTATAGGAAGTGTTCCCGGTTCCGGCTGACCTAATTTATGCAGCCTAATAATCATTTAACTGATTTGAATAATAGGAATGTATAGTGTTCTATATGTATGCCAGGTTGAAGAGGTGTGTTTTTAATCTAGATTCAAACTGCAAGAGTGTGTCAGGTTTGCCCCAAAAACTTTTCCAATTTTCTATGAATTTTATATTATTTTGTGGACACCACTTAGACAGCCAGCCATTGAGTGAGCACAGTCTACTAAGTATCTCATCACTCCGGCGAACAGGAAGGGGGCCAGAGCAAATTACAGAGCCTGACATCCTACTTTGCGAGTTCACACACCTCGTTAACGTTAATTTTGGTGATCTCTCTTCTGTCTTTACATTAGCTTTATTTGTTCTATTTCAGTCATGGCTATAAAGTTATTTATTAATTTTATGAATGTGTTTAAGTAAAGGTCTCTTATTGATATGTATTTATGACAGTGAAGTATAAGTGTATCCCTGTCTTCATCTCTCCTGTCCCACAGTGAACACACACCCTTTGCTTCGGGTAACCAGCTATTTCTGTGTCAGCCAGTCTCGATGGCTAGACTGTGCTCACTGAGCCTGTATTTGGTCAGGATCCGTCTCTGCTTTGTGTCTCTGACACAATATTCTTCCAATTCGTAATTTGATTTTAGAGGTCTACAGAATTGTAATTTAGTTTGTGTTTTTGTTTCCTGATTCCAACGTAGATTGTTTGATAATTTGATTTATTTTGATGTTTGAGTTAGAAGCAGTGCTGGTCTGAGACTGGTTTGTGTTAGTAAAGTTAGTCGGGTTAGTAAGTCTCAGAACCAGCTTTTTTCGGGGTTCAGATCTTGATTTGTAATGCTTTAAAGTGTAGACTCTACAGTATATTTTACAGTAAAATATATTAACTTTCATCTATTATAATTATATATTATATGGAGGGGGCTTACATGTTTAACTGATGGTCATGTTGTTTTTAAATGTTGCCAGTGAGCTAAACAAATAATCTATGAAAAAAAACACCATCTAAAGATTCACAACAAACACCCTTTTAACATGAAACTAAGAAATGAGACCTACACTTTCACTGCCTCTCCACACATCCTCTCAAATGTTTGTATGCCCCAGGATACGTCGCCCCTTTTAATATGAGCAAAATGTGAAATTTACAATTCATTTGAACATTTACTCTCCTTTAACAGTCAGAAGCAAAGCATGCTGGGAACTAGAAGGCTGTTGTAACCACTGATTGTGTTCCGTGAATGTGTGTATATGTGTGTACAATACATTCACATTGATATGGGAACATGTATGCGCAATATACTGTATGTACACAATAAAGGATAAAACTTTATGAATATTACATGCTATATTTTTCTTCATTTCTAAATATTTTTGTATGTATCAATATATAGCCATACATGGTCAATGTATATATTACAGTATATTGAAAATATAAGCAGTAGTTATATGGAAAATAAATCCCATATATGGAAATTTATTATGTAATATATTTCATTATGTTTAGCAGTATATTCCCTCTATCTATCTATCTATCTATCTATCTATCTATCTATCTATCTATCTATCTATCTATCTATCTATCTATCGATAGATACCTATTTAGGTAGATTGGGGGCGCTTTTCCCTTCAAAAACAAAAGTAACTTAATCCACTGCGTCTTCAGTAGATCAGATGTCGGAGGTAAATGAAGACTCCTATGTTCGTTAGATCTATCTATCTATCTATCTATCTATCTATCTATCTATCTATCTATCTATCTATCTATCTATCTATCTATCTATCTATCTATCTATCTATCTATCTATCTATCTATCTGTCTTTTTATTTATCTAACAATATGTAACAGGCTGGAGTGCACAGTGAAGGCCTACCACAGAACTGTCCTTTGTCTCTTGGTAGACGTGTAAAGTCTGGGTTCAGGCTGCTGTGAGCAGTGCCAGCTGCCAAGTGGAAACTTTTGCTGTCAAACATCTCATCACAAGTACTAAAAGACAAAAGCCAGTCTTAGGTCCTGTTAATAAATGTCCTAGTGCCACCAGACCATAGGAAGACATCAAGGTACTAAGCTACTGTCCTCCTGACATTGTTGCTGAAATACTTGTGTGTAGTGGGCAGTACATCCTTTTTATTTTAATTATTGAGTTTTGTTTTATTTAGTGACTAAAAATGTCAAGAATATCAAGTAGAAAGTAAAAAATTGTTCAAGTGTATTCAAATCATGTCTGAATAAATTAGTTCCCTGAATAGTTTGAAATATTTGTTTCTTTGAAACTATGAACAGTTGATCCGTTGAACAGTAATCCATGCTGTTCCATTGTACAGCCACTTAGTGGTACTGCTGAGCAGAGTAACATTGAATACTGAATACTCACTGCCTGCCATCTAAAATAATAATTACTGTATTACTTAATTACTATAAATTCTCTTTCTGACACATATGAACAAAGGTAAATAAGCTAAATCCTAAAAAAATGACCATGAAGCTGGCTTTAGTCTATATTTTTTTATAATTCATTTATATAAATAGATTAAAAAGCCCATTAAAAAAGATAAGATAAGATAAGAAAGCCCATAACGCACGTTGGATGTTGTCACAAACACACTTACGCACACTTATCCCCACAGGTCCTGTTTCAGCAGTGTCTCTACTATTCCAGTAGCACAGCAAGCAATCAGTCCCTAAGCATAGCAAGTCTCACTATGCTGGAGAAAGAAAAATGATCCCTGTTGTTTCATCTCACCACTTTATAACATAAAGACGCATAGATTACTGCACCCTGGATCGTATCGTATTATTAATAATACTTTCATGGACTTGGATTAATACATTTATATACAAGTCATCTTGCCTGCATCATCAGTTCATGTTTTCAGATAAATAACCCTATAAGATACATGTAAAGTCTTGGTAGGCCTACAAAAGTAATGGCTTTTCCAGGGACCGTTTGACAATGTTTTAGTGTTTGTTTGTTTTTTGTTTGTTTGTTGTTGTTGTTATTGTTGTTGCCTAAAATAGTGTGAAATTCAAGTTGCGCAGATGAAATAAACCTAAAATATATATTTTAAAGTCCTAACAATGAATGACACTATAAATCAGTGTAATGAATGTTCAGTCGCCATGATGATTACTCTCATTTTAAATGGCTTGAGTGTGCTTTTTCTTCCATTGTGGTTCTTTAGGAAAATACACTAGTCACGGATATGGGGCGGAACTTGCTATGTTTGCATACTCATGACATTTGAAATTTAAATAGTATGTAAAATAATAAGGCTGGATATGATAATATTTGAAAAGCTTATGAGCTCATCTTTTGATTTTCTGTATGGTTTTGTGCCACCTGTAAGAAAATCTCCTAAATCTGAATCTATTTGAATATGGTTAGACCCGTGACCTGACCAACCAGATGTGGCCTCATTCATCTCACCAAATGGAGCCATTTCCTCCATAAATGATTCATATTCACCAACCTATGCATTATGCATACACTAATGTAAAAAATTACATGTTCTAAAAAAAAATTCTATTCTACAATACACAATAATACACATTTGACACACTATTGTGAGGATATTAGTTAAAGGGATATTTTATTCTTAAATCTACCATTCGTTTGTCATCAGTGTACTACTAGCATTTTATTGCATTAGTAATTATGATATTGGCTGTAATTCAGTTGAAACAGTGTTTTGGCATGACAGAACAAGGCAATATAGCCTATTATATTATATTATATTATATTATATTATATTATATTATAAGTGGCTGAGCTGTTTACTTACTTAAACGCCATCATTGTCTTCATTCAGGCCGATTTGAGAACACGCACAAAAACAAGAGGCGGGATTTATCCAAAAAGACCCAATCCTATCCAATTAAAACCGATCATATCCAATCATAGCATGGTGGAGGCATTGCCTCCTCTCACGTGACTTCCCCCCAAACCCACCGCACGCTTCGGGAGATCTGTTAAAAGTCAATGGGCTCAGGGGAGGCCAAAGAGAAGCGGTAACTTACCTGCGGATGTCACTGTTGAACAGTGTTACTCTAGAAAAACGAGTGACTTTTATACTTTTTAATGTCACATTTTGTAACATTGGCTTTTTAAAATCTTTTAAATATCGATAATTTTCTCATCCAGTTTTCTCACGCACGCACGCACGCACGCACGCACGCACGCACGCACGCACACACACACACACACACACACACACACACACACACACACACACACACACACACACACACACACACACACACACACACACACACAATAATTATAAATTCATAATTAAAATATATATTTATTAATATATAAATAACCCTAACCCTAAATGACAAATAAATTAAATGTTATGAATATTAAGATTTATTAAAGAATGAGCATTTCAGACATTTAATCAAATTATATGTAATTGTTAATATTTAAATGATGGTGATAAATTGAGAAGCAGTTACAAATAAATACAAATAAATATTGTAAATATGTATTTTAACGTGGCTTTAGATCTCTATGCTTTAGATAAATTATACAATTATAAATAATATATTATTATTTAAATATAAATAATGTAAATAGATAAAAAATTAAAAATAAATAAAATTCTGAAATTTCAAATATTCTAATTAAAATATAAATAATAACATATAATAACGTAAATAAAAATGTATTTAAATATATTTTTAGAAAATATGTTAAATAATATATCCTTATTAATATATAAATACTTATATTTATATTACGAATAAGGGTTTTTTAATAGTATTAAGATTTTCAGAAAGTTTATAAAATAATTAAAAGTGTTTTTATCATCGAATTTTTCTGACATCAGAAGAACTTGGGATCGATATGCGCGCACCCGTGCGTGCGCGCATGTGTGCGGGAGCGTGCTCTCTGGGCGCGCGGCCGTGGAGGGGGGATTTATGTATGAAAAGAAACAGGAAACTCCGTCGATCTTTTCGACACTTTAACAGCAGTGGGAGAAGCCGAGCGTGAGGCTAGGCATAAATTATTGAATTTTACTTTATTTTAATCAACCATGGCCGTCAAGGCATTCGATTGATAACTGACACCGTCCGTTTTTATTTTTTTTTAATTATAGAAACTCCAGCTTCTGGAAAACTACAGTTTTAAAAGGCTGTGCGCGTGTGTGAAAGAGTTGGGCGTGAGACGTCGGGGTGTCTCCCTCTTTTGAACCACTTGTGCATGATATTTCTTTCTTTCCTCCATTTTTTCGCTGCGTCGACTTCTTATATCGTTTGAAAGCGTTTTAAACTCCAAAAAGATGGGGTGCACCCTGAGCTCGGACGACAAGAGCGCCCAGGAGAGGAGTAAAATGATTGACAAAAACCTGCGGGATGATGGAGAGAAAGCGTCGCGAGAGGTCAAGCTGTTGCTGCTGGGTGAGTTAGCCGATTCGCTAGTGGAAAAGCCCTCTAAATGTCACTTAACAGGAAATACAAGCTACTTTAGCATTGGAATTAACATTTACTTAATATATGAGTCGAGAATAAAGCAGTCAAGTGCATATGTATGGACGCTGTAAACTTTTCTGGCCATAGTTGCCGCGTTGGTGTCTCGGCTAGCATGTGAAGCTAATCCACTCAGAATCTCGAATCATTAACCATTATTTTTAATAGTGTAATTTCCATGTCTATACATTCGAGATTAGATGATTGCGTTTTTGTGTGTGTGTGTGTGAGACTGATTTTGTTTTGGCCTTGACTTCTTCAAAGTGCTGGTTTGCATATTCGCAAAAATGGGCAGTTAGACGCAAGAGGTTCTCGGCTAATCCAGCCAACAAAAGACTGACGTTAGTTTAATCTAATTTAATCCCCACAGCCTGATTTACGGAGATAGATCTGATACATTATCCTGACCCTCATCCAATTATAATAAATGAGCTTGAGCATATGGAGGGTCCTGCTGGGTGCTTGGAGTAAACTGGAGTGGATGATGCTAGATTAAAAAGTGGTCCTGGTGGTCTCACAGACATCATACGAGTCTGCAAACTCCTGAATAAATGGCATATATTTGAATTATTTAAATAGGTTCTCAAACAACAAGCTCTTAAACACTCTAGAGTAGATTTAAAGACATGCTTAAATAGCAGATATTGTTCTTTTGAGTTGATTTTTATTTTTTTGCATTTAAACCATGCTTATCCCCCTAAGAATGTATTATTATTTTATAATAATACTCAAACAACCCCATATGGTCTTAGAATTTGCTTTGGGCTATAACAAAATATATTTAAATGTAAATTCCTTCAATTTCACGCAAGTTGCTGCATATAATATGTATGTATAGTTCACAGTTTTCTTTCTATTACCTTAGCAGTAGACTTGTAAATTCATTGCGATTTACATAGAGGCCACTTGTTTTTCAGTTTCTGATTCCTGTTTTGCATATGTTTCTTTTGTATTTTTCCAGTATTTGTGTGCAAGGATTTTTCGGGGCATTGAGTAATGAAGCCGAACAAAATTATTAGCTTGTGGTGATTTAAACATTTGCGTCTTTCTTGGTTATTGATGGTGTGTGCAGCTTAATCATAATATTTGTTTCAGAGAAAATGCCACACACTCTGTGAAGAGCAGCACTTGGTGCTGTTTTACATGCAGTTCAATTCATTTTTGAAAAGCTGGAAAGTTGTCAGTTCCCCGATAATGGTCAACATTTAACTTAGATTTGCCAGTTTAATTATACGTTTATTGTACAAACCACTTTCCCATTGGTCTCCTCTTGCTGTGTACATTGTTAGAAGACATAAAACCTGCCCTTACAACATCAAACTTTAGGGAATTGACATCTAATTATGTAGTTAACTGGATTCTCCCTAAGTGCTGAATCATCATACGCCCTCCGTGTGCTGCGTTCTTGGGTTTGTTTGCTTTTTGACGTTGCGGATCTACAGCATATGTCCCTTACGCCTGCTGTAAAACAGGCTGGACTTCCTGTTTAGACTATAGAAGGGGACAAATGGTGACTGCCAGGATTGTTACTAATAATAAATTCGCTGCTGAAAACAGAGAACACTTTCACAGATGGTTGTTTGAAGAATTTTTTACAAAAGTCAGTGAGTGCCACACGTGCATATCAAAATGTAATGTAATAATTCTGTTAAGATGACCACTGGTTCACGGTTTAGAGCATGTTGATCGTGCGTCTGAGGCAGTGTTGTTGGTTGCCCAGGAACCGAGGAGCCAGTTCAAATTACAGCACCATAAACGCAGCCACAGGAGACCAAACAAAAGGTGAAACCAGTGCGTTGGGAGTCAAATTCACTATGTGGCACCAGAAACTTGGATTGATGCATCTTAGAATAAAGCAGTTATCAGTATTATAAGTTTTAGTTCACCCAAAAATAAAAAATTCTGTCATCTGCTCGCTCTCATGTCGTTCCAAACCTGTAAGGCTTTCGTTCATCTTGACGAACCAATGAGGTTTGTTCTTCTGCATCAAGCAAGTATGGTTGAGCTTGTTTGTTTACTGATCAATGTTTATATGTGAATAAAAGCCTAAATTCGCTCAATCATATCGATTGATTTTACAATCTCTTTATGAACGTTTTGAAGCGTCAAAATGGTAATTGAGTGGACTGTCAATGGAGGGACGGAAATCTCTCAGATTTAATTTAAAATATATTCATTTGTGTTTAGAAAATTATTTAAAGTTGTATGGGTTTGTGAACTAAAAGGATTTAAACCAACCCTGTCACTCAAAACCCTGTCCCTGTCACACCTACATTGACTTGAATTGAAGTAAAGACTCGGGCTACTATTGGCTTAAGAAACCACCCGAACACCCTAACAACCAAGTAGCAATGCCCTGACAATGTGGCAACGAGTAGAGCTGCACGATATTGTAAAAAAAAGACATTGCAATGAAAATATATTTTTTTGGCCATATATATATATATAGCGATATAAAAACAAATTCATCAGATGACTTTAATAGCTCCATTTAGAAAATATTTAATCATTCTAGAAAAATGTGGGTGATTTTGTAGGGGAGTGAATCTAATCTAAGAAAATAAACATAAACATATTACATGCATAGATAAATACAACAGAACAAAGATGAATAGTTCTTCGTTTTTCAGGAAATTCTAAAAGTATTCAGGCACTGAAATTGATTATGCAGTGTTATTTTAAATTTAATTAGTCTTCACTGTATAACTTAAATATAATTTTGTTAAAGTTACAAAAGTTATTTCTCTTTGTATTTTGTTTGATTAACATTTAAACAGACAGCAGCAGGAATATTAGTCTGCTGTCACTTTAAGACTGAATTCACGGATCCAATACAATAATGCGCATAATTTTTTTCTCTCCATTGTTTAGTCACATACTGTAACCTATAAGCAACTGTTTAGGAGGATATTAAAGAGGTGGGCATTTTGACAATTTTGCATGTATGTGTCTGTTCAAGCACAAATAGATGCGGAAGAGAACAGAATTTGGTGTTCTGTTTGTGCGCGCACAGAAAATGGCACGCAACTTTTGAATGGTCGCGAAACCAAACTTGTGCACCAATGGTTTAAAATCGCTTGAATATTTAGGCTAAACTGACAAAAACTTAAATGCATGCAAATGATAAACTTCATTCTTTGCAGTTAACTCGAGAATCGCATGCATTTCAAACTGTGGTTCCTTGTCCGTATGGATCAACTACGATCCCGATACTTGTCATCGCACATCCTGCAATGTGACTTCTCTATCTGTTGAACACTTCAATATTTGCTTCTCTGGAAACATTACGAAATTTGTTTGAGTACGATTAATACTTTGGATGAAGATTAAGGACCTCAAGCCTCTCATCAACTAGTGTGGGAGTTTTGTGGATGTCTCTGGGGTAAAAACAGCGCTTCATGTTCGGTCTCCTCGCAGTTGGGTTGAATCAGTGTGAGAGATGCTGATGTAGCCTAATTGCTATGTTTGTGCTGTGGGACTGCCTCCCGCAGGGACGTCCTCAACCACAACTGTGATGGTTAATTAAAATGTTCGCTCAGTGAACGGATGAACTCTAATCTCACAGAAGAGCTGTACGGGAGAATTTAGATTTTCCTGACCATAGACCAGCTAGCCTTATTCTGAAATGGTGTAATTTTAATTATAAAAATCATTTTGATGTCAGGGAGTATATACATATAAAGACTTGCATGTATTTGCATGTATAGAAATCTAAAGACCCCATTTTAGAGATGAACGCATGGAAAAACTAATGTTTTATTTTCTTCACAAAAACAGATTCGGTTTTTATTTCTTTGGGGTGTTTTTTGGAACGAAATGTAGCCTAATACTTTTATTCAGCATGGATGCATTAAGTTGAATAAAATTGACAGGAAAGATATTTCTAATGTTGCAACAGATTTCCAATTTAAATGAATGTTGTTTGAGTTTTCTATTCATCAAAAAATCCTGAAAAAAGTATCACGATTTCCACAAAAGTATTAAGCAGCACATCTATTTTCAACATTGATAATAATAATAATAATAAATGTTTCTTGAGCAGGAAATCAACATATAATAATTTCTGTAGGATCATATGACACTGAAGACTGGAGTAATGATGCTGAAAATTCAGCTTTGCCAGGAGAGGAATAAATTACATTAAAATAAAATAAAAAATGTAAATTGTAATGGTATTTCACAATATTACTATTTGTACTGTATTTTTGATCAGATCTTGATGAGAATAAGAACTACATAATCAATCATTTGAAAATCTTACCTACCTCAAACTTTTGAACAGTATATCATTTAAAAGTTTTATTAATGATGTATTAAAATACATCAACATTATTAATTAACACAGTTGACAGGCCTAAAATCTACCTTTTTTCCTTACAAATTTTCTGTGGACCCTCTTGTGGCCTCCCTGGCCCTCCCTATTTCCCCTGAACCCCAGTTTGAAACTTTAGTTAACTGTTTTAATCTTTATATTTGCTGTCTGTCGCCTGCAATCAAACCTGCGCTGACATGCTTATCTGGACATATAGCTAATCTGTTTAGAAAAAAGTCTCTAATCCCTTTACGGTGAGGTGACTTTTAATCAATCCATTAAGATTAACACCTACTACACCTCACATCACTGGTGATTCTTGAAGTCGGTTTGTTGTATTCCTCTTGTTAACGTACAGGGGAGTGAAATATCCATGTAATGAGTATAAAATTGTTTAGGTTTCTTTGACTCTTTTGTTGGTTTGGGCCATTTCACATGACGTCAGGTTTCCCACTTCCCTTTTGTTTGTTTTTTTTTGTTTTATTTTAGATCACTTGTTTTCATCATGTGAATCGTAAGGATGCAACACGACAATATAATTTCAGTAAAAGTCTTTTTTCCTTTCAAGGTTTAAGTTGATAAGGGCGTCTCCCCACCTAGTTATTACTTGTTTGGCGAAATCAAAGGAAATAAGATTTTTGCCCGCTCGATTTGATACTGACAAGTACTTTAGCTGAGCTGGCAGAAGCCACAAATGCTTGATCGTTTAGAGTCAGATCCTCATACTCTTTTATGGAGCAGGGAAAAATCTGGAATGTTTGGGTGTGTGTCCATCTGGCTAACACACTCTCTTTCTCTCTCACAGGGGCTGGTGAATCTGGGAAGAGTACAATTGTCAAACAGATGAAGTAAGTTTCACCCACAAATGTCTCATCATAATGTCTTGCTAGTTTCATAACATTTGGAAGTCACGCAGATAGCAGTGTTTATTTAAATTAAATGTGCATTACATAATCATTTGATTATGGACATGACTTATTAAGGGACTTCCCCGCATTTGTCAGACTATTATAACCTTTTAGCATTTTCAACATACTCAAAGCCACTAGAAATAGAACAGGGATGACAGTTTATTACCAGTCTAGTTCCCTCAACAAAAACCTGATTTTCTATTGGCCTTTGTATTATTGCAGAAAATAAACTGTCAAACAAAAAGACTGTTTATGACTCTTACACATTTTGTTCATGATAATCTTAACATGAACACAACTTTGATGTATTTTGAAGCCTAAATACAATTCAGAAGTAAAAAGCTTTGGATAGTTAATAAACAACCTACACCACGATTATATGGCTTCTTTTGTCACCACCTTAAAGTTACGGATGGTGGTTTTCAGAGCAGCTAGCTTTGAAAGCATCAGAACCCACCCTCCCTTCAGAGCGTCTACAAACCACGTCTCCTTCAAAACGCATGAACGCACACAGCAGAGTTTGCAAAGCATCACGAGATGAGAGATGGAAATACCTCATACCTCAAAGCACATAATATTACAATAATAATGAACATTACTTAAAGAGTGCTGTCCTGTACCACCTGACTGCTGCAGATTAATTTCGGCCTTGATAGTGTTGACATAGAAACGCATAAATTTGAGTCACGAACCTCTAGGAGTATTACGTCACGGGGTTCCATCTCTTCCAAATAACAGGAGTTATGGTGTGAACGCAGCATAAGCTTGTTGTATTGGTTGAGGATAAACTGTAAAAGGCGGCTGCTGTTGCGGTGCTCGTGACTGACGTCTGTCTAAGGCCCAATCCACACTACTACGTTTTAGTTTAGAAATGGAGACCTTTTGCTACGTTTGCCTACATGCCCCGGAGGCAAGATATTTTCTGTACTGCACGGCCAGAAAATTTATTTAAAAATTATTTAAAACGTTCTGTGCTCCGGTCCTTCTCCTTTGTCCTAGTAGACCTTGGGTCTTTTTTCTTAGATTTCTGTGTCCTGTTCCATGAGCACCAACTAGGCTGAAGCGCAAGTGACCCCTTTCTACTGTACTAATTAGTAATTGTATTGTTTTTAGTGTTTTTAGGATTGTGATAATTGTTTTGGCCATATTGCCCAGCCCTAATCTTATAACAAAAAATACATGCGTAATACCGCTAATTTTTTGAAAGCTTTTACTTGTCAATAATCCACTTTCACAGCCTCATTGTGTTAATAATCTCACTCTTGCAAACTATTCTAACTCAAAGTTTCAGGGAAAATGTTTTTAAATAAAGAAGGAAAAAGTTGCAGAAGGCTTAAAGGCAGGGTTGGGGATCTGTAGCAGAACCATCTTTTGTTATGCTGGCTACAAGTCTTTCTACAACTATTTATATACATATATCGTTTGTGGAAGGCGTAGGACCATAAAATGTTCGTCCAACCATGCATTCGAATGCAATGATACGATCTCCTACCTGCCTGTCAACGCATTTCCATACCTCGGCGCAACTGCTTGCAAAGACATCACACGTCATCAGCGTGTTTCATGCAATGAGTTAGGCCCCATCCACACTACTGCGTTTTAGTTTAGAAACGGAGAATTCAAACGAATACGATCTCTGTCCACACATGCGATTTAGAACTGATCACACATGCGTTTTAGAACTGCGTTTTAGAACTACTGATCTGGTGACGTGATCTTAGAGCGGATCACGTCACCATTCACCTACACTGGGCATGCGCGTGCCGGTGTAAACAGGAATCAGATTGACTATTCCTCAGATTTCAATGAGGTTGATAAGTGCCGATCTGGACACTCGAAAGTTTTCGCACCATATCCCACCATGTGCTGGTTCTTCCCGGCTTAACCCAAAACTGACGCTCCATGTACGGTCGATACCGCCGATGCACACAGGAATTGTCACAGATTGCTCAAATAATAGCTTGCCTCCGGCGCATGTAGGCAGTTATAGCATTGTAAAATGGAGAATTTACTTGCACTAACGTAACTGGTAGTCCAGGCTGTTATTGTACGTTTTCTTCCGTTGTAGGACACCCAATCAGAGAGCCGAGCGTGAGCCTCTGTGTCATCGTTTCTAAAGTCCTCAGTTTTGACCCGTCTTCACTAAAACGCCCTCCGGAGATTCAAAACGCAAAACGTGGTCGGCAGCGTTTCTAAACTTCTCCGTTTTACTTCGTTTTTGCCGTTTTAGTCTGGACGGGAGGTGCAAACGTAGCAAAAGGTCTTCGTTTCTAAACTAAAACGTAGTAGTGTGGATGGGGCCTGAGTCAGATACAAAAATGATTAGGATTTTCTTTACCTCACTATACTGGGAAATAACCTGATCTAGCCTATTAATAAACACTCCACCTTTGCTAGCAAAATAGAAAAAGATTCTCGTATATAAAACGAAGTAATAAAACAAGCAAATGAATGAGTAAATCAAGTTAATAATCAAATAAGCCCCGCCCCCTCACAATAATATTGTGTATCGTTGATCTCACAGGCTGACGATATGAAAATGGAGTATATCGCCCAACACTAATCGTAGCCACAGTTAAAACCACGCATATAACACCTCACTACCATGGTAAAATGTAACTATTTGATTTCTATGGTATTTGTAAAAAAACAATAGCCTAAATGCATTTAGGCTGAATGCACAAATGTTATAGCTTAATCACAAAATACTGTAATTATATTCCATTACTCCTCCTACATTAATAATATAAAAATATGAATATCCCACATTTGTCACAATACCATGGTGCTGTTATTGTTACTAAAGTAAATCCATGGTAAATCATGGAGATTTTTAGATTGAAAAGCCTTCTGACTGTATTGTTGCGCACAGTTTCTCCTGTTTGTCAGCGCTGTTTCATTAAAGTTATACATACATTTTGACACCCACAACACCCATTCTTGTCTTAGGACCACTTTGATTAACTTTTTTGATCCACTTCAAATGTTGACTACTGTAGTTTAAATCTCAGAGACATTTGTGTTCTTCGTTGAATTTAAGTGCTTCTCTCACTGGATCTCACAGTGCTGTTTAGTGGTCGTGTGACTGACACCGATCGATCAGCGAGTAAACGTAACTGTTGTAGCCATTTGAACTTTGAGCTGAGTGGATAAATGGTGGATGTGTTCAAATGAGTAGCACTGTTTCTATCCTCATTTGACGCATAAACAATATCTTGAGCTTGTTAGCCATACACCTTTTTTCAGGCATTTAACCAAAAACCCCACTGATGGGTATTATTAAACTGCAAGTGCTAGAATGTTAACTTGCTCCTGGGTTTTGGCCAACAAAAATGCATCATCCATGCAGCACTCTATAGGGCAAATATAATGATATTTCTGCTTTCAACCTCTTCATCCAGGACTGATTAACAAAATACAGGGACTATTAGCTTTATTACTTCAATTAATGGCATTGTCTTTCTCCCACAGAATCATCCATGAAGCAGGCTACTCAGAGGAAGAGTGCAAACAGTACAGAGCCGTGGTCTACAGCAACACTATCCAGTCCATCATCGCCATTATAAGGGCCATGGGCCGCCTGAAGATTGACTTTGCGGATGCTGGGCGTGCTGTAAGTGCTGCTGTTATAAAGTAAAGTGGGGTTGAATGCATACCAAACATATTCCAGGCCTCTTATTTATGTAATGATAAAGTATCAAAAGGAAATCAAGATAACTTTGCATTTGATTGGCTCTCTTTCAGGATGACGCTAGGCAGCTGTTTGTTCTGGCCGGCTCTGCAGATGAGGGATACATGACAAGCGAGCTGGCTGGAATCATCCAGCGGCTGTGGAAGGATGGAGGCGTGCAGGCTTGTTTCAGTCGCTCCAGAGAGTACCAGCTCAATGACTCTGCCTCATAGTGAGTTTACCTCTCTTAGTTTTTTGGCATATTTTCTGCCCTGCACAGCCAGTTTCCCACATAATGAACTTTGTGCTCCCCACATGATGCTGCTCCATTTCCATTGTGGCCACTGACCACGTCATTGACTCGTGTACTGCGTGCGGACATTTCTATTACATTGAGCAGAGTTATTATTGACGTTATTCCATCCATTATGGCCCATGATTCAAATATGCTTTATGCAAACTTTGAGTACACAGGACAAATTTGCATTTTTGAAAAGCATGCAGTAAACCCTTACCTTTTGCATACAACCCAGATGAAAAAGACATCTTTACAATAGACAATTCTATGGAATAATAAAAAAGGCGATGTGTCTGCCCATTGGCTGAAAAGATAAACCATTTTGAATAAATTTAACTCTACCGTTTAAAAGTTTAGGGTCGGTCAAAAGAAGTCTCTTATGCTCACCGGGGATGCATTTATTTGATCAAAATTACAGTAAAAACAGTAATATTATGAAACTTTATTACAATTTAAAATAACTAATTTGTATTTGAATATATTTTAAAATGGAATTTATTTTTGGAAATGGAATTTTCAGCGTCATACTCAGGGTTCTTACGGAGTTTGGAAAAGTATGTATTTAAGTAATTTCCAGGTCTAAATAAGTATGGAAAAGTTTGGGTTTCCAGACTATGGCCCCTATTCAGTTTTCTAAAATATAAATTTAGGAATATCTAAAAATACATTTGATACAAGCAGATTTTTTTTTAATGGCCAGTGATGGTCACTAAAATCTAATGAACCTTTAGTGATTGTCAAACACAATTGAATAAATTAAAGGCGGACATTATCATTACACGAAGCTCTGTCTTTTACCATAAGCCAAGCTCTTTTGAACACTAATGGAATGTGCGTGTGCCACTCAAACCAGCAACAGATAAAGGAGCAAATGATCATCTAAATCAGACTTTACTTTGTTGTTTGCTGATCTGTCGCTTCACTTCAAGAAAACCAGTCAAAATTAAACGACCTAAGAATATTTACAGATGACTGTACTATATACCAAATGTAATACCATTTATGTTTTTGAACCTCTTATGTTAAATATGTATGAACCATTCATGTTTAATATGGTCTGAAAAATCTACAGAGATATCTGTAAAAGTATGGAATTTTGAAATTGAAAATGGTCATTATTTTTCATCAGCCAGGAGTAATCATGGTTCCTACACATTTTCCAACAGGTTTCCTAAACAAGTCTGTCATTGGGCAGACAAAGAGATAGGACCGCTTTAAACTCCCACTATTGGTTGAGTCAGTTTTACTATAATTGGATGGTTAGGATACTCAAACTAAGCAAAAGCACTATAGTATTTACACTTTTCTGTGAAATCAGCTTATGAATGGCTTATTTTTTTCAATTAAAGACTGTTAACCTTTAAGCCGTTAAATAGATTTTGAATAACTGATTTTTGTATAATACTAATCAATCTGTATTTTCTCTCTAGTTACCTGAATGACCTAGACCGAATATCCAGTTCTTCATATGTCCCTACTCAGCAGGATGTCCTGAGGACCAGGGTGAAGACTACTGGTATTGTGGAGACCCACTTCACTTTCAAGGACCTTCACTTCAAGTGAGTATTGCCATTGTAACTGCATGTGCCGAAACAATTATAAAATCCATGTTTTCTGAAACGTGCAGTACCTGATAGTGTGAACGGCGTTTGACTTTGTCTGATGTGGGCATGCATGTGCTTAATTTTTTATAGTAGTCTTTGTTTGAGTGTGCCTGATTAAACTCCCTTTTAATTACACTGAGCAAAATTATAAACGCAACACTTTTGTTTTTGCCCCCATTTTCATGAGCTTAACTCAAAGATCTAAGACTTTTTCTATGTACACAAGTCCAAAAACCAGTCAGTATCTGGTGTGACCACCATTTGCCTAACATCTCCTCCGCATAGAGTTGATCAGGTTGTTGATTGTGGCCTGTGGAATGTTGGTCCACTCCTCTTCAATGGCTGTGCGAAGTTGCTGGATATTGGCAGGACCTGGAACACGCTGTCTTATACGCCGATCCAGAGCATCCCAAACATGCTCAATGGGTGACATCTCCGGTGAGTATGCTGGCCATGCAAGAACTGGGATGTTTTCAGCTTCCAGGAATTGTGTAGATATCCTTGGAACATGGGGCAGTGCATTATCATGCTGCAACATGAGGAGATGGTCGTGGATGAATGGCACAACAATGGGCCTCAGGATCTCGTCATGGTATCTCTGTGCATTCATAATGTCATCAATAAAATGCACCTGTGTTCGTTGTTCATAACATATGCCTGCCCATACCATACGCCTGCCCATACCATAACCCCACCACACGATCCACAACGATGACATCAGCAAACCGCTCACCCACACGACGCCATACATCTGTCTGCCATCTGTCCTGTACAGTGAAAACCGGGATTCATCCGTGAAGAGAACACCTATCCAAAGTGCCAGACGCTATCGAAAGTGAGCATTTACCCACTCAAGTTGGTTACGACGACGAACTGCCGTCATGTCGAGACCCCGATGAGGACGACGAGTATGCAGATGAGCTTCCCTCACACTGTGTAGAAATTCTTTGGTTATGCAAACCGATTGTTGCAGCAGCAGTCCGGGTGGCTGGTCTCAGACGATCTTGGAGGTGAAGATGCTGGATGTGGAGGTCCTGGGCTGGTGTGGTTACACGTGGTTGCGGTTGTGAGGCCGGTTGGATGTACTGCCAAATTCTCTGAAATGCTTTTGGAGATGGCTTATGGTTCGAGTAATGAAAATTCAATTCATGGGCAACAGCTCTGGTGGACATTCCTGCAGTCAGAATGCCAATTGCACGCTCCCTCAAAACTTGCAACATGTGGCATTGTGCTGTGATAAAACTGCACATTTTAGAGTGGCTTTTTATTGTGGCCAGCCTAAGGTACACCTGTGCAATAATCTTGCTGTCTAATCAGCATCTTGATATGCCACACCTGTGAGGTGGATGGATTATCTCGGCAAAGAAGTGCTCCCTAACACAGATTTAGACAGATTTGTGAACAGTATTTGAGAGAAATAGGCCTTTTGTGTACATTGAAAAAGTCTTAGATCTTTGAGTTCAGCTCATGAAAAATGGGGGCAAAAACAATTTTTTGTTTATAATTTTTCTCAGTATATGTACCACAGTTCCTCGAAAATATCATTGTGTTCAGTTTGACTATCTCAAGAGTGCATCTCACCACCCACATCTCCTCTACTTTCAGAATGTTTGATGTGGGCGGCCAGAGGTCCGAAAGGAAGAAATGGATCCACTGCTTTGAGGGAGTGACCGCCATCATCTTTTGCGTGTCTCTCAGCGACTACGACCTCGTCCTGGCTGAAGATGAGGAAATGGTGAGCACTCAAACAAGATCTCTTTCAGTGTCCGCATCACGAAACAGAAACTTTGCCTATTAAAGTTCCTCTCAAACAGTGCTTGGTTTCTTGTCTTGTAGAACCGAATGCATGAGAGTATGAAGCTGTTTGACAGCATCTGCAACAACAAGTGGTTCACGGACACCTCCATCATCCTGTTTCTCAACAAAAAGGATCTGTTTGACGATAAGATCAAAAAAAGCCCGCTGACTATTTGTTTCCCAGAGTATACTGGTATGAATGGCTTAATCTCTCAATCCTGTTTAATTTATTTGAAATATTTATAAATGTATATTTTTTTCTAGAATATTTAATGTGATAGAAAATTAATAATTATTTTTCTACAATATTAGAAAAAATATAAATTTTGTAATTTTAATATGCTTTCTGTCTCAAGTTTTTCATTCTCTTTTTCTAATTTTTTAAAATATAATATTGAGTGATAACATTTTATATGCTTTTCTGTCTCATTGCCTTTCTCCATTTTAACTGTGTGAAACTCTCTCAAAGGATCCAGCACGTACGAGGACGCGGCCGCTTACATTCAGTGCCAGTTTGAGGACCTGAATAAGAGGAAGGACACCAAAGAGATCTACTCCCACTTCACCTGCGCCACCGATACCAAGAACGTGCAGTTCGTCTTTGACGCGGTCACTGACGTCATCATCAAAAACAACCTTAAGGACTGTGGGCTCTTCTAAAATGAGCCATCTTACTGGTGAGCAGAAACAGGAATTTTATTGAGTTCATTATGATTTGGGTAAAACTGTATATTTATCCATCCAACGTTTACTTCCGCAGTGTGACGCAGGTGGCCTGACGTGAAACCTTTGGGGAGAACCAGAGTTAGGAGGAAGGTCAACCATGAACCTGAATGTTGAATGCGTTACTTAACTTTATATTTATGTTCTCCGAACCTTTTAGGGTTTTTTTAGGGCGTTTTAGGGAGAGAAAAAAAAAAGCATTTTGTGTAAAATATTTGTACAACTGTAATTGTTGCTGGAATTTTTCACCGTTTTAAGACGTTGACTTTACAGGTCTTTTTTTAAAGGGTATTTTTCATTCAAAGGGTTTTTTTGGGAACGTTTTTCTGTCTCTACTCTGAATATTAAGGTCATGTGCCTTGCAGTTAATGTTGCAGTGCTTTCCCCCCCTCTTCAACCAAGTTAAATATGAGCCAGTTGATATTCATCCACACAGCTATTATCTGTTCAATAGTAGTCTAGACCATTGAAAGCTAGATATTTTAAGACTAAACGGGTGATCTCAGAGCTGTGAATTGTAAATGGTGAGTCACAATAGCTTATCCGAGAACAGCAGTCATTACCTGCACAGTGTGTGCATATTATGTCAGATTTGCCTGTGATTGGAATGATGGAAAAACTGTGGTGAGCCCTGAAATTTGCTGATGAATTGGTTCCTCTGCACCTGCAAATCATGAACTGTTTTAATGGAGAACTGCAAAAGGTCAGCATTTTGCATTAATAGGCATTACTGATCAAAGGGAACCACTTTTGAATACATTAAAAGGGACCAAAGATTTTCTCCTTCGATTTCCTGTAATACTTTCCATTTTTGCACTAGGTTCACATACCTTATGTTACGTAACAAATGATTTGACAACCTGTAGAATGTAATGTTTCATCGAAGCCTTCAGTAGGAGCACAAACGTCTTTTCTGATAGTAACACGATCAATTAAATGTTTTTTAAACTACACATCCCTTCAATGTAGGTTCTTATTGGATGGGAACAAATGTTGACTAATATCCACTATTTTGCTAATAAAAATGCTGTTGAAATAGCAGCATCCTGAAATAAGACTTCTGGTTTGAAGAGTTTTTCTTTTCACTTTTAAAATGAGGAATATCCATTAATTCTCTGCTTTATATTAACCCAAGAACACATTTGTAAGAGTGCTTTTGCTTTAAATAGGTTTTTGAAGTGTATGAGAGATCCATAAATGAATATTTCCCCCATAGGAACACACTAGTTCTTGTTTGCCAGAAGGTTGTTGAAACACTGATGCACACTGCACTCTTGTGGCCAAGACGAGACCAGGCAGAAATGTTTCCCAGTGGCCTTTAGTTGTCATGGTATAACAGGCTGGAAAATTATTTGAATGATGTGAATAGGAAAGAGTTTACAGATTAAAACATTTATCCTCTGTCCTTCATAGCATTTCTTTAAATACTGGAAGTCTGTATAGCTACCTTTCCACTATATATAAAAGTCCTTAATGTTTTTTTTGTTTGTTTTGATTTTTGCAGCAATGCCATTAAAGATCCATTTTGGATTGGTCCTTTATTTTGTCTATTGGGAATTGATTGGATGGTTTGCTATTGGTCAATCTCATGTGAGTGACTGGTTGATCCCACCCTCGTGCCAGTAAACGCGTCATCAGAGAAGAGACTGCAAGAGTGAGAAGTAATTCGATTAAAGATGACGAGAGCTGATTAATTTAAAATAATGATGTGCACGGATAATTTATAATAAGGATGCTGCAATATTCCATAAAAAAAGAATTGTCCATTTTGATTTCATGGTTTTATTCATTAGATCATCCACATGTCCATGTGACCCAGGCTCTATTTTAGTTTAAAATTGGGATTAAAATGTAAGTGATTCGACTAATCTCTCAGGCCTCCTGCGGGGAGATCAAACAGATGACTAATAAAGTGGACGGTAAGAAATATATGGAGAACCTGATCAAAAGAATCCATGCTTTATCACACCGGAACTCCAATATCCTGATCAGACAGCATCTCTGTCTGTTTGATCAACCACATAACATTAACATTATAGATTAGCCTGACTATTTTAGCAACTTTAATCTACTCCGTGTACTTTGTGGATGCCAAATGGGTGCAATTATTTCTGAATATTGCATATGCCAATGCACGATAGCTTTTAGGGTGAATTTATTGGCATTTATTGCTGAATAAGTTCCCTTGTGTGGTAGTAATTCTACGTAATGGATTTTAACAAATGGACATTAGATGTAGATTGAACATGTACATTTTTTAAAGGTTTTATTATTGCTCTTATATCCTGATTGTAAAATATGTGCCTAGCAAAAACTATAGACCTTTTATGATAGGAGAAATCGAAAAGGCCTTGTAATCCTAATCCAGACAATATTTACTTAACACATTATCCACTTTAATCTGCATGATCTAATTATCATAAATGTAGCTGAATCTCGTCTACTTTTTAAACAACCATTATTATAAATCAACAAAATATATAGTGAATTTTGATGAGTGGAATTAGGGATTGTAAGTTTAGAATGATTTTATTACAATGGATAAAGTTGATGGTATCAATGACTTCCATAGTATTTTTTTCCTAGTATGGAAGTCAATGGGGCTCATCAACCGTTTGATTACCAACATTCGTTAAAATTTATTTTGTGTTCAGCAGCACATTTTATTGGGTGAACTATCCATTTAATATTGAATAAAACGTCGTTGCAATTTCTTCGCGAAGCTATACGAGTAGGCATATTGAAACCATAATGGAAACAAAAGGTTTTTCGTTTCCGTCTTGATTTTTGTCAAAGAATGTAGAATGAAATGAAATAGCTAGTGTGAAAGAAGCCTATCATCGGCTGTAGCCTACTATCTTCCTACCAAGAAAGCATTTTTGGCCGAAATTGCTGTCTAGGTAGACTCGTAATATGAGTTTGAAATAAGTTTAAAGTTAACTAAAATTGTTCTAAGTGGGCTTTAGATAGCGCTGTTATGAGTCGATCCTTCAAAGAACCGATTATTTTTACCGCGGTGTTTATTGATGGGAATTGAGTTGATTCCTCAAAGATAGTTCCGGTGTTGTGCCGAATTTCGACCCCGCCAAATTATTACCCCCCCTAGTATTGGTAGGTTTAGGATTAGGTGTGGGGGAGGGGTTATAATTAAGGGTGGGGTTAGGATTAGGCAATCAGGTACTGACTTCAACGAGGTGGGTAATAATTTGGCAGGGGGTCGAAATTCGGCACAACACCGGGCGTGACACTATTCGCACGGGATAAGTACCTGGTGACCTCTAGTCATTTGTAATAATTGCGGAGTTTGTCTGAGATCTTTATCCCGTGCGAATCGGCCATGTCTGTAATTTGTAAAGTAAAAATTCCCCCGCAAAATATAAATAAAATACGCAAAATATAGTACCTACTATATTTCGCCGAACACCTTGGTCCTGTGATAATGTCCCGTGCGAATCGACATCTCTGTGATTTGGCCGGATCGTATATAATTTTTTCAAGGTTATTGTTTCATGTGCGCCTTTTTATCCATCTTTCGCGAAGAATGGAGGCTGGTTTGGTGTTTTGATAGTATTTTGGGTGCTATCGCTATACACAACTGAGCCATTCCACCGAAAGGGTGACATTTCTGTCCTCAGGACATTAAATGTATAAAATTGCATGAAATTTAACTCTAAAATACATTTTATTATTAAGCAAATTGTCCTGCACATTAAGCTAACTACAAATTTAAAATGTATAATTAAAAACATTAATAAAAACTACATAGAACACAAAAAAATAGCATTTTCTGCATGTCCCCCACTCTCTATCTCTAAAATTTACCATGAAATATGATGATTAAAATCCTTCAGAAATCTTAATTTGTTTGCATTGTTGTGTGACTTTATATCCAATCTATGCTTTAAAATTTTTTTTTTTCATGAGAAAAATGTTTTTTTATCTAATATTTTAGATAAAATACAAATTTTAGTCGTGTCCCCGGGTTTTCACTCAGTCCTGTTATCCTAACACCCCCCCCCCCCCCTGAAAAATTTGGAATATTCCACAAGACACATTTTCAACAGGAAGTTATATCATCTGGATCTTCTGAAGGCAATGGGAAGACCATAAGTAAGTCCTCTCATTTTAATTTCTGTATATTTGATGAAATTGTAACTATGACTGAGAAGGTAAATCTCAACATGCTGTCCTGTTACCTAAATTATTTCTTAGATTTTATTTGTTTATTTTAAAAATATGAACTTTTGGTAAGTCACTAAAAATTGCTCAGTGTCCTCATGCTATTAGCATGTACTATGTGGCCATATCATAGGCCATATGCCATGTATTTGATAACTTTTTGCTTAAAAACTCAATCCTGTTACTTTCAGTCCTGTTGCTTATATGAAAAATAACAGGAGTGAGTTAAAGTAACAGGAGTGAGTAGAGTCCTCTGTTTTGTTGATTTAATACTGTAAATATTAGTTTATATAATACTATTCACCTGAATTATGAGTTTTAAGGTTGCAATTACTTATATTGTAGACATTAGCATTAGTTTTATAATGTGAACACCATACTTCCAGGAAGCCAGTCCACCACGAGGTAACTTAAACGTTGTGTCTTTGTCTTTCTTATATTTTGAAGAAAATGGAGAAAACCTATACTATACAGGTGCCAGAAACACCCACCTATGGCATATTGCAATGGAAGGAGCGAAACACACCCGCAACCCTCTCTTTTCCCCCTTTTTTGTCTTAATTTCCCTCTTTCTCCCTCCATCTCTCTTCTTCTCTCTCTCCTTCTACATCCAATTCTCTCTCCAATACACACACATATGGACGCTCATTCCTGTTACCAAGTGTTCATTCCTGTTACTATTTTTTTCTTCTAAAAAAATAAAGTTAAACCAGTGTTTTAATCAGTTTTGTTTGGTCCATCATTTATACAATAGTTTAATAAATTAAATTATTAAAACAATTATAAACTTGAGGGTTCGGTCTTCTTTAAAATGAAAAAATGGCTTTGTGTTTTTTATTAAAATACACCTTGCCTTAATATATAGTGATTTTTTTTTCACAAATATCAATTATTTGAACATATAGCCAACAATTTCTTTAGAATAAACACTTTCTTGTGGGGAAAACAAAGGAATTAATTGACATGCTTTTTAAATGGCACATGAGTTTCGGTAACAGGACTGAGAAAATATGTGTCCATCTTCTGCTTAAACCTTGTAATAAAAAATAAAAAAAGTTGGCTGAGATTGACCAATACACATTTTGAATAGTTAAATATGTGTAGTATTAGATTCAGTGTTGAAAAAAGATAAAAAATCAAGTTTAATTTGGAGAGTTACAACAAGCAAATGTCACCCATTCGGTGGAATGGCTCAACTACACAATTTGCAGAAAGTTTAAGCTGAAAGTCATCAGAAGAGCAAAAACAAAAAGAACTTTATTCTAATCTAGACTAATTTCGAGCCGACGTCACAGTTACGCCACTGCGCTAGCTGGAGGCAAAAGGGAAAACTGCAGGCGGCCAATACAAACCAGCACAGATTCGGCTACATAATAAGGAGCTTAAATTGTTATTATTATTATTAAATGTCATCTTGTTGTGTTGTTGGGTGCAAGAATCAATGAAAAATGAATATGCTGTATCTGGAATTTTTACTTCTAGAAAATATTGACATCGTTAAAATTGCAGCGTAATGTCACTTTACATTGTCGTCTTCTTGGCGCTGGCTAGGCAGAACTGCGGATCGTACCACACAAATCTTGTACGTGACCATTCATCACATAGTTCTCGGCATCTAAAGACTTATATGCCCTCAGTTTCTCTATCAGATAGGTGTAGAAGTCAGGTCACTCAACCGGAGCTAGCCTAGCGTTAACGTTAATCCTGTCAGATCGTCCATCATTGAGTGAGCGTGTAAAGGCTATGGGTCGGCCAATCTGGTTCCGTCCGTTAAAATTAACTTTTGAAAATAACAATCGCGGTCCTGGAAAGTGAGTGACCTTGCACATTAAGATAAAATCGGATTTTCTCTAGTCATTGTTAAAAAACAACCTAACAAAACTTGCATACGAACGTTAGGGAAGCGGCCAGAGGGATAGTTCTGCCACCACCTAAGCTCCGGCCACAAAAACGTCACCCTGTTTACCAACTGAAAAGGGGTCTCATTCGGTTCACATGACGTCACTGTAGCTTTGCGCCGCCATCTTGACGACCGACGGTCTCAGTAATGCCTGGGAATCCCTGCAATATGTTGTGCAGTTGGCTGCAACAACAGCCAAAAAAGGAACCCCGAACTGGTATTTTATTCTATACCAAAAGAAAATGATAGAAGAAATGTCTCATATTGTATGAATATCTCATATTGTATCATGTCTCATCTTTCTGTGCGCACACACCCGACCCGAAGCGTGCAGCAATAGAGCCCTATACAGCGCGCGAGTAATGAATTGAGCTCTGTTTCGTGTCTGAATGGACAAATACACACAGCATTATGTTTAAATGTCCGTTTTGGAGAGTATTCGCGTAAAACATGTCGGTTATGTCTTAAACAGAGTTGTCATCCAGTCTATTTGGTAGAGGGAGAGAGATATAGAGGGATATATAGAGAGGGACGAGGAAAACAAAGCATGCAAATGGAAATTATCGTGGCCGGAAAAATTATCGAGCTCATTTTTTTTTATCGTGCGATTAATTGATTTATTGACTATTGCGACAGGTCTAATCCAGATTAATGGCAGCTAGCCGTGAGCTGTGGCTAACAGCTGGCAAGCTACCAGCTGAGCAACTCGCTAACCAATCAGAGCAAACTACCACCAAAATCCTACATTTGAATTTTTTTTTATAATACCAACATTTCCCATGATTAAATATAAATCCTTGGTGGTCAGGTGCCGCACTTTTACGTCTTTTACCCATCCAGCAACAGCATATTGATACGCGTCTGTACCCTATGGTCTGTACTCTTGAAAGCCTTAAGCGAATCCCCACTGTAACATTATATGGGGAGGGGTTATGCACAAGATAAATATATATATATATATATATATATATATATATATCATGGAAGGCAAATTGGGGCAAGTCTGGGGCAGATAATAAAGGACAAAAGAAAACTGGGGGTAACAAATAAGGATCGGAGCCTAAAATTAAAATTGTATCACTGTATCTCTGTCTTTCTCTCTTATTCAAATGGGCAGTTTGGGCGGCCATACCGGGCGAGATAGGTCGTCAATATGGCGGCGTTCTATTTCTAGTGACGTAGGTTGCATCTATGATAGCCTATTGACGTCATATCCGGGAGATAAGTCTGTAAATTTGAGTTAAATCAAAGGCTTCGGTTGTCCCGTGCGAATGCGCCACATTTTTAAACAACACGAGGTCCCCAGATAGCACTAATCCTGTGCGAATAGGGCTTAAGACTGTTTAATACCTATTATACCTATACCTATAATATTGGGTATTTTATACTTCCAAATAACTTGAATATTTTGAATCCATTTACCAAAAATTCGTTCACTGATTCCTTCGGTGACTCTTTCTGCAGATTACACAGTACACCAGTAAGTGGCGACCAGTGAATAGGAATATTACATGCGAATTAGTCTTTCAACTGGTTTCGTTAAAGTTAACATAAAATCAAAATGGACCTTATTTTTTAATGGGATATTGCAGTAGTTAATCATCATAAATGATTTATCTGTGCACGTCATTATTTTCTTAATTCAAGTGTATCTAATTAATATTTATTTGCTGTGACATCTCTTCTTTGATGACGTTTATTTGCGCGAAGGCGGAAAAACGATCCAAAAATCCAATCAATTCCCAATGGACAAAATCAAATACCGCCCTACATTTATAAAATAAAATAAAAAGATTGTGGAACAATAACTATATTACAACAATAACTAATTAGACTATAGTCTAATTTATACTTATTATATTGAGTGAGCCATTTTTTAATAGGCAAGCATGCATGCTACCCTTGGACACTGTCTAGGCACATCCTAGCAACCTTTATTAGCACCCTAGCAACCATATAACAACATGAATAAGGCATATCTCAGCACCAGAACACCACAAAGACACAGGTTATGACTCTTGATTCAGGCAGACATCTAGTTTTTTAGTTTAAACCTGGTAACTGTGTAGCCAGACCCTAGCAACCATTAAGAGCACCATAGCAACCATATGAAAGCATGAATGATTTATCTGTACACGTCATTATTTTCTTAATTCAAGTGTATCTAATTAATATTTATTTGCAGTGACATCTCTTCTCTGATGACGTTTATTTGCGCGAAGGCGGAAAAACGATCCAAAAATCCAATCAATTCCCAATGGACAAAATCAAATACCGCCCTACATTTATAAAATAAAATAAAAAGATTGTGGAACAATAACTATACAATAACTATTGATATAACTATACAATAACCATATGTCAAGGGAACGTGTGAAAAATAATAGTCTAATTTATACTTATTTTATTGAGTGAGCCATTTTTTTATAGGCAAGCATGCATGCTACCCTTGGACACTGTCTAGGTACATCCTAGCGACCATTATTAGCACCCTAGCAACCATATGACAACATGAATAAGGCATATCTCAGCACCAGAACACCACAAAGACAGGTTTTGACTCTTGATTCAGGCAGACATCTAGTCTTTTAGTTTCAACCTGGTAACTGTGTAGCCAGACCCTAGCAACCATTAAGAGCACCATAGCAACCATATGAAAGCATGAATATGCCATATCTCAGCACCAGAACATCACAGAGACATGGGGTTTGACTCTTGATTCGGACAGACATTCAGTCTATTAGTTTCAACCTATTAACTGTGTACTCACACCCTAGCAACCATTAAGAGCACCCTGGCAACCATATGACAGCATGAATAAGCCATATCTCAGCACCACAACATCACAGAAACACAGGGTTTGACTCTTGATTTGGGCAGACATCGTTTCTATTAGTTTCAACCTGGTAACTGTGTAGCGACACCCTAGCAACCACTAAGAGCAACCGTATGACAGCATGAATAAGCCATATCTCAGCACATAGACATCACAGAGACACAGGGTTTGACTCTTGATTCAGGCAGACATCCAGTCTATTAGTTTCAACCTGGTAACTGTGTAGCCACATCCTAGCAACCATTAAGAGGACCCTAGCAACTGTATGGCAGCATGAATAAGCCACATCACAGCACCAGAACATCACAGAAACACAGGGTTTGACTCCTGATTCGGGCAGACATTCAGTCTATTAGTTTTAACCTGGTAACGGTGTAGCCACACCCTAGCAACCATTAAGAGGACCCTAGCAACTGTATGACAGCATGAATAAGCCATATCTCAGCACCAGAACATCACAGAGACACGGGGTTTGACTCTTGATTCGGGCAGACATTCAGTCTATTAGTTTCAACCTGGTAACGGTGAAGCCACACCCTAGCAACCATTAAGAGCACCCTAGCAACCATATGGCAACATAAACAGTGTGATATCTTACACTGTGATGTCTAATGTGATATCTCAGTATCACAACATTGCACAGACCTGTGAGTTAGCTTTATAGCAATCATGCAAAATACCCTTGTAACTGCCTTGTGCAGAGTTTTTCCATGGCAAGCACCACTCACATTTTCTTCAGAAAATGAACATGTCTAGTTTTTTTTATTATAGGCCTACTTATATTTGATCAAGTAACTGAACGGATAAACACACACACACACACACACACACACACACACACACACACACACACACACACACACACACACACACACACACACAGATTAATAGAAAATGTAAAGATTTTGCCAATCAGAGATCTCTAAACTTGCCAATTCCATGAAGAAAAATTCACATACAGTTTTTTCCTCTAATGAATCGAAATATTTGTTCTTGAATCAGATCTTGGTAATGGTAATAGACACGATCTGTTCCATAAACTCTGCAATCGAACAACATAACATCCTGTTTAAGCCACCTTCTACTGCACATCTCCCTCTTTCCTCCAAGACACTTTTGAGTGAAGCCCTTTCTAAGGAATGCACTATAGCATTCCTGCCTCCTCGTAGACATCACATCCGGGTCACTCGGCAGTCAGCGTGTAAGCGAGCGTGCTCCTCCATCCAGTTGCGTACTGCTGCTGCAGCTCTCAGCGCAACTCCACTGCATGCAACATGGATACTACGAGCAGCGGCCAGCCGCGGATGATCTGAGCGCGCCTCGGGACACGCCACATTGGGGCAGGGATGAGGTGCCATCCAGCAGACGCACACTGGTAGGCGAGTCGTCAATTGTCAGCGATGTCAAAGAGTCTGAAGAAGAAGAACCACTGGACGAACAAAGTCCACGAAGCGGTGCTCACCAGGAATAAGGAGGGCGAGCTGGGGTTTGACTTGAAAGGGGGCGCCGAGAATGGCAATTTCCCTTATTTTGGGGAGGTGAAGCAGGGTAAGGTGGCCGTCCAGAGCGGCAAGCTGTCCCAGGACGAGCTGCTCTTGGAGGTCAACGATACGCCGGTGGCAGGGCTCACCATCAGGGATGTGCTGGCCGTGATCAAGCATTGCAAAGACCCGTTCCGGCTGAAGTGCGTGAAGCAAGGTGAGGATAAACATCTCTGCGTGAGAGCGAGCGAGCCAGCGAGCGAGCGACCCCTCCGCTGTCTGGGACTGCTGTCTGTCTGCACATTATTTCAGCAGAAATCCTGTTTACACACAAAGGTGCATTTGGATACGGCGCGATTCTATAGTAGCCGCGAACGTTCCATCGTCGCTTATGGCAACAGAAGTTACAATGTAGCGGATTGTCACACAAACGTTTCAATATAATTAGAGATTTGTTTGGATTGTAAGCACCGTGGAATCATGCGCGAGGGGGCGGAGGTTGTTGCTCCCCGTGTCGGAGATATTTTGGCCCGCGGGTCCGCCATGGCCGAACTAGGCGAATATTTGAAGGCAATTTCATTGATCTCGTAAATTGCACGGTGGCTGTGGCAAGCCTCCTAAACATTTATTCCTTAGCACTAAGTAGTAGCTATAATTACTAGTTATTAAATGACTAGTATAAATTAGCAGCATTTTACTAGTAGCCTACTATTAATTGACTAGAGAGTAATCCAGTGTTGACTTAAATTATTTTAAAATCTCAGTAGCAACTATTTATTAGATACTAGTAGGTCGTATTCCAGTAGTGACAACTAATTCACTGGTAATTGAACATTTTGCCATTGAATTCTTTGTGGATCTGTGTTCACATTCAAATAAGAAATATTTTCTAAGTGCGTACTCCCTTGGTTGCTGGTCGCCTTGTTCTAGTTAGGATCTATTTATTTTTGTACTAGAACTTATTTTATTAGGTTATAGCTTATTCAATTAAGCACTAGACTAGTCCTTGAATACATAAGTAGTTTCCCAGTATCAATCAGGGTTATTATCATAAACTAAACTATTAAAAAAAAATTATTAAAATTTTTTTAAAAAAATGTTAATTGAAATAAAGCTTTAAAAGATATATAAATATTAGACATGAATGAGTGAACGAGGAATTTATATAGCGCTTTCATATGTACTACTGTACACCCAAAGCGCTTTACAGTCATATCAGGGCATCTCTGATATGGGCAGTGGTGGAAAGAGTACTGAAAAAACATACTCAAGTAAAAGTACCATTACCTTCCAAAAAATGTAGTGTGAGTAGAGTAAAAAGTACTTGTCGCGAAAACTACTTGAGTAAGAGTAAAAAAGTAGCTTATTTAAAAGTACTCATGAGTAGTGAGTATTGAGTACTGAGCTGCGGATTCTACCCCTTATAATAAACACTGTGCCTTACAATTTATAAATTAAAAATATTTGCACATACTGTAATTCACATTATATTTTGTTCTTTGTCAGAAAGATTGAAGAATATCTATCATCCATCTTTTTAAAATGCATCAAATCAGTACACTCATCACCATTTAAATCATATTATTTGGGGGGAAAAGCATTTAAAATTGGGTGAAAGGCCACTGGGCCTGAGCATGCTATTGTTGCACATAAAATATCAATATTCATAACTGTGCAAAGAATTCAAAAACCTTTAGAAACTCATATGACAGTTCAGCATCACACACCATGAGATGGGTTAAATAGAGAGATAAAAAAATACCCAATTTCTCTACAAAACGGTACCAATGTTAGTGTTTTGATAAATGAGAATCATTATCAGATTACCTCACCTAATGCACTGAAAAAGGCTAAGATAGTGAGCTAACACCAATTGCACACTTTTATTCCATGCTATTAAATATGTTACAATTTAAACGTAAATGCACATTGTTCTAGAATGGTGGCATCATCCCTTACATTTTACACGGCTACATTTACTCACATTGTAATGCTGATAATATAATTTGTAAGGAAAATTCTGTATTAAATAGGGAAGTTATATCCAGGAAACCTTTACAAAAGAAACAAACAAATACACACACACACACAAATACATGTCTCTTTGTAGTCTCGGCGAAGCTGTTTTATCAGCAGCATCCACACACAAAAAAACAAAAGTTCAACATGAAAAATGTTTTTGCGCAAGTGCACTTGCCAAATGAAGACGGATTGTATAATGGATCAATCAAAAAACGTTGTTTATTAACGAGCTGTAGTCACGCACTGACAGAAATGCAGTTCAAGTTAACGCCATGGTTCATAGAGTGCACTGATTCTGAATCTGGCGGCATGGCGAGCGCGAGACGCGGCAGTGCACAGATCGTGACGCGCGTCTCTCTATAATGTGATTGTGAAGTAAATGGGGGTGGGAATTCACCGCATTATGAACTCATCACGCAATACCCCCAACCTCAGACCAAATGTTAGGCCCTGTAGACAGGGCAGCCTATATAAATATCATATTAAGCAGAAATGTACCTTAGCATATTAGAGGAAGACGCTGATATGATGCGTGAAGAATGCACTTCCACAGCAGTCACGAGTAGCAGCAGGAATAGGCGGTTAAAGTTTTCTATACTTAATTTGATGAAAGCCACGAGACCGATTACTCGATCCAATCACGTTGATGGATAAAAATAAAATACAATTAAAACAAGCATGTAACGAGTAACGAACACAAACAGAAGGAAAATAGCGGAGAAAAAGTATCGATATATCACTTAAAATGTAGGCCTACTCAAGTAAAAGTAAAATTACACAATTTTTAAACTACTCAAAAAAGTATGATTTCTGAAAAAAACTACTTAATTACAATAACGTGAGTATTTGTAATTCGTTCCTTCACACCCCTCGATATGGGACATGTAAACTAAAAGAAAATTTTTAAATGTTGCCTTAGCAAATAACTTGAGTTGAAGCACTAAAATTACTAATTGGAAATAAATAAAAACTAAAACTGAGATTTAAAAAAAAATCAATCAAACTTAAATTAAAATGACAAAGGCACATAACATAATTACTCAATTAAACTAAAATGATGAAAACTGAAAATATTAAAATAAAAAGCTTATTAACGTATAAAGTATATAAATAATTATTTAAAAAAAACACTGTTACCCTATGAATTAAAAAGACGTTAGGATGCATTCCAGTTACTAGTAACATTTTACTTGCAAGATTTTTATTGATTTTCATTTCAAGTAGTCATTCTGCCTTATCATTACATATGACAAGTAAAAAGGCAACAGTAACTAGTGAGATTAGAAATGCTACTAATCACAGTGGGGAAAAACACTAGTATCTTACATGTCACTTCCGTATTTTATACTTTTTATATAAAATTCTGTATTTTCTGTATTATATTCTTACAGTAAATTTGGAATAAATACCAGTAACATCTGGGATATTGAAAAAGATCCTAGTCCAGTAGTGTTCAAGAGTGAATGTTAAAATGGCTTGCCATAAGGTGGCAGCTCTTAAAAAACAATGGTATTCCTGGAGAAAAGGATAGGGTGCTTGCTGTGTACATGGGAGGAGTGATGCTATCTCTCACGCAGATGTTGACTTACAGTGATGAGATTTGAAGGCATGCATCTGTCTTCAGGTCTACATTGCTGAGTTTTCAACAATGCTTATAGTACATTTGCAGTGTTTTTCGCTCTTGTTTGAAGCAAACTTCAGCCCCCGGGCCAGCGCTTTGGAAAGCATCCCCAGTTCCCAAGTGAAAGCAAAAAATATCTTCATGCAAGCAATGGTTGTGTCTAGGGAGATCCAGATCAGTGGACTGAGTGAGTAAATAAATATTGACTGGCTGCTGAAGATCAGAGCTTGGGGAACTTGTCCGAAAGGCGTTTTATAGTGTGCTTATTGTAAAGGCCGTAAGAACAGAGAGGCTAGCTGAATAAATTGATTTAATGATTAAAATCTGGTACAGTAAGGGCATTTGAATGCATGAATGGACTGGCCATAGGATGCACCATGATTTGTTATTGTAGCGGAACACTTGCGAATATCCAAATTTGGGATTTGAACCTGGGTCCTCGTGATTCAATTAGAAGATTCTTTTGTTTTGACTCTCTAAACAACCTATTCCGGTGATGTTTTTCTAATAATTGTGTAATTTGATTGTCCTAAAGCTCCAAAGCTAAAGCCAGGTATTTAAAGGGATAGTTCACCCAAAAATTAAAGTTCTGTCATCATTTACTCAACCTCAAGTTGTTCCAAACCTGGATGAGTTTCTTTCTTCTTTGGAACACAAAAAAGAAGGTATTTTGAATAATTTTTGTAACAGTTTTTGTCTATACAATGAACGTCAGTGGGGTCCAAAACAAATAAAAACTGAACGTTCATTCGCCGCAATTCAATTCATATGCAACATCTCTGGGAAATCAAGATTAAGAAAAATGCGATGCAACACCACAAATCCCAATTATTTAATATTGTTATTAAATTTAGTTAATAAGGCTATCTCTGGACCACACTGATGACAGTCAGAATGACAGTTGACAGATGTGAGTGTGACATTTTTTTTTACGACAAACAAAACCGATATATTCACCTCAGAGAAGAAGGTTCAGGGTTTTTATTTTGTGTCATATTATTGATTTCTCAAAACTTGTGTGCTTTGTATGGGCTAGACAGAGTGAACTCTGGCGCCAAAAGAGTCAAACGAACGAGACCAATGGCAAAGGTCAGGATTTTCGTTAAATAATACATTCAATTTCGTTTAATTTAGCCCCAGTGCACTTGGAATATATTGAGGGGAAAAAACTCTACTTTTGTTGTCCATAAAAGAAAGAAGGGCATATGGCATTAGAACAACACCAGGCTGTGTAAATAATGACTTCCTTTTCAATAAAGGGTGAACTGTCCCTTTAAGACATATTAAAATACAACAACAACTGACATAATATGAACAGATACAGTAGGTAGCCTAATAGTTTGTATTATATGCATGTGCATCCTATCCTGGGATTTGATGGGCCGACTGTCACAACATATGTGATATTTGTCTCAGTCAGTCCATCCTGCTTTGATGTGATGGAGGAGATGGTGTGTTTGTATTGGTGTGTTTTGGTGCATGTCCAAGACTCACTTTTGTGGCTTGGTGGTTACAGTGACTTTGATGCCCAGCTTGTCATAATGACCCAATTCTGACAGTTATTTAAATATCAAGCTAAATAGTCAACTAGGCTGCCTTCATACTTCACATTTCTGCGTAGCACCACATTTCATTTGGAATAAAGCAAGTCTATTGCCGTCTTATTTTAGAAGTCGTCTTTCATGTTTTCATTTAATCTTCTGGGCCAGATATTTGGTTTAGTGGTCTCGTAATCCTGTGCCACTACACTGGCGCATCGAACGATCCGGTGCTGCGACCTCCAGTTTTCCCAGATTCTTATGATGCGCTGTCAGTTTTTAAATATCAGCAATATAATCTCATTATTTTTCAGTTGTGAAGTGCAATAATTGGTTACATAACATATTCATTTTGCACAAATGGATTTGGAAACTGATTAACACGAACATGACTCTGAGCAGATTTCTGCAGCCTCGGGGGTTTAACTTATTTTGCTTTGAAGTGTAGTTTATCCATGACAGTCATTATTCTGTCATAATGGTCGGCATTTTCCTTAGAGATGTGGGATAGATTTGGTATTTCATCTTGCATTTAGTCATTTTTAAATAAGTCATCTTCTTTCATCTGTGCTTTTTCAATATTTCATCATTTCTCATCTCTTATGATCTCCATTTGCTTTGCATCTCTAAAGAGTAAACAATCGCATAAGAGTGGGGTAAGATGTGTCGCCCCTTAATCTAGCAAACTGTGCATAATGTTGATCATATATTTAGAAAGAACCTGTCACCTACAGTCAGACTGAGAGATGCACATGAGAAAAGCAAAACATTTTATGCTACGAATGAACATTTTCTACATGATAGATAGGATTATTTCGGTATATATGTTCAGGTGATATCAGACAACATTTTAAGGCATTTTTAATTTTATTAACGATATTAATTAATAATGATGTTGCCTAGAGGACAGTTTAAGGAAAAAAATTGGCTTATCTTACCCCACTCTCCACTAAAATGCACAGTTCATTGACAGCAGTGCATTGCCATTTGCTCAAGTAAAATGTTCCCCGTGCACCAGCTTCTGGTAAAGTCACTGAACCTGCGTCCCACACTTATATTTTTAAAGGCATTCGAAAATATTACTAACTTGTCTACCTTAGTATGCTCAAATGGCAGTTTGACAGAAGTTTTTTTTTTAACTAGTGACCATTTCCATAAATTAGAGTTGATTTATTTTTTATTCTTAAATGAATAATTCACCCAACATTGAAAAAATGTGATTTTCTTTCTTCAGTCAAACTCAAAAAGAGACAGGTGATGTTCACGCTGCTCCTCGCCCTACAATGAAAGTAAATGGTGACCAAATGGCTGTCAGAAAAAGAAAAAAACAAACTCCATAAAAGCAGTCCAAACAACTTACGACCCAAACGTGTTTTCAGAAGTCATTCGATACTTTTGTGTGACTGTAATTACAGTAGTTATTCTTCTCGTTTATGCAATTTGGCATGTTGTGATTGATTACAAAACAAACAAGAACCAATTGCGTGGAATTCGGAAACAGTGTGTTGCCGTCATATTTCTATGGTCTGTTTTTTTCATTTTTGGTCACCGGAATGGTTTGTCCTGAATTGGCTTTGATTGTATGGAAAGGAAAGTGTGAACAATCTGCTAAACATCTCTTTTTGTGTTCAACAGAAGAAGGAACATCATACAGGTTTATATCGGCATGAGGATGAGTAAATGATGAAATAATTTCAATCTTGTGTGATCTATCCCTTTAACACAAAGAGCTGTTTTAAAATATCTGCCATTTGTCCTCCTCGTTGTAATAACACTACATATTTATTAGATGCAGTCTGTCTTTTGGCTGGTTGCAAATCTGGAAACAATTCCCTAAGAGAGCTGTGAATGTTCTTTTGCTTTTGCACATTATGCAATGTAACATTCCAGCTATTTTGGCAATTTGGTCTAGACCTAAAGGATGAAACGCACCTTTCGGCAACGCATCTGATTAATCATGAAAACGGAAAATGCTCCATAAAGCCACTAGCAGCACAGAGCATTATATTCTGCAGTCTTCCACTCACTAAGCAAGTGGAGCACAAGTGCCACCTAATTTGTAAAGCAGATCCATCTGGAATCCCTCTAGGCTGCTATTTGGGATTATAATGGTTTTTAATGTGCTTACCAAAGTGACTGATTGCAATCAACCGGACAGAACTGCAAGGTTCCCATCAGACAGAATGATATACTTTATGCTGATGTTGTGATTGCCATTTTGAAGTGGGTACACCCTCGACCAATCAGGGCACGGAAGCGCCTTTGATCCATTATTAAGTCACGACTACAAGCGCACAAGATGTCAAAGACAGCCGTCCAGAATGTTAACATGACATACGCGGGAGCTGGAGAGCACGCAAGCAAGATTTTCATTTTTATGAAACTGTTTCTGGCTGCCTTACTTTGATTATCCGCATGAGAAAAACATATTTAGTAAATAATTAATCATGATATGGGTTCGTATCCTGTAGATCTGTGCATAAAAACACTTGGCCATCTGTCATGAAGTGAACGGTACTGCAGTTAATTTCGGCTCTGTGCTCTCTACACTGCAGGGTACGGAGATCTCGCTTTGGTGGATAGACTTATAAAAGAGCAGATTTAATTTTCTTTAATGCACAAGTTTCTCATTCTCTATTCTTTCTTCTATTGCGTTCATTATCTTGAGGTGGACACATTATTACCAGGCAAGCACATGCATTTTTGTTGCTCCATTTTACATTCATCCAGCTGAATACAGGCCAAGGACTTTTTCACTTTTAATATTGTTACAAAAATGCTGATGTTACTTAGCAGCATCCTGTATATGGCCTTCAGTAATTTGTTTTACGAAGGCTAAATGATGTGTCAATTTGGGCAACTTGTTTAAAAGTTGGTTTTATGTGGTTTTTCAAAACTTATTTTTGCTTATAGCTTGAATGCATTTGAGTGTACACGTCTTACTCTTTATTTTCAAAAAAGTTTTCATTATAAAAATATTATTTTACAAATATAATGAATATATTATTTTATAAATCTTATGAAATATTTTTTTTGGAGGAGTTGTCTCACCACATGACATTTTTCAATCTGAACTAACTTTGCCTTGTCATAAAAAGGTGAAAATGTTGGTTGGATTTGGCTGACAAGTGTATACCCGAAATATTAATAAGCAGTAAAGCAGTTTTTTTTTATATTAAAAAAACAACATTTTAATTTAGAAATTAAGAACATGCTCATCCATGGTAATTTAAGTAATATTATGTGTACATTTTATTTTAATTTTAAATAAATTAGTTGATCCGGACAAAAAAAACCCGTCATAATATTGTAATCAGTTTGAATCAGCGATAATACTTTGAATCTAATAATCAAATAAAATCTGTGCTTTTAAATGAGAAATATTCTTAGTCAAGAGAGCCCACACAGCTGTGTGTTTTATCACAGAATTAGCTTCAGGATCTAAAATACAGCGTCTGCAAAATAAATAATATCCACGGCCTACTATAAATGCTAGACTTTTGAAATCAGCTTTAATTTTAGCATACCATGTAGCGCTGTATAAAAGCGCATCACTGTTATACATTGTGTATGAACTGTTTGTATTCGATGTTTGCTCTGCAGCCCACAGTTTCCGTATTCTAGCTCTGGAGAACTTGAAGATGAACAAAATGTTTGTTTTGGGATTAGAGATGCATAGGCAAATTAAAGAGGTGTAGACTGCTTGTGTGGAATTACTCAACAGCGGGATACAAAACAAAGACGGTGCTTTAAGAGCCTGGAGTCAGAGAGGCTGGCAGAGAAAGGTCCTTTTGTGCAGTAATCACTATGTGGCTTTAGGCTTTAATGTCTTGTTCAATGCCCCAGAGCGTGTGCTTTGTCACAGAGATCCAGAATTGACCCCCAAAGCGTATGTATTTACTTGAAATTCAAACTGTTGTTGTTTTTGTCTTTGGTTATTTTGGATGGGATTTAGGTGGAAAATGCATTCAGTCATTCATTCAATGAAAACAGGTCAGTTACACACTGCTTTTTTCAAATTGAGCCATTTAAAGGGACACTGTGTAACTTTTTTTTGTTCAAAATTAACTAAATTTAAAATATGAGTCATCAGACATCATCAAACCTTCTTTCAATGGTAAACCTATTACAAGCGTTTATATTTTAGACCGGGCGGAATGATTTGGCGTAAGAGAATTGACATTGTTGCATGAATGGGTGTTGAAGATGAATATTTTGCAGATAAAGTGGTAGTTATGTTTCTTCGCACAAACAAAACACTTGCCTCTATTCATAAAACCACTGGAGTCACATGGATTACTTTTAAGATGTCTTTTCTACCTTTCTGGGGCTTGAAAGTGGTAGTTCAATGGAGGGACAGAAAGCTCTCAGATTTCATTAAAAGAATGTCTTTCGGGATTGGAACGGCATGAGGGTAATTAATGACCGAAATCACTTTTGGGTGAATTAACCCTTTAACTTGTATTAAACTCGATAACAAAGTATTTATTTTACACCTCACCAGTGAAAGATAGATGGACTGATAGATCATGCTATACAGACACTACACAGTAAAAATACTCAAGAAACTAGATATGCTTTGGGAGAAGGGAGAATTGTGTCAATGGCTTGAAATTAGGCCAGTAGTGTTGGTCATAGAGTAGTCATATATTGCAACATGCAAATTCATGATGTTTTTCGAGGAAAAATAACTGACCTTCCTCCGGCAGATGGTGGGAGATCGCAGCACTGTTTAGGTGGGACAGGGTCTCTGATGATTCTGCATGACAAAGACGCATATTTGACATGACACCAGTGCCTTTAAATTCTGGGTCTGATTTTATGCTTCAGTGGCCAGATATCTGAGCAATGCTTGACAAACAAAAGCTATGGCATATATCGTCTACCAAGCAAAAATTGCTTAGTAGCTTTAATACTTTTGTTTTGTTCAAATCCCTAAACCAAAAGTATGAGCATCAGGAATCAACACTAATAATGGATTGGTTGCCATAGTTCCTGGCCTTTTTGGTATCTCTATTTTAACCACTTAAAGTTCCAGGCCCAATTTCTTGTTGTTGTCATTTTAGGAATGGAAACCTTGAAGTGACGCACAAAGATTCAATTTCTATATTTAGATTAAGCAACCTGAGCTCATCAAGATCTTTTGTAGAGTCAGTGGAAAGGAAAAGGCTCATTCAATTGCAAAAAGACTTTACCATTTATGGGATTCAGATATCATAGACATTTTCTCCTCACTTTTACATGATACACTTTTCAAGATGACATTAATGAAATCGTCCTGTTGTGTCTGTTTCTGGAGTACTAAAACTGAAGGTTGCTTGCTTGCCTTTAGTCAACAGAACCCACCTCTAATTCAGTATTATATTTTTATTCCTAAATATGATTTGGGTCCCTCATTCAATTAAATGTTTTTTAGAGTACATCCATCTATCGCTCATTTAAAGGTGCAGTAAATGGTTTCTGAGAAATGCTGTTGAAAATTGGAATCAACACCTAAACAAACTATTTTGTGAATATTTTCTAGATGTCTGTTCTGTGTGTGTGCTGAAAAATTTCTGTGTAAATAGGAGAAAAAAAAGGTAATCGGACTGATCCACTGAGTAACCCCAGAGTGCAGACTGGACAATGGGGCGCTGATACGTGTCGATCCGCCCACTCTTAATTTCGTTGGTTTTACAGCAGAGCTGTAATTGGTGTAAACGCTTGAGACATGAGCATGCACATTCCTTTATGTATGGCTTTATGAATGATCTATGCTGTTTGGCCATACTACAGAAAAATGTTAGTGCTAGGCTAACCATAGCAAATTCAGTTAGGATTAAGTGGCTAATGTTTTGTTGAACTTAAGACTAATTAGTTTGATAAAGTTACTGTACAAACAAACGCCTGGTGAGGGCATTTCCAGGTTCTTCATGCATAACAGAGCTGTGCAATATGTGCTACTCGCATATTAATTCGTGGCCACAATATCAAATGTTTTGTGATGCCTAAATTCACTTAGCTTGATGGTTCCAGCTTTATACATTTACAATTTTGTCAAATTATTAGAATTATTTGATAACCATTAAATGTAATGTAATCTTTAGCAAATCTCAAAATATAAATTTTTCATACTGTACATTACAATGTTGTGATGCCTAGATTTACTTGTAGTATTTAAAACGTCTTTCTAATGTAACCCCCCCTTCCTTGAAAGAGGGAATGAAGACGTTACGTCGGTCTTGCGTCATGAGGTCTCGCCTCGGAGCCCAATCACCTCAGAGTAGTAACAAAACGAGCGGCTAGTGAGATTTGCATGCCGAGTCACACCTACCCATATATGGGTATAAATATGACCGGCATTACTCACTTCATTCATGTTTTGCTGAGGAGCCGAGACAGGGATCCTGGCCATTCAGCAGGGTTCAGGGCTGTGGCAGGGGGGATGTAACGTCTTTGTTCCCTCCTTCAGGGAACGGGGGTTACATTAGTAACCTAGACGTCCCCACTCAGTCATTCACGTTCAACGTTATTTCTGACTATTTCGGTCAGGGGGTCCCTATGGAAAGCGCCATAGCCACTGAACTGTGTTACAAGTGTTGGAGACACAGAGGCTGGCAAGCTGCCACGTGCCCTTTTTGACAACTGCTCTCACAATGTCGTAACCTACCCAGCACCCCAAGTAAGGACTTTCTGTAGGTACGATCATAGCTGCTATTCCTTTATCGTGAAATTTCACTGGGAAGAGTGCTACGGATCTCAATTCCCATTGTTTTCCAGCCATGACCAGTGTTGTTAACGCTGGGGAGGCGTGCCTTCTGAAGTGGTCTCATATGCATCAATCTGAGCGGCATGGCTGCGCGGCTGCGGATGCCATATGCCCCATGAGCCTCTGAAAATGCTTCAGTGGTTAGCAATGACCGAGTTAATTTTGACGGAATCCAACTCCACACCGAGAAAAGAAATGGCAAGGTGTGACTCGGCATCCAAATCTCCCTGGGCAATGTCCATTGGCTCGTTTTGTTACCACTTGGAGGTGATTGGGCTCCCAGGCGAGACCCCATGACCTCAGTCCAACATAATGTCGAACGTGACTGACTGAATGAGAAAAGTTGATTTAATTATTTTTTTCATAACATGAAAATAGGTGTCAGCTTTTAGTTTGTTGGTGCCAGCACTTTATACACTTCAAATTGTTGTATATTGCCATGTCATCACTTAAACATCATTTTGCTGCCTTTGGGTTGTTAGAGTTAGAGGTGTGAATGATTTTGTAATATGAATCATCGTCACATGCAGGACAAACAAAGTGAGTCAGATGGAGATCTCAGAACCATAATTAGCAGTCCTCTCTTTTCTTAATTTAACAAAGGGAAGAGATTGATAGCTGCGGTTATGCGTTTTGGATTTACGCCTAGTTGTAAATGTAGATTGTTTGAGTCAAAAGGACAAAAGGGGGTCATGCCTTATGTAGAGTTCAAATGCAGGTGTCTGGGTCATTTTTCTTTCCTTTAGCTGATTGTAAGCTTTCAAGGGTCGATGGCAGAGCACACAAAGTGAGGGGGCATGTACAATTTTGGGGTGGGTGGGGGTGTTCCCCCTCGGGGAAGTTAAACTGTTTTATTCACTTTGTTCTGCAAAGAACAAAAAAAAAAAAGAACTGCAGTGGTAGCCAAGATTTCTCTCATATTAAAAAATAATATTATCAAGCATTCTTTCATTTTAATCAATGGAAAAAACAATATCATTTATGAAACATAACTGCACCTGTTTCATATATGACGTTATATATAGAATATTGATTGATCTAAATAGTGTAGACTACTTGGATAAAGCAATATTCAGAAAAAGGCACAACAAATAAAATGAAAAAGCATGAAAATTGTAAATAAAATAGTTTTATTTATACAATTTAATAATATATAGTTTTATATATATAAGTGGCGTGTTCGTCAACTGAAGGCATTCCATCTGAGTTTCCAGTGTTGACAGCGCCGATAGTCTACTGGAAGCGCTGTAGTTTTGTTTTAGAAAAAGAAAAAAACAGTAATTGATGCCATAAATACACAAGCCTGTTTTTGTTTTGATTGTCAGAATCTGTCGTATATGACGAATCCACTCAAGGGCTGAGTGGATAGATAGCAAAAAAAGCCAGATTCAAACCCATGTCGCCCACATAAGCACCATGGATTAATATGCGAGCTACTAGGCCACAGCTCGGATGGTCCAGCTTTCTAAAATGAAATAAACAGAGGTAAGGAGCACAGTGATTGGATATCTCTGCCTCTGAAGAAAGAAACAAAGAGTAAAGAGAGGAACATTGTGTGTTTGTATCTACTCAAAGAAGATGTAGAATCTGACCTCTCGTAGGAGTCGGTTGTAGCAAATAGGAGATATTGATTCTTGGCTGGCATCACACGTGGTTTCCCTCTCTGTGTCCAAAACTTTATCACGGCTCTCCGCTTTAGTCTATTTGAGCTGAAGGCCTCTAGCACCAAACAACTTTCCAATGGAGGAAAACTTTCAGGCGATCGATACGCTGCTCAGCTGTCCTCAGCGAGGGCAGTGGTGACAGCTGTGATTAAGCTGTCAAAAAGAAACTGCTGAAACTCATTGGGAATGTTTTATTAACCTCCTCTCCAATGAAAACAAATCAATATGGTGACATATTCCCAGCTTATCAGAGAATATTAACCATATCGTACGGAAGATATTGTGGGTCAGACCTGTGGAAGCTTGTTTCCGCCTCAGAGTTAAAATAAAAGTAGTTGTTACTTAATTTCTTGTAATTGTAACTCTATAACTCACTACGTGACTATAACTCGTAATTATGATTTAGTTTGTTGTAATTGTGACTTTATATCTTGCAACAAAATAATATCTGAGACATTGGGTGCTTTTCAATACTTAAATGAATGCTTCCTTGTTTCCTCCCTCCTCCCTCCTTCAGCCCCTGACACAGAAACTGTTTCAATTCAGCCATCTTGAAGGGCATCTCAATTTTCTAATTGCACCATTAATTAGCGAGGAAAGAGGAGCGAGGAAGCTTCCTGAGGAGTCATGAGTGAGGAAACAAAAGCTGCTATTGCTCTCCTTGTTTTTCCGTCGTGTAAATGGCGCAAGCTTATTTTGTCCATTAGATTGAAAGATCTGAAAAAAGCCCATACATTTACCACCCATAGACCCTCCCCTCGGAGGAATCAGGATAAAAGTGGTTGAAAGTGGACAAAAAAGACAGATTTAAACACCAGGTGTAAACGGGTATGTGTCTGCCTCGTCTACTTGTGATCTGATTGACCAAAATGCATCTTAATACCAGGTGTAAACAGGGCCTTAGTCGGACATTAAATATAACATTAAATCCCAATTGTGACTATATCTAACAACTTTATAACTCAGAATGTGACTTTATGGTGACCGTGACTTCACCTAATACAACATGTTCCTGGATCAACATCTTTTTTGATCCTGAAACAACATTCCAATCAACCAATCAGGTTTGAGGGACAAGTTTACAGTTTATGTCGAGATTAAGCTCATAACCAGGGTTAGGTGCTTCTACATCAGTGTTTTTCACCTATTGTTTCCCTCTGATTTTAGGGTTAACTTATGGGTAGGGTTCATTATAGGGGTAGGAATATGTTCCCACATAAATATAGTTCTACCAGAAAGACTCGGGAGAATAATACTGTAACAATTAACCGTTTATTAACAGCCCAGCAAGCAATATATGATATAAAGTTCTTTGGCCCCAACTGTAGCTCGCAAATCTGAGAGTACGGACTCTGCATTTCCTGTCTGAAGACGAAGCCAGGGGCGCAGCCGACCCCCTGTTAGGTACGGGAAGGGACCATCCTGGTGGTGGTGGGGAGGATGGAGGTAAATGGAACCGTCAGCATCTGCGAACTCAGACATGTGTAAGTACCTATCTTATATACCACAAGTATTAGAACACGATTGGATAGATGAGAAGGTAATGAGTGACGTAACAATTGAGTATTCCCGGCAGAACTTATGCTAGAGCTTCATTTCCAGGTTCAACAAAATATGTTGATCCAGGAACATGTCTAACTTGGCAAAATCACGGTGACCGTAACGGTATATCTCAGTGTGACCAAATCTTGCAATCTCACAATTGAGTTCTTCCCATAGTAATTGTGTGACTTTGTATCTCAAAATGTGACTCAGTTTTTTAAAAAACTTTTAAAAACAGAAACGGGCCTTCATACAAACCTATTTAGATAGTCTAAACCCGATCGCACACAATCACCATGTCATCCCTGTGCCTGTTTGTTTATGTACGTGTGTCTTTGAATTTGACTGGTTAATAAACAAGCATCTGTCATCACTTGTGGAGAAGTGGCTGAGAGATGACACAAAGCGGCGTCCTCTGGGATTGAGAGAAAGTGAGAGCGTGTGAAAGAGAGAGTGTTTTTAACAGCTGTCCGACTCGCTCTCACCCTCACGTCATGCCTTTGCCCGTTGTGTCATCCATCGTGCTGACAAATTAAAAGACCGCATTCTCTCATGAGTCAAATGTTTGTCCTCCTCCACAAAATCTCAGCTGTGACCTCAAACTCTCTCGTTGTAATATTGACTGAGTCATGAAGATGTATTCTCTGCAGATATGCCTCTTTTTCACACGCCGAGCAACAAGATAAGTGATCTGAGATCAGTTGAAACAACTCCTGTGCATTCCACAACCCAATTTCTGCACTTAATAATTTTCTCCGCAGCCGTTGTGTGCAGATTTTTCTCATACCATCTTGGATGCTGCTGTTTTCTTTTTCATTCACCCACACAAATTTCATTTCTAAAGGGTTATACCAAGGTCACTTCTGCTGCTTTACTATAACTATGGGTTATTGTTACTCCTGTCTGCTGTATAATTTTCATCCTCGCATTCCAAACAATCAGAATGTCAAGCTTCTCAACGACCAGAATACATTTAAAACAGACTCATCAAATCTTTCCGAAGAAAATGTTGATCTCAGTTTACCATCAGTGTTCTCCAGTAAGACTATAGTGAGCTTGTCAACCTATCACTGATGCCATTTCAGATGTGCCATCTTTAAAGAATATTGTTTTAATGTAGTTTTACATATTCATACCTAAAAAGTCAATAATTTGCAAATGCATTTTTTGTCTTTTTAAAATAGGAAATTTAAACTTTTAAATTAACCTTATTTAGTTACGTTACATTATCAATGCAATACTTTTTGAGAGAATAATTGGTACAGCTTTTAATTAATTACTTTTTTAGAGTAACTTACCCAGCACTGTTTACTACTTGCCATTGTTTGTCGTCTAGTAAGTGTTTAAAAGAGAGCATTTTTATTGTATTCTTTTTTCTATGCCTGTATGTAAAAGATAAGTCAGTTTTCATGAAATAACACTTAAGAGACAGTAAAATAATAAATATTGTTAAAAAATGTTAATACTTTTAATTTATCGTACATTAACAAATGCAGTCCAAAAAGTCTTGAGTCCAGTAATATTCCCCTATTGCTTTTTTATGCTACTAATGGTCATTTTTGTTATTTAAATTTTTTTTTTTATATGAGTTTAACAGGTGGTCAATTTTAAACTAACGGAAACATTTTTTTGGATCCCACTAAATATGAATTAAAATAACCAAAAATGTATTTTAGATTTTATGGGGTCTTTAAAATTTCTTAAGATTTAGCTTGACTCCAGATTCCAGAACAATATATATATATATATATATATATATATATATATATATATATATATATATATATATAATGGTACCCCTGGTAAATATGATCAAAAATGGCTGTAAAAAATAAATCTGCATTGTTTATCCTTTTGATCTTTCATTCAAAAAATTCACAAAAATCGAACCTTTCATTGAAGTAAAAGAATTGAAAGTGGTGGGTAAATCACATTATAAAATAAATGTTTTTCTCCACAACACGCAGGCCATAATTATTGGCTCCCTGTTATTAAATACTTTTTGCAACTTCCTTTTGCCAAGATAACAGCTCTGAGTTTTCTTCTATAATGCCGGATGAGTTTGGAGAACAACTGACAAGAGATCAGAGACCATTCCTCCAAACAGAATCCCTCCAGATCCTGTAGATTCCCAGATCCATGTTGGTGGTTCTTCTCTTCAGTTCAGCCCACTCATTTTCTATAGGGTTCAGTTTAGGGAACTGGGACGGTCATGGCAGAAGCTTCATTTTGTGCTCAGTGACACATTTTTGTTTTGATTTTGATGTTTGTTTTGGAACGTTGTCCTGATGTAAGATCCAACCACGACCCATTCTAAGATTTCTAGCAGAAGCAGTCAGGTTTTGATTTTTTTATCTTTTGGTATTTGCTAGAATCCATAATACCATGTATCTGTACAAGATGTCCAGGACCTCCAGCAAAAAAATAGGCTCACAACATATAAGATCCAGCGGTATATTTAACCGTGGGTATGGGGTAATTTTTATCCCTGTTTGCACCAAACCCATCTGATGGATTTACTGCCAAAAAGCCCTTTTTTGTTTCATCTGACTATAGAATCCGCTCCTTTTTGAAGTTCCAGTCGTGTCTGACAACTGAATATGCTGGAGTTTATTTTTGGTGGAGCGAGAAGAGTTTTTCTTGAAAACCTCCCAAACAACATGTGGTGATGTAGGGGTTGTTTGGTATATATATTTTTAAGGCTTTCTGACCCCCAACACTCAAGTAATCTCTGAATCTCAAAAATTCTCCATCTGTGATCCTTGAAGAGTCTTTGGCCACTCAAACTTTCCTTCTCGCCATGCTTTAAGACAATATAGGCCCACATCCTCTTCCTGGCAGATTCGTAACTTCTTTAGTTGATTGAAACTTCTTAATTATTGCCCTTATGGTCAAAATGGGGATTTTCTTACAGCCACTTTCTATTTTGTGAAGCTCAACAATCTTTTGATACACATAAGAACTATATTCTTTGGTTTTACTGATTAAGGGAATATTTAATGGGTTTTTTTTAGAATATTCAGTCAAGGGAATATTTAAACTCATTTGAAACAAGAAGTCATAGCTTGACAATTTGATGTTCCTAGTCACCCTGGTGGGCTAAAAAAGGGTAAATATTAATGGGAATATCCTCCAGAGATATTTTACTCGTAAAAAACTCTAGGGGTGCCAATAATTGTGGCCAACGTGTTTTGGAGAAAAACATTATTTCATAATGTGATTTCCCCCCCATTTTTAATTATTTTACTTCAATGAAAGGAAGTAAAATATATATTTTATATATATTATATTTTATATAAGTATATATACTGTATAAAAATATAATAAATTATGTTGTAACATGATTCATGTTTAGTTAAGCAATATAACTTTGTTTATAACAGAAGTTATATTACTTTAAATATATATTTTAGTATAATTATATTTTCTTAATATATCTCCTTAACATGTGTTACTTTGTGGGCAAAGTGTATAATTGACCTATTTAGGGTAATGATATTGTGAGACCCCGACATAAGGCATTTTTAATTAGCCTATTCATTTCCAGTTAGACTTGGCTGGTCATTGTGTGCTCAGAGTGCGCTGCTACTTGCCGTCTTCACTCTTGACACTGATGTGTTCACAAGGTCAACAAGTTCACACGATGCCAACTAGCAGGAAGCATCTGGTGTGAACAAGCTGGCCTTTTTGGTGGTGTGTCCAGAAGCATCTGCATCACGCACACTCACCCTCAACCCCTGCAGTACCGTTGTTTACGGTCAGGGGGCGATATCAGACCTCACTATCTACCCAGCAAATGAGAATACTGGCTTCATTGTGATAGGCTCTCTTTTTGCAGAACCTTTTTTCCCTCTCTCTGTTGTCTCCCGACTGCCGACGACTCCGTCTCTTCTCCTCCTTCTGCGTTCCCTCTCTCCTCTGGATTAAATTGGCTGCAGAACGGGAGACTCCATCACTGCTGCATCCATTGATTATTTAAAGGACTAGTTAAAAATGGGATTGAATGCATAAAGGGGAATAGCAAAAAGGATATTGGAAAGGGTGAGTAGATCCAAGCTAGTGACAGAGGAGCACATCATCTGGACCGCTGGAATTGTGATTTGGATACAGTAGTTTTTTTGGATAGAGGGGGAGGAGAGAGCCATTATAATTATGGATGATGACAAGATGAGATATTTATTTAGGATTGCTGACTGGAGAGATGTTACTTGTGAGATGTTTCTTTTTTGCCATTTCCCTGGAATGGTGTGACGGTATTCCGGTGTGTCCTTTCAGCCGCAACAGCTGTGCAAGCTTGATTGTTGCATTTTCCCCCCCGTTTTCCACTCATGCAATGTCATGCGGAGATTTGTTAATATACATTTTTGACAATAATGATTCTTTTAGCTATTTGGGAATTATGGTGATGTTAGAAAGGAAAACTGGTTAAGACATCTTCCATGAATGGATTTTGGTGTACCAGGTTTTTGCCTTTGTCAATCGGTGACCATGAGATGTAATATATTCTGAACATGTGAAATGGTGTGCAGGTTCATGCCAGATGCTTATATTCTCAAAGGATCTTCTCACACACAAATGTGTGGATTTTTGAATTTCCAAGCATGCATCCCAATGTATCCATGCTCAGCTGTGCCGAATGGTCAAGGTTATGATTGGAGCAGAAAAAAAAGGTAGATCTGCCTGGCTCTCTTGAGGCACAGTAGCGCAACATGATTTGTCATTTTTCTGTCCTTTGTTCACCTTAGAGAAATGGTAGAAAGCACAAGTTCTCAAGCTACCTTTTTATTTTCAGCATTTGCCTTGGTGTCTCTCAGTGCCTCTTACTTAAGATGTTGTTAGGGTACCTTTAGATGACTAGCTATGTGATAAACACAAGTCAGACAACACACACAGTCGGATGCATCACTAAAGTGAATCTTCAGGGAATCATGTTGTGCTAAATACATTTATGCATATTAAATGTCACTGAACTATTGAAGCCAACTACAAAAGTCAGCTGCATGAATGTGACAACTTCAGACTCAACAAATGGGACGTGCTAATGCTAAGTGACACATGCTCTATATGGGATTTCATGAAGTGTCTGAAGGGCTTGAAAACAAACAGAATTTGCAAGGACCTAAGAGTGAACCTTGTGGAACTTTGCTCATTCAAACAAACAAACTTGTCTATTGTAGACACTATATATATATCTAAAATGTATATATATATGTATATATATATATATATATATATATATATATATATATATATATATATATATATATTGTGTTATTTATTGTTTGCTACCTAACCCTTACCCTGTGAGGTAAACTCCAAAAGATTATGATATATTAATTTAACTTTTTAGGGGTATCTCAGGTTCTGCATTTACCAGTTAATTTACTTTGTATTTTTTATTTACCTTTTTCAGGAGGTGTTGTAGATAAAGATCTCCGCCATTATCTCAACCTACGGTTCCAGAAAGGTTCAGTGGACCACGAGCTTCAGCAAATCATACGTGACAACCTCTACCTCCGGACTGTGCCGTGTGAGTGATCCATACATTTTGAGAGTCCATTTTAACTCTTGCCAAATAGTTTGGGTTTCTTAGCGTTGGTCTTTTTCATATCCATAAAACAATATGGTGATGTCCTGATGAGGATCCTATTCCAGAATGTCCGACCCAGGTGTGATGCAATAATAGTAAGATATAACTTACTTAAAACCCAAAAAAGCTGTCTTATAGCCGTCTGATCACAACAGTCGACCAGCGGCAGAGCATTTTGATGATCTTTTGGTTTCAGTTTCTGTCGCCCACTATGAAACCTCACCAGTCTGCGCTAAAAAAATCTGCACTAAATGACTATGCATTAAACAATAAAAACTGTCTTCTATGCAGTTTTGTATTCAGTGTGGAAAGAAAAATTGCTTGTCACGTTGTGCCTAGTCGGGACATAGGAAGTATCCTTTTTTGTACTTTAGTGTTTTTGGTGATATTTTACTCGAAAACATTCTCCTGGTCTGATTATATAGTGGGGTACTTTTGACAGAACTTTTTGCTTGTGTTTATTTCCTGATGGCTCTCCATGAGATCTGTGAGGAAAGGTACTTGCAGGTAAAATGAGCCAACCTGCAATATTGAGGAAGTTGTTATTGTTGTGTGGGGTGTTATAGGAGAGACATGGAGACAAACCCTCCCTATATGTCTGGGTACCATCTCAATGTATGATGCAACCAGATAGAAAGAACCAATATGGCTTATTTTGATTTAAAGCACGTTGAATGTATTTTTTCACTCAGGCAGACGTAATGAGAAAAATTGTAATTTTTTGGCGAGCACCAGTCTCCAGTTTGAGGTAAATGACAGGAATGTTAGCAGTGTTTCGAAATCATGTAACAAATTTGACTTGTACCTCAGTTTGTAAAAAAAACAAAACAGAAATGTGTTGACAGTAATGCACTGAGAAGTCTGTGGAGTAAACGTACAATGCTTACAAAAAGCACTTTGTCTACTAGCTTAACTAGGATTATTTCTCTTACGTCTCTTATTAGTGCAGACATGTGAACTGGATTGATACTGTCAGTCCCAAATCTTGATAGATATCAAAATATTGCGACAGGGAAGGTTGTGATTTCTGCCAGCTAGCAGAGGCAAGCTATGCTGCAGTTGCTAATGTTAGTTAGCTGCCTATTTGATGTTAGTTATTATGGCTAGTTGTTGCATTTGAACATAAAAGACTCATTGTCAGAAATCACATTTCTGATTTATATATATATATGTGTGTGTGTGTGTGTGTGTGTGTGTGTGTGTGTGTGTGTGTGTGTGTGTGTGTGTGTGTCTGTGTGTGTGTGGAGAAAGATACAGATTTTCACATAGCTCGTCTTCTTTTCCCCAAATCAAAACAAAAACAAATTGCGAAACAACGATGCTTCGGTCAACTCTCTTCACCCACTTCACTTGTTCTTCCTTTCCTTCCTGTCTCTCTCTTTCTCTCGCTCCCTCTCTTCCTCAGCCTAGGGTTTCCAAGGCAACCACCATTTCCTCTCCAGGCTGGCCTGCTGATGTTTCCCCCTCCCCCTCCATAGTGGTGCACAAACACATCACAATCACCAACCGGCTGGATGAAATGATGTCTTTGATTTATGCCTGTGCAGCGCAGTCATGAGCGTGTATTTCTGGAGCTATTTCTCCCATACTGAGAGTCATTAGTGTAACTGAACAGCTTGCTATGAGATGTTTTGGAGGCTGAATTGGAAGAGACAAGACGAGATAAAGCGATGTTAAACTGTTCATTTGTCTCGTGAATGTTAAAACAGAGGAGAAGAGTTATAACATGACCTGGGTAACTGAATGTGATAGCGCTGCTTTATTAAAAACATGCCAGATAGAGTTTGATTGTAGAAGTAAGAAATGGGTGCTGTCGGGATATTATTAGACTACATGGGGGTTTAAAATTGGAATATATTTTTGTTTTCCTCTGTTTCGGTGCAGAAAAGTGTTCTTCATGGTTAGTTTTCCAGCTCTTTGCAAATCATTCACTTTTTATTTACTGACCTATACAATGTATTGGGCATTGAACCGGATATGCCAATGCCAACTATAGTACTGAGAATGCAAGATGCATTTGGGTTGTGCACTGAATTTGTGAACTGATTTTGAGATGAAATCATCAGTTTGGGTTTGTGTAGCTAGAAGCGTTTGTGTTTACATGCTTTTTTCGGGCCGTTCAGAATCGAATCCTGCTGGTCATGTCACACAAGGTGTAACTACAGTACATTAGATATCTGATGTGTAACTTCACTCTCAGCTGGAGATCGCTGCATTGACATGGCTCATTTCACAAGTCTCTTCACTGTCACTATTAGTTGCCACATGCTCAATAATTTCATAACTGGCTTATAGAACAGTCTTTGCCATTTACTATTCATGACAAGTGTGCTTGTCTGTGTGAAATGATGTCTGCTAAATTTTTAAATATGTTTTTAATTTAGATTTTAGACTTTGCTTAAACTGTTAGACAATTATTTTGCACAACTGCTTTTGGATGTTGTATCGCGTCTTTGTGCAGTTTTTTTTAAAACATTTTTTTAAGATGCTAAAAATAAACCAACTTTTAAAAATGCAGCAGTGCGTATTATGTAAACGTCCCCTTAGAAATGCATCCGATCAGGGAGAGACAAACCTAATACTAGCCTTATCAAGGCTTCCTTCAGACCTATTACTCAACTAGTCATATGCATAATGTGTAGAGAATGCAAATTACATGTCCATCCATCCATCCATCCATCCATCCATCCATCCATCCAATTATATTATCATATATATAATACAATTAATTTATAACAATTTAGGTGTATATAATGTGTGCTTCGTTTAAAATTAATTACATTGATGCACAATATTTATTTGAAATTCTCCGCAAATATTTAGCTTTTCAATTGTGCGTTGACCAGTGAAATGTGTTTCTTGACTAAAATCGATATTATGCATTACATTTTTACCATATATGAGTCATTTGATTGGAGTGCCAAAAAGTTACACATTTAAAAAAAAAAATATTTAAAAATGCAAAATAACCAATTTTACTTCCAAAGTGAGGACTGGAAGTCAGGATGCATCCTGAGGAAGTCATATGACAACAGTGTAGCATACTACACCTTGAAATGCCATTTTTAACTAATAATAGGTGCAATACAGTGTAAACTGCAGGCTATTCAGTAAAAAAAATTCAGAACACACTCTTTTTCCTCTCTGATTTATGCCCTTTTGGATTAATCAAAAAATTGAAGTCAATGGGAAATTGAAAACCCATATATTAGATCTCAAATGATTGCTGGTTTGGTTTCTTACAACACCACTTCACTTGTAATTTCACACAACATATGACAATAGTCAACGACCCCCCCTTCCCCCCTCCGCTCTCAGATTCTCTAGTATTTCACTTTTTCTCTTCCGCATCAGCTGTTATTTCCACCAACCAAACAGTGACAGTGCAAAATCATGCTTTAGTCTCACTCGAGGCTGTGGCACTGTCGGATCACGTCTGTCGCTTTGATGAGCGGACGACAGAACGCATCACGAAAGGGCCCGTCCTTCCGCAGGGCAGTCAAAGCCCTATATTGTACAATTAGACTTTCATATTCGTTCTCTAACCCCCACCTCGTATCTTCTACATCCAGCCAAATGCAATTGTTGCGTCCTGCTGGTAGCGCGCGCCTACTGCTTAGCAAAACCCCATTAGTATCTGTCAGCCATCAACCAATGATATATAATCATTTTAGACAGTTAGCTGTTTGTGAAGTGCATCGACGGAAGACGAACAGACATTTGTGTGACTGTAACAGGTTATTTTGACGGGTTTTCTATATTTCCTATACACGCTTCTAAAGGTTCTTTCACATGCATCGTGACAGATGAATGCAGTGAACACTACGCATTGTAGATCAATTGTCGTAATGCAAAGCTAAAGCTTAAGTTCAGCCTTCGTTTTTTGACTCTGTTTGCACAAACTTGCCTCAAAAAAGTGAACATTTTGATTGTAGTCCTGGAAAGATGTTGACTCTTTAAGAGTTGCTGTTCTTTAGTGGAGAGTTATATAGCAATGCACAGAGACTCATTATACATTCTGCAGGTGTGCATTGCTAAACTGTCAAGTCGACAACTTATGGGCCTGTTGATCCCACTGGGAGACACTTGAGACAAAAAAATTGGCATCTCATGATCGCAGAGACAAACCTGTTGTTTATTGTTTGAACTTTTTAAAAACTGTAGTTTGTAACCTGAAGATGATAATGGGATCACTGTTGCACTTCAAGGCACAGCTTCATGTGCTTGCACACACAGGTAATTGCGCAGACAACTGCACACACACCAGACCACTGAGTGAAACAGTGAGGTCTGCTCTATCCAACCGGGAGCCTCAGATTTTTCCTTGCCTCTTCAAAATGAACAAGCAGGACATCTGAGTCATCCATTCCTGAATCATTGCATCAATTCAAACTGTCTAAATGCTTTTAAATCATGTTTTTTACCATCAACTGGCCTCATTTAGACCGATTCCGAGCATTTTTGCTTGAGGTTCTTCTTTGCTTAATAAACCAAAGCACACAAAACAACCGCACTCTTTAGGGTCCACGGCTCAGGATCATTGATTTGATTTCTTGAAAACTGTTTTTATACGATAATTAGTCTGAATTGCAGATTGTGTGAAGTGTTTGGATAGCTTTTTAAACAGTAGCATTAGAGTAAAGAAGACTGGTGTGAGTTTGTTCACCTTTTTTGAGGCTAGACTAAAAACAGTGGCGGTAAATGTCTAATTGAGTATGCAATTGATTAATTGAGTAAATGATTCATTAGATTTGTGAAATGGCTCTCTTTATGAATGGGCCATTGAATCATTGGTTCGCTTGATTCAAAATGTGGATTTATTCAGTAATGAAACACAGTTGAGTGTTGCTTGAAGGTTCACAACAGTTCTGCTGTGGCTTTATAAGGAATATTTTCATTGACAAAATTGAGCAAAAACAGATAATATTGTGTTGATAGTTAATTTAAAGGGTTAGTTCACCCAAAAATGAAAATGATGTCATTAATGACTCACCCTCATGTCGCTCCAAGCCCGTAAGACCTCCGTTCATCTTCAGAACACAGTTTAAGATATTTTAGATTTAGTCCGAGAGCTTTCTGTCCCTCCATTGAAAATGTATGAACGGTATACTGTCCTTGTCCAGAAAGGAAATAAATGCTGAATAAATGCTGAAAGACAATACAATGCTGAATAAAGTCGTAGTTTTTGTTATTTTTGGACCAAAATGTATTTCCGATGCTTCAAAACATTCTAACTAACCCACTGATGTCACATGGACTACTTTGATGATGTCTTTATTTCCTTTCTGGACAAGGACAGTATACCGTTCATTCATTTTCAATGGAGGGACAGAAAGCTCTCGGACTAAATCTAAAATATCTTAAACTGTGTTCTGAAGATGAACGGAGGTCTTACGGGCTTGGAGCGACATGAGGGTGAGTCATTAATGACATCATTTTCATTTTTGGGTGAACTAACCCTTTAATATTGTCTCTACAATATTCACTTTTTAATTATTGAACTGTTGTATAGAATCAGTTTCACATTTGCACTCGTGGTATTCAAGACAAAAGCAGCACTAGTGTGATATTGCCTTCGTTACTCGTGTGGTATTGCTTAACTATATAATATGATATAAATGTGAGGGAAAAAAACTCATACTGGTGCATTTTTGCTTTAATGCATCTTGTTCGTCACCAATCAACTTTATGAAATGTATGGCGGGACAGGTGCTTTAAATGTGTGTGTGTGTGTGTGTGTGTGTGTATGTATGTATGTATATATATATATATATATATATATATATATATATATATATATATATATATATATATATATATATATATTATTTTTTCCCCCCAGTTAGCTCAATAGCAAAATGCAATATACCTGAATCATGAATCCTATATTTAATTCAACCCAATCCAGTTTTTCCTGAAGTGCCACAGCATCAGATTATGCATAGACATCATCCCAATATGGGAGAGATCTTGTGTTGGTGTGTCATATTGATTATTCTGTTCATGCCTGAGTATATTTAACGTGTTGTACTAAAAAATGGATGACAGAGCTGACTTAAGCTGTTTTCTGCCTCTGGTTCCCTCAGATCGGCTTTGATGTGCTCATAGACTCCAGCTGTTTGATTGACAGTCTGGTTGCACTGTTAATCCTAGAAGAGTGATTGTAGCAATCGGAGTATCATTACTGCCTGATGTCCTTTGATGTTTGAGGGAGCTGACCAATCAAATAATCAATCATTATTCTGCACCGTACACATTGCAAAATGAAGATTGAAATCATCTGCGCTGAACTAGAAGAAATAAAAATGTTATACACAGACAGTATTTTGCAGTAATGGCTTTTATGCAATATGATATAGTGAATTCAAGCAAATAAGTCACAAATTGTTCAGTAAATGATGTCAGACTGAATCTTTACTGATTTAGGCAGTTTATAACTACATGTTTGGGTTCATGTCGGACTAGGAGTGCCATTAAAAAAATTAAATGTACTGTAGGAATCAAACAATTTAATAATTCAAATAAAAAGCTAAATAAATATTTACTTTTTCACAAATTAAGACTGTTTAACTGTTTATTTTGTTATAATTAACCGCAAATTTAAATATCATTTTTTTTAAATAAAATGTAATTGTATTAATTTTATATAATTCAAACAGAAATGTAAATAAATATATCTCTCTCACACAAATTAATAAATATTAAAAACGGTTTAATTTAAAATAAACAATTAAAAATTATGTCTAATGTGTAGTTAAATAAATAAAGTTATGTTCATTTAAAAAAATAACATTGAATAAATCATTTTTAAAATGCTAGGTAAATAAAGCATGAAATATTTTTTTTACTTTGTCAATTTTAATAAAAAATGAATAATTTATTATTTTATTGTGATATTTAGCTACATTTTAAAACCAACTTGTTTAAATGTCTATTAATTTGTCCATTTATGTATTTACCTTTTTATGTTTGAATTAATTTATTCTTTTGTTTTATGTTTAAGTGTCACTTTTAGTCATGAATGCCAATTCATGATTTAGTCATATGAATGCCAATGTAATTCCTCTTATCATGTTAATTAAGTTTCATGATGACCACTCAGGTTTGTAATAGTTCTTAATGGCGACTCTAGATAAATGCTTTATGGGCATTTTGAAAGAAAGATACTCAATGTAGAAATCCGAAAATCTGTATCGACTCACAGTTACATGGCTTTGTGTCGTGAGCCTGCTGTTGTATTTCTGCTACTGTGTCCCTTAAACAGGTTTAACGGATACCCTCCCACTGCACTTCTGGAGTTTGTTGGATTTTCTTAGCAACAACAACAAAAAAAGCCCTGTTTGCCCACTTTCAAGTTTGCAGAGATTCCAGCTTCCGGCAAAAGTCGATTGCATAACATCCGTGCTGTTTACAGATGAGATGACTCACTGTTGAGACATTGAGAGCATTTTGAGCTGTCGTCACAGGAGCCGCTTTATACATATGTGGGAAATCAAGGTAATAAAGCATCGCGTTACGGTGCGACATCCTAAATGTTGAAAGAATGATATCTGTGTCCATGCAAGTGTTCTTCGCTGCAAACTCGAGTGAGGCCGTCAGAGCCGTGCTGGCTTGTTGTGGCTGTGTTGGGTGACAGAATGAAACTCTTAAATGTCCTTTCAATCCACCAGGGACTCTCTCCCTCTCCGACGTCATCCTGATGTATGAGTCTCCTCATCCTTCATGGCAGGCAGGCAGTGCACTCAGTTAGTGATGGGACTCTGTGATGCAGCCAATAGACACTGCTGCTGGATCTGGTCAGCTGAGGCATAAATCAAAATGAAGGCATTGAGGTTTGGGATTATTTACGCCTTTTCAAACGTATATGAGATGGAGACTATAAATTCTTATGTTGCACGAGAGGTGAATAAAAGGTGAAATAGAATGGGTTTTGAAAGAAATCTGAGGGTTTTGTTGTGTGTACTAGTTTGTGATGTCAGTTTTGAAACAAGAGCCAGTGTAGCTTGTTACTGATAAATACAAGCCATTGAGGCACACTGCAAAACAATCTTTTTTTTTTTCTAGTAAAAATATCTAAACTACATATATATATATATATATATATATATATATATATATATATATATATATATATATATATAAAAATAAAGAGAGAGAGAGAGAGAGAGAGAGAGAGAGAGAATTTTTTTTTATTGTAATAATATTTCAAAATTGTAATGTTTTTATCTGGAATATCAAATGTGAATAAATGTATACGCTCTGTATACATTTATTCACATTTGATATTCCAGATAAAAACATTACAATTTTGAAATATTATTACAATAAAAAAATGTTTTATATTTTAAAATGTCATCTATTCCTGTGAGGCAAAACTGAATTTTCAGCATTATTACTGTGTTCAGTGGGACATGATCCTTCAGAAATCATTTTAATATGCTGATTTGTGCTCAAGAAACATTATTTAGGATTTATTTGTTAAAACATAAGGTTGCTGTATGCATATGTATATATACACAACATTATGTTTTAACATATATTCTGTTAAAATCTTTTTTTTTATAAACTGCTTACAATAAAAACAAAGAATGATATGGCAAACAAAAATTACATTATTTATAAATAGCATTATTTTTGTTTGAAATGTCGCTCTTCGACTTCGCTTTAAAGGGGTCCTATTATACTCTTTTAGGAAGTCTTGATTTTGTTTTTGTGGTATAATAGAATATGCTTTCATGCTTGATTGTTAAAAAAACACATTATTTTTCACATATTTTACATTATTACACATACCCTCTCCCCAGTCTGTCTCGAACGAGTCATTTAGTTCCGGTTTCGATGAAGCCCCTCATTCCAAAATACAAAATGTGCTGTGTTTAGTTAGCTGGCCCAATGTGTTGTAGTTGGCAGCACTTAGCGTGTGTTTGGGAAATGTCCCACCCCTCCATAACGGCGATTTCTACTCTAGTGTAAATATAATGGATGGCGGCCATTTTAGTCCAATTTGAGCCTGATTAAGACCCTGACAATGTTATTGTTAACAAATAAGAGGATCGTCCAGAACAGATTTCATGCACGAACTTTGAAACGTCCTGTGAAATCTGTGCTTGCAGAGTGGTATGTTTTTCTCATACATTACAGATACAATGTTATACACCATTTAATCATGATATTTGTCGGAAAGCTATGGTTATACAAACAGTAATCAATAACAAAAACATGGTTAATTTTCCTGAGGGGCGAACAGTTTTCCTTACAAACATCCTTACAAAAGTGCGAGCTTACAAAAGCTACAGTAAACATTATATCAACACTAATGTTGGCTAGCAGGCGAGCGTAGCAAAAAACATAAAAATTAGAATAGAGAACTGTTAATAGAAAACGCAACTACAAATAAAAAGACATACTTACAAGTTGTGATCCTCAAACAACAGATTGCTCCGACAAAGTGGAAACTGCTCTATTTCAGGAGAAGCTTTTTTGTGTACAGTAGCTTTTGTTTGTACAGATAAACGTTGGGATTATAATTTTAAGGAACAGTGTTAAAATAAATCTAAGTTCGTCAGCATTAGGAGTTGTGGAAAAAACAGCATCTCTTTGACATAGCAACAGCTCATCCAGGCCTCGTCCGTTTTTCGGGTTTTTTTTTTGCGTATTCCGTGGGCGGGGATTAATTAAATGAGAAACATTATGACTTCGTAAAGCCCGAGAAAATCACGTTGTAGTCCAAAGAGCCATTCGTTGTAGTTCATTGAAAGTGGATTCTGTTTAAATAAAATATCTCCATTTGGAGTGGACTTTGAGCTTTGTACCCTTGCAGATCTTTTTTATGCTCAAACAGCAACATTGCACACTAACTAAAGTTGAAAAAGTGAAAAGGCATAATAGGACCACTTTGAGATTTAAAAAAATATGATTTTTTATTTTATTTAGGCCAAAGCAAAGGTCAAAGCAAAGTTCTTGCCAAAGCGAACTTTCGGCTGTCAAACACCTTCGCACTACCATTGGTCTGTGGCGATGATGTAATTGGTAGGTGTGCTCTGAGGCTCCGCCTTCCTTGTAAATCTTCTCAGGTTCATTTCTTCTGTTCAGTCTATTGAGGTCAGACGTCCACGAGTAAATGCATGAATCCACCTGAGAGCTGCTTTATAGTAGAAACTGAAGCTGAAATTCTAATTGAAACGACACTGACACTGTTTTTTCCCATATTTAATCCTGTAAAGCTGCTGCTTTAAAGCAATCTGTTGTATAAAGCGCTGTATTAATAAACGTGACGGGACTTTACTGGAGTGCTGAATTGCAGAGCTTGTGCAAACATATTATCCACTTAGCAAATGTTTTCTTAACTGCTGTTTTCTCATCGCTGTCATTTTTGTTGTTTGTTTAGTTATTGAGAGGAAAGCACACAGCACATATTTACATATTCGTCGCTCTCAGCAGTGTGGGCGGCATCAGCTGTTCGCTAACAGTAAACCGCTTTTTACACAAAGCGATGAATGAAAACTAACTTTGCCAGGAGTATATTAGGGTCTTTAATTAAGACCCTAATATACTCCCTACTTCCCCCCCCCCCCCCCAATGGAGACCATACTGATCAGAAATACTGATTTAGAACAGGATTATTTTGCAGTGCAACATTATCAGCATCAAAGTATGACAGTGTTAGTCACAGTTAGTAGCTCGCCACCTCATCTGACCCTCTGTTTTAAAGCCCTGGATTGAGCTGTTTCTCTGACACAAATATATTCCTAAAGCGTTCTCTGTTTCCTGCCCCCCCCTTCAAGCGCTTCTCTCACAGGTCAGCTCATGAGATATGACGATGCTGATGGATGTGAAAGCTAATAAAAAGGGCATTTAACTCTGGTTTGTGGGGTCAACAATTTGGGGTTGAGTAAATGTATTGATTTTCCGATTAATTATTTTTGCTTGATCCAATTGAATCTTAAAATCCCAGGATACATTTTTTAATATATGCCTTTTTTCACTCGATGCATTATATGCCATTAAATACCAGTTACTACAGTGATTGTTCCTACAATTCATATATATATATACTGTTAAAAAAAGTTGCTGCCTTAAATCTTACTTGGATGTTTAAGTAATTTCACCTTAAATTGCATTAAATTGACTTTAAAAAATGAGTTGAATCTTGTATAACTTCCACTAAAGTGGAAATTGCAGAACTTATTTTGAAGAGTTAAAGCAAAGTAAAATATAATATTATAATTTTATAATGATTATAATATTTTTGTGGCTTCTTCATTGGGAGTTATTTCAGTCAAATATACGTTTCCTCCTCCAAGTGAAGGACCACCTTATTTGCCCTGGTTTCCGAAGGCATTTAATGGCATTCAATCCATTATGGTTCGCCTACGATGTGATGAATCATGGATTTAATCACTCAGAAGAAGCACGGCAATGTATAGCCATGAGTGAAGGGCCGTTTCCTGAATCATGTTTAAAAACGCAATGCCTTATGTTTTCTGGCCGTATCGTATCCCCTAGACCGTCCGATATAGGCTCATTCACTTCAGGGCACCCGTATCTCACATATCCCTTCACCTCTACTCACCCTGAGAGCTGTTTACCTCCATTGAAACATTAGTGATTCAGCACACAGAGCACCACTGGGCTTCAAGGTTGGACTGACCGCAGATTAGAGGGAACACGATCCCCCCGTCACGAGTGTCAGTGAGGCTGCAGGCCATTACAGGCAAATTTCAGCCCTTCAGCCCCAGCACTCATCAAACCCTCAAACATATTCACAGATGGTATATGAGGGCAGGGCCTCGGTGTCAGCCTTCATCCAACTTCAACCCCCAGGGAGTAATTTGTGATGACTGAAAAATATATTTGAACACTTGAGTCTTTCATTAGTTTGCCAGCTTACCTTTTACACCTTGTTGAACTTGAGAACTTTTCAGATCTCTGTTTGGTGTGGCAGTACTTTTTTATCCTTTGATGTTTGGTCTGTTGTTCATTGAAATAGCTACTAACAAATTTATTTGCAAGGAAGTGACATTTTTTTATTCAACAGGTGATGATAGTAAAATAATTTGTAATAATTAAATCTCTGAGTATTTATATAAAATAAACAATTAGTTAAAACAATATGTAAATGTATTAAAACAATATATACATAATTAGTAATAACAAATTATTATAAACAATAATTGTTATAATATAATAGTAATACCTACCAATTAAGTATTCATATTGAATGTTTTTTTTAAACTATATATATATATATATATATATATATATATATACACACACACTCACCTAAAAGTATTATTAGGAACACATGTTCAATTTCTCATTAATGCAATTATCTAATCAACCAATCACATGGCAGTTGCTTCAATGCATTTAGGGGTGTGGTCCTGGTCAAGACAATCTCCTGAACTCCAAACTGAATGTAAGAATGGGAAAGAAAGGTGATTTAAGCAATTTTGAGCGTGGCATGGTTGTTGGTGCCAGACGGGCCGGTCTGAGTATTTCACAATCTGCTCAGTTACTGGGATTTTCACGCACAACCATTTCTAGGGTTTACAAAGAATGGTGTGAAAAGGGAAAAACATCCAGTATGCGGCAGTCCTGTGGGCGAAAATGCCTTGTTGATGCTAGAGGTCAGAGGAGAATGGGCTGATTGATTCAAGCTGATAGAAGAGCAACTTTGACTGAAATAACCACTTGTTACAACCGAGGTGTGCAGCAAAGCATTTGTGAAGCCACAACACGCACAACCTTGAGGCGGATGGGCTACAGCAGCAGAAGACCCCACCGGGTACCACTCATCTCCACTAAAAATAGGAAAAAGAGGCTGCAATTTGCAAGAGCTCACCAAAATTGGACAGTTGAAGACTGGACAAATGTTGCCTGGTCTGATGAGTCTCGATTTCTGTTGAGACATTATGATGGTAGAGTCAGAATTTGGCGTAAACAGAATGAGAACATGGATCCATCATGCCTTGTTACCACTGTGCAGGCTGGTGGTGGTGGTGTAATGGTGTGGGGGATGTTTTCTTTGCACACTTTAGGCCCCTTAGTGCCAATTGGGCATCGTTTAAATGCCACGGCCTACCTGAGCATTGTTTCTGACATGTCCATCCCTTTATGGCCACCATGTACCCATCCTCTGATGGCTACTTCCAGCAGGATAATGCACCATGTCACAAAGCTCGAATCATTTCAAATTGGTTTCTTGAACATGACAATGAGTTCACTGTACTAAAATGGCCCCCACAGTCACCAGATCTCAACCCAATAGAGCATCTTTGGGATGTGGTGGAACGGGAGCTTCGTGCCCTGGATGTGCATCCCACAAATCTCCATCAACTGCAAGATGCTATCCTATCAATATGGGCCAACATTTCTAAAGAATGCTTTCAGCACCTTGCTGAATCAATGCCACGTAGAATTAAGGCAGTTCTGAAGGCGAAAGGAGGTCAAACAAAGTATTAGTATGGTGTTCCTAATAATCCTTTAGGTGAGTGTGTGTATATATATATATACTTAGATATCAGTACACGTTCCTCAGGCAAAAATCAATGTCTTTTTCTTCTTTTTACATAATAAAAGTGGTTGCCACAGAACACTCATTTACTCTGAATATTGAACTATAGCATGTGCACTTTCATTGCTTATAGTTGTTGTGCAAGTTTGGGCAAAGAGTGTTTGGTTTAGATTTATTGTTGCTGCATCAAAAATCATTGTTGTGAATATGGTTTCTGCATGCTGTTGTTGATATGATTCTTGTCTAAGGCTTGTCTGAGGATGTCTGGAGCATCAGTTGTTGTCAGGGCTTTGTTTAGCAGGTGGGAATGTCATTTGCAATCCAAGTGATCCAAAGAGATGCCGCTGACGACTTGAAAGCGGAGAATTCCTGAGGAGATGAGTCGAGACAGCAAGAGGCTGAGAATGAGGTGCCGTGGTTGAGGACTGTGGAGTAAAGCCATAGCAGCGCTCTGAGAGGCAGAGGAGCCTTTTGTATGCTTGCAGTTGATTGGCTTTGACAGTGTATTCGAACAGGACGGCGGTGCCTCAGTAAGTGTGAAACGCTCGTACCTGAAAGATTGGTTCACATGGACATGGTTTCATGGGAAGATGAAGATGATATAAAGAGGTAATCAAGCAGACAAAATAAAACGGGTAAGGCTGGACACAAATTTTCTCTCATCATTTCTCACAATCACATCAACCGTAATCACATGAGAACAAGCGAAGAGAGAGAGACACTAAGCCAGTTTATATGCCCTGTTATAATCAGATTTACCCCATGGATGGATTTAATCAGGGCTCTTCAGGTAGTCATCTGAACAGATGTATTAGCTGGGACAGATCAGCAGCATCAAATGAAGTAAGCAAATAATATTTATAGTTTTCAAACAGGTTCTTTATTACTAAATCAACAAGATTTAAATGTATATACAGTATATATTTAACATTTTATATATATATATATATATATATATATATATATATATATATATATATATTACTATAAAATATTATAAGACCAATGTTATATATTATATATTTTTACATTGCTTTAACTCATCAAAATAACTTATAAGCAATTTTCAATATTTTTTGTTATTCAAGATTAAACTAATTTTTCAGTTTAACCCTCTGGGGACTAAGCTCTTTTTGGTACGTTTTCTCTATTTTTACATTTGGGCTTATAAACTATATGTAATGGAGATGGAACACTATGTGTTTGGTATCTATGGATTCAGAAGACCCTAATCTAACATAAGCACGCATGTAATATGTTTATAAAGGAAGTATGAGTGAAAATGTATTATAAACTAGAGAATTTCAAAAACGAAAATTCGATTTTTGGCATTTATTTCTGAAAATCACACATCACACAACAATAGTGAACAGTTTTTGAACAAAAAATATATTTGTCAAAGCCTTTGCTTGACAGACATGTGTAATTGTTAAATAAAATGTGTAAAGACCAATGAAAATTTTAACTTTATTTACAAATAGTCCCAGGCGTTTTTCTTAGGAATGCTTAGAATTTTCTAAGCAATGCTTTCTCCTCGTCACTCTCCAGTAATTGTTCCAGAGCTTGTTCTACCTAAATCGTTTACTGCTTGCCATCATAAAAGTGTTAAAACAATAAATAATGCTATAATTGTATGTGTATATTATAATTGTTCTGTCTCTCTCTCATATCTCTGTGTGCTCTCGCTCCGTAAAGCCTTGTTTATACTCGACGCGTCCGTTCGCTTTCTGTCGTCTCTGCCACTCAACGCTGTTTGCGTAATAGTATATAGTACCACCCCTTGCACGGCTACAGAGTCCTCCGATTTGCTAGAATACGTCATAGTAACCTTCCTCTGATTGGGTAAGAAAAATATTCCTCCATCGGCAATTTTTCCATTGGTTGTTGCTCGTGAATCTGCCAAACAACATCGATTTCATTGGCCTTTGACGTAGTGGTATTGCGCAACAAGGAAGTGTGTATACAAGCCGGGTAAGTTTCTTATCACTGTTTTCAGCGGAATCTGAGGAAGATGTTAAGACGGCAAAAAAGACCGCACATCTCTATCATTAATAGTTTTTAAGATAATTACACATTTGTAAAAGTATGCCATTTTGGACGGTACCGCCCAATCCGTCCCCAGAGGGTTAATGTAATTTAAGTAGAAATAACATCAACATCCAAGTTGATTGTACTTAATATATACCAATATACCAATAGAATGTGTGTGTGTGTGTGTGTGTGTGTGTATATATATATATATATATATATATATACATGCATACATACATATAAAGTATTTTGACTACTTGACTTTGAACATATGTGTACTGTATAAATATTCACATCAAATATGCACATGCCCAGTGTTTACACTTTTTGGGGAATAAAACCTAGTTGTCCTAGTATATATTTATAATGTCTGCATAATGTTTTCTAAATGTTGTAAATTGATTTTTAGATCACAAGATTTGTGCACCAAAACTGTACATTAATGAAAATCATGAAAATTAGCAATGCTTCTGTTTAATTTCCTCCGTGTCATGTTCAGGCCTTTGTCAGCACACAGACGCAAGTATAAGCGTTGAGCACACACATTTGAATTGACTCAGTCAGCGATTATATTCCCTGAAGATAAAAAAGTGCATTGTCAGAACCCTGAGATCATATCTCCATGGAGGCCTCTACGTTTTTGAGATGATTCACATATTTGAAATATCACTGATGGATAGGTACATATGGAACTAGTGAATTTAGTTACGGTAGTAAATCGATGTTACTCAAATTCTAAACTTTATTTGTTATTAAAAGTATGATTCATGAACTATATAGGAATGTTAACTGTTAGGATTTAATGCTAAAGACAAGAGAAACCAAGTATGAGCTGCAATAAATCCATCCATCCATCCATCCATCCATCCATCCATCCATCCATCCATCCATCCATCCATCCATCCATCCATCCATCCATCCATCCATCCATCCATCCATCCATCCATCCATCCATCCATCCATCCATCCATCCATCCATCCATCCATCCATCCATTATAGTTGTGGTTCCCTGCCATTGTAAATGGTTGCCAGGGTGTTGCTATTTGATTAGTAAGGTGCTTTTAGTTTAATAATATTAAAATGGTACAATTATGACATTTAAAAAAAGGCCTCATGGTTTGTACAGATTACGCGAAAAATATCTTCAGCATTAGCCCGTCATCTCAGCGGAGCCACTGAATTTGTAAAAGGATTCACAGGTACTATATTTAGGCTTATCGCTGGTGAAATGATGTTCAGGTGAATATCCTTGAATATTTAAATGTTCTCCACAATGTGCGATTCCTGTCTGCATATTACATAAGCTGTGCGTGATGTACTTGTCTCTCATTTCCCAATCTCTCTCTCTCACTTAAAAATATATTAGTTTTGTCTTACTTTCATAATTCAGTGGTACCTTGGCCTCTCCAAGCAGCACATATATGGGCTGTCATTTTAGCCCCAAAATCAAAATGGACTTTTCTTGTTTAAAGAGTTCACACTAGCCTGGAAATATACTCCAGTAGCCTTTGATTTCCAGATACAAGGTAATGCATATCTGTCTTCTGAATCTGAAATTAGCTTTCTTTTCTTCATGGTGGAATTGTGTTAAGTGTGCCTGAAGAATCAGACAGATATAGGCAAATGCTTTTATCAGCACTAGCTTGAAAGTTTCCAATGTTATATAAGCAAATACATAGAAGCTAAAAATCTCTTGGGACTCATTTTATAAATCTGCTTCAGTCGGTGACATGACCCAGCGGGTACAGCTTGTGCTGCTTGTGTGGTCGATTGGAGTTTAAATCTGATTCATGTAATTGCCTGATCCTGAAAATAAAATCAATATAAGCCAGCATATTCGTGACTCGTTCGACTCGGTCATCATTTACATCAAAAAGAATATTGATGATCTTAGCTTGCTTTCGATTTTATTTTGATAAGGCATATGAAGACATGGGTCAACAGAAAGTTAGCTCCCGCCACTCGTCCCTTCCAACCCTATCACACACCCGCCAACGTAGGGGTGGGCGATATGACCAAATTCTTATTTCACGATGTGAGAAGTTTTATTTCACAATAACGATATATATGATAATATTATTAAAAATAAGAGAAAATAAGCAAATTACCAACAATAGGACAAATGAAATATTTGGGATCGTTGGGATAAAACCACAAAATGACATTTGTTTGGAAGAATTGTTCATTCTGAAAACACAAAATGGAAACTTATATTGTATTATTACAAATAAAATAAATATATGGGAAAAAAAAGAAAGGTCAGTAGCTTTGATTTGATTTTGATTTGATTTGATTTATTCAACAATGATCTTAAACAAATACAATCATGCCAAAGATAATTCATACACATTTCAAGACAAATTGTCGAGGATAAAATACACAAAAAAGCCCCAGGCTTATTTCCATTGTGGTCCTCTATATGCATAAAATGGACAAACAGTTCCAGTGGGAATAAAATCAAACATCTCACACCTTAATAAATTCATATGGGATCTTAATTGGAAAGCCATTTTTTAACTTCTCTTCTAAAGGGCCATGCCTCGTGTAATTGTTTTAAATAATCTGGCAATTCATTCCAAGCAGCTGCACTCGAGTACAAAAACAAATTCTTCCCAACTACACTTTTAAACCGGTACAAATATATATTATTTATCCTTGCCCTTGTAGAAATACCATGGACATCTCTCACAAAAACATAGTTGTCATACAAGCATTTTGGAACAGTTCTCTGTATTATTTTGTACACCATCATCATTTTAATAAAAATTACCCTTTTATCCACTTTTAAAAACCCCAATTCCCTAAAGTGATTATTATTCAGTTGTGTACGAGGATGTAACCCCAGAACGATTCTACACAACCTGTTCTGAGCAGTCTGTAATTTATTTTTAACTTGTTTCTTAGAGCCACTATACCGAAAAGTTACTGCATAGTCAAAGTGTGGTTGCACTAATGCACTAGCTAACATTATCAAGGTTTGTTTATCTAAATAACCAGCCTGTCTTCCTAAAAATGTTATTCTATTACTTATTTTCGATAGAGCTACAACTGCCATGCTATCCCCTGTCATTTTGCTATCTGGAATACATCCCAAATATTTAACTTATTGCTTAAAAGTAAAATTCTCATCTCCCACCCTTATTTCTGAATTGGGACATTTCTTCAATTTCGCCTCAGAACCAAATAAAATAGCCTCAGTTTTGAGACAATTGAAGTGCAAAAAATAACTTATTATGAAAACACCAATTGGATACTTCTACAATTTCTCTTCTTAACTTGTTTTCTATTATTTCTTTATTTTCATCAGTAACTATTATCGATATCATCCGCATATAATGATAAGTGGCTAGAACATGCCATCTTTAAATCATTTATATACATTAAAAAAGAAAGGGCCCTAATACACTACCTTGTGGTACTCGACACTAAATCAGCAAAGAGTCTGAACGCACTCCATCTATATCAACCATTTCACACCTATTCGTAAGATAGGATTTAATCCATTTACATGTATCAGAATCAAAACCCATAGCATTTAATTTTGACAACAAAATATTGTGGTCAACTGTGTCCAAGGCTTTTCTTAAATCCAGCAATACCATCCCACTTAATTTACCTTTATCCGTTCCTTTCTTTATGTAATCCGTCAAATACAGGATAGTTGTCTCTGTGGAATGCAACCTTCTAAAGCCGGACTGAAATTCTTATAAAATATTAAAATTGGAAATATATTCTTCAATTTGGTCAAATAAGATTTTTTCAAAAATTTTAGATAATGAAGACAGGATTGACACAGGCCTGTAATTATTACACTCAAGCCTACTCCCTTTTTTAAAAAGGGGAAAAACTTTAACTTGTTTAAATTCGACCGGTACCTTAGCTTGGCAGATAGAAAGATTTAAAATGTAAGTAACCATAGGAGTTATAAAATTAGCTGCATCTTTGATAAACCTAGCCGGAATATTATCCAACCCTGTTGCTTTATTACACTTCAATTCACTTAGTTTCTTATGAACTGTCATCTCTTTTACTTTCCTAAATGAAAAACCACCTAAGGGAACACCACGATTAACATAGTATTCTTTAACCAATTTATCGTCATATAAATCTGATTGTACTGGAAGCTCTTTTACTAAATTGTCACCCACCGTAGTAAAAAACTCATTGAAACAATTTGCTTCCTTTTTCTGATCTGTCATCAATTGACCATTAATTTTAAGACTAATTCTTGGATCTTTACTTTTAACCTTTTGCCGATAGCCTAAACCACTGAAGATTCGCCATAGTTTTTTAGAGTCCTGCTTAGCCTCACTAATTTCATTCATCAGAAAACATTTTTTGGCCTCTTTAATCTAGCACCTTATCTCATTTCTTTTACGTTTAAATGTATTATACCGTATTTTCCGGACTATAAGTCGCACTTTTTTTCATACCTTGGCTGGTCCTGCGACTTATAGTCAGGTGCGACTTATATATCAAAATTACCAAGATTTACTCGTCACAGGATCGCTGACGGCCCCAGATTATTATTTGCGAGTTTTTGATGTATTTGTGGTATGACGTGAATGTATCATTTGCCGAAATTTGGGGTGACATTACCGTCTACAGCCACGAGAGAACGCTCTATGCGCTCTAGACTACAGCTAGTTTTACCGCTGAAAAAATCTCTCTTCAGTGATGTGGAATAAGATCGCGGGAGCTTGGTGAAATTGCTTTACCGATAACTATTGGACTCGCTGTCTTGTTATGTTTTTTTTTTATTTTATTTGATCCTATTCAGCCTCTCAGGTATGTTCTTTATGCTATTGTGTAGCTAACTGTTGATGTGTTACGTTAACAACATACCGGACACATATTCAGCCTGTTGTTCTTTGTGCTATTGTGTGTAGCTGAATAACTTAAATGCCTTCTGTTTTAATGAATTAAAGTCTGTTTAAATAACTTTTTCTTGGTCTTGGATTTTGTTAAATATTTTTCTAAATAAATGCGACTTATAGTCCAGTGCGACTTATATATGTTTTTTTCCTCGTCGTGACGCATTTTTGGGCTGATGCGACTTATACTCCGGAGCGACTTATAGTCCGGAAAATACGGTAATTATTATTATTTCCATCTCTTTTAAATGATTTTAGGCTATTATTGCGTTCCTTGATATCTTTCAAAATACTATCTGTCATCCAGGGTTCTGTTCTTTGTTTAATTCTTATTTTTTTGCTAGGCGCAACTTTATTCAGAACTTGCACAAATCTCTTTTTAAACATGTCCCATACTACAGGTCCTTCTCAAAAAATTTGCATATTGTGATAAAGTTCATTATTTTCCATAATGTAATGATAAAAATTAAACTTTTATATATTTTAGATTCATTGCACACCAACAAAAATTTTTCAGGTCTTTTATTGTTTTAATACTGATGATTTTGGCATACAGCTCATGAAAACCCAAAATTCCTATCTCAAAAAATTAGCATATAATGGAAAGGTTCTCTAAACGAGCTATTAACTTAATCATCTGAATCAACTAATTAACTCTAAACACCTGCAAAAGATTCCTGAGGCTTTTAAAAACTCCCAGCCTGTTTCATTACTCAAAACCGCAATCATGGGTAAGACTGCCGACCTGACTGCTGTCCAGAAGGCCATCATTGACACCCTCAAGCAAGAGGGTAAGACACAGAAAGAATTTGCGGTGTGGCATGGAGGCAATCAGCCTGTGGCACTGCTGAGGTGTTATGGAGGCCCAGGATGCTTCGATAGCGGCCTTAAGCTCATCCAGAGTGTTGGGTCTTGCGTCTCTCAACTTTCTCTTCACAATATCCCACAGATTCTCTATGGGGTTCAGGTCAGGAGAGTTGGCAGGCCAATTGAGCACAGTAATACCATGGTCAGTAAACCATTTACCAGTGGTTTTGGCACTGTGAGCAGGTGCCAGGTCGTGCTGATAAATGAAATCTTCATCTCCATAAAGCTTTTCAGCAGATGGAAGCATGAAGTGCTCCAAAATCTCCTGATAGCTAGCTGCATTGACCCTGCCCTTGATAAAACACAGTGGACCAACACCAGCAGCTGACATGGCACCCCAGACCATCACTGACTGTGGGTACTCCAGTGCTGCTTATCTGTGGCCCCGGTCAGGCACTTCTGCCACTGTTTCTGGTTCAAAAGTGGCTTGACCTGGGGAATGCGGCACATGTAGCCCATTTCCTGCACACGCCTGTGCACGGTGGCTCTGGATGTTTCTACTCCAGACTCAGTCCACTGCTTCCGCAGGTCCCCCAAGGTCTGGAATCGGTCCTTCTCCACAATCTTCCTCAGGGTCCGGTCACCTCTTCTCGTTGTGCTGCGTTTTTTGCCACACTTTTTCCTTCCCACAGACTTCCCACTGAGGTGCCTTGATACAGCACTCTGGGAACAGCCTATTTGTTCAGAAATTTATTTCTGTGTCTTACCCTCTTGCTTGAGGGTGTCAATGATGGCCTTCTGGACAGCAGTCAGGTCGGCAGTCTTACCCATGATTGCGGTTTTGAGTAATGAAACAGACTGGGAGTTTTTAAAAGTCTCAGGAATCTTTTGCAGGTGTTTAGAGTTAATTAGTTGATTCAGATGATTAGGTTAATAGCTCGTTTAGAGAACCTTTTCATGATATGCTAATTTTTTGAGATAGGAATTTTGGGTTTTCATGAGCTGTATGTCAAAATCATCAGTATTAAAACAATAAAATACCTGAAATATTTCAGTTGGTGTGCAATGAATCTAAAATATATGAAAGTTTAATTTTTATCATTACATTATGAAAAATAATGAACTTTATCACAATATGCTAATTTTTTGAGAAGGACCTGTATATCCACATCATCAAACTGCATCACTTCATTCCAATTAGCCTTGCTAAGTTCTTCAAAAAAAATTTGTGGACTATATCTTTTAAGCGATCTAATTTTTAATGTATTATGATGACTTATGGCCTCTCTCTTTAATTTCCTACATACATATACCATATTATGATCACTTAAACCAACCTCCAAAACACCACTTTTAAAGATCCTAGAAACCAAAATAACATCAATTATTGTACTGCTTTTAGGAGTAATTCTAGTTGGGTCAACGACAATTTGTTTCAATGCATATGATTTACAAAATGAACAGAACTGCTTAAAGCTGTCCTGAGTGTTTGCATATATGTTAATTCCTACAAACAAAAAGTATATTAGATTAAAATCACCGCAGCAGACACCAAAGCGGAGGCAGAGAAGCTCCAGTCAAAACAAAACCCACGACACCTGCTGCAAATGCCGCCAACCCGTGTGTGGAAATTGTGCGAGGAGAACAGAGATCACTTGCCTTGACTAAGAAGCTTAAATAGCCAAGCACTATATTGACTAACATAATTAACATACAATTTGTAATATAGTCTAGTGTTTTTATGTTTCTGTAGCCTACCCTTCCTTCTTGGTTCTTCTTTGTTTTCTTTTAGATCAGTTTGTTTCCATCTTTTTCTATTAGCCTATTTTCTCTGTTATTATATGAAAATAAAATGTTTTATAATTAAATAAGATCCTTTTAGTTGTGATTATCTTGTTCTGAGTTATGTTGAATGGATATGGAAATAAAGCCTATCTCTTGTGACTATGCGATAACTACGGTAGGATACTAATGATATTATTATTAATAAATGTATAATTAATCTTGTTTAATTTTACAGTTTGGTGTTGTTTTGTTTTTAAAAGATATGCTAATACAATAAATGCATTAATCTCTCAATTGGGTATTTATCATTAAAGATATAGAGCTTGGAATCGAGCGGTCAAAATGACCGCTTGTGGCAGTTCTAGTAGTTATGTAATTCTGGCACTGCTAGTGTTAATAACACTTTTTAACATCGAGCACTTCTCAAATTCGCGATCGCCTTCTGAGATAGGAGGCTGCCTGTGCGCGCACTTACCAGTGTGCCAGTCAACAAGAGCACCACACCGGAAATATAATGCGCTTATAACTCTTTTTAACATCAAGCACATCCCGCTCTTGATATTCTTATTCATGCATTTCATCACTCTGAAGTATCTGTAGTTGTGTATATATTTACATACCCCACGATTTTAGCAAAATCTCTAACGATAGACATTTAATACCGTGGTGTGCCCTGTGCATACGTGACAGTGAATAATTAATAGGAAATAACAAAGAATGAATGCTCCTACACAGCAAAAGGTGCTTAACTTGTCTAGCAGATGTTTAGTGGCTTTAACTGGTCAACCAGCTGAAAATGTGTCCAGAAACATCCTTTAGCACTCTTGCAGTGCACGATATAAGCGTTTTAGCTTTTTTGTTGTTAAAAGTGCTTTATTTTGTTTCGTTATTATTATAAAATTATAATAAAAATGATGTCTGGGCATGTATAACATTTTTTCTGACAATTTGATTCATTGTGGTGGAGTCAGTTTAGCAATTGTATGACAATAATAGACAGAATGATGTCTGATTGGACCATTGTTGTTATATGTATGAATAATAACGCTTTATCCCAGCAGACGTTTAGCTTCTGTTTGACAGGCTGAGTCTCTGCGGTCCTGTTATTAGCTGATAGTGTCTGGCTTACAGTTTTCTTATATTGGATGAGTTTTAGCTGGCTTTTGAATCCAAACCTTGCTGGGACGATTGAGTAACTTTGCTGTTCTATAAACCTTAGGCGTCATATTGAATTTAACACGGATGAAAACAAGGCTGCACCCTTCGAGGGCTGCATTCAAAGGCCGTCTGCATCACTTCGAATGTGGCCTACAAATCTATTCTAAAACTATTCTACAAATTAGAATAGAACGAGTGGATCCTTCGCAGCCTAGCCAATCCCAAGATTCATTTCTATAGTTTATTCTCTTTATTATATACAGAAATGGGCCAAGGTGAACATATTTAGACGGTTTGTGAACCCTGTTTTGTTTTCAGACAGTTGAATATAAATTGGTTTGACCTACGTGGACTTTGAATACGTGGCCTTTGAACTCTGCGTCAATCGAAGAATGCAGCCTCTGAATTGGGACCAAGTTATACAGTCTTTACAATGGCACGCATTGTATAAAAGTCCTAGATCACTTCATTTTTTACAACTCACTTTTAAAACTGTAGTTTTTGTCAACTGAAAGTTGTTTTGTCATCTGAATAATCGGGCTTGATGTTACACAACAGTAGGATCCATTGAACACACTGTCCCTCTATCCCTCTCATTCCTGTCAAGGTCCCGATTAAGCTCTATGGGTTGGTAATTTAAAGATAACTGTTTGTCATCTGTTTATCTGCTAATTTGGCAAAGAACTGTTGTGACAGGCATCGCATAGGGTTTATGATGGGTTTTTATGGCACTATGTTGATAAAATATTACATTAAATATGGATCATTTAATTCTGCTCATTAAAGAAATACTAACCCACAGATGCAATTGTTAGGTAAGATGACAGATAACAAGAACGCAGAATAATGAATACAGCCAACAACATTCTGAGCTGAAATGTTATATATAGGTTGACATAAAGCTGATGATTCTCTCAGCAGCATCTCAGATTCATTTCATGTCTCCTTGGTTACAAACGGACTGTTATTATTGATTAGGATAATTAGCCTGATCTGATGACCCAACTGTTACATCTGTGCTCGCGTTTTGAAGTAAAATCAAATCTTGTTATTAATCACCCACTTGATTAATCTTAAATTGTCCTTTTATTGCCAGAATTAATCAGAATGCTAAATTAAATAAGGCTAGCCTAATCTCGAATGCACTGTCATTTTTCACAGAAACATGAAATGGCTTTTCTGAATGAGATGGCTTCATATTTCAATGGCTCACGGGCAAGTGTTTTCCCCTTGGCATTGAGTAATAAATGTCTGTTTCACCTGATCATTGGTCATTGCTTTGGCATGATGGGAAGGTCATCAAAGGCAACATGTAAATGCAAACAGCAGGCACGGACTGATTCTCTCCTGGTGAAGTTCACAAGTCAAAAGCTTGATTTATTTACTTTTTCCTGAGATTTTTTTGGAAATCAGAGACGATTTGGTTTAGAGCTCAAGGGACTGGATTATGATATCATTGCTAAGTATGTGTCTTGCAAATCCCCAGTTCCTGATTTCTTAAGAATGTTTGATTACCCTCAGAAGACTCAGCCTCAGTTAATGCATTAATTATGTGGCGAATTTACATAAACAGTCAATATGGAACTTGGAAACGACACCTGAGTTTTCAGAGTTACTTTATTGCTTAATTTTTTTGACCTGACTCTTTGTCAATATTAGTTCTGCTAATTGTATGAATGCATTATTAATGCTGATCCTTTCTAAAAAAAAAGTACCAGAAAGTTTTTGGAGGACCTATATATTTGTGGTCAGTAAGATTTTTGAAAAATGTTTTTAAAAGACGTTTTATATGCTTATGTAGCAAACTAGCTCTAAGAAATATTAATAATCAATAATAACTTGTTATAATTGATTATGAATATTTGGATCAGTTCACAGAATTAACCTAATGTTGTAAATTAATATTATAATCAATTAGCCTGTTTGTCCCGTGAACACTCAGTGTTAATTGTTTATAAATTATAAGAAATGTACATTTCCGGGGTATGGGAAATGTCTTTCTTACTTTACAGTACTACTAAGAGCAAGTAGTCAAAATCTATGATTAGGGACTCCAGTATATGAGCTTGAGACGTGGACAATTTTACGTGTGACATGAACAAGATTTTATTAACCAAACTAAACACTTAAACTACTCTAACATACACATACATGCACACAGTTTACCAAGGGAAAGAGAGCTGAAGCGTAATACAGGATCATGAAAGTCGAACTGCCTCAGACATGGATCTAAACAAAACAGTAGCTTTTTACTTTATATAGTGGCAATATATAGTGCGACTTTAATCTTGAAATGCTCTTTTTTTTCTCTCTTTTTTTGCATTGTGGTTCAGGGCCTTCCGTACTAAGCTGCATTTATTTCATCAAAAATATATGAATTAAAATACATAAATATTTTTAAAAATATGCATTTTTTAAGTGTAATTTATTCCTTCAGTGTCACATGATTCTTTATAGAAATCATTGCTGATTTGCTGCTCAAGAAACATTTCTTATCAGTGTTGAAAATTATTATTTTTATGACAACATCCTGGATTTTTTGGTTTCTTTGATGAATCAAAAATGTAAAAGAACAGCATTTATTTAAAAATATTTTGTAATATAAACATATTCATTATTTTTGTCAAAAAACGTACTGACTTGCGGAATATAAACGATACACTAACAATTCACAGTTTTCCTGCAATATAAAAATAAGCAATATTGTGAATTTTAGTTATTTTCTATGCACATTTTATTTGTCCATTAACTTTCTTTAAACTTCAGAAGATAATAACAAGCCTGATTCATTTCTGTGACTAAGCTCAAACTGTCAATTTAAGTGAATCCTTTCAAATTTGATTTAACTCAGTCCAAATTGTTCACTGGGATTTCTGTTGCAGTTTTTGTATAATAAAATATTTTAGTACAAATATGCAGATAAATATTGCTTTTTATTACTTTGTATCTTTAATTACATATCTTAATTGTCAAACACTCTTTCATTTAAACTTCATTTTTATTGTATTTTACATCTTTCATTAAAAATATGCAAATAATTTCCAGCTCTTTTGCAGAGATCGTGTTTTTTGTACTGTCCTATTCAAATAAACCAGTACTTAATATTGAATACATTTAAAATCTACTTGGTTGAATACCATGCTATAGGATTATGATTGTCTTTTACCAGCATTCTGACAGATGTGATAAAGTATGTGTTGTTTTGTCTGCAGGCACGACGAGACAGCCCAAAGAGGGGGAGGTCCCAGGCGTGGACTACAACTTTGTGAGCATTGAGCGGTTTATGGAATTAGAGAAAAGTGGGGCCTTGTTAGAAAGTGGAACGTACGAAGGTAAGTGAAATTCACCTTTAAACCTCCCACATCTTCATAAATCATTACCTCTTGAAATAAAAAAAACGCCATAACAGCCTGGAAAATTAATTTTCTTAAATTTTCTTTATTTTACCGCAAAAAAGTCTTTGACATTGAGCAAAGGTTATCAGATTTAGTGCAGTTTGGTCTCTTGAGGACCGACTGAGGTGTGTGGACTACTTTCAAACGCAGGTTTCTTGTCCCTTTATGAGGAGAGGAGATTCTTCCCATGATTCTGTGAGGAACAGCATCATACCGGCTTCAGTCAGGCACTTTGAGAATAACTTTATTTACACCCAAAATAGATTTGTATATTATATTTTATAGCTTTGACAAATCACATTTAATAGAGATCATTTTGATTATCGATAGATATCGGGGGATTTTGATTACCTTTGAAATCATCTAAAACTCACTTAAAGTTAATCTTTAAAACATTTCATCAGCTGTTTATCAGTTACTGGACAGAATTTGAATATATGAGTTATGATTTAATATATTTAAACAGGAAACAGTTCAATTTGTATAGTTCAAATTGTTATAATATTTTATGTATTTTGATCAAATAAATGCAGCTTGGGGAGCATAAGAGGCTTCTTTCAAAAACATTGGGGGGGAAAAAACGACCTTTGACTTCTGGAAAAATGGACCAAAATTTTGCATATCCATATATTTGTCCAATCAAATGCTCTCTAGAATGAGAAAATACCATCTTCCTCTGACTAGCAATAGCTATTATCAAATCAAATGACTGTGTTTGTCATTTAACAGGATACAGAATATAAAATATTTAAATAGAAGTCAGAGCAACTGTGGGTATATTGATTTTATAGGCTTCATATGGTCTTATTTGCGTTGATTTCAGGGCACTTAAAGGGCTAGTTCACCTAAAAATGAAAACTCTTTCATTAATTACTCGCCCTCATGTCGTTCCAAACCCGTAAGACTTTTGTTCATCTTCAGAGCATGAATTAAGATATTTTTAATGAGATCTGAGAGCACCACAACGCATACATGTTGTGTTGACACGAGAGAAAATGTTGTTGCGTAAATGAAATTTTTTAAATAAAGTGGTAAATTATGTTTTTTTGTGTGCACGCTTCATAAAACTGAGGTTAAACCACTGAGGTCACTTGGATTATTTTAATGATGTCTTTACTACCTTTCTCGGACTGTAGTTGCTTAGACTGTCAATGGAGGGACAGAAAGCTCTCAGATTTAATTAAAATGATTTTCATTTGTGTTCCGAAGATCAACAAAAGTCTTACAGGTTTGGAACGATTAATTAATGGCAGAATTTTCCTTTTTGGGTGAACTAACCCTGTAAGTTAACCAACTCCCAGTCAATGATTCTGGGTGACAAGCTGTAATGTAAATGAATCTATGAACTTCACCTCTTTAGTTTCTGTCCCTGAAGTCTTGCAAATGAATTCATAAAGCCTGTGCCGTACCCGTACAGGAGCTCAGTTTTTAATCATTAAACAGATTTCCCTGGATACACATGATTTCTTTTCAATCTTGACTGAAATTATTGAGTCGCCAGTGCACAAGGGTGCCGTAATGGCAAACATCACAGAAAAAAATAACAAAACATGATTGAAAAGTTACTTGAAAAGTCTGACTTCACCTTTTTGCATGCCAATTAGCTGTGGAAGCATTTTTTAAGTGCCAAAAATGTTTTTTTTTTTTTTGTTGTTTCTAGATAACTTCTATGGCACGCCAAAGCCTCCTGCCGAACCCACGCAGATGCTGTTTAATGTGACGGACCAACTCTTGCCCGGTGCCCGACCCAGTGCAGAGGGAAAAAGGAAGAGAAACAAGTCCGTCAGCAACATGGAGAAGGACAGCATTGAGCCACCAGAAGAGGAGGAGGAAGAGAGCCCCGTCGTCAATGGCAACGGCATCGCCATCACACCAGGTTACAACCTACCACTGTTACCCCGATAGCTTAGAATGACCCAACTGAGTCAATTATGAATGCGGGCTTCATAGTTGTGTGACTCATTTCTAATGAAAGACATTTCAGATGAGAGTCTGGAGCATTATTTAATCTCTTCTGTTGTTCGTAACTTAAAGATGAGGTTTCAAAATATAGCAAATGAGGCTTTTAATTATTGGGCTGGTGGCATTTTTCTGTTGGTATTATTTTCATTAGAACATTTTAATATATGGAAAATGGCATATACACACGTCATGTCATCAAACTTTAATGTCATGTATTTAAAATTAAACATTTGTAATGATAGCAATTTGATACTTTTAAAATGTAAGGAATAATTGACTCACCAAGGTGGTGATGCGGCCACAACGCAAAGTGGTATTTTCTAATAATTCAATGGACTGTAGTCAGTTATTCCACTTATACTAGGGTAACCACACCTCACAACATTGTTCAGATGTTGTATTTCAAGACATTTGTCCGGTTTTGTCCCTTAAATGCTCTTGTGTGTAGGACTAATTTCTTACGCATCTCATACCACTCCTCCGTTGCCATTTACAAAATGTCATTTTAGAGCAAGTAACAGAGGCTTCAGCCATTGATAGCAGTCTAATGCAGTTATTAATGCAGTTATTAGAGAGAGAGAGAGAGAGAGAGAGAGAGAGAGAGAGAGAGAGAGTGTGAATTACCAGAGACTGTGCATCTTTCAACAGTGTTCAGCAGCAGCGCCTCTACTAAAAGCGAGACTAAGTTTATCTGCTTCAAGAACAGCGGCATTATAAACCTCGCTAGTGAGAAATGTCATGTAGCTTTTAAGTTGCTAAACTATTTTACTGATAAAATCATCAGAGCAGTGCTGACAACACATTTATCTGGAGTGTGTGTACGTACTGTGCGCGCGTTTGAGTGGGAGAGCGGGAGAAAGAGGAGATGTGCTTTCCGTAAATAATAAAACGTCATTTTATCATTTACGTTATTATGTTTAAAAAGATATGGAAATTATTTGTCGTTTTTATCCTATTGTTTACTATATTTATTTGCTTGGTCAGTGTCAGTGTTTTGGTTCTTTTGCTGTTGTAGTCTGTAAGGGCCTTTGAAACTGAACTGAAATCATTTGACAAAGTGATATGAAACTGTAATCCGGTCAAGACCTGCCTGGAACTACTTTAGCCGTGTGTTTCCCTGATAAATAATTGCACACCTTGGAACGTTCGTCAACCAATCTGATTCATCGAAGAACGCATTACGGTTAAAATTATAATCATGCTTAATATGTTAGTCAGCACCATAGACTGTAAAAAAATATGGAAGTAGTGTCCGTGACGTCACTTGTAGGTTTCTGAAGAGCATTTTGGAAGTTTAAAGTGGGCGGAGCCGGCCGTCGCCATCTTGGCCTTGCGTCACCGCGCGTCACTCCCGAATAACAGAAAATGTGCAAATTCGGTTTGCAGGTACTGACCCTAATTATGCTACCGTGGTAGTGTGGGGCTGTTTTGAGCCTTGTTAGAGGTATTAACTAGCGATTTTTATTTTTACTTATTCTATGCCCTAAATACTAGCTTTATAAGCTCATCTGTGGTAAAACTAAAACTAAAGATAAAACTGGGTACATTCGATTATCATGAAAACACATCCCAGAGAACGGTCGACTCTGTACCCATGTGTTATTTACCCCTAGGTTCATTTTTGGCCGGAATTGTCCTTTATAGTCCAGTCATTTTAAGCCACAATGGGGGTCAACCTTGAACAAATTGCAACAGAAGCAAACTCAACTGATTTTGTATCCTCAATATGTCCTGAGTAAGGAAAAAAAAGCCCAGAAGAATCCCATTAGGGGAAAGTTTTGAAAAAAGACCCAAATATAACATATTCATAAGCCTATTCATTCTCACGTGAATAGGGTAAAAATTTTAACCTTCAGATATCACCTTGAAAATTACTGAGTTGATTACTTGCATCAAGACAAACTAAAAATGTATTACAAGTTTTTTTTATTGTTTGTTAACATAGATAAACGGTGCATAATCTAATTACATATGTGCTAATTTGCATAAATACCCAAACAGACCTAAACATTGGGTATAGCCAGGTGCAAATGTCTTGTTGAATCTTGTTGAGATATAACAGTAAAAGACTTAATGTTAAGGTCTGAATGGAACCCATTTAGGCTACACATGAACATTTAATACATAGAGGCAGGAAGAAGTACTTTAGAAACCAGCCTTTATTAATTATTATTGCTGAGATGGGTTTTGGGCATTGAGTGCATTGTGTACATAATTTGATTTTTTGATCCAGCCACTTTTTATTTCACCTACCTTTTGTGTTCTGCATTCTCCTTACCCTTGTCTCCTGTTCTTCCCTCAGAATCCCCACAGAAACAGTCCCACGGACCCAGCCCCAAACCCTCTCTCTGCAATAATAATTAATAAAGGCTGGTTTCTAAAGTACTTCTTCCTGCCTCTATGTATTAATGTTCATCGGTAGCCTAAGTGGGTTCCATTCAGACCTTAACATTAAGTCTTTTACTGTTATGTCAACAAGAAATTTGCACCTGGCTATATCCAATGTTTAGGTCTGTTTTGTATTTATGCAAATTAGCACACGTTATTAGATTTTGCACCATTTGTCCATGTTAACAAACAAGTTCAAAAAACTTGTAATACATTTTTTGTTTGTCTTGATGTAAGTAATCAGCTCAGTAATTTTCATGGTGATATCTAAAGGTTAACATTTTTACCCTATTTACGTGAGAAAAAGAATGAATAGGCGTATGAATAGGCTATATTTGGGTCTTTTTAAAAACTTTCCCCTAATGGGATTCTTCGGGGCTTTTTTTTTCCTTACTCAGGACATATTGAGTTTGCTTCTGTTGCAATTTGTTCAACCTTTTTTCATAAAATGACTGGACTATTTAAGCCCACTTCTTTTTCACAAAAGTTTGATTAATCTATATGAGACTCATTATTTACTCGTTGGTGGTGTCAAAAAATTAAATATCTGTTAATACGAGTTGAGTTTGACCGTCTTAATCCGTACTTGTTTGATTTATGTAACAGTATCTCTTTGTACCATCCTTTTCTAATAATCTACAGTCAAATAAGTCTCAGTCAGAAGGTCAAGCTTGACACTGATTCCTTTTGTTTACCTCAAAGAATCGAGCGAACATGAGGACAAGAGCACCGACGCTTCTGGAGACGTGCCCGTCCAGCCATGCCCACGTGAGACCCCCACCCTCACCGCCACAGATGCCCAGGAGGAAGAAGTAGACGCCCCCAAGTCCCCACAAGACTCCCAGGAGAATGACGACCTGGGCCCTTTGCCAGACAACTGGGAGATGGCCTACACTGAAAAAGGAGAAGTTTACTTCATAGAGTGAGTGAAGTGCACTTCAAAGCACACTTCATAATGAAAGAAGTGTGAACATATGGAGGGCTACCTGTTGCACAGTCCTCTTTTACAGATTGTTACGGTTGTCTGAATTATTTATGTGTGCAGTATTGAGCTCACTCAGTGTAATGCAGTTCAGTTGACTGCATTTTGGAAATGATTTGCAGGACTTTATACACAGTAGGGTTGGAAATGTTGCTAAAATCAGCGGCGCCTACAGCTGTACACACTTTGCGTACCCTGAGTGCTCCGACAGACCTGACCCAGCAAGCAATAGCCGTAATTTCTACCCACTTCAACCCAAATAACTTGATGTACGAGATGTATGATATTCCAGTCAACAGTGATTACAAGGTGTTTACAAGATTAGTTGTTCCAATGTAGGAGACCTTAAGTATAACAGTTTAGTATACCAAAAGTACAATTGCAGGGTATTTTTATTAAGTACATAGATATGTAAATGTATTTGTAGTATACTTGGCACAGAATAAATGTATTCCAAATACATTTTAGTATATGTTTTTTTCACACTGGATTGAACCTATCCATAGAAAAGCTAGTTACATGAATGCTAAACATACTAGAAAATTAACACTTCTCTCAAAGTTGAATTTTAACAACAACAACAAAAAATGCTTAACCTCAGATGAAATCCAGCAGGCAGTACAGGCTTAAATTATATATTTTAGTCATATATTTTTATGTTATGTTACGTTATGTTAACTATATCTTTTGAAGGAATTCAATTTCAGTACTTGCCTTTGAAATGAATAGATTTTTTAGTAATTAATTAAAAATATTTAATGCATTCATTTTACATTAATTATATAGATATTAATTATAAATTAATATTTTCATATATTTTGTATTATTTTAACTAAACAATCATAGACGATTCAGTTTAAAATGATGAATGCTACATGGAGGATATAACAAAAATATATTGTTTTCATTTATATAAACATTAATAATTAATAAATAATTAGTCTTAAAAAGCAGTATTTTATTTAAAGAACAATTTTTTATAGATATAAAATGCTGCACACGGCCTTCCATGCAATTTTTAGTGATGATGCCAACCAATCATTGAATCTTAAGTTACCATCTTCAGTTACAACTTCAGTTACCGTCATGAATCATCATGATGATGAATGGATCACCATTAAACTGAATCTGCCAGAGTAACAGACGGTAGAACGGTCTTAAGAGTGAGAGAAAGATGTTCCCCTCCCTCCATCTGTTCTTAATGAGAAACAAGGGACTTATTAAAACTATTGATTGTCATTGTTTTAACTGGAAAACCCCCAACCACTTTGACTGAGGCCCTCTGGGATATCTAGTCTAGAATGTTTTACATTTCAAAGTAAGGCTTGTACCAACATTTGGCTGACATAACACATAAAAATGCTTCCGATTCGGATAATGATAACTAAACTATACCATATGTACTATTAATTGTTACAAAATTCTTTTTTTTTCAGTCACAACACCAAAACGACGTCATGGCTCGACCCTCGACTAGCGAAGAAAGCCAAGCCCCCGGAGGAATGTGAGGAAGATGGTGAGTGCACTGGTGTTTTAACGTGTGTGTGAGTATGTTTCTCCTTTTTACGCTTGGAGAAATTTGATGTTGTGACCTCTACTTGTACCCCCCTCCCCCCAGAGACATGCGCGTGTGAGAGTGTAACATGAATTTCCATTTTGTGCGTTTGTTCACGATGTCAGGACATGCTCTGGTTTCATGAAACATCCAGCAGGATGATCTCTCCTAGCTCATGATGTTTACTCACTGTGTTTACGAATGGATGGATGGATTGGATAAAAAGAAAGTTTCACCATTGATGCATCAGTTTATCTCTTTTACCATATTGTTCATTCTGTAAAGCCACCCATCTTTATAGCCATTCATTTGTTTATCCAATAGTCCATTAAGCATCTATTCTCCATTCATTCATTCATTCATGCATTCAATTGCTTGCTGAATCAGTTGTTCATTTGTCCATCCATCCTACATCCATCCATCCATCCATCCAACCAACCTTTTGTTAGTTTATTCATCCATTAAGCCAATTATCCTCTATTCATTTATTCATTTGCTTGTTGATTAATTTGTCCATTTGTTCATCCATCTTTCCATCCATACAACCGTTTGTTAGTTCATTCATCCATTAAGCCTTTTATCCTCTATTCACTTCCTTGTTGATTAATTTGTGCATTTGTTCATCCATCCAACCATCCATCCTTTCTCCATTTGTTTGTTTATTTATTCATCCACTAAGCCATCTATCCTCTATGCATTCCTTCGTTTACTCAGTGATTGATTAATTTGTTTGTTTTTGCAGCCATCCATCCAACGTCCATCTTCTATTTGTTTGTTCGTCCTTTAACTATCTCTCCTCTATACATTTGTTTGCTTGTTCATTCATTCATTCGTTTGTTCGATCAAAGTTTATCTGTTCATCTATAAAGCCATTCATCATTTATTTTTTGTTTATAAATTCTATATTTGTTTGTATAGAACAATAGTACCTTCCTTCCATCCATCCATCCATCCATCCATCCATCCATCCATGCATCCTCAATTCAATCATTTCAACAATTCATGCTCATTTAATAATTTGTTTGGTTATTCATTTGTTTGATTTGTTTTATTCAGTCATCCACACATCCTCTTTGTTTTTGTTTGTTCATTCACCCATCCTTTAATTATCTATCCCCCATTAATTTGTCTGTTCATTCATTCATTAGTTTGATAAGAAAGAGATTGATAATTTTTTCATTAATCCATAAAGCCATTCATCCATGCCTTTGTTTGTTCGTTTGTTTGTTGTTCATTCATTCATTCATTCCTTCGTTTTTTCATTCATTTTTTCATTAATTCATTGGTTTGTTCATTCATTCATTAATTCGTTCATTCATTTGTTTGTTCATTCATTCATCTGTTCATTATGAATGGTGATTTTATGTACCCAAATGTACCATCTTTGAAACCTTCTGTTGAATTAAAATGCAATTTAATGGGGCCAGAGAAATCAATATCTCTTTCCACAGGCCTTTTAATGCCTTTCTGTGACATGACTACTAATATACCTCTCCGTAGTACAACATAGATCTATTTTTTGGGCATGTCTGTGCAACAATGTAAGCTCATACACATAATCATGATTGATTTCCATTGTGTTCAATACTATCTGCTGCGTAAAAATCAGTTTGTGTATTGCAAATTTGATCCACATCTCACTTCAAAGTTCAGACATGTACATTATTCAGAATTTAACTCAGATGTCTGTTAGATTATGATACTCATGGGGCCGCACAGATTCATCATAAATTCCCATCAAAGGCTCGATAAAAGATGAGCTGTTTGTGTCAAACTAATTTTGCTTTCAAAATCAATGTTAGTCACAAACTCTTAAACATCTTTGTGTAATTTCAGAGGCGTGTCTGCTTAATTTAGCAACAATGGAATCATTTTTTCATTGTTCTAACGCTCCAAAATGTACTCTGCTGTCTGCTTGCTAGTTAATGAGCCATGCAGTTTGGTTTTGATAGCAAAAATTTCACAGGACATTTAAGAAACGCATCCGGCACACGCTCATATTTACACTTGTGCATTCAATGCACTCAAATATACATAAGCCACTCAGTGAATGAAAGAGCCTGAAAAAGAGACTTCTCCCATAGTTGCCATGGAAACTGCCAATGGAGGACCATTGATTTAAGGAGGCTTGAGAAAATATATTTAAGGTGGTCTGGGTTAGATCATTATCTTTAAACCATGAAGGCTCATAATGGTCCTGCATAAAAAAAACATAAGATTTTCTCTAAAAGTGGTGCATTAATAATCTGTTAAGCATTATATTTATTAAAATTAACTTGCAATATCATGCACACGTTGAGTAGGTAATATATCTGAACTTATTGAATATTATTAATGTATTATTTATTTTCTAAATGTGGTACATTAATGATCTGTTAACCATTACAGAAGTTATTATTTGATACGTCAATAAATTAACATAAATTATTTGTTTAATAATTATTTTGAAATACTGGGGGGTGCAATATTGCAGGAATGTTAAGTAGGTAATATATTCAAACTATAAAAAACTAATTAAAAAAAGTGGTACATTTAACATCTGTCAAGCATAATTTAATTTATAATTGGGGCTCGCAGTATTGTGGGAGCATTAAGTAGGTACTGTAATATATTTAAACATTTTGAATATTATTTGTTGTTTAGAATTCATTATTTATTAAAAACAGAAGCCTAAGAACATGACATCATATCCCGTTGTCCATATTCATTGCACTTATGTTACAATAATGTTTACTCATGCAGGAACGTTGAGTAGTTAACATTTTGTAGATTGTTATATTTTTATATGATTTATTAAAAACAATGAAAATATGTTGTTTTGCACCTCCGTATAAGTTACATATAGGTGTTATAAAGAGAAGTGGTAACATGACCTATTATAAATTAGATGAAATATATTAATATATATCCTAATTTCTTATATATATATATAATATTATGTTCATTATAGTGAATATAGCTCTGCTTGGATACATTTTGATTCATTTGGCTCCAAACCAAGCTATAATATTTAAAAGAAAGCTCCAGTAAATCCAGCCAAGGTTATGTCACACTTCTCACTTTTTTCTATTAAGAAAGTGTCGCCATCTGGTGTGTTACTCGTCTTTCTCTCTCAGTTGAAGCTGCATATGTGACACATATAAGAGTCTCATCCGCTGTTCTTAATGTAAACCCTAAATATCAGACTGGTTTGCGAGACAGAGGGTCATGCTAGCATTAACGGATGCGGTGTAGCCGGTTGGTCTGTGTGTGTGTGTGTGTGTAGGAGGGATTTGATTGCTCTAACCCTCCTAGGGAGGTGCGAGAACCTCGTCGGTCGTCACACCTGCTCCTCTCCCACCTCCTCCAACCCAGCGTTCTGTTCAGCTCAGCATCCATTCACTCAACTAATGACTATCTGAACACAGGATGGCTTTATGATTTTTGTATTATTTTTTTGTGTCAGGAAAAATATATTACTTTTTTTAATGCACATAATAATATGAAAATTGCAATAATATGATAAATTTGCATTAGAGCTGCATGATTAATCGTCAAAAGATTGTGATTTTGATTTAACAACAATTCGCTTTTGTCTAATGAACCTTTGACAAAATCACACCGGAATATTCAAATCTGCGTTTGATCCAGAAAGAGCAGTTATCATGTATAGGTATGAAACAGCTTCACAAACAGTCTTTATAGATATTTTTGCAGTGATTCGTCAGAAGAACAATCCAAAAACACATTAAATAACTGTACAATCCACTGAAGAGATGCAAGCCTTGCTTTCATTCCCGGTAAAAATCAAAGATGTCGCTGCTATGAAGAAGGTCTATATGGTCCATTTGAAGGAGTGAATGAATACGAGTGCACCGTAAGGCCTGCCGCTTTTGCGTAGTTTGTGTTTTCTGTTTAATAATCATTTGAAAATTAAAAAATTGGCAGCTCCAGTAGTAATGAGTGAGTGAGTGAGTCATTAAATCATTCATTAAATCCAATTTTTTTAAAATATACATTCTAATTAATTAACCATTTTTAAATAGACAGCAGCAATTAATATTTTGTCAGATCCTCTAGTTATTGGCATGCTATTTTATTTAGTTGTCTGTTCAGAATCATGTGAGAAAAGCAATCTCTTTTTGAAACAAAAAAATCGTGATTTTCAATTTACCCAGAATCATGGAGCTCTAATTTGCAGTAATGTTTATCAATTAAATCTTACTACTGTGATGCCTAGCTGTACTGAGTGGTTGCTAGGGAGTTCTGTATGGTTGCTAGGGCATTATTTGGTGTTTGTTTAGGGTGTTCTAAGTGACTTATAAGGCATTGTTCTGAAAGGTTTCTAGTAGTTACTTCTTCAAGCATTGTTTGCTGGTTGCTAGGGTGTAGGGAGTAGATGCTATGTGTTCAGAGTGGTTGCTAGGTAGTTGCTAAGTAGTTTCAAGGGTATTCTAAATATTTGAAAGAGCATTTCAGGTCTCTATGAATGTTGCTAGAAGGTTACTAGGTATTTAGAGTGGTATCAAGGTAGTTTGTCGAACATTGTTTGGTTGTTGCTAGGGTGTTCTGGGTCTTTGCTAGGTGGATGCTTACTGGTGTTTATAATCATAGATCACATTTTTAGGAAAGTCAAAACATACTTCCTGTCAGCAAACTTTACGTTTTGAGATATAATTCATGTCCGAAGCACAAATAATGTGGAAAACTTGGGGGCACGTCTGTCTGTAGACAAGCTCTGACGGAGCGAAAATGGCATGTGTGAGGTTAACTACTGGAGAAGGGTGATGTCTGAAGAGATATGAGTTATGTTAGCCTGGTGTTTGTGTACATGAGCTTTATTTGCATGTTTTCTGCACACTGTTTATTCACACATGCATGGCTTCATCTGCATGTATGTATGCGTGCGTGTTTCTGAAGAACGCCGGCAAAAACTGCAGCATGTCCCACTGGCGATGTTTTTGATAATTACTGTGTGAGTTTGTGCATGTACCCCATTTTTTTCTTGATGTTTCAATCATGTCAAATTTGGCTGAAAAACAAAACAGACAGGAAAAAGCATCCTGAATGCTGCACGTGATGACAGCTCTTTGTTGTCATGGTGATCTCGCCAGCTCTTTAATTTGTTTTTTTTATCTCGGGCGGATTAAATTGCATGAAAGTATGTTGGCTCTAACCTTCGGGCTGCCAGACGTCCCCTCACTTACTGCTGTGTGTCCTAATTAAGCTTTGTTTTACACACTGACTGCCAGCGTGAACGGCCGGCTGGATTGTTGAGGACACGCAATCGGAATTTTGGCGTGTGCAGGGAATGTGTGTTTTCAAAAGACGTCTAGACTGATTTGTGTCGTGTATTATCATACGCTGCAGGCATCCCTGGGGTTATTGATTTACTGGACTGGGCTTCACTTTAATGAAAACTGTGAGAAATGTTTTCATGACACGCATGCTTCGTGCCATGCATTAAATAGCTCATTTTAAGCTTCTTGCATCTGAAGGTTTTATACATTCAGGCTCACCTTTCAATGTTGTTGTAATTATTTATGAATATGAAAGTGAATGGTAATACTTAACTTGAAGCCTGATTAAATAATGCAGCATCAAGGCAAGGCAAGGCAAGGAAAACTCGTTTATATAAACATAAACAATGCTAATTCCACGTGCTTGGAATAATAAAAAATGTTCACAGGTTCAATTAAAAATTGACTAAAAGATTATCAGAATAAAAAATATAAATATTCAATAAAATTACATATTTATATTTTTTTCATTTTATTTACTTTTGTTGTTGATTTTAGATTTTGTTTTTATTTTAGTTTGAATTTATTTTTATTGTTATAATTTATTTATTTTAACTTATTTTTATAGTGTTAATTTTAGAACATAAACTTAAAATTTGTAGAATTTTTTAATGTAATATTTGTTTTACTTTATTTCAGCTTTATTCCAATTACAAAAAAGTGAATTTTACTAGTTTTAGAACAATATATATACATATATTAATACCGGCAAATCGATTAATCTAACATAATAACATTATACGCATCTAACATAAACGTTTGTTAATATATATATAGTTATATATATACAGGTGAAACTCGAAAAATTTGAATATTGTGCAAATGTTATAATTTTGATGATTATTGCTTACAGCTATTGAAAATCCCAAATTCAAAATCTCAGAAAATTTGAATATTACATGAAATCAATTAAAAAATTATTTAAACACAGAAATGTTGGCCCTCTAAAAAGTATAATCATGCATATGTATATAGTTATATATACAAAATATGTTAGTTTCACCTTTTAATTTGAATTACTGAAATACACAAACTTTTACATGATATTCTAATTTTTCAAGTTTCACCTGTATGTGTGTGTATATAAACACATACACATACACGCATATATATATATATATATTCGATTTGATTGATTTATATATAAAATCGTCAAAAAACATAAACAGAACTATGCAAAGAAACAGACAAAATAACCCAGACTACATTAAATACGGGTTAACATGCAACGGGGATAAAGAACGTTTGCAACGAGGTGCCGACCATCTTATTTTTTTCTTTCTACAGAACTTCCATATGGCTGGGAGAAAATAGACGACCCTATTTATGGCAGTTACTATGTTGAGTAAGTTGATCAAATTTCTTTTATCAAGCACCAACTATTTGCAGAATCCGACCCCGAATCATCCGCGTCATTCTCTTCAATAAGTTCGCCGGGGGAGGGAGGGTCCCAGCGTGATTTAAATATCTGCTCGTTCTGCCCCGCAGCCACATTAACAGAAGGACACAGTTTGAGAACCCAGTCCTAGAGGCCAAACGAAGGATCCAACAGCAACATCAAATGCAAAGTCAAGGTCTATCGGCGCTGCCATTGCCCACGATATATAGAGGTACTTCTTTTCTCTGTGGCCCATATTTGCCATCTTCACCCAATTGGTTTGTTGGTGTTCCTCGGTTTTGGGTTGCTCAGGTGTGCCCTACTTTCATGTCACTTTAGCTTAGTTACCGAAGCACCAAAGACCATGCAGTAGAGGTGGTTGTGCAGTGTGCAGTGCATTCCTCTGATTGTTCATGTGTGTTTGTCTTCACAGAAAAGCCTCCATTCACAAGAGACGCCACACAACTCAAAGGGACGTTCCTCACCACGGTGCTGCAGAAGAGTAACATGGGATTCGGCTTCACCATCATTGGTGGGGACGAGCCGGATGAGTTCCTACAGGTCAAGAGCGTTATACCTGAAGGACCTGCTGCCCAAGATGGCAAGATGGACACAGGTGAGAAGTTCAAGGAAGTCAGTGCCTCTTATTGTTAAACTTTCGTGTTAGACTTTAAAAGTTTGCTATATTCTAGCAGAAGGGTGAATTGGGTTATGAATCTATGAAACTTTGATATTATTAATAATATTTCTATTATATAAGTATTGAATATCTTTATAGTATATAAATATGTTATTTTGTTAAATTGCAAATAATAATTGTAATTTTTTTATTAAGATAATAACTGTTAAAAATAGAATATAATAATAAAATTTACCTGCAAATATTCGGTCAATATCGCTAAATGTGACTCTACCTTAAAGGCCCGCTTACACAAAGGACAATAACTATAACAATAAAGATTGTTATTGAATAAAAGTTCTAATAATCACTCTAATTCTATGAGAAAACAGCACAACTATGAAAAATATATACAATACTGGTCAAAAGTTTGGAAGCTTTACTATTTTCAATGTTTTTGAAAATAAGTCTCTTATGCTCACCCAAGCACTTTTTATCAATTTAACACATCCTTGTTAAATAAAAGTATTCATTTCTTTCAAAAAAAGAAAGAAAGATAAATGTGTATATTGTTACAAAAGTTTCAATTTTAAATAAATGCTTTTCTTTTTAACTTTTTATCTATCAAAGAATCCTAAAAAAATATCACAGGTTATAAAAACATATTAAGCAGTACAACTGTTTCCAAGTTTGATAATAAATCATCATATTAGAATGATTTCTGAAGGATCATGTGACACTGAAGACTGGAGTCATGGCTGATGAAAATATATATTTTCATATATACAGGTCCTTCTCAAAAAATTAGCATATTGTGATAAAGTTCATTATTTTCCATAATTTAATGATAAAAATTAAACTTTCATATATTTTAGATTCATTGCACACCAACTGAAATATTTCAGGTCTTTTATTGTTTTAATACTGATGATTTTGGCATACAGCTCATGAAAACCCAAAATTCCTGTCTCAAAAAATTAGCATATTTCATCCGACCAATAAAAGAAGTGTTTTTAATACAAAAAAAAAAGTCAACCTTCAAATAATTATGTTCAGTTATGCACTCAATAGTCAATACTTGGTCGGGAATCCTTTTGCAGAAATGACTGCTTCAATGCGGCGTGGCATGGAGGCAATCAGCCTGTGGCACTGCTGAGGTGTTATGGAGGCCCAGGATGCTTCGATAGCGGCCTTAAGCTCATCCAGAGTGTTGGGTTTTGCGTCTCTCAACTTTCTCTTCACAATATCCCACAGATTCTCTATGGGGTTCAGGTCAGGAGAGTTGGCAGGCCAATTGAGCACAGTAATACCATGGTCAGTAAACCATTTACCAGTGGTTTTGGCACTGTGAGCAGGTGGCAGGTCGTGCTGAAAAATGAAATCTTCATCTCCATAAAGCTTTTCAGCAGATGGAAGCATGAAGTGCTCCAAAATCTCCTGATAGCTAGCTGCATTGACCCTGCCCTTGATAAAACACAGTGGACCAACACCAGCAGCTGACATGGCACCCCAGACCATCACTGACTGTGGGTACTTGACACTGGACTTCAGGCATTTTGGCATTTCCTTCTCCCCAGTCTTCCTCCAGACTCTGGGACCTTGATTTCAGAATGACATGCAAAACTGAGCAACAGTCCAGTGCTGCTTCTCTGTAGCCCAGGTCAGGCGCTTCTGCCGCTGTTTCTGGTTCAAAAGTGGCTTGACCTGGGGAATGCGGCACCTGTAGCCCATTTCCTGCACACGCCTGTGCACGGTGGCTCTGGATGTTTCTACTCCAGACTCAGTCCACTGCTTCCGCAGGTCCCCCAAGGTCTGGAATCGGTCCTTCTCCACAATCTTCCTCAGGGTCCGGTCACCTCTTCTCGTTTTGCAGCGTTTTTTGCCACACTTTTTCCTTCGCACAGACTTCCCACTGAGGTGCCTTGATACAGCACTCTGGGAACAGCCTATTTGTGCAGAAATTTCTTTCTGTGTCTTACCCTCTTGCTTGAGGGTGTCAATGATGGCCTTCTGGACAGCAGTCAGGTCGGCAGTCTTACCCATGATTGCGGTTTTGAGTAATGAAACAGGCTGGGAGTTTTTAAAAGCCTCAAGAATCTTTTGCAGGTGTTTAGAGTTAATTAGTTGATTCAGATGATTAGGTTAATAGCTTGTTTAGAGACCCTTTTCATGATATGCTAATTTTTTGAGACAGGAATTTTGGGTTTTCATGAGCTTTATGCCAAAATCATCAGTATTAAAACAATAAAAGACCTGAAATATTTCAGTTGGTGTGCAATGAATCTAAAATATATGAAAGTTTAATTTTTATCATTACATTATGGAAAATAATGAACTTTATCACAATATGCTAATTTTTTGAGAAGGACCTGTATAAGACAGTTTGTATATATATATATATATATATATAAATATTTGGATTTACATTTTACATTTATTTATTTAGCAGACACTTTTATCCAAAGCGACTTACAAATGAGAACAATAGAAGCAGTTAAACTAACAGTAGGACAACAATACTATAGGTGCTATAACCCCTCTCAGTTTAATTTAGCGCAGTTTTTTTTTTTAAATAGTAGAATAGAAGAGAAGAGAAAGTGTTAGTATTACTGAATCAAGTGCTGCCAAAAAAGATACGTCTTCAGCAGTTTCTTGAAAGTGGCTACTGACTCAGAAGCTCTGGTTGAGTTAGGTAGATCATTCCACCAACAGGGAACAGTCATGGTAAAGGTCCGAGAAAGAGATTTTGTGCCTCTTTGAGATGGTACCACAAGACGATATTCACTAGCAGAGCGCAGGTTTCTGGATGGCACATAAGTCTGAAGTAATGAGTTTAGGTAGGAGGGAGGAGTGCCAGTGGTTGTTCTGTAGGCAAACGTCAGTGCCTTTAATTTAATGCGAGGGGCAACTGGCAACCAGTGCAATTTTGTGGGGAGAGGAGTGACGTGTGCTCTCTTCGGCTCATTAAAAGACCACTCTGGCTGCAGCATTCTGGATCAATTGTAGAGGTTTGACAGAGCAAGCTGGAAGACCAGCCAGGAGAGCATTACAATAGTCCAGTCTGGATATAACAAGTGCTTGGACAAGGAGTTGTGTAGCATGCTCTGTAAGGAATGGCCTGATCCTCCTAATGTTGTGCAAGGCAAATCTGCAGGACCGGGCAGTTCTAGGTTGAAGGTGGTGGTCCTTCATCCAGCCAGAAATGTCTTTCAGGCAGGCTGAGATACGAGCAGCTACCGTCGGATCGTCAGGCTGGAATGAGAGGTAGAGTTGTGTGTCATCAGCGTAGCAATGATAGGAAAAGCCATGTTTCTGTATCACAGATCCTAGTGATGTCATGTAGATGGAGAAGATGAGTGGTCCAAGCACTGAGCCCTGAGGCACCCCAGTAGCTAGATGTTGGGTCTTAGATGCCACACCTCTCCATGACACCCTAAAGGACCTACCTGAGAGGTAAGACTTGAACCATTGGAGTACAGTTCCCGAGATGCCCTTCATCTTTAGAATTGACAGGAGGATCTGGTGGTTAACTGTGTCAAAAGCAGCAGACAGATCCAGCAGGATGAGAACTGAGGATTTGGAAGCAGCTCTTGCCAGTCTCAGAGCTTCAATTACTGAGAGCAGGGCAGTCTCAGTTGAGTGTCTGCTTTTGAAACCAGACTGATTGTTGTCTAAGAGGTTGTTCTGTGTAAGAAAGGAGGAGATCTGGTTGAAAACAACTCGTTCAAGTGTTTTCGCGACAAATGGAAGAAGAGATACCGGTCTCTAACTTGTTAGATGTGCTGGATTTAGATTCGGTTTCTTAAGCAGTGGGGTTACTCGAGCCTGCTTAAAAGCTGTGGGGAAGGTACCAGTGTGAAGAGAGGTGTTTATGATGTGCGAGAGTGTGGGTACAATTGAGGAAGAAATGGCTTGAAGTAGATTAGTGGGGAAAGGATCAAGCGGACAGGTGGTAGGGTGATTGGAAAGGAGGAGTTTAGAGACTTCCGCCTCTGAAAGTAGAGAGAAGGAGAGTAGAATGTGTGCGTTTGCTGGTAAAATGTGTGTGTCAGTTTGTGGATTGGTAAATTGGCCGTTGATGGTGGTTGTTTTATCTATGAAGAATGTAGCAAAATCGTCAGCTGTTAGGGTTGATGGAGGAGGAGGTTTGAGAAGAGAGGATAAGGTTTTGAAAAGCATGCGAGAGTAAGAAGAATTGATAATTTTGTTGTGATAGTAAGCCATTTTAGCAGTAGAGATATTAGCAGAGAAGGAAGAGAGGAGGATTTGATAAAGACCCAGGTCTGTCGGATCTTTCGATTTGCGCCACTTCCTCTCTGCACCCCTGAGTTTAGTACGATGTTCGCGGAGAATATCAGATAACCAGGGGGCAGAGGGTGTGGCGCGGGCTGGCCTGGAGGAAAGGGGGCAGAAGTTGTCCAAGCAGGATGTTAAAGTGGAGAAAAGAGTATCAGTTGCACTGTTAATATCTAGTGTTGACAGCTGATCAGGTGGAGAAAGTGTGGATAAGGTGATTAGGAAGAGGATAGGTGAGAGGGTGAAAGTGAGTGTAGGTTCCGTCGAAAGGTGACCTGTGGAGGAGTGTGTATATATACACACTCCTCCACATATAGGAACATATATATATCTTTTTTTTTATGTGATTATCAACATTTCTCTTGTTTTGTCCACCATCTTGGATGATGTTACTCCCCTGTCACAATGCATTCTGGGATTGACTTCTTTATGAAAGATGCATGCTGCCAAGGGAAAATGTTAATCTGCCTATTCAGATCAATTCAGTGACACCTTTCAGTTTTATTACCAATGATTGTCACCCCAACCATAGTTACTGTTGCTAAGAAAGACAAACAATGCCAGCAAGCCTAATTTCCCTGCTTCAGTAGACTTAGAATTACAATATGCCCCCTTTTAATATGCTGACACTTATCGATATATATCAGGTCTGAGCAGTGACCTCACATCTCAGGAGAAAACCTTCAGTGCATGGACTAGGAAACATCATTATCTCTGTAACCACTGCTTGACAACAGTATCTAATAGCTTGCACAGAGCTAGCGCAAGGTCACGGTTGTCGCATTGTGTTTTTCTCTGATGAAAGAGCGTATTTGAGTGAGTCATCACAGGCGGACACCGTAGGCTTACTTGCTGCATTTCTCAGTTCTCTGTTCTCTTAGAGGATCTCTTAACCTAGTAAAGAAATCATATGTCCTCGCTGCCTCTCTACCTTTCTGGATGGCTTGTTCGTTTCCTTGATCATGTTTTAACTTTAGAAGTGTATCACTACTGTGAGCTGTGAAGATGACATCACTTCCCAAGGCCCTCACAGATAATGATGCTGGCAGTGGCTTTATTTGCATATGCCTCCAGCTAACATTGCAATTTGGGCTTTGGTGGGATATTGTGTGTTTTATCCGCTTTTGATGGGGGAATGGGGTCCTTTTATAGAAGTCCTACTCTATTCTGTACAAACACAGTTGGCTTGTGCAGTTTCAACAGGCCTCAGGTTGCCTTTATTACAGAGACATCTCATTATTGGCCAGCTTTGCTGATACATCGCTCAGTCGGTATCTACAACTGTCTGCTCTTATGCAACTGACTTTCTGTGTGTGTGCGTGGAGATGACTTTAATCCAAAGTGATAGGATTTAGTCAACATGTGGGTCAAACAACGGCTATTTTATTAGACAGCCGCTATTTACACTTGTAAATAGTAGTTGGATGATATTTATACTTATAAATAGTGGCAGATACTATTTGCACCTCAGTGTTTTCATACATTAAACGGTATAATAATAAAAACAGTGTAAATGATTATATTTATAATTTTTTTTAAATGGATGCCGCCTTATTGGGACAATAAAGACTCCCTACACCTAACCCTAACCGATAAACACTTTATTATTAAACACACGTTAGACACCATTTCAACTTTTTGAATATTTTCTTCATTTTTATTGAAAATAAATGCCTTTCCGATCTGATATTTGATTGGAAAAGGGAGTAGAGCAAGTTCGGCAAAAGGGTCAATTTACGTAAAAATTTTCTGTCATGTGCCTTACCCCTACACTATTGCTACTGTTCTGTAATTTTGTTTGGCCCAACCAGATGCCAGTGGGCGGAGCTAGTGTAAATAGCCTCTGCCAGCATGGTAGGCTATTTGCACTTAGTGTAAATAGACACAATTTTTTTTAACCCTGAGTATGTGTGTCCTTAAATATGATATAATAGCCCTGTTCCAAAAACCTTGATGCCTACGGTCACATTAGTGCAATTTTGATGAAATTTCGCTGGCAAAAAAGTCTATTGTCAATAGTGTCAAAATGTAGGAAGCACAGCTCACACAGAAGTCATTTTCAAACCAAGTAGCAATCTGCAAATTTGCATGACCAGTTTGTACCTGAATGCGAAATCTTCCCATCACGTTGAAATGACTGAATTTCGCCGAACCTCGGAAAATGTGACCGCAATGTGACAGGTGGGCGGCTGGGCACTGATATACAGTAGTTATTGTTATAGTTGTCTGTATAGTTATTTCTCTTGATGAGATTGAGCCTTCAGAGGACAACTTTGCACATCACTCATGTGAAATACGCCGGAGACTTGACTTACAGTTGATTTCAATGGAATTTTATTTTAGCATGTTGCTAATCTTGATGCATGATATGCTAATAAGCACAAATACATACAATACACAAATACTGAGTAAGAATGTCATACTTTACAGTATTGAATTAAATAAATATATTTCTAGATTTGATTCGCAGTGCATTCTAGGATTTTTACAGTGTCGATTAATTATTATTCTGCTTGCTGGGAACAGGGCGCACTTGCTAGACAACTGTATCCTGTAACTCTATTACTCTCTCTCATTGGTTGTCATCGCATTGCTAATCTGCAGTCTTCTCTTCTTCATTATAAAACATTGGTTGGTCATGCCACCAGAATTAAACTGTTTTCATTGAAAATGAACCCGTTCAGAAGGCAGCATAATTATGTTTTGTAAGAGCCTTATGATGAAGCTAATTTATGTACATGAGCACTCTGAGCAAGTGGTAGATGTGACAGCGATGACATAATGCTCTTGGGAGTATGGCGCTTCATATTTTGTTTAAATATGCGTGTTTAGTACTCTCATATTTTCGTCATTTCTTCATCAGGTGATGTGATCGTATACATCAATGACATCTGTGTCCTGGGCACCACCCATGCCGATGTGGTGAAGCTCTTTCAGTCAGTCCCCATTGGCCAGAGCGTTACCCTGGTGCTGTGTCGGGGATACCCCCTTCCTTACGACCCAGAGGACCCCTCCGCTAGCTCTTCCATGCCCCCTTTGGGCCTAGTGGATCATCCGTTGCTGCTCAATGGAAGGAACAGCTATGAAAATTACATGGAGTACATGTCTTTGACTGGCCGCTTAGTACCTGAGCACGGCGAGGGCCTTCCCCCGCATCCCCACCCTGGAGACACCCACCTGGACGGCTCGCAACCTCCATCCCTGACCACACCGGGACCCCCACCTGATGACAGCGTCTCCATGGCGTCATCCTCGGGAGCAACCACTGGGGCTCAAGTGGTCCCTGAGCTTCTGAGTCTCACTATAACCAAAGGCGCAGAGGGTTTCGGGTTCACCATAGCGGACAGTCCCACAGGGCAGAGAGTCAAACAGGTACGCTGATATCCATTAACAAACATTTTGTGTATATATATATATATACAGTAGTGGCCAAAAGTAATGTCCAGCCTAGGATAATTGGTGGCATCTTCCACACTTTTTGTTAAATATTATTCTACATTTTTTTAAGATTTTGTTATCATATTACGTAGTTGTGCTTGGAGTTTTATTTGTAATAATGCAATGAAACAAATGCCAAATTTTGTGGGCATAATTTTTGGGCAGGCTGACATACCAAGAAATTATGAACACATGCAAAAACAAGAGAGAACCAATGAAATATTAAAAATTGATTATGTTGTAGTCAATTTATGCTTTTTGTTTTTCCGTGTTCTTTTTTATTTATTTTTTTGCATAGTAAAATAAAACCCGTAGCTTTCCTTTTTTGCCAAATAATTTTGTCAGATACAGTAAATACCTTAACCAAGTTTAGTGTTTGTTTTACCTTCATACTTAAAACATTAAAATATATATTTTGCTCCTATTTTGATCATTTAATCGAACTTGTAGGGTTATAAAAATGAATATTTCCTACGGACATCAATTTTGGCCACTAATGTACACAAAAAATATACACAACTAGTTATTAAAATATTAAATATAATATAATTATATTATTTATCTGAATATATGTTTATTTATATAAACAATTATTTGCCCCATTTTATTAAATAATTTTACCAAGACAACAGCTCTGAGTTTTCTTCTTTAATGCTGGATGAGTTTGGAGAACAACTGACCAGAGATCAGAAACCATTCCTCCATACAGAATCTCTTCAGATCCTTCAGATTCCCAGATCCATGTTGGTGCTTCTTCTCTTCAGTTCAGCCCACTCATTTTCTATAGGGTTCAGGTCAGGGGCTGGGATGGCCATTGCAGATGCTTGGTTTTGTCATCAGTGACCCATTTTTGTTTTGATTTTTGTTTTTGGATCACTGTCCTGTTGGAAGATCCAAGCATGGCCCGTTATAAGATTTCTAGCAGAGGCCGTCAGGTTTTGATTTTTTATCTTTTGTTGGTATTTGATCGAATCTATGATGCCAAAAAAGCTTCTTTTTTGTCTGACCATAGAACCCATCCCATTTGAAGTTCTAGTAGTGTCAGTTACTTTTCAAACGTTCTATGGACATGTGAAAAAAAAAATATTTTTTTGGCAGCAAACACTTAATATGGGTTTGGTTCTTACAGGGATATAAAAGTACCCCATGTGTAAAATTAAATACTCTGCTGTATCTTTAATACTGTGGGCCTAATTTTCTGCCAGAGGTCCTGGACATCTTGTTCAGATACATAGCATCATGGATTCGATCAAATACCAACAGATAAAAAATGACTGGGCTGAACTGAAGAGAAGAAGCACCAACATGGATCTGGGAATCTGAAGGATCTGAAGAGATTCTGTATGGAGGAATGGTTTCTGATATCTTGTCAGTTATTCTCCAAACTCATCCGGCATTATAGAAGAAAACTCAGAGCTGTTATCTTGGCAAAAGGAGGTTGCAAAAAGTATTTAATAAAAGGGGGCAAATAATTGTTCCCAACTTGTTTTAGAGAAAAACACCTATTTCAAAATGTGATTTACCCAGCCCCCCCCCACATTTTTTTTAATTTATTTTACAAATAAAATATCAAAAGGATAAACAATGCAGATTTATTTTTTACAGCCATCTTTGATCATATTTACCAATGGGGTAATAATTCTGACCAGCACTGTATATAAAAAATAAGAAATATAAACAAATATGTTTATTATTGTACAGAAATAAATAAACAAACACATATATGTACTTATATATAAACCAATGGAAAATATATATACATCTATAAATATATACATTTATTTATATTTATCTATTGTTTTTTAGAATATAGATAAATAAACACACACATCATATAGATATAATATATATCATTAATAAATAAATGTTATATATTGGTGTATTGGAAAGTACATAAATAAAAAGGCTCCTGTTGTACTTATGTTAAGTATGGGGTGAGGGCGCTGATCTCCATATAGATCAGGAGGTGAGGGAAATGGTGTAACAGTCTCCAAAAAACTTCAAACCAAAATGTGAAAAGGGAAAATTAATTTGCGTGCTTTATTTAAGGATATTAAATGGTTATATGCCCTGTCTTAATGCTCATACGCAGGTTTATGTGTCATAACTGTTTGTATACGTTGTGATCAGGTTCTGGAGCCGCAGGGTTGTCCAGGGTTATGTGAAGGAGACTTGATGGTGGAGATTAATCAGAAGGGTCTCCAGGGACTCAACCACACACAGGTGGTGCAGCTGCTCAAGGACTGTCCAGTGGGAACAGAGGCTACGCTTGTCATTCAGAGAGGAGCAGCAGCAGGTGCGCACATTTACACCCTTCATTTTTAAAACCAAGTTCATCAGAAAGGTACTGAAGATTACCTGAAATCTATTCTGGACTTTGGCAAAGTGAAATGTTCACGTATGTATTGTAAGCCAAATGAAAATTCATTTACTCATCCTCATGTTTTTTTTCTTCTTCTGTGGAACACAAAAACTGCACTTTGCAAAACCTGCTAAAAACCACCATAAAGCTTTCATAAAAGTGGTCATTATGGCCTGTGAACTATATTCCAAGTCTTCTGAAGCCTTATGATAGCTTTGTGTGAAAAAGAAATCAAAATGTAAGTCTAATTTTCATTGATTATTGTGGTTAGAAGAAGATGTTGTCCTATATTTTCTTTTCCTCACATTGACCAGGTATGCTGATGATTATTATTTAAAGATGACAGAATATTTATTTTTGGGTGATTTGTTCTTTTAAAGTTTTGTAAATGAGGAAAGTAACTTAGTATACATCAGTGCTTCAGTTTTTAGTCATTTCTAGCTCTCTGAACTTCAGCTTAATTTGCCTTAAGCTTTGATTCGTCAAGATTTTGAAATAGAGGAGAGAAATACTCCTATTATAGAGTCCTAGATGTACTTTGCCAGTGCATCTCAATTTTTCAGTCTCAAACTGTTTTCTTTCAGAATAACTGAAGCTGATGAGCTGTTTTGGGGAAATTTTAGCAAAGCCTTCGCAATATTGCACACTGTATCATCTCTTGGCTAGAGCTGGTGACAGTTATTAGCATATTCAGACTGAAGCCAAGCTAATCTACTAATTCCATGCGAGTCCACTTATCAGAGTGCTTACTTTCATTAAAATGTCCATGCAGAGTGTAATATTTTATCACCCTTTATAATTAGGATATTCTTAGAATGAAAATGAATGAGGCAATTAATAGAAACGATCTTGAAGAACGCTAAAGTCTCTCCATGTGTATACTAAGTAAGCTTGATATGAGTTCTTAAGATGCTTGTCCATTTCTCTGAACCACTATCAATCAAGTAATTACACCAATGCATCCTGCCAATTACACTGTGTGTCTTTTCTCACCTCCTCTGCGTGTTTCACGACTATATCGAAGGCTACGGTCTTAAAGGGCCGCTCCGCAAACACTCCAAGGCCTCTTGTAACGGAGCGAGAGACGTCCCACGTGACTCACTGGCTAAGTGCGAGACCATTCAGTTTCCTGCCGGCGCTCTGCCAAGAGCACGGCCTGCGCCGGCCATGTTGTTCACAGCTCTTTTCCCCAGTTGTCTAATTAAAGCACGACTCCCACACTGAGCTGGTGGAGATAAACAGGCTGACGAATCAGAATGCAGAGTGGCAGATGAGAGGGGCGGGGCGTTCAGCAAACAGACCAATCAGAGCCTGTTACTTCCCTGCAGGTAGCACTGAGGGAATACACTAAAATAGATGCTGATTGAGGAGACATAATTTATTCTTAGTGACGTGAAGAGTTTATATTATCATAATTTACATAAATTTACATGGATTTATCTATTTAAAGCAACAGGATGAATGGGCAAATAAATGTCAAGTAAAGCATAATTTCACACCAGGACAAGACCAATTATTCAGAATTCTTACCGGGGTTGAAATACTTCTCTCTTAATCCTTTTAAATAAATAAGAAATGTGTATACAAATATATATATTTTTAGTATTTTTATTTGATAGTGTTTAGTTAGATTAGGAAATGGGTGATTATAGCTATGAAAAAACTCAACATTTTGTCATATTGAGTATATATTTTGATATTTTTCAAAAAGATCTTGTAAATATTTCTTATATCTGTAAAGGTATTACTTAACTAAACAAAGCAGTGTTGATATTGTAAACTTGAACTATTAAATAGTTTTAAGTAATTGAAATAAATCTAAAATTACTGAAACTAAAATAAAAATAATTAAATGTATTAAATGATAATAATAAAAGACAAAAGAAAAATGAAAATTACTAAAACAGCATAATATTAATATGAAATTCAAAATAATTCAAAATATTAATACAAATAATACAAAAATTAAGATAAATACTAAAATTAATGTAAATAATGCTAAAATAACTCTGAATAAGAGGGACCATTATTTCAACCTGCCATGGTTGATGATTCAAAAATGATAAAAGTAAACTGCATTAAAAAAATCTAATTAAAGAATGAATGAGGGCATGCAAATAAAAGACAAAATATATATACTTAATCTGGTTTTGTTTATATGCACTATTATAACTAAACAATACATAGAAATAAATAGCAATATTTACTTGCATGCAATTCTGCCAGCAAAGGCATAACAAATATATATTGCAAACATTTAATATTTCGTCCAGCCCTAGTTAGTACCAGTTATATTGCATTTGCACCCATATAAATACCCTGTATAAATGTAACTTTTGCAGTAATTTCATTAGATTTATTTCTGTTGAAATCTGAAATGATCTCATTTGGCAGGTAAATGCAATAAGATGTAATAATGCAATATTTCTTAATGCAATAAGAAATACATTGATTTATGAATGTTTCCAAAGTACTAAAAGAATCACTGATGGAAGCGTTAGGGACCAGAAATGCTTACGATTCCCATTTCGAATTCTTCTCTACCTTATTAGTGCCGCAGCCAGAGCACAATATCACTGTCTGTCTTCCTCTCTGCGGTTCTTTTGTCAGAGTTATTGACATCTCGAGTAGGACTGGACATGCAGGTGCGAGGTGATAACTATACTCTTCTGACTTCCCGGACTGTCGGAAATATCATCAGGGCTGTGGCATTTCAGCAGATCTCTTAGATCTTCTCGGCTCTATTCCATCTGGGTCTCTGAGTACACAGAGATGACAGTCACCCTGAATCCCTCACCTTTCAGACTTCACCTGAGAGAGACTCGTGACATCAACGAATGGCGACTGATGCCATTGCCATAACATTGCCATTCAACTAACTTTTATTTTTTTAAAGGTTGTTTCAGTGTTCAAGTCGGATTAAAAGCAATCAATCAATAAGAGAACACAAGTTCTTTAGTCTTTGTTGTCCATATGGCATCTTTTGTGATGTATTGGGGGAGGATGAGGACGTATGGAGTGGCACGACTGTGCATGTTTGCCCGAGGCTTTATGTTTAGCTCTTCGCTGCCAAGTCTTGTCCTGGTCATATAGCGTTTGATGTAATCCTGTTAGTTTAAGTAGGCATAAAAATGCCTTGCCCCCCTGCCTTATGCTACAAATACTCACATACACACACCCATACGTACAGGCCACACACATGCGTGCGCCCGCGTGTGTGTGTGAATGCACAAAGACTCTCAATATAATCCATGTTATTGAAAGAAACATGTATGAGACTTGGAAATGAAAAGTCAAAACTCATTATTCTTCCAGCACCTCTGGCCATGGTATAATCACATTGCAGATGAATCTTAAACAACCTACTTCTTATCACAGTCATATCACAAATGCACATCATGAATTTTATTATATGGAGAACTTAATACTGAAAAAACAGTATTATGGTAGTTCTTTACTCGCTGTAAAAATTGATAGTTTCTACCAGATGGGACTCTTAAAAATGGCTTTCCATTTTTGTGACCTAATGTAGTCTGTAAGATACTTAATAATAATGTTTGGGTTTTTTTAATATAATTTTTATGTGTAAATTTTTTATTTAGGTGATTTAGATTATTATTAGGAAGCATAAGCAAAATTTAGTATAATATTCTTAATCATTTGAATTATTTTTCAAAATTGTGTGAAATAATGACTAATATATTTTGATGTTTATCTTTCTGACCCATTTTTTTCATAAAGCAAGAAACTAATCACCATTTTCTCCTCAAGTAAATATATGTAGTATGTCCATAAATATTTGTTTATAAATGAGTTGATGTATCAAAAAATATCAATAATAAAAAAAATATTTTTATGACAAAAAAAATGTATTTTACTTCTGCTATTAATACTAATATAATATGCAATTTTACAACAGATATTTGTACAGATACTGATATAAGGAAGCTACAGTGATATAGATACAACACATAAGCTAAAAGCATTGCTGGCCGTTATGATTTCATTATGATGATTTAGAACTGACTGAAAGTTGCAAGAGTTGTAAAAATCTAGTTTAGTGTCTGTCGTCTGTTTCACAGAGTTTGGCTTCTGCTCAAAGCTAATCAAAGCTAATGATGTAATTACCTCACAAATAAATGCAATACACTTTCCTCACTTAAGAGCCTACAGGACAACGAAGTGAAGAGAAAAAGGGGCGAATATTATGTGACTAATATGAAAAATGTGTTCATGTACTCTTTAAGGAATATCTAATGATATTCTTTCTCTTTCTTTTTCTGTTAGGCCTCTTTTCACCCTGGGATCCCACAAAACAGGTACATGGATTTCAAATATTTAGTTTCTCAAACAACTGTTTGTTTTTGCATGTTCGTGAACTGACCTTGACATTAAAATGCCAAGTTCTGTCATGAAACTCTAGGTGGCGCAGGCTGATAGGTCCTTAACTCATTTGGTAGTGATTGCATCGTTATCTTCAAAGCGCAGCTGATTGGTTGCTGTTGCGTCAGCAGCCAATGAGCTGCGGCTCAACATTTAGATACTGGTAGTGTTGCTGTTAGCACTCTGCAGCGCACTTACAGAAACCCTCCACCTTCCCCAGCTCCACCTGTATAGATCTGCTACGGGGGTTATTCATGTGTTATATGTGCAGCAGCAGCAGCAGCATGTCTTACATGCTCACAGCAGCATTTCTGTGAATTTACTGGCAATAGCAAGTCTCGGTACTTGCTCTCCAGCAGCAGTGTAGCAGATCTATTCCGCCAAGACCAAATATATTAACATTGCCATTATCCATTACCATCCCAATCTCTTTGAGAGTTGTCATGACAGAACTGCTGTAACTTCAAAAGCTCATAAAGTTTGTCTTCAATACAGATTCAACCGTTCGGTTGCATTAAAAGTTCTCGCACATGCTTCCACCAATGTGGATGGAACACTGTACTAAAATAATTAGACATTTCCTGCTCTACTCATTCAGTGGTGCCACAACACAGCTACAGCAAATACTGAACCAATCAGACACCGCAAGAAGAGTAGTTCAATTCCTGAACGAATGACTCTTCTGTGCCAACCTGATCTCATGAGAAAACTCTTATGAGGTAGCAATTTCGTATGAATTTGTACAATGGGATTTGTACAGATTATTATTTTTTTTAAATCCAGCATGAAGGTTCGCTCCTGCACATAAGTGTCAGTGTGGCGTAAGCGGATTGCATTAAAAGGTACGTGTGAGATTATACGAATTCAGGTGATTTGGTCATCAATTTGACATAACGTAAAGTACTGTATGTACGAATTGCCCTTTTTTAGTGACTCAAATACATATATAGCAACCAGTGTAGTCCAAACCTTAAACAAAAGACTCTTACGAGATGGTTTCTTTTAGTGAAATAAACACAGACAGTGTAACAAGTGTGGGCTGATTCCAGAACTCTAATAAATTGTTCTTTGTAATGAATCAAACACATATAATTGTAACTGTAGTCAGATTCCCAAAAAATGACTCATTTTGAAGTCAATCAAACAAATACAGCTTTTTTTACAGATCCTATCTTGTTGTTCATATCATATGACAAAGTGTAAAGATGCACATCATGTGTTTTGTCAGTAGTATTCTATTGTTATATCAACGAATCAAATGTTGCAAAATTTTAGTTTAATGGATAATTAAGGCTAATCAATGGATTACATATTTGCTGTCTGTGAAGTCATAGAAATACTCATAAACATATGTAAAGTAGAATAAGTTCAATCTGTGTAGTGTTAGATTTTTCAGCCAATGTTTGCTTTTGAATTGCTAGATAATTTCGGCAGGTATGCTAATGAAATTTTGACGTTCTGCGTTCAGTGTTTGCTGGAGAAATGATCAAATCATGTTTTTATGTAACATAAGAGGATTTGACCACCTGCACACCTCTGGCTATCCGCTGTCCTTTAGCAAAGATATTGGACTAGTGTTTGATGGCCGAAATCCCTCGGCAGCTCAGAGCGATTGCAGCATCAATCTCCAATCAATCTTCCAATAAAGACAAACCGCAGCCACGAGTTCTTAGTCTCAGCACGTGTTCAGCAGAACGTTGGATAACACTCTGATGAAACCCGACATGGAGGTGTCCCGGGTGACAGATGCATTAACGCAGACGCCATGGGTGGCGTACTGAATCAGTATGCCTCTTGTGCTGCTGCATTAGCAAACAAAAAGCTTTAACTGACAGCAAAGTGTGCCTTTTTAATATATGTGTGTGTGAGAGGTGCGCGCAAGAATGTGTTTATCACGAAGAGAAATTATTCAGAGCAAAGATTATGCAGGTGATACTCAATTGATATTCCTCCTCCTCCTCTGTCCCGGAGACCCGCAGACTCAATCATGCTGCCGTGTGATTTATAGCTCTGGTGGACTTAAAAACAAAACTCCTTGTTTCTGAAAATGGATTCATTTCAAAGTTGAAATATTAAACCGGGTTCACGAAAAAATGAAAATTCTGTCATCCTTTACTCACCCTCATGTCACTCCAAACCTGTGGGATTTTCTTATTTATTTATTCACAGGTTATTTATTTCACAAAATAAACCACTTGATACATGATACAAACTCTTTAAGAAGAGTCCAAAATATTTTTTTCCCACTCTGTTCCCACCAATGGTGAGTAAATTGAGAAAATGTATTATCCACATATTTTTTTAAGAAGGACATGAAAATGTATTTTGCATTATTTTTTTATTTGAATAAAAAAAAATTTTTTGATATACTTTTTTCTTTCATTTATATATGAAAGAATATATATATATATACATATACATTTTCATGATATATATATATATATATATATATATATATATATATATATGAAATCTCCAAAGCCTTGTATAGTAATGGAACATTTCATTTAGCTCATTTAGGTATTTCTAGAACTAGCCTTGATATCTAATTTCATGTGAGTTCACTTTCATGCCAGTGTGTGATACATCATTTTCAGGAAGCCGTCCAGTTCGGCTGGATTCAGGGCTCGTAATGGAATTGGCAGGTTAAGCAGAAAGCTGCAGGTGAAATGAACAGCTCACAGGAAATAGGATCCATTAGCCCCTGGGGCGCATGACTGTAGCACAGACACTTCCCTTCACACTTTAGTTCCACACTTAGGGCTTAATTCGTCTCCTTCGCTGAACCTCCAGAGAGAGATTGGACTGCTAAACTCTCTCCTCTCAGAAAGAGGACAGGAGTAATGACAGGGGTCCGAATGATGATACACCCTATCTTCTCTGCTTGATCTTTTAAAGGATCTACATAGGTACTTTTTAGTGTGTGTATGTATGTGTATTATCCACTCAAACCGGTCTATGTCTGTATTGTCCTTGCAGTGGGACCCTCAAGGAAGCCCCCAGACCAGCTTGTCGGCCGCTTTGCTCCCCCACGGCGCTCCACATCCAGGACAGACGCTCCATCGCTCCTCCGTTCCGGACACAGAGGGCTTCCACCTGGGCAAGCCTGACCCCTACGACCTCTATGAGAAGTCACGGGCCATTTACGAAAGCAGACGTAAGTCGTGTATTCTAATCATTTATATACATATACATTTGCTTAAAAATGAAGTATTTTTTGGACTGTTAGTTTTTGTTTCTCCCCAAATTCTCTTGACTGTATTGTTTTGGACGTTTCACATTTTAGTTTGTTTTTGTAATAAAGAAAATGCTAATTACTGGTATTTAATTATTTACTGTTTGTCATGTTATGTTTATGTTATGTTATGCTATGCTATGCTATGTTATACTATATTATACTATATAATATATTTTTACATTATATTAATGACAATGGAAAGGCTTCATTTTCATAAATCATGTCACAACTAGAAAAAAGGCTTCATTTTCTTCAATCCAATGACAATTTCTTACTCATTTCTTTTCATTTGGGGTGAAAAATGAGCCTATAAAATTCTTGACAAGTTCCTTGAGATTCCTCCCACACAACAGCCTCAATAAAGCATAAAGCCAGTTGATAGTTCAAAGTATTTTTGAATAATTTGAATAAATAGTTTGAAGCTTTCATTTCTCATTCGCACAGAGCCAATCCCACCTCGGACGCTGACAGACTCTACGGGCAAGTCTTTTGTGCTGCTTTCTTTAAATCACAGAGCACATATGCCGTTAGTCACATTTCAATGGCTAATTTATGTAACCCATGTGACTTTAGGGCTCTATATTTAGCTCTCTGTCTACCACCGTACTCTTATTCTCCAGTACATCAGAAGGTTCAGCACTCCAGTTGGTGAGCCTACATAGCGTGTGGCGTTCTCTGATTCCTCAGCTTGTGGTTAGGTTTATGGATGGTTTGATGTTCCTGAAGAAGCCCTGATCTCTGCTTTTATGTCAAACACACCGAGGAAGCAGAATGAATTGGGTGCGCTTGATAATCTGTTATTCTTGTTCCTCAGGTGTGGAGTACCAGGAAGTGGAAGTGCACCTGCTGCGTGAGAAGACCGGCTTTGGCTTCAGGATCCTGGGTGGAGACGAGGCGGTGCAGGCTGTGAGTCCGGAGGCCCGTGACAAGGCTCGTATGGGGCAGGATAAACAGATACTGGCTCATATCTGTACAGCTCCACGAGCAGCAGACGGAAACACACCTGACAAACTCATTTCCTTCAGCTACTTATATTACATTAGCAGTATCGTGTTTTTTTGGTGCATATACCATAACAATATGATGGTATATGACTATAGTCATTATTATAGTTTTGAAATTTTTACATTAATTATTAGAGCTGGGCTATATAATTATTAACATTACAATTCGAAAGTTTATGGTCAGTATGATTTTTAAAAATTGTTTGTTGAAATTAGTCTCTTATGCTCATCATGGCTGCATTTATTTAATCAAAAATACAATAAAACAGTAATATTTTGAAATAATATTACAATTCAAAATAACTGTTTTCTATTTTAATATATTTTTAAAATGTAATATATCCCTTTGATTCAAAGCTGCACTTTCAGAATCATTGCTTATTATTATCAATGTTGAAAACAGTTGAGCTGCTTAATTTTTTTGTGCAAACCGTGATAATTTTTTCAGGATTCTTGGATGAATGGAAAGTTCAAAAGAACAGCATTTATTTGAACTCAAATCTTTTGTAACATTATAAATGTCTTACTCTTATGACTTATGATGCATCTGTAATGATGTCAATAATCTCATAAGTTTGTGTCCAGCAAGCTTCAAAAGAAAATTTTTTTTTTTTTAAAGCTAAGTTGCTTAGTTAAAAAATACATTTATTACGTATAAATATAAAAAATGTAATGTGTATATAAAATTGTGGGGATGAATTTCCAGCAAAATTAGATTTTGAGATTTACAATAATATACTACAATAATACTAATTACTCATAAGGAGATATTTTCACTATAATGCCCAGCTTTAATTGTTTTGTTTTTGATTTCTATTTTGATCTTGGATTTTCCATAAATAGTTTTAATTTTAATTTAATTTTCAGTGTTTTCATCCATTTCATTCCATCAAAAATTGTTCCATCTGCCTGTGACGAGAGACACAGCACTGTGATTGGTTGTTTTACATGTCAATCAGACTTCTTGTTGTTTTGACAGAATGCGTTGCTAGTCTGAAGCCAGGCCTGAGAAATATTTGAAAATGTGTACAATTTCAGAAAATTATTCTATCAGAATTTTTGGTAGAATTTTAGTGCTTTGTTTTACTCTGTAACACTGCATTTTTTAGTTAACAAAATTGTTGTTTATTATGAGAAAGGAAATTAGCTGTAGTTATAATTAGCAATAACGCTAACCTTGTTCAGTACCAAGGAATATATCAAATATTATTAGCATCTGATAGCATTTAAAGCAACTGTATATAAGGTGTGCTGCTTCATTTTATATTATAATGAGACTATGAATGTCAGTTCATATTAATGTGATGACTGATTCTTCTCCACAGATTGTGATCGGAGCAATCATAGAGAACAGCCCCGCGGAGCGCGATGGCAGACTGCGTCCAGGAGATGAGCTGGTCTCGGTTGACAGGATGCCCGTGGCGGGGAGACCACACCGCTACGTCATCGACCTCATGCACGCGGCTGCACGAAACGGACAGGTCACCTTGACCGTCAGGAGGAGGGTTCTGCTGCAGCAGGGTGAGCAAAACTCTCCAGTGACACAAAAACAACTATTATATCCTGAAATCCAGTCTGGAACTACACTGTCAGGGTTTACAAAACAACAAATTCCTCAATATGGGTATTTAGGATAAATTACATGGTACAAGAAAAATACAGTTTCTTTAATAACCCTATTAAGTCTACTGTATCCTATTTGATATGCAAATTTCTAAAGCCTCAAAATTATCAACACGATTAAAATTTTGCTTGAAACCCTATTGTACACAATCTGCTGCTACGTGCCTTCTGTCGTCTAATTGATAGTTTATACTTTTCAGTATCAAATTCAGAGTCAAATTAAAAAAATGTAAATGCAAGCATGAAATATGGAACATCAGGCTTTTGGGGAACGTTTATTTGTTCATCTCTCAATTTTCATGGCATTATATATTCTGCCCCCACAATGAATTGACCTTTGATCATAAAACTAAGCAATTGAATGTCATATTAATAAGATATATTATTGCGAGATATAGAGTGGCAACTGACATTTATATGCACTTTATGTAAGTATTCTCTTATGCTGTTATAAAAATCTCATTGATTTACATTTCAAGCTATCAGAATTTCATCTTACTTTCAGCCCATATAAATATCAGCATCTGCACCAAATTGCATAGTTTTGCTCTGTTAGTTTTTTCCACCTTTAAGTATGATCTCACTATATCATATTATATGAGCCATAAAAGCCTGATGTATCAAATATACTTAACAAAAAACAAATATACAAGACATTTTTAATTTATATATATATATATTATTATTATTATATATATTATATATATATTGTTGAAAGGTTCAATCAAGCTGTTCCATTTAAATAAATGCAGTTTTTCTGAATATTTTTCATACGTCAGGCATTACACTGTTAATGGTTAATTACATTATCAAGAATTAAAAGCGTTATTTCTGTGTAATAGCTTGAGTCACATTGCTGTGGTTTGTGTTTGCATTGGCTGAGATTGTGTGTGCTGCCACCTGCAGGCCAGCCATGCGAGGAGAACGGTGCAGCGGCCAATCAAAGCAGTTCTCCCCACGGTCATGCAGTGTGTCCGGTCAACTTACCCCCCACCACAGATGTAGTTATACACCGCAAGGAAAGCGAAGGCTTTGGTTTTGTCATCATCAGCTCCCTCAACCGTCCAGAGACCACAAACACAATAAGTAAGTCCCCTCTTCACACAGCTGTTACCCTGATGCTCTGGTGAACACTATTGCATTCTTTTACACATGGTAATGTTTTAAAGTGATAATGTATTGAAAGCCTGGGATCAGGCCCTATAACATAGAAGATAGAGTCCACAAGGTTTAATCATAAAAAAAGTAATTGCCTTTCAAAGGAAGGAAGCTGGTGCGTCTTATCCACATTTGGGTGAATTTCAAAAAACATGTTAAAAAAAAATGTGTTAGGCTCCTATGCCATCCCAAAATAATTTAAAAAAGAAAGGAAAATTCTTTTTCTTTTTTTGCATATAGCAAATTAAGCCTTTTTTTAAGAACTATTAAGATTACTATTGAGAATATTTATAATAGTATTTTCTATTTATAATTTTATAGAAATTATAAATATAAAATAAATGTATAATACTAATATCATTAAATATTTTAAATTATATTAATATTAAATATTTATTATTGTTATTATTATAGCAAATGAAGCCTATATTAGTACCATTAAGATTACTATTGAGAATATTATTATAGTAATTTTTATAAATGATCAATTAATAAATATTTATAATATTATATAACGACATTGTGATGACAATTCAGTTACAATGTTAAAAAACATTAATGCTACTAAAATAGACTTAATTATTTTTTATGGAAAATATTATTTCTTACTTTTTATATATTTTTTATATTGCAGGGAAATATGAGTTTCTTATTAAAGTTTTTGAAATATGACCAAAATATTTTACATGCAGTTTTCATCAAATTCACCATTCATATGTTTTTGTAGCTGTGCCACATAAGATCGGCCGCATCATCGAGGGCAGTCCGGCCGATCGCTGTGGGAAGCTGAAAGTTGGTGATCGTATCATGGCTGTCAACTGTCAGTCTATTATCAACATGCCTCACGCTGACATTGTCAAGCTGATCAAAGACGCTGGACTCACTGTCACCTTGCACATCATCCCAGAGGAAGGTATGATCAGAGTATGTTACAATAAAGAAAGATGTCTGTCTTCTTCCTTTCAAAACACAATCATTTTGTGCCCTAGACGTAAACGGTGCTCATTCGGCCCCTACATCGGAGAAGCAGAGTCCCATGGTGGCCCAGAAGCACAGTCCTCAGACTCAGTCCAGCCCAGCAGCCCAGCAGAGCCCGAGCGTGGCTCACCCCAGCCCACCAGCGCCCCACCCCAGCCCGGCCACCACACAACCCAGCCCTCTGCTGATGGAGCCGGGCCCTGGAGCTCCCCACAGCAGCCCACCAGTGACTCAAAGCAGTCTCCCTGTGAGTCAGCCCGGCCTGGAGGCCATGCCGTCGGGCTCAGTGGGGACTCAGGCTGCTCCTGTTGTGGATCCAGGCATCCCGGGGGTTCAACCTACCTCAATCGGATCAGTGCCGGTGCCACCACAGCTGTACCTTCATGACACCAGGTACTGTTTGCCCGAATATAAAATTGTCATGTCTAATATATAACATTAAAGCTTGAACAGAAAAGAAAACATGAACAGAAAAGGTTGTCTATTTATCTATCTGCTTATCTCTCTATCTATCTACCTGTCATCTATCTATTTATTGTTCCATCTATCTATCGTTCTGTCTTTCTTTCGTTCTATCAATCATTCTATCAATCGTTCTATTGTTACAACCTTCCATCCATCCATCTATCTATCTATCTATCTATCTATCTATCTATCTATCTATCTATCTATCTATCTATCTATCTGTGTCTATTCAACCATCCATCCATCTATCTATCTATCTATCTATCTATCTATCTATCTATCTATCTATCTATCTATCTATCTATCTATCTATCTATCTATCTATCTATCTATCTATCTATCTATCTATCTATCTATCTATCTGTGTCTATTCAACCAACCATCCATCCATTTATCAATCTGACTGACTGTTTTTATATTTTAATGTTTTTTTGCCTTGACATTATTTTTCATCACAGTTAAGCACATTTATATGCATAAAGAAAATGAAGACTGTACTAATTATACCATTTTATACCGAGATTTTTTTTCCATTAGAACATTTTCATCATTTCCCCCAAAATTTGCATTACTGTAATTCATCCGGATGTTATGTAATTATCAGTTCTAAATGGAAATTCTCATGTATTACAATAAAAATTACATTGATTTTTAAAAATTTAAATAGTTACAATTTAGTTTACAATTTAAATAGCATTTAATGTGTTTTTCATTAGGGTAATGAGCTTTTTTTGGACAAATTGTACTTAATTTTCAGATTTCAATGCAAGAAATTTTCACTGGTACAAAATCAGGTTCCATTGTTTGCAAAATATAAAACCTAAATGAATAGTGTTTTTTTATTTTTGTAAAATGAAAATACAAAAAAATATATTAATAAATGATAATATATATAATTTCATATTCTACTTTTGACTTTTGGGGTGAAATGAGTCAGGCATGTTCTTGATATGCTTCATGAGATTGACCCATCTAAATCTCTTCATTTTTATTCTTGTTTTTGTTTGTTTTTCTCCCCATGTGTCCAAGGTTTCCCTCAGGTAGTCTTCGGGCTCAACCCAACTGCCTTGGGCAATCTCACATAACTCTTCAAGCGTCTGCTGTCTTTCACTCGCACCAGCCCGAGTAACATCACTTAACACTTCAAGATAAATTATTTACCTCTTCAATAATACATGCTTTTCCTCTCAAGCAGGGTTTTTTTTTCCCAGGGTTGGCTCAAGACTTCTCTGATTTATGCATAATGAAAGATGGGAACTGAGACTTGATAAAGAGGACCCATGAGCAAAAAACTGGTCACATAGTCCGAGAGAATAAAAGGGTCATCTCTAGGCGTAAAATATATTCACAATATGTTGTTTTTATTGTACATAAGACGTTATAGTATTCAAAGCAACATTCTACGAGAGTTTAGATGGTTTGAACTTGAATTCTGTGGGGAAACGTGTAATGAATTGTGGGACAAGATTGCTTCATTTGATCTTGTTGGTTACTGCAGGTCGGAAGTAAAAGCCAGGCAGGATGTTAAACCCGATATCTGCCAAGCTGCATACACAGACTACAGACAGCCCCCGGTGGACTACAGACATCCTCCTGTAGCAGACTACAGACAGCCGCCCACCATGGAGTACAGACACCCTCCTGCTCTGATAGACTACAGACAACACTCCATCGCCGATTACAGACCACAGGTGAAACTGCTCGTGTTATCACAGAAAAATAATACTTGATATCCAGAGGATGGAGCAATAACAGTACGGTGCAGATGGAAAATCTCCATTTAAAGCACCATGTTTTATCTCTTCTTTTGTTTTGTTTTTTTAGATGTAGAGCATTTGTATTTGTTAAAATTTGTAAAATTTTATATATGTGTATATATACACTGTTGTTCAAAAGTTTTTGATCGCTAAGATTTTTTATGTTTTTAAAAGAAGTCTCTTCTGCTCACCAAGGCTGCATTAATTTGATTAAAAAAAATTATAATAATATTGTGAAACATTATGACAATTTAAAATAACTGTTTTCTATTTTAATATATTTTCAAATGTAATTTATTCCTGTGATCAAAGCTGAATTTTCAGCATCATTACTCCAGTCTTAGTGTCACATGATCCTTCAGAAATCATTCTATGATGATTTTGATGCTCAAAAAAACATTCATTGTTATTATCAATGTTGAAAACAGTTTTTTTGATTAATAGAAAGTTCTAAAGAACAGCATTTATTTGAAATAGAATCTTTTGTAACATTATAAATGTGTTTAATGTAACTTTTGATCAATTTAATTAATCCTTGATGAATAAAAGTATTGATTTATTTTATACCCCCCCCCCCCAAAAAAAAATTCTTACTGACCCCAAACTTATGAACAGTAGTACTTAATGTTACAAAAGCTTTCTATTGCAGATCAATGCTGTTCTTTTGAACTTTCTATTCATAAAATAATCCTTAAATTAAAATGTAAATGTTTTAACATTGATAATAATTATAAATGTTTATTGAGCATCAAATCATCATATCAGAATGATTTCTGAAGGATCATGTGACACTGAAGACTGGAGTAATGATGCTGAAAATTCAGCTTTGATATCACAGGAATAAATTACACTTTACTATATATTCACATAGAAAACAACTGTTTAATATTTGTATAATAGTTTTAATAATATTTCACAATATTACAGTTTTTTTTCATATTTTTAATCAAATGAATGCAGCCTTGGTGAGCAAAAGAGACTGAAAACATTAAAAAGCTTACCGATCAAAAACTTTTGAACGGCAGTTTGTAAATATAAACACAGTATATGTTTACAAATATTTAAATGTATTTTTTATCTCATATAATGATTTTTTGGTCATTGTAGTAATAAGTAAATAAATATGAATTCATATTAAATTGGATAAAAGCTAAATAAAAGTCAAATGTGGGGGTTGTCTTGAAAAGCAGCGTGCCACACTTAGACTTTTTCTATTTTTCTAGGACTATGACTATTTCACTGTGGAACTGGAGAAAAGTGTGAAGGGATTTGGCTTTAGTATCCGCGGGGGACGGGAATATAAAATGGACCTGTTTGTGCTGAGACTGGCTGAGGACGGACCTGCGATCCGCAACGGCAGAATGAGGGTGAGAAAACTCTTCAGACACGTGCATTCTGAGATTGCCAGTTCAAACTGTTAGATGGAAAAGGCTTTCGATAATTGCACTTTTACAAATGAGAGTCTCACTCTCAAACTGTTAAGATCTATTTTGAACGTTTCACCCTGTGTAAACGAAAACGCATTTATTTATTTAAAATTATATTTGGCTTGCAGCATATACTGCCATTCAAAAGTTTAGGTTTTTTTGTTTAAAGAAATTAATACTTTTATTCATCAAGGATGCATGAAATTACGGACCCCGTAAAGGGACATGGTGGTGGAAAAACAAATATGAGATGGGAGGAAAAATAACAAGTCATTGCTTTTGCGTTTTCTTGCAAAAGTTTTTGCGAGGGAATGCAAAGTTTATTTGGTGAACGCAAAACATTTGCGAGAGAATGCAGAAGCAATGACAATTTAATTTTTTTAAAAAAAATTCTGTTCTTTTGAATTTCCTATTCAGCAAAGAAAAAACGTTTCCACAAAAATATAACGCATATTAAGCAGCACATCAGTTTTAAACATTGATAATAATAAGAAATGTTTCTTGAGCAGCAAATGATGAGTAATGATGCTGAAAATGAATGAATTACATTTTCAAATTCAAACAGTTATTTTTAATTGTAATATTATTTCACAATATTACTCTTTTTACTGTATTTTTGATCAAATAAATGCAGCTTTGGTGAGCTGAACAGACTGAGAGACAAAAAAAATTTGTACAGACCCCAAACTTTTGAATGGTAGTGTATTTGCACTTATTACACAACTCTCTAGAATACTTGATTCTGATTGGTCAATTATCATACAATAAACACCTTCAGGGTGATACAAGATCCTGACTCAAAATATCCCCTCCTGATTTTCCTCATGTCCGCAGGTTGGAGATCAGATTATTGAAATTAACGGTGAGAGTACGAGAGACATGAGTCACGCTCGTGCCATCGAGCTCATCAAGGCCGGTGGTCGTCGAGTGCGTCTGCTGTTGAAGAGGGGCACGGGGCAGGTGCCGGAATATGGTGAGTATCGCATACACACAGCCAAAAGAAAAGCTTGGATAGCTATGAGCAACTTTTCAGATGGACATAGAATTGATAATCATGATTTAAAACTATAAACCTGCTGATTTTGGCCAAAATAATAGCGCGAATGCTCATAAATGCACTTATTGGAGTGCAACGGAGAACAATCGCTCAAGCGCTACACTGTGATCTTGATGGTTTGCTTTAGCTGAAAGCTTTCTGTTAAAAGCTTAAAAGCCTTTGATGACTCACTATATCAATTAAACCTTCAGTGAACTTTCATTTAGTGATGTAACGTCTGGTAGCCTGTAACCAGTGTTGTCTTAACTCCTCTCTTCTATAAGCTGCTGTTTTTCTAACTCTTCTGTGCAATGCAATAGTTCAGTCTTTTACTTCCTGTCTTATAGGAATGGTATCTACCAACCTTTCCATGTGCATGAAAAGCGACACTCTAGCCTCACCCTATTTCTTCATAATGGGGCACTCTAAAGACACGGTTCGTGGCAACCTGCATGTCTTTCTGCCTACGTTTCTTCTATAACTGTCGATTTTCTCTCTGCTTCTGTTCTGTTTCTGTTTGCATTGGCACGCTAGCATACGCTGCATGTCTGGTATTTTTGAACTGGACTGTGATTGGTCGCAAAGTGTGTTTGTGTGTAGTTTTGTGTCACTGTGAATCTGTGCGTATGACAGTGTTGGGGAAGCTACTTTGAAACTGATGGAAGCATTAAAGTAGTTAAATTACAATCAAGCTTCCCCTTAGTAACAAAAAGTATCTAAAAACATTGAAGTTATTCAAGGGGCAATATTTTAAAATATATGACAATAATATTATTTATAACCAGAGAAGTATTTATTGAATTATTTCTAAATTACCCAAAAATTCGATATAATTACGGGGATAAAAAATATGGGGGTGGAATTTAGCAAAGCGATATATATATATATATACTTTTTTAAATTCTGTTTATAATTAAGTTATTATAATTAAATTTATAATTAAATAAATTTTCAGGAATTATAACTATATATATATATATATATATATATATATATATATATATATATATATATATATATTCAGATTTACATAGATATTGATCATTTGCATTTATATATTTAGAATTAAAACTATATATTCAGATTTGCTTTTATATTTGCAGGATTTTTAGACTTAGAACTACAAATACACGATTTACATTTATATGTATATCTATATATTTATACTAGGCATATGTATTCAGATTTATAAGTAAATATTTGGATTTACATGTACATTTTTATTTGCATTTATATATATATCAGCGTTATAACTATATATTCATATTTGCATTTATATTTAATTAACTTCCATTATGATCTATAAATATAAATTCAGATTTTATAGAATTATTTCCTGTTTGGCCCTTCATAATTCGTATGTTTGTATGTTTTTATTTATTTATATAAATGTTTAGAATAAAAATGATGTATATATACATATGTACTAAGTTGAAAATACAGTAATGAATGCTGTATTTCATAAAATATTTGACTATGCAAAAGATATAAAAGGCCACACAGACTCATGAATCATTTTTAGAAGTAGTTAATTTACATAAACGACTTATATAAATCAAACTTACCAATGTTACGGATGAGGGATAGTCTCACTGTGTTATGTTAAATGTAATGCTAATGCTGTTATGCTGGAAATGCTACTAAAAAGTTTTAGTCCATTGCTCCCCAACGCTTCTGTTGTGTCCATTGGCAGTAACCTTGATGATCAGTCTGGTGTATCGGGTGATTCACGGGTTCTTTATGTTTCCTGGTAGACAGTGCCGCCTCCCGGAGTGCTGTCTCTCCAGCCGCCCCTGCCTTGTCGGAAGTAGTCTCACCCCGTTAGCGTGACATTGCCCCTCGCCGTCACCTGTCATCTCATCCAGCCTCAAACCCTGGACTTTCAGTGGCATTCTGTGACAGTCTGGACCAATCACAGCACCCCTCATGGTCAGTTTTTGTGGGGCTTCGCCTGCGGAACAAAGGGTGGCAGGTCCACCTGTAAGAGCTGTGATTTGAACAGCCTATAAAACAGAGAAGATGGATCATAAAAGTCGAAATATTAAGAACAGATGGAGACACATCGACCTCAAATGGATTGTCGCATCCAACTTGCTTTTCATATAGTCGCTGATCCAAGACTTTTTCTGAACGATCCAGATGAACGGCAGCCAAAGACGCGTGGCTCGCCCTCTCCAGAGCGGAAGCTTCTCGCAGGGGAACGAGCCGAACTTTCAACACCTCGTTCTTCCGTTCTGTGGACCCGAGCTCTCTCTATTTGTTTATCTTGTAGAGGTTGTTTATTTTTTGTATCATTTCAAGATGTTGAGAACGAGCCCCTAGCGATACTGGGGGTCAAATATCGCAAATATATGTGTAGCATGAAAAGAGATTCCCGAAGAAACACACAAACTTCAGAGTTGAGAACTTCAACGTTTTAGTATTGAGTTTCATCATATGTCTGACGGGGAAAAAAAACGTCACCATAGACGTTGTAAAACACTGACAGTAAATATAAAAGGAGGCCGCCATGATGGAGATACAAGGTAAAGTATCACGCCGACCCATTCGGGCTGAATTATGGGAGGTAAATGCATATCAATCGCCAAATCTGCCGCATGGACGTATCCCTTTAGAAGCCAAGACAATGTGTTACTACATAAGTATGGTTTAGTCTATCGATGAACCCACCCAGACAAGCGTTCGGTTACATCGCGAACTGAACCGAAGAAGGACCGCAGATGTTTCTGAAGCCTCAGTGTGTCATTCCGGCCTCGTTGGGCCTGTACTGTGTGCCACCACTGTGGATTTGGGGTGCCATCTTACACCTCACAAGCTTCATTCCCATGTCTCCGATGGCTCCGTTAGTTCATGGGAGCTAATTAGCAGAGCTAATTAAAAAAAGAGGGAGTTTTTCAGGGCAGTTTGGTCTGAGACCAAGACACATGTAGTCTTTTACCGTGTCTTAACCAAGTGCGACAAAACAATAATTTGCCTATTCGCTCCAAATGCGAAAACAACACATTTAGTAAGAATGTATTAGATGTGTAATAAACAGCAATGTGGATTTTTGGACCATTAACATGTAACAACTATAAGTGGGGCTTTGTACCCGTAAATGTGGATTTTAGACCAATAAGAGGTAATTATGGGTGGGGCTACATTCATGTCAATGTGAATTTTAGACCAATGAGATATTCTTATGGAGGGGGCTATATATATATATGTAAATGTGGATTTTGGACCAATAAGATGTAATTATGTGCGGGGCTACCTAGCATTTTTTCCATTTACTTTCTTAATGCACATTCCTGGTTTGAGATTTTGGTACCTTATCGGTTATTGGCCGATTTTGATATTTGGCATTTCATTTTGCCTGTTATTCCTTTTACGTTTTGACGTTTAGATTTCTCTTGCTGTCATCTAACACTCACTCAAAGTTAATCTTGAAAATATAAATAATTTAATAACACTATTAAACGTTATCTTTAGCAAACCTCACAATGAATATTATTTTTTCATACTGTATATTATAATACTGTATATTATAATGTTGTGATACCTAAATTCACTTGTAGCATTTAAAATGATTGATTTTTATTTTTTAGTGTTTTATTTTTTTATTCATTTAAACAAAATGGTATGGAATTTCAATATCGGCCATTTATCGGTTATCGCACATAACGTGAACTTTAAATAAAGTCACTTTTGGTTTATCGTTTGACACTCACACCTGGTTAAGACACGGTTTAGGTTCAGCTGGGAGGCGAGGAAAAGGATGTTTTTATATGATATGGGCATGATCAGGGTCTCTCTAGCATGAATGGGTGGGACCCAGTTGTATGGGGCAGAGTGCCTTACTGGCAGGAAAAAGAGCAGTATGAAATATGCATTTTACATCAAAAATAGAAACATCTTAAGAGCTGATCTTTTGTTTTCACCTTTGATTTCAGGGTGACAAACTTTGCCAATTTTTTCTGATCTCGTGGAAATATTTTGTTAGTGAAAATGTATAAAGATCAAAAATTCTGATCTGGCACATGTGGACAGCGTTATGAGAAAATAAGGAGATACTATATCAAGATTTTGTGTTTGTTGCGGCAAACACAGTTTTATCCAAACCTCTGTCATTCTGACCTTTTCAATAGAGGGAGGAGACTGTGTGTTAATGCGTTTCATACGGTGATAGTGATCAACAGAAACATTTACAGTGATTGAATCTCAGTATGGAGGGAGGTTTCGATGCCATGCAGTGTTTCACCTCTTTTTTGTATTCATTTAATTGTGAAATTGTCTTATGCTGCTCAGCACCTGTCATTCTGATCGCAGGCTGATAACTGTGCCAATTCAATTGTTTTTGAGGTATGTGGAATGTATTTCCGGATTTTCAAGCAGTTTCTTGAACTACGGAATATCCTGAAACTGCATCCAGAGATGTATTGAAAATGTTGCATATCAATTTAAGCTTATCACATTCCCACTTCTCAACACTGCAAAAAAAAGAAAAAAAAATTGTCTTGTTTTCCTGTAACATTTTCTAAACATCCTTAAAACAAGTTTAAGGAATAGTTCACCTAAAAATTTAAATTATCCCATGATTTACTATAAAGCCATCCTAGCTGTATATAACTTTCTTCTTTCAGCCGAACACAATCTGAGTTATATTAAAAAATATCCTGGCTCTTCCAAGCTTTATAATGGGAGTGAATAGTAACTGAGATTTTGAAGCCCAAAAAAGTGCATCCATCCATCATAAAAGTGAATAAAGGCCTTCTGAAGAGAAGCGTTTTTTTTTATTAAAAAAAAAATCTATATTTAAAACTTAATAAACTATAATCACTGGCTTCTGGCAACGGCTGTGCGCGAGTCTAATTCCTTTGGAAGAGTGACCTCTGACCTGAAAAGTTAACGTTTTTCTTACAAAAACCCATATGTACACCATTTATAGATTACTCAAACCAATTTAATGGAAATTTGTCATACTTTTGAAATGTGTAAATTAAAAAAACTACAGATTAAGTGCATCTTGAATCAAGTTTATTTTTGTTTTAAGTACAAACCTCACTAAATTTGGTTACATTTATGCTTATAATAAGAAAAAAAACCGACTTGCTAATGGTGTAAGAAAAATAAGCTTATTTCAAGATATATAATATCAAGTAGATTAATCTTGTTTTAAGGATGCTTCAATGTTTTTGATGGAAAACAGGAGGAAAATAATGAATTTTTTGTTTGTTTTTTGCAGTGGAAACAAGATAGTGTATATTAGTAATGTGTGCCACAATAAAATGCTCCCTGTTCATATCTCCCTAATGATTTTTGTAGCTAGCACATCATATTTGTAGTCTCCATTGATTGCATCATCGGGTGCAGTGTGTTAGAATAAACTGCTGTTTACATGGAGAGACAGACTGCGAGAAACGGTGAAGGAAAAGGTAGATGCATTTATTGCACAGCTCATAGCTTTTACTGTTTGAAGCTGTATCCTGCCTGCTGTGAAAATAAGACAAAGAAAAAAAAAAACATTTTATATTACGGAAGAAAATATTGAATCTGTGAAAGATGGCACGTACCGGGGCCCATTCAGATCAATATTACTGTCTAGTGTTAGATGTGTATTTACCTTGTACAGCTGTAATCCTATAAATATGGTTTAATGTATTATTGATAGTTTCAAAGACTAAGTGATCAAATATTTTTATGAAATGCAACAGTACGGATATAATAAATTTTGCTAAAATCTTGTTTACCTGTATGATATTCTGATATACTGTTAAATAAACTCTGACAAGGTCTAAAGTTCTTTGTAGTTCTGATTATACTCATGTCTGATTGTGTGAGCAGTTATTCATCGTGCTGAAAAATAATTAAACACACTTGACACTTGAATATTTATGTATGTATGTGAATATGTGTATGTGAGTGTGTGTGTGTGTGTGTGTGTGTGTGTGTGTGTGTGTGTGTGTGTGTGTGTGTGTGTGTGTGTGTGTGTGTGTGTGTGTGTGTGTGTGTGTGTGTGTGTGTGTGTGTGTGTGTGTGTGTGTGTGTGTGTGTGTGTGTGTGTGTGTGTGTGTGTGTGTGTGTGTGTTTATATTTTTGTGTGTGCGCAGTGCAGTAACTGATTGCATGTAATCTGGATTACGTTACTATAGTATGTTTTAAAATGATCATAATCAAATTACAGTTACTTTTTTATGAATTACATATTCACACAATGACAGTAAATTATTCATAATTTATTGATTCTCCCGAATTCTTCCTTTACTCGTAAATTTAAAAAAAAATCATTGTTTAGAAGGGCTATGTAAAACAATTTGTGACGCTTTACATTTGGAGACAAAAGCACCTCTCATTTACACGATGAGTTGAATAAATATGCAAGTTACTAATCACTGCTGATATATAGCTGTGAAACAGTGTCTTCATCATATCAGACCTTCACTAATTATTGATATGTACAGAAGTCTGGACAAACATATTTCAAACCTGGAAAACTTTGAATGTGTAATGCCATTGCCTTTTAATATTGATTTGTTCATGTAATGCGAGGATTCCCAAACCTTTTTTGCCAGACACTTGGAGACCCCTGAGATTTTAAGTTAATTTTTCAATAATTGAAAAACACATGTGCATGTTCACAGCTCTCTGATGTCAGATAATGGTCACATTGACATGCAGGTAAACAAATAAAATATTAATATTTTTAGTTCAATCATTGTATTTGTTTAATCATAATTATTTATCTTCTATTTTCAAATGATTTATTCATTTTTATGATTTAATTAATGATAGCTTTTCACCAGCTCACAAGTCCCCTGCAGTTCTCTCATTAACCCCAGTTTGAGAAACCCTGGCATATGTAACTCTAAACTCTTTCCCCAACATTGACGGAAATTTCCTGCTCCTGTTTTCACTAGGGTTTCACTTATTAGGGAGCGCTATTAGACATCTTCTGAAAAAGACATGAAGAAGAGGCAGAAACAAGCGATAGTATATGTATGCATATGTAAAATAATGCAATTGATCATCATTTTTATGTTAATAAAAACAGAATGAATTAAATTAGAATAATTTTGTGTTGTTTTGTTTGTTTAAAAGCAGAGGGTCTGTTCTTGCTTTTGATATATTGCATGTTCAGATATTCATACATCAAAATATTCTGGGGGCCATGAAACTTTTGTGAAAATGATCAAAAATACTGGCGGTGACTGGTAACTTTTTTCAAAAACGCTTACAGGGAAAGGGTTAATGCATTTCAAGTTGTTGATGACAAAGAATGGAAAATATTTTTTATATATCAATATGATACACAATAATCCCATTCAAGTGATAGACGAGTTAGGTGAGAAGTAATTAAAAATTAGTCCGAATGCGTAATCTGGATTATGTTACTGACTACTATACTGACCACTATTTTTGTCATGTAATTTGCCATCTGTAACTGAATACAATTTGCAAATAATCTGCCCGAGTGTGTGTGCGTGTGTGTGTGTGTGTGCGTGCGTGCGTGCGCGCGCGTGTGTGTGTGTGTGTGTGTGTGTGTGTGTGTGTGTGTGTGTGTGTGTGTGTGAATATAGATTTTTACATGAGAGACTACAGTATTTTGTAAAGTGTATTTTTCATAAATGTCACGTTGGGTCACGTTTTACACATGGTTTTACAGTAATAAAAAAAAAATGTATTGTGAAATAACCGTGTATTGCTCTCCAGACCACAAGGTGGCACACACAACATTCATTATGTTAAAACCAGTAAAGGAAGAATTTAAAAAGAATATTTCTTGGCTGGTTTGGTACAAATGAATCCTAAACTACATAATGTCCGAAAAGCCCCGACACCTTCCACTCTGGATGGTGAAATCTGACGTTAAATGCAGTAAAGATAAAGAAAGGGAAAAGAAGAAATCACATAAAACCTCAAAACGAAGAGCGAAGAAGCGACGGAGGTAGAAACACCTTTAAGAACTATCACTTATTAATAATAATGTGAACGGACGTTTTTTGACAAATTGTTTTCGCACAACGATGTCTTTCTCAGTGTCGTCACGTACTGGATGAACGAGAGGGAGCTCGTGGAAACTGCCCTCAGCATTTTGAAGGATGATAAGGTAAAAGGATTTTGACTGTCATAAATGAATTATCTATGGCACATGACACAGACCTATTATTATTTCTCGTATGAATCATAGTCATGTGCTAGAGATGCAATGCAGGCCCCGGAGGAAGTGATCATTCCAGAGACAGATGAAGACACGTCTGACTCCGATGTACAGGACAGGACATATGTTTCAAACATTGCCGAGCAAGAGACTGTGCCATATGGACACTGCATGGAAGAAAGTACCGTTACAAAACCAGACTGCCATTTAAAATCTTCTGATGCTTCAGGAACTTCAGAGAAGCCTGGCGTGGATGATGAGGCTCTTGAGCTTGTTCGAGAGATTTTTTTCAAATAATTTAAGCCTTAAGTCACACAAAAGTTTTCTTTACAGATCATTTATCCAAATATTTTAAGAGATAATCATTTACTCACCCTCATGTCTGGCTTGCTTTTTTATGTGGGACTTAGATCATTTGAAGAATGTGCCGGTTGCTCTAAAAAAGAAAGTCATTTGGGTTTGGAATGAAAGCGAGTAAATTACTTTTTTAAATTATTATCTTTTCACAAAATTTTCTTTTTTTTTATTGCAATCTTTGTGATCTGCTGGTAACAAGGTTGATGCTTGAACAAAGGTCATTTCTAAACCAGTTTCTCTGGAAATTGTCATTTGCACACTTGCACTTTCTTGGGTCCTTTGGGTAAGAAAGCAAATTAGAATGTTTAATTACATGCAAGAATAAATTGCATATTTATTCATTTGAATAAAAACCCAACTAACCCCAGGCATTACATCCTTCAAGAGGCGCCTAATGTAAGTTTCCGAGGACAAACTAAGAAGTCAAGATTTTATTTTGCTGCTCAGGAGACAAGAACAGACGGTGGTGACACTCAAAAACAGATATCACAGGTGTGCAGGTGCATAATAAAGTGTTTTTATTTGGACTCTCAGAAGACACGCTGAAGAATAGGGAAGAAAACATCCCAATCCTGGGGAATGTCAATGTTAAAATTCATAAATTAAGCAAAATACATTGACAGGATGGCTGTTATACACGACTGTAATTTGCCTCCAGACTACAAATTCTTTTCTGATTTAATCATTACAGCAAGGAGCCTAATTGATCTAGAAAAGGCTTTGGCTCAAGAATCTGCATCAACAGTGTGATCTATAATCATGCAAATATAATGTGGGAAATGATTTAGTACATCAGAAAGAATGTTCAATATGCTTTAAATGAATTATTTCTCACTACAATATCAAACACAATCTCTTAAAATGCATATGAATATAAAATAATCCTTCCTGAGGTGGAGATCTCGGCTCGGGCTGGGGACAATCATTACAAACATCCCAGCCAGATGCTAATACTGTCGTGAATGGGTCGTGTCTGAAATGTTCCTGATGCTTCTTCAGTTCATATTTTAAGATTGTATTAAAAGCACTTTGCCTAAGACTAAATTGTCTGATAGTCAGATCTGCACTTTTTAAAAGAGTATTTCATGCAATCGAAGACGATCAAATTAAAATTTAAATGCCTGCATTTAGAAATATTTTAATAAAATTAAGATGTTTTCATGAGTGCAATAACATTATTAAGCTTTTATGCAAGAATCTTTTTCTACCACAAACGCACTTTAAAAAAAGCTGTCCACTAATTTAAGGCGAGACACTACAGGTGAATAGGGTAATTTTTTTAACTGGCAGATATCAACATGCGACTTTCCCAGTTGATTACCTACATTAAGATGAGAAAAAAATGTATTACAAGTTTTCTGTAATTTAATGTTTGAATATGCAAATTAGGCATGATCTAAATAAATATGCACTAATTTGCATATATTTTAAAAAACGAAATCTGAGGTGAAGCCAGATTCAAAATTATTTTTTCATTGTGTTCACATATTAGATGGGAAAATGGATAGGATAGATGGATATCTACTTTTGTTATCCTGTAAATCAGAATATACTGTCAATAGCCTTAAGAAATTAATTTTCGCCATGTTTTTTGGAATAAAATGTTATATAAATCAGGCTAGGAATAATATATTTACAAATCACTCTGTAAATGTCTTCATAATATAACTAGGTACAAGACTGGAAAGTTTGGTGTATATAGGTGCTACTGAAGTGAGATTTCGGACTTGGAGTATGAGAAAAAAGTCATTTTGAGAAAACAGGGCTTTAAAGATTTATATTGTAAAATGAGATTGCGCATTCAGAGTTAAATCCCCCCTTTTACTTTCAGGATTGGTTGCTGATAAAAAGGAAATGGCCATATTTGGATCCGACGGCATTGTACAGGAGAGAGAGATCTTTCTAACGGTGTGTGTGATGACCAGGTGCAGGCAGCGATCGCGGAGCAGCGGGATGATTTAAAACGCCAACTTTTGTTGAATTTATGAGAAATCTACAGACGCAAACAGACAAAGTAGTAAAATAAAAACCTAAATGTGTATTTCTGACTTTTTCCACCACAAGTGTCAAAATTGACCAGTGGAAGAAAAAAAAACGATGTTTTTACCTGCCGTGTCTCGCCTAATTTAAATTCATTGATTTTTGCACCAATCAAAATTTTCTGGGGATTTATGAATTCATACCTGTGTAATGTTTATTGTGTCTGTGCAGTTGGCTCTTTACAGTAACACAAATGACAGTCAACCTCAATATCATGTATGAACTGAATCCTTGTGTTTCAGATTGAACAGTGACTGAATTGATCTTTAAATGTGTCAAGTAGAAGAGCCCAGCTAGTGTTCGGTGTTCTCAGAAAGAAGTGGCGTCAGGCTGTTCATGTGGCCATCAAAAACACTCATCTAAAACAAAAGACAACAAGAGTCAATGCTCAGTTCCAAAACATTAAAAGAAATGATACATAAAAAACCCCAGCTTCTACTTACAGTCTTTGGTTTGTAAACGCCTAGTTTAAAACGACAGCAGACCACGTCTACGCAGAAGCCAACCAGACCATGTAACATGCCTGCAGAAACAAATCACAATCATGGATTCATTTCAAATGAGATATTTTTGATTAGCAGATATCTTTCCATTTACCTGTTGTTGAGAAAATGCCTCCTATGATGCCACAGAGTCGCACGAGGAACTGCCACAGTGGCATGTGCTGCTCTGTCACCTTTACCATCAGAGAGCTGATGTCATACTTCATAAAGATCCCAGAAACCCCATGACTCCCCGCTGCGTGGTTTATCACTCGCTCCTAAATGAAAGAGAGTCCAAATGTGGCATCAGTGATCATCCTTTGCAATCATGCATAGACTATGCACTTTTTAAATTTCAACTTTGTAAAATGTAGCAAATTGTGTCAGTTTGATTTGCAACTTTAATTAAAACAACAGATGATTATGAATATATATTTCGAAATTTTGAAGCCGTCTGTACCCGTTCAGTGACTGAATACTGGTGCGTGTCCGCTGACAACTTGTACGTCTGCAGTTTTGTGGGCACAATGGTAATAAAGTACTGGAACATCTGATTATCTAGCAAAAAAACAAAACCAGGTAATCAGAAATTTTACTTTCGCTGAAATTGTCAATCTGATCATATAATTTAAGGAAAAATACATACATATATATATATATATGCAGATAATATAATTTGAATACAAATTTAAATTGAATTAGAAAAATGCAAAAATATATATTTTAAATAAAATATTTTGTCAATATGTATATACACACACACTTTTTTCCCCCTGAAATTTTTTATAAATGTTAAAATCACTTACGATCTGCGGACACTTTTTCTGTGCCATCTAGTGGATTTAATATGCCTGGTATTACCTCTCCAAAAGACAGATGGTCTATCCGATGGGAGAAGTTGTATGCTGAAAAATAAAACAGTCCTCCTTATTAGCGAACTGACCTTTTGGACATAAATCTTAATAAAATTTGAATAAATCTTTTCCTTTTTTTAGTGGAACAGATGTTGCCTTCTAGTCTGGATGCAAAAGCACTGGATACGTTTTGCATAGAATGAGCCATTGAGAAAATATCTGCAGCACCAAAACCCACTTCCAGAACATGCATATGAACAAACTAAGTTAAGGTCTGAAGAAGCTCTTCAGCTTACTCTCATGGCTGACCAGGGCCGCTAGATGAGCATGACCTCGAGGGTGTGGGATGGCCCTGAAATGAACATGAAATAAGAAAACATACAGTTCAGTCTCATTCAAAGGTGTGCATCATCTGACTACATCAACGATCGAACTGGCATGCATTTGAACAAAGTAAGTTTGCAGTACTTTTACTGGAGTCAAAATGTGATTGGATGCAAAAACAGAATGAAACGAAACATACTTGCCAACAGTGATGTGGAAATTTCCTGCTACTTTATTAACATAGAGGTGCCCATGAATCCGGCAGGAATTTAGAGGCTGTGTGGGGTCATCTTCCCTACACGGTCAAAAAAAAAAAAAAAATCACATACTCCTTACTTAGTCACTATGAAATCAAAATGGACAATTCTTATTTTTTATGGAACATAGCAGTATTTATTATAAATGATTTATCCGTGCACATTTTATTATTCATGTACCTTCTTTATTTAAAATAACTTCCCCTCCCTCTTGCAGTGTCATCTCTTTTCTCTGATGATGCGTTTACTGGTGAGAGGGCGGGACAACCTGTCCCCCTCACATAAGAGTGACCAATAGCAAACCACAACCATCCAATCAATTCCTGATGAACAAAATCAAACCCCGGCCCACATTTTTTCTTGTTGGAGAAGCCGTTTCACCCGGATTTATATGTCACAATTGGAAATAAAAGACTATCAAAACTTCCGTTTCATGCCGACTTTACGTTTGACATGTGGTGTAATACGTTCTCGTACAGGTGTCATGTGTTCTGACCTGGGTGGAAGAGCAGTGGGGGCACCTTTCATGACATTCTTGAACAGAACATCCTGGAGTGAATGTTCCTCACGCAGACGGTCCTGAATGAGCAAAAGTGTTCTGAAGGACACAAAAAGGATTTTCTTTCTATAATTCCATCTTTATATTGACAATTATATGACATTACAATTGTGTCCTAATGTCACAGGTGACAGGAACCACTTTGGAGGTTGAAAATGTAATCGGTATAAACAAATGAAAAGAAATGTACCTGTGCCAGATTCTCTGCTGAGGAGAAAGGTCAAAAACAACCTGCAAAAGAGTCATAAACATGTTATGGCACCACTATAAAATATACTAGGATATAAGTAACATTCAGATACTCACGGGTTCATACTGCAGGCCGTCAGATGCCACCATCGTCTCAGCAAGATCCAACACATCTGCACCAACAACTGAAACAAAAAATTCTAAAGATTATTGACAAATTTATGTTGCAAGTCATACAACACATGACTATAGAAAGATTTACTTACATTGGCACCTCATGGCAACTGTGATATCAATATTAATTCGTAGTTTGCTGCAAGATGAAATAAAATTTTAGTGTTTTTAATGCACATCTATATTATATGCAGATACAAAATAACAATTTACAATTTAAAGTCACCTAGTAAAATCTTTATCCACTTCATACTCGTACTTCATCCATGTGTCCCTATACACAAAGAACTCAAAGAAGGCCAAGAGTGCCATCGCCGTGAAGGCCAACACAGACACTGAGGAAGAAAAAACACAATTTAATTTGATTTATGTTTCAATTCAGTATCACAGCAGTAATATTTGAGAACAGTCAGGAAGGAAAAGGCATCTAGCTATCTATTCATTCATCTAATACACCAGGGTTCCCTTTCGAGAGGTCTCTCCTATTGCGTAAGTAGCTTACGCTATGGAAAAACTCCTTTTCTCGAGAATATTGAAGTCTTTATGTAAAACGCATTGCAGCTGCACAGCAGACACCAATGAGCGAAGGAGCTCGGTCATTGGCTGTGCTGTGGCAACTTGCTCGAACCAATGACGGGGCGATTCTGAATGCGCGACCAATGAGTGCGCCTCGCGCCCGCGCGCGCGTCAGAGCCCGCTAAGATGGGCGTGGCCATGAGCTATATATTGGGCGCCCCGTCATGAGAGTTCTTTAGATTTAATCTCCTTCAGCGAACACCTTCTTCGCTGGATCCTCCGGATTATTGAAAGCCTTCGCCGCCGTGGAAAAGCATACCAGCGGGATTGCTACGAGGACGTCGGCATCTTCAGCCGTCTCGAACGCCATCCTACTGAGCCATCCGGCGCGCTGCACGCAAGTATTTTACATCTGTTCGCCCCGCGACATTTGTAAAAGAGCAATTTTACGAGGCGTTGTTTCAAATGCCTTCCTGCGCGTCGTGCAGAGACCCTCTGCCAGACGGGGATCGTCACATCATCTGTGCTCGCTGCCTGGGCCGGGACCACGCAGAAGCTGCTTTGACCAAGGGCAGCATTCCCGTCACAGGGAATGTGACGACCTGGGTCTCTCCGCACTGCGGGCTCGCTTCGCCGCTTTCGCCACAAGCGAGCCCATCGCCGCCACCCCTCTGTTTGTGCCGCGCATTAAGAAAAAGCACCGCTCACAGAGGCTTCCTGAACCTGAGCTCAGTGACGTCACGCCGAGCCAGTCTCCGCGTGCTTCACCGCCGCTCTTGTCTTCCCCACTGCTGGTTCAGTTCACTCAGCCGGACCCACACCCCTCTAGCAGAGCGCTGGGCCTTGTGACTTTCGGCGCGTCCGAGGACGACAGGGGAGTAGATGACACCTTGTCTATCGACGCCGCATCGGACGACTGGCCGGGCTCCGCTTTCGACCCCGCCCCATCAACGCTAACTAACACGAGTGGGGGCTCCACCATGGATACAGAGATTGTCCGCATCCTCTCGAAGGCCGTGGAGGACCTCGGGCTCGATTGGTCTTCTCCCGAAGAACCAACCCAAAGCCGACTGGATGAGTGGTTTCTGCAGGGGCGCCAGCAGGCCCCTCGGCAAAGGCCTTCTCCTTTCTTCCCGGAAGTTCATGACGAACTCACCAAGTCATGGAAAGCCCCCCACTCTGCCCGCTTAAAGCCTTCTTTTTCTTCTTCGCTCTCCTCTGTGGACGGCGCGAAGGAAAGAGGCTACGAGGGAACGCCGCCCCTCGAGGAGGCCGTGGCCAATCATCTCTGCCCGCCCTCCACCACCGGATGGAAAGCCAAGGCTTCCCACCCCTCGAAGCCCTGCCGCACTACTTCGGCTCTCGCTGGTCGCGCCTACGCCGCCGCCGGCCAAGCTGCGTCTCAGCGCGACTGACATAGCCCTGCGAGCCACGAAGGCCACCGCCCAGTCTATTGGCCGCGCCATGGCTAATTTGACTGTTCTCGATCGCGCCATTTGTGGCTGACTCTGACGGAGATGAAGGACGCGGATAAGGCCCCGTTTCTCGACGCGCCTATCTCCGCCAGCGGGCTGTTTGGACCGGCGAACGCTTCACTGAGGCCCAGAACGCTTCACAAGCTATGCGCCATTTCCTGCCTAAACGCTCCAGCTCATCGCAGAGCAGACAGAGGCCGCCACAGCCGCAGCGGGCTAGAGCAGCCCCCACCGCCTCTCAGCCCACGCCTCAGACTGCACTCGACACCGCTCGCGCTCCCACAACCGCAAGCCGCCTCAGCTCAGGCTGCACGCCCCATGAATGTAGATCACGTGCCTACGGTCATGTACGCACCACTAGACACAAGCACTGTTCACACAGTTATGAATTCATCCCCAGTAAAAGCGGGATACATTGATACATGACTGAGCTCCTTCGCTCATTGCTGTCTGCTGTGCAGCTGCAATGCGTTTTACATGAAGACTTCAATATTCTCGAGAAAAGGAGTTTTCCCTTAGCGTAAGCTACTTACGCAATACTCGTTCCCTCCTCTCAGGGAACCGAGGTTACGTTAGTAACCGAGTCGTTATGGTACTTAACAAAAACTGAAACAATAAAAAATAACATTTTCTTTACTTAAAATAAACATTAAACTTAAATAAACTTATTTTATTTCAGCTATTTGACAATTAAACATTTCTCATTTTCATTTAGTTTAACTTGATGTACTAAAATAAATAAAACTAAAATAAAAAGTGATTAAAACTATATATACAACTTTCAAAACAAGTTAAGAACTCATTCAAAATATTTATCTTATTCAAAATAAAAACTAACAGCATTTCAATTGTACCAACTATACTATACTACTACTTATACAAACAATTAAATAACACTAATACACACACACACACACGTGTATTTATGTAACTTAGTCTCTTAAATCAACCAGCATTTTGACAAATGAAATCTCAGCTCATCTCACCAGTTCCTCCACTGGCTGTTGTCTCCACATAACTTTCAGGAACCTTGGGAAAAGCATCCAACTCCTTCACAAAGTTCAGGGCCTTCTTTTTGTTCAGCCTCCTCATCGTCACAGCAGTTAACGTTAGCTGTAATCTTCCTCATGAATTTAGACTGCAATTCATCAATTTTGCACATCAAGAATTGCACATTTATGAGCAGTAATTACAATAACTTTCGATGTTATAACCATACAATGCTAAATATGCGAAACGTTTAAACACATATAAGAAGTGAATTAATTTCAACAATTTGTATGTGAAGGCTCGTTTATCTCAGTTGTCTATGGTTACTGTTAGCCACTGCTAGCCGTGCACTTGTCTGGCTTGCCATTTTTAATTAGTTCGTTCTCTACTTACCTTGAAATGCTATTTCAACTGCCTCATTGTTTTTTTTAAATACAGTGTTTCACTAAATAATCTTTTACATTGAGTGTTTAGTGAAATAACGGACAGACACGTAAAGGACTCGGAAGAGAGAGACGCTGATGTGCTGAAGTCGCGAGCATCCGGTCCGGTGAATTATGGGAAATGTAGTAATTTTACTGTAATAAAAAAATACGTGGAAAAGTGGGTAGATTCGGAATAGAATACTAGCTTACTACTAGTACTATTTCTATTATGTTTTAGCAAATAGATCATAGTAAGATTAGTAGACTATTCCGAATTTAAAGAAAAATCCAAGTAAACAGAGTCTAATTAAAATAAAATCTGACAGTCACAGTTACAAAGCTTTTATTCATGACAATCATTTCTGAGTCAAAATAATAATAATACTAAATAATAACTATTGCGGTTTTGAACATGAAATATTACACAACACCAGGTAAACATGTATTTAATTGTATCATAATCATCTTTGGAATTGTTTTATCTGCAAAAAAAATTGTTTGCATCCATTTTCTAGGCTATATGTAAAGTTGTAACAGAAAATGGAAAACTGAAAATAACACCAAATTAGTAGCACAATTTTACACAGTAAACATTAATGTAGACTTGCATCATTAATTGGCATCTGGATGTAGTAAACACCATATTAGAAATTTAAATGTCAGCTGAATCGGGACCCTCGTCCCGTAACACTGCCGGTTCATTACTGTCAGAGGTTGGTGTACCGGTGTTCTCTTGAGAGGGGTCTTCAGAACAGCAGCTAATGGTGGGTGATATGACATCAGGGCTTGTGTCACATGACTCTGTGCTCTGTTCGGACGTTGCAGTGGTAGTGATGGTGGTGGCCACACTGGGAGGGATGGGGTCAAACTCATCATCATCATCCTCCAGGTTGGAACATTCATTGATGTCTTTTGGAAACAAAGTGGTTTGATTATACAACACGAGGAAAACTATTAAAGAAATATTTATATTATACACTACCATCAAAAAGCTTGGGGTACTTAAAAAGATCAAAAATGCAGTAAAAACAGTCAATAATATTATTACAATTTAAAATAGCTGCTTTTTATTTGAATATATTTTAAAATGTAATTTATTCCTGTGATATCAAAGTTGACTTTCAGCATAATTTCTGCAGTCTTTAGTGTCACATGATCCTTCAGAATCATTCTAATATGCTGATTTGCTGCTCAAGAAACATTTATAATTATTATCAATGTAGAAATGAGTTGTGCTATATTTTTGTGGAAACAGTTATACATTCTTTTTCTTTGATTAATAGAAAGTCCAAACATCATTTATTTGAAATAAAAATCTTTTGTAATATTATTAATGTATTTAATGTCACTTTTGAATTCGTACTTGCTGAATAAAAGTATTAATTTCTTTTTAAAAAAAAAATCTTACTAAACCAAACTTTTTAACTATAATGTACATTGGTATTTTTAAAAATTGTTATCAGTAAATATTTGATATTGAAATGTGAATGGTAAATTCTATATTTTTAGGATTATTTTGTCATCATGTATCTGTAAATTAAAGAAATAATGCTAGATTATTGCAACAAAAAAAAAAAATTATAAGATTTAAGATTGAACAAGTGTTTTTCTAGACATAAAAACATTGTTTTAACATGGACAAAAATCTATTGACTTAGTTTTTGTGTTTTACTTCTATATTTACTTTATCATACATGTGTCGGTTAAATTCCATAACATAATTACCTAGAAAATAAGTGTGTATCACAATATAAAATAATGCACAGTAACTTACTGCTAAAGGCCTCTGGATATTGTTTCGCAACCTTGCCTTTTAAAGTCCTGAGGAAACATAAATCATGTTAGGAAATGGATTGTTACACCAAACATTGTAATATTATTATTAAACATAATATATTTCAGACATTGTTTGCACTTTCAACTTTTATCAGGACAACTCAGCTAGAATGTATTAATGTTAAAGCTTGCCTGTAATGGATGTAAAGAAATGTGCACATCAGATCTTAGTTGTCCAACATTAACCCAATTCACCATATAGTTAGTGGATATAATACCTTATTCGTCTGAAGATGCTGTCCAAGTCTTTCTTCATCTCTATTAATGTACGGGTGTGCATTAGAAAGTGTTCATTCATCTGTTGTAAGCGCACATTGGATAGCCCATTGAAGTTGATCAGCATCTCATTGGTCTTCTCAAACCGGTCCAGCCTGGAAGACATACAGCAAAATCAGGTCAAAAACCTAGTACAAAATGCTGCCTAGGTAGGTCACTCACTAGATAGGGAAACCCACATGTGTCTCTGAGCTTGAATGATGGCGTTCACATCCTCAGAGTTCACCATGCTGAGCATCCTGTTACAGAATATTCCCGATGCGGTGGGGTCCATGATGACGCTTTTCACAAAACACAAGATATTAGCGTTACTAATTAATCAAATTAGTACAGTACAGTACAGTACAAGTACAGTCGCTTACGTGGTAAAATATTCACTATCTGACTCGGTTGGTTTAAAAAAAAGTCTTCATTTGATTCCAGCTTCGCAGTAGTTTTGACGCAAATGCACACACCCTTTGATATATTTGTGTATTATTGATATATCGATAATAACGATTAAACAATTTACAGCAGCGAAAAGCAGGCAGACATTTTTGTTGTGATATTGTCACATGATCACATGATAGCGAGGTAATGTGGGAGGCGGGATCACGGAGATTTTCTAAGCGTTGATTGGCTCTCCAGAAAGAGCGGTCGCGGGATTTAATGGTTGAATCATTTTGTTTCATATATATGGTATATGATTTTGTTTCCCTATATATCAATAAATAATAAACATTATTTATTGTTGTTATTAAACAACAATAAATAATGCCTGTTTAACACACTAATTAGTTATTTTTCAACATTATTAGTCTCATTATATTGTGTCAAAATTATATTTTCGTTGTCTAAATAAAATTCCATGCTACATGAAATCTGTCATTTATTTATTTTATTTTATAAAGCGTTTAATTCATAATCTTACCGGTCTATAATGACAAATGTATGTATATATTTCAGGTAAAATTATCACAGTTTACACAGCCACTTTTGTGTAGTGTGTGTATATTTCATTCATATTTAATATTAAATAATAATTTATAATGGCTATTTCAGGTACAATTATGTCACATGTAGAGGATAAATCGTTCAAGCACTTTTGAAATGTAATATAAAACTAATTGAATCTACACCACAACAAAGCACACTGCAATAACTCTTCAAATCAGATCCTGTATAAGAGCCTCTGGTCCTCCTTCAGTTCACCTTCACACACATATTTTTCTCCAAACAAACACTGTGCTGTCACCGCTCAGATAGTCCTCAAGGCATCTCAAGTTCTGTTGGAGCTCGTGGGAAATGTCACTGTGAATTCGTCAATGTTCTTTGCATGATATGTTTCTAGACATGCTGGTTCCTCTTCTGTCTTTGACCTTAACAGGAAACTCTAGCTTGCTTCTCTTAATGTCACCCATAACTGACAAGAAGATGGTTTGTGTCAGATAAAAAGGCTCATCTAAAGATATTAGATGTTGGCTATATACATATATATACATTTATATAAACAAAAGCCTCTGCTGGCGAATATTGCTTAATTTAATAATACTATTATTTAATGTAATTATAAATGATAATTGTTTTTATTTATCACAATTATTGCCATAATTAATAAAATGCAATTATTTAATGATAAAATAATATTATATAAATCAAATAATTAAATAATATAATTAGATAATAATTAGGATTTATAAAACAAGATTATAAATATGATTTAATATTAATAATTGCTTATTGTAAGATTTTTAAGTTTATGCCACAGCATGCAACTCGATGTACTTTGGCGGTTGTCCGGTAAGTGGCAGTAAACACAGATTCAAAACTGATACTCGATCATAGTGAATCGTCAAAGAAGAAGCCGTTAGCGCAGTCGAGCACTTCACAAGAGTTCATCAAAAATATATCACGACATAACAGTTACCCGTATTATTTAGAGGATTTGCTCTTGACAACAGGTGATGAAGTAATTTTACTAGTTTTGTAAAACCGACGACGAAAAAAGTAGCTTATAAACCCTTTGCGTCCTGTACATCTAGCTGGCTAACATTAGCATCTTCTCATCTAACGTTCGATACTTGATTTATCCATCCATATTAATGTATTCCCACATTCCCCGTTTTTAAGAATCATGTTTTAATAAATAAAAATAACTAATAAAGAATAACAAACGTCTTTTTAATCTAATTTCAGCTGGTCGTAATGGCATCAGACTGGATTGGCAGTCTTGTTTCAGTCCACTGTGGAGCAACACTAGGAGTGTATCAAGGAGAAGTATCTTCAGTAGATCAGACAAGCCAGACCATCTCTCTCAGACATCCCTTCCACAATGGAGTCAAGTGCACTGTTCCTGAGGTCACTTTCAGGTAAATAATAAAACCTATGCTTTGCCTGACGTTGCAGTGTCTGTTTTTGATCCTTTATGAAGTTCAAAGATGTTTGTAAGGTAGGCAGCCTTGTCTCAGTGGACACATTCTACATTTTTGTAGGATTTTGAAGTCCATATATGTACTTTAAATTCCAGTTCTTAATACAGCTTATAATACTGGATCATCAGAATTTGAATACCAAACACAAGTAGGTACTGTATTAAACGAGTACACCTTTCAAATCCGCAGTGCCATGGACATTAAAGATCTCAAAATCCTTGAGATCCGCAAGAGCTTCGCTGAAGTCCCAAAGCAGAATGGTCCAGACTCCAATTCCACATCGACGCCGCATGGCGGACGCAAGGACAAGGGTGGTGGTGTCCTAGTCAACAGTGCTCCGGTGACAGTACCTAATAAAACTGAACCCAAATTGCAGGAAGGAGGGGTGTCTCCGGTGCCAAGCTACTCCAAGAGTTACGGTGAACGTCACATGGACATGGCTGGCCAAAGTAAAGGCTTCAGGCGAAGACACAACTCCTGTGAGTCTCCTCTGTCATTGGGTTTTGAAACAAATCTTTCAGATTTTAACAATATATATATATATATACATATATCCAGTACTGTGCAAAAGTCTTTGGCACGTTAGTATTTTCTCCCAAAGAAAGGTTAAAGTTAATTGTTTATATCTTTTACTGTAGTGTGTCAGTAGAAAATATAATAATTTACAAACATTCCTTTTGCCATTAATTGTAATAATACAGTGAGATTTGTATATGCTCCACACGGAGATCTGATCTCACCATCATCGAGTCTGTCTGTGATTACATGAAGAAACAGAAAAAAATGAGACCGATTAAATCCAGAAGAACTGTGGAAATGTCTCCAAGACGCTTGAAGAAACCTTGCCAAGATACCTGAAAAACTATGTGCAAGTGTAACTGGACAAAAGCTGTTTTAAACGCAAAACTAGAACTTTTCAGAGTGCTGTAGCTATATATATATATATATATATATATTACAGGGTTCTCAAGTTTTATCAAAAGCTTGGAGTGAGATCACATGCGGTTAGGGGAGGAGCCCAATGGAGCCCCGCCCCCAATTTTACCCATTGTTCATAATTAACCAGCACAAATTGAAATAACAATTGGTAAATCTGATAAATGAACAATTCTCAGTAATATACTTAATATTATAACATCAATAATTCATGCAAACTGCATTCACAAGAACCACCTTGAAAATATATATTGTTCAGATCATATCACTATTTTTTGTGACTTAAATTCAGCCTAGATCAATGTACTATAACGTTTTGTCAATACAACAGACTTGTACATGTTAATTAACCACAGTTTTTTGCCTTGCCCATTTGGATATTCAATTCTTTTTTTTCTTTTTGTAAATGTAACCACTTCTGTTTTTTAAATATACGTAGATTCACATGATCATACAATTTACCAAACAATCCAGATCAAATTAACACTTCATGGTTTTGCAATATTTATTGGAAATTACACAAACTAATTAGTAAAATTAGTCAAATCTGACCATCAGAATGAAGATGCCTCAGTCAGGCCCGTAAGGTTGTGGGGGAAGTCCCTATTTCAAGAGAAAATAAAACATGAACAGTTCCAAATAAACTATTGCACACTGTGCACACCACACCTCATTCCTGCCCCCTAAAACTGGCAGTCTGGGCAATACTCAGGAAATTCAGGGTCTGTATAAAACCCTCGCAGGTCTCCACGTCTTCCGTTTCCACAGTACCCCACCCAGTCTTTGAAAAACATCCTTTATTTTTTCTTACCGCTGACATCTGCATGGCGCGTCAAATTTGAAAAGTGATTGACAAAATGGAAATGACGTCAATTTGAAAAGTGAATGAAGATACGGAAATGACGTCTGCTGTCCAGCCACTGGTGTCTAGCAAGAAGTGAGTCTGCGAGCTGCAGCTGGATGCCTCTCGAGATACGTGCTGGCGGCAAGAAACTTCACTTTGTGTGCCTGCGCCTCGTATATAACTTTATATATAAAGCGTGCAGGACAACTTGGTTGGCATTGCCTTTTCAGCGTGAGAAATACACAGTGTTTTTTTTTTGTATTTGGCCAAAATGTTTTAATTGTGTGTCTGTATATATGTGTGTGTGTATATATGTGTGTGTGTGTATATATATATATATATATATATATGTGTGTGTGTGTGTGTGTGTGTGTGTGTGTGTGTGTATTAAATAACTATTGATATATAATAATAAAATTTTAATAACGTATTGATATTATTACAAAATATATACAAAATAAAATAATGGTGAATAAAATAACACAATAACAAAACAGGGATTTTACTATTGTAATATTTCATTGTAAAATATTTAGTAAAAATGTTAAGAAAAATATAACATTTAATTTATAATACAATTTTTACATTGACGACTTTAAAATGACAATACTAATTATTTATATATATATATATATATATATATATATATATATATATATATGAAAATTACTAATTCACACTTTAACTTATTTGTTTCTAGGGTCATCTAGTTGCAAAGGTCCAAATCAGGCCACACCGAAAAAGAACGGCCTGAAGAACGGAGGTCATATGAAAAACAAAGACGATGAATGTTTTGGAGACGGTATAGACGATGTTCTCGATGAGGACTTTGATTTTGAAGGGAACCTGGCGCTGTTCGACAAGGCTGCTGTGTTCTCGCAGATCGATTCGTCAGAACGGCGAGGCAATGGTGCGAGATCTCGAGGGACACCTGGAGAGCAAACACCGTCACGATACCGGCATGACGAGAACATCCTGGAGGCCAAACCTGTCGTCTACAGACAGATCACAGTTCCACAGAATGGAACGAAAGAGTATAGCACTGGTACGAATCTAACATCATGAACTATTAAATAATTTTGCTTACTTTATCTTAATTCATGCTATTTCTCTCAGACTCAGGGTTGGTGGTACCCAGCATCTCCTTCGAGTTGCACAAGCGTTTGTTAGCTGCAGCAGAAAGTCACGGTCTCTCTCTGGAGCGCAGGCTTGAGATGACGGGCGTATGTGCGAGTCAGATGGCCCTCACGTTACTTGGAGGCCCGAACAGGTTTGTGGGGCTTAAAGAGGAATTGCATTGTCAAAAATATCTTCAGAGAGTCTGGTTATCATTGGTCTGGTTCTTCTCGTAGACTTACTCCAAAGAATGTGCATCAACGGCCCACAGTAGCCCTGCTGTGTGGACCACATGTCCAGGGCGCTCAGGGCATCAGCTGTGGCCGTCACTTGGCCAACCATGAAGTGGAGGTCATCCTTTTCCTGCCAAATTTTGTCAAGATGTTGGAGGCCATCACCAGTGAGCTTGCACTTTTTGGGAAAACGGGAGGCAAACTGGTTTCTAATGTGAAAGGTGTGGCACTGTTGCATCTATATTTAATAATCATGCATGGTATAACATGTAGGTGTATACTAGGGATGTCATTTTACATATATTCCCCTAATCGATCATTGTTTAAATTAATGATTAATTTATTGGTTAATCGAAGCTCTTAAATCCGAAGCAGGGGAGCTCTACTAAGTTATCATGTTACTTAACACCCACTTGCTTAACAGTGGGTTTACAGTGAATATATAGGGAATATGACCATCACTTAATAAGTGTTTTTAATTTGCTGACATATAAGAAGTGCTCTATTTTTATATTGTGGGAAAATAACTGCTTTACATGATCTGTAAAAACCATATTAGGCTCCATAACAGACCTGTTTCATTCATCGTTGAACTAGCAAAATACAAGCATATTTGTTTCAGTTAGAGACCAAACTATACCAAGTATTTGTATGAAAAAGTGCTGCCGACACACGTGTAAACAGTATACACATGGTTATTATGCGCCACGCTTTTGGCCTAATGGTTACAGAGTTGGACTGGTGACCCAAAGGTTGCTGGTTCGATTCCAGTACCGGCAGGAATATGACTGAGGTGTCCCTGAGCAAGGCACCTAACCCCCAATCGCTCCCCGGGCGCCACCGCTGCTCCGGGTGTGTGTATCCACGTTTGCAGTGTGTGTGTGTTCACTACTCATTACTCTGCTCCTAATGTGTGTGCACTTACTTGGATGGGTTAAATGCAGAGGTCAAATTCCAAGTATGGGTTACCATACTTGGCCATCACGTGTCACTTTCACTTTAAAAAAACAAACAAAAAAACCTTAGAGAAGGTGGTCTAGAACGAGCACAAACACAACATAAGACAATGTAGATCACGGAGTGACATGATATGCTGCTTTGCTAAAGCTATAGGACTTCTGGGATTCGATCGCATCTCGATCATGACGCAGTGTTTTCCAACGTCATTTGAAAGTTCAACCAATGTTAACGGGATCTCTGGTGTGGTGGGTGGGTATAGTGGGTAGTGAAGAGACCAATAGGACACTGTTTTACAGCTGGAGCACGCTGGATTGGTTTAATCGTTTAGATTGACAGGTCTTGATTTATCATGCGCCATAGAATAGGAGCACACTGCTAAAACAGTGCTGATAACTCATCATCTAGGACTTGTTTGTTAGCTCAAACGTGCTGCGTAACACGAGAATGAACCTCATTGGTTCTTGCTGAAGCTCAAACGTGCTGCATAACACAAGAATGAACCTCATTGGTTATTATGGAAGCTCAAATGTGCTGAGTAACACAAGAATGAACCTCATTGATTCTTGCTGAAGCTCAAACGTGCTGCGTAACACAAGAATGAACCTCATTGGTTCTTATGGAAGCTCAAACGTGATGCGTAACACGAGAATGAACCTCATTGGTTCTTATGGAAGCTCAAACGTGCTGCGTAACACAAGAATGAACCTCATTGGTTCTTATGGAAGCTCAAACGTGATGCGTAACACCAGAATGAACCTCATTGGTTCTTATGGAAGCTCAAACGTGATGCGTAACACCAGAATGAACCTCATTGGTTCTTATGGAAGCTCAAATGTGCTAAGTAACACAAGAATGAACCTCATTGGTTCTTGCGGCAGCTCAAACGTGATGCGTAACACGAGAATGAACCTCATTGGTTCTTGCGGAAGCTCAAACGTGATGCGTAACACGAGAATGAACCTCATTGGTTCTTGCGGCAGCTCAAACGTGATGCGTAACACGAGAATGAACCTTATTGGTTCTTGCGGAAGCTCAAACGTGATGCGTAACACGAGAATGAACCTCATTGGTTCTTGCTGAAGCTCAAACGTGATGCGTAACACGAGAATGAACCTCATTGGTTCTTGCGGAAGCTCAAACGTGATGCGTAACACGAGAATGAACCTCATTGGTTCTTGCTGAAGCTCAAACGTGATGCGTAACATGAGAATGAACCTCATTGGTTTTCGCACGTCAAGCGAACATGTTAGAGCTTCCGTTTACCACAACTGTGTGAGTTGGTGAATGTTTAAATGTGAATAAAAGACTAAATTTAATCTAAAATAAATTCAAACATAGCGAGTGTGTCGAGGCTCACATCCCTTTCTCACAGACTTTGATGGAAAGTTTGTATTTCGGTCGGATATGTCAATAGCAAAGCAAGTAAAATGATGCACCCGGGTCAGAGGTCACTCTTCCGTACTGCTGTTAAGGGAAGCCAGTTATAAGAATTTATAAAGTTGTAATTATGGATATTTTTCTAATGTTATTTGTCTGTAAAGAGAAAGAGAGCGCACTTCCGTTGCATGCGCTTGATTGCTGAACTCTCACTCAGCATGTGTCAGTTGGATTAAGACTAAATCATATATGTAGCCCAAGTAAAAACTTGTACTGTACATGTTATAAATAACCATATATGTATAACATGTGGTTCCCTAAACAGGAAAACATCATCTGCACAGGAGCGGCTCATAATGTGTGCTGTATGAAATACGATAGAACAATAGAATAAACAGTGAACAGAGCGGTAACAGAAGCTTGTACAGAACATTTTAACAGGCATTAAAATAGCTCAAGGAAGCATCTATTTGCTAAACTAATTAAGCCAACTAATATGATTGATTATGGTTTCTCCAATGTTTAATATATATTTAAATTATTTATTCTGGAAAAAGTGGTATCGGTGCATCCATACATAATAGTATAGAATTTAAATATTGTCTATTTAATGGTTATCAGCCATACAATGGAAATAATAATCAGCTTAATGTATTATACAGATTTTGAATATTGGGCATCCCTAATCAAATTAAATAATATGAACAACATTAAAGAGCAGCATTGGGCTTTATCAACTAAATCAGAGACCCAAAACCCTCCCCTCATTCATACCAGATCTGAGCACTTGTGATTGGATCGCCAGGGATTTTTTTACTCAAAGATCTGTTTCCATCAACACACATTCAGTGCATGAAACCTTTAGCATGGTTTCTGTATCTCACATATGTTCCTAACACACCCACCTGAATGCTTTTTTAAATGGGCTTGGAGGTCTTGGAAACTTCCACACTGAATTGCAAAAACATGTTTACATTTGCATCCACCCACCCTCCTTACATAATATACCAGAACACCTATGAAAGTCAATGAAGATGTTATTTAGAAATGACTTTGTGTTAAGAGTTAAACTACATTAGTAACCTTTAGTCTAATCATCCACTCATTTAAGACAAATGTAATTTCGCCCTCAGACTTGCCTGAGACGCCAGTTGACCTGGTCATAAACTGCCTGGACTCGCACGAAAACGGATTCTTGCGGGACCAGCCCTGGTACAAGGCCGCCGCCGACTGGGCCAACCAGAACAGAGCCCCCGTCCTGAGCATCGACCCTCCAGTAAGTGGACAGGCGCACGCCGTAGAAGCCAAATGGTCACTTTCTCTGGGCCTCCCACTGCCTCTGTCCGAGGGCGCCGGCCGAGTCTACCTATGTGACATCGGCATTCCCCGACAGGTATTCCAAGAAGTGGGGATCAAATACCACTCCCCCTTTGGATGTAAATTCGTCATCCCGCTGCACTCCGAATAAGCCATTGACCTTCACGGTCAGGGCTCACTGAACCTGCCTTAAAGATTTTAAGAATGAACAGATGTCGGTTTGAATGTTGCAGCAGAACTGGAACTTCTCAGTCTCGTTTTTTCCCCCTCAAATTCTTCTCTACTTCTGTGATGATTCCTATCAAAGGGAAGTGATGGGAAACGATACCAGCTCTTATGACAAACCTGATATGCTAAAAGTGGAACCAATATCAGTATACTCACCGTGAACTTCACATTCTTACAATAATCTTCCACACGGCCTCTTTAAGGCTGATCTTTTTAGATGAAACAACTTTCATAACTCATTGATAAATTATGCAGATATTCCACAAAAACATCAAAACTGGCTCAAACTTAATGCAACTTAATTGGTCATTACATCTCAAATAGAAGAATTTGCTTTTAGTTTACAGTTGGATGTGCTGATTTCGACCGACTTTCATGTTTTTTTTTTCATAGAAAAATGTGCATTAGGTGAGGGTTTTGCCTTTTTTCTCACTTTTTTTCTTTTTGTGCCAGATTGATTAAAGTCAGTGTTAAGGCACTGAGATTGAGGCAGTTTATTACTTGCAAAAATCTCGTTTCAAAGCGTTATTTGCTTTGTTGACCAAGCCCAGTGTGCTGTAAATATGTCAGATTGACTGGGTTCTTATCAGTGATAAAATGTTGCACACTTGAATGGTAAGGTAAGTGTACTAAAGAAACTGTTTGTCAAATTGGTTGACTTTGGACCATTACTGACAATTTTAAGCAGTCATTGGCCAATACCACCAATTTTCTTATGCTTACATTCATTGCTGTGCTTTACCTCATTTGCTTTTTGTTTCCGTTCTTAGTGCTAAAAAAAGCAGCTCATTAGATCCTGTTTTAAATGGGTTTCGGATGGAGTCGGTATTTCTTGTTTGGTTATATCAAACAAGAGTCTTTTATTAAGAGAGATGCTCCATGTGTTGCAATAAACCTGCTTGCTGAAATCGATTTGTGATTCTATTATAGGTTATATTATTGTGTGCACAAACCCATTACAGAGAAGAAAGTCAGTGTGTGCTGCTCACTCAGTACTTTTTGGGTAATGAATGATGAGTTTTTCAAAAGCACTGATAAAGACAAAGAGATTTTTGTTTGTATCTGCAAATTACCGTATGCCTTCTGTTAAAATAAGAGGCACTTACTATTCAGGATCCATATGCAACAATAATGAATTTAAAATTGTTTCACAGGTGACGCCAGTAATAACGTACTGCTTTCATAATACTTATTTTTTTACAGTTTTTTCTTTCTTTCTTCCATTTAAGCTTTATTGTGATGTCTTCTGAATTTGAAAATTTTGTTTCTTATTTCTCCCACATTTAATTTAGAGGATTTTTTTCTTCTGGTGTATGACTTTTATCTTTGTTTTCTGTTCATAAGCCACATTCATGGTTTAGGCATAATGGTCATTGTTCCTTTTTCTTTTTCCTTTTCTTTTTTTGTGAAGTTATGTACAATCTAGGGGTGAAATCTCCCTAAAGTTGACCACCCCAGATTTTCTTGTCATAAGTGTTTAGATAAACTAGAAACCATCAGATGTTACTCATCAGCTATTCTCATTCCTGAGAAAAAAAATTAAATGTGAATTTTGGCTTTCCTATTAGCTTTTTCTGTTGATGTTTGTGTCTGTAAGGTCATTGGTGCTGCCTCTGATGGCTGTTGGAGAGCAATTGGGCTCATTAAAATTAGCTTTTGAGCTTAAAAGCAAAGACTGAATGAAAAAAGGCAATTGTTGAAAGCGTTAATAAGGTAATGATGCTAAAGAGATTGCACTGTCCATGTTTTGAGAACACAGAAAAGTATAAAGGTAAATCTTATAGTGGATGAATGCAGATATGAGAACATGTCTAACTATACAACAGTCACTGAGCAAATCCAGCACAAAAAGCTTAAAAATGATGGCAAAATTCACTTGCTAGTGTTTACGACTTGTGACTTGAGCTTAAAAACTATTTCTGCTGTACAGGGTTTTTTTGGGGGGGAGGGGGGGTTGGTAATATTCAATCGAATATTTGATGCCTTAGATGTATGTTACAATGCAGTTTGATATAAATCATTCCTCTGTAGGAGTTTGCTTCTAAAAACTATGACCAAATTCTGTTGAGCAATTTAAAAGATTTTTGAAAACGTTTTGTTATCTGGTGATGCTCATTTGTGTGGCTCCCCCACATTTGTCACAATGACACAATTGAATGCGTTTCTGAAGATTCCGAGAGGTTTTGTTCAGTATCAAAAGTTGAAAGCTACTTTCCGTTCTTTTTTCCATTCTTATGCCTTTTTCTTTAAAAAAGCATGAGATCAAGGTTTTAAGCATTGCGTCATTTTATCATTTATCTCTGCACCTGTTGTATAAGGCAACACAATTCAGTAAACTGGTTTTGACAACAACATCATTACCATTAATTGTGAATTAGTGACATATCTGTTCAGCATAATTCTGATATCCCTGGAAACCTTACATGCTTAATACTGTCAACTTTTGAAGTGTAAGGACTGAATAAATAAAAGAGAATGGGAAAAAAACGCTTTATGGCTCTCGCTGTATTATTTGCAATTGTTTTAATCTCTTTCCACCTTACAGTGCACTATTAAAATTACAATACGACATACTTACTGGGGTAAAATTGTACTTTAATTTTTAAATATCACATGTGAATGTTTTTATCGCTGCAATTCTCTTTAAAAGCGCGTGCTGTCGCTCCTGTCTCCGAATGCGAAATTACGAATCATACCACGGAAAGGGCCTAGATTATGAATATTAATTAGGTCAAGCTGACGGTGCTTGGTAACCTTCCTGCAGCGTTCAGTTATGCAACCTCATTAATATTAACGATTATTATAGTACCGTTCGTTAATTCGCCAGAGGGCTACCTACGCGTCCAATCCTGTCCTCGTCACGTGATTAATATTCATGAGACAAGCCTTCACCGTGGTAGAATTCGAGAAGCGGTGAGACGCATGCGCACTATTCACGGGGCTGTCTGAAGAAGTGCGTTTCCTTTTCTAGGGCCTGTGTGTGTTAAAGACAGCTGTAGCCCTTTGGGTGTGCTGCGCTTCCGTAACGCTTAAAAACTGCTCGCTTCAAGCGGCTTTCCGTTTATCGACTACCCTGGTCAGTAATACGCCGCAACATTTGTGCTTTTTTGGCTAAACCGTTTATTTTCTTACACGCGCTTTTTGAAGCGCATACAACCATCGCTGTCTTAACGGTTTTTGGGGGTGTATTTGTATGCACGGACGAGCTGATCATCTTTTGTCTGCTCGGCATTGATGTTAGAGGAAAGCTCTCTGGAAGATCTGTTTTGCTGAATGTGTGAATGACCACATCTGTATCTTCTGTTGATCAGAAGTTGACCCACACATGGACTAAGTGGACAAGCCTAAAACATCTCTAACTTTAACGTTAAGGCATTTGGACACCAAGGGCTGATCATCTAGGGAACGCATAGGTACAGTTATGTATTTTATTACGCCAGTGTAATAGCTTGATCTTGCCACCTTTCTGCTTTCCGTTTTTCTTGCAACCCTCTGCATGTCTAAGAATGGGCGCATTGTGTTTTTGAATCTGAATGCGATGGGTCTGTTTCACAGCTGTCTAAATAAGAGCCACTTGAGGCTGCTGCATGAGACAGCGTGTCTTTGATTATACATCGTGTTTATTTAATCATCTTAAATAAATCATGTGTGTAAGAGGCATTATATAGCCTAGTTTGGTCGCCAGAATGCATCGGGTGCAGGATGGCATAATGGACTAATCCCAGTTTGAGATGCATTGTCTCCTTTCCAGTCCTGATTGGACCAGCAGTGCTGTTCCCCTTCAGCATCATTATATGATTGTGATGTTGTCATGGTTCTTTGAATGTTTAATAACAACATCTGAATGTGGGTCTGGTCTGTAAATAATTGAACTGAGGTTTTTGGTTGCGGACACGGATTATTTGAGCTGGTAAGGGACGCCGTTTGTAACCAAAACCTAGAATGTTTACATGGTATTTAAACGAGAGAAAAAAATTCCCTTGCTAAAAGGGCAGTTATTCAAATCATAGTAGAAAGGCTTCAGTGTGTTTTTGCCTTTATTAATATTAATGAGCTGGATTTAGAAAGGTTGAAATCCAAAGGTCACTTCCTCCCTCTAAAATGCAGATTTTAAAGGAACAGTTCACCAAATAATCAAAATGATCACTGTCATGATCGCATTCTTTATTTGTTTGTTTGTTTGTTTGTTTATTTAAAAGAAAACGTTTAAATTCTCCCATAGTAAAAGTGAATGAGGACTGGCTATGTCAAAGTTATGACAAAAAGTAAGAGTGTCATATAAACAGTTCATACATACAGTGCACAATATCCCAGTGATCACTGGTGAGGCTCTGAAATGGGCTAGAAAATGATTTATACTTCAAAAAATGGTGTGTAGATATTGGTAGTTGTGTGCCCTTTTTACCAGGGTTATTATAGTTAACAGTCTGAAACTGAGTTAACTGTCTGAAACTAAAACTGCACTCTAAATGCTGGGTTGTTTCAATCCATGTTTTTGCCAAATATGGACAAACCTAACCGTTGGTTTAAAAATTTTAATAAAATGTTTAAGCCCAACAGTTTGGTTTGTCCATATTTTACTCAAACATGGGTTGAAAAAACCCTAGCAAAAACATTTTCATTACTTGTTAAAAAAAAAAAATATATATATATATATATATCCATATATATATATATATATATAATTTATATATTTAAAAAAAAATTTCAGCTAGTTGCCAAGGCAAAATTTCTTATTTTCATTTAGGTTAACTTGGATGTACTAAAATAACAAAAAATTAAAAACTAGTTGGTTAGTTGTTTTTTTTTATTTAAAAAAAGACTTAAACTTGACAAAAACACACAAAAAATACTAAAACTTTAACTAAAATGGAAAAAATAAAAACTAATACAAAATATTAATAAAGACTATAATAGAATCTCCATTTTATTTCATAAAATAACAGCTTTTTTACTAACATTAGTGTCTAATAGTTATTGTTGTTGTTTTATCTGAAAGCTGCAGCGGATGGGAATGTTTTTAGTAAATGATGATTCAGATTTCAGGGCATTCTTCCACAAAAAGTTTGAATATAGTGCAGAAGTCTTATGGACTATTGTTATGGTGCTTTTGTATCCTCTTTGGGTCTTCACAGCCCCAGTTCCCATTATATTCTTCTTTAAAAAAAAACCTTTTACATTCCACAGAAGAAAGTCATACATGTTTTAATAAATAACAGAATTTTTTTTTTAATTTTTTTTTTTATATAACTCTTCTTATAACTGGGCAGTCGTTCTAGAATGTGGCTCTTACCATCATCATATGTCTGTCTGTGTATATTTTACACTGTTTCTTCCCTCATTGGTTCATTCTTCATTGCTTAAAATCGCATCAAGGATGTTGTCGCACAGATGCCCGTTAAATGCAGAGCCCCTTCTTTGAAGAGCATCAAAACTGCACTTCCTGTTTAGTTCCTTTAATTCACACCTGCAAAATCTACTCAGTCGGGCTTCACTGCATCTTGTAGTCAGACTATTGTCTTTTCTGTATTTCTGAACAACTCGGCTCTGTCATTTACAATGGGGTTTTCCCTGCTGCTAAACTGCTGTGCTTTTCACTTGCTCAGAAAGGCATTTTGTAGTGTGCAGCTCGACTGTTGTGTGAGAACATTGCTTTTCTGCACATTTTGCCAACAGCATTCGTTTTTACTGACATATGCTATTTCATTATTCTAATATACATTTCTCAGCACTTCCTTACAGAGTCGGACACAATTATACTGATATCACTCGTTACTGCCCTGATCTGTCAAATTTCTTTGCAGGGGCCAAACACTGTCCAGCTGCAAAACTGACTATAAATGTAGTCCATATAACTTTTAAGTCTTCTGTTTGAGGAACCAACCTAAATTGAAGTCATTATAGTTGTGTGTTTGGTTGTAGAGCTCATGCTGTCACAGTGGTTTGTCGGTAGATGTCATTAGGCATCAAAGTAGGAGCAGCTCTGCCCAGAGGGAAGATAGTTTGCAGGGTCAAGCTGGTGTGAGACGCTCCCTGCCATGACGCTGGCTGGTGTGGAACTTAAAAGGCCTTGTGGTAACAGAAAAGAAGGAAATAACTGGGAATGATTATGAAGGCTTACTGATATATGCCCAGTGTGACACTCATTTACTGGGGTTGTTTTTGGCCTTGCTGTATTTGCATTTGTGATGATCTCCAAATGTACATTTTACGAGGTGAAGATTGTTTTTAAATGTAAGCATGAAGGTCCACGTCTAAACCTAACTGTCAATGGGGCATAAGCAGATCATAGGAAAACACAAATAAGATTGTACAAAAGCATATATATTACCCAGCAATTCACCTAATCTTAAACTAGTTATGAATTGAGTGTGCTGTAATCTCACTTTTCCAAGTTCATATCATTTTAAGGTTTAAGGAATAAAAATTAATATTTATATATTTTAGGAAATCAGTTGGAGGTTTTTTAACCTAAAGTAAAATTCATATTCTATCCTATTTAATATTTCAGAAGGAAAAGGATTATTCTCTCAGTATCAGCCCTACACTGTGTTTCCCTGAGGCCTTCATAGGAACGCTTTGCCCTCCATTGCAGAGGAATTTTACGCATGAATATTAATGACATGGGGGTGGGGGGGTTGGGGGTGGGTGGTGAGCAGAATACCTGAGTACCTGTTGAATCTTGCCCCAGTACACTGATAGTAAAAGTTGAGAAATTCACATTGCTACTTTTCTTGATCTTCCCACACACATTCAGCAGTACAATAACAATTATTGCCTTTACAAAAAGTATCAAGGTGGTGTAACCTTGGATATGCACCCATGTAGCAGCAGCTGATGTTTATTGGCCGATTTTTGATCAATTTAAAACCATCTGCATATTGGTTTGTTACAGTCTGAAAATTGGATATATAACAAAACGATGGGTTTATTAATTAACTGCGTGAAGGAAATGTCTGTTGTAGGGATGCACCGATATGACAATTTTGGCCGATAACCGATAGATTAGCTGATAAATCTAAATTTTTATATAATTTGTGAGCCTGGTTACAAAAACAAAAGTCTTAAAGACCATTAAAAGCCATGTCCCAATCACACAATTATAATGTTCTCATTATAATTTGATGTAGCCTATATGACAGACTTGCGCTGGACATGTTGCACTTAACTGTATTTTCCTTTTTTTAAATTATTCCATTAATATTTCACGCAATTCAAAACCATCTTGGCGAACAGTGTGTATCTGATGTGTCTCAGCTGAAGGAAATAATCCATTATTTATCAGCTTTACTAAATCAGTCAAATTTTCTTATTGGGCCAATAACGATAACATGAAAAATAACTGTATCTACCGATATGTTGGCCGATGTGTTGTGCATTCCTAGTCTTTTGCATAATCCAACGTTTTTCTCTGGGTAACATAATTAAATGCTTCCTTAAACAAAATGGAGTCTATACAACAGGGTTTCGACAATACTACCCAGGCCCACCGTGAACAACGCTCGGGACAATTGGCGGAACTGTCACTGTCCCGAACAGGCCAGTGCTACATCTTCATGAAAGTTTATACTTTGCACCTGTTTTTAAGCCATGCGAATTTAGATATTCAAGTGCAAGAAGACTCAAAAGAGAACTGTGGTCCACTCGCTGTGTGAGAAGTTTTGTGTGCCCACACATTCAAAGCCACATTGTAGACTGCACACAAATACTGATTTTTAGAGTCTTATTCACACACGATTCGATCAAGATGCCCAGTCTTGGCGTGTATCCTTGTTACATAGTCAGTTATATCTTTAATGAACGTTAACAGTTGACAATTAAAATGATAGTGTACCATTATTCATGCAGCTCTTAAAATGACATAGCCTAATATTCCCTCTGTCTGTGTTTTTAATGTTAATCAAACAACAAAATAAAAAATAGCTCACTACTACTCTTGACTTAATAGCTTTTGTAACTTTATTAAGGAGTAAAGGGATAGTTCACCCAAAAATGAAAATTCTGTCATTTACTCACCCTCAAGTTGTTCCAAACCTGTATGAATTTCTTTCTTCTGCGGAACACAAAGGAAGATGTTTTGAAGAATCTCAGTATTTTTGGTTGATCATTGACATCCATAGTTTTTTTTTTTCCCATAATATGGAATTCAATGGCTACCATCAACTATTTGGTTACCAACATTCTTTTAAAATATCTTCCTTTGTGTTCAGCAGAAGAAAGAAACTCATACAGGTTTGGAACAACTTGAGAGTGTGTAAAGATGAGAGGATTTTATTTTTTGTGGGAAATATCCCTTTAATGTAGATTTCATTTATACAATAAAGGATGGCCTATATTTTACATTTGATTGGTTTATTGCTATAACAACTAAACCTACTTGAAAAGTGTTTTTCATGTGCATCTTTGTTCTGTTGTATTTATGTTGCCCTGTTGAATGTTAAATGGATCCAATTCATGTTCAATAGAAATTATTTTATGATGTAGGCAATAAACTAAGCTCGGATGCATTTTTTTAACTTTGCTCATTTAAAACATCATCAAAACACTAACCTATTTCAATGACAAAAGTTAAAATCAGCCAATAGTTTGTTAAAATCGGTATTGGTATCAGCCCCAAAAAATCGGTGCATCCCTAATATACACTATGATAATCATAACCATATTGAATTATTTTCATGTCATTGAAAGAATACAGCATTACCATGGTACTGTAATAAAAAAACTGGTACTTTTTTCCTCATTATTTTTGGTGATATCAGAAGGATTGGATTAGGTTGAATATCACACAGATTCATACTGCACATTTTTTTTTATCCATATTATAACTACAGACTTAAGCCTTTTGTTGAGCAAAGGCTTTCTGAAGAACTTTGAAGAGCAGGCATGCATGAAGACGAATGAGCAAATGAATGCTGGATATTGAGCATTTCCCTTTGCAATTTTCACGGTAACGCACGCACTGACACATTAGCACTTCATAACGGATCTAAAAATAGAGCGCATATCTCAGCGGCCCTCCTGAAACATGCTGACTGTACTCATTAAATTAAAATGTTGAAAGATGCCCTATTTGAGGTTGAAAGGGAGAATCGAAGAGCATCCAAACATTCGAGTAAGGTCATTCGCTGACCCATGGTATGTGTGTATGGTTGTAAGTGATCAGATGTTTTGTAAAAGGATGTGAAGTAGATGTATTTAAGGGATGAAAGGCTGCAAGGCTGGTATCCGCTCTATCTCCGGGCACATCACGTCTCTGTTCTCTCTCATTGAAGCTGGTTTCCTGGTTCCTCGTGTGGCCTGGAGGCAACTGTCATGCCTCCCCTACTGAGTCTCTCTACTAGTCTCACACGTGCTTTACTTTGAAAATGACAGCATAAATCACATTCAAAGGAGCTTGGCTTTAATATTCTGCAGGGCTTTTTTTCAGAGCTGAACCATTAAGATGAACAGAACGATCATTAAAAAAAAATTGGAAATATTAGGGAAAAAGTGGGTCTGGAAAACCGGAAAAGCAATGAAAATTTCTTTTTTTGGTTTGTCAGAGTCTTGTTCAAGTCACTCAACACCTTCATCAGATACTTAAGATTCTTAAGGATACTTGTTGCCCTTAAAAAGTCGATGTCCATTAGACCAAGTCTGGATAGAACTGGGTTGAAGTATCCACTTCTGGTATACAAAGATGCTTTTGTTGAAGTCTGTGAATAAAAGGAAAGGCTTTGGTTGTCCATCATACGCTCTGGAAACTTCTGCAGTCCCTGTCATATTTGAGCTACCAGAGTTGACTGGATTCAGTGGCAGCGAGCTAGCTGGCTTCCAAATGTCTGCTGCAAGTTTTTAGATACTCGAGGAATGAAAAGTTCTCTTGTGCAAGGCGTAGCCCTGCTGATGCAATCCCTAAACAATGATATCATTTGTAACACGGGATTTGCCAAAGCACACCCCGAAATTGTTGCTGATTACAGAAAAGCCTCATTGATTTTGATTGGTGAATGCATTCCTCTTTGAATGTCAACTTCTTGTTTTCTAGATGAGCCATTTTTGTGGTTGGATATCTCTTTCTTTCTGCATCATCTTTAGGTGCTTTCACATGACTGCATTTCTTTTGTTCCTGCCATTTAAGGTTGTTTAGGGTGAATGTGAACTTGGTGTCAGTGCAGTTGTCAAATTATTAATTGCAAGCCGGAGATATCCATCACTTCGCCTTCTTTCTCAGAGCCTGTTCACAGGGTTAGCATATCATTTATTTTTCTATAGGCTTGCTACTGCTAGTGTGTTTTGGGATCATCCATCAGGCAAAAGTATGATTTTAGGTTGAGTTATGCACCAGTTAGCTACTTGGTTGAGTGGGTTGTTCAAATGTCTAACACAAGTACATCTGATAGAAATAGTGATGCATGCCTTAGCAAACCACACTAATAAAATGTCTTAAGTACAGATTGCTTCAAGTGCCAAACAAACAAGTGGCATTGTGAGAGTGTGATATTAATAGCTTGTTGCTTTACTTGTCAAGTGTGGTAAAGAGTGGCGGTTAGTAAAATTGAAACAATGTCTTCCTGCTGTTTATCGCAGACCACTTGTGGCATTTAAAAAAAAAAAAATTATTGTACAGTTGTGCATTTGAAAAATGGCGAGCCACTACAATGACAATCAGTTTCCTGTCTCTACATAATTCATGTTATTCCTGTTAGCGGTGAGTATAAAATTAGGTAGTCAGAGCAGCAGGGGGACACAGTGTTTTTAGAGGGAAGTGTGTTATATCCTCACTGTAAGGGCTTCTGTGGATTACGCTGCTGTTGGCGCCCCTTTTGGCGTCTGCTGCTCTAGCCAGCACTCTTCAACCCATAGTGCTCATCACTCACCAATGCCTGTGTGCCAATACAGGAAGACCGTTTCAGTCTCTGCAGCTCAGACAGGAAGTGACTTCATGTTGTGCAGGGGGCTTGCTGCAGCTTTCATGCCAGAGCTACTTTGCATTGAACAGAGTGGCAGTCAGTGTTGGTTGATATATTAATGAGGTCAGGGCGCTCAGTGTCATAATCATCTGTTTCACAAATGTGCCGCATGCACTGCACTTCGTTTGAAAATAATGTGGGAGGGTTGAACCAGTGTGAATTTACTGTTACACACAAAGAATAGGAACATAGGATTATAGGAAAGTGTCATGAGTAACTGCCAACAGCATCAAAACAAACATGCCCTACCTTAAATGTATTAAAGCTGCAGTCGGCAAGTCTGGCAGATTGAGTGGACTTAATCAAAATTTTGAATGTTTACAACTCTCATGTCCCTCCCCCACTACCAACGAATACCCTCCCACCGAGTTCGTGCTCGTCAGTGCGTGTGCAACAGGTTTTCTGTGAACGCGCCCCGTCTCATCAGCATCCATCAACACCATGGAGTATTAGGAGCTAACGTTAGTCAGATAGCGCGTACAATAACAGTAGCTTTACTACTGTTCTTACTCGCTTAAGAAAGATAGAGTAGCATTGATTCTTCCAAAAAGCCGAACTTTATCCCCTTCATCTGGACATGTTTATCCACCTTACCTTACGTTCACACGGATTTCAGTTCAAACAAAGCTAATGAACCTGCCCAACAAGTGCTAACGCTAGCTATTCATACCAACACATTTGGGCAAACATACTTAGATTACTAACATAACGCTAAGAAATAAAGTAACTGGTTGATAAAACACAATTACCTGTCGAGAAGAAATGTTGCAAGCTCTGCATCCAGCTGGAACCCAATTAAATCACGTAAATCACGGTCGCTTTCTTTACTTCTTTCTTTTCGGGAGGTGTTCTCTTTTCCTGTGTTGTTTTTGACCTCCTAGCTCTTGAGGTTAACCGAGGAATTGGAATCTTTTCCGCCATCACTCTTCCTTTCTGGGCGAACTTCAGGCGTGTGCATGTGATTGTAACGTGCGCGAAGGGTGGCGTGTGCACGACCTGTGATTGACAGTCAGATCTCACACCCCCCTGCGCTGATTGCACCTGATGATCCGGGAGCGGTGGATTTTTGCAAAACAAATAACATGCTCCAGTTTGGAGTTAGAAGCTCGTTTTTTTCTAAAACCACTTTATTTATGTTGTTCTGTCGGATTATAGTGTCGATTTCACTGAATATGATCAAAAAAAAATTGCAGACGGCAGCTTTAAATTACATGCATTATGTTGAACATTAATTAACTGTTCATAATTTCATTGATATGCAGCGCATGCCTCATTACCGCACGGCACGCTACGAACATAGTATAACATCTGACCGTACTGTGAGAGATTTTTTATTTAGTCACAAATTATGAAAATAATAGAAAAATTACACCACAGGTATAGTTTATTTTCAAGTTGAGTGCGCAAGACTTTCAAAGTATTCTCCTTTGGCCGTGAGCGTGGAAAGATGCGTTTGGACTCTAGTGGACTTTGTTTTCAAGCGCTCAAGTCACTTGCGCATGCGATGTTGTATGTGCACTGGCATTAGAAATGTTTTTTGTTACGTTTGTAGTCGTTTCTTTGACTACACACTGCGCAATCCCGTTTCGTCTCGACTTTTAAAGCTCTGTCTGCTTTTCTATTTTAGAGTAGATATCTGGTTAGATTTCCGCCTCCAACCAACTGTTCAGTTGTTCACTTTTAATATAGAGCAGAAATACTTCAGGTATATTTGGTTTCTGATTCCAGATGCAGTTTATTTCCCTAACTGCCTGGTAATTTGTTCCCATGAGAGTTTTATATAAGGTTTGCAGACTCGCATGTGTCATCGAGTTCAGTTCAGAAGTTTCTTCTCCCTACAACACTTGTTATAGTGGAAAAAGAGCTATAACAACTTTGATATACATGTTGCTCATCACCACGAAAGTGAAACTTTTTTTTTTTTTTTTTACTTCTCATTTCTGTTTTCTGGTGTTCTCAATTCTCAAGCTGTGGTGTGAGTTCATTTTTTTCCCATAGTAATATATTTTAATCTGTGGAACAGTACAGCCTTATTTAACCTGATGTTAACGTTAAGGTACCTAGTCTCACAGATCTTTGAGTAAACGGTCTAATCCACATTGTGGCCTAGAATGGGCCACTTGGACTAGAAGAATCTGACTGACATGTAAATCGACCAACCATAGTTTGATTTATTTTTGGGAGCCGCTTTATTTGAAATAGACTTTACCACAATAATAATAATAATAATAAATGTAATTTAGTTTATAATTTTAATTTCACATTTTAAAAATGTAAATTACAGCAACTGTCTCAAAGTGTAGGATATGTACTGAATAAATAAATGAATAACCCAGGAAATTAGCAGAAAAGGTAAAAGTAACGCTTGGACGGGCTTTTTGCAAGCCTGGTTGCTGCTCAGCTCATCTTCCTGTCTGAGGCATCGGAAAATCTACAGCCGCCACTTCCCCTTTGAAAGTGTGTGTGCTTGAACTGTATTTGCTGCTAAACTGTGTTTGCTGACATGCTTTGTAGGTCTAATTTTGAGGCATTAAGTTTTAGTTAATTTTCTGTGTATCTTTCTAAAAACAGCTTTTCAGGATTTAGCATTGAATTTATCTGTATGTTCAGTGTTTATTTCATTGTTTGGGAATTGCAATGTGTTTTTCTTTAATTCCAATAATGAATCAATGTTTTCTCACCAGGTTTTTGGCCAGTTCTGGCTACAGCTGTACGCCTCAGGCTCAGCTCTGATGTTACCAGCTGAAACGGGTTGACTGTGAGGACGATTTCCCTCGGATATGTCTACCTTTGAGGTAACACAAACCTTAAAGTGTGGCCATCCGGATATAATGTGAATTAGGGCTGGGGTTTATTTTGTTGTAGTTTGGACATCAAGGGCTTGTGCTAATTTTTATTTTTTTTATTAGACAATCTGGCCTCCGGGCACCGAGTGTGTGGCCAGGTACAACTTCCCTGGAACGGCAGACCAGGACTTGCCTATGAGCAAAGGAGATGTCCTTACTATAATTGGAGTAACTAAGGTAAAGTTCTGAAAAGGAATGTTAGAATAACATGCATTTAAAGAGTTCATCATTTACTCACCGTCATGTTGTTCCAAAACTGTATGACTTTATTTCTTCTTCAGAACACAGATATTTTAAAAGAGAGATGTTTTGAATAAATTATTGTATATGATGCATGTTCATTTTTAATGTTATCCTCCTTGTTATTTTAAATATTTCCTTTCTATAAAAGTCTACTGCTTATATAAGTTCAGAAGGTCTTCCAGGTTTGTGAAATTGTACACACAGACCAGCTCGTCATGAGCCTGTCACTAAAAACTGAGACCCACAGCATTTGATCACTGGGTTTACAGAAATCATTTCACTTTTAAGTGTTTTCTCAACATTGCATATCTAATCAGCTCCTCATGAACACATTCATTATTATTTGAATTATCACTCAGTGAGTCATTACTGTCTTTGGAAGGCTTTTGTCTTCATATTTACATGCAAGGCAGGGTTCCCCAACTTTTTTTGTCTGCTGAACCTCTTTGACCGAACATAATTACTTGAAGTAAGCCCTTAGATTTTAAGTTAATAAGTTAGGTCAATAATAAAATTAAGTCCATAATAATAATAAAATGAAGTTCATATTTTTTAATTAGCTTTTCATAAACTTACGAACCCCTGCAGTTCCATCAGGAACCCCATGGGGAACGTGCTGGATGTAATGTAATGATGTAATATAATATTTAATGCACTTCATGTTTTCCTTCTCTTTGTATTTTTATACTAATATTGTACAAGATTATCCTATTCAAATCAATGTGATAAACGAGTTAATCTAAAAATTAATCAGTTCCTAAAATGATTAATCTAGATTACATTACTAACTTAAATTTTTGTCATGTAATTTTGAATCAGTAACTGACTACAATTTCTAAGTAATCTACCCAGCATTGGTTGTCATTTTATTATTGTAATCTTAATCTCACATAGGTGAGTTTATTAACCTGCTAGCATAGCGCTCCAGTTTACCAGTGATCATCTTTAGCTTCAGCACATGCACCTCAAACAGTTATGCACTACATTAATAACTATGATTAACGCTTCGGCGCTAGCGGCTCAAACAGCAATGTTATTTGAAGCAGTAATATTAATTTTAGCTGTTTCTTTTTCAATAATTAGCACTTTTATTTTTCTCGTTTTTTCGTTGATTATCATCAACAATATGGTTTAAAATCATTTAATTATTGTCCATGCAGCGGCTATTCCGTTGTATTTATCCATGGCACATGCATTTTTGTCCTTTATAAGCCTATGTGTTGTCCAATTACTTTTTTTGTATTTAGGCATTATTTTATTTCATTGTAAGGCAATAGATTTTTATTTTATTTTTTTGATCCAGAGATTGTAAATTAATCTAAAAATTATGGAATTTTACAATGGTTCACTAAGTGTTTGTGAGCAATTTGTTTTTGTAATCAGGCTCTTAAAAAAATTAAAAAATGAATATATATATATATATATATATATAAATAATTTTGATTTATTGGCCAATCTATAGTCGGTGCATTCCTGTTTTTGTTGTTGTTGTTTTTTTCAAGCAATTAAAGTCAGTGAGATCCAGTGTTTCTTTGCTTTTGACCCCATTAACTTTTGAAAGGTGAAACATTCTACAAAATATATTTTTATGTTCTACTCAAAGAAATTATACAGTTTTGGAATGACATGAGTGTGAGTAAATGATGACAGAATTTTCATTTGTACTGTTGATGTCCTCTTACATGTTCAAGAAACATTTATTATTATTATTATAATTATTATTATTAATGTCAAAAACCGTTATGAAAAATTTGCCAACTATGTGTGTTTTAAAAGAATTCTCAACATAAAATACTAAAAAGAAGTTCAGCAGAATATTCATGCTATTTTTGCCGTACATGAACCAGTGGCTTCCAAGGTCCCAAAATGACATAAAAATATCATAAATGTGCCATATGATAGGTGTCTGTGGAGAACAAACTGAATTTTAAGTCAGTATTTGCCTAAATTAATTTTCACTGTATTGAAAAGTCCAGCACGAACATTCTGCTAAATATCTCTTTTTCTGTTCCACGTAAGACGTGACGCTATACGAGTTTGGAACATAAGGTGAAATATAAATGATTAAATTAACACATTTAAAATTAGTTTGTTGTTGCTTCATTCCAGGATCCAAACTGGTACAAAGCAAAAAACTCGTCAGGACGAGAGGGTACCATACCAGCAAACTACGTTCAGAAGAGAGAAGGAGTGAAGTCTGGCGGTAAACTGAGCCTTATGCCGTAAGTACTCAGTTCATTCGCGTGTTTTTTATGAGATTGTTTTGTCAGCACTGATTCTCATTGACATACAAAAAGAAAGGGTGTTTGTGTGAGTTTCATGCATACAAACACTAGCACGCTATATTTAGCATGTATCACTGATATCATCACACATCACCTACTATATCTGTAATTATACACAAATGTCTTCCTGCTTTCCGGTCCACCACAATAATCCAAAGACTCATTTGAATCGGCCAGCTGTTTAAAATGGAAGGAGAAATCAGTAAGTTATACAAATGGCACCACTCAGGCCATTGGAAAAAGTCCATCTCTTGGCATCTGATATGCAAAAGCCAGAGACATGCATCATGATTAGAGTTCGGTTGTAAGAGAGCATGTGATATTCTTCAATTACTGACTGCTTTGAGAGAGAACTATGGGTATAATGATGTAGATGTCTCAATTTTATTTAGCATAGCAAGACAAACTTGCTTGCAGCATCTGAATCTTAACCTGATGTATGGGATCTGGATGTCTGCTTTTAACAATGTGTAATGTATGGTTTAGATTTTGATGAGTTTGGCTTTAGCAGATTGTGATGGTAGCAGTCTTTGGTAAGTGCACAGCTTTGGTTTATTTTCGATGGTGTGTATGTATATGTGTGGGTAATTAGGAGATACAGATTGGATGTTTGTCATGCCAGGGAAGCCACAGAAGGGCCAGGCAAGGCCAGCGCTGCTTTTGGAAGCCTGTAATTTAGCTTTCTTTTCTCTGTCCTCTGCACAATATTATGTATCTGAATCAGTGTTTCTTACTGAATTCTCTCCATAGTTGGTCCTAAGTACATACAAAACAATTCTATTTTTTGTGACACATTTTAGTGTTTTTAAAGTAAAATACCATTACATCAACACTATTTTGGTTAAGTGTTAACTCGCATGTTTATGAGTTATTCTTGACCAATTCATAAAGAGTAATTATTTTGTGAATTAGACTTCATTCATTCATTTAGCAAATGCTTTTATTTAGAGAGACTTTCAAATGAGGAAGATCACAACCAATTGGTCATAATTTCAAATTAAAAATATAATTTGTATTATTTCTCATATTATTCAGTTCATACTGTTTATACTAAACAAACAGTGCTATTTTTGTAAAGTTTTTTTTTTCTATGTAAAATATTACTACATCTTTAAAAAAAAAATATATATATGTATTTAACAAAGTATCTGTTACTGCCGAGCAGTGTTGGGGAAAGTTACTTTTAAAAGTAATGCATTACAATATTGCGTTACTCCCCAAAAAAGTAACTTAAGTACGTTACTTAGTTACTTTTTATGGAAAGTAATGCGTTACATTACTTTTGCGTTACTTTTTCTCACCTGCATGGGCTTGTTGGTTTGTTTTTTAATAACAGCTAAAACAATCTATTTTTGCCAATTGTTAAGGCCCTTTCACATTAAAGTTAAATGAATAAGCCTAAGGCTGAAGGAAATGCATATTTACTACTGTACAGTAGAGGGCGCCGCTCAAACAAACCTTTCAGCTGCTGCTGTTCTTGATTAAATAACAATAGGATACAGGAGAAGGAAGTTCAACACTCTTATTTCTAAACCTAATCTAAAGTCATTTTTGCTTATTAGTATGGTTGAATTAGATCATTGTAGGTCAGCAGCAAAGACATTGGTTAATAAAGTGAGATTAAATACATAAAGTATATTTGTGTAATTTAACATAGTTAATTATAAAACTTTTGCACAAAATTCTGAGATTGCATTTGACTGTTTTTATTCATTTTGAGGAATACTGAATGTTTTTGTGCAAGTGAGATGAGTAAATGCATGTTCAATGCAAATGCACACAACACCTCACTTTATTTCTCTCAACATGGGGACAGGAGAGCTGTCAGTCAATAAATGTGAAAAAGTAACTAGCGTTACTTATTTGAAAAAGTAACTCAGATAATTTGTTGTAAATTGAAAAAGTAATGCGTTACTTTACTAGTTACTTGAAAAAGTAATCTGATTACGTAACTCAAGTTACTTGTAATAAGTTACCCCCAACACTGCTGCCGAGTCATTTTGACCGAGGCTTTTTGACCAATTTAAAGAATTGGCTCATAAGTGTCAATTGTTTATGAATCGGATTACAGCAATTTCATTCCATACAGCAAATTTACAACTGAGGTAAAATGTATGTGAATAAATGTTTTTCTTTTTAAACTTTTTTCTTTGATGCATTTTTAAAGGGGTGGTTGATTGATTTCATTTTTCTAGCTTTAGTGTGTAATGTTGCTGTTTGAGTATAAACAACATCCGCAAAGTTACGACGCTCAAAGTTCAAAGCAAAGGAAGATATTTTATTTTAAAGAAATCGTTTTGTTTTTTAGAACTACACGACACTCCTCTCAGGTTAGTGACATCACTAACCCTAAAATTTGCATAAACCCCACCCCCGGGAACACGCAGTCCATGTTGAGAAGAGGAAGAGTTGTTATATAGAGCACATTTGTGAGTCTGCTCACATGCAATACAGTACGTAACACAAATGCAATAGCATGTCACTCTGTAGGCATCTTACAACAGTTCCCACATAAGCGATTTTATAGATTATCATGACCGAATATGCTAGTTAACTCCATATCAGCAACATGCATTCATCAACTAACCATTCAGAAATGTCCTGTTGCATTCTACATATTGTCATTTCTTCTTGAGTCTTGATCGGAGCTGCTAAAACACACACACACAGAAGCTCCACCCTCTGTGCTGGGAGCAGCAGTTAATTTGCATTTAAAGTGACACACACGATATTATACCACCCCATTAAAAAAATACTTCTTTTTTTTTACAGTAAAATACTATTTAATCCAACAAAGCTCTTTTTTTAACAGATTATCTATTCCAAATTCAAAGTGCAAGACTGATTCAAAATAATAACTTGTGGGTTCATGGATCTTTTTGAATGATCCATTAAAAGATCAGACTAAAAAGAGTTAATAATTTGCAAATATGCAATTGTGTATACTTTTAATGCTTAGAGGTTTCATTTCTGCACTTTAGACTTTATAAAATGACTAAAAAAAAAAAACAATTCTTCTTCGTCAGACAACACAAAATATACATTGATATCACTTCTCAATGATGCACATAACAAACACATGTCCTTTATCTGTGGTCATTCAGATGGTTCCATGGAAAGATCACGCGCGAGCAGGCCGAGGGGCTTCTCTACCCCCCAGAGACAGGCCTCTTCCTGGTGCGCGAGAGCACTAACTACCCCGGCGACTACACCCTGTGTGTCAGTTGTGACAACAAGGTGGAGCATTACCGCATCATCTACCACAACGGCAAACTGTCCATCGATGAGGAGGAGTACTTTGAAAACCTCATGCAGCTCATGGAGGTGAGGGTTGCTGGCTTGGTTTAAGCTTCAGATTCAGAAAAGAGTTGTATCAAAGACTTTAGATATACTGTACAAACCTAGTGCACTCATATTACTTTGGATAGGAGAAAGGGCAATGGGAATATGGCAGAATAAGTCATGCCTTCTAAATAGAAGAATCAATGCCTAATTGGCAAAGTCATTGTGTCACTGCAGCTCCGGTCGCAATAAAAACACACTCTGTTCTGAGACGTACGCTTAGGACTGCACATACGCATTGGCTGATCCTGCCTGAAAAATGCTGGGGGTTTTTTTGTCATGATCTGAGCGTTTAGAAACACAATTTATGAGACAGTGGTCAGACTTCATTAGTGATTTCAAATGTGAAATGTAATCGTAAGGTTGGTGAGCAGCTTTGGAGAATGTGATGTTTCCCCATTCAAAGAGATGGAAGTTGTACTTGCATGAATGGAAAAGCTGCCAGAGAGGCATTTCAAAGATGGCCGCCGAGTGAAATGACTTGCCTTAAAGAGGCTCTGGTTGTATATTCACAGATAACTGGCAATTAGATAACTAATTTAGGGTCTTATGTATGATTGGTAAAATATAATGCATATATATCCAAAATCTGAACCAGTCCTTTGGATAATCTCCTATCCAAAATCTGAACCAGTGCTATATATAAATATATATATATATATATATATATATATATATATATATATATATATATATATATATATATATATATATATGAGAGAGATATATAGATGCGCAAAATACATTCCAGTGTCAGCCCAGGGGGTTGTGAAACTATCACACTTCTTCCTGTGAGTTCTTTCACCGCCTCTGTCAACATTTTCAAATTGATCGCCACACACACAAAGCCAAAAATAGCCCTAACAGGAAGTCAGTCCACATCAGAGGCACTGGGCACAGAGATGAAGCAAGCATTTACGATAGACTCCAGGAAACAATTTTTTTACACGCACACCTTGTGCTTTGAGGGCAAAGGTTCAAGTCCAGGTTGTGTTGAAGGAAGTGAACCTGCTAAACAAGAGCTGTGAAATGGGTGTTTTAATGGAAAGAGTTTTACTCTAGTTGAATGTCAAAGTTTAACAAACCAGTGCTATAGTGCAATGATGGTGTCATCAGATGTAACAAAATGTTACTTTGATATATTAATCATACCATAGTCATTTCTTGATCGATTACTACTATGGATCATCATATTTGGATGCCAGCTTGTTACAAATACAAGCTTGTTATTGATGGTTGCCAGGGTGTTGCTGTGTGCTAGCTAAGATGCTTTTTTTTAAAAGTGATTAAGTGGTTTTAGTGTTTATTTGAAACACTAGTGTTTCAAATTTTAGTGTTTATTTGAAACAAAGAAAAAAGTTATAGGAATTTTTGAATCTGTTTGCTCTAAAAAACAATTGCACATGTCTTTTGAAACAAGGGTTAGGTTAACCGTAACCCTCATAATTTAAGGTAACATTCAAATCCTTAGTACAAAGCCTTAGTTAGCAAGCACCAATAATGAAAAGAAAGCCTCAAAAAGGGCTGATTTACATAGATGTAATTTGTATAATTTTACATATCTTTTTTTATTCCACTGGTCATTGGCTTTATTAGGGTCGGTCTGTGTGATTAGCCAGTCATCCGTTTTCAGCTAAGTGTTGATAATGGTTCTGCTCTGGTTATACTAGATTGGGGTCTGGGTGGCTTTAGTGGTCAGAGCAGAGGCTCTATGGGTTCCTCAAGTCTTTCCTCACCCGTTCTATTACGGAATTCCAAGCATTCTTTAGTGTAATTTTGGCTACAGTCACTCTCTCTTTCTCCCACCCTTATAGGCTCAGCTGAACAGTTGTGCTTAAACAGTCTACAATAAGGCTTTATGTCCATAGTGATTAGACTACCAGAGAAGATATTCCTCCCACAATCCACTCGATAACATTCCTGAGAAAACCAGTGGAGATATAGGCAATAAAATCCTCAAACTGATACTGTCCACTGTTGTTTATCCATTAGTGTTTATTGTCGCTCATTCGGGTTCATCACATTACAGCTCTGGGTCTGACCAGTTAACTTTATTAAATGAATACTTCTATTCAGAAAGGATGCATTAAATTGATCAAAAGTGACAGTAAAGAGATTTATGATGTTGCAAAAGATATCCATTTCACATATATACTGTTCTTTTGAACTTTCCATTCATCTAAAATTATCTGGGGGAAAAAATCTATCATGGTTGCAGCACAACTGTTTTCAACATTGATCATGATAGGAAATGTTTCTTGAGCAGCAAACCAGCTTCTTATAATGATTTCTGAATGATTTACTAACAGTTATTTTTGTATCCAATAATCACTGAGGTGTTTGTTACAGTCTAGTCATGCAAATGTGTTGTTCTTTTGAGCGCGTGCGTGTATAAGAACGGCGCGCGCACGCTCGCCCGCTCTAGTTCCTGGAACAGTTTTTTTTTTTTTTTTAATATTATTGAGGAAGTGACAAAGAGGAAACGAGCGCAGGACGTTCCAGATCATTTCAAGCGCTCTATAGATGGCGTTTCATTCATGTAACAATATTATCTCGTCGTCTGGTCACACGATTATAGCGTCCAGACATATGGAATCACAAACACGCATTTCAGCACCGAAATGATAAGAATGTTCTCGCCTGTGTGGACTTGTTTCTCTGAGGAGAGGAAAAGGAAGCGCTCGAGTCCAACTCAATAGCGCATATGTGCACCAGCGCACTCTGCTGGCCATCAAACTTATTCATTGGTAAAAAATATTTGTAAAACGTTACGTATTTCATGAGTCCATTTAAACAGCACATTCGAGCCTCATTTTACTTTTTCTGTTGTATATAATGTGCATTTATTTGCATATTGTTTTGCATAATTCAGTAAAGTGTTCATTTGTTTAAATGTAATGTAGCATTGTATTATCAGCTGATATGCATATTTTATCAATATACTGCCATGTTACTTTTTTTGTAAATGAGCTGTCTGTGTGTGTAACAGCACTACACTAAAGATGCAGATGGACTCTGTACCAGGCTTATCAAACCTAAACTCATGGAGGGGACTGTGGCGGCCCAGGATGAGTTCTCTAGGAGTAAGAGAATTCTTGACTACATGCATATTCACACCTGCATTTGCTTCATTTATACAGGTTTAAATTGCAGCATGGCTTCAAAGTTTGTTTTATGAAAGGTATTTTTAAGTTCATGAATCTTCCTTCCCCACAGGTGGCTGGGCTCTGAATAGAAAAGAACTGAAGCTTAACCAGACTATTGGAAAGGGAGAGTTTGGAGGTACGAATGTGCTAATGGGATGCTTTTTTGTGATTAGAAACCACATCTAGTTCAGTGGATCTAAAATAATTTGGTTAATAAATTGAGATTAAATTAAATTAAATTAAAAGTATATTTTGCATTATTTAACACATTTATTGCAGGTTTGGGTAATATTCTGAGTTTTCATTTCACTGTTGTTTTTTTATTCATTTTTTATTTTATTTTGAGGAATACTGAAATCTGCTTTTGTTCAAGTGTGATGAGTAAATTCCTGCTCACATCTAGTCTAGAAACACAATAACCATCATGTTCACACAGCGCACACAACGCATCTGCACCTTCAGATTTCTCTGACATTGGGGACAGGAGAGCTGTCAGTCAATAAATGGGAAAGCAAAGTAATCTGCGATACTTGAAAAAGTAACTCAGATATTTTGTTGTAAATTTCAAAAGTAATAAGTTACTTTACTAGTTACTTGAAAAAAGTAATCTGATTACGTAAGTCGCGTTACTTGTAATGCGTTACCCACAACACTGCTTATAAAAATAAACATAAATATATGAACATTACCATGAACCATACAGGCAGGCAATAATTTATCCAGCCTTACAAAAATATGCTCTTTTTGATTTTTAGATGTGATGGTTGGAGACTACAGAGGCAAGAAAGTAGCGGTGAAATGTATCAAAAATGACGCAACAGCGCAGGCCTTTGTTGCAGAGGCTTCAGTCATGACGTATGCAGCCAATCATAATTTTATTCTCTGGAATATTTAAGGCGTTCTATATTTAGATATTTAAATATCAATATTCATGTTGACTGTTACAGGCAGTTACGGCATAATAACTTGGTACAGCTGCTGGGAGTGATTGTGGAAGAGAAGGGCAGCCTCTTCATTGTCACTGAGTATATGGCCAAGGTCAGTGACTCCAACCTGTTATCACTGAGAACAACTGGACTTATACATTTGACCGTGTCGCTTGGGCATATAAAAGTATATTTTGAAAAATAACGTTCTTGAAGTATTATTTTTGACGTCTTCATGTCTTTCTTCAGGGTAGTCTAGTGGACTATCTGCGCTCCAGAGGACGTACTGTTATTGGTGGAGATCGTCTGATCAATTTCTCAATGCAAGTTTCTTTTTTATCACTTTTGTACTCATCCAACGTTGCCTCATAATTAATTATAAAATGAATTAAGTATATCTTTTCTTTAATTTCTCTTGTTAATTAATGTTTTAGGGATGTCTGCAAGGCGATGGAATATCTCGAGGCCAATAACTTCGTGCACAGGGATCTGGCGGCTCGTAATGTTCTAGTGTCAGAAGACAACATAGCAAAAGTCAGCGACTTTGGCCTCACCAAGGAAGCGTCATCTACTCAAGATACAGCCAAACTCCCGGTTAAGTGGACTTCACCTGAGGCCTTACGAGAGAAGGTGTGTTGTCTGCTTTTGGTTTAATAGGTTTAAATGGAGACATGCAAGAAGTCACGTCCTCTAATCTTTTTATTTTCTACCTTTCTGTCTGAAACAGAAGTTTTCCACTAAGTCAGATGTATGGAGCTATGGCATCTTACTGTGGGAGATCTATTCCTTTGGCAGGGTACCATATCCAAGAATTGTAAGTCACTTTAAAGCAGAAACACGACAAATAAAAAATATATTTGTAGTTTTTTTTTTTTTTTTTTTTATGAATCAATGTATTATTATTATTAATCTAATTTACATGAAAACTACTCAAATAAATAGGATATTATTATCAATAAATTTGTATCTTAATTATGTCACCTCAAAGTAGAAAAATGACCAATAAAAAGTATATTTGTTATTTTTTATATATTGTATTGTTTTATTATAGTTTTAATTATCTAATTTAAATGAAAATAAATAGGGTATTATAATTAATATATAAATCACTTCATATCAGATACATGACCATACAATTGTAGTTTAAAAAAAAATACTATTATACTATAATTAAAATACTATTAGTATTATATCAATATATAATTTAATAAAATAAAACAACTTGGGATATAAAAAATCAATACTTGTTTAATCTATAGCTATAATTGGTTAATATAATAAGAATACTATTAGTATTATATCAATATACACTATAATGAACAGAAACATGAACAATAAAAATACAATTGTCATATTATCCCAATATTATTTAATTATATAATATATTTAATTTATATGATATTTATTATTACTACAGTTTAATATTAATAATTCAATTCAATTAACATAATCTAAAAAATGTGGTTTTAATTAAAAAAAAACTTTTATATATTTTAGATCTTATTAATGCCATCATAATTTAGTAATGCTATTACTATTTTTATTTAATATATAAAATATATTTTAGATTTCTGCACATACCACATTATTTCTGATTCTTAGTATTTTAGTATCCAGGTAAATCCTACCAGTAGAGGACACTGTTGTCTACTTAAGCACAATCTTCCTAAGTCATGGTGTCCTTCGTCCTGTCTTCTCACAGCCTCTGAAGGAAGTTGTCCCGCGTGTAGAGAAGGGGTATAAGATGGACGCCCCCGACGTATGCCCGGTAGTGGTGTATGACATCATGAAGCAGTGCTGGACTCTGGACCCCGTGGTGCGGCCCAGCTTCAGAGAACTGAGAGAGAAACTTCAAGATATCATAACCAATGAGCTGTACCGATAAAAGACAAAAACTAAAGGAAAAACACAGGAGGAAGACCTCCATGGGACCATTCTCATACAATCTGACCAAAATCTACTCTTAAAGCAGTGGACTTGAAAAACTTCAGCAGAAATTTATTTTGCAAGCGCATACTTGTTTTTTCTTTGCATTGTTTTCATGGCTTGATTTTTATTTTTTTATTTTGGGGAGGCTGGCCTTCTCTACACCAACTCACCTCTTTTTTTGAATCATAAGATCTTCAGCCTCCTCTGATTCATCCTCAGACACTCCCTCATTACAGACTTTTGATTAGCATATAGTACTTTCTGCTAGAAAAGAAGAAAAATATGTTTTATTACTAAATCTGTCCACAAAACAAAATAAAATGATCATGAGAAATGACATTCGGCACCCATAAGGCAGGTTTTTTGCTAAATCTTGCACCCAAGAACAATAATTGGCACGTAGGGAAACCGTATGTTCATCCCAAACTGTTTTCAGTTCCAGTAGCCAATAAAATACACAAGAGAACCTTTCTTCCATTTCACAGTGCCTTTACGGCAGAAGTCTGTCTCGCCACCGAGCTTGTTTTTTATTTTATTTTATTTTAAATATGGTGTGTAAAAGCGATTTGATTTCCTGTTGTCTTTCTCATCTTTCCAAACATGTCAGTCTGAGCCTCTAAACCAGAAAGGATGAATATAAACATTGTAGGCCTTTCAATAGAGATGTGGCTTGGGTGGAAGCTGAAGTGCTTTAAAGGGATAGTTCACCCAAAAAAGAACATTCTGTCATCATTTACTCACCCTCAAGTTGTTCCAAACCTGTATGAGTTTTTTTGTTCTGTTGAACACAAAAGAAGATGTTTTGAAGAATGTTTCTGGTCCCCATTGACTTGCATAGTATGAAAAATATATATATACTATGAAAGTCAATAGGAATCAGAAACTGTTTGGTTACCAACATTTTTCAAAATATTTTCTTTTGTGTTCAGCAGAAGAAAGAAACTCATACAGATTTGGAACAACTTGATGGTGAGTAAATGACAGAATTTTAATTTTTGGGTCAACTATCCCTTTAGTTCAAAATACTAAAAATATATATATAAAAAAATATAAGAGAAATTATACCAAAAAAAAGCCACAAATACAGATTTGTGAAATATTTGTTTTATATTATATGCTGATTATTGCAAAGGACTGTGCAGTGCTTTTCTCTCTTTTTTTTTTCTTTGCTGCCATATTTCAGATAAAATCATTCCACCTGAACAGTTTGATAAAAACAAAAGATAAATGACAAAAAAATAAAAAGGCTGCCAAAAAGCTTTGAATGTGTGTTTATGTGCCCTTTAATGTGACCAAACATTTTAAAGGTCAGTCAAAGAAACACACCCAGAGAGGAAACATGTCATCTATACAAACTTCTGCCCGTTTAGCAGCGACCCAAACAGACTGGTGACACATGACAGATTTTCACCATATGCTTTTGACAGACGTGTGAAACCGTAATAATAATACCGATGCCCTGCAGATGCGCTCAACGTATGGCACGTCTTTAAAATCACATCATACACCTCAACCATAATGTGAAAGGATTGTTTCCTGGTCTATCTATAGGACGCTGTATTTCTGCTCAGCGCATGTTTCTCATCAGCAACATGATATCAAGAAGAGGAAGATTCATGAGCTCGCAGCTAGAATAAAAAGTAAACCACTGAAATGCTGTGTTTGTGGTTTTCAGTGAAGGTGAATCCACCTCTGGTCTACAACAAAATCACCTCAACGAAAACATAACAGGGAAATGTTTGCGTTTCTCTCTTTTATAGATAAATATTTGAATTAATATTTTTAGGGGAGCTACAACTTGCGTAAATTATGATTTTGGAAGAAATGCAATTTTTTCATAATATTTTGAAGCTTCTATTCACAAGTTCACATGTATAATCAGATTTTTGGCGTGCTGTCCGAGGGGTGGGCTGCTCCGAGCTTGAAATTTGGCCCAAATCCAGAGTACCTTCCCCCGATATCCCTGGCTGGGATAGGAGCCCATCGAGAGCGAGGAGTTGGGGTGGTGGAGGGATGCTGGGAAACTGTCGTGGGACGGAGGTGAGAGAATGCATATAGGCGTCGTCTCGTGCTGATTGGTTAGATTATCTGAATGGTTAGATTATCTGAATGTGTAATTCTCAATTGTTACATTTTCTTCATTTAGGAAAAGGAAGGGGAAAAAAAACATCCAAAATAATAGCCAACAGAATTTTTAAACATTTGATTTTTATGATACATGATATATTATTGTTAGTGCATCTCCTCTGAAAAATTCTAAGCGATGGTACTGTAATAGGCAAAGTAATTTCCTAAATATTACATTTTATTCATACATTAAATGCTGTTTGTAATTTATTTAATAATCGGTAGTAAAAAAAAAAAAGTAAAAACATGCTAATTGCTATACATATATATAGCCTATTAAAAAAAAGAGAAGAAAATTATATATATGTATAATATTAAATATAATTGTTTTTATTTAATTTAATTTAGTGGCATTCAAATGCGTGTGTGTGTGTATATGTATATATATGTATATATATATATATATATATGTATATATATATATATATATATATATATATATATATATATATATATATATATGCTTCGATAGACAATGCACTGGAACTCATTGCATATAAAATTATGCATAATTGAATATTATGCTAATTTTTTTTAATTTTTTTTAAATTTTCATTTGAAAAGAAGGGGGAAGGAAACCACATGTATTACTTCCCCTTAAAAGTGAGATCAGGAAATGCTTATGAAACTTCAAGCACGCGAGCTTCCCTGCTTAACAAGAAAGAATGAGGAAAGTCAGGGAGACAGGACTTCAGCTTCCCCCTCGGGCGTCCAGTTTGCTTCACGCCAGAACCCTTGACTGTGGATGTCACCATGCATGTGTCACGATTTGCTCTGTTTTGTTTCCTATTTGGAAGACGTTGCCAAGGGACAGTAAGAAGTCTAATTCAACCGTATCGTTCAAAGGAAATGATTTTGATCACATGTTATGAGGGGAGAACAGAAATGTTGAAACTATCCCTGCCTAAACAGACTAAGCACTCAATAGCAGCAGTGGTTTATATGTTCCTTCAGTCTTTATCTCCGTGAGATGCAGAGTTCATTCGTTCGCCTGAAGAGAGCAACATTAAGTGACACGCTATGTTTGATTCTCTAAAATACCAAAGTTCCTCCAGCTGTTGGTTTAGAAATGCTCCGCAGTGCTCGTCAGCCCCCATTTACATCTCTCCCATGACATTTGGGCTCAGGCCCGGATCCGGCCTTCACCCACGCCCAGCCTAAGGGAGCTCGTATGCCAGTGTACATCCCAATCAACACTAGAAGTGGAGTCGTCACGATGCTTACATTCATGACAGTGTTCTCTCATGCAAAACGCTTCCCTCTGCTGCTTGCATTTGGGCCAGAAATGTGCCTCATGAAGGGTTCTTGAGTACAGTGATTCAGGGTTGTGCTGAAAGGAGAAGTGACTAGCTAGGGCACTGCTTCAGGCAAGAGGGAAAAACCTTCTCAATGCCCTGGCATTTATCTGGAGAATCATTGACCCTTATAGACAACAAGTGCTGGAAAAGGTTTGGCAGAGAGTATATTCTGCTATTTATGGACAATAAATATAATTCAATATAGTCTCTTGTTCTTCACTGGACAAATGAGGACAAATCAGATTGCAGCTGGTCATGTTTAAAACATGTATGATAATGGATTCAGTGTGCCGTCTCTGAATAAACTCTCATATTATCAGAAATTTACATCTGAAAACAGTTGGATTCAGCAAGATGAATTTTCAAAGCAAATGTAATTGGTAAAATTACCCCAAATGGTACAAAGCATTGACTCACCACTGTCTTTGGGAAAAGTCATCATATCCTCCAAAGACGACGTTTAAACATGCATTATTCATGTCATTTCAGAAAAGTGATTTGTCAATGCATTTAAACAATTCAAGATGTAGATAACAATGAAAAAATATGATTTATTTTATACTTTTGTATCTAAAATCTACACTGCCCGGCCAAAAAAAGTTGCTGTTAGGATTTAAATAGGCAAATGCTTATGTTTGGATCATTATTGCAGTGATAATAATGTTTCTAGCATGTTACTGTATATGTCTGGCAACAGTATTTCTAACCCTAATTGATGAAGTGTGTAGCTTTTCATTTCTTAAAGGTGCTCTAAGCGATGTCACACGTTTTTTAGGCCAAAACATTTTTGTCACATACAGCAAACATCTCTTCACTATCCGCTAGCTGCCTGTCCCCTGAACACACTGTAAAAAAAACGCTGTCTCTGCAGGCACCCTAGGCTCCACAAACAGCAACAAAAAAAAACTGGGCTAACACGCAACACGAAACATAACAAACTGTTCCAGCCAATTACAGCAATAAGGATTTGGGGGTGGGGTTTGGGGGGTTAGTGTACGGATGAGGTGGAGGGAGGGTCTAGATAGCCTCCGTTTTGTTTGACAATACTTCGAACGTCAACAAGAACTGACGTCACCCGACATCGCTGAGAGCACCTTTAAGCAACCATGTAGGAAGACACATCATGGCCATATTCCAGGATGACAATGGTCAACAAGATCTTGACCAAAAATTGATGCACCTCTTGATAAGATCTTGTATTGACAATGCAAGAGTCAAGCACTCTGTAAAGTCTCCTCCAGCACATCCCAAAGACTTTCAATGAACTTAAGGTCTGGACTCGGAGGTGCTGATGCATGTGTGAAAATGATTCTTCATCAATTAGGGTTAGAATAACTGTTGCCAAACATATAGCTAACATGCAAGAAACAACAATCACTGAAATAATGATCCAATCATTGACTCCAAACAGCGACTTTTTTTGGCGTGCGTGTGTGCGTGTGTGTGTGTGTGTGTGTGTGTGTGTGTGTGTGTGTGTGTGTGTGTGTGTGTGTGTGTGTGTGTGTGTGTGTGTGTAAATATATGTACATTTATAGGTTAGAAGTCAATATATTTTTACCAATATATGTTGTTTATATTAATATTATTACCTTAAAATTTAATATATTCACCTCTAACTTCTTATATTAAATACATATTTAATTAATTTTAAAACGGCCAGGCAAGGAAAGAGACTTTTGTATAGCCTAAAGCATCCTTTATCATATACTTTTTACATTAATAAGTATTTATTATACATTTTCCCACAGTTGTAAGACTGTAGACAACCCTTTTAGCATAGTAGTGTAAATCAAATACCCTTACGCTGTATGTGGTTCAATTAGGTGACACAGACCGAGGTGTTTCACTTGAGCAGCGCTGTGATCTGCTCGACACATGAGAGAAGTGACAGTGGCAGCTTATCATTACTCATAATGACTCATCAACAAGCCCACAGGCTGTCATTAACGAAGCCCGCAAAAAACACAAGCTAAACCAATGAATGTAATCAGTTTTGGAGTAGTGTCTTTATTTATAAAAGGCATTTATTTCCTCAAAACATGCCTGAAAAATTATGTGAAGTTATGAAAACATATGTTATGACAACATATGTTTTTACATTGCTTTAACTCATCAAAATAAGATAAGCAATTTTCAACTTTTTATGTTATACAAGATTCAACTTGTTTTTTAAAGTCTGTTTAATGTCATTTAAGTTTAAATGACTTAAACATCCAAGTTGATTGTACTTAAAACATTCAAGGCAGCAACTTTTTACAGTGTAGAAACATCTTATAGGAAAATATTTAATATATATAGTATTCCCATTCTTATGTCCCATTTTACATTCATTTTTACTTATTGTTAATCATGCATGTGTTTTTTGGCACAATTGCTCTGAAATTGAGCTTCATCACAGTATTTCACTTCCCACTGAACCCTGCGTAAACTGTGTAATTGACAAACTAAATCTTGGCAACATTATACACGAAATGTTGTGAATTTATATTGCGCACTATAAAATCACTAAGTGGTGTGTGCCACCAATTCAGAACAAAAATAACATTTTAGAAGCTAATATGCACTACTGTCCACAACAAAACATTAGTTAATGTGCACTAGGCCACGTGTGCACTTAATTTTATGAAATAATAAATAGCCAGACATCAAATATATGTCTCTGATACATCATGAACTAACGATTATACTTTATGTAGTTTAATTTTTTGTCAGCCATTGGTGACTTTTGCAATGTTTTTGAGCTTCACCTTCAATTACGTATGCAGAAGAAGTCGCGCGTTACTTTACACACACACACACACACACACACACACACACACACACACACACAGAGAGAGAGAGAGAGAGAGAGAGAGAGAGAGAGAGAGAGAGAATTCCTCCGCGTTGTACAGGTTATGAATGTTTGGTGCTAGAACTTGAATTGAGCGGAAGAAAGGAAGACATCTCGGCTACTTTCGTTGTCGCGTTTTTGTTTTCTTCTCACACGAGTGACGAGTCAACTAGACTTTCTCAAGCGACTGGCACATTATTCAAAGAAACAGGCGTTTTATATCTGTATTCTGCAGAAAAACAATGGCTTTTATGTTTAAACACATGATAGGGGGGCAGCTGAAGGATCTTACCGGGGGTCTTGGAGAAGAAAAGCCAGAAGGAGAAAAGACCGAAGCTGCAGCAAAAGGAATGACACACGAAGAGTTTGAACAATATCAAGAACAGTTGGCGGAGGAGAAGTAAGACTCTGCACTTACTATCATCATGACCAAAGAATGTGATTTTAAATGTTTGATATTTTTTAACATTATCAATAAAAATGTATTTTATTTTATCTTTATAATATATTCGTAATTTCCCCCTCCATTTTTATTTGGTTTGGTAATAGCAAATTCATTTGTTAATTTAAACAAAAATATAAACAATAATTTAATGCATTTTTAAGTAATTTTATAAATATTTTATAAATAATTGTTTTTAATTTTATTTTCAGATACATTTTCAGAAATTTATTTTATAACATATATAGGCTATATATATATATATATATATATATATATATATATATATATATATATATATATATATATATATATATGATTAAAAATAATTGTTATACATATATTATAAAATAGTTAAAAAATAATTTTATATATATATATATATATATAATTCCACTTTACAATAAAAGGAGGCTGCTTCCAGACACAGATTAATGTTAAATGAGAACCTGGTTAAATGCCACAATAACAATTATTTTTAATCATATATATATATATATATATATGAGAACCCTTTACCTCCTCTTTGAATTTAATACACAAGCTGCACAGTCACTTGTTCAAATGTAATACAAGGAGATGCCAAGAAGGTCAATGCAATGTTTATCTCCAGCTTCCTGTATATCTGTGGTTTAATCAATAGTGCATGTCACCTTGCTCTCCAGATCCGTGTTTCTCTGGTTTGGCCTTGAGGACAGTGACTGCTCTACAGAAATGCACATGCAGCTGTTTTTTGTCTGTTGTGTGCATTTTTGAATGGCATCGTATTACATTGTCCTAGACATAAAAAAGTTCAAATGCACACACTGAACACAATTTCATATTGATAATATTATGATGATTTAATATTGATATCAATTATACATTTCAGGGAATCTTGTTTAAGCGAAATATATTAAATATATAAAAGTTTTACGTTTCAAACTAGCTTCTATTTTTCATCTAGGTTGGAGCGGGATACTAGCTTTGCCCAGAAGAAGGCTGAACGGGCCACTGTCAGGAGCCACTTCAGGGAAAAATATCGTCTTCCAAAAGTAAACATCGCTTTAATAAAATGCACTGTACGAACCATAGTTATTTCATTATTAACTTGTACTTTTTATTTACAGAGTGAACTGGATGACACGCAAATTCAGGCTGCGGCAGACAGCAGTCTGTCCTGGGTCAGCTGACCAACATTCAGAACGTAGATATTGATCAGTTAAAAGAGAAGGCCCAGTCCACCCTCGAAGACATTAGACATTCGGCTGAAAAGTGTGATGTCATGTAATCCAGCCATCAGGCACACGAGCACCCCAGAGTTGGACTGCTGATTGAGGATCAGGTGTTTCCTTGGCTCCGATGACTTCAGGGAGAATATAGGGAATAAACCAGATCCATAAACAGCATGCCTAATGAGATGCTTTCTGAAAGATGAGCTCATACCCAAAGCCAAGCAATCACATATAATTTTGAAGTGTTTGTTAATATTGCAAATAATGTTTGCCACACATTGTCCTATACATTGTCATAAAAGTGGTTTAAGGCAATAATTATCAGTTAACATCTTTTGTTGTTCTTTAGTGCTTAAAATGTTATAGTTGTTTATATGTGATTGACTATTCTACATCTACTTTAAATTAGCCAGAAAATGTTACAAAATACAGTATTCCGGTCATATTAATAAAAATACGCAATTGCTTAAATTATACTATTAAACTACAGTATTTATGTATTTGAACCTTTTTATGTACTCAGTATATTGATGTATTTACGTGAAGTGTGTAGATAAAACATGAATTGTTGTGTTTTTAGGTGAAAGAAAACCTAAACGTGTGAACAGTCTTTTTTACATTTCTTTTTGTATACATTTTATTTATTGATTTAATGTCAGTCAGAGTTAACTAACATTTGTTAACTATAATAAATGTTAACTGAAATAAAATATTAAAAACAATTAAACGTATTTAATTTCAGCTTCCTTGTTGCTCATTTAATACATTTACTATTTATTCCAAAATAAATATATAAAGTACTAAAAAATAAATCAAGCTGGAATAAAAACTAGGTAACGTTAGACTTTTTTATAAATAAAAATAGTCTATTACTAAAAAGGTCAATTCAATTCGTCTCATAAATTGCCGCCAGTTTAATTTGAATCAATAAGGGAACCACTGTCAAAAGTCGATGTTTTCTTAGACTAATTTCTGTAACGCAACTGAACTGTGGTGCATCAGGAAAAACATTCCGTCTCCATGTGTCATTCATGTTTGAAATTCACACCGCGACGGAAACGTCGATGGACACCGAAGCGGATCTCTTTTATCGTCAGCTGCCCAAAGTGGTAGGAAATAAAAAAATAGATCCGTTGATAATATCTTTTAATGAGCTCATCCTAATTATTTATTTACATACATCAATGAAAATAGATAAAGTCAAATACAGGCTTTATTTATCTTTCAGGAGCTGCACGCGCATCTCAACGGATCAGTCAGTTTTGAGACTATGGAGACGCTGATTCATCGCAAGCCGCATCTCAACATTGAGCACAACATGACCGCCATCCGCCGCGGACAGCGCCGAACACTGGACGAGTCCGTCTCAAACACCTGTACACTTCCAATTTACAGACTCGGGTTTATAATGTTTTGACAATTACAAACATGTAGTGCTCAAAATAAAACACAGGCTACGTTTTAAAAAAAGCATACTCTCTGAGTAGGCACTTTTGGAAAACAAAACAAAAACAAAAAAACACCTACTTCTCGACCGTCAAAGAAGTTCGTTTTATATAGTATTATTGTGTGTAGAATTAATTGAATTCATACTTACTACATCCGTCAAGATGTCAAAGTCATTTATTTTGTTTTTAGTTCTGTAATAACCGTCAAATGCAGAGCAAAAAAAGTACAATACTTGAATGTGAGATAAAGAACAAAACAACAATACAGAATAAAGAACATCTATAAAAAGCTAACAAACTAAAATGTAACACACTAGGCTGAGACATGAATTTGAATTTCGGTATTTGGGTTCTCATGTTCTAAAAGGTTCTTAAAATCAATGTTACAGATGTTTTTTTTTTTTTTGTTAGTTATACTTGACTTGGGAATGTAAAATTTTGCTAAAATATTTAAAGTATTTACAAGGTGATTTTGTTTTTCAGTAAAATAGTAAGGTTTTAAGGTTTACATTTAAAGCTTTTTCCCCCCCTGTCATGTCCAATTTTAAAGTCAATCCAAAAATGAGAGAGACTGGGTAATGATAATAAAAAGTTAAATATCATTGACTGCTATCTACATACAAATATATATATATATATATATATATATATATATATATATATATATATATATATATATATATATATATTACACATATACACACACAGTGCTGCAGTGCATTTACAGGATAATATTGATGAATAATTCTGTATATTTATTTATTTTAGAAATAACATATTTATAAGGTAATGTCCAGATGCTGTGCTATGATATGTGGTAAGGTTCAAGCCATTTTGATTTACATGGAGGATTATTTATCAAAGAAGGAGAGACCCTTCAGTTGTATCGCTTCACTGCCATTCACAACTCCTCTCCCACGGCCTCATGGGATAGTAAATTGTCCATTCGCCAGAAGTAGGCTACTTCATTTGGGTAATTTTTTGACTACCGTTTTATGAATACTGTGAAAATGTATGTACTTCTTGTATCACTGTTTTTCCCCAACTAAAAAGAGTAGGGATGTATACCTATTGGGATAAAGACATTGCTTGTTTGCCAACTAGGTTAGCACACACAATCCCCGGTTTCACAGACAAGGCTTAAGCTAGTCCCAGACTAAAATGCATGTTTGAGCTGTTTTAACTGAAAAAACTTTCACTGACATATTTTTAAATATGTCATTGCCATTGTTTTGTCTCAAGATGCACACCAGAGATGTTTTTTCTAAGGCACGTTTATAAATGCTACGTAAATGTCTGTGAAACCGGGCCATAGTGTACTAGTCTAAATCCTGATGTTACGAGTGAGCTTTTAAATTAGTGTATCTCTCCATTAGGTGTTTTCAAGTGTTTAAAGTGATTCATCAGCTGGTTGATTCAGAAGAGGACATCCTAATGGTAAAGCAACATTTGCTCCAAGTTTTATTCTTTTACACGTATAAGAATAAATTAAAAAAGAGGAATAACTCCTATTAAATAGGTTGCTAAAGCAGTCATTCAAGAGTTTGCGGCAGATGGCGTAAAATACTTGGAGTTGCGTAGCACGCCACGGGAAGTGACTGAAACAGGTACTGGAATAATTCATACGTCAAACAATTATTAGCAGCTCATTTCTGCTTATTGTTGACATTTATTTTTGTCACAAAAAGGTCTCACTAAACAAAGATACATTGAAACTGTGCTGGAAGCCATCCGGCAGTGTAAACAAGAGGAAGTTGACATTGATGTCAGGTAATGTTTAAATATTAATACTGTATTTTCTAGATGATGACCTGCTGTTTTCATGGTCAGCATGCTTGAATGTTTGAACAGGTTTCTCGTGGCCGTGGACCGCAGACACGGGCCTGAGGTTGCAATGGAGACCGTGAAGCTGGCAGAAGACTTCCTGCTTTCCAGTGATGGAATAGTAGTCGGACTTGACCTCAGTGGAGATCCAACAGTGAGTTCAGATTGCAATAACATCATACTCCACTTGTTTCTGGCTGCAGTCTTCATGTCTTTGATCATACAGGTCGGTCATGGAAAAGACTTGCTCTCTGCACTTCAGAAAGCCAAGAACTGCGGTCTGAAGTTGGCTCTACATCTCTCAGAGGTCAGAGCACATGGAAACATCTCCATATCGGAAGTTTGTTTTGGTATGAATGCTTTTACGTGGTTTACGCCAGAGTTTGTGTGTATTTCAGGTTCCTTCTCAGAGAGATGAGTCCGAGCTGTTGTTGAACTTGCCTCCTGATAGAATCGGCCACGGAACCTTCCTACATCCTGAGGTCGGTGGATCGGACAGTCTTGTGGAGAAAGTTTGCAAACAAAATATTCCTATCGGTATGAGTTTTCCATCTTAATTCCAATATTGCATACTTCTTTTTAAAGCTGTTTTACTATTTAATTTTTATTTTATTAACTTTTTTTATATATATATAGTGTTCTATTGTAATTCTGAAATGACATACTTGAGCTTTAAATAATAATTTTTTTAACTATTTTATTTTCATTTAAATACATTTTTATTATATTAACTTTTATTAGTTTTTCATTTTTTTATTTTGTTTTTAATTAGTATTCAATTTTAATTTTATAAACAATCTTTTTTTTTTTTTTCTTCATTATAATTCCAAAATTACATGCTTGAAATTTAAAGAATATATTTTTTGTTATATGCTATATTATGTTATTAACTATTTTATGTTTTTTAAATAGTGTTCTATTGTATTTCCGAAATTGCATACTTAAACTTTAAAGAATTATTTTTAATACTATTTTTTGGACAAGTTTTTTTCGTAATTCCAAAACAAAATACTTTAAAGAAACTTTAAAGAATATTTTTAAATAGTTTAATGTTTTAATTTCCGAACTTTAGATAACATTTTTAATTATTTACTATTTTATGTTATTAACTATGTTATGTTTTTTTATAAAGTGTATTATTGTAAATCGAACACTAATATTATAGATCTTATATAAATATTATAAATATTTTTTAAACTTTTATTTTACTATTTTTATTTAATTTTATTTGTTTTACTAGTTTTCCATCATAATTCCAAAATGACTTGCTTTATATATATATGTATATATACTTGCTAGATAATATATATAAATATCTAGTGTTCTATTATAACTCCTGTTCTTGTTTTTCAGAGCTGTGTTTGACTTCTAATGTCAAAGGTCAAACAGTGCCTTCATATGAGAAGCATCACTTCCAGTACTGGTATAAGCGAGGACACCCATGTGTTCTCTGCGTGAGTTCTCCCCACACACACACACACACACACACACACACACACACACACACACACACAATAGTATGCAGTTCAGACACTTTTTAAATGAATGCAAAGGAAGTTTTTTTTTAAAGAGTTTATAGATTCTATTAGAAAATAACACTATGCCTGTTGCTCCTTCTGTCCCGTCAGACGGATGATAAGGGTGTTTTCTGCACGGATCTCTCTCAGGAGTACCAGCTGGCTGCCTCCACCTTTGGTTTGACTCAGGAGGCCGTGTGGAGTCTCTCCCAGCAGGCCATTGGATACACCTTCGCCCCTGAGCCAATCAAAAAGATGCTGGAGAAGAAATGGGCAGAGCTCAAACAGCAGATTCTCCAATGAGAATGACTGCTGTAAACTTCACCAACAGTCCTACCTCAGAGAGCCCAACCGGTGCTTTTCATAAATGAAGACACGTTGTTGCAGCTAACATCAGTTATCTCAATTTCAAAGCACACTCTGCATTAATATCTGAACTAATATATAAACTACCTGTGTTGTGTGAAACAGAGTTAGACTGTTTAAATTAAATTGATTTTAATATTTATAATTCCCTGACTATAAATATTGTTATTTTTAATATTGTATATTAATACAACAATATTAAATATACGTTTATTAATTACAAAGCTTCTGTGAAAGTGGTCTATTTCATTTTACATTTTCAATAAAAAATTTGTTGTTGCTCCTAATAAATACTCCTTATTTTAAGAAAAAAAATATTAACATTCTTATTTAACATTCATATCTGATTGAACAGAACTACAAAATGTGTTTAATTGTGTTGCTCATGGGCTCATACAACGTTTTGGTGTGTTATTGCTCCAGGTAAAGTGTTAGTTCACCCAAATGTTGGTAACCAAAATGTTTATGGGTCCCATTGACTTCCATAGTTTTTTGGAAGTCAATGGCTACCATCAACTGTCTGGTTACCAACATTCTTCAAAATATCTTCCTTTGTGTTCAGCAGAAGAAAGAAACTTATACTGGTTTGGAACAACTTGAGGGTAAGGGAGCAAAACTTTCTCCATTGTTTGTTATTTTGATTTTCCATCAAACATTGAAACGAAATATGGAGCGTAAAAAGTTTCTGTGACTACGAAGAGAATGATTTTTTTATTTAGGTAAGCACATGACAGTTTATGATTGGTTATTTGTTACTTTATCATTTCACAATGCCAAGTTGTCACTTTTTAAAGCACACTGCATTCATCTCTGAAATACTATAAACTACCGCTAACACTTTACAATAAGGTCTTATTTGTTAACATTAGTTAATGCATTAACTAACATAAACTAACCATGAGCAATATATATTTTACAGCATTCATTAGCCTTTTTATGTTCACAGTGCATTAACTAATGTTAACAGATACAACATTTGATCTTATAAAATGTATTATTAAATGTTGAGATAAGTATTAGCTAATATGAATAAACGCTGTTGAAGCATTGTTTGTTGATCATGTTAACTAATATTTAACAAAGGAAACCATACTGTAAAGCATTGCCAAACTGTGTTTTGTGAAATAGAGCTGTGGTCTGTTTTGAATTAATTTAAATATTATAACAGTTAATTAATTTTATAAGTTATTATAGATTATTGAAGGTTTCTTGAATATTACAATTGGATAGTAATACAGTAATATCAAATATATGTTTATTTATTACATAGCGAGTGTGAACGTGATCTATTTTTATATTCTTAGTGGATAAAACAGTGGATGTTGCATTTTTAGCATGAAATAAATAAATAAAAATCATAGTTGCACAGCTGTGTACTGTAAACAACCAAAAGCTTTTACCACTAGAGGGCAGCAGTTCATTTGAGATGTTCCTTATCCCAAACTGCAACGTGATTCTGGTTTCTCTCCTGGATCCACACCTCAGATCTCGGACATGCTAAATGCTTAGTTAAGCTGTATATCCACCTTTTTATATCCTCAAATATCTTCTGTCCCCTCTAGTGCCAGAGCTAAAAAAAAGTGTATGTATATAAGAAGAAATAAGCATATTAGAATGATTTCTGGAGGATCATGTGACACTGAAGACTGTGGAGTAATGATGCTGAAAATGTAGCTTTACCATCACAGGAATTAATTACATTTTTAAATATTTTAAATTGTAATAATTCTTATGATGAACATAAGAGACATCTTTCGAAAACATTTTAAAAAACTGTACTGACCCTGAACATTTCCATTGTTCTCACCCACAGCCAGTCTGCAAATGACCTTTTTGTTCGCTGTTTTTGCGATTGTGGTTGTATCTGTTTGTTTAAAGAGTGTACCTCCTATTGTATCTTTTAACAAGTCACATTTGTCATTTATTCAGTCGTAGCTTTAGGCCCTCAGTGCCCAGTAAATGTAAAGGGCAGAGGTCAAATCATTCAGTCAATACCCAACACAACTCGTATTATCATCTTCGACAATGACACCTGCACAAATTGCCACATACAAGATTTTTGTTGTTTAGCCCATAACTATGGATCTGTTGTAGGAAAAACATTTGTATTAAGTTTTAATCTCATCAAATTAGTCTGGTTAACAACTTATGTTTATTTAGTAGCTTTGTAGGCTATCAATGCATCTTTGTTCATTCATTTTACAATACGACAGATAAAATGTTAATGACCTATTGACCTAACAGTGTTTATGGATGGTGACCTCCAGCAATTTCCTTCCTCTTCAATCATTGCTTGCTGTGTTGCTCATTTATGTTGTTTATAATGACTTTATCATGGATTTTGTCTGTATGTTAATGGTTTAATACTCTTTAATAAATTGAATTCATTGCAAAACCTCTGAGAGGTTTTTAGATGTGATAATTTCCTTTGCTTGGCTAAAACAGCCACATGCAATGGCAGCTGTCCAGTGAGATATTCCACAGAGGCGTATCTTCTTCACAAGGCCTCTGTTACGTTGCTAGTGTTTGGAAAGCATATTTGACAAGCTAATGATGATGCCAGACACAAACAAACTGCAAGGCTTGTCTTGCTCATATTACCTCAACAATGCCCAGACGCATTTGTTCTGTTAACAAGAGCTTTGACTCCTTTGTCTGCAAAAGCAGATTTTTATTTTTTTATTTTATTGTTCGAAAACTTGAAGTGCTTGAGATCTTCTGATTTCAGTTTTCTGAAATTGGTTACCCTCCTCTTTTTCACACAAAATGGCTTTAATGTTCCCAAATTTCACTGCTGATGTCTAATCTCCTCTGTTTCATACTTTGAAAACTAGTTTACATTTTTCTCCGATGCAAACATATAAAGCAGAGTCACCAAATCCGACAAGGCAGATTAACAGGTGTACCGAAATCTGTTACCCGGCCTCCTCTTTTAGTATGAGGTAAGTGCAGATAAGTCTGTGATTGGTTGTTTGTTTTCCTTTCACAATGCAGGTTAAAGAAGTCTACTAAAGAAAATGAATGGCACTTTTATTGGACAGCATATAATTCATGTAGCACAACATAGCATCTGTGTAATCATATATCACAGATACTGCATTCATTGTGCTGTTTTCCTGCTGGATTGGAAGATTATTATTGTACAATTACATGTTGCGACTGTGCCCACGCTTCACTTCTGAGTTGCCCAGGGTAATGATTTGTTTTGAAACAACCTTGCAAAATGAGCATCATGCAGAGGTGTCTTGAGAACGCCTTGGCTGCCCTTTCAGGCTCCTTAAAGTCACTGTAGCATGTAATTGTGGCAGGAGTGCCAGCGAAAGAGAATTGGATGATAGAATGTATTGGTGCAAACTGGGTTTTCAACAGTAATAGATGCCTCTTAATAAAGGCTGTGCAATTTTGTGTTCAATAACAATCCAGTTTTCACCCTGGAAATTGACCCAGAACAGTGGAAAATACTTGTTGGTAGGAAAAAACTTAAGGTGTAGATTGTTTGAGAAATCTATCCATCCGTCCATCTGTCTGTCTATCTATCATTCCATCCATCCATCCATCCATCGTCCCGTCCGTCTGTCTATCGTTCTATCTATCCATCCACCCATCGTCCCGTCCCTCTGTCCATCTATCCATCTATCTATCTATCTATCTATCTATCTATCTATCTATCTATCTATCTATCTATCTATCTATCTATCTATCTATCTATCTATCTATCTATCTATCTATTATCCATCCATCCATCCACCCATCCGTAAGGCCTGCCCAATTTGTCCAACGACAGTTTCCAATAAGCGGATGACGGTTTCCTTGCGTTATTTTCAGAGTGGCAAAGTAATTTAATTACCTCTTTGTTTCATCTGACTCCAAAAATGAAAAAGGTTTAATTGATGTTTTTTAATTATTAAAATTAGGTGAATGTTTGATCATTCTATTTAACTCTTTACTGAAATTACACTCGTTAAATGTTACACTCTTTAAATTTCACCGGATTCCTATAACACTTCGAGTCTCTCACCGGCCGGGTAGGCTATAAGATCTCATAAACACAAACTCGTCAGTCTCGGTCATTAGACAGGAGCGATATTCTAGACAGCCGTAGCCTACTCCACTTTGCTTATTCTAGAATATATTATTTAGTCCCCAGAGATCAGAAGATGTGTTCAGTTCAACGATGTGTTAGTCGGATCTCTGAAATTTAAGTCGGTGTGCTCCTCTGCTCCACCTGAATTCCAGTCCGATTAACCTGATCGTAGAATTGTGGTGTTATGGATTTAACGTACTCTATTAGAGTTAATAATTTCAGAGTAAGTCAGAATAAATCCAAATGTAACAATTTATTATTAGTCAGGTAAACGTATCATGCCAATTACATAATCAATTCAAAGATAATCAATTCAATGCTATAAAATAAAATGCTCAACGATAAAGAGAAAAGATTGATACCTGACATTACAAAAAACACATGATTTGGACAACTAAGCCTCTTGAATCATTTCTTTAAGTAGCTACTCAGACCAAGACAAAACATCCCCCAATGTGGGGAATGAACAATAGGAACTTGCATTGAGAGTTATAGACACAGTATAGAGTTATAGACACAAGGTGCTCCAGGTGCCCCTGGAGCACCTTGTCGAGGAACAGGAGGTAGTTTGGATGAAGGACCCTGAGAAAAAGTGCACACCCAATAAGCAAAGTTATAACCATTTGGTTTACTTCTGTGGAGATGAGATCATTGTGCACTGAGACATTTTAAATAATACAACACATGACTGTTAATTTACTTGTATTGACATAGAATATTATAATTGTTATATATAATCTTTCTAAGTGAAGAGAAGAATGTGTAAAGGGAAACTCTGTGGGGTGTGGAGACAAATGAAAGTGTTTGTGGTGTCCATATCTCAGGAGATTAAAGTATCTGAGGTTCTGTTTGTCTTGCACACCCATCCACCCATCCATCATTCCGTCTATCTACATATCCAAATGGATTCACAAATAGTGGGTTTTGTGTATGGCCCAATTTTGTTTGCACTATTCCATATTTGTCTTTACTACAGAAACAGGGCTGTGATGATGTTACTGTCACAGGTGTATTCATCTGTTTCCTGAATGAGGTGAGCTACTGTCTGCTTCAGAAGATCCCTTGAGAAGCAATAGGGATTGATTTGACTTAAATTACAAAGAGAGAAACTATTTGGGTGAGTAAAATTTAAAATATAAAGGTATCAGACAATCCACATAAGCTTGTCATAGTGTGAAATTTCAGATTTGATATGAAGCTGCATGAATCCATATGTAATGATGGGTCAGCAGAAGTGGGATCCATGTGCAGCTTTATTGAAGACAGAAGGAGAACAACGGGCAGAGGTCAATCACATGCAACAGAGATCAATGGCAAGGCAGAGGAACGTAATGATACAACAGGCAATGGTTCAGGGCAGGCAGCATTCAAACAGGGTAAATCCAAGTAAACAGGCAGAAGGTCAGATGGGCAGGCAGCTATACAAGAATACGTAAACAGTCCAAGGTCAAAACACAAGAGATCAATTATGAATAATGCTCAGAAATGTCTGCAATGGCAAGAACAAGACTTCGCATGTGAGTGAGTGAGTGAGTGTGTGTGTGTGTGTGTGTGTGTGTGTGTGTGTGTGTGTGTGTGTGTGTGTGTGTGTGTGTGTGTGTGTGTGTGTGTGTGTGTGTGTGTGTGTGTGTGTGTGTGTGTGTGTGTGTGTGTGTGTGTGAGACACCGTAATTAGCATCAGGCATGGCATGAAGGGAAATGTAGTCCGAGTAAAAGTCAGTACTCCGGTGAGGGAGCCCTTTGGTGGTGATCAGAGAGAGTCACAGAGGCTTGGTTTGTGACGTGAGCAGGGTGAATGACTTATTGATCGCTATGGTATTACTGTACTGTACATGTCAAGTCATATCTCATGTATTGTACATCAAAACACATTATTTGTGTCTTTTGCACAAGTATCAGACTACAAAGATCTTAAGACATTACAGATATGACTTTACACTATTGTTCAAACAATTAGTGATAAAGTGATATAAATCCTTAATGAGATTTGTGTAAGTGTTTTAACTCTTCTGAAGCCATACAATAGCTTTACAGTATGTGAGGAACAGTCATTATTTCCTCAAAATCCACCCACAACTGAGTTGAACTAGAGAATCAGATTAGTAAATGAATCATTCTTTTGAGTCCGTTTTCAGTACACCTATTGAACCCCGAAATCAGATTTAACAATTCATTCACAAATATTGTACATTCTATTTTATGAACTAATATAATAAATCACAAATTAAACATTTTATTTATTAAAATATGTTTAACTGTATGTGATATCATATGCATGAACCAATGTTGTTAATGTACAGTAGAGAAACTTGCTATAAAAGAGAGAAACAATCTGGGTGAGTAACATTTCAATATAAAGGTACCAAACAATCCACATAAGCTTGTCATAGTGTGAAATTTCAGATTTGATTTGAAGCTGTATGAATCCATGTGAGCAGGGTGAATGACTTATTGATCACTATGGTATATTACTGTAGTGTACATGTCAAATCATATCTCATGTATTTTAAATGAAAAACACATTATTTGTGTCTTTTGCACAAGCATCAGACTACAAAGATCTGATATATATATATATATATATATATATATATATATATATATATATATATAATATTTCATAAATACACATTTTTCAGAGTTCCCTCCAAAATATATTTTTTAGATCTAATAAGTTATTTGCGTTTCTTCAAGGATATAATACATTTGAATATATTCAAATGGAAAATCTTCACAAGCAGTTGAAACCAGCAATCCTTACTGTTGCCCAAAATAGATGATCTTCCTGCAGCAAAACCCTGGAGTGCACAATGAATTCATTCTCTCTGTAGAAAACAGTTGAAGCCCACAGCATCCTCATTACAACCGACCTGGAGGTACGCCCTGAAAGGAGCAGTCTGTGTCATATTTACAGTTTGAGTTTTGCGAAAGCAATTGTTACACATGACCTTGATAAAAACGAGAATGTAATTGGACAGAACTCTTTAAATAAAATCTGAAACAATAAAACATGCAAATAGAGGCCAGCAATACATTGCATTACACTCTTATCTATCTATCTATCTATCTATCTATCCATCCATCCATCTATCTATCATTCCATTTATCCGTCTAACTATCGTTTGTTCTATCCATCCATCTATCACTTGTTCTATCTATTGTTTGTTTGTTCTATCCATCCGTCTCTCTCTCACTCTCTCTCTCTCTCTCTCTCTCTCTCTCTCTCTCTCTCTCTCTCTCTCTCTCTCTTTGTCTCTCTACTACCTTTAAAAGTTGATGTTGATGAGCCATCTGAAAGTAGTAAGGCTTATGGTCTTGGCCGACTGCTCATCAAATGCCAGTCGAAACAATGACAGTGTCTCCAAAGTTCTGCCGACGTCTCCCTGTCCCTTAAACTGCTGCCACCTGTCAGCTCAAGATATGAAGCAAGTGGCAGATTCCCAGTGACTGGACACAAGCAGATGACATTTGTCAATTATACAGGATTTACCATGGACCTATTTACTACCTGAGGTGACAGACACAGACTTAGAGTGGTGACAGTACATTCCTTTTTCCTATTAAAGTTATTTTTATTTTTAAAGGAGGTAGAGGTTGTTTCAGCAGGTAGCAAAATACACTTTCCAATATCTACTGAATGCTTTATGCTCACTATAATTTAGTTAAATCCACCAAACAACTACATGGTTTCACACCACGCAATACAAACATGGCTATATCAGCAGATTGTGCTGTGAATGACTGTTGGCCAATATGTAGAGCAAGATTTACTGAACAGGGCAAATTAGCGAGAGAGCCTATTTCCAAAAAAGCGCTGATGGGAGTGGAAAGTTCTGGATGTGATATACTGACAATGCACACATTAAAAAACACAGATGCAGCCGCGGATCATTTCCATAAAGACCAACGCAATCTACTAAGAGCAGCTCAAATTAGCATCTGATTTAAGACATGCTTTTTTGGGACTGTAAATAATGGCGCAAATACCAGTAAACTGACCTTAGTAAATCACCTTGCAATGATTCATTTAAATACTCTCCTCCCATAAATTTTGCATCTGAAAGGGAAACTACAACAAATGCATATGCAATAAGGTCAGCCACAAAAATAACTGAGTGCATGCCTTTTCAGTGCTATTTTTTCACTGTGTCTTTAGTAAATCCTGACAGTACATTTTTAGTAAATCTGGCCCTTAATCTCTAATAAATTCATTACATCCATAATGGCCAAACAATTTATTACCTTGTTCTAGACTACAGCCATCAGAGCCAGTGTGTAGGCTAGAATATATTGGAAAATATGAATATGTTGTATCAGCACATCAGTGTAATGCTGTTGGTTATATTCCCTCAGTGCTCAAATCCATCTGGGACAAGTCAAAGGTCACAAGAGGTTGTAATACAGGTGAAATAGCGCCTGATGAGGAATGCAGTTTGGGTTTACGGCCCAGTGATGTGGAGAACTGTAATATGGGCCCAGGAAGGTATTGAAAAAAATTGCACACACACAGAAACCTTGAGTCGCTAATGTGGCAAGGGACTCCGTATAACACCAAAAAAATAGATTACATTTCAGGGTAATTGCCAAATGCACTGCTGATAATGTCTAATGACCGTCACTCGGTGTGGGAACCCAGTGGGGATTTGTCTATAGTGGGTTACGAGTGCCTGTGTAACAGCAGCTCCTGCAACAGTCAAATGGAGGAATTCACCGAACAGTGACGTCAGGTAGGACAGCCACCAGGCTGTTTTACTGAATGTTTTAGCACATATTGCTCTCCCTGGTATCCTCCAAAGTTTATTGCATTGCAAACAGATGTTTTATTTCACATAACCATGTTTTACCCTCTAAACCTTTCAAATTAAACAGGATACGTTTGCTAATGTAGCCTAGCCTACTTTCAAAACATTCTCTATATATCCACAGCCTCGTTGCCATTCAATTTCAATTAAGTAGGAGAATCGCTCCTCTTCATAACATAATAATCACATATATGCTGTGATGTTTTAGTTTATATCTGTCTAAACCAGCACAGTAGCCTACGGACTTTCCTCCATCTCGTCCATTCTACTTTTCACTTTCTGTCCTTCATCTGAATTTCGCGCGGCGTTAGAATCACGTGTCTGCAAAACATGTTCCCTTCAGAGTCATTATTTTGCCTTTAATTTTATAAGAAAGTATCATGTAGACAGGAAAGTATGGAGAATGGTGGGTCTCGCGTCCTCAGATGTTGGAACATTTCCTACATGGAGTAATCCCTTGCACTGGGTGAGTCAGTGGTCCAGCCAGCCAGCAGAGGGCAGTAGTGAGCGGGGTTAACTATACTGCCTCCACCACAGTGTGCCTCGCCTCAGAGAGCCTGTGGGCCAGGTGCTCTCACACAGACTGGAGTCCTGTGAGGATACATTTTCTTTTTCACTCTCCAATAAATCACCATTAATATTGACTTTCTGTGGGCTGACTCACTTTCTTCATCTAAATTTAGAAGACAGAGGCAGCCATCTAAATCTAGTTAGAGGACAGAAAATGCCATCCTTTGAGAAAGATCTATTCATTTTGCCATGGTGTTATAAATAAGTCTGTCTGGAGCACCTGGTGAAAGTTTTATCTTGTTTTAGAAGTTTCGGTTTCTCACATGTCTTCTGTGAAGGTCGGATTTGTGTCTTGGGAAACATAACATAACACAACATTCACTCTCAGAGATCAGCAGGTCACGAGACATGCAATAACAAAGCGTGTTTGCCACAAACGGGCCACTGTACTGGGCTTTATAAGTTTCAGTTCATCTGATGCAGTTACTAACAACAAATTTGAAAGATATTGTACATGTATGATGGTCTGCAAAACAATTTTTGCGGGGGGTTTGATGTTTGTTTGTGCTTTGCACTTCAGGCTTGAGATTTTCCTCATGCAATCATACAGATGGAGCTTTAGGTGACATCATCATCTCTTTTATCCACAAACCTCATCATTGACTGAACTGCTATTTGATCTCCTGGAAAGAGCTCCATTAGTGAGGTAAAAGAAGCTTCTAGCCCTGCAGATGAACTAATTATGTAGTGGTTGGCAATCCATACAAGGAAGAAGCGCAGCAAATGATTCAGTCCAGGTGCAACTAAATCATTGATAAATTTGCCACCCTGAAACTAGACAGAAAACTGATTAACAATGACATCATAAATCAAAGCAGATGTCAAATGCTATAATGTGAAACTTCAATAAAGTCTATGATTCCTTATTGATTGGGTTAGTCCATTTGAAACTATTCGCAACTAATTTTACTTCCTATAATATAATATGATTGGATGGAAGGAAAAAATATTTTTAAAGGGGTCATGAATTTTTAAAAACTATTTAAATATGTTATTTGAGGTTCATTTAATGTTTAAACTGTGCACACAAAAACGCAATTATATGTTGGAAAATAATTATTTTCAACTCTCATTCTGACTTTTTAAGGGGCGGTTCCTTTAAGGCTTGTCAGTAAACAGCCACTGTTATGATTGGCTAACGTCATTGCAAAAAGAATCGACGAGTAAGTGTTTTTAAGACTTTATCCATATAATTTAAAGACAAACCATTATGTAATTGTTTACTTGCGGTTTGTGGCGTAGCTGTTGTCAGATCTAATAGAGTTAGCTTCTTCATCTTTCAACAAAAGTTACTTTGTGAACTGTCTATTGTACCTCGTATATCAATCAGTCAAATGCTAAGTCATGTAAAATGATTAGTCGATGGCTTGCTCTGGAGACACTGGATTTGCCAGTGTGACGTCACAATATCCGAACTAATTTTTGGAGCTTGTTTAAAGAAATGCTTTTTTATAACGAGGAGGATGATTTAAGCTACAAAACTTGCAGGATGTTTTAATGGTGCAAATACCTCTTATGTGACAAAAGATCAAGGAAAATTAAATTTTTTATTGTCATGGCCCCTTTAAATTCCCCAGAAAAAACTTTGCATTGGCTCGCAAAACTTTTGAGAAGTGAAGTTTACTTGTTTTAAGGAGTTTCAGTAACTTTAAATTCAAGTAAAACACAAATACTGTAGATGGCCAAATCATCTTGGATGTCAATGGTTATGTGTAAGTAAAGGACCTTGGAACAGAATGTCCCATATTGCCTTTCATTTTCGACTGGCGAAGACATTCCAGGGATGTGGGGATAGAGCAACAAGGAGACCTGAATCATAAGATCAATATTCTTTTGTGTATTTCTGCAGTGAATAAAAAACAATTGGTTATCTTGTGGGCAGCGAGGTGAAATGTATTGCTGTATGGAAAAGTAGGCAATATCTTATGGTGACAGTGAAGAAATGAAATAATGTAAGCTGACAGTAATTTATAAAGTAATCAATATGTGCCTTCAGGATAAATAGCACAACCGCCTCCGGTACATCATTTAATCCATTTGACGATGGAAGTGTATTGTTTTGGAGTTGCTGAAGTCAATAGACAAAATAATGTCATAAATAAAATTTGATCGACAAGAGAAAGGTTAATCAGCATTGTGTTATATAGACTTAAATTAAATGTTCATGCAACCCAGGATTGGGTTTGGCAACCCAGGATTTGAAACATTTTGATTAGAGAAAATAAAGAAACACGGGGCATTTTTCATTTTAGAAAGGAGCATGCCAAAAATGGCAACATAGCCTCAAACCAAATAGCAAAATTATTTATAAAATTCTCCTAATTGTATAAATAAATATATGGGGAAAACTAACTAATATGGGTTCTATCTTTAAAAAACTGTGAGTTTAAAAAAAGATTCCAGTATATTAAAACATAGGCTACATAACGGGAACATGAAAACATGCTGCATAGCAAAGCTATGTCCCATAATGATTGTAAGTGACATTAATGAAAGAAGTTATTACCCAAATAAGCCATATGATGACCTCACTATATTATTGAGATCTCTCCATCATCCATTCTAACTATGAATGACAGTTCAACCGTGAGCGTCTGTTATAAAGCATACCTAACTTGAGCTTCGTCAGACTTTGATGGGTTATTACAGAAGCTGTTGCTTGGCAATATCAGCAGCAGCATCGGTGTCCCTAGAGAGCGCGCGAGAATAGAAGCACAGGATGCGCACGCACGCCCAACACACACACGAGCGCGAGTCGTACCATTCATATCTCACCAAACACCGCTGCCAATCGCTTTAAAGTTACACTCCGACCGCAGATAGGCATTTCATCGCGGGCTACGTTTTATATACGTGCCATGGTTCAGTTACTAACTCGGCACTGAAATTGAAACCGTTGAATTCAGACAGCACAAACGGAGCGCCTACAGCGGCACATTTGAGACATATGAAGATTGTTGAGGTAAGTGTTGCATGTGCTAACGGTTTTTTTCGTGTTTAGTCCTAGAGGAAATAGTGGAATTAGGTTCTCTGGCGAGAAATTTGAGCTTCAAAGAGGTAATAAAGTGCATGTGTCCGAGTCTGGACTGCGGAGGTGAAGTTGCCTCATTCGATATTTTGTTAAAGTGGAAATGATGAATGTCACTTTAATGAATTGAACAAGACGGGGTTCAAAGCTGAACTTTAAAAGATTAATTATCAGCAATTCAGTGTTTTTTAAATGTTTTTTATTTATTGACTTATTTTCAAATGATTTAAAGGGATAGTTTCAAAGATGAGTAAATTAGCCTACATATGACTTTCTTCTGCAAAAAATGCACAAAAAGGGGCCAGTCATTCATCTTTTCATTTTTGCTCTCATAAAATGAATGTGAATGGTGACTGAGGCTGTCATTCTCCTTAACATGTCTATACTGTATGTGCACAATAAAAAAGTGAACTGTCCCTTTAAGAGCATTTAGTTCTTATTCCAGCATGTATTTTAATTCACTATAGGAAGTTCTTTTGGAAATAGAGCTTCAATTTTTTTATTGCCCGTCACAGTTAGAAACCAGCGCCATGTGTGCTGTTCTGTCTCTCCAACAGATGCCACATCCATCACTGTGATGTTCAGGATATAACTCACACCTTTTCAGAGGTGTGCTGCACTGTCTCATACAGATGGCTTTTGAGGGAGAAAGAGACATTCTCCTTTTTCATTCTGTGTGTAGGACTCTGAAAGGGAAGATTTAAGAGATCTTCACTCTGATTCCTTTGAATTATTTCTCGGCAGGCTATAAATAGGATGGAGACATGCCCCTACCAGCTTCTAGTTAAGAAATGGATGTGCTCAGAGGACAAGACTTTCTAGCATGCTAGAAAACGCTACTCGTTTTTCCAAATGACAATAATAAACGAAGGGGTTGTTGATATCGCAACATCGCAACAATTATTTGGCCAGTCAGTTTGTATCCTGTACATCTGCAGTGTCACAGATCATCCTGAAAGTCTTTCAAAAATAATTTTAACTTAAAAATGTACAGAACCTCTTTATTCTTATGTTAAACCGTGTTTTATTTGAGCTGTAAATTTGATAATTTATTAACGTTATTTGAGCATTTTAAATGAATTTTAACACATATTTTTTTTACGTCTAGTGGCTGGCTATACTGTTGAAACAGTATCATTTACGCATTGGCACCATTCACTTTCATTGCTGTCGATTGAGCTTAACCCAGAATATTCACTTTTTACATGGCACATCTACTAAATGTATGTCTCTTTTAACAATTTAAAAAGAATTTTAAGTTGAATCTTTAATCTGTTCTATCAACTATTCACCCAGTGAGTAAATTATGAATGTAAGAGCTCTTCTTTTTCCTCCCAAGGGTATCAATTTGATCGGCTGCCCAGCATTTGGTCATCATCTAATAATTTTATCTCGTAACAATTCTGCCTGTATTTCACCCTGTTCTATATGAAGGGTTATTTTTACTTTTGCTGCCATAGAAATTGCTATATAATGGCCTCCTTAATTTTGTGGAAATAATACTTGTGGGACTCATGCATGTTTTAGCATTATACTAATGGATGTTTGCTGTTTGTGGAGGCCGCAGAGAGCCCTAACATTTTAAAACAACCACTTAAGGACAGAAATCTGGTTTGGATGTCGACTGCACGCACGGAACGTTTAAGATGACGGGATCCTTGTAGTTTTTCATCATACATTGTAAATATGTTTGTGATGCATACGTTTTGAATTAGCCCTCTCTTTTGCAGCTTATTTTTGCAGGTCTGCATAAGTGCTTTTAAAAGGGACTTCAAAAAAGACTTCGTTAACACGTTTTAATGAACCACGCCGAACAGCTACAATCCCATGAAGCATCGCAAACAGCGATCAAATAAAAATTGATGGAGAATTATTAAACTAATATTGATATAATGCGTAGGGAGACTGACTCAATTAAGCCTATGCCTTTTGCAGTGCTTCATGGTAGTGGGCGGGGCAAATGAGACATTTAGCTTTTTTGTACTATTTGATTGGTGGAATTTTCTGTACAGCATCATGGGTAATGTAGTTTTAAACCAGGAATTCTGCTGTTAAACACAATTAGCCTATTTTAAAAAATAAGATGAAATAATGCGGACTGACAGTTTCAACGGAATCAGATAGCATCTATTAAATACCTCTTAGCTCATAGTAGGTCTGTCTTTAAAGGTTTATAAGTTGTTGTTCAAAATTAATTTCCTTATGGAGAAAATGAATGTTTTTACTTCCGGAACCCGACTGTTACAATCTATTGAGGTGTAATATGTGCTTTAGTTGAGCCTGTGGACATGTAGATCAAATATATACTACCAGTAATAGTCCTGCATATAGTATTTTAATCTGATGTTTGGTTAGATTCGTAGACATTAGACCAGTGTTTCCCAACCTTTTTTTTGCCACGGCACAGTTTTCATAAGTATAAAATCCCATGGCAAACCACTATATAAAAATAGCCTACAAGGTTTTTGACCAGCGAATGACATGTTTTGTCTGTCACCGGAACATCCGCATCTGAGGCAGCACGTGCATCGCATTAAGTTTTTATCAGCGTAGAAGATATTCATTTGATAGTTTTCTTGTTGTTGAAATCTCACGATCAAAATTTCATGATACAAAAAATGAAACGCTTTGCACAAATAATAGGCTATATTTGCTTCAACTACACAGCAACGACAAAGACTATTCTCCGCTCTTCAAATACAAAAAAAAAAAACGTTTGCTTTTAATTATGGAGTATGGACATAGTGTTTCTTGACTAAAGAAAACGCTGTACTTATGCAAACATCATTTCTTTATTTACCCTTGCATTGCAAACAAGCAGGGATCTTCGAACTGTGCGCGGGTGCAGTACAATCTACATGGAGGCGGGAAAGAGCTAAGAGGTTTGACTGACAGTTTGAGGAGCCAATGGTTTAGTAACAACCTCTTTTAAATGCTTTTTATTGGTTAAATAATTGAATAATTTAAAAACACACACACACACTTGAGCTTGAGCTCTTCAGCCTCACACACCTCACACCCACACACAGTATTCCTCTGTGTGCCTCATGACAGAGTCTGCTGTCTGAATGTCAAGGACAGAATCAGAAAGCTCCAAGAGAAGGTAAAAGACAAGTTCTCACTCTTTATGATTAGTCAGGCCCTGAGAGGATGAGGGTTTGACATTCAAAAGATCCACTCATCAAACTGTCTGACTGGTATATAGGCTGGTGACATAGGAGATGGGTGAACCAACTGCAGGGTAAAGCTATGAAGACTGGTGTGTCAGTGAATGTCTTCGCTGATATTCTTTAATAATTCATCTAAACGCTTTCCATGAGTAGGGTATTCATTTTGGGCCAGAAATTCTTTAAAAAAATGTTTCAACAAATTTTCAGTGAGTAGAGGTGCTTAGGTCCTTCTGAAAATTTTAATTGTTGACCAGGTCAAACTATTTATTTTATGAGCTTATTATATCTATTCGTTTTATGTGAATATTGCAATTTTTGTTAGTATCTATGCAATTTAACATGTTTTTTTGCTGTTGTTTTTTTGTAATATGTTGTGTAATGTGTACGAAAGCTTTAGATTTTTTACTTGTCTTCTTGTCATGCTTTAAAAGGGTCAAAATTATGTTACTTCTCAGGTGTCACAGTTAGGGAATAATACAGTATATTGGATTATGGATTATGTCAAAATTATGATATTTGAATTGTTAGATACAGTTAAGAAGGTTGAGAGGTGGGACAGACCAAAAAAGAATCAAAAATATAATGAAGGTGTACACATCCCACGCACCCTAATTGGGCTCATGTGGGTGGCAACAAAATAATGATAATTGAAAAAGGAAACATGTCCACACTGAAAATACAGCTCCAAATAACTTTTGCATGAAAACAGCATGTTTTTCATTCCACTCAAAAATGGGCATTTACAACATGGTATAATAAATGACCTGTGGGGTATTTTGAGTTGAATTTTTACAGACACATTCTAGGAAAACCTGAGACTTATATTACATCTTGTAAACAGGGGAATAATAGGTCCCCCTTAATTAGACACTCTCTGAAAAACATGTGACATAATTCATATCATGTGACACACACAAAAAAATTTAATCATAACATACAAAAAACAAAAAAAGATCATTTCAATTAACAAAATATACAAAACAATCTACATAATGGTAAAGACTGCAATAATATTACATAAAATATTCCACACTCTACCCATAAGCTGTAATATTTTATAAAGCAGTATAAAAAAATAATCTTTAATAACAGCAGATGCAAAAAATATATAAATCACTGTAGGCTTATAATATCAAAATCCTCATTCAGTCCTAATGGTGACAAAGTATTGGTTTAAATCCAAAAACATTACCTTTGTAACAATTTCTTCTCATAATCACCTTTTTTTTTTACATTTACTATACCAATGTATTGCAAAGCAGACATTATGCCCAACTTGTCTGAAATGTTACTCTACAGGGCTGTGCATATCTCCGGTTCTGATATTGCTACTGTGTTTACTAATACAAGTATGCATTGTTCTAGAAGATTTCCCAAAATATGCAAGACTACAAGGACACAGAATAAGATAGATCATATGAGTAGAGGAACAGGTAATAGTGCCACATATCAAAATAGTACGACCAGTGTGTGGATGACTAAAATAATTAACCTACATCTATGTGTAAAAGAACAGTGTGCACATTTACCACACCTATAATTACCGAGGGGAAGAGTCAGAATGCCTAGTTTAATTACGCTAAATCTATAACTAATAACTAAATTCAGATTAAACAAGCAAGTCACGGAGATTCAAGTATATTGTTATATTCTTTTTTTTAAATACCTGATAATTTAGGATCACTAGAAATAATATGGCAATGCCTATTTAAGACTTTACATAACTCTGCACCTGCTGAATACTTAACAGTGTAAATAGGAGCGTTGAAAAGTTGCTTTTTATTAACCTTAGCTCGTTAGCACAGTATCTGAGGTATATCATTAGCATTTTTGATCCATTCTTTTCGGTAACCTCGATTCAAGAATTTTTAAGTTAAATCAGTAGATACCTTTACAATAAGATCTCATTAGTAAACATTAGTTAATGTATTAACTAACATGAACTAAAAATGAGCAATACTTGTATTTATATTTAGTATTTATTAATCTTTGTTAATATTAGTTTATAAAAATACAGTTGTTCATTGTTTGTTCATGTTAGCTCACAGTGCATTTACTAATGTTAATAAATACAACTATTGATTTAAATAATGTATTAGTAAACATTGAGATTAACATTAACTAAGATTAATAAATGCTGTATAAAGTATTGTTCATTCTTAGTTCATGCTAACTGAAGTAGTTAACGTACGTTAAGTGATGAAACCTTATTGTAAATTCAGAAATTACATCACATTGCTAATTAATTAAGCGACTGAAGATCAAGCATAATGTGATTTTTTTGTCTGTTATTGGAATGGCAACCAACATAAAGAGTAAATACAAAAACCTGTCTAACCTTAAGCAGCAAAATGGACCAATGGATTAATCCGCAAAATGCACTCCTTTTGTTCATTGAATTTTTCATTGAAGTCATTTCGAGTCAGCTTTTCCTTTCTCAGGTTAGCGTTGTCGAAACTGATCTTAGACCAGCATTTACGGCAATATTCTTAGAAACACATCATGGTCAGGGGCCAGCGAGCTTTGGCCATCATTAAGGAGAAAGATGGATGTGAAAAGTCTTGCTGGAACTGTTGTTTAAAGATCATCCCGAGTAAACATCTGTATTTTGGAGAAGCGTGCCAATGTGTGCACAGTAAGTGTGTAATTTATTTCCCTCCGGGGCCAGAGCACCTCATGTGTGAGGGAGGTCAACATATGGTGCTGAGCTGTGTGCGTATCTGCGTGTGAGAGGCAAAGAACGCAAGCTGTTAAAACAGAGTCGGTATTACTTTGTGAGCAAGCAGAGAGTGTACCTCGTTGTGTATCGGATGAGTGGCCAGGCGTGTGTCCGCCCCAGTGAAGTGACTGATGTAATTTACACTGTCACAACATAAGGCCGGTCGCAGGATGACAGAGGAGAGAGGGAGAGCAAGGCACAATGATGACTGACCTGTCAGCACTGATCATTTTGTGTGTCATGCAGGCAGTTCGGTAAGAGACGAGAACCTGTAGCGTCAGAAGAGGACCTGAGTGAGAGTTTCCTTGGGTGATAGTCATGTGAATCGACCATGATTTGGCCAAGCAGGACATATTACTGGATCAACATCAAAAAAACATTGTGACTATCAAATACTCTTAAATTCTGATGGATTCATAGGGGCGTAATCTTATATAATTTCCCAATATATTGCAACACAAAAATGCGGCAATGTGTATCACGGATATGTGAGATACAATATGTATTGTATATAGTTCCCCTAAAATGAACGTTTAGACATTTAATTTAGCATCATATGTGGTAAACCCAGAAGGTCACACATTTAATCTTCCATTAATTATTAATAATAAATGTAAAATAAGTATTAATAAAATACAATATTTAAAACTTTTTTTAAATCTATGGGACAGGGTGCAAGCTTGTGTGTTTAACATAATTCTATTTTTATCTAAGCAGAATCATGAATATTTTTATTCTGGTGTCGCCATTGTCCGGTGCATGGGGGAGAAGGACCAAGTCTAAGTCTATTCAAGTCCACCCCTGATGTAATACCAAATTTAGCATTTTAATAAACAATACTTTTTGTTAAATGTTTGTCATTTGTCTTAGAAGGAACAATTAAAAAAACTGAGAGTATTGTATCGTTAGATCAGTATTGTGTATCGAACCAAATCTACCCCTAAATATCATCATATTGTTTCTAAGACCAACAAGAATGTGAAAATGTCCTGCTTGGAAAAATCATAGTAAGCTTAATGGGTAGTAGAATGATAAGAAGACCTGAGTGAGAGCAGTGCAAGACAGTAGCATCTGGAGACTTGCATGGGGCCGGTTACTATGGCAGTGAGTCTCTTAGGACGTCAGGGAAATAATACTCAGCAGGTTGCATATTATTTGAATTAGACGCCATACTTAATTTGATTAAAAAATAAATGGGACTGGTAAAGATGTTAAGTTTCTTTAAAACATTTATATCGGATGGAGTCTGAAATATTGTATTTGTCAGATCTGAGGACATGAATGACTAAGTGAAATCATATTTATGTATTATTTAATTGCAATTTATTTCCCAAATCCCATTGTCTATGTGATGCATGGTGGCAAACAAGTTTGTTGTGAATGGTAATGAATTATTCTAAGTTATTAACCCCTTTCACATATACAGTTTTGATGGTACATATTATATTATATATTATTAAAAAAAATGTTTTTAGATTTGAATGCATGAGACGTAATATTGAATTCTCAAGGTTCCCACATAATGCATAGCCTAATCTGTATGGGTGATTCACACCGCACAGAAACCTAATGACTGATGAAGATCATCTGTACCTCATGACAAGTCATTTTGTAATAAACAGATCACTCTAAATTCCAGTTTAACAATCACGTGCTGCAAGTAATTACTGATGGGTGACAGCTATGGATTATAAGATATAGCCTATAATGAACTGTCTGCAAATTCACTGCCAGTAATATATATGATATATGAAACCAAAATGGGAGGGAATAGATTTTAGAGATGAGATGAGAAAGAAATTCAGAAGATTTTACAGATTCATGCCCTTTTTTACAGATTATTCAGTATATCCATGCAGAAAGCCGCTGATGGATGAGGGGTCTGTGTACACATAGGACCAGGTTTAACCTTCCTCTCCATCCTTCCTTTGATCCCCAAGTAATCACAGCCCTTCCTCCATCATGTTCTAGGAGCGCTTTACTTAATGAAAAAATGCTGTGATCTGTAAATGAAAAGGCTTTGGCGGGTCTCTAACCATTAATCCACGTAGGTTAATATCACACATGCCTAAGAATCAATATGTTTTTTTCCACTGCAACCGGAGAAAGATTGGACAAAAACCTTTTATTCAGGATATTTTTTTTTACTGAATATAGTGGTTCCCAACCTTTTTGTCATACTAACTAACTTACTAACTTAATTTACTGAAAAATATGCTCATGTTACATATGTAAAACATGCATGCCTTTTTTAAGAGTAGCTAAAGTGTAAGATTCCTTTTGGGACCACCTTTTTATGTTCCATCATCCACACAAACTAGCATTTTTTCTAACTTAAAAAGTGACTCAAAGTGTTAAGCAATTAATTACAAAAAAAGTCATAAGATTTATTGTTGTTAAATAGAATTTGTATTAGTTTTTGTTCTTTTTTATTTAATATATAATTTTTTAAATAAGAATACATTATTAGTAATAGTAGAAGTATTATTAATAATAAAAATTATAAAAAATTATTTGTGACTATAGGATTAAACTTTTAGGGTCATTATAATATTAAAATATTTAATTATATATCAACATATATATATGTATGTATATATATATATATATATATATATGTATGTATACTGTATATATATATAATGAATAACAATGATGATTAAAAGGATTTAATTATTATTAATTTGTATGTATTTATTAATTATATATCTACGTTTTTTCTGTAAGTATTGTATTAGAGTCGTAATTTCTTTTTTTATAGGTTTAATACCCATGGTGTACGCACACCACTTGTTGGGAATCACTATCCTAAAGCCCTGTATGATTGCAAAGCATGAGCCGTGAGTCATGCATGCCGCAGTATCATTTTTATTCAGTGTGAGAGAATCCCTATAATGAGACCTCTTTCATTCACTCCAGTAATACCTAAGGAAGTGGGCTGGAGAATATTTTAAGGATAAACTATCTTCCCCTTTGATGTAACATATAGAAGATAAATGTGCAAGTGGGCAGAAGAGCAGTTCCCTTTCAGTCACTCACGTTCGACGTAGTCGATGTGTCGACTGATTTGAATCACGCAAGGGAGCCTGTCATCTTCGAGTACTGTTAAAACGAGTCAATGCACATTGGCGTGCGTGAAATGCATCACACACTCCGTCTCCCGCGGCGTGGGTATAAATACGGAAGTGGATGCACGCGCTAGTTGTCTTCCGCTTCGGAGCCGATCGTTTTGATGTCTCTGAGACTCTGTCTCATTAAGAGTGCTGTTGTTAACGAGCAAGTGTCTCGGTGTTCTTCTGGAATGAGACTCTCCCGGTGCTGGTGGTTCTACAGTGCAGTGCAGCGGTGATCTTTGAAGCTTTGAAGCTCGCAGATTTCTGTGTTTGTGTGTGTTGATGGCTGGTTGAGGGCGGAAAAGTGAGTACTTCACTATTTCAGTTCGCTGATTTAGTGTTGCCGCGGTCATTCCCTGTGTGCTCCGATGCTTGTGACGGGTCCCATTATAGAAGGGAAACACGGGTGAGTTTGCGTCTTTTTCAAGATGCCATTCTATCCGTGAGTTTCTGGGTGCGGTAGGGCTCTGTCCCCCTCTGACGGTCACAAGAGTTGTATCACGTGTCTGGGCATAAAGCACACTGAGGCAGCTCTTGTGGATGAGTCATGTTCCCATTGCGGGTATATGACCGTCTCGGTGTTGAGGTTGAGACTCGCCTTCGTACGCGAGGGTGGAGTCCCCATCCCCAGACCACGCTCTGGTGTTCCTTCTGAGTTACCTCCCCAGAAGAAGCCTGGAGTGCCGTCTGGGCTGCGTGACCTGAGGATTACAGTGACGGGTAATCCGCCCAGGATGTCCATCCATTGGAGATGACGACTCGGCTACGCTGCCTCCCTCTGGGAGACTAGCTTTGCCCGAGCCAGATCCAGAGATGACAGCCCAAAAAGGCTCAACCTGGCTGACATGAGAGAAGCGAACAAGGTTCGGTTCTGGGACTCCCCCATTTCAAAGGTCGGGCTATTCGGTGACGTGGTAGAGAACTTTGCCCAGCAGTTTTCTGCCGCCCAGAAGAAGATGGAGGCCATCCGGCACATCCTGCCCCGGCAAAAGGGGCAAAGCCTTGCACCTCTGCAAAGCCTTGCACCCTTCAGCCTCCACTTGTTTGCCAGCTGGCACCCAGATTCAGTTCGAGGACCCGGTCTTCCGCCTTCTCACGTATCCCCTGCCGCTCAGTGGAGTCAGGTAAGTGTTGCACTGCACACTTCGCTGCACACTGCACACCGCTTCGGGCCGCTCTCGGGCCTCTTGAGCTGCGTCCCTGTCCTCCACCTCGGTGCCCCACCTCAGGTACGTCTGTGGATGCAAACACTACCATCAGACTCGGCTTGCAAATAATTTTGCTCTGCTTCGCCCAAGCTCAGTGATATTCATCATACCTAGGTGTTGAGCAGATATGCTCCAAATAAATTAGTGATATTTATCACACCTAGGTGTTGAGCAATGCTCCTGTTTTGTGTGCGCACATCGCAGTCTACAGGCGAAGGATGTGATGCTGCCGCTCCCTCCAGCCGTTATGAAGTCCGGCTTCTATAAGCCCGTACTTCGTTTTACCCTAGAGTGGTGGGTCACGACCATCTTTGGTTCTGTGTTAATTGTGACAGGCCCTTTTTCGAAAGCCTCTGTTCAATTTGTTACACAGAGATGCATTTCCAAATGCTCCGTCCCCAAGATTGGTCTGCAGCGTTTGACCTGAGAGACATGTACTTCAGATCTCTATTCTTCCGCACCATAGGACATCCTGTGTTCTTACGTTTGAAAGGTGTGAAGTATCAGTACAAAGTGTAAGCCTGTTTATTGGTCCAATGAGGGTTTCCAATAATACAGGTGAAGGTCTCTGTGTGTTACTGTCTTTCCTTTTACGCAACACAACAAGATTAAATGGAACACATTTTTCTCATAATTATTGACTCGTTATTTCATCTGACTCCATAAATGAAAAGGGTTTTAATGATATCTGGGTATCATTAAAAGTGAGCGAATGTTTGATTATTCTTTTGAAACTCTTTAATTACGTTTTACCCGTTCAGATTAGGAAACTATGCCGCTTAGAGGTCCTCGCATCTTCTGCGGGTCTCACGATCATAATCTCATCAGTTTCGTCACTAAACACAGGTTTTGACTAATATCTCAGACGGTCGGATTCACCCAAAACACAATCAGAGATACTTTTCTTTTTAGTCCCCTTGAATTGCATACACTTGAACTTAATTCAATAGTTATACTTTAGTAGAGGTTTTGGCCCTATTATAGGAATGAGTTGACCAACGATACTTTCCTTATAATAGTTTGGACTGGCCAAGCCCGTGATCTCTCACGTACACTTATCTAAAGTTACATTAAATTAAGACAGAGGTAAAATAGACGTACCCAAATTTAGGCTGGTCAGGCAGCACGTTAGCTACCCCTAAACGGAATGCCCCGTCTCTACAAAACAAGTACACTTGAACTAGTGACAAAGTATTAGCCGTCGCCAATCTGACGCAGAATTGCGGGAGCATACGAATCCGATAATCTCCTTGTGAGAACAAACTCAAGAGTCAATCAGAGTAAAATCAAACGTTTACAATTTATTGACCAGGTAATGAAGCAATAATTCAAAACCCATTTCATGAAAATAAAATCATCAGTTGATCATATCGTAAAAGAAATCAAGGAATTTGTAGAAAGTATTACCTGGCAATGAAAATTACACACAGCGATTGTTTGGGCAGTCAACCTACAGACTCCCAGAACCTTTTGCCCATTTTCCTTATAAACCCAGATAATTCAATTTGTTTACAAAATGGTGGTGTCCGTCATTATAATTAGGTTTGGTCCCCCGGTGAGGGGCTCAAAACTGTGAGATCAGAATGGAGGATCTGGGGGAGGGAACACCTTAGAGGGGCACACTACTTCTCATATTTTGTAACTTCTTTTAGCTTTCCATTATGGTTGGGGGAATGAGACCGTTTTACCAGGCACACTGAGACACTTTAAATGATACTAAACATGCATAGTTTCTTATTTGTACACATATAACATTTCACGGGCTTTCAGTGAGTTTCAGATGAGCAGGATAAGGGGGAGATTGTTCAAGTGAGGTGTGAGTTGCACTGTGTGCTGCGTCTCGGATGCTGCTGTTATATCATTATGCAGGGGAGGGTTCAAATGTTAATTCTCAGGAGACTTTTGTTTCCACCAGGGGTGGCCCAGACTTTTCGGCACCCGCCTTACAAAAGTCCTTTGTACTTTACGGCTGAATCTCGAGGTGGCCATGGCAGAGCGGCACGCTCCGTTTGAATGCACCAAACCCTCACTCCGTAACAGACCTTTTGTTTCTCCGGGCCAACTGTCCCTAGAAAAGAGTGTCCATCAATACCAGCTGAGGGGCCACGTACAAAGGAGATGTAGTCTGGGTGGCCCCCCGACTGCATTGGATTCCATTGCCTCGAGTTGCTTGTAGTTCATCTTGTTTTGAAACACCGCTACTCAGCTACTCATTTGTACTGGTCTGAAAAGACAACATTGTGACCGTTGCGCTACGCTTCCCTCGCATGTCACAACTTGCCCGCCACCTCCTCCTCAGAGACAGAAGCTTCTAAGGTCACTTAATTTTTTTTGTTTTTTTAAATTTAATTATAATTTTTTTAATTTCTTCTGGTCTGCTAAATTGTGCCGCTGACGAACCTCACAACAGCCTATGACCAGGGAGAGTGGAGTCTCCGTCCCCAGGCGGTCCAGCTGTTTGGGACCACTTTTGGGGCCGCACAGTTACATCTTTTGCTACTCCGGACTCGTCCCTCTGCCAGTTGTTCTTTTTCTCCTGTCCTGATGGCACCCACGTTTAGACCTTGAAGAGTTCCAGGTCTGGTTGTAAAAAGAACGGGACACGGAGGTTATGGTTACTAACGCAATCATTTTTATGTCGTAGAGACCATCACTTCTTTGAGAGCACCCTCTCAAAATGAGGCACGCTTCCCCTAGAAGTGGAACTTATTCGTTGAATTGAGTCTTCTCTTTGTGAGGAAATCGCAAAGGTGTTCGATCACTTCAGTGCTACTTTCCTGCTAATGGGTTGGAGTGAGGGCTGTCTCCTCAAAATGTTGTTGCCTCTGTATTGGTGCACATCATGATGCAGTGGATACAAATCCGTGGGAAGCACGACTTGATCGTCAGGATCCTGAGGGGAGAAAGGAGACTGGAAACCTCTTTACCCTCTTGGGACTTATCTCTGGTCCTACTGCACTGCAGAAACCTCCCTTGAGCCCTGCAGGCAGCGAGTTAAAAATCCTGTTTTTATCCTTGCTTGGTCTCTATCTGGATGGTAGGGACTTGCACGCATTTTCGGTCAACGAATCTTGTCTGGAATTCGGTCCAGCTAACTCTCAACATATTTGAGACCCCGGCCTGGATATGTGCCCAAGGTTCGTACTTCTCCTACGGACCAGGTGGTTAACCTGCAAGCACTGCCCCGAAGGACGCAGACCCAGCCTTGGCTTTTCTCTGTCCGTCCGCTCCATTGCGGTTATACATGCTCAGAATGCAAAGCCTGGACCTCAGACCAGCTCTTGTCTGTTACGGAGACCAGCAGAAGGGAAGGATGTTTCCAAGCAGGGGTTGGCCCACTACATGTGGTTGCCTTCATCTTGGTGATTTCCCAAGGTGGACGTGCCCACCTGGGTGGTGAGTAGGGATGGGAATTGATAAGATTTTATCAATATCAATGCCACTAACGATTCTGCTTATCGATCCGATTCTTTAACGATTCTCTTATCGATTCCTGATAGCACTGTGTGGGAAAAAGTAGTCTTTTTCGGGGGGGAAAACAAGTCGTTTTAATGCTTACACTTGACTAAGCAAACTGTACTTTTTATGTAATTTCTGTAATAAATGGAACCTTATTGTAAAGTGTTACCGATTAGTTATACACCGATTAAACGTCCCGTGAGTTCAGTGTTGGAAAGATCAGTTGTTTTAACCATTCATTAAAACGAATCGGTTCAAATGAGTCATTAGTTCGCGAATTGGACGTGTCATTATCGGACGTGTGCGCGTTGTGTGATTATCCCGCCAGTTGGGACATCCCACAAGATGTGTGTCATCACAGAAAACATTTCATCACTGGATCGTTTTTTTTTCGTTTATTTGAAGTGTGATTATGTCAGCTGAATGTGCGGAAGACTTTTCAGAGAAGATAAGGCAACGTATTTTAGCACAATTCACACCCAGCGGCAATTCAGGAAAAACAAATCTCCGAATGCTCCACATAAAACTTTAGTCTCCCTACCTTACCATCGTGTCGTTTATTTTGATTAATATGTGCGAGGGAGAGAGGAAGACAGCGCTTAGTTTTGAGACGGTGAAGCCTACTTTCGCCTTGCTCCGAAGAGAGAGAGTGCGTGCGCGCGACCGGGGCTCTCTCTCTCTCTCTCTCTCTGCTCGATCAGTTTAACATGCGCCCTGTCACAAGCGCAGCGGTTCATCTTCATTACCAGAGAGAGACAATTTTACTCACTGATCAAATAAGACTTTGCAGGACAAAGATTATCTTTGGACGCGGTGCTATGGTGCTTGATAAAGGACAAAAGGGACAGTTGTGAGTTCACGGTCTGTACATACTATGGCTGACTCAGAGCAGGAGCATCGATAAGAGGACTCGTTAACGTCGAGGGCATACAATATCGATGGATCGTAAAATTTAGAACCGGTTCTCGAGTGGAACCGGTTTTCGATTCCCATCCCTAGTGGTGAGCTCCTCCCAAGTGTATTGCTCCCTACTAGGCGTTGACACAGAGTGCCTCGCTGAACAGATGATAAATAGAGTTGGTGGCTGGGCGACACCTATCACGTTCGCTAGAGAACTAGCCTGTGTGTCGAACCGCTGCTTCCCTTGGGCTCCCTTCACATGAAGCCAGTTTCAGCCCAGTTCAAAGTGTCGGCTTGCTGCGCCAATCCCCTCCTATGGACTGGATACGGGCGCAAATCTTGCTCCAGTGAGTTCCCCTTATTAGCCGAACCCTGTCGAGTTCCTCCATACCCTTCGCCAACGGACGTGACGTAACGTCCGAAGCCAGGCCTATCACTCGTATGCACTGGTGGAACCTGTGTTAGGCTGGGTCCAGATGTTGTGATCCCTACGGCGATTCCCATATGTGTATTCTTCCACGATACGGCTCCCTGTGGCGAGCCCGTGTCTTCCCTCTGCAGACCTGCTCTGCTGTCACTGTCCGGTTGAGTCTCCCCCGTCATAGGCTGGAGCCACCCCAGTGACATTTCATATGTTGTACTGCCCGGTCATCCGCCCAGTCTATATGTGTATTCTCCACATGTTACCTCCCTTCGGGCAGGATGTGGCTTCCGCAGCGTATTCCTTTCCAATGAAAGAGAACACTTTTCCAGTGGTCTTGTGTTCCCTGAAGGAGGGAATGGAGATGTATTCCCATCGCCACTATTGCTGGACCACTGCTGGCTCCGAGTTATGCTCGGCTCCTCAGCGAAAAACAACTAGTGCGTGCATCTACTTCTGTATTTATACCCGCGCCGCGGGGGGCGGAGTGTGTGATGCATTTCACGCTCGGCAATGTGCATTGGCTCATTTTAACAGTACTTGAAGATGACAGGCTCCCTGGCGTGATCCCAATCAGTCGACACATCGACTACGTGGGAACAAGGGTTACATATGTAACCGAGACGATTTTTGATATGCAACATAATAATGCAAAGGAATAAAGATCAATTGATTTCTGTCTGTGCAGCGAGAGTGATTTATTTCACCATTTCAGTATGATTAAGGAGGAAGAATTATCATAAAATCAAGTCATTTGGGTAAGCATACTGTGGAGCTTTTTCATTTTTCATTTACATTCACATTACTTCTTTTTTGAAAAGGGTGATTTTTAAGACCCAATCATTGTAAAAATCTGTGATTCACCCTCTATTTTTTAGCTGATCTGCTATTGCTATGATTGAGATTGTATATTTACTGTAACCTCACTGGATGTCCAGTTTACCCAGTAAATAACCTAAGTTGTCAGTAATCCATTAACCCAAAGAATTTGACATCATTGGGTCCTCCACAGCTTCCAGACAGCTTTAGTGACACTTTTTGGCGATCAATAAGGTTATTACATTGTAGGATTGATTTTAATTACATACAGAGAAAAGTAATTTGACAACTTACAAGAATTAAAAAAATATGATCATGTAAAATTTCCTGTGTCGTCTCTCAGCTTTCCATTTTCTGAAGTTTTAGGTGGGACACATCCCAATCCAGTTAAAATTCAGAGCCAGATCTCAAAATAAAACTACCCATGCACAGAGAATCATCAGCATGCCATGTACTAAAATGATTTTACCTGGGAAAGGGAATTAATAACATCAAAAAAGCAAATGGGGATAAAGGCTGCTTTTTTAATAAGATTACACTGAGATTATGTTGACAAATCAATGCAATATGGTTTGCTATGTTTGAACGTGGTAAACTGGATCAATGGTTTTAATCATTTCTAATTTCAGAGTACTGATTCAACAGGGTAATAATTACAAATGGGAGGTGAGCAATGATGAATGTGTTCGGCAAGGAAGGACATAGACTGGAGTGGGGGAGAGACAGTGTGGAAGCTTATTGATTTGCGAATATGTCCTCCATCTGTCACCATAATGAATGTTAATATGACACTACACAAAATACAGCAGCTCAACAGATCACATGAACCAGTAGTTTAAGACTCAAGGCTGTTTTTAACTTAGCTTCACTAGCATCTAAACTTTTGCAGAACTCAGTGTACATCTGTAAATAGTCCATCTACACAACTTATGTAATTAACAGCTGTCTAAACAAGTAAGACGAAATTGATTTAGTCTTTTTATGTAAATACAGAGATTTAATTTATCATAGGTAATTGAGCACATCTGGTCTTTTCGAGCCTGTGATGTGGTTACAACTTCCAAATTTGCAAATGTTGCAATCAAACATGATCGAAAAAAGCCTCTACAATGTACCTGAATTACAGTGTATCATATGACTTCAGACTAGACTTTAAGACAGAACAATCAAAATAAACGATCTTTATACATGTTTCTGGTCGGCACATAATTTATCGGTGTACGTTTATATCCATCACTACTTTAAGATGTATAAACCTGAAAAGAATCTTAAAATAATTTAGTTAAACTCACGATTTCCGACCAAGGCAGAATGAAAAAATTTATAATATTTTATTTTTGTTTTTGTTTTATTTCACATGAATATTAAAGTCTGACTAATTGGCAAGTACAACAGTTGCAAAAGAGTTTTCTTAATAGGAGTAATAACACAGCCCTTTTGGCCGGGTTTGAATTCTAAGTATAATCACAAGTGAATGTCAAAAGTAAGATCTTAAATGATAGGGTAGCATCTGGTGAGAGAGCTGCTATCATTAGCAAAAGATCCTTTGGCTCTACTGAGGAGAACAGCTCTAGATTACATCCACAGTTTTCCTTGTGCTTCTCAAGACCTTTTTAAATCCCACTATCATACAGGTCAGGGATCAGCAATAGCCTGGGACTGGGGTAATGGGGGAAGTGGTCCAATTCAGGGAAAAGCAATCAAGCCCAGATAAAAGGAAAGGGGGCGTCGATGAAGGAGCAGGTGCATGGGGTGTTTTTTTACTCAAAGCTGTTGTTAAAGAAATCTAACCCCATCACCTCAGCTGTGATTGCCTGCAAAGATACGACTGTACACATCAAGCTGCAATTTTGGTGTTTTGATGTGGGAAGAAGATAAGGCCAGTTTCCATCTGGCAAAGGTTTGATGTTCGGATTTACAGTGGAAAATGCAGCACTTACATTTAAGTGCTGAATGGAAAATGCTTTCAAGCAAATGAAAATGACTTTGGAAAGCAAATGAAGCCACATTCACAGTGCTACATATAATTTCTGTAATTGCTGGGCTTTGATTTATTTTGATGACACCTGACCAGTAAAAATTGCGAAAAATTGCATCTCAGTTCTGGACTTTCTAAACTTTATCTGATAAATAAAATTATAATTGTTAGCTAATTTTAATGATTTTTTCAAAAATTTGATTTTGTGGTCAAATCTCTTACCAAGTGATTTTAATTCTTTAATATTGTGACACCCAAGAAGTCATCATTTGGACTCTTTCTACAGCATGGTTTGAATCTCATTCTAATATCAATTGATCAATAAAACATTATTGAATTCAATGTTGAAAACATCTGTGCTGCTTAATTTTTTTGTGGAAACTGTTAATTAATATAATAATAATTCAGAATACTTCAGAAAATAACTAAGTCAACTTCAGGAGGTCTTACTAAATTTAACATTTTTCATTCACTTCATAAGAGGTTTGCAAACCAATAAAACTACCAGTAAACTTTATGTATGTATATATGTGTGTGTGTGTTTGTGTGTTTATGTATATTATATGAGAAATAACTCATATGAAATGAATGAAAAATTCTACATTTAGTAAGACCTCCTGAAGTTGACTTCAGTTATTTTCTGAAGGTGAAGCACTTCCTTCCACTGACTATTTGTTGAAAAACAGTTTCAGGTGCTATTTTGTAGCCTGTTTGTGGAAAAGTGACATTTAATGTGGAATTAATATTATTATGCACAGTCATATTAATAATGTTAAAAGCAAATTAATTCAGTCTATTAATTCAGTAATCAGTTTATGACTTCCTCCTCAGTGCTCCAGATTTGTTTGGTGTTAAGCTCCACAAAGCACAGTGTATGATGAATGTTTGTAATAAGAATTTATGTTTGTGTGGGTCGTGTGAGTCAGATTGTCTAATCTCACAGTGTGTAGAAGATACACATGGAACAGGCAGGGCAAGATGTTTTGTGTAGGCTTCAGGTCCCTATAGGCTCAGCACATGATTCCTTACGTTGCTCTCACCTGCTGAGAACAGCAAACCTGGCACACACTCCACAAACAACTGTGCCTCAGCTTTCTCTCTTTCTAATTCTCTGTCTTGCATCTTCTCTTGTGGGAAATGGGACCTTGCAGTCAGCAGAATATTCATCAGATAAATCTGCGAAAACACAACACACTAAATATAAATGCATGCACATTGTAGCATGAGATACAGAAATAAACATTCACAAATGCAAACGCACCATTGTCCTTTTCAATTTGCTACTTACTAAAACTAATAAAAGTTTTCAACTGTTCCCAACAGCAGATTTAACTTGATTTTTTTCTTTCTTCATTTTCTAAAAAAGAAAGAAGAGTGCTGCTTGCGAATGAAAATATTGCCAAGAATGTTCTGGGTGGTTGCTAGAATGTCCTAGGTTGTTGCTAGGTGCTTGCTTCAGAAACAAAACAATTTTAATTCCAGATTCTAAAATCACTAGCTTGTTTTGCAGAAGTCACGACGGCCTCGGTTGCTAAGGCACTGTTGAAGTGTTTTTTTCTGTGTGTGTGTGTGTGTGTGTAGGTCCCACCGTCAGGGCTGTGCGTCACAGGCCGTGATGTGGGTAGAGTGTAGGGTGCTGGAGGTCGGCTGTGGAGGCAGAAGGAGGTCCCTACTCTCAATGGTCATGAGAATCCCCTGCTCCTTCTGGTTCCTGCTGCTGTTAGGCGCTGGAGGTCTTCTTCTGCTACATCTACAGGACCTCACAGAGACACTCCAGCAACAAAATCAAGGTCTGTCTAACATGTGTCTCAGTCTTTTATGCAGTCTTGCTATTTTAGTTTTATTTTTTAAAGAAAGTGTTCGCACTGTTAAAATGTTTCGTCTGGTTGTCTAATACGTGCTTCATGTGATAGCATAAAAATTAAGTATTTTTATTCAAGAAATATTATTTATTATGACTAAATACGACTCACAAAGTGCATGGATTGGATCAACAGAGACACTTGGATTGAAACAACAGATGGAAAACATCTTTATTATAATTTAAAAGTAACCAACATTTTTTTAAATATATCTAAAATATATCAAATAAAAAATTAGATTGTATACAATCTACTACAGCTCTTCTGGCGTTTGATTGATACAGTAGTTTATAATTTTTGGTAAAAATACCTTTTAGTATAATTGTAAAAACATCCACCTTCAGTTTGTGGTTCACGTGTCTTTTTGCAATGAATTCTTTACAGATGTTAAACACAAGAACAACTATTATTGTTAGTAATATTTTAGATGCGTGGTGTAGGCAGGACGCGAAGACGAAGATAAAATTGAACAGAGTTTATTGACAGAAAGATAAAAACACCAAACTGAACTAAAGCATTAACAAGAAACACAGGCATAAATATATACTAAGTGAAAACAAAGATGATTGGATTAACACAGGTGATACAAACGAGGTAACTGATGAGTGACCATATTAACAAACTAGAACACAATGAGTAACCTAGGAGACTAGAAACAAGTGGCGGGAAACTGAGAACAAAGGAGACGTGACTGAAGGTAAACAAACTAAGAGTCCATGAGGGTGAAACTAAGAATAATCGTGACCAACACTTACTAGACTGAAGTTACTTATCCATATATCACTTTTTAGAAAAATCTACTATGATAGGCTTTTGAGGAACATTTACTTGTCCATTTCTTAATCATTTTTGAATTTAATTGCATTGTATATTTTGCCACCACAATGAAAACTACAGAACTACATCATTGATCATAAAACTAAGCATTTTAAATACACTGGTCTACAGGTAAAATGCTTCTGTAATAAATGTTGTCAATCTTTACTAATTCTGGTTCACTGAGAACAAATGCTTAAAATTGCTGATTGGCGCTAGTTTTCAAGATATGCTATCGGGTCAGTATTACGACCCATGATTTGGGAATGGCGGAGAATAAGTGAGTTATAAAGGGAGAGGATCTCAATTTAAACCAGAAATGACTAAACTTCATCTTTGACTGGATCTATGAATAAATCTATAACTGAGTTTGGAAAGTACTTGCTTTTTAGGCAAAACAATGAATAATGCAATGCAATTTGAAGCTGGTATTGTGTCATACAGTACATGATATGAATTGTATCATGTTGTCCCTAGAAGTCATGGATGATCCAATCGTAACGAAGCTTTCATCACTCTGCTGAACAAATTGCCCTAAAGTAGCTCTAGAAATCATACAGCACGGGTGCAAAACTCAATTCCTGGAGGGCCACCGCCCTGCAGAGTTTAGTTCCAACCCTGCTCAAACACACACACTGTACCTGTAGTTTTTAAATTAGCCTGAAGGACATGATGAGCTGTATCAGGTGTGTTTAATTAAGGTTAAAGCTGTGAGTTTTGGTACCTAATATACATAGACCTAAATGTCTTGGAAACAGTAGGCAGTCAGTTGTTGTAATGATACATATTTTAATTCAGCACATCAAAATACATAATAAATAGCACATTTTAATGTTTGATTAACAAAGTCCGGGAGGAGCACGTTCAGATAATTAACCTAATTAACATGAGAGGAGCAGAACACACAGAATCAGAACACACAGCCACCACTTGTATAAACAAGAACAGACAAAGGAACAGACAGAGGGGCCATTTACACGACACCGTTTTCAACTTACAGTTTCATCATCAACATTTAGTATATTCATAAAATTCATCAACTAAAATCCGTTTATTTTCTCGACAACTGCGTTTTGGTGGCCTGAAAACGTAAACTTATGAAAACGGGTTTGAAAACACCCTTTATTATCTCTGTGTAAACTACAAAAACGCGAATCTGTTTAGAATTTTTTTCTAAGTGTTTGTGTTCAAAGGTTTTGACATTTTCTTAAAGGAAGTAAAAAGGGACTTTATATCAGAGAAGAACATTCTAAAATTGGGCTTACAGTGAATGTTTGTGGCTTTGTGAAGATGAAATTTACTCAGAAGACAAAGTAATAATACAGTATTATCAAGATTAACATCCTTAGAATGAAAATAAATTATGTGTCTGGCATGCATAATAGTGTTTTTATATATATAGATAGATAGATACACATACATCTACATCAGAACAAACCTGCATACATTTTTTTTAGAGTACCAGTAATTATTTATTGAATTTTGCAGCTCCAGTAAAACAACCTGAGGACTCATCTGGCAAGGTGATGTCCCAGCATACACTACAGTTGTCCTCTCCAATAGCTAACGCTGTGTTTGATTACTGCCATTTTTCGGTTTATTTGAAGTGCTAGCATGCGGTGAAGTGGGCTTTAAAACTCACTGTGTCTTCCCTGCAGAGCCATCAAAGCAGCTAATATTGTCTGTTTCCATCTCGCGACACGGGAAATTGTTAGCTGAGCACGGAAGCTCATGAGGATGATATTGTACTGATTGTGAGATACGCAGGGGAGATATTGCAATGCTATCTCTCGGAAATGTGGGTCAATAAAAAAACTCTACAGAAAGTCTTAAAGGAAATTTGCCTGTCAACCTCATTCAAAAACCCCTGTATTTAACATTTAATTTTAAATCAAATTGGTTTGCTGAGAAATGTTTTTAAACACATTTCTGGCTAGGCATGCATTTTTGTTTATTGTGGTAACTCCCTCAGAGACATTGTCAAGTTCAGTTTTAATAGAAATCATTTTAATACAAATAAAACACGTTTACACACTTTTACAGTAACCTTTTCATGTAAGTTGTCATTTCTGTCAGATTACAGAGACAGAATTCAGTGGCTTCCTCAGTAATTGAACATTTACATGAGCCTCGAGCTCAAATGCTTGACAAGACACAAACAATAGATATGTGGAACTTCTCTAAATGCATTACATTTGAGACATTCACAAAAAAAGTAGAGCTCTTTGGCGCATTAGAATCTAATTAGGGAATGACTAACCTGAGATGATTGAATCTTACGTTACTATTGACTGAGGGATTGTGTAAGCAGTCATTGGTGGGAAGCTAAATAACAGTTCAATAGTGCCCTGAAATGGGAGTCTATTCAGTTTCATCTCTCCTGTGCTGATTGATCTGTCTCTCCATACCCTCTGATCCCACCCGCCCAGTCAATGACAGCTGTCTCTTTGGACCCTGAATCATTGGCAGGGAAGCTGCGGTTCAAACTAAGTTTTGGCTCAGAGGTATTTCAAACTGTTGAGGGCTTGTGGGGTTTTTCAATTTTAGAAAAGAAGAAAATATATTTGTTTTTTAATATTGCTACTAAACTTTGCTGGATTCATTAAAAAATTAATTAGGGTTTAGAGGATACTTGGCCAATAAAATTCAGTAAAGCCAAATACATTATTTAAATATTGTTTGGAAAATATTTACTTTGTGTTTAGTTAGTATATCTTCTTTTTTTATGTGAGATTATAAGAGAAACATTTAAAGTTTTTGTGTACATCTTTTTCCAAAACCATTCAAAAGTGTCTTTTATATTTCTTATAGTTAAAATACATTTTGTAATTATTGTATTTCTCAAATTGTCAGTGGACTTCCTGGACTCCAGAAAATTCCTAGTTCATCCAATCTCTCTTCAGTTTAAAGGGTTAGTTCTTCCAAAAATGACATTTCTATCATGAATTACTCGCCCTCATGTCGTTCCAAACCCGTAAGACCTTCATTCATCATCGGATCAAGATATTTTTGATGAAATCTGAGAGCTTTCTGACCCCTCGTAGACTGTAAAGTTATTACCACTTTCAAGGGCCAGAAAGGTAGAAAAGACATCGTTGGAATAGTCCATGCGACTACAGTGGTTTAACTTTAATGTTATGAAGCAACGAGAATATGTTTTGCGGGCAAAAAACAACAACAAAAGTAACGACTTCAACACTGTCTCAGTATTGGCCGGCTCCTGCGTCAGCATCACACGCATGCGTCTTGGTGCTCACGTAAACAGCGTCAGAAGGCAAGAATTTTTTTAATTAAGTCATTAGTTTAGTTTATTTGCACATACTCGTCGCTTCATAACATTAAGGTTGAACCACTGTAGTCACATGGACCATTTCATTTTATATTTTGAGTTTTGGGTGAACTGACCCTTTAATTGACCCTTCGCAAAGACCCGCCCCCCTTAGTTACTGTCGCTATGTCCGACAAGCTTCGCCGCTCTCACGCACACACCATGTTCTCACGCAGTGAAAAATACATCGCGGATCAGAGAGGAGACTGACAATACGCTGACAGACAGGGCAGCCCAGATTACTTTTCGGTTACTTTTGATTGATATGAAACATATTAAACAAAGTCTCACCTTTCAAATTTGGTAATTTTTAAAAAGAAATTTAAACAATAAATACCGTTTTGTAGCTCTTTAATGTGTCGTGACAAATCGCTGTAGAGCCTCAGTTAAAGATGCTCGTGAACCGATCATCTCTTCCTTCTAGTTCATTTATAGCATCAAATAAACATGAATGAACATAAGAAGGAATGTTGTTTTAACCGCGGAAAGGCGTCAGTATATTCAGTTTTTCAAGTTAAAATCCTCCCATGTTAATCTACTAACTCTCCTGACTGCTTTGTCGGACAAAATGGCGGATGGCGAAGTATGATTGGTCAGATCACCTATCAATCAAGCTCCCTGCAAAGGGTCAATTTAACATAGACTTTTGACTAATTTTGACGATTGGACTAATAAGAACCAAGGGGTCAAGATATGGCAAATTAGCATGACCCCATTAGTCCATTCTTGTCCTTTAGATGCCGTTTAGATACACTATCTGGAACCAGTGAGCATATTTCGTCATTGACGACCATTCAAAAGAGGACCGGGGGGGCTCTAGTCTGTGACTATAATAACTATATGACTCTCCAGTCCTGTATAATACTCTCATATTTCAGAGAAGTTACAGTCAATGGTTATCTATAATTTTTGCTCTAATACATCAGCAATGATACATTACACAATACTTTCAGCAATGAGTCTTGGTGATAAAACTTGTGGGGATTTTTGAGTGTCTGTATGAATGTGGGCCAACAGGAATCAAAAGAAATATGATGAGCCCTGAAGAGGACATATCTCTGTTCATTAAGACTGATTCCTAGTGCATGAAAGAGAATGAATCGCATAAGAAATCAGCCTTAACTATCCAATTGCAGCTGTGGATGTTTCCACAATTGTCTAATTTGATGTTTGCAATTCTTGCAATAACTGTACTGATGTGTTTAACAAGGCGAAGAGAAATTAAAAAGCACCAGGTGTTTTCTTACATTGACAGAAAGTGGTGGAAGTTAACTGACATTTCCTAAACCCAGACATTTAATGCTGTGTTTAAAAAAGTAAAGTCTAGACCTTTTAGCCCTTTTTACAATTATCTCAGTGGACATTCCATTATGAGGTAATTAGTACAGAATTACAGTGATACTGATGCAAAGAGCCTAAGTAAGAGTTCTCAGCTGCCAAAAAAAAGGATGTGATCAGTCACAGGTCAGTCAATTGTATTGCTTTCAGACGGTCTATTGCAGTCAATGGGATTATAAAAAACTACATCATAGCACATGCATTTCCTACCGTTCCCCTGCCTAATTTGATTGCCATTGAGCTCACTTTGCACACCACTTAAACAAGATCAATACTCGTTTACAGCCGTGCTAGATTTACAAGGCAATTTGGAGCAATTATTCAAGTCAATTTTAACCCCACCTCTTCAGAACATTAACAAACTTGACTTTCCATTTAGGATATCATTATTGTCAATAATTTGATGAGTGCTTAACCCCTCTGACCCATCAGCGACTGTCTGAAGTGTATCATAAGCGAATCCCTAATATTTTTTAAAAACAATTCACAGCAGTACAAGTGTGTTGTACTGTGTATTGCATATAGGTAAAAATACCATTTCCATTTATTTGTATTTGTTGTATAAGTCTGAGGTTATTATTGAGGCTATTATTTGAGAAATAATTACGTTTTACCATATGTCATTTAAACACCTTAGATGTTCCTTGTTTATATGCTTCCACTCCCACACCCAGTTTCACTTTCTCTTTCTCACACACACACACGCACGCACACACACGTAAATAGTAAAAAGAAGTGATTACTTTTATTAAAAAAGGATGCATTACATGGACAAAAAGAGAGAGTAAAGACACCTTAAAATGTAAAAAAAAAATCTGTTTCAAATAAATGCTGTTCTTTGGAACTTTCTATTCATCAAATAATCATGAAAAAAAATTATCATTATTTCCACAAAAAATATTAAGCACCACAACTGTTTTCAACATTGATAATAGTAAGAATTGTGCCAAAGTTTATATAAATATACATATATTTATGTATTTAACAAGTAAGTAACAAGCAATAACAAGCAATATTTCTTGTTAACTTGGACTTGTGTGTGTGTGTATATATATTTATATATGGGTTGTTTGATTGCCGCATGTAGTTCCAAACCTCTATTTTAAACTTTTACCTTTATCTTTCTTTGCTCTTTGGAACACAGAAGGAGATGTAATGCTGTATTCAAGTCCTCCAACTTATACATTTGGAAACAATTATGACAGGATGTGGTTTTAAGATATTGTGGTGATATTCCTTTCATAACATTCATTCCATCCATTCATAACTTGGTAATATCTAAGGGAACATAACCTAACATGACGTCATACTGGTTTGAAACAACAGGAGGGTTAGCAAATTATGATAGAATTTTCATTTTTGGGTGATCTATTCCTTTCAGCCAAGATTAAACTGTCAGACATATCATGTGACATGATAGCATTTTCCTATTTTCTACTTCAGATGTGTGAGGCTGTAGATTATATTTTTTCCCCAAGGTTCAAAACTCAGAGAGGTGAGAGGTGTGTGAAAATCTCCAGCATCCGGGATCAACACGCAAACATGTCTCTGCATGGGAAAGTCTCACCGGAGTGTCTTAGTTTAATTAGAGTTCACGCAGAGTGGACCACTCCGCAGTCTGGTTTCAGAGGAGCCCGCAGCCTGAGAACGTGAATATATACTTGCATTAGGCTCCTAGTGCTCTGAAGCAACTGTCTTTCAGGTCTTCCCATGGCTCACATTCTCAAAACATTACGAGATTGTCTAAACCTGATTATGAGATTCCAAATCCAATTATATGTGTGAATTTTTAAAATAATAATTGTAAAAGATCATGGGAAAAATTGTGTTCTGATTAGAATAGAACATGCTGCAATTGATACCAGTCCAAAATAAACACTTGCCAAGCTCCCAAAATGTGAGTAAAAAAAAAAAGTAAGACTTTCTCATTGGTGGAAAATTCGGTGATTGAGGCAGTAACCTGTGCTGTTTGTCATAATTGTCTAATTGTAATAATATATAATGTTTTTTTAAATACTTGTTGCTCAAAATTGTCCCATTGTCAAAAGGAAGAAATATATTTTACATCTAATTTTTAAAAATATTACATTAGATAAAATATGAAATAGTTCAAATAAAATTTTAAATTATGTGATATTACATTTAGAATATCACAGTTTTAAATATAATATACGTATGTCATTTAACAGGTCATTTTAAATGACCTCACAGTTGTCAAATGTGGACAATTGTTAGTTTTTGACTCTCATGAGGTGGGGGTCTTTGAGGGACAAATAGTCCAAAGCCAAGCTGCATCTGTCTCCAAACTAAATATTTTTTTTCATTCCACAAACTGCAGACGAACAATACTTTCAGTGGCTCAGAATGTGAAGCACCTTTTTACGAGTGGATATGAAATGTGTAAATGGGCTGTTTTTATTTTTCAACAAAAATATCTGCAATCTCGAGGCGTTATAAAAACAGCTCAATTCATCTCTCCTACATTCGCTTGTCCTTTTAACCACAGGAAAAGACAATGAGGAAAAGCACTAACAGATTTGAAAAGGAAGCAAAGAATGACTGTTAATGGTTGTGTGAAGCGTTCTATCAAGCCCACTCAAAGCAGTGGGCATGGAGGTCGTCACATTTGAAAGATGTTTTCAGCGTAGAATATACGCAGCCCATTAACATTCAATCATACTGCTCGTTACGTTCGTTTAGGCATATGACACAAAGGTCAATAAGTATCACATTAACTGTGCAGTTATGGTTCTTGCAGGTTGGTAATTTTTAAAAGTGAACACATACTGTGCATGTTGGCCATTTTTACGTGACACCTATAACAATGTAAGCTGGGGGTGATATTCTATTCATATAGCACTGAATTAATGGAGGTGAATTACCAGGCGGCTTTGATTAAGGCCAGATGCTTTTACTCAGCTTCATTCGTCACCTTGCTTCATGCATAAATTGCAGTGTTAAATCATATGGGTTCAATACACTACTTCATGCGGCAAAAAATGCAATTTCAATGTTTATTTATAGAAATCCTGATATTCGACCCCCTCCCATGGCCCTGTGAGAGAGCCATGCTGTGTAGGTGCAGCGGTTTGCGGTTGGGGTATTTATAGATGAAAGATGACAGAGAGACTCTCATGCTTTGTATTGGCCGGGCATGACTTGTGGTATCTCAACACAAGGCTATTGCATTCATTTGAGAGGGGGGAAAACTTTCTTGGCCATTAGTATCTGATCCCTGTTCAAACACACAGTTGCTGCTGTGCAGTCGCACCCTGTGCAGGGCTCTCTGAAAGCAGAGTCTTGACACAATTAGGCCACTGGCTGGTTTCCATACAGCAGGTGTTTTCGTAATTAAGATGAGAAATGAGGGAGTACACACCATACGTATGTCATTATCCGGCTTTATGACTTTATCTGGATTTGAGTTATTTTTATTAGACTAGCCATGATGAAGTGGCCTCACAAATTATTATTTTGTCAAATTGCACAGTTGGGTTTGTGTGTATACTGGAGATTTATATTGCTAATAATATATATAATGTAATATAAATATATATATATATATATATATATATATATATATATATATATATATATATATAAATGTGTGTGTATATTGATAATAATTAGAAATGTTTCTTGTGCAGCATATTAGAGTAATTTTTGAAGGATCATGTGACACTGAAGACCAGACTAATAATGTTGAAAATTCAACTTGCCATCACAGGAATACTTAAAAAAAAAAAAAAATGTTTACCGGTAATCATATTTCACAACGCCGTGCTACGTCCTGGTTGATGGCATAGTCGATAGTCACAGCACGGCATTCGTGGTTCGACTGGTTGAGACTGTTTTCTAAAGATGGCTCCTGCCTCTACTGTATACACGAAGTGCACTGTCTTTATAAAGTATTTTCTTATTAAACTGTCTGTACGCTTACAAAGTTCTCAATGCTTCGGTTTGCAGGTAGAGACCCTAATTATGCTTCCGTGGTATTAACGAGCGATTTTTATTCGTACTTATTCGATGCCCCATACACTAGCGTTATAAGCTAATCTGTGGTTAAACTAAAAATAACATTAAAACGGGTACATTCGATTATCATGAAAACGCATCCCATGCAACGGTCGATTCGGTACCAATGTGTTATTTAGCCCTAGGTTAATTTTTGGCCGGAATTGTCCTTTAATGACTCAGAAAATTTGTATCATTCTTGAACGAATCAGTTTTTTTTAACAAATTGTTCAAATAAACGATTCATGCACTCATAAAGACAGTCATTTGTTTTGTTCCTGAATGAATCAACATTTTTGAATGAATCGATTGAGCTAATATTTAATTTACTCACTCATAACGACAGTCACTTGTTTCTTTTCTAAATGAATAACCATTTTTTAACAAATCGGCTGAGTGCATGATTCATTGATTCACTTATATGACTGTCAAGATGTAACTGCAGAAAGTAAGATTAGTGGAAAATCCCCACCATTAGTGCAGAGACTAGTGTGAAATGAAAAGTTTAAAATTAATTACTACTATTAAAATGACTGTTTCTGTGAGTGTCACCAAATAAGAATATAAATGCTTATGGGTATTTATCACATTAAATACATGCTTTTGATATAAATGACTATCTGGGAGTGTAATTTTGAGCTTTCTACATCATGATTTTGCCTAAATTAACTTGCGGCTATCCTCCAAGGCCTGAAATCTGCTGATGCTGTACAAGTGCACCTCAGGCATGTAGATGAAGCATTTATTCATAGTAGGAGAAGCTTCAGGCTTCTATAGACTAGCTGCATTGCATGTAAATATCAATGTCAGGTAATGAACAAAACACCTGTGTTGACAGTATCTCCTCTTGCTATAACTTTCTCATAAGCTTCACCGGACAAAATAACACTCTCTGCAAGCCTTTGATTAAATCAAACCTCCAGGCGTGAAGCAAGGTTGTCTAGCATAAGCTGATTATGTGTTCATTTAAAATGCACCATCAAAACAACAGGTTATTTCAAGTGATGCCAAAATTAACACAAAGACATTATTCAGAATGAATGCTACATATTTTAAAGGAATCATTCATCCAAAAAATAAAAATTCTATCATTTATTCACACTCATGTCGTTCCAAACTGTTATGACTTTCTTTCTTCAGTAGAACACACAAGGAGGAATTTGCCAGTCGTTTTTTCCCAGGCAATTACAATGAACATAGACCAAAACTTTCAATCTTCAAAAATAATGCACCTTAAAAGTATCATAAAATTAGTCCATACGATTCATACAAGAGATTTGTGTGAGAAACAGACTGAAATGTATGTCTTTTTCTCACACAGAGCTATCATTTTCCTTTCTGAGAAAAGAAATCCTTTAATAAAAGTTCACCCGTACGGTTCAGCGGGTTAACAGGGTCAGGAAGATGATAATGGACAGGAGGAAGCCGGCTCAGGTGTAAGTCTTTTATCTGATCTGTCTTGAGGATTGTGCATCATCAGAACACGTAGTTCAGGCAGAGTTCAGGGGCACGGGCGTTTTTCTCCCAGAGATGGCCTCAGTGTGATCTCTAGATTGGCTCTTTGATCTTTGAAGTCAGTAGAAGGAAGCACAAGTAGGATCAAACGTATTAATTTTGCTGAACATACGTTTCAAGGTTTTTATACTTTTATAGACATGCTGTCATATACACTAACAAATTTGTGCAACTGTTGTGCTAATTTTGTTTGAGGTATTTCAGTGCAAAAACCTTCGCCTTATTGACTAAACACCCACAACCCATTTCAACCAAAAGTTGCTCCTCCACAACGAAACAATCTAAAAATGCTTAAATCACCGTGCTGTGCATGTGTAAAAAACATACTTAAAGTTCACAAGATTATATATATTTTTATTTGACAATAAAAATGAAAACAAGTACAATCAAGACCAATTCATACACATTTTTAAAAAACTGTCGAGGATAAGATACACAAAAAAGACATAGGCTTATTTCCATTGTGGTCCTCTGTATTCAAAAATGGACGAGCAGTTCATAATGGGGATGAAATCAAAACAACACACATCAACATATCACATAATAACTTTTAGAAACATAGTTAAAAAAGCCATTTCTTAATTTCTCTTCTAAAAGGACTTTCGTCTTGAATTATTTTTAAGCAATCAGGCAATTCATTCCAAACAACAATCGAGAGAGCAGACATAATAAAGTTCTCACTCTATTCTTCTGGCACAATCTTTTTTGGCAAAATATTCAACGATCATGACCAATTCGTACGAATTCTTACGAGTGAGTAAAATGTATGAATTCGTTCGACCTCACTCGTACGAATTTGTACGATTTGGCTAAACCCCAGTGACGGTTAGGTTTAGGGGCGGGGTGAGGGGTAGGTCATTCCTACGAATTCGATTTAGCAAAAATCTTACAAATTCGTACGAATTAGCCACCTCGTAAAATTTGTACGAATTGCCGCGAGATCGGGTTGAAATAATAATAATAATAATAATAAATTTAATTTGTAATGCACTTTATATTCAAGCAAATCCCAAAGTACTACATGATAAAAACAGGTAAGTGCTAAAAATATAAACACATGAAGAGCATGAAGATAAGAAAAAAAAAGTGTAATTAAGTGTAAAAAAAACTCTCCTAAAAAGGTGGGTTTTAAGGCCACGTTTAAAAGCATCCACAGTCTGTGGTGTCCTCAGGTGGTCAGGGAGAGCATTCCACAATCTGGGAGCAGCAGAGCAGAAAGCCCGATCTCCCATTGTACGGAGCTTGGTCCTGGGAGGTTTCAGGAGATACGCTAAGGCAGATCGGAGGGCACGTGTTGAGGTCTGTGGGGTGAGGAGTTCCTTAAGGTAGGAGGGGGCTTCACCATGAATACATTGGTGGGTAAGGAGGGAGACCTTGTACTCAATCCTGAATGAGACAGGAAGCCAGTGGAGTGATTTGAGGATGGGGGTGATGTGGTCATGTTTGCGGACCCTCAACAGGATCCTAGCAGCGCTGTTCTGGATGTACTGCAGGTTCTGAAGGCTTTTCTCAGGGATCCCGGTGAGGAGCGAATTGCAGTAGTCCAGCCTGGAGGAGACAAAAGCGTGTCTCTTGCAGAGATGTTTGATTTGAGCCTCAAAGGTCAGATGGGAGTCGATTTTAACACCCAGGTTGGTGGCTGATGTTGAAAGTGGAATATTTTGACCAGAGAAGGTGATGCTAGTAATGGCAGATGACAGAATCTGATGTGGAGTGCCGACTAAGATGGCTTCAGTCTTGGAGCTGTTTAGCTGCAGAAAGTTTTGCTTCATCCACGCCTTTACCTCCTCCAGGCAAGTAGTCATAGTGGATGATGGCAGGGCAGCAGAGGGGGTTGAGTTTGTCCTGAGGTAGAGCTGAGTGTCATCAGCATAGCAGTGGAATGAAATTCTATGCCGACTGATGACTTGGCCAAGGGGGAGCATGTAGAGAATAAACGGGGTTGGGCCGAGCACTGAGCCTTGAGGGACACCACAGGTGACGTTGTGTGTCAGGGATTTAGCCTCTCCTAAGGCGACATGCTCAGTTCTCCCGGTGAGGTAGGATGAGAACCACTCATGGACAGAGTCAGAAATTCCGATAGTGCAATTTAGACAGTGGAGGAGGATGTTGTGGTCCACAGTGTCGAATGCTGCAGTCAAGTCCAGGAGGATGAAAAGAGTTGGGGAGCCAGCATCCGCAGTCATCATTAGGTCATTTGTGACCCTGACCAGGGCTGTTTCTGTGCTGTGGCCAGAGCATAAACCAGACTGATTTTTTTTTTCAAAATATCCCACTACTCAGTGTTGCGTCCAGGTTGCACTCAAAATCGCATGGTCTTAAACGCAGTTGTCATCATCTTTTACCGCAGGACATACATTTTTCAAATTCATCCACTTGGGAGAGCGTTTTCAAAAAGCTCTGTCTTTATTGACAAAAACGCTGTCTCAATGTGGATGGAAGGCCAAAACGGAGAGAAAAAGATGAGTTTTCAAATGAAAACGTATTAGTGTGGACAAGGTCTCATTCTTCTCGGCGCAAACACATCCATTTATTATTATTATTAGAACAAGCTCCAAACTCTAATTATAAACACTAGCAAGTCTCCCTCTATTCTTATCTTGTTCAAAAACATTTAAATGACATGTAATAAATGTGATAACAACAATAATAATAAACTACTATTATTGTTTTTTTAATAGTAAATGGTTATGTTATTGCTGGAAAAAAAGGCAATTCTACTTTCTTTATTGAATCTGCTAAACCAACACAGACAACATGCAATAATGAGCAAAATTGGTAAATTTCCCCTGTAAGTGCTGTCAATGTACGATCTTTGGCTTTTTGTCAACGACAACTCTTTGAAAATTCAACATGTATTCTAAATGTGTGAAATCCTGTCATATTGTCCCCTACCGTTAATTAATTTGTTGCATGCAGACTCGCTTAAGACTCAGCAGCCAGAAATAAATGTCAGCTAAATGTCATATTTTAAATTACTGTGGATAAATGGATCCAGCAGAAGAGTGTTGCAGTCAGTGATTTCACTAATTAAATTGAAGAATAAAAAAAGACATGGATGCTCTCATTTGATGGCAAACACGTGACCATCACATATTTTCCCCCACATCATTATCATGTTTTCGGACTCCTTTAAGACTGTAATCTTTCAAATAAGATACTATACTTTCAAATATTCAGGACAATTTGGTGTAATTTCTCACAGACTAATGGTATTTACTCTGATTAGCTGAAAGCAGCATCCCCTCGCTTCACTTGTCTCGTCTCACTAAATGAAGGGAAAGTATTTTGAGAAGAAAGCAAAGGACTTTGTCATATTTTCTTGAAAGATTTTTTGAAGATGCCTTTTTCTTTTCCACTTTAAACTCTTAAAATAGCTTTGAAAGATCATGATTTTTTATTTTTTTTTATGTCCAATTCATTAGAGCTATAAAGCAATGGCCTGGACAGAATTTCATTGTTAGCCCAGCTACAATTTCAGTTCAGATGGTGTGGAAAGACTCATAAATGTGATATATCTCAACCTTTTAATCTATAATCATGTTATTTTATAGATGATAATCATGTCATTTTATGTCAGATATGCATTACAGTAAAAAGATAAATTAAGCAGTCTCCAAAAGACGAGTCCCTTTGTCTCCGTAAAAAGTACAACATGAAAGTATCATGTTTTGTTTTTTTTAAAGAAAAAAAGCCTACTGTGTATGCTGTACTTTTTAACTGCAAATATAATTTTAATTGGTATTTTATTATCACGTTGTTCAGTAAAAAATATTCTGAAAATATTTAATTAGAAAATATTCTAATTATCCTCAAAACAAAAATATTTACTATATATATATACTGTATAATATTGCTTGACTAGGCTTGTTTTCAGACAAGTTTGGGGCTAGTATAAGTTTTTTAAAGAAATTAATACTTTTATTCAGGAAGAACACATTAAATTTATCAAAAGTGACAGTTATATAGCTAATGTTACAAAATATTTTTATTTGAAATAAATGCTGTTCTTTGGAACTCTGTATTCACCAAAGAATCCTGAAAAAAAGTATCAATGTTTCCACAAAAATATTAAGCAGCTCAACCTTTTTCCACATTGATAGTTTTTGATAATTTTGTTTCTTGAGCAGCAAATCAGCATATTAGATTTTTTTCTGAAGGATCATGTGACTGAACACTGGAGTAATGATGCTGAAAATTCAGCTTTGCATCACAATGAGACTTTGATATATAATATAATAGAAGGCAGTTCTTTTACATTGTAATAATATTTCACAATATTACTGTTTTACTGTATTTTTGATCAAATAAATCTAAAAATATGGTTTAAGCTTAAAGAAATTTTGAAAATGTAAAAATAAAAATACTTCATGCTAAATATATACTCTACCAACAAGTCTTAATATATTATGCAACTTTGCTTCTCAAGTAAATGTATCTTATTTTAAAGATTTTTAGTTTTAGTCTAGTCAGTTTTTACTTGAAAACGGGACAACAACACAATAAAAAAATGTCAGATAAGGAAACATTTATTTAACAGGCTGCTGTATTGCAGGTGTAGAGTTTAATACAGTGTATGCGCAAAAATGTTGTGTCTGTCTTTGCTCGTCCATCTGCATTGGTGCGTATATTGGTGTGTTTGTCTCTGCACGTCTGACTCTGTCCCCATGTTCACGGTCGCACATTCCATCTCCCTACGAGAAGTTTGTGCACTGAAGCTGTTTACAGATTCCTAGCAGACGGTGGTGTGATGTACAGCAATGAGGCGTCACCGGGTAAAATTGATAAATGGATATGGGTGGGTGACCATAATGGCAACAGTAAGAAATTGGATACTTGGCATTTCCAGATTTAATTTACTGTAGGCCCAGTTTTAGAGTGGTATGCCACAACACACTTTCTCTTGACAAGCACCTAATTATTTTCACCCATCCAAGTGTAGACCCGGTTTCAACCATGGCTAGGAAAACAGCTGCCCAACATTGAAGCTGGAGATTGCTGGGATAGATTAATATCACTGCTTTATTTAGACGAGAGAGGTGAACACATAATTACACTTTGGATGTAACTGCCCATATGTTTTAAATGTTCTGTCAGTCTAAATTATATACCTTTTATTTTAAATTATTTTTTTTTGTTCCTAAAATTACTGTATGATATCAAATTTTGGATTTGATGAAATTGCATATGTCATAATGTGTTGTAACAATGGTGTTCTCTGCTTGTGCTGCTGCTATTATATGCATGATTCGTCCTTTCGGTCCCCTTGAGTCCAGCGGATGTGCTCAGCCTTCCTCCATCCTCTTTACTCTCTATCCCTGTACTGGGAATTCATTGTCGCTTGTTCCCTTAGGATGTCTAATCCTTGTGTGGGCAGCATGTGCTCAGAATTTCAGCAGATCTGCTCCTCAAGGCCTCTGGGTAACAGAAGCGACAGTCAGAGGTCAAGCCATTTCTGAAATCTGTGGCCTCCACATTTCATTTCCAATCAGAGTGACCAGTGTGTCAGTTCACCAAAAGTCAGGTTCAGATGACTTCATCCTTATCCGATATTACGTGACAACATCCACTTTAAAAACAATTCACAATTCACACTTCTAATGCTGCAGAAAATAATAATCGCATAACTTCATTATAACCCGGCAGATGATCGGCTGCTGGGGTTGAATTAATAATGACAAGTCTTACTTTTAAGGAAATAAAAAAAAAATCTCTTGAGTTGGTGCTGAACAACTGAATATTTTAAAACTTGGTATATTGAATAAACGTGAATATCATTTTGTATGATATAGTGTGCCTACAATGCTTGAAAAAGTATCTGCCCCGTCTGAATTTCTGAAATGGTCTCAATTATGCAAAAGGTGTGAACAGGGTACTGTATGTTACATAACTTTCTTTAAAAAAAAATGAAGGATGTGTCATTGTTGGGGTTTTTGTTCATGACGCATCACTTTTATTTATTTATAGGTTTTGTCTGAAGGTCTGGCAACATTCAGTGTAAAAATAGGCAAAAATACAGAAAGTCAGATGGGGGGAAAGCACAACTGTATCTGTCACAGTGTTGGGTTGTGTTTCCCCGGGTGTCCACTAGAGGTCTCTTTCCCTTACTGTCACCATTCATTCTTGAACTGCATTTCCCATGATCCTTTGTCTGTTCTCATCACTGATCATTGCACGCAGCTGTTTCTCATTACATTGTTAAGTTCTGTGTATTAATACCCTGTCTGTGTCAGTCCATGTCACGGAGTCGTTGTTATTCGTCACACCACTTTGGAGGTCTGTGTTCTTGCCTGTTATTGTTTTGATTCTTGTTTATGGATTGCCTTTTGGTTTTGACCCCTGCTTGGACTGGTTTTATGATTTTGGATTACCCGAATAAACTGCTATTGGATCTACCCCTGTTTCCTGTGTGTGGTATCGTGACAGAACGACTCCGTCACGATGAATAGATCCAGCAGTTCGGGATTCCATAACCCTTCTCCTGTGTATGGGGAAGGAAGGGGACCACAGAGAGGAGGTTCGCAGGTCGGGGAGGAAGCGCCTCGACTAAACATTTTTCAATGTTTTGGCTTATGGGCCCAGCAGACTGAGGAAGCAGCGGCGGCTAAGGCTTCAGCGAACTCGTCCATCAGAGATGGTGAGTCGTTTCTGGGGACTCGTCTGGCAAAGTTCTCCGGAACTCGGGGAGGTTGCAGGGGAGGAGGTGGTTGACAAATTCCACGACACCATCCTCCGCCTTGCCATTCTTCTGATCCGGAGCCGCCGGACTGGTCCAGTACAAGATTCGCACCGCTGGTTCCACCCCGCACAAAGTCATCATCGCGGGGCTCATCTACCACAAGGTCCTCACCACTGGTCCCGTCCAACACAAGATCCTCGCTGCTGGTTCCGCCCAGCACAAGATCTTCGCCGCTGGTCCCGTCCATCATAAAGCCCTCGCCACTGGTTTCGTCCAGCCCAAGGTCCTCCTCACCACTGGTCCTGTCCAGTCCAAAGTCCTCGCCCCTGGTCCCATCTAGTACTGAGGCTGCACCTCGCCATCAAGGACGGAGGAGGAGGAGAAGGGCCTCGTATCTCCCCAGCAACCCGGTGGTCCCGAGTCCGGTGGTCTCAGTTCCGGTGGTCCCAGTGCCGGTGGTCCTGAGTCCAGTGGTCCCGAGTCAAGTGTCTGCTGTTCCAGAGCCGGAGCCAGTGTCTGCTGTTCCAGAGCCGGAGCCAGTGTCTGCTGTTCCAGAGCCGGAGCCAGTGTCTGCTGTTCCAGAGCCAGAGCCAGTGTCTGCTGTTCCAGAGCCAGAGCCAGAGCCAGTGCCTGTTCCAGAGCCGGAGCCTGTGTCTGCTGTACCTGAGCCGGAGCCAGAGCCAGTGCCTGTTGCAGAGCCGGAGCCTGTGTCTGCTGTACCTGAGCCAGAGCCAGCGCCTGTTCCTGAACCAGTGTTTGTTTCTGTGTTTGTGTCAGTTCTTGTGGCTGTTACAGTTTTGGTGTCTGTTCCTGAGCCGGGGTCTGTTCCTGAGCCGGTGTCTGTTCCTGAGCCGGAGCCAGTGTCTGTTCCTGAGCCGGAGCCAGTGTCTGTTCCTGAGCCGGAGCCAGTGTCTGTTCCTGAGCCGGAGCCAGTGTCTGTTCCTGAGCCGGAGCCAGTGTCTGTTCCTGAGCCGGAGCCAGTGTCTGTTCCTGAGCCGGAGCCAGTGTCTGTTCCTGAGCCGGAGCCAGTGTCTGTTCCTGAGCCGGAGCCAGTGTCTGTTCCTGAGCCGGAGCCAGTGTCTGTTCCTGAGCCGGAGCCAGTGTCTGTTCCTGAGCCGGAGCCAGTGTCTGTTCCTGAGCCGGAGCCAGTGTCTGTTCCTGAGCCGGAGCCAGTGTCTGTTCCTGAGCCGGAGCCAGTGTCTGTTCCTGAGCCGGAGCCAGTGTCTGTTCCTGAGCCGGAGCCAGTGTCTGTTCCTGAGCCGGAGCCAGTGTCTGTTCCTGAGCCGGAGCCAGTGTCTGTTCCTGAGCCGGAGCCAGTGTCTGTTCCTGAGCCGGAGCCAGTGTCTGTTCCTGAGCCGGAGCCAGTGTCTGTTCCTGAGCCGGAGCCAGTGTCTGTTCCTGAGCCGGAGCCAGTGTCTGTTCCTGAGCCGGAGCCAGTGTCTGTTCCTGAGCCGGAGCCAGTGTCTGTTCCTGAGCCGGAGCCAGTGTCTGTTCCTGAGCCGGAGCCAGTGTCTGTTCCTGAGCCGGAGCCAGTGTCTGTTCCTGAGCCGGAGCCAGTGTCTGTTCCTGAGCCGGAGCCAGTGTCTGTTCCTGAGCCGGAGCCAGTGTCTGTTCCTGAGCCGGAGCCAGTGTCTGTTCCTGAGCCGGAGCCCCGATGGACTGTCTGCTTCGCCCTGGCCCCCCGATGGACTGTCTGCTTCGCCCTGGCCCCCCGATGGACTGTCTGCTTCGCCCTGGCCGCCGGCTAAACCATCACCCCCTGTCTCTGTTTCATTTCATGGACCTGGCCCCCCATCCCTCCCCCTGATCCTCCACCTTTCCACCACCCTCCTGGACTCTTGTTTTGTTTGTTTTTTGTGGGTCTTGGAGCGTCTGGTAGCCGCTACGTAGAGTGGGGGTTATGTCACAGTGTTGGGTTGTGTTTCCCCGGGTGTCCACTAGAGGTCTCTTTCCCTTACTGTCACCATTCATTCTTGAACTGCATTTCCCATGATCCTTTGTCTGTTCTCATCACTCATCATCGCACGCAGCTGTTTCTCATTACATTGTTAAGTTCTGTGTATTAATACCCTGTCTGTGTCAGTCCATGTCACGGAGTCGTTGTTATTCGTCACACCACTTTGGAGGTCTGTGTTCTTGCCTGTTATTGTTTTGATTCTTGTTTATGGATTGCCTTTTGGTTTTGACCCCTGCCTGGACTGGTTTTATGATTTTGGATTACCCGAATAAACTGCTATTGGATCTACCCCTGTTTCCTGTGTGTGGTATCGTGACAGAATCATTTTGAAACGGAACCTATAATTTATCAAACTGTCATTGCCTACTGTTCACAACTTCTAGTGTAACGTGTATTAAACTATGCATATATGTGTTGTAAAATGACTAGGATCATTGATGGCCCTGACACCGTGTCCTAACCAGACGGGATGCGATAAGATTCCAGCGACAAATCATTTGTCTGTCCACAAGACGCAACACGACTACGAGATGCGTCAAAATCAATCAAAACCCTCAGCCAATCAGAACAGCGTGTGGGCGGGCTCTCTGGGCAAGTGCACAGCATCAGAGAGTAATCTTGACAGCACTCACAAGAAAATGGATAAGTAGGCCATCAAATTCACAAATATTACACAAAATACATAAGCTACTGAGTTACTAAAAGAATCTTTGTCAAAGAATGCACTTGTTTGTTCACAGTTTGAATGTTCTTGTTTCCATTTATTTAATTTCAAAATCTGAGGTAAATTATCCATTGTTGCTTTTACGGCTACAAAGCTGGGAGCACTAAATGAAATTCAGTAACATTACACGCTTTTTTACATAAACAGTACCTGAGAGATTATGCCACACTTTGTGTTTGTTGTTCCAGCCGCGACATCGCAGAAAAATAGAAACCGTTTCTAAAATTGAATTGTTGCGTGTCGCCGTCGCGGATGATTAGGAGTAGGCTAGGACAAAACTCTGATTAACATGGAAAATATACCTTTTATCTCGTGTCGCTGCGTCACGTGGCGCCTGGCGTGTGTTTGGACACAGTGTTACGTTACTGAATAAACCATAAACAATTTTTATTAAATTCATAAACTCACTCCACGCTGAAGGCCGAGTACACACACACACATGTATGGCGGGGGTGTTTTATGAGACCGATGTCTGATTTATGAAGAGTGTGTCAGTGAGGACAACAGTAGGCAGATCATTAGTGTTAGATTACGACTTGATCTCTCTCATTTTCTGTAATAGCCTACCCATGATGTTTGACAACCAGCGCCTATCTTATTGTCTGAAATATTTAATACATTTTAATGTATCTGAAGACTCAGTTTATTCCCAATTATTACCTTTCCATCTATAGCCTCAGTGATCAGATAGATAGATCACAGGACTGTTTTGCCACAGAAATGGAAAATCTTTGTCAAAGTAGCCTAAAGCTTGCTTTTTGGCCTCGATCACCCCTTACCGCTGCACATTTTGATGATTAGTAAGGACGTTTAGGCAGACATATTTTCAGGCTTGCAGTTAGTACAAAACATATCACGAGGGCTTCTAAATGATAAAGATACATAAAGTGTTTGCTAAAACCAAATGATATATGACCGGTCGGTCAGCAGTTGCTAGCCGTGTTGTCAGCAAAGTTCTGCTTAAATGCACTGATTGAATTACGCCCCACTGAATAGGTTTGTTACAGCTGAACTAAAGGTTTAATTTATGGCATAAAGATTTTCTATTGCATTTCTTCCCAGTGACTATTTTTTTTGTGCCATAATCTAATTTGATAAACCCCATTTGGATCAGTCTTGTGAGGTTTTAATTAACTGTAAAAGCCAGAAATGAAAGAGCACCCGATAAGCACCCAAGTTGGACTGACCTTACACTGAACCAGCTTGTGATGCTGATTCAGTCCTCTATAAAAAAGAAAAGAAAGAAAAACGCAAATGTAAAAAAAATAATATTAGGGCTGTCAGTTGATTAAAAATGAAATGCTGATTAGTTAGTAAAATTGATTGCATATGTTAAAATTTGCTGATAAAAGAGCCCAGATAGAGATATTTTCAACAAAAAAAAATCATAACAAAATATATTGTTTGTTTATTTTTGATATTGCAAAATGTATTGCTGTGGACCGCAGAACAATGTATAATTTTTAATGCCCTACTCTTTCATTAATTATCTCAAATTAATTATCTCAAATTAATTAAGGCCATTAAGTTAACTCCTGCCAGCAACTTTCTGTTCATGCTCGCACTCTTGCGCACGTAACGTACAAGAAACATGATTCAAGGTCCCGATATAGGCTACACTGTGATGGAATAACAACGATGGTTCAATTGCAAGTAAAAAAGTATTTATTGTGATCAGGGTGGTGACAGGGAGCGATATGGAGATAATGTCCAGAGATGATGAACACTTGGCAACACAGGGACGCTGGGACAGCCCATCCAAAGGTGAAGACTGAAGGTAGATGATGATGAGTAATCCAGGAAAACGGCGATGAAGACAGAAACCAGGAAGTGGGTAGCGGGGAGGACCGAGTGCTGGACGAACAACGAAGACACAGGAACTGAAGACCGGCAGGAACACACGGGAACATCCACAACGCTCTGACAAAGACAGGGTGAAAACAGAGAGACTAAATAGTGATCGCTGATCAGCTGCAGCTGGCACGCTTTTTAGGCGCGGCTGGTGGGAATCAGCGGCAGTGATCAGCGACACCGCCCACATGTAACACACACACACATACACACCAGACGAGACCAGAGACAACGAATTCAATTCATGAACCGTGACATACTCACAGCGAAGTTCTTTTTTGTTTTTAACTTATAAAAAGTTAGAAATAACTTTGCAGCGGTATACTTTGAATGAACATTCTGATGCCATCCGTGCTGAGAGCGACGTTAAGATGAGTGTATGTAAATATCCTGCACACTTTCCTCAATATCAAAATTTCTGTCATGACGACTCTCGGTCAGATTGGCATGGTAATGTTATGGCAATATTAATGTATTTGGAATAGGTCTAATACGCTGCTGATGCTGTACATTCATAGACATGCTGCTGCTGCATATGTAACATACATGAAATAACTCCCGTAGCAAAAAAAAAGCATGTACAGTACAGAATGGCTCTTTCGACATTTTAATGAACATTGTAAGCATTCGTTTTATGTGTCATTGAATGGAAAAGAGACTCTCGGGAGCGCGCGTAACTGTGACATCCTTTGGATTTTCCTGCAAAAATGTCCTTCACATAAAAATCAGGCCACAGGCTTGTATAGACAACCTATGAGGTTGTGGAGGGTAGCTTTAAAGGGGTGGTAAAACACATTTTTTCAAAGGCTTGATTGTGTTTGTGGGGTGCACTGTAACGTGTTCATGCTTCGTTTAAAAAAAAAAGCATTATTTTTCATGTATTTTACCTTTATTCTACACTGCTCTGTCCTTCCTTGTAAAAACGGTCTGATGGTTTCCGGGTTCTATGAAGCCAGTCCCTCAAAACGACGCAATGGGCTTAGTTTTAACAATACGAATTATTACAGGAAAACACATAGACGAAAAACAAATCATACTTACAGGTTGTGGCCCGTAAACAAAAGCTTTTGTTTTTAAAGTTGGAACTGCTCCATCTTTCAGGACAAGCCGTTGTGCGAATCCTGCATTGAACTCGCCACGATTTTGGAAGCTTTCCTCCGTAAAATGTGCAGCACAGAGACCGAGATTTGGGGAATAATTAACCATTGATCCCTAACTCCCGCGACCCTAGGAAGGCTGAACAAAGTGGACCTGCAATCCGGATGAAAATACCAGCGTTTCGACGGCATTGCGGCAACAACAGCCTACTATACCACAACAACTCTTCGCCAACGCAATATAAAATGGCCTCGCCTCCCTTATTTAGTATTCTCGGAGGAGGGGTTTAGTGGGGTTAGTGATGTCAGAACCCTGGAGGAATGTTGTGGTGTCCCTACCGTCCGTTTGCTGTAGTCTTTAGCAATTGATTTCTTTAAAATCAAATATCTTCCTTTGCTTTGAACTTTGAGCACTGTAACTTTGCAGATGTTGTTTATGCTCAAACAGCAACATTACACACTAGGTAAAGTTAGAAAAGTGAAATCGTGTTTTACCTGCCCTTTAAGGTTTCCCAAAAAAGTGTTCAAAGGACAGTAACAGATATTGTTGTTTGTTTTTCAGACAAGTGTGCTTGACAGGAGATTCTTCATGTCTGCATTATTTAGGTCTTATGTTTTGGGAAACCAGGAACTTAAAACCCTTGATATTCAGCATGCTGTGATTCACAGCATACATTCTCTGCAGACCTGCAACACAATCATCCTTGTGTCTCTGCATGCAGCAATATCCTGTGCAATATCATTACGAGAGAGAGAGGGAAGTTGCTTAAAATTTCATTTTACTGGTATGACATTTTTGTTGGAAGGCAAAGGTTTTTGCCTTTAATATAGAATAACTTTGCTATGCACCAGCGCAGATTTCACTGTTTCCTTATGAAGCGCCTCAAGGTCAGAGGAAACAAGCCCCTTTCTGAGCCATTGAAATGTTCAATCCTTTCACCCTGGGAAAGAGTAGTCTTCAGACTCGTCTTATTTGTGGCGCAATGTGGATTTCAATCACGGAATAATCCATTTTCATTACTTATTAAAATTGATCCGTGCAAACAAAAGGTGGTGCAGAGATGTCATCCTCTGGGAACAATTGTAGCTCTCAAGCCTCATAAAATCAAAATCTAGGGCTTAAATGTGGAGGTTGATGTGTATTGGATTTTAAAGGATGCAGATGAAAAAGTAATCATTGTCCAGTTGCCTTGTTGAATCAAATAATGTTGGAGAACCATTAAAGAAATCATCATCCTTCATCCAACTTAAAAAATGATTTTGCTGTTCAATTTAACTAAAATAAAAACAAACAAATGAATCCAACAAATTAATAGTTCATTCAGTTTACTCAATTCACTTGAGGTCCCAACAGAAACATATTAAGCAAACTTTAATTTTATAATTAAACGAATATAACTATATTATATTATACCAAATATATATTGTATTTATTTATTTTAGCTGAAGCCTAAATTCTACATTTGTGTTATTTGGTGTATTCCTCACCTACAGCACCATATATTTAGTTTTAAGGGTGAATTTGTTTTGCAGACATATCTTGGGTCATGGTCCGGAGGTTTGGACTCCAGCAGAATTCGTGTTGTGTTTCAGTGTTCTGACTGGCTCCTCCTTTGTGTGACTCCACTGTGAATTATACATGCTGTATGTGTTCTGGATGCAGATAACAAAAAAAGGACGTCGCCAAGAGAGTACAATAGAAAATGAGGAGAAAGCAGTTTTATATCTTGTGGCCTCATTAGTGTAACCGAAATAAAAATTGGGTATTTTATAGGAGAAGTGATAAGTTGAAGGATATGGTCTATAATCCTACAGCTGTTGTTTGTAAATAGATTTGAGTGTAAATAATGCACAGCCTGGTTAATAAAATATTTCCGTGAGAGAGTTTCTCACTGTAGTCAACCTATGGGAAGAAACAAAAGGCCAAAAAGTCTAGGTCATGAGAAGGGCTGAAGGTGAAGAAACAGTGTTTCTCAGTAAGTTAGAGATAGATTCGGTCATATAATATACAAAGCATTTTTCTGTTAAGGGATCATAAACCACAGTTTCTTATCAGTCAATTTTTTTGTCATATTTTTGAGGTTTTCAGAATGTTTTGGGTATAGTCTTGCTGTCAAACTTATCATATCATAGAAGTGGTGCATACGACTTGTGTGCTGTATTTTAAGTCTTCTGAAGAATGTGATAGATGTGTTAGCTTAGTGTGAGGAACAGACCAAACATTTGTCAAATAATAGCAAGAAAACTCATCTTTTTGAGTTGCCCACACATACTGCATGCAATATTATACAGTGCGATTAAACATAATTTGAATTAATTATTCAAAAAGAGTTGATTTATTTACTGTAATTGTTTTAGGTTAAAAATTATCCAAAATCAATTTTTGAGCTGGTACATAACCAGCCAGTGTTCAAAACTCTCTGCTTGCCTTAGCTCGGTTCAAAACGCTAAGCTTGTAATAATGTTTTTAATTCCAGGGGTACTGGTGGATTTCTGCGGGAAATTCGAGCATGTCTTTGTGTCATTACATCACATCTGTACAGATAAAGAAGGTGTCCCGGCTAGTAAGCTTTAATGCGTGTTAGGATGTTGGAGGTGGAGATTTATAGCCTTTTCTCACAGCACTTGATATAAACTTATCAATTTGATGGCGGATCCAGAAAGGTTCAAACAACAATCACCAGTGACAACTAGAGATTCACCCATTGTAAAATGCTAAAGACTTCGGACTTTGGAGTGGCTACAGAAAAAAAAAGAGACTGCAACCGGGCTGATGCGAAAACAAGGATATCACACCTAGGCCTTCAGTGAATTAATAGCTTTTAATAGCGTGGCAGCGCACAGACTCTCTATAATTGTTGTGAAATTGCTGTTTTTATTTTGCACTGGCAGTTATAGGGTTAATGCGGTGATTTCGGATAAGACCGGTAGAGAGAAACAAGCGAGTCCGGCGTTAGTGTTCAGTTGTTCTTGCGTTCCGATTATAAGTTCAGAAACGGAGCCTTCCTTGTCTTGTCCTTCAAGGGTTACAATAGTCCCTTGTCAGATGTTACAATAGTTTGAATGTTTGAAAAAAACATTAGATCATAAATTTACAAGAAAATTTAAGAAGAAAATCCTATTCACCACGGAAAAAATGGGGGCAAAAAAAGCATTATTCTCACCAAAACTACTGATTATGTTTTACACAAAATCCATCCTAATAAGGCTGAATAAGGGATTTTTTCCGGTAGTATTGAACTTGCTGGGGGTTGAGGAGGGAAAGAAACATTAATTTGTGGGCTGAAAAACTATTAAATCTACAAGAATGTATTTTAGTTTATGGATTTCGCTACAGATGCGGTTAGCTAGCTCAGCCTCTGACTATCAGTAATAGTAGCTACGCGCTCCACCCAATCAAAGCACGTGAAAATGCTGACGCTATTGTACGCCTGCTAGATGGCCCCGGTGCAGTCAAATCGAAATCTGATTGGCTGATTAAATCTGACTGATTATCTGATTGGTTAAAGCAACGGTTTCATTTCCATTCATTTTAAGCTAAAGGCGCCCGCACTGTCGATTCTGAAGGCCTCAAGGCAGATTTATTTTACCCTGGCAACACATGATGGCTGAAATATAAATGGATAAAAGCGCTAAAAGAAATATACAATACTGGAAGCAGCGCAACCAAAAGAAATGCTGTGAGCTTAAAAGAGAATGGACTATTGGGAATAATTTAATACTCATTCATGGAAAAAAGATATTAAAGTGCAAGTCATTGATTATGATAGTGTTTAGGCCAGCAGAGAAGGCCTTGCTGGCCCTGACGGCCCACCACTGTTAAATGTAGTCACGCAATGCTGATGTTGTTAACATTAACAATTTGAGAACAAAGGACTGTATAATTTGCAAGGTTTGACGTGACATGATAAGCGATTGTTAGATTTAATCAGCGCGATTTTCTGCAATGCTTTTTTCCCCATAGTTGGTCAGAACAAAAGTGGATGTTACTTGTTCAGATGACATTTTCCGGTGAAAATCTGTGATTCTGAATGAGAGTCTCCACACCGGCGCAATGACTGACAGCCGCACATTCTCATCAAAACATTAATTCATCCGCGCTGTGCCGTGCCGAGGCACAACCCACGAAAAGTTGATAATTCCGCGAATAACTGCAATCGCAGATTTCGAACAGAGATGGCGACAAAGAGAAAAAACTACGGACTACAGCTTTAAATTGATGTTGTTATTCCTTACATTTTTTTCAGTTTATCCCTGCGATACAAAGCAGAATTTTCAGCATCACTACTCCAGTCTTCAGTGTCACATGATCCTTCAGAAATTATTCTAATATGTTGATTTGCTGCTCAAGAAACATTTCTTTTTATTATCAATGTTGAACAGTTGAGCTGCTTAATGTCTGTGGAAAATGTGATTTGATGAACAGGTAGACGAGAGAGACACATTCTCGTTTACACCTGGTGTTTTAATCGGTCTCTTTTGTCCACTTTCAACCACTTCTGTCCTGATTTCATTGTGGGTCTATGGGCAGGTAAATTATTATTTTTTCAGATCTTTCCATATAATTGAATAATAAGCTAATGCAATTTACATATGAACACACCAAAGCCGACGGGAAAACGCGGAGAGCAGCAGCTTTAGTTTTTGGTCCGATAGATGTGTGTACGCCGTGTGTGTGTGTGTTAGAAATCAGGAATGGTGAGAGAACATTGTGCTTGGTACGTTTTTCATCTTCAAACCAAACTTGGGTCTTCAGCCGACAAAATTTAAATCCCAGCCATCTGGCTAGCACGCTTCCCATAATGTTTACAAGTTAGTTCAGTAGGTGGAGAGTAGGTGTCTTTTGCAGTGGTTTGAACACGTTTAACCACATGAGTGTCTACACTATGAAAGCAATCCGGTCAAACGCGTTTTCGACTACCTCTGGAAGTGGTCAAAAGTTGACAAGCTCAAAACGTTTTAGACCCTGTTTAGACCTGTACCTAGCGTCATCCACTCGTGATCCGATCGACCAAAACGCATCTTAATACCAGGGCCATATTTAGTCTTTATTGTCACTTTTGATCAAATTAATATGCCACGCTGAAAAATGTGTACTGACCCTAAACTTTTGAAAGGTACTGTATATGTATCAACTTTATATGAGTTTGTAAAATCAGAATAAGATCGAATCAGGAAATCTAATGCTCGGCCCTGATGCATGCTTGAAGACGGTACCAATGTCAAGACAAACTCTCAGCGCTCGGTCTAGGGGGGGGTGTGTAAGTTAGTAAAGAAGTCTGTAGCTGACAGCACGAGGTGAAGGAAGGTGGGACATGAATGTTAATCAAGCTAATGAAGTTCTGGAGAGAGCGCAGGCTCATGCAGAGAGAGGGGAGAGAGCCAGATATCACACACACACACACACACACCGCAGCTGACAACAGACGGATGTGCCACCATGGGGCCCGCTGGTACACAACAGGAGTAAACAAGTAAACAGCTTACAATAAATGAGTCTCTTTACACATTTCCAAAATGTCTGGGTTAGTCAAGGACAACAGCGTTGATGAAGAGTGCGTAAATTGAAAAAGTATAGGCTATTTCTAAATAAACATGCAAGTGTGTGTGTCGCCATGGGACTATAATTGGATGTAGAGTCTGCGACGTGTTCATCAGATGGCAGAAGGACACTTGACTGAAAATGGGCCGGATTTGAGCGGGAAATGGCCAGACACAAATTGCAAACTACATTCTTAACAACCATATCCATCAGGTCATCCATCCTTATAGCCATCTAACCGTTCCTTTGTCCAATCAATCACGAAATCTATCACCCCATCACTCACTAAATCCTTCCATCTTGCTGCGATTTGCTCATTTTCCCTTCCTCTCACACAGTTCATTCATTCGTTCCCTTCTTGACGGTGGCAGCCAGAGGTGTTTACTCTTACTGTGACTGCCAGGTATAAATATCGATGTTTGGACGGCCCGTATAGATGTCACAGTCCTTTCAGAGAGAGAAAGAGAAAAAGAGAGAGAGACATTGTTGTGATCCTTTATGCACTTTAGAGATCGATAAACGATAAACGATCAACTTTAAGTGTCTATTCCAGACACTCACTGAAGATTTCTCAGACAGAAATCCACTACACTTTAGATTAACAAAGAAACTCTTTGAACTTCATCATGAAAGTATTAAATAACTTTCATAAAAATGTATAAATACACTACCATTCAAAAGTTTGGGGTCAGTAAGATTATTTGTTTAGAAGAAATTAATACTTTTATTCAGCAAGGACACTTTAATTTGATCAATATTTGACAGTAAACGCTTTTACATTATATTTTAAATAAATAGATTTATTGATTATTTCTTTGAACTTCCTATTAATCAAAGGATCCTAAAACAATTATCACATTTTTCTAAAAAATATTAAGCAGCTCAACTGTTTTGAACTTTGAGAATAATAAGAAATGTTTCTTGAGCAGCAAATCAGAATGATTTCTGAAGGATCATGTGACACTGAAGATTGAAGTAATGATGCTGAAAATACATCTTTGACATCACAGGAATAAATTACATTTTATTTCACAATATTACTGTTAATCAAATAAATTGATTGACATTTTGATTGTACGTGTATTACAATCAAACACAATTTTTGGTGAGGGACTATTAAAAAAAAATTCTATGGCATAGATAGCATAACCTGTATTTAACCTTCAACATTAAAGGTGATACATTTTTATATGTTAATACTAACTTTTAAATTCATATTCCTGCAGCCTGGCAACAAATACTTCCAAAGCAAGGTAAAATTCTAAAGCCATTTGAAAGAAAAACACATACAGTATACATACTTATGTATGTATAGACAGACAGACAGACACTGTAATGTGGGCAAATACATCTTAACTTTTTTCATTCTTATAAACATCTTGATTTGATACCTGAAGCTGTTTTCTTGCTGCATCTTAGCTTATAGACAGTTGAAACTGAGCATCCCATATGCCCTCAAGTTGAGTTTATATTTCAAATGAATTTAACTCATCTCTAATGCACCAACTGACTTATTTACCATCATTTATGGCAACAGATTATGTATTCCTGATTTAGTTGTTGCTAGGATCTAACAAGGTTAGACAGGCATACAAATCAGTTGTGTGAAAATGATGGGAGTTTTTCACAGTGCATTCAGTCTAATGAAGAGGACTAATATCAGGAAACCATTATTATAGTCAGTCACGACATCTCACACAGGGTGCGAATGAAGATGTTGACAGCTGCGTACTTTACCACCAAATTTAGCCTCATTATTGGTCTCAGTGGTTCGACACATGATACCTCGCTGCCCTCCAAAGGTTAAACATGTAGCTAGAAAGTATGTTATGTAGTGATACAATATCAGTAATGGTGACATTTTTTTGGGTTTTATTTTGTGGACTTTTTAGTTCTCAAATTGGAGTGTAAACCTTGCTTCTCTGTTTCTGTCAAATCAGTAAGATCTCATCGTGCCGGAGACTGTCGCCGTGTTTATGACATATTGATTTGATTTTGTGGAAAGCTGCACCGCGGTAAACAAAGAGCTCCTTGCATTAGATGTGACAGGCACTCTGCTTGCTTTTGCTCTTCTCTGCATCTTCAGACGTCTGTCTGTTGTATAACTTTATATGCATACATCTGCACTCAAGCATTAGTGAAGGAGCATCTTAATACATATCAATAGCATGTCACATAAAAGAACCCAACAAGAGGGTATATTATTTCATATGACTGTTATCTCCTGCTATAGTGTTGAGAAATGTTACCTTTAAAAGTAATGTTATATTATTGCACTTCTCCTGTAAAAGTAACTAATTATGTTACATTTTATGAAACTTGGCGTGTTTTGCACTGTTGTTATTTTTAACTAAAAAGTATTTTGTGCAAGGTGAAATATATTGAAAAATATTATATGAAAAACAACTAACTGGACAACCAAATAAGTTGAAGTATACTAAAATGAATAAAACTGAAATCAAAATAAAGCTAAATAGAAATATTAAAAACAAACACTTATAAAAAGGACGAAAGCACATAATACAATTCGAAATATTCATTAATACTATAATAATTGTACTAATAATAAATTATTTTAAAATTATATAAAATTATACATACATACTAGCTCTTTTGTCAGAGTATATTTGCACCGTCAAATTACTATTTTTACAATTTGTTTGCATTAGTTATAGTTTTGTTTAAAAAGATCATACAAATGTTCTTCTATTCATTCATTTTAACCAATTTAACTCTAAACAACATTTTAAGTGACAAGAAAGTGCAAAATTATACTAAATCGACAAACATTTCTTGATTTTTCCTGAAAGAGTACAACTCCGTTTTTGTTTCAGTTTCATTTTCGTGGACTTTTATATGATCTTGGACTTTGTAGGCTCTCGTTTTCCTGTTTCCTTGGTTCCCTTCCATGTTCATCGTTATCACCTGTGTCTTGTTTAGTTCCTCATTATCTTGTGTATTCATTGAGATTATTTCTCTCTGTTCAGTGTTTATGGTCTTTGCCATGTGTGTGAATTGATCATGTTTCTCACTACCTGGATTATGTCTTTGTTTTGTTAATAAAGTACATCTGCATGTAGATCCTTATCTCCTGTTCCTTACCAACACTGCCATGACAATTACTTCCAAAAAGTCCTTTTATGGAAGCAAGTTTATATTACAAGTAGTGCGTTACAATGCCCTTCGACAGTTTCTTTTTCAGCTTCTTTTATAAAAATGTAACTTTGGTTAGGACTTGGCGGGTACTAGCATTCTAGAAGATCAGATGATGATGGGACCAGTGAGAGTCCCTCGTTCTGTGTTCCTGCTCTCTTCCCGGGATTTGAGTTATTCATAAGCAGTGAAGTCATCGGGAGCGAGGCTGTCTGCAGTGCTCCATTACTGCCAGCTCCAGCAGCGTCGCTCTTCTGCTTCACCTCATGTCGTTTAGGTTGGCCATCTCTGATCTAATAGAACTGAGTGATCTGCCGGTGCAGGCAGGAGGGAGACGCACAGCAAAGGCATTAGCTGTTTACAGGATCGTCTGTTATCTTTCACACAATCCCTCCTGCCTTCTCCTTTCCTCCCTGTCTCACCTCCTCCCACTCAAGTGAGAGATCTAGCAGACCCATAGAGTGTGAGAGAATTGCATGCAGTCGGGTCAGTGCACAAGGCTGTGCATCCGTGCGAGCGCATACTATCTTTTCATCTTTCTTTTTCATTTTGCGCTGTTCGATATTAATTTTTAGAACTTTACAATTGAACTTTAACACCTCTAAATTCAGTTATAATTAAGCAATATTAAGGATTACCACTAAATACATTTGACTGACTCATTACAGAAAGAATAGGTTCATAAAAAGTAATTTGTTCGCAAATAGGATGTTGTTTTGTGTAGGAAACACCCGGTTATAAACGAGTTTATATCATAGGTCATGTGACTAATTTGTGACCAATTCCGTTGAAGTGTCATGAACGAAAAGTTTCAGAGGAAGAGTGAATGCCGGTTTCTTGCGGAATGCATTTTTGTGTTCAATGCTGTAAAAAAGGCATAATTTGGCATATATGGAGTCAAGTTAAATAAGATCAACAGAAATCCGATATATCTATTAAATAATGCCATATAAATAAGACTTTGCAACCAAAAAAAGTCATTGGGGATTATTTATACAATTTACATTTTAAATAAAAATATTAACATAAATGAGAAAGATATTAATGCACAATCCCAATTCCAATGTCTCATTATTTCCATTTTTATGATCCAGCCAGGAAATGGTTTAATTTTCAGAATATTTGAATATAGTTAAAACATTATTCCACATTTTGTAATAGTGTTTTTAATATTATTTGTGATGGTAATTGCTCACTATCACTTACTATTATTATAACTTATCCCGGCCCTCATAATTTTGGGAGATATGGTTCATTTAATAATTCATGACTGCATTAAATAATTTACATGGGTTTATACATGGTTGATTCACCATATAAACTTTCGATAATATTTTGTTCATCTTGCAGTGTGGAAAGTTTACTTTGACAGGCAAAAAATAAAACTGCATAAATAGATGAATAACACGTTTCTCAATTACAGACATGGATGGGCCCTTCCTTTATAAATGGCATAATTCTGTGACACAAATTAAGCACAGTTTCGGTAATGGTATACAGTATGTGTTGATCCTTATCCTGGTACACATTCGCACACAGCATTGCGGCCAGATTAAGTGAAGTAATGCATTATGACACAAATTGTGCAGGATAAAACAGGCTCACCAGGATTTTGTGAATTTATGAATAAAAGAGAACACCATTAATATTTTGCAGATTCTCTTTGAAATTCATACTCTCACTCCTCTATGGGAAATTACAACCTACACAGTGTTCTCATTACAAAATACCTTTAAAATCAGATTACATGTAGTTTCATGCAGTGCAATGAACGGTATTGTTTTCCAGAACTTTGTGAAGAAAAATATGACTCTGTATTTATTTGTAATCATTCTATACACTAAACAGATTTTATGAACATTTGTTAACATTGTTATGAGGCAAGAATATTAAACAAGAAAAATTTAAGTCAGGTTTTTATCCATCAGGAACTGATCGATTTTTAATTGTGTTGTAAATAGTCAATAAACACACTAATGTGAATAACAATACAGAAAACTGTCACTGGCTGTTCATTCAGGCAGTGGTGAACTCAATAATAGTTCTGAATGATTCATCTTAGTGAGTCTGATTCAAACCACTAACTCATGAGTGAATCTTTTTGACTGACTCATTAGAAAGAACAGGAGAGTAATTCATAAGAGTAATTTGGTTGCAAATTTGACATTGTTGTTTTGTGCAGGAAACACGAGTTATCGACAAGTTTATATTTTTGGTCATGTGACTAATTTGTGATCAATTTAGATCTGAAGTGTCATGAAAAAAAAGTTTTTAAACGTTTTTAATTATAATTGAATAAAAGATTACAAGGACATTTATTCTTTGGAATAATATGCACCATTGAATCGTTCACAGTAAGACGTGCATTAAGAAAGCAAATAGAGTTAGTTTTGATTTAATGTATAAACAGATTGCCGTATAGTAAAAGCGTCCCTGTGAAACTGTCTTCTCCCTCTCCTGGCCTGTAAATAACCTGCCGTAGCTTTCAAACCCAAGTCAGGGCACCACCTGCAATGAATCTATCAACGAAAAGTGTCATGGCTTTGTCATCTAATCGATGCTAGTCTCTGCCCTTCCATAGGTCAATGTCAAAGCATTGAGACATCTCTGCCAGAGCTGCAAAGTCTGATTCAGTTAAGCCCTCTTTTAATCTCATTCCCCATACACTTCGCCTGCAAACTTTTCCCATGGTGAATACTAAGGAATATCTTTCGACACACACCTCTGTTCATAAACAATAACCTTTGATGTCAAGATGATGTTTGTCAGGCTGCTGGGAGACCATCTGGAGCTGCTGCAAGCAATGGCACTTAAACATTAGCAGTCGGCCACAGGAGTCAACCTCCCTCTGTCCGTCCGCCCTTTCTCTTCATCGCCTTAGAAAAAACTCAAGCAAGGACACCACTTCACTGAGCCATATGCTCCTTTATTTCAGCACATTCGGGTGGAATAACTGCGGTTTCAGTATAACTTATCGTTGGTTGCACTTTGAATGTAAGCGGCTCAATGAAAATTCCTGAACCCAAAAGTTCACTTTCATGGTACGTGGATTGTAAAAATGGATAAGCTCGAAATGTCACCCTAACGTTCCCTCTCTTTCTTTTCCCTCAGGTGCAAAGGTCACATTCTCCCAAGTGCAGGCCATAAGGAAGGTAAGAATGTCCACAAGTGCCTGCTTCACATCATGCGCTAAACTGCTGCTGGAATTATTGTGCTCTAGCACCACTTGGTGGTTACCATTGAAGAGACAACACTTTAAAACCACAACATTCTCTTGTAAATATCGAGCCCATAAATTTTAAAAATGACCTGTAGTTTGTCTTAATAGCCATGTGAACTTTTGATACTGTACTCTCTTAAAATACACTTATTCACTCTCACTTCATGCTCTCACTACACTTAAAGTTGCTGCCTTAAATTTTTAATTACAATCAACTTGGATGTTTAAGTCATTTCAACTAAAGTTAAATTAAACTGACTTAAATCTTGTATAACATAAAGTTAAAAGAATGACTTGACTTATTTAGTTGAGTTTAACCAATGTAAAAACATATGTTGCCATAACTTGTTGATGATATAATTTTTTGCAGTGTAGTTTATTCAATTTAATTTGATTATTTAATTTGTCTACTAACAATATCCAGCAGAGAATTTAAAAAAAATTTTTTAGGAGAATTTCATTGTCATGGCTTTTTATTTTATTTTTTTACTTTTTTTGGAATAAAATTAATAAAGTATTTCATACTTTAAAAGAATACACTTGTGTGAACTAATGTAATTTGTTTTGTATGTTAATTTCAATTAGGCTATATGAAAATGATTTATAGTTTACATTTTATGTTTTAAATGCAATTAGCTGACCTTAAGAGTTTATTTTTGAGACCCTTAAGTAGGAGTTAAGTATAGCTCTATATGGGATTTCATTGTACTGACAAGCAGCTATGGCAAATATATACTTTAATTTTATTTCTATTAAAACTTTTGTATCATGTATTTACACATTTGTAATAAGGAAGTTGCAATTTAGTACATTTAAAATATATTAACTTTAAATGTAATATTGAATAACACACACTACAGTTAACATTTTAATCAAGTACTTTACATGTGCTTTAGTTTGTTAGTCAACTCATCAAATTAAGTGTGCTTCTTTGAAACACAACAAACATAATTATTTAAAAGGTCTTTTAGAGTATATCTTTTAATCTGACATTATTGCAAAGTGTAATTTTAAAAGTGTACTTAAGTGTGTTAAGAATGAAATTAAAATAGTTTTTAAGTGCACTTACTTGGCCTTTTATTTCATTAATATTATATTATCTCCAAATACAGTCTTTTAAAAAATATATACATACATATAATTTGAAGAAACACTATTGTTACTGACAGTACTCTTATTCTCTTACTTTCAGGAACAGTGTCATTATTGTCTTGACAATGACAGACAGTCTGATCCAACAGAAGACAACTTTCCAAGACCTGTGCAACCAGTCCAACTTCCAGTCTTCCCAGGGGTCCAGCGTTCTTCTGTAATCAATCCCAGAGACATCACTGCATCCCATGTCACAAAGAGCCACCGTAAACTCCTTAAGAGCAGCCCTCCTGACCAGATCAGGGACAGTACCGAGCGAATGACTCAGGTGCAGAGCTCCCGTCTGAGGCTAATGAGAGAGGTCTGTGCCAAATACACAAGCGGAACCGCTAAACAGCCTATAACCCGCATGCACGTGTCCCGTATCTATGTGGAAGACAAGCACAAACTCCTCTACTGTGAGGTGCCAAAGGTGGGCTGCTCCAACTCAAAGAGGGTGCTCATGGTGCTTCAAGGTCTCGCTTCTTCCACTGGAGAGATCCCACATGACGAGGTGCATTATGGGAATCACCTTAAGCGTTTAGACTCATTCAATCAAAAGGGCATCATCCAGCGTCTGAAGACCTACACCAAAGTCTTGTTCCTGAGGGAACCTTTCGAAAGGCTAGTGTCTGCTTTTCGGGACAAGTTCGAGAGTCCAAACTCGTACTACCATCCAGTGTTTGGGAAGCCCATCATCTCGAGATACCGCAGCAATGCGACGCAGTATGCCTTGCGCACAGGGGCGGGTGTGACCTTCAAGGAGTTCATCCAGTATTTGTTAGACGTGCATCGGCCGGTTGGCATGGACATCCACTGGGAGCCCGTTGGACATCTCTGCAGCCCCTGCCTGCTGGACTATGACTTCATTGGGAAATTTGAGACTCTGGAGGAAGAAGCCAATTTCCTTTTGAGAAGTATTGGTGCTCCTAGCAATTTAACATTCCCTAGTTTTAAAGACAGGAACCCTAATGCAGAAAGGACATCTTCGGAAATCACAAGCAGATATTTTGCACAGCTAAATGTGACAGAGAGACAAAGGACATATGACTTTTACTACATGGATTATCTGATGTTCAACTACTCCAAACCTTTTAAAGATTTATACTGAGGCCTTTTACAGTTACCTGATGACATTTCTGTTGGCCTGATGTTCAGATTTTGTCTTAGTGAGGGTATTTTATTACTTTAAAATGTTGTTTATTTGTTAACAAATTTTAATGTTAAATATTAATCACACTCTATATTTATATCTGCAGGCTGGTCCTTGCGTTTATCCTGTTATTTACCAAACCTATTTAATTCTATTCAGTAAGAAACCCTTAAAGGGATAGTTCAGCCTTATGACATTCCAAACCTGTGTGAACAAAAAAGAATTAAAAAATATTTTAAAGAATATTTCAGCTGTTTTTGTAAATACAATGAAAGTTAATAGGGTCCAAAACAACACTGGACTGAAAGAAGAAAATGTTCAGAACCTTCTTTTGTTTTCAAGTAGGCTATGTAGCGGTTTATACAATACAGATTGTTTCAAAGCAGCTGAAACAATTAGTGATAACAGGAAAATAATCCATTTCGGTTGTGTTCAGCTGAAGTCCGGATATTCTCCGGATCCGGCTGACTACGGTATCCTCGGGATAGACCAAGTGTGCTGCACAAGTGCTGAAAAGTGAAGCCAAAGCGTCTCGATCGCCCCCAGGTGGTTGGTCCCAGTATAGGTCATGAACTCCGCCCTCCCCATTAAAGGGATAGTTCACTCAAAAATGAAAATTCTGTCAGTATTTACTCACCCTCATGTTGTTCCAACCCCGTAAGACCTTCCGTTCATCTTCAAAACACGAATTAAGATATTTTTGATGAAATCTGAGAGCTGGATTACTCCTCCATACTAGTCCATAGGCTTCTCGAGGGACTGAAACTTGCCGACCTCGAAAAGTTATTAAAGATATCATTAAAATAGTCCAAGTGACTACAGTGGCTCAATCTTAAGTTTATCAAGTGACGAGAATACTTTTTGTGCGCAAAAACAAACATAAATAACGACTTTATTTCAACAATTCATTTCCTTCTCTTTGGGCCTCTAGTCAGTTAAACTAGTGTAATTGCGTAGAGCTACATCACACATATGCTCACTATTGGCCGACGCTGGTCATGTGTGTGATGCGTGTGACGTACAACAACAGATCATATGCTGTTAAACTAGTGAACTGACTTGAGGCCCAGAGAGAAGGAAATGAATAGTTTAAATAAAGTCGTTATTTTTTGGGGGGTTTTGCGGACAAAAAGTATTCTTGTCGTTTGATAAACTTAAGATTGAGCCACTGTAGTCACTTGGACTATTCTAACGATGCCTTCAATAACTTTTCGAGGCCGGCAAGTTCAATCCCTTAAGAAGCCTATAGAGCAGGGGTCTCCAACACGTCGCTCGCGAGCTACCAGTAGCTCGTGGCCTGATTGGAGGTAGCTCACGTAGTTCACATATCGCGTCTTTTGCGCGCTCTAGTTCGTTATTTCAAATGTAGGAAGCTAATAATTGAAGCGACGCGCTCATTTTTTCCAGGCGCAGCGAGATGAAAAATGAGCGCGTCGCTTCAACCATGCGCTGCGCTCATTGCATAGCAACGACAGAAGCCACGGGAAAATCGGACCGAATTTTACTATTAATAGATAAGCTAATGTGCATCGTGAACGTCAGTAATTTATCTTTTTTGACTCATTCTTTTTATAAAAATGATTTAAAGGCTGAAATATGCAAGCTTTTTATGAATCTTTTTTTGTCAAAACTTTATTTGAACTTGTAGGCTATGTTAGTAGATAACATTTCGCAAGACAGTCCTTTAAAATCTGGCCATCATTTTTAATGTTGTTATTTTGTTTATGTAAACAAAAAGTGCAAATGAATTCTAATTATATTTGTTATTTGCTTCAACATAAACCTTGGTGAATTGATTTTATTGTGTAGTATTAGTACTTCTTGAACAGGATCATTTTGGTCACTATAATCATGAAATGCAATTTTCATGCCATTTCATCTCTAGTTAAGATGCACTATAAAATCAACTATAATTATGTGTTTTTACAGTATAATATGCAAAGTACAATTTTCTTTAAAAAAATTAATCTCTGATTCTGTTCTTTTCTCTGACATTTAAGGGTGACATATATAGGCCTACAAAAACTCTTTTAGGTCTAAAACAGTTTATATAGTTGTTAATATGAGAGTTATGAGACATTATTTAAGAGATTTAAATATTGCATTAGCCTACATGAGTAGCTCTCGGCCACTAATATCTTTTTTTAAAAGTAGCTCTCAAATGAAAAAAGGTTGGAGACCCCTGCTATAGAGGAATGATCCAGCTCTCAGATTTCATCAAAAATATCTTAATTCGTGTTCCGAAGATGAACGGAAGGTCTTACGGGGTTGGAACAACATGAGGGTGAGTAAATACTGACAGAATTTTAACTTTTTAGATGAACTAACCCTTTAAGTCTAATGGGACATGATGGAATCACAGCAAACTTTGTACTAAACGTTTCTGCGGGAGTGAGGGCGGGATCTTGATATCGCGGCTCCACTTCCTGGTCACTACTGCGCAGAATCAGGTCCCAAATCTGCGCAAGATGTCAGCGCCATATTAGGACTTTGGAGGCTTCAATTTTCACCAATGGAAGAGAGTGAAGGGGCGTCGTCCATCTTTTTTTAAAGGGATAGACAGAGAGACTAATATTAGCGTAGATGGCTTTCTTCTTATGATTTAAAAAGTACATTGTGTGTTATAGGAAGTGTTCCCGGTTGCAGTTTACCTAATTTACGCAGCCTAACATTCCTTTCACAGATGTGAATTATAGAAATGTGATAGTGTTATGTGTATGCCAGGTTAAAGAGATGTGTTTTTAGTCTAGACTTATACTGACAGAATGTGTCTGCCTTCCGTTTAGTGCTAGGAAGGCTGTTCCAGAGTTTGGGTGCTAAATAGGAGAATTATCTACTACATGCAGTTGATTTTGATATCCTAGGTATTAAGAACCTGCCAGAATTTTGAGATCGCAATAGACGTGATGGACTATAATGCTCGAGTACTGGGCAGCTAAACCATTTAGTGCTCTGTTAGTAATTAACAAGATTTTAAAATGTATGCCTTCTTTAAGGGAGCTAATGGATTGTTGACAGAACCAGGCTAATTTGGTCATACTTCCTGGTTCTAGTAAGAACTCTAACTGTAACTGCTGCATTTTGGACCAGCAACTGGAGTTTATTTCTTTCCACAGAAGAAGGTAAGCCATACAGGTTTGGAATGACACGAAGTACAAAATTAGTACAATTTTCATTTTTGGGTGAACTATCCCTTTAACACAATGTTGTGTGTGATTTGGCTCAGTGTGTCATGTTTTCTCAGACTGCATAGAATAAAATATACTGTACTGTACTGTACTGTCTATAGTGTCTAAAGTGTATCACAATGTTATTAATTAAAGTGTTGCAGACAAGTGGTTTTAGCACTAGTCCAGATTTAAGTATCACTACTCAATACAACATGCCGAAACATTTTTAACATTACATTTGCAAATTGTTGCTGGTTTTGGTCTGGTACATCTGATATGATCAAATCAACATGATATGAACAATTTGTCTACGTAGCCTATTTGAGCATGACCTGCTACACCTTTGCCTTACTTTCACATTTATCATATAATGGCGTTTTCTTTATATCAATAAATGTTAGCACCATCTTTTAATGTAAGTTAGATGACATCTCTGCATTATTGCCTTTTTTATTGTTGTAATGACGACGTCATATAAAATAAAAGTCATTTATAGGCTCCTAGTGTAAAGGATGGACTGGAAGCTCTGCAGAATCTGAACACCCATTATTACTATTGCAGTTTCACTTTCATGCCGACTTAAAGGGATAGTTCACCCAAAAATGAAAATTCTGTCAGTATTTACTCACCCTCATGTTGTTCCAACCCCGTAAGACCTTTGTTCATCTTCAGAACACGAAATTAAGATATGTTTGTTGAAATCTGAGAGCTGGATCACTCCTCCATACTAGTCCATAGGCTTCTTGAAGGATTGAAACTTGCCGGCCTCTTCGTTAAAATAGTCCAAGTGACTACAGTGGCTCAATCTTAAAGTTTATCAAGTGACGAGAATACTTTTTGTGCGCAAAAACAAACATAAATAACGACTTTATTTCAACTATTCATTTCCTTCTCTTTGGGCCTCTAGTCAGTTAAACTAGTGTAATTGCGTAGAGCTACGTCACACGTATGCTCACTATTGGCCGACGCTGGTCATGTGGGTGATGCGTGTGACGTACAACAACAGATCATACGCTATTAAACTAGTGAACTGACTTGAGGCCCAGAGAGAAGGAAATGAATAGTTGAAATAAAGTCGTAATTTTTGTTTTTTTTTGCGCACAAAAAGTGTTCTCGTCGTTTGATAAACTTAAGATTGAGCCACTGTAGTCACTTGGACTATTTTAATGATGTCTTTAATAACTTTTCGAGGCTGGCAAGTTTAATCCCTCAAGAAGCCTAAGGACTAGTATGGAGGAGTGATCCAGCTCTCAGATTTCATCAAAAATATCTTAATTTGTGTTCTGAAGATGAACGAAGGTCTTACGGGGTTGGAACAACATGAGGGTGAGTAAATACTGACAGAATTTTCATTTTTGGGTGAACAATCCCTTTAAAATGAAGGTGGATATGGAAGTAATGTAGCCCATTACTACGGGGTATTGGTCGATAGCGCCATCTGGTGGTTCAATGTTCCTTAATATTTGGGGCCCTATCATACACCCGGCGCGAGGCATGACAAGTGTTTTTTGCTAGTTTCAGCCCGATGCAGTTATCATTTTAACGTCCTGCGCCAAGTTCTTTAAATAGCAAATGCATTTGCACCCATCTGTGCGCCCATGGGCGTGTTGGTCTGAAAACGAGGTGTGTTCTGGCTCATTGTTGGCGCGTTGCTATTTTGAGGCAACTGAAATAGACTGCAAAAAAACTGGTCTAAACTCAATGACTCAGTATTTTTTTAGTTATTTTAAGTAGGCTAGTTAGTAAAATGCACTTATAGGCGGGTGCACAACACACTCGCGTACACTCTGCTTATTACACACACAGGGACGCCCAGCAGCACACAAACATGCCAAATAAATGGACTGCTTTTATATAGCGCTTTCAACAGACCCATGGCCACCAAAGCGCTTTACATATTGCCTCATATTCACCCATTCATTAATTTACTCATACACCGATGGCGGTGTCAGTCATGCAAGGCGCCATCCAGCTCATGGGAACAGCTGGTTAGGTGTCTTGCTCATGGACACCTCGACACTTGGTCAGGTGGAACCGGAACCACCAACCTTCCGGTTTGTAGACAACCTACATGAACCACTGAGCCACTGCCGCCCCTTAAAAATAAAAGGATTACAATGTAAAATATTATTATTTTGTACATATGGTGGAAACCGGCTTGTCCCGTAGATGGTCTGCTCGTGAGCAGATCCGTTTCCTCTCTGGAGAAGCGTTCAGTCTTCCCACTATCAAATTCCGCCATGTAAATAGCGAATCCGCCATGGCACGAGCGCAACTGGCTTTTAAAGGGAATGGGAGATGAGACTCTGAATGGTTTATTGCATGTTACGCCCAAAACACACCCATTACTCATTAATCCCGTCACGCCCTAAGTGCACTTGAGCCATGCGCTTTAGACCATATGCTTAGATCGTTAAAATAGGGCCCTTGCTGTTATCCATGACAATGCTGTATGTGAGAGCGCTCATCCATTTAACTGAAACCGATGCTACTTTCACGTCTCGGTCACTCCGCGTCCTTGTTTTATAGCCTGCATCCAAAATCGCATAGCATAATTCCCTACTATATAGGTGTAATGTGACAAAAGAAGTATGTCTGTGATAGACAAACCACAAATGCGTGAATGTCTCAGAATAAAGTGATAAACGAATGGTATCTTAGCTGAACATCTTGCAGAAGGGACATGTTGTGCCATTGTTCTGTATTGTATTTTATTGTATTGTATTAAGATTAACAACTTAATGACAGCTTTGGGGTACCAGACAATAGGGACTTTAAGCAACAGCTGCTGATGGAACGGCAACGGCAGCCGGAAGTAAACGGTTAACTGCCGTAGTTAAAGCACGCAACAATCACTAAAAAATACGACGTCCGTTGGGTGCGTATTGCGTATTACGGAGCTGATTTCAACTGCCAGTGTGAAGGCGCGTTACAGTAGAACGTCGTGAAGTAGCAGTTAAGTCGCGCATGCGCAATAGATCCCCAGAACGCCGTTGCCATTCCACTAGAGGCCGTTGCTTAAAGTCCCAATTGTGTGTAGGCTACGGCCCCCCTCCACGATGTGAATCCACAAAAGAATGATAGCCTATGTATTTGTCGTTAGTGTCTGCTCAATGTGATAGTAAATAGGAACGTAGCCAGACATGGGCAGTATTTCAATTAAATTTATTTTAAATACGTATTTAATTACTTTAGTGTATTTTGTAATTTGTATTTTGCAGGTGTGGAAAAAATAAAATGTAGTTTGTAACAAAATATATTTGAGGGAGTGTATTTAGAGTATTTCAAATACTTAAATACTTAAGAAAAATCACCGTAGTAAATGATTTTGCCATATTTTTGGTCTGATGTTGGCAATGGCCATGTCCAGGTTAGATGCACGAAGAATCACGTGACACCCTGTAGACCGGGCTCCCTCCAAGAAGTGAATGAGTTTTGAACTCTTAAAAATGGTATTAAGGTGTTTTGTGAAAAATATAAAGTCTACACACACACATATTGCACACTGAACGGCATTATAGAGAAAATAATTGTGCCTTATGAGATCAATGCACTATGTTGTCATTCATAAAAGGACATCATAGGCCCTAACATTACCTATTATGAAACAGCGCGTCTGTCGTAACTCCACTTAAATCTCCATGCTAAGCAAGCGTTCACAATATAACATCCATCTGCAGTTTTTACACGTTTTTTAAACGTATTACATATGAGAAATATTGATATTGATTTTGTATAAAATAATCATCAATCCTATTGTTTTTCAGTAATTGCGCACGTAGCGCGATTCTACTATGGAAAAGCCATACGCGGTCAGGGCAGTTATAGTCTCGTGTGTAAAACAAACCCACACATATTATGATTAATCATATACACTCACCTAAAGGATTATTAGGAACACCATACTAATACTGTGTTTGACCCCCTTTCGCCTTCAGAACTGCCTTAATTCTACGTGGCATTGATTCAACAAGGTTCTGAAAGCATTCTTTAGAAATGTTGGCCCATATTGATAGGATAGCATTCTATCAGCAGATTTGTGGGATGCACATCCAGGGCACAAAGCTCCCGTATCACCACATCCCAAAGATGCTCTATTTGGTTGAGATCTGGTGACTGTGGGGGCCATTTTAGTACAGTGAACTCATTGTCATGTTCAAGAAACCAATTTGAAATGATTCGAGCTTTGTGACATGGTGCATTATCCTGCTGGAAGTAGCCGTCAGAGGATGGGTACATGGTGGCCATAAAGGGATGGACTTGGTCAGAAACAATGTTCAGGTAGGCCGTGGCATTTAAACGATGCCCAATTGGCACTGAGGGGCCTAAAGTGTGCCAAGAAAACATCCCCCACACCATTACACCACCACCACCAGCCTGCACAGTGGTAACAAGGCATGATGGATCCATGTTCTCATTCTGTTTACGCCAAATTCTGACTCTACCATCTGAATGTCTCAACAGAAACCGAGACTCATCAGACCAGGCAACATTTTTCCAGTCTTCAACCAATTTTGTTCCAATTTTGGTGAGCTCTTGCAAATTGTAGCCTCTTTTTCCTATTTGTAGTGGAGATGAGTGGTACCCGGTGGAGTCTTCTCTGTTGCAGCCCATCCGCCTCAAGGTTGTGCGTGTTGTGGCTTCACAAATGCTTTGCTGCATACCTCGGTTGTAACAAGTGGTTATTTCAGTCAAAGTTGCTCTTCTATCAGCTTGAATCAATCAGCCCATTCTCCTCTGACCTCTAGCATCAACAAGGCATTTTCGCCCACAGGACTGCCGCATACTGGATGTTTTTCCCTTTTCACACCATTCTTTGTAAACCCTAGAAATTGTTGTGCGTGAAAATCTCAGTAACTGAGCAGATTGTGAAATACTCCGGCCCATCTGGCACCAACAACCATGCCACGCTCAAAATTGCTTAAATCACCTTTCTTTCCCATTCTGACATTCAGTTTGGAGTTCAGGAGATTGTCTTGACCAGGACCACACCCCTAAATGCATTGAAGCAACTGCCATGTGATTGATTGATTAGATAATTGCGTTAATGAGAAATTGAACAGGTGTTCCTACTAATCCTTTAGGTGAGTTTATATTATGATTAAAATGGAATTAATGGCATTATGATGGCATTATCGCCACCAACTGGGCTGGAGTGTCTATTATTCAAGCTCTCAACGGAAGAATGTCCGGTTGTGAGGCGTTTGGAAAAATAGGTCCAGAGTTTTACAACGAATGGTAAAACACCTGTTAGAAAGCATCTTTTGCAGCGATTTTTGTGTGAGCATATCAGTGAACACCCCAGACCACTCGGTGAGTTTCACGTCTTTGTAAACTAAAGTTTAATGCGTTTTATGAATGATTGTTCCAGTGCCCCTATGAAACCATTGTGTTTGGGGGGGCTAACACAGAAACCTAAAATTCTCGGGACAGCAGCATTTGTCCACATTTCAATCTTAACCGTTCTATTTCATCTGAAACGATCTTAAAACAGGGCTTTAAGTGTAAAATATCGAACTTGTCCTTTAAGGCACGGGTAGAGTAACGGTGATAATATGGCTACGTAGCCTATATCAAAAACGTTTTGCTATTAAGGGCAGCCTACCACACCATTGATGTGAACTTAGCTATACATGCCATTTACGTCAGAGGGAGCTATTTCAGGCCCTTTAGAGATTTAGTGAAATGCCCATACTTTTTTATTTTGCTACTTCGCCATTTTGAATTTACACATTTCTCATATTTGTGTTATTTGCTAATATTTGCGTTATTGACCTTTCAGTAATAAAAAAAAAACTTTAGATTATTGTGGGAGTATTTTTGTATTTTCAAAATACTAATTACTTGTATTTTATTTAAATACATTTTTCACATCAGTATTTTGTTACATTTCATGAGCCAGTATTTGTATTTTGTAACAAAATAGTTTTTGATGTATTTGTGCCCACCTCTGAACGTAGCCCTGTTCTGATAAGCACGCATAAGAGGGAGGATATTTTCTGTAATGGTCAGTATCGACTTGGACGAGACCCTGCTCCTTTGGCAACCTGTCTTTTCAGAGAGCTCTCTCAAACAACTTACCTTTAGGCAAGAATATTATAGAGTCTTTGAATTAAATTTTACTTAGAAATATTAGAAGTGGTTTTAACTGTTCATTCGTGATTTTTTTATTAAACTTTTAATCTTGATTATGGATGAATTAATTTTACTCTTCATTTATTGATTTGATTGTCTGGACCTCCTCCTTGCATCCGTTTACAGTATTAATAAAAGAGTAGGTTGAAAAGTTGACCCGGATGACCTACTTCTTCCGGCAAGATTCTGAAGTGAGTGCATACGATGGACACTACCAGAGAATGTCTAATAAAGGGAGAACTTCCACTCTCAGTAAACTTCCGGCTTCTGAACTGTTTGCAGTTCCATTCTGATTCCATATTAGGGCGCTCACAGGACGAGTGCAGAATGAATGGAGGTCAATAGAGCTATACCCCTCAAAATCCACTTTTCTCAGGATATAATTTTTTGTCTAGTAATTTGAACGTTGTATTCGAAAGGAGATGCAAAGAAATTACACATTGCTGGGTGTTCGATTTTTAAGAGTCACTTATTTGCTTTAAAAAGTCTTTTAAAATGTCAATGATGTCATACGATGTCATACGTACGACCAGAGATACTGCTTTACGGCAATCCTTCAGTCACTTTGGTGCTTTAGCGCTCTGCACTTTCTTTTCTCTCGAGGCATCGACAACACAGCTAACACAGGTAAATACACGTGCTAGAAGAGTTTTTGTTTTGTTGTTTTAAAAGACCACACCAAAAATACACACACACATTCTGGTCCCGCTTCGGATGCCACGATGCCATCAAGCGGTATCTCTGGACGTAATCAGTCCTTCACTGACCAATCAGCGTTCATTAGCAGAATGCTAGCGTTTTATGGGCAAAAACAACTCAACCTGTAAGAAATTGAAAGGACATAAGTACTCGTTCCTTCAACTTTCGACCTATAACCCATGTTCTAACCCAACTTGCAAAACCTACAATCAAATCTGAGATTTCTCAACGGCAATCGGGTGAAAGAGACAAATTTAGCCGTCTAGCTCCATAGACTCCCATTCATTTTGCACTCATGGGCGATCGCCCCCAGTGGAACTCTGGTGTAACTATAACCAAAATTCGGTACAATAGGACTTAATATTGAGTGGCCAGGCTCTCTGTAGACGGGCTCTGACACTACTGTCCCATGAGGCCACGGGAGAGGATTAATGAATGACAGTGAAGCGACGTAACTGACGCTCGTAGGTCACGTGATAACGACAACATGGAGAGTGTAGTACGTAGGGTGACCAGAAGTCACGAAAAACCGTCCCGAAATCTAAGCTGTTGTTCCGAATCCGGCCCTGATTGTCCCAAAAATTATACTTAAGCAAAATCTTGAGTAGTTAAAAACTGTCCGTGGAGGTTGAGTTGTGAAGAGAGCGCAAGTTGCAGAAGCCGTGAGCTCAGTGAATGAATGTGCAGGCGGCCAGTCGTAAAGGAGTGATTGATTTTTTGCGACAAAAAAATTTACTTTGGCACTGAACAATGACTAGGCTACATATTAGCATATTAGACTAGACTAAACTAGACCCCCCGTCCCGAATTTCAGCCAATGTCATCTGGTCGCCCTAGTAGTACGTCCATATTACATTCATACTACACACATTCGTAGGCCTACTATATAGAACGTAGCCTACTTTTTTAGCAGTCATTAAGTAATTACTTATTCAAAATAAGTACCTACTCAAGAGAGTATAGGCTATGCTATTTCGGACACAGCCGTACAAACGCAACGGCCGCCATCTTGTGTCGCAGTTAACTATCCACCTTATTCTGCTCTAAACAATGGGCGCCGCCATGACGACGACTCCGGTTGCCTACTTCCGGTTCGAATTGTATAAGCAGTGAGAGAATGAGTTCAGGCTCTACATGTGCTGTTGTTGGTTGTTTTAACAATTCAAAGAAGATAAAAAACTTTTTAGAAACTGGGTGCTTTGAGCATAAGATAAAAAGGAGAGAATGTCTATGTCCGGTTCGTATCAGCTACATTCAATACCAGAGAGAAGACGTTTTTTTTTGGTTAGCTGCGCTAAAACTGATGCATCCAACGAAAAAGGTGTAATACGTTACCAGTAGGGATGGGCATTTCAAGCAAAAATAATATTCGAAGATCGCTGGGTTTTATTCAATTAATATTCGAGAATCGCACCCCTCCATCACATCACGCACATATGCATGTAAAGATAGGCACATGAGCAAAGCGGAGCAGTGTGACGCTTAAATATAAGTTAAACAAAAAACAACTAAACATTCATTTTATATTTAAGTTTCACAATATAATGTTTTTAAATTTGTTTCATCTATGTTGATTATATGAAAAGGGAACCGCATAAGATGAGTCAGATATGATCATAATATGCCCAATATATCGGAAAACATTTGGAATGGCTCAGATGATTTTGACCACTTATCAAGTTTTGTTTTGTAGAAAGCTTTTCTTTAAAGTGAATTTCGTTTAGTATAAATTGTATCTTCATTTTTATCAATGTTTTATCAACAAATTGCCTGGAATAATAAATAAGAAGCACAAATAGTAGATATACAGGACACGGATGCGCGGGCGCGTGAACTGGAGCGCGTCTTATTAATCAACGAAACTCAGCGTATAAGTTACTTGCCTCACATACATGATAAGTATATCTATAGAAAGCTTGAAATGTGTACTTTTAAACAAAATAATCGAAACCGAGAAATGGGCTGCTCTCTGCTTATGTATAGGTTAATTCGTATGAAGTGTGCATTTCTCTCTATATGCGCGTTCACTAGTGCGAAGATGGCGAGTCAGCATGCATCATCAAATTTCTCTTTGCAGTCGACACTTACAGAAAACACTAGTTATTAATAAACAATTCAAATGTTTGATGCATAATCATTACTTTTGCCGGGGTTTTTTTGCGTGGCAAGCTTATGCGTGCGTTGAGATGCAGAATAGGCAATATATTACGAAAACGCTCATTATGGTTTAGCATTCTCTCCCATAGTATACATAACTTCAAACCCAACTTCAGTCGTTCACGGGCAGGGGCAGCCCTACTTATTTCACATATTTTCTAACCAGCACATCACTGCGACGTTCTGAGCAAGCGGCGCTTAATCTTCATAAAGCTTCGAACCGGAAAAGGACAACCGGCTTCCGGTTCAAACCCGCAATGAATCATGGGTAAATTCGCTAACCAGGAAAAAGGTGGATAGTGACCTCAAAAGATTCACTGTTAGGCTAATAATAATGTTATAGCCTATTGTTGCATTTTTCATCTAGTTGCTAGGCTGATTGTTTTGTACATTTTTAAAATGGATTATTTTTTCTTAGCAGAAGCGGAAAATAATATACAGATAGGTTCATTTTCAAATTCAGTTCATTTATTAAGTCCATGATGTTTGCTGAACACTTCACCCTGCATCCTGAGCTTCAGTTTAGCAAAGGTTAGATAGATAAGACATTATTATTTTTTATAATAAGCCTTATATATTTTCTGCTACTTTACCCCAGCACTGGAAACAAAAGCAGCAGTCAAAACTGGTGTTGATCTTTACATCTTGTCCTCCCACTCCAATAAGTCCTCTGCCGCCTGGAGCAACTGCGGCTTTTATAGCTCCACCCCCTCGTTACCCCCTCCTTATCTCCCAGGGCCTGGGGCTTTGACATCCTGTTCTCTCACAATCTACAGATTCAAAGGGCACATCAAATCAGCTACCATTTGTCACGTGGAAGACAGAACAAAGAAAAGCTTCATTTTTCTTTATTCAGCACCAAAATCATATTTAAAAAGGAGGGTGTGGGGGGGCTGAAAAGAGAAAATGTAGTATCTCTGTATGATTGGGTTTTGGAATGGAAGGACCTGGAGGCAACCGAATAAGCTCTGAACTAACTTTTAGAAATTAAGTTATTACAAAAAGACTATGGAAAATCTAATTACCAAAAGAAGTGTAGACAAAATGCAACAGCATCAAAAAATGTTGAAAGTTGTTTTCAGGTGAGAAGGTGAGATTTTGAAATGATGTTATTCTGTCATGTCCCGCAGATGGCGCTGTGGTTCAATAGACATCATCTGAAAACGACTTGCAAAAGAAAATATATATGTATTTATGGAGGTTGCACAGGTATTACAATTGTCTCGCTTGTCAAAATTTTGTCTCCAAATAATTCATCATATTAGTAATACATATACATAAAAAGCGGATACATAATTTAAATAATATCATTTAAATTTAACTCTATAATTTAAATACTATTAGGGGGTTATAAATTAACAACGTTAATATTAATGTACGGCTCATTGAGACATAATTAGTTCATGTGAACTGAGAAAGTTTTGATTTTAGCTTTAGACGCTATTTTGATACTGAACGCTATATTGTCTTTCTTTCTTCGGGCTGTTGTCTCTAGCTCAACGTAAGACCAGGGATAGTAATGTAACTCAGATATATAGTTTGTTGGCATGATGCACATGATTAGGATAACCATTACTCCCCTCATCTCTCTGTAAATTAAGGAAATGAAGTGCAGGCGCTCGAGGCAACATTCTAAGCTATTTAAATCTTTAAATTTACATCTTCCTCCAGCGTCAAGTAATTGAACTAACTCCGGGCTTGTTCCTTTAATTGAACAAAAATATCTTGTCTTCCTACTGCTCGTCTGATGTGGGAAACTAATTTCAGCCAAAGGCGAGAAAAAAAATCGTCTGTTAAGTCCAAATAGTTTGCAACATATTCCTGTATACAAACAGATTTGCTTTGCTGTGTTTTCACTCGAGAATGTGGCCTATTATGTCGAAGGTGATAACATTAGCTCTGTGCCAAAAGATTATTGAAGGTAATTGGAAAAGATTTTTTTAAATTCAAATTTGTGACAAGAAGAGTTCTATCACGTTTCCCCTTTGCAAAACTATAAACTGAACTGAAATAAATTATAGGCCTATTTTATTTGTAATTATTTATTTATGGAAATCTTAATTCATAATTTGTTTTCGTTTGCCTCCGTTAGTAGCTACTGTAAATTATTTGAATTCCCAGCACGTTTATAGCGTTTTTAGGTCATGCTACTCCTTACGAAAATTAACCATGGTTTTATTATAGTAAAACTGTAACCATGTTTTTTGGGGGCGGATTGATACCATTTGTAGGCCTATGATACCAGTTTTGCTACAAATACCATGGCTAAATATGGATAGTGTAGCAAAACCATGGTTAATGTGTGGTTATCATGGTTTAACTAGAGGCCTACAATAATTGTAGTAGCCTAAAACCACGGTTAAATTCCATGTGAGTTTTCAGCATTTTATTTTTCATTTTCTTTGCTCCCAAAAAACATTTTAAGACAAAGCTTTCTTAAACTTTGGCATGTTTTCGTCGTAAACATATATTGACGTTATAGGCTACTGACCGACGTACGTGACATCTTAACCGTTAGATATTTTTCATACAATTTCTAAAACGTTTTGTTTTAGTTTATTATTAAGTATTGATTTAGTTGCCGTTTTCTTGAACGTAGTGGAATTTTTTTAAACGTTTTTAATTGGCGTTCGGTTTGGTCACTGGTTGGCGCCAGATGTCAAGGTACAGCACATTTCCAAGAGAAGTAGAACACTATTACAAAAGGGCTAAAAGTGTCAAAAATCATTTTTGTAAAATATTTTTCTTTCCAGCACAATGAGCCTGTCTTCCACCTGAAAGCTGTATGCAATCGAGGCAGAGACATCTCTATCTAGCCGCGCGCAAAAATTGAAATGGCGCGTTTGGCTCGAGGCGGTTGTGTGTGGGCGCCTTTTGCAGAGGCACAATGCATATCGATATACGTCATTTAGTTTTCATGGCCAGCAAAACATTATTAGGACGCTGAGAGAAACATTTTAAAACCAAATTAAGAAGATATTATTCTAAGCCCGCAAGAATAGCTGAAATAGAAACAAAAAAGATGACAGTAGAAAAAAAAATATTATTCATAAATTGAAATACTGTATATTTAAATAGGTTCAAACAAAATATTGTTTCTCTTTTGCTAGATGAAGCTAAAGACATGCACACAGGTAACCTAGTAACGTTAAACCGTTATCCTCGCGCATGCACATATCTTTGTTCAAGTAGACGAACAAATGACGATAAATGCGATTAAAACACATATATACGCAGACTTCCAAATGTGAAAAGCAAGATCAAATGTTGTTCTTGTAACTCGCCCCAGCTCAGGCAGGGTTGAGCTAATTGTAGCCTAATCCTGCCCCGGGGCGTTTGGAGAGCCTTGAGCAAGAATTCTTGTTCAGCTGTCCTCTGTTATTCGGGCTGGAACGCTGTGCCTTCAACGCTCTCTCGCGCTTCAACAAATAAGGAGTAAGAAAGAAAAAAAGCGAGCCTAAGACACGCCACGATCGATCTCATGTTTTAAAGAGGGCTGAAGATACATTTACAGCTATGTCTTCCAAGGTAAGGACGCAGCCTTGACTGACTCCACTGTGTAGCTTTTGTGGAAAGTGTCTATAGCAGAGACTGTGGTCTGTGTTTTAAACGAGTTTTTAAAGCCACAGCGACCTATATAGCGCCGCGTTAGATTTCGCTGGATTCAGAACGGAATTGTCACCGAAGAGCTCTTGGAGTGCCGAAAGAATTATTACGAAAAGTTCTTTCTAAAGGACAAGCAACCTTCATCAGAGACAGTCTGCTAGAATCCTTCCTCAGATTGCGTCGGACATCCTAAAATGTTTGAAACGGTACGGTGGATTCTGTCAAATTCTCGAATGTTTCTCCAGTGCTTCTTTTGCATTCGTTTTCAGTGTGTCGTGCTTTTGCGGTTTTAGATCAGGGAGGGCTGATTTGGGTGTACAATGAGAGGTCAGAGCACTACTGTATGCCCACTGCGTACAGGAAGTGCGGTACACAGAGTTGTAGGGATATTTTACGCACTCCAGGGACCTAGCGCAGTTTTAACATCACAAACGATTATTTCTGACTTTGAGGATAGACCATCTTATCATCGTTTGCTTCCGTCCTAGTATATATATATATATATATATATATATATATATATATATATATATATATATATGCCTCAATTTAATGATAACTTTAGTAACTGAGTGAGATGTTCATTCAAACCGCTCTGACGGATTCCATGTTCATTTCAGTATAGAATTTTTCAGACTGATTCGAAGTTATGAGTCTTTTTAGTGACTCATTAAAAGAACCGGCTCATAAGAGTCATTTGTTTGTTATGGGACTACACTGGCCCCGTTTGTTTTTCGGATATGAGATGTGCTTTCTTGTCATTATGTCACGGTACTCTGTGTTTTAATCTCATAAAATTTAATTCAGAAGAATGTAATATAGCCATATAGGCTAATGTCTTTAGCCATGGCTCTCTAGATTCACTAGATACAAGGGCTTATTGTTTAATATCGTGAAAAGTGGGGCAGTTATCCTGACGGTGCTACCCAGGCCATAAATCCATATATATTTGGATAACTCCTCATATTAAGTAGTTTGTCTTTTAAAAACATAATAAACTATTTGAAAGTTAACTATAGCTAACATGGACCCATTTAATTTTTGACATTTCATAGTTTAATGTCTAATGGCTAGACATAGGATACATCGTCCTACATAGAAGTATATAAGACCATGACGTTAAACCATGTGCACACATTGCTCCAGGCATTATGCCTCTGGAAATGGGACTTTAACCATCTGTTTTGGTGTAATTGTTTGTTACACCAAACAAAGGTCGATTCATGCCACAATAGATTCATGCATCATGGTCCCTATGGTTTTAATGTAAAGAGCTGTAAGAGGAGACGAAAATGAGACCTTTAGCACCAACTCAATCTTTATTATAACGCAGCATCATTTAGATTTTTATGTTTGACCTTGTGGAAATTTGAGTCTTATTTAGCCTCACTTTTATTTCAATTTTATTTACATTAATTCAGAATGTTGATTTTTTTAAATTTATTTTTTTGCTCTGAGAAACTTTTAAAGAACTGGAAAGCTGTTGGTGATGAGGGGTTTTGAGTCTCAGACATTCGCCCAATATCTTTAATTAGGAGTTTACACTTTTTCCCTCTCTTTCCCCGGAGGTAGACACCTACAGTACTAGGACCCATCCCTCTCTCTCTCTCTCGCTCTCTATCTCTCCCTCTCTCCCTTTTGTGCTCGCTAATAAGCATCACTCCATTTCTCCCCTCCGGTTCTATGAAAAAAGGAGGGGAAAAAACGGCAGGCAAATTTTCTTAATTAGACTTGTGGTGCTAATTCTTAAGGTAAAAAAACATAATTTAAGGGAAGATGTAAAAGTGATCTCCCGCGTACTTGCAGGCCAGAATTGCACCTTAGATCTCAGAGATTGAAGGGGAGAGGGGAACCAGGAGCTGTTGGTTTGATACTGTGCTGTTTGTACAGGAGGGAAGGAGCATGTCTCGGCTGTCTTTGACCCGGTCCCCAGTGTCTCCTCTGGCCTCTCAGGGAATCCCACTGCCGGCTCAGCTGACTAAAGCAAACGCTCCAGTCCACATTGACGTAGGCGGGCACATGTACACCAGCAGTCTGGCCACCCTCACCAAATACCCAGACTCTAGGTAAGACAACTTGTCGTGATTTGGCGGTGACTTTATTGGAATGGATGAGACTGATGTTGACGTAAAAGATGTTGATCTTGGTGTTGATGTCATGTTTACAGAGCATTTATGTTGTTATTCTGTGGTCCAACTTCCTTTTTGCCTCCATATAAGTGCAAAATAACGTTACACGTAATTTAGCAATTTATATAGAGCGGTAAATCAAATATGTATTTTGTTGCTGTACTTTTAAATGACTTAAAGCTAATTTGTGTCAAAATTAGCTTAAAAGATATGATTTTACTACTGCCACTTGTAGAGTCATGCAATTCCTACATGCTGCATCCATCCCAACTGTAATCTACGGATGTTTGCGGATAAAGGGAGGTAAAGGGACGCCACCTGTTAGAGATGTGTGTGTGCAAGATGTGAAGAAAGTGTGAGAGCTTTGCCACATCTGTTCAGGTTAACAGAGAGCGTGGCTCGCTCTGATTTATTAATGGATATGGAGCGAGAGAGCAACAAGAAGGAGGGAGGAGAGGAAAATGGGGGGAGGGTGAAAAGCAGGCAGCATTTTAATTGCTTTTTGGAGAAAAAAAAAGAAAGAGTCTGAGATGAAAAACTAAGATTGCCTAAAGCTATATGGTGAAATTCTAACTGGGGGAACTGCAAGACCATATGAGAAAAGGACCACCCGAGGCACAAAAGGGGGAATTGGTTTTCTTATTAAGTGTTTTGCATCGGTTTCCAGAATGAGAGAGAGAGAGAAAGAAAGAACGGAAGAATGAAATGGATTGAGAGAATGAAATAAGAACATTTTGCAAAGATAAAGTCGATTTATCCAAAGAACAGAAATAGCGTACAGCGTTATTCCCAATGCTTGACCCCATTCCGGCAATTAAATCAGGTTAACATAATCAACTTATATGTTCATCCTTAAACTTATTTCAAATGTAAATGTGCAGAAAAAGGAGCGTTTTTGATAGAGAATGTCTTTTCTTTCATCACCATTCTTTATGTCGTGTAGTACTTGCGTAAAACTTTTTTAAGTTAAAGTATCATTGAGTTTCATTTTCTGCCCCCAGAATCAGTCGCCTGTTCAACGGCACAGAACCGATTGTTTTGGACAGTCTGAAGCAGCATTATTTTATTGACAGAGACGGAGAGATATTCCGCTACATCCTGAGCTACCTGAGAACCGGCAAACTGCTTCTTCCTGATGACTTCAGGGTAAGGAACACACACCAATGTCTCTTCAGCAGGTCAAAACTTTCATTTGACTACTTTATTTTAAGGTGACATAGTTATATTGTACTTACTCGAATAAGTACTGAGTAAAATGAATTAACTATATTTACTGACTATAGAGTTACGGTTATGATTTGGTTTAGTTACTTGTAATTATGCATAATTTACTGTTATTACTATAGTAAGTACATGTAGTAACGTGTAACCATGTCACCTTAAAATAAAGTGTTACCTTTCATTGAGTTCCTCTCTTAGCATCACGTGAATAGCCTTGAGGTGAAAAGCAAAGGTCAGACAGAACCACAGAGAAATTATGATTTCAATACACCATTGGAATAATTCAACCTTATCTTAAGCTTCATATCTCTAAAATTACTGAATACTATGATTAACATTTTCCAAGATTCATCATGCATTTCCTTTCTTTTGGGGGGGCACACTCTTAAAAATAAAGGTTGTTTACTGGCATCGAAGGTTCCATGAAGAACCTTTAACATCTAGAAACCTTTAAGGTTCTTTACACAAAAAAAGGTTATTTTTTCCATTGTTCACTGAATGGTTCTTTAGCAAACCAAAAATGGTTCTCCTATGGCATTGCTACGAAATCTTGCTTTTGTAACGTTTATTTTTCATCCTACAAAGTGTCTCCAGTCTTCACTAAAATTGCCTCAGATCTTCTTGAGATAAGGCATCTCAAATTTGAGCAATTGGATTTTTGTTGTATGACATTGTTAATCATGAACACCTTGGCTGCGTCCAAAATGACCTCTCGAGTTGGTACTTATTTTATATAAGTAATTACTTCTCGACCGCTAAAAAAGTACGTTCTATATAGTATGAATGTGTGTAGTATACATATAATCCGGACGTACTATGTTATCATGTGACCTACCAGCCTCATTTACGTCGCCTCACTATCATTCATAAATCCTCTCCCGTGGCCTCATGGGATTGTAAATTGTCCATCGAATGCACACTTCAGAATCTCGCCAGAAATAGTAGGTCATCCGGGGACTTTTTGCCTACTATTTACTAATAAGTACTAATAGTACTGTGAATTCGGACATACTTCTTTTGTCACGTACTGTTTTTCGGAAAAAGAGAAGTAGGGAAGTATGCGATTTCGGATGCTGCCCTTAACATTTTTGCTGGCAAAGATGGCAGGCAGGAAAGGAAACATTATTTTGGCAATTCCTTTGCATATTGATTCAATATGTCCATATACTGTCAGTACTTTCTTGAAAATACCAAGTAGGTACATTTATAGCAACAACAAAAAATACTAAGGACATTTATAACAAAATAAAAATAAAATACTGAGTACATTTATAGCAACAACAAAAAAAGAATGAATACTATGCAAACTCAAAATAGTGTAAAATACAATTTCTGACTTCAAACGCACGTAGCTGTAAGTCTTTTCTTCAATGACGGCAGATAAGACGGTGTAGTATTATTCCTGCCTCAGTCCAAAATCAGATGGGTAAAGGTATATTTGTGTCAATGGGATTAATTAGGGTGAGACTAGTCATTCCCGCCTCAGGCTCCGTGGCTAGCTTTCCTCCACTGTGTTAGACCGTTTGATAACAACACATAAAATATGTAACTGCACTGAGAGGCACATCATTACATCCCATTATGCTTAACTTTTCACACTTCGCCCATCAAAACTCACCATGCCCTGACCTGTGAGAGTGGGAAAACTCAATGACTACATGACCCATTGCTGGGTCTGTCTGCAAGGCCTAGAAACCTAGAAACCTATTAAACAGTCTTTTTCATCCGAAAACCTATGAGAACCTTCCATAGCAGCACCTCCCGTGAGAGGTGATGGGATACGTTTGGTTTCCTCCCAGATGTCTGTTACATTTGCGTATTCATAAGACTCGACTTATTGGCTTAATTGCCAACATTTTTGTTCTTCTAGAAGAGTTTGCTCTTAAAAACCGTGTAGCGCATCCAGCTTCATTTGTCTATATGGATATGGCCTAAAGACTAAATTCACTCTTCTTTGGGCCGTTGCTTTTACATTCTCTTTCCCAAAAGTGAGTCACAGAAAGAGCCCTGTTAAAACATACCCAGCCTTCACTGCAGACCTGGGAAAGAAGCGGAGCTTGTTTTTCTTTGAATTAGCAAGAGCCCGAAGGCCCAAAGTCTCTGTATCCATGTTGTCAGCACCAGTATGGGCTAAAGAAAGGAACATAGGGAATAAAGAGGGAGAGAAAGAAGAGAGGGTGAGGGAGGGGTGTGGGTAAGAAAACAACTCCTTTTCTTGTGGTAATTGTAAAAGAGCGTTGTGTCTGAGGTGGTGTGTGCTATTGTTGTGCGTGGCGTAGCCTGCAGTGGAATGAGTAGTCTTACAGGGTGGGGATGAAGAGCCAGCAGGGTCGAGATCACTGCTATCTCTCACGGCCACTGAGGAAATAGGCCACCAGGCACACAACCAAAGAATGCTATCAGCGTTTCAAACAGAACTGCCTTTTAGCCCTCATGTTTTGGGTCTGAGAGACCCCAAGGCCCTTTTAATATCTCCAAAAACATTAACATTGACTGTCAGGTTAATGCGTCATGACTTTTCTTAATCTAATGAGAACTGACAAAATTGTAACCCGATCACATCCATCAAACATGCTGCATGATACAATTTACCTCACTGTTTGGGGTCTATAGGGATATTTCACATAATTAGACATTTTTTGAGAAAATCTCAAAATGTTTTCAAATTATGTGAAATATACCTATAGACCCCAAAGTCTATATATTTTCTTTTCTGAAAAGTACATGCGTTAGTAAAACCATATAATATTCTATTATTAAACATTGGGCTTTAAACTATATATATATATATATATATATATATATATATAATTTTTTCACCTTTAGAAACATGGTCTACATCAGCCGAACATGAGGGTTAATATTAGATGCTTATATTTTGAATATTTATAAGTTTTTATCCAAATTATACCCATAGTATTGGTAACTATATAAAAATAGAGATAAGACAGACTTGAATTGCTGCATAAAATCAGTGTTTGTTACACAAGCGGTAACACCAATAACTTTGGTTTATTATTCATTTTCCTCCCATGCATATCACCATGTTTATATTGGAAATACTTTAATTTCTGTAGTGTTTGTAATGGCTGGAGTGAGGCGCGTTGCCATCTGGTTTAGTGCTGAATGAAAGGCGAGTGTAAGTGGGGTAAATGTGCTCGAGGGGTGAAGGAGCCCTCAGGCAGAGGCAGCAATCTGTGCTGTCCGACCGGAGAATCTGTGTGTGAGGGGAGAGCCGGAGGGGCTTCAACCCCCCTCACCCCCCTCACCCCGGTCCCGGCTAGAGACGGGTCAGATGGACAAAACTGCTCCATGTGTTGGTCTGGGTTCATGCTAAATGCTAAACGACATGTGCTTTAAAACACACAGTACTCATTATATCATTATATGGGTTTGAATTTCTTCTTTTGTTTCTCTTTTTATGTATGTAAGAGTTTGCATTGTTCATTTAAAAAAATATATTATTTCTGTTAGTCCATAATGTCTTACCTAGTGGATTCACAACATCATGCCATTATGTAAAATTTAATTCTGAAATGATATTTGATCGTGACAGAAAATAATTTGTGGTCCATTCATTTTTTGTTTGTTATTTTTGCTATTTTTTTTTCTTGTTCATTCATTTGGTTGATGTGTTGTTTGTGTATGTTTGTTTGCTCATTCTTTTACTCGCTTGGTGGTTTTCTTGTTCATTAATTTGCTTGATGGTTTGTTTATTTTTTTATTCACTTCTTTCATTCAGTCTGTGGTTGGTTAATTTGTCAGCTTGTGTTTGTTTGTTTGTTTGCCCACTTGTTTTGTTTGTTCATTTATTTGCTCAGTAGGTGTTTTGTTTGTTTGAATATTCATTCATTAATTCAATGGTTGGTCTGTTTTCTGCTCATTCAATCTTTTGCTGGATGGGTTGTTTGTTCGTTCATCCTTTTATCTTTCTGTGCACACATTCACCTCCATGTGTTGTCCCTGCAGGAGTTCCAGCTGCTGTACGAGGAGGCTCGGTTCTACCAGCTGACGCCCATGGTGAAAGAGCTGGAGCGCTGGAAACAGGACCGGGAGCAGCGGCGGACGGCTCAGCCCTGCGAGTGCCTGGTGGTGCGGGTGACCCCTGACCTGGGTGAGAGGATTGCCATCAGTGGGGACAAGGCCCTCATAGAAGAGATTTTCCCAGAGACCGGTGATGTCATGTGCAATTCAGTCAACGCCGGCTGGAACCAGGATCCAACCCATGTTATTCGCTTTCCACTGAATGGCTACTGCAGGCTCAATTCTGTACAGGTACAGCACTGCCATTAATAATACCATGTAGATGGTCATCAATTACTAATACACTACCGACCAGAAGTTTGGATCAAGATTGTTTTTTATGTTTTTGAAAAAACAGTAATATAGTGAAATATTATTACAATTTAAAAGAACTGGCTTCTAGTACATTATATTTTAAAGTGTCATTTATAGGTGTGGTGCAAAGCTGAATTTTCAGCATCATTACTGTCACATGATCATACAGAAATCATTCTAATATGTTGATTTGCTACCTAAGAAACATTTTTCTTATTATCAGTGTTGAAGACAGCTGAGCTGCTTAATATTTTCGTGGGAACCATGATACATTCTTTGATGAATTAAAACTTCAAAAGAATAGCATTTATTTGAACTAGAAATCTTTTGTAACATTATACGCATATTGCATCCTTGCTGAATGAAAAAAAAAATCCAAACTTTCGAACGATAGAGTATACTTGGGTTAATCTCATGAAAACTAAATAATATTGCTTTACAATTATGAAAATAATGAAAATCAACAATAAGAATAATGGAAGTAGCAAAAAAGTGTAAAAGTAAAATGTTAATGAAGATTTGGAGGAAAAATGTCATGAAAATTGTCAAAAGTTCAAAAAATCTGACTATTATTTTTTCATTATTATTATCATTTCGGGGTCATTTGTGAACTAGACATGTTTTTTCTTGAGATTGACCCATTTGTGTTTAGTTTTAATCGAATTTGACATGTGTAGTCCAGACAAAACGAGCCACGGTGCTCGACTTGGAAACGGTGATTCAAACCTGGACGGTAACATGCCCCCGATCCCACATCTTCCAGACTCTTTTTAATTAAAAATGCCCAAAAACCCCTAAAATAAAATCAATAATTACATTTAAATTAAATATAACTATTATAAAGGATTTGGTGAACTTTAAAGTTTCGACTTGGACTTTGAAAAAGTTTTGTTGGACTGCTGGGATATTGGGCGCGCTGTGCTTGACTGCTTCCTGCCAACATGAAGAGATGTGAGAGGGTGTGAGATGTAGAAGGCAGGTGTGGCTCCACAGCTGCAGTTATGCCCCACCATTTGGCTGTTTAAAAGGTGCTAAAACAGACACACAGATACATCCACATACATGCGTCTGTGAATCCTGGAGGCGATGCTAATGTGGGGAATATGTAGTCATGAAA